>NC_086100.1:141232145-142602145 GCF_963921235.1 Mobula hypostoma
TGTGTGATGGGGAATGTGGATGAGTGTGTGATGGGGAATGGGGATGAGTGTGTGATGGGGAATGGGGATGAGTGTGTGATTGGGAATGGGGATGAGTGTGTGAAGGGGATGAGACTGAGTGTGTAATGGGGAATGGGGATGAGTGTGTGATTGGGAATGGGACTGAGTGTGTGGTTGGGAAAGGGGATGAGTGTGTGATGGGGAATATGGATGATTGTGTGATGGGGAATGGGGATGAGTGTGTGTTGGGGAATGGGACTGAGTGTGTGATGGGAAATGGGGATGAGTGTGTGATGGGGAATGGGACTGAGTGTGTGATGGGGAATGGGGATGAGTGTGTGATAGGGAATGGGGATGAGTGTGTGAAGGGGAATGGGGATGAGTGTGTTATGGGGAATGGGGATGAGTGTGTGATGGGGAATGGGGATGAGTGTGTAATGGAATGAGACTGAGTGTGTGATGGGGAATGGGACTGAGTGTGTGAAGGGGTATGGGGATGAGTGTGTGAAGGGGAATGGGACTGAGTGTGTGATGGAGAATGGGACTGAGTGTGTGATTGGGAATGGGGATGAGTGTGTGATGGGGAATGGGGATGAGTGTGTGATGGGGAATGCGGATGAGTGTGTGATGGGGAATGGGACTGAGTGTGTGAAGGGGAATGCGGATGAGTGTGTGATGGGGAATGGGACTGCATGTGTGATGGAGAATGGGGATTGGGTGTGTGATGGAGAATGGGGATGAGTGTGTGATGGGGAATGGGGATGAGTGTGTGATGGGGAATGGGGATGAGTGTGTGATGGGGAATGGGGATGAGTGTGTGATGGGGAATGGGACTGTGTGATGGGGAGTGGGGATGAGTGTGAGATGGGGAATACAGAAGAGTGTGTGAAGGGGAATGGGGATGAGTGTGTGATGGGGAATGGGACTGAGTGTGTGATGGGGAATGGGGATGAGTGTGTGATGGGGAATGGGGCTGAGTGTGTGATGGGGGAATGGGACTGAGTGTGTGATGGGGAATGGGGATGAGTGTGTGATAGGGAATGGGGATGAGTGTGAGAAGGGAAATGGGGATGAGTGTGTAATGGGGAATGAGACTGAGTGTGTGATGGGGAATGGGGATGAGTGTGTGATGGGGAATGGGACTGAGTGTGTGATGGGGAATGGGGATGAGTGTGTGAAGGGGAATGGGGACTGAGTGTGTGATGGAGAATGGGACTGATTGTGTGATGGGGAATGGGGATGAGGGTGTGATGGGGAATGGGGATGAGTGTGTGATGGGGAATGGGGATGAGAGTGTGAAGGAGAATGGGACGGAGTGTGTGATGGGGAATGGGGATGAGTGTGTGATGGGCAATGGGAATGAGTGTGTGATGGGGAATGAGACTGAGTGTGTGATGGGGAATGGGGATGAGTGTGTGATGGGGAATGGGGATGAGTGTGTGATGGGGAATGGGGATGAGTGTGTGATTGGGAATGGGGATGAGTGTGTGATGGGGAATGGGACTGAGTGTGTGATGGGGAATGGGGATGAGTGTGTGATTGGGAATGGGGATGAGTGTGTGAAGGGGAATGGGACTGAGTGTGTGATGGGGAATGGGGATGAGTGTGTGATGGGGAATGGGGATGAGTTTGTGATGGGGTATGGGGATGAGTGTGTAATGATGAATGGCACTGTGTGTGATAGGGAATGTGGATGAGTGTGTGGTGGGGAATGGGGATGAGTGTGTGAAGGGGAATGGGGATGAGTGTGTAATGGGGAATGGAGTTGAGTGTCTGAAGGGGAATGGGGTGAGTGTCCAGACAGTGTGTGATGGCGAATGGGGATGAGTGTCTAGACAGTGTGTGATGGGGAATGTGGATGAGTGTGTGATGGGGAATGGGGATGAGTGTGTGATGGGGAATGGGGATGAGTGTGTGATTGGGAATGGGGATGAGTGTGTGAAGGGGATGAGACTGAGTGTGTAATGGGGAATGGGGATGAGTGTGTGATTGGGAATGGGACTGAGTGTTTGATTGGGAATGGGGATGAGTGTGTGATGGGGAATATGGATGAGTGTGTGATGGGGAATGGGGATGAGTGTGTGATGGGGAATGTGGATGAGTGTGTGATGGGGAATGGGGATGAGTGTGTGATGGGAAATGGGGATAAGTGTGTGATGGGGAATGGGGATGAGTGTGTGAAGGGGAATGGGGATGCGTGTGTGATTGGGAATGGGGATGAGTGTGAGATGGGGAATACAGAAGAGTGTGTGAAGGGGAATGGGGATGAGTGTGTGTTGGGGAATGGGACTGAGTGTGTGATGGGGAATGGGGATGAGTGTGTGATGGGGAATGGGTCTGAGTGTGTGATGGGGGAATGGGACTGAGTGTGTGATGGGGAATGGGGATGAGTGTGTGATAGGGAATGGGGATGAGTGTGTGAAGGGGAATGGGGATGAGTGTGTTATGGGGAATGGGGATGAGTGTGTGATGGGGAATGGGGATGAGTGTGTAATGGGGAATGAGACTGAGTGTGTGATGGGGAATGGGACTGAGTGTGTGAAGGGGTATGGGGATGAGTGTGTAATGGGGAATGGGACTGAGTGTGTGATGGGGAATGGGGATCAGTGTGTGATAGGGAATGGGGATGAGTGTGTGAAGGGGAATGGGACTTAGTGTGTGATGGAGAATGGGACTGAGTGTGTGATGGGGAATGGGGATGAGTGTGTGATGGGGAATGGGGATGAGTGTGTGATGGGGAATGGGGATGAGTGTGTGATGGGGCATGGGGATGAGTGTATAATGATGAATGGCACTGAGTGTGTGATAGGGAATGTGGATGAGTGTGTGATGGGGAATGGGGATGAGTGTGTGAAGGGGAATGGGGATGAGTGTGTAATGGGGAATGGAGATGAGTGTGTGAAGGGGAATGGGGTGAGTGTCTAGACAGTGTGTGATGGGGAATGGGGATGAGTGTCCAGACAGTGTGTGATGGGGAATGTGGATGAGTGTGTGATGGGGAATGGGACTGAGTGTGTGATGGGGAATGGGGATGAGTGTGTGATGGGGAATGGGGATGAGTGTGTGATGGGGAATGGGGATGAGTGTGTGATGGGGAATGGGGATGAGTGTGTGAAGGGGATGAGACTGGGTGTGTAATGGGGAATGGGGATGAGTGTGTGATTGGGAATGGGACTGAGTGTGTGATTGGGAAAGGGGATGAGTGTGTGATGGGGAATATGGATGAGTGTGTGATGGGGAATGGGGATGAGTGTGTGAAGGGGAATGGGGATGAGTGTGTGATGGGGAATGGGGATGAGTGTGTGATGGGGAATGGGGATGAGTGTGTGATGGGGAATGGGGATGAGTGTGTGAAGGGGAATGGGGATGCGTGTGTGATTGGGAATGGGGATGAGTGTGAGATGGGGAATACAGAAGAGTGTGTGAAGGGGAATGGGGATGAGTGTGTGTTGGGGAATGGGACTGAGTGTGTGATGGGGGAATGGGACTGAGTGTGTGATGGGGCAATGGGACTGAGTGTGTCATGGGGAATGGGGATGAGTGTGTGAAGGGGAATGGGGATGAGTGTGTGATGGGGAATGGGGATGAGTGTGTGATGGGGAATGGGGATCAGTGTGTGATAGGGAATGGGGATGAGTGTGTGAAGGAGAATGGGACTGAGTGTGTGATGGAGAATGGGACTGAGTGTGTGATTGGGAATGGGGATGAGTGTGTGATGGGGAATGGGGATGAGTGTGTGATGGGGTATGGGGATGAGTGTGTCATGATGGGGAATGGGGACTGAGTGTGTGATGGGGAATGGGGATGAGTGTGTGATGGGGAATGGGGATGAGTGTGTGAAGGGGAATGGGGATGAGTGTGTAATGGGGAATGGAGTTGAGTGTGTGAAGGGGAATGGGGTGAGTGTCTAGACAGTGTGTGATGGGGAATGGGGATGAGTGTCTAGACAGTGTGTGATGGGGAATGTGGATGAGTGTGTGATGGGGAATGGGATGAGTGTGTGATGGGGAATGGGGATGAGTGTGTGATGGGGAATGGGGATGAGTGTGTGATGGGAAATGGGGATGAGTGTGTGATGGGGAATGGGGATGAGTGTGTGATGGGGAATGAGATGGGGGGGATGAGTGTGTGATGGGGAATGGGGATGAGTGTGTAATGGGGAATGGGACTGAGTGTGTGATGGGGAATGGGACTGAGTGTGTGAGGGGAATGGGGATGAGTGTGTTTTGGGGAATGGGACTGAGTGTGTGATGGGGAATGGGGATCAGTGTGTGATAGGGAATGGGGATGAGTGTGTGAAGGGGAATGGGGATGAGTGTGTGATGGGGAATGGGACTGAGTGTGTGATAGGGAATGGGGATGAGTGTGTGATGGGGAATGGGGATGAGTGTGTGATGGGGAATGGGGATGAGTGTGTGATGGGGCATGGGGATGAGTGTGTAATGATGAATGGCACTGAGTGTGTGATAGGGAATGTGGATGAGTGTGTGATGGGGAATGGGGATGAGTGTGTGATGGGGAATGGGGATGAGTGTGTGATGGGGAATGGGGATGAGTTGTGAGGGGAATGGGGATGAGTGTGAAATGGGGAATGTGATGGGGAATTGAGTGTGTGAAGGGGAATGGGGTGAGTGTCTAGACAGTGTGTGATGGGGAATGGGGATGAGTGTCCAGACAGTGTGTGATGGGGAATGTGGATGAGTGTGTGATGGGGAATGGGACTGAGTGTGTGATGGGGAATGGGGATGAGTGTGTGATGGGGAATGGGGATGAGTGTGTGATGGGGAATGGGGATGAGTGTGTGATGGGGAATGGGGATGAGTGTGTGAAGGGGATGAGACTGGGTGTGTAATGGGGAATGGGGATGAGTGTGTGATTGGGAATGGGACTGAGTGTGTGATTGGGAAAGGGGATGAGTGTGTGATGGGGAATATGGATGAGTGTGTGATGGGGAATGGGGATGAGTGTGGATGGGGAATGTGGATGAGTGTGTGATGGGGAATGGGGATGAGTGTGTGATGGGAAATGGGGATAAGTGTGTGATGGGGAATGGGGATGAGTGTGTGAAGGGGAATGGGGATGCGTGTGTGATTGGGAATGGGGATGAGTGTGAGATGGGGAATACAGAAGAGTGTGTGAAGGGGAATGGGGATGAGTGTGTGTTGGGGAATGGGACTGAGTGTGTGATGGGGAATGGGACTGAGTGTGTGATGGGGGAATGGGACTGAGTGTGTGATGGGGAATGGGGACTGAGTGTGTGATGGGGAATGGGGATGAGTGTGTGATGGGGAATGGGGATGAGTGTGTTATGGGGAATGGGGATGAGTGTGTGATGGGGAATGGGGATGAGTGTGTGATGGGGAATGGGGATGAGTGTGTAATGGGGAATGAGACTGAGTGTGTGATGGGGAATGGGACTGAGTGTGTGAAGGGGTATGGGGATGAGTGTGTGATGGGGAATGGGACTGAGTGTGTGATGGGGAATGGGGATGAGTGTGTGATGGGGAATGGGGATGAGTGTGTGAAGGGGAATGGGGATGAGTGTGTGATGGGGAATGGGGATGAGTGTGTGAAGGGGAATGGGACTGAGTGTGTGATGGGGAATGGGGATGAGTGTGTGATTGGGAATGGGGATGAGTGTGTGATGGGGAATGGGGATGAGTGTGTGATGGGGAATGGGGATGAGTGTGTGATGGGGAATGGGGATGAGTGTGTGATGGGGAATGGGGATGAGTGTGTGATGGGGAATGGGGATGAGTGTGTGATGGGAATGGGGATGAGTGTGTGATGGGGAATGGGGACTGAGTGTGTGATGGGGAATGGGACTGAGTGTGTGATGGGGAATGGGATAGTGTGGATGGGGAATGGGAGTGTGTGATTGGGAATGGGGATGAGTGTGTGATGGGGAAGGGGATGAGTGTGTGATGGGGAATGGGATGAGTGTGTGATAGGGAATGGGGATGAGTGTGTGATGGGGAAGGGGATGAGTGTGTGATGGGGAATGGGGATGAGTGTGTGATGGGGGAATGGGATGAGTGTGTGATGGGGAATGGGGATGAGTGTGTGAGGGGAATGGGATGAGTGTGTGAAGGGGAATGGGGATGAGTGTGTAGGGGAATGAGTGTGTGATGGGGAAATGAGTGTGTGATGGGGAATGGGATGAGTGTGTATGGGGAATGAGTTGGGGAATGGGACTGAGTGTGTGATGGGGAATGGGGATGAGTGTCCAGACAGTGTGTGATGGGGAATGTGGATGAGTGTGTGATGGGGAATGGGGATGAGTGTGTGATGGGGAATGTGGATGAGTGTGTGATGGGGGATGGGATGAGTGTGTGATGGGGATGAGTGTGTGAAGGGGAATGGGACTGAGTGTGTGATGGGGAATGGGACTGAGTGTGTGATGGGGAATGGGGATGAGTGTGTGATGGGGAATGGGACTGAGTGTGTGATGGGGGAATGGGGATGAGTGTGTGATGGGGAATGGGGATGAGTGTGTGATGGGGAATGAGACTGAGTGTGTGATGGGGAATGGGACTGAGTGTGTGAAGGGGTATGGGGATGAGTGTGTGAAGGGGAATGGGACTGAGTGTGTGATGGGGAATGGGACTGAGTGTGTGACGGGGAAAGGGGATGAGTGCGTGATTGGGAATGGGGATGAGTGTGTGATGGGGAAAGGGGATGAGTGTGTGATGGGGAATGGGAATGAGTCTGTGATAGGAATGGGGATGAGTGTGTGATTGGGAATGGGGATGAGTGTGTGAAGGGGAATGGGACTGAGTGTGTGATGGAGAATGGGACTGAGTGTGTGATGGGGAATGGGATGAGTGTGTGATGGGAATGGGGATGAGTGTGTGATGGGGAATGGGGATGAGTGTGTGATGGGGCATGAGTGTGTGGGGAATGGGGATGAGTGTGTGAGTGTGTGTGGGGAATGGGGATGACTGAGTGTGTGATGGGGAATGGGGATGAGTGTGTGTGGGATGAGTGTGTGATGGGGAATGGGGATGAGTGTGTGTTGGGGAATGGGACTGAGTGTGTGATGGGGAATGGGGATGAGTGTGTGATGGGGAATGGGACTGAGTGTGTGATGGGGAATGGGGATGAGTGTGTGATGGGGAATGGGGATGAGTGTGTAATGGGGAATGGGACTGAGTGTGTGATGGGGAATGGGACTGAGTGTGTGAGGGGTATGGGGATGAGTGTGTAATGGGGAATGGGACTGAGTGTGTGATGGGGAATGGGGATGAGTGTGTGAAGGGAATGGGGATGAGTGTGTGAGGGGAATGGGACTGAGTGTGTGATAGGAGAATGGGACTGAGTGTGTGATGGGAATGGGATGAGTGTGTGATGGGAATGGGGATGAGTGTGTGATGGGGAAGGGGATGAGTGTGTGATTGGGAATGGGGATGAGTGTGTGATGGGGAATCGGGATGAGTGTGTGATGGGGAATGGGGATGAGTGCGTGAAGGGGAATCGTGATGAGTGTGTGATGGGGAATGGGATGAGTGTGTGATGGGGAATGGGATGAGTGTGTGATGGGGAATGGGGATGAGTGTGTGCAATGGGGATGAGTGTGGATGGGAATGGGATGAGTGTGTGATGGGGAAGGGGAATGTGGAATGGGAATGAGTGTGTGATGGGGAATGGGGATGAGTGTGTGAAAGGGGATGGTGGTGATGGGAATGGGGATGAGTGTGTGATGGGGAATGGGGATGAGTGTGTGATGGGGAATGGGGATGAGTGTGTGAAGGGGAATGGGGATGAGTGTGTGATGGGGAATGGGACGAGTGTGTGATGGGGAATGGGGATGAGTGTGCAATGATGAATGGGACTGAGTGTGTGATGGGGAATGTGGATGAGTGTGTGATGGGGATGGGATGAGTGTGTGAAGGGGAATGGGGATGAGTGTGTGATGGGGAATGGGGATGAGTGTGTGATGGGGAATGGGGATGAGTGTGTGATGGGGAATGGGACTGAGTGTGTGATGGGGAATGGGGATGAGTGTGTGTTGGGGAATGGGACTGAGTGTGTGATGGGGAATGGGGATGAGTGTGTGATGGGGAATGGGGATGAGTGTGTGATGGGGAATGGGGATGAGTGCGTGAAGGGGAATGGTGATGAGTGTGTGATGGGGAATGGGGAAGAGTGTGTGATGGGGTATGGGGATGAGTGTGCAATGATGAATGGGACTGAGTGTGTGATAGGGAATGTGGATGAGTGTGTGATGGGGTATGGGGATGAGTGTGTGAAGGGGAATGGGGATGAGTGTGTGATGGGGAATGGAGTTGAGTGTGTGAGGGAATGGGATGAGTGTGTGATGGGGAATGGGATGAGTGTCTGAGTGTGTGATGGGGAATGGGGATGAGTGTGTGATGGGGATGGGATGAGTGTGTGATGGGAATGGGGATGAGTGTGTGATGGGGAATGGGGATGAGTGTGTGATGGGAATGGGGATGAGTGTGTGAAGGGGAATGGGGACTGAGTGTGTGATGGGGAATGGGGATGAGTGTGTGATTGGGAATGGGGATGAGTGTGTGATGGGGAATGGGGATGAGTGCGTGATTGGGAAAGGGGATGAGTGTGATGGGGAATATGGATGAGTGTGTGATGGGGAATGGGGATGAGTGTGTGATGGGGAATGGGGATGAGTGTGTGATGGGGAATGGGGATGAGTGTGTGATGGGGAATGGGGATGAGTGTGTGATGGGGAATGGGGATGAGTGTGTGAAGGGGAATGGGGATGAGTGTGTGATGGGGAATGGGGCTGAGTGTGTGATGGGGAATGGGGCTGAGTGTGTGATGGGGAATGGGGATGAGTGTGTGATAGGGAATGGGGATGAGTGTGTGATGGGGTATGGGGATGAGTGTGTGAAGGGGAATGGGGATGAGTGTGTAATGGGGAATGGAGTTGAGTGTGTGAAGGAGAATGGGGTAGGTGTCCAGACAGTGTGTGATGGGGAATGGGGATGAGTGTCTAGACAGTGTGTGATGGGGAATGTGGATGAGTGTGTGATGGGGAGTGGGACTGAGTGTGTGATGGGGAATGGGGATGAGTGTGTGATGGGGAATGGGGATGAGTGTGTGATGGAGAATGGGGATGAGTGTGTGAAGGGGAATGAGACTGGGTGTGTAATGGGGAATGGGGATGAGTGTGTGATTGGGAATGGGACTGAGTGTGTGATGGGGAATGGGGATGAGTGCGTGATTGGGAAAGGGAATGAGTGTGATGGGGAATATGGATGAGAGTGTGATGGGGAATGGGGATGAGTGTATGATGGGGAATGCGGATGAGTGTGTGATGGGGAATGGGGATGAGTGTGTGAAGGGGAATTGGGATGCGTGTGTGATTTGTGAATGGGGCTGAGTGAGTAATGGGGAATGGGGATGAGTGTGTGATTGGGAATGGGACTGAGTGTGTGATGGGGAATGGGGATGAGTGTGTGATGGGGAATGGGGATGAGTGTGTGAAGGGGAATGGGGATGAGTGTGTGATGGGGAATGGGGCTGAGTGTGTGATGGGGAATGGGGATGAGTGTGTGATGGGGAATGGGGATGAGTGTGTGATGGGGAATGGGACTGAGTGTGTGAAGGAGAATGGGACTGAGTGTGTGAAGGAGAATGGGACTGAGTGTGTGATTGGGAATGGGAATGAGTTTGTGATAGGGAATGGGACTGAGTGTGTGAAGGGGAATGGGGATGAGTGTGTGATAGGGAATGAGGATGAGTGTATGATGGGAAATGGGACTGAGTGTGTGATGGGGAATGGGAATGAGTTTGTGATAGGGAATGGGACTGAGTGTGTGACGGGGAAAGGGGATGAGTGTGTGATGGGGATTGGGGATGAGTGCGTGATTGGCAATGGGGATGAGTGTGTGATTGGGAATGGGGATGAGTGTGTGAAGGGGAATGGGGATGAGTGTGTGAAGGGGAATGGGGATGAGTGTGTGATGGGGAATGGGACTGAGTGTGTGAAGGGGCATGGGGATGAGTGTGTGATGGGGAATGGGGATGAGTGTGTGATTGGGAATGGGAATGAATGTGTGAAGGGGAATGGGGATGAGTATGTGATGGGGGAATGGGGATATGTGTGTGTGAAGAGGAATGGGGATGAGTGTGTAATGGTGAATGGGACTGAGTGTGTGATGGGGAATGGGTCTGAGTGTGTGAAGGGGAATGGGACTGAGTGTGTGATGGGGGAAAGGGGATGAGTGTGTGATGGGCAATGGGGATGAGTGTGTGATGGGGAATGGGGATAAGTGTGTGATGGGGAATGGGGTTGTGTGTGTGATGGGGAATGGGGATGAGTGTGTGATGGGGAATGGGACTGAGTGTGTGATGGGGGAATGGGACTGAGTGTGTGATGGGGAATGGGGATGAGTGTGTGATGGGGAATGGGGATGAGTGTGTGAAGGGGAATGGGGATGAGTGTGTTATGGGGAATGGGGATGAGTGTGTGATGGGGAATGGGGATGAGTGTGTGATGGGGAATGTGACTGAGTGTGTGATGGGGAATGGGACTGAGTGTGTGAAGGGGTATGGGGATGAGTGTGTAATGGGGAATGGGACTGAGTGTGTAATGGGGAATGGGACTGAGTGTGTAATGGGGAATGGGACTGAGTGTGTAATGGGGAATGGGACTGAGTGTGTGATGGGGAATGGGTCTGAGTGTGTGAAGGGGAATGGGACTGAGTGTGTGATGGGGGAAAGGGGATGAGTGTGTGATGGGGAATGGGGATGAGTGTGTGATTGGGAATGGGGATGAGTGTGTGATTGGGAATGGGGATGAGTGTGTGATGGGGAATTGGGATGAGTGTGTGATGGGGAATTGGGATGAGTGTGTGATGGAGAATGGGGATGAGTGTGTGATGGAGAATGGGGATGAGTGTGCGATGGGGAATGGGGATGAGTGTGTGATTGGGAATGGGGATGAGTGTGTGAAGGGGAATGGGACTGAGTGTGTGATGGGGAATGGGGATGAGTGTGTGATGGGGAAAGGGGATGAGTGTGTGATGGGGAATGGGAATGAGTTTGTGATAGGAAATGGGACTGAGTGTGTGACGGGGAAAGGGGATGAATGCGTGATTGGGAATGGGGATGAGTGTGTGATGGGGAATCGGGATGAGTGTGTGATGGGGAATGGGGATGAGTGTGTGATGGGGTATGTGGATGAGTGTGTAATGATGAATGGGACTGAGTGTGTGATAGGGAATGTGGATGAGTGTGTGATGGGGATTGGGGATGAGTGTGTGAAGGGGAATGGGTATGAGTGTGTAATGGGGAATGGAGTTGAGTGTGTGAAGGAGAATGGGGTGAGTGTCCAGACAGTGTGTGATGGGGAATGGGGATGAGTGTCTAGACAGTGTGTGATGGGGAATGTGGATGAGTGTGTGATGGGGAGTGGGACTGAGTGTGTGATGGGGAATAGGGATGAGTGTGTGATGGGGAATGGGGATGAGTGTGTGATTGGGAATGGGGATGAGTGTGTGAAGGGGAATGAGACTGGGAGTGTAATGGGGAATGGGGATGAGTGTGTGATTGGGAATGGGACTGAGTGTGTTATGGGGAATGGGGATGAGTGCGTGATTGGGAAAGGGGATGAGTGTGTGATGGGGAATATGGATGAGTGTGTGATGGGGAATGGGGATGAGTGTGTGATGGGGAATGCGGATGAGTGTGTGATGGGGAATGGGGATGTGTGTGTGAAGGGGAATGGGGATGAGTGTGTAATGGTGAATGGGACTGAGTGTGTGATGGGGAATGGGTCTGAGTGTGTGATGGAGAATGGGGATGAGCGTGTGATGGGGAATGGGGATTAGTGTGTGATTGGGAATGGGGATGAGTGTGTGATGGGAAATGGGACTGCGTGTGTGATGGGGAATGGGTCTGAGTGTGTGATGGGGAATGGGGATGAGTGTGTGATGGGGAATGGGGATGAGTTTGTGATGAGGAATGGGACTGAGTGTGTGACTGTTCACTGTTACTCGTACACATACATACATTACTCATACACATTCTCCACATTGTTTTGATGACTGCAGTGTATTTGTTTAGTTTTTCTCTTCTTTGAAAGAACTGCCGACCCTTTCCCAAATACTTTTCAGCAGTATCTTGACCCATATTTCTCCTTCTTGTTTGAGACTTATTTGGCATTCTCCCCTCGGCCCCCTTTTGCTGGTCCTGTATACGCAAAACATTACTTGTGCCTTCACTTGTCTAGTTACCAATCCCTGTTGGCTAACAGATCCATTTACTTGCTTAGCACAAGTTTTTCTCCCCATGTGATATCTGCTCTGTACATATTTGTCACCAATTTGCAAGAAGTATGTACATTTTTTCTAATTACATGGACTGAAAGGAACACAATGAAACACAAACATTTTGTTCATTATACTCTGTTAAATATAGATGTGCATGCATACATCACAAACCTCGCACCACTGGGCAAGTACAGGAATTCAAAGTTGCTGAATTTTGGTAAGAAGAACCTTTCAATGCTCCTAATGACTGTGTGCACATCAGAATCAGGTTTATTATCACCGGCATGTGCTGTGAAATTTGTTAACTTAGCAGCAGCAGTTCAATGCAATACATAATATAGAAGAAAAGAAACAATCAATAAAAAAATAAGTAAATCAATTACAGTATGCGTATATTGAATAGATTAAAAATTGTGCAAAAAACAGTAATACTATATATTAAAAAATTGCAGTCGTGTTCACCGGTTCAATGTCCATTTAGGAATCGGATGGCAGAGGGGAAGAAGCTGTTCCTGAATCACTGAGTGTGTCTACAGGCTTCGGTACCTCCTACCTGATGGCAACAGTGAGAAAAGGGCATGCCCTGGGTGCTAGCGGTCCTTAATAATGGACGTTGCCTTTCTGAGACTGGCTATTTTGTAAGCTGGTACCAACATGGAGCTGACTAAGTTTATGACCCTCTGCAGCTTCTTTCGGTCCGGTGCAGTGGACCCCCCCCCCATTCCAAACGGTGATGCAGCCTGTCAGAATGCTCTTCATGGTACATCTATAGAAATTTTTGAGTGTTTTTGTTGACATACCAAATCCCTTCAAACTCCTAATGAAGTATAGTCACTGTTTTGCCTTGTTTGTAGCTGCATTGATATGTTGGGAACGGC
Organism: Mobula hypostoma; assembly: GCF_963921235.1. Taxonomy (NCBI): domain Eukaryota; kingdom Metazoa; phylum Chordata; class Chondrichthyes; order Myliobatiformes; family Myliobatidae; genus Mobula; species Mobula hypostoma. The sequence continues at coordinate 141,245,281 of NC_086100.1, forward strand.
TTAGGTCCTCAGAGATCTTGACACCCAAGAACTTGACGCTGCTCACTCTCTCCACTTCTGATCCCTCTGTGAGGATTGGTATATGTTCCTTCATCTTACCCTTCCGTCTTACTGACATTGAGTGCAAGGTTGTTGCTGCAGCACCACTCTACGAGTTGGTATCGCTCCTGTACGCCCTCTCATCTCCATCTGAGATTCTACCAACAATACACCCATAACCTCATGATATACATGTCTTCTTCAGATAATTGTTGGGACAGGTTGTGTCCCTGTTTGTGTGACTCAGTTGGGAGTGATAGTAATGTTGACATCCACTGGTAATACATGATAGCCTGCTGGTCTTCTACCACAAGTCTCGTGACATTTCCTACCACCTGACATGACAGTTTTATTTTCCAGAGAAAATCCATTTCAGCATATTGAGAGAAGTGGCTCTCCTTTGTCGTGGGCCAGTCAGCTCTGTCCACGCTACAGTTAAAATGTAGTTCAAAGGGAAGGAAACTAACCCTTCTGTCTATAGACAGAATGTATGTCATATGTGACATTTTAGAGGCTGGTACCCTTCTGCTGCTCCTTGTTGCCCTGTTCACTCAACTTTCATTTGTTCATGAAGTCTGCATCACACACTTGAAGGAAAGATTATCTGTTTACAGAATGTCTTTGGAAATGTAACCAGTTGGTGAGTCTAGGGTACCAAATTAGCTGGCCAGATCAGGATGGCCAACGTTCTTTATCGATGGATGTTAATGAACTCGAGTGGGCTTACAACCATATAACCATATAACAATTACAACACGGAAACAGGCCATCTCGGCCCTTCTAGTCCATGCCGAACTCCTACTCTCACCTAGTCCCACCAACCTGCACTCAGTCCATAACCCTCCATTCCCTTCCTGTCCATACATCTAACCAATTTAACTTTAAACGACAACATCGAACGTGCCTCAACCACTTCTGCTGGAAGCTCGTTCCACACAGCCACCACACTCTAAGTAAAGAAGTTCCCCCTCATGTTACCCCTAAACTTTTGCCTTTTAACTCTCAGCTCATGTCCTCTTGTCTGAATCTCCCTCACTCTCAATGGAAAAAGCCTATCCACGTCAACTCTATCAATCCCCCTCATATTTTTAAAAACCTCTATCAAGTCCCCTCTCAACCTTCTACACTCCAAAGAATAAAGACCCAACTTGTTCAACCTTTCTCTGTAACTTAGGAGATGAAACCCAGGCAACATTTTAGTAAAACTCCTCTGTAGTCTCCCAATTTTATTGACATCTTTCCTATAATTCGGTGATCAGAACTGTACACAATACTCCAAATTTGGCCTTACCAATGCCTTATACAATTTCAACATTACATCCCAACTCCTATACTCAATGCTCTGATTAATAAAGGCCAGCATACCAAAAGCTTTCTTCACCACCTTATCCACATGAGATTCCACCTTCAGGGAACTATGCACCATTATTCCTAGATCCCTCTGTTCTACAGCATTCTTCAATGCCCTACCATTTACCATGTATGTCCTATTTTGATTAGTCCAACCAAAATGTAGCACCTCATATTTTTCAGCATTAAACTCCATCTGCCATCTTTCAGCCCACTCTTCTAAAAAGTAATTGCATGGTTACTGTTAATCAGACTAACTTTAATATTGATTTTGTTAAAAAGTGTTTAATTTGCACTGACATCACTGAAATGCTGTTTTGAACACTGTAATTTCTTTCGTAAAGTATCTTTGATCTGTCTTTGACAACTGTCCTGTAATATTACCACAAGTAACATTAAAGGGGTCACAATTGTCATTTAACTGAGCGCTAATAGTTCCCAGAATAATATTTTGGATTAACAGTATAATTAGATGAGAATTCATTAGGGAGTCAGGTAATATAACATGTAGAATACTGGTTGATATCATTTTAAGGACATCAGCAAGTGACAATCTTCCCTATATTTTAGTCTAAAGAATAAAGAATTATTTCTGAATTATTATTAAAGAATTGTTTCTGGTCCTGTAAGCGCTTCAAGAAGCTCCCTGTAGACATATCCTCCATAAGAAATGTAGTTTTCTACATTGTAAGTTCTTTGCTCTTGTCTTTGACTACGCTCCAGTATCATTGAGGCAGGTAGTGTTGGTGTGTAGTGCCCTATTTCCTCCAAACATAGCAATGTAGATTTCTGCCAAAAAGTTCAGCTTCTGTCTCGTCTGTCCACAGAATATTGTCCCAGAAGCATTGCAGAACATCCAGGCAGTCCTTTGCAAACTTGATTTTTTTTTTGCACAGCAGTGGTTTCCTCCGTGGTGTCCTTCCATGAAACCATTCTTGTTCTATGTTTTTCTTATAGTGAACACATGAACAGTGGCTTTAGCAAGCTCTAGAGATCTCTGCAGGTCTTTTGCTGTTACCCTTGGGTTCATTTTCACCTCCTTCAGCATTAGAAATGCTCCTGGTGTGACCTTTGCAGGATGCGCTTTCCTAGGGAGAGTGGCAACAGTACTGAGTTTCCTCCACTTGTAGACAATTTCTCTTACTGTGGAGTGATGAACACTCAGGTCTTTAGAAATACTTCTTTAGGTTCATGCATCTCTACACTTCTTCTAAGGTCCTCTGAAAGTTGTTTTGATCGAGGCAAGATGCACATAAACTGATCTTTCTTGAGAAGAGCAGGTTCTGTCAGTAATCTGACTGTGTGTGTTTTTTTTAATATAGTGCAGGGTACTTCTACAGCCCGCACATCCAATCTCATCTCATTGATTGGAACACCTGACTCCTAACAGCTTTTGTAAAAGGCATTACCCCAGAAGTTCACATCTTTTTCCAACAAATACATGTAATATTGGATCATTTTTCCCAACAGATAAATGAACAAGTATAATGTTTTTGTGTTATTTACTTAATTGGGTTCTTGTATCTTGTTGTAGGACATAAGTGAAGATCTGATCATATTTTAGGTCATATTTATGCAGAAATAGAAAAATTTCTACAGGGTTCACAAACCCTCTAGCACCACTGTAGGTGGTATTAGACATTTAGATAAAATGTCACATGTGACTATTAAAGGTAGGGCTTGGTTATTTGCGGCTATGTTCAGTCAGACATGTGATGTGTATGAGCAGCTTGGCTTTCTCCCTACTGAATTCAGCCGATGTAATACACTTCATGTGATACAAGGAAGTGGCTAGGAGCACTGATATATCAAAAATTTATACACCAAATAACATTATAGTAATCTGTAAGGAATTTGTACATCCTCCCTGTAACTGTGTGGGTCTCCTCTGGGTGCTATGGTTTTCTCCCACAGCCCAAAGGTGTACTGATTGGTAAGTTAATTGATTATTGTAACTGTCCTGTGATTAGGATAGGGTTAAATCGGAGGGTACTGGGTGGCCTGCCTCAAAGGGCCGGATGGGTCTACTCCCTGTTGTATTTGAATAAATAAATAAAATGAATCCTTCATCCTTCTATATATTCCTTACTTAAGTGCCTGCCTAAAGCTCTCTTGAACTTAGTGATTGTATCTGACTCCATCACCTCCTCTGGTAGCAAGTTTTAGATATCATCTACTCTTCTGCAATTTAATTGTTGTGTTATTAATTTCTCACACTTACTTTGTATATAACTTGTACTCACTTTGCTAGCTCCTTTTTCTACTAAAATATCTGTCAGAATTGTTATTATCTATATTTATCTTCCTAGTAACTATTCACAATTAATATCTTAGACATTTATTGGTGTTTTTTTTAAGTCAGTCTGATTACCTGACCTGTCACATTACTTTTTTCCAGCTAAGGGATCATCCCTATAACTTCTGCACACTAATAAATGGCCCTGGAAAAAATATATAGCACAACGTAGCAATAATAGTACAAGGTGGACTGTGAAGGGCATCAGTAAATGTCCGAACCACTGGCTGCATCCCAAGCTGCTAAGATTGGGATCTTGTAGTTATTGATACATATAAATAGGTTAAACAGAACTGAGGGAGGTTCTATAAACGTTTGTCCGTCCATGAATTATTTGGTGTGAAAGATCTTGGAGCAAATCACAGCACTCTGTCCCTTCAGATCACTTGGCATCAAAGCTCGGCACCAGCTTTCACCTTCCTCAAAGGCATCGCTTGCAGCAAGTGACAAAGCCCAACCACTTGCCGAAGAAACTTTGAAGCCAATTCTGCCTAATTATCATCAGCATATAACCTGCCGCAGCAAGGGCTGCAACACACTCGATCACAGCTAAAGCATGAAAAGGAATGTTTACAATTCCATGTCAAGATCATATTTCAGAAAATCTGATCACATAGCTGTCCTTCTATCTGAATTCAGACAGAAGATAAAGAGCAAGACTCCAGAGATTAGATAACGGAGGTGGTCATGTGAGGCACATGAGCAACCACAGGATAACTTTGAGTCAGTGCACTTGCCAGGTTCAAGGACTCATCAGAGGATTTGAATGAATACACCACAGTTGTCACAGATTTTATAAAAACAGTCATAGGTAAGTGAGTTCCCACAAGATCATTCAGAGCCAGTTCAATGGCATTCAGATTTGGTGACCAAGCAAGATACAAAAGGTTTTGACAAGATGCCGCACATGAGGCTGCTTACCAAGTTAAGAGCCCATGGTATGACAGGAAAATTACTAACATGGTTAGAGCATTGGTTGATTAGTAGGAGGCAGCAAGTGGAAAAGAAAAGGATCCTTTTCTGGTTGGCTGCCAGTGACTAGTGGTGTTCCGCAGGGGTCGGTGTTGGGACCACTTCTTTTTATGTTGTATATAGATGGAATAGATGGTTTTGTTGCCAAGTTTGTAGGTGATATGAAGATTGGTGGAGGGGCAGGTAGTGTTGAGGAAACAGGTAGGATGCAGAAAGACAGACTAGGAGAATGGGCAAGAAAGTGGCAAATGAAATACAATGTTGGAAAATGCATGGTCATGCACTTTGGTAGTAGAAATAAATGTATACACTATTTTCTAAACAGGGAGAAAATCCAGGAATCTGAGATGCAAAGGGACTTAGGAGTCCCTGTGCAGAACACCCTGAAGGTTTCCTTGCAGGATGAGTTGGTCGTGAGGAAGGCAAATACCATGTTAGTATACATTTCAAGAGATCTAGAATACAAGAGCAAGGATGTGATGTTGAGGCTTTATAAGGCAGAGGTGAGGCCTCACCTTGAGTATTGCAAATAGTTTTGGGCCCCTCAACTTAGGAAAGAAGTGCTGGCATTGGAGAGGGTCCAGAGGAGATTCACAGGGATGATTCCAGGAATCAAGAACCTAGCAATGAAAGGGTTATCATGCGAGGAACATTTGATGGTTCTGTGTCTTTACTCGCTGAAATTCAGAAGGATGAGGGGGGATCTCATTGAAACCTTTCGAATTTTGACAGGCCTAGACAGAGTAGATGTGGAAAGGATGTTTCCCTTGGTGGGATAGTCTAGGACAAGAGGGGTTTAGGACAAGAGGGGTTCAGGATGGAGGGGTGCCTTTTCAAAACAGAGATGTGGAGGAATTTCTCTAGCCAAAGGGTGGTGAATTTGTGGAATTTGTTGCCACATGTAGCTATGGTGGCCAGGTTGTTGGGTGCATTTAAGGCAGAGATTGCTAGGTTCTTGATTGGACATGGCATCAAAGGTTATGGGGAGAAGGACGGAAACTGGGGTTGAGGAGGAGATTGAAAAAAAGGATCAGCCATGATTGAATGGTGGAGCAGACTCAATGGGCCAGATGGCCTAATTTTCCTCCTATGTCTTATGTCTTTTGGTCTAAAAACTCCAGAAACAATCTCTGGAAAGCCATCTCACATGTGAAATGGTACTTCCAGGCCAAACTTAATTGCTCAACAGCTGTAGCAGAGCTTGAATGCTACTTTTTCTTACAAAGTGAAACCAAGCGACATTGGTGACAACAAGGCATCGTTCTCAGATGAGCTCAGTACCTTCTATGCTCACTTTGACCATCAAAGCAAGGAGGAATCTTTACAGACTCCCAATGATCCTTTGATTTCAGTCCCTGAGGCTGGAGTGAGAGCATTCTTCAGGAGGATGAACCCACGGAAAGCTTCCGGCCCATACGGAGTACCTGGCTGAGTACAAAAGACCTGTGCTGATCAACTGGCAGAAGTGTTCACCAATATCTTTCACCTTTCACAGTGGCCGTCTGAGGTACCCACATACTTCAAACAGGCTTCAATTATACCAGTGACTAAGAAAAGCATGGTAACATACCTCAATGACTATCATCCAGTAGCACTTACATCCACTGTGATGAAATGCTTTGAGAGTTTGGTGATGAAACATATCAACTCCTGCCTGAGAAGAAACTTGAATCCACTCCAATTTGAACACTGGCACAAAAGGTCCACAGCCGATGCCATTTCATTGGCCCTTCACTCAACCCTGGAACATCTGGACAGCAAAGATACATGCATCAAGATGCTCTTCATCAACTACAGTTCAGTATACAATATTATTATCCCTTCAAAACTAACCAAAGAGCTTCAAGACCTAGGCCTCAATACCTCATGTGCAAATGAATCCTTGATTTCCTCCCTTCAGACCTCGGTCAGTTTGGATTAGCAACATTTCCACAATCCCATCAGCAAAGGTACACCATAAGGTTGTGTGCTTGGCTCCCTTCTCTACTCACTTTACACTTAAGACTGTGAGGCTAAGCATAGCTATAATGCCATATTTACGTTTGCTGATGACACCAGGCCAAATCAAAGGTGGTGACAAATCAGCATATAGGAGGGAGATTGAAAATATGGCTGAATGGTGCTACAACAAGAACCTCTCACTCAGTGTCAGAAAGACCAAGAACATTGACTTCAGGAGGAGGAAACCAGAGGGCCATGAGCCAGTCAACATCGGGGGATTAGAAGTGGGAAAGGTCAGCAACTTTAAGTTCCTCGGTGTCATAATTTCAGAGGATCTATACTGGGCTGAGCACATACTGTAAGTGCAATTATGAAGAAAGCACGGCAACACTACTACTTCCTTAGAAGTTTGCAAAGATTTGGCATGACACCTAAAACTTTGACTAACTTCTACAGATGTGTCATGGAGAGTATACTGACTGGTTGCATCATGGTCTCGCATGGAAACACCAAAGCCCTTGAACAGAAATTCCGACAAAAAGTAGTAGATGAGGCCCAGTCTGTCGTGGGTAGAGCCCTCCCCACCATTGTGTAGATCCACATGGAGCATTGTCACAGGAAAGCAGCATCATCATCATCAAGGATGCCCACCACTCTATCCATACTTTCTTCTCATTGCAGCCATCAGGAAGAAGGTACAAGAGCCATAGGACCCACGTCACTATGTTCAGGAATAGTTATCACCCCTCAGCCATCATACTCTTGAACCAGAGGGGATAACTTCAGTCAACTTCGCTTGCGCCATCACTGAACTGTTTCCTCAAACTATGGACTCACTTTCAAGGTCCCTTTATCTCATATTCTCAATATTTATTGTTTGTTTATTTGTTATTATTTATCTTTTCTATTTGCACAGTCTGTTGTCTTTTTCACATTAGTTGTTTGTCCAATTGATTCCTTTGTGTTGCTTGATTTATTGTGTATGATGAGAAGAAGATGACTCTCAAGTTTGTATGTGGTGACATATATGAACATTGATAATAAACTTATGTTGCACTTAGAATGTTTGAACTTTGAACTTTGATATATTTTGAGATTTACTGTATATTGCAGTGATCCAGATGCTATCCTTAATCCTGAACCTCTGCACATGAAGATACAGGGCTTCTCCTGGATGTGGGAAGGATGAGAGACGGTTAATGTTCCAGCATGCCAACCAAAACAATTTGACAATGTAGCTGAAATACTACTGAAGCTAGTTAAGCTTTAAATGAGCAGTGTTATAACATGAAAGGCCTTGAAATTCAAATGCCAGTCTGTCAGCAGCAAGAAACTTAGAGAATCATGTCAAATATCAAAGCCAAGGGGCATATTTAATATTGTGTAAAAGTACCATGTAATTTCTTACTGTCATAACCAGAAATGTGCAAAAACAGATTTATACGTAACCACACATTCAAGAAATCAAGCAGAATGTTGAAAATCAGAATCAGGTTTAACATCACTGGCATATGTCATGAAACTTGTTAACTTTGCGGCAGCAGTACAATGAAATACATGATAGACTGAATAAATGTATGTGTATGTGTGTGTGTGTGTGTGTGTGTGTATATATAATGTTAAAATAACTAGTGCAAAAACAGAAATTAAAAAAGTAGTGATGAGGTGTTCCTATGTTCAATATCCATCTAGAAATCGGAAATCGGCTAGCAGAGGGGAAGAAGCTGTTCCTAATTGCTGAGTGTGTGCCTTTGGGCTTCTATACTTCCTTCCTGATGGTACCAGTGAGAAGAAGACATGCCCTGGGTGGTGAGGGTCCTTAATGGACACTGCCTTTCCGATGCACCGCTCCTTGAAGATCCTGTGGATACTACAGAGCCTAGTACCTATGATGCAGCTGACTTACTTTGCCACACTCTGCAGTTTACTTTGATCCTGTGCAGTATCCTGTCCATACCAGATGGTGATACAGCCAATCAAAATGCTATTCTTCATATTGTTGCTGCCATTTTTTTAAGTAAGGGGTCTGTCACTGAAATGGTCATGGATTCTTGAAATCTGCCTCTATATCTTGGGTTCAAGTTTCCAATCAAACATTGTTCTTTTTCCTCATGAGAAAACATAGGCTACAACAAAACTTGTCACACATAGGAGATTCCTCAGATGCTGGAAATCCAGAACAACACACAGAAAATGCTTGAGGAACTCAGCTGATCAGGCAGCCATTGAAATACATAAACAGTCGACGTTTTGGTCCAAGACACTTCATCAGGACTGGAAAGGAAGGGGAAGGTGCCAGAATAATAAGATGGGTCAAGGGAAGAAGGACAAGCTAGAAGGTGATAAATGAAGACAGGTTGGTGAGGGAAGGGGGATGATGTAATAAACTGGGAGGTGATAGGTGGGAAAGGTAAAGGGTTGGAAAAGAAGTAATCTGATAGAAGAGGAGAATGGACCATGGGAGAAATGGAAGGAGGAGGGGCAGCAGGGGGAGAAGAGGTAAAAGGCTAGCATGGGGAATGGCTAGAGGGGAGGGGAAAGGGAAAAATATTACTGGAAGTTAGAGAAATCAATATTCGTGCCGTTAGGTTGGAGGTTACTTAAGTGGAATATAAGGTGTTGTTCCTCCAACCTGAGAGTGACTTTATTGTGGCAGAAGAGGAGACAGAGATATCTCTGATATCCTAAAAAGGAAAGCCTTATTTTGGGAACAGATGCATTGGAGATGAAGGAACTGAAAAAGAGAATGGCATTTTTACAGGACACAGGGTGGGAAGAGATATAATCAAGTTCTATCGGACCAACTCATATTCCGACTAAGTAGCAAATGTGATGGCATGAACATCAATTTCTCTAACTTCTGGTAATATTCCACCCACCCCCCTTCAATTCCCCACTCTTACATTTAATCCTCACCTGCCTATCACCTGTCCCTCTTCCTTCCCCTTCTCCCATGGCCCAATCTCCTCTCTTTATCAGATTCCTTCAGCCTTTTACCTTTTCCACCTCTCACCTCCCAGTGTTTTACATCAACCCCCTCCCCCACCCACCGGGTTTCACCTATCACCTTCTAGCTTGTCCTTCGTTCCCTACCTCACCTTCTTATTCTGACATCTTCCCCCTTCCTTTCCAGTCCTGATTTGGGGTCTTGGGCTGAAATGTCGACTGTTTAATCATTTCCATAGATGCTGCCTATCCTGAGCTCTCCACCATCTTGTGTGTAATGTCGACAGATGGGAATTCCCCTGACTGTAGGCAAAATGACTTTGTAAATTTACTCACCGTATGACGATCAGTTCCACCCAGACTCTAACAAAAGCAAGCAGTGGACCAAACGCTTCTAGAATATATACATAATGGGCGCCTGATTTCTTTATACTTGTCCCAAGTTCGGCGTATGAGAGTGCTCCTGACAACAGAAAGAGAGCAAAGGGATAAAAAAAATTGAGTGGTTTTGCAGTCATACTTAGTACTGTACAGATTGATAAAAAGTAATTTCTAGTATCTGATACTTCGTTACGAAGACAATATGATCTTATAACTACTTCCCAATGAAAGTAATTCCCAGCTACTTCTGACATGTTTGGAAGTGCAGGAGGAACCGGAGCCTTAAGTCCCACACCATGATGTTCAGGAACAATTACACTACAACCATCAGACTCCTGAACCAGCATGGATAACATCACTCACTTCAACTCTGAACTGATTCCAAAACCTACAGACCCAACAAATTATGTTCTGACTATTGTTTATTTATCTTTTTATTTGCACAATTTGTCTTCTTTTACACATAGGTTCTTTAGATTATGAGAACACTCAGTCTCTTTTATTGTCATTTAGAAATCCATACATGCATTAAAAATGGTACAATGTTTCTCCGGAGTGATATCACAGAAAACAGGACAAACCAAAGACTAACACTGACAGAACCACATAACTATAACATATAGTTACAGCAGTGCAAAGCAATACCATAATTTGATGAAGAACAAACCATGGACACGGTAAATAAAATCTCAAAGTCCCCGAGTCGATCGACTCCTGAGTCCCCGATAGCGGCGGCAAAAGGGAGAAACTCCCTGCCATAAACCTCCAGGCACCGTCAATTTGCCGATGCCTTGGAAGCAGCTGACCACAGTCGACACTGAGTCCATCCGTCCGAAAACTTCGAGCTTCCGACCAGCCCCTCCAATACAGCCTCCTGAGCACCATCCTCTGCCGAGCGCCTTCGACCTCGCCCCGGCCGCTGAAACAGGCAAAGCCGAGGATTTCGGGACCTTCTGCTCTGCAGATTCCAGTTACCACACAGTAGCAGCAGCAGCGAAGTTTTCCAGATGTTCCTCCGTACTCTCACGTCTGTCTCCATCAAATCAGGATAGTGCACGGTCCCCTACTTGACAGAAAACAGACATCACCACCGAAGTGGCCGCACGTGCTGCTGTCGCGCCGCCATCTTCTCTTCCTCAGTCAGTCTTTGTTGATGTGTACTTTTCATTAATACTGTTGTATTTCTTTACTTTCCTGTAAATGCCTGCAAGAAAACTAATCTCAAGGTGGATATGGTGACATATACACACTTTGATATGAAATTTATTTTGACTATGAAGCGAGATAAGGTCATATTTGATGTTGGAATAGGGCCAAGGCTTATTACCGTAACAGTGTTACCCTTCAGCTCTGGGACCTGGATTCATTCCTGTCTCTGTGGAGTTTGCATATTCTCCTTATGATTACCTTTGGATGCTCTTATTTCCTTCATCAGACCTCAGACATGCTGATAGGTTCATTGTTTAATGTAAATCACCCCTTAATTAAAGTATTTAGAAAAGGCTCAACGGAAATTTGATAGGCATGAGATGGAGAATATCCTGCGGGCATTTCTGGGTAATAAGAGGAGAAATCACCAAACTCATAGTTCCCTTACTCTGAACTGCTGGTTTCGACGTCCTACCCAAGATCAACAAACCTGACTGACTGGGTAGGCCTATTGTCTCAGCCTGCTGCTGTCCCATTGAACTCGTGTCCTCATACCTTGATTCCATTCCCTTGGTTCAGTCCTTTCTCACTCACATTAGCAACACTTCTCATGCTCTTTACCTCCTCAGTAACTTTCAATTTCCTGGCCCTGACCGTCGCATTTTAACCATGGATGTTCAGTCCCTATACAATTCTATCCCCCATCAAGATGGCCTCAAAGTTCTCTGTTTCTTTTTTAACAAAAGAACCAACCAATTTCCCTCCACCACTACCCTTCTCTATCTGTCAGAACTGGTCCTCGCCCTCAACAATTTTTCCTTTGGCTCCTCCCACTTTCTCCAGACTTGAGGGTTAGCCATGGGCACCCGCACGGGCCCCAGCTATGCCTGCCTCTTTGTTGACTATGCAGGACAGTCCGTGTTCAAAGCTTTCCCTGGTCTCTCTCCACTATACTGTCGATTTGATGCTGCTTCATGCACCCATGTTGAGCTTGTCAATTTCATCAACTTCACCTTCAACTTCCGCCCCACTCTTAAATTCACATGGTGCATTTCTGATACCTCCCTCTCCTTTCTCACTTTCTCTGTCTTTGTCTCTGGAGACAAACTGCCATTTGACATCATTTATAAGCCTACTGATTCTTACAGTTATCATAACTCTACCTAGTCCTAGCCAATCTCCTGTAAAAATGCTATTCCCTTTCCTCAGTTCCTTCACTTACGCCGCAACTATTCCCAGAATGTAGCTTTCCTCTCCAGGGATATCCTCCTTCTTCAAAGAACTGGGTTTCCTTTCCTCCACTATTGATATTGCCCTCACCTGCATCTCCTCCATTTCCCAAACATTCACACTCACCTCATCTTCCCACACCTTAACAATGATAGAGTTCTTCTTGTCTCCTTACCTATCACCCCATGAGTCTCCATAAATCACAAATCATCCTCTGCAACTTCCACCATCTCTAAAGGGATCCAGCCACTAAACATATCTTTACCAACTGCCCCCCACCCCGCCCCACCTTTCCTCAGGGATCACTTCCTTCCGGATTTCTTTGTCCATTTGTCCCTCCTCACTAATCTTCCTCCTCGTACTTATCCCTGCAAGCGGCCTTCACCTTCATTCAGAGTCCCAAGTGTCCTTCCAGATGAGGCAACACTTCACCTGTGACTCTGCTGAAGATTTCCTTTTGCGTCGATGTGGTCTCCTCTATATTGGAGAGACCTGCCATAAATTGGGGGGGCTGCTTCATTGAGCACCTCCACTCCATCCACCAAAAGCGGAATTCACTGTGCCCAAATATTTCAATTCCGATTCTCATTCCCGCTTTGATATGTAAGTCCTCTTGTGCCAAGATGAGGCCACCATCAGGGTAGAGGAGCAACACCTTATATTCCATCTGAGTAGCCTCCAACCTGATGGCATGAATATTGATTTCGCCTTCTGGTTAAGAAAAATTCCCTCCCCCTCCCCGCTTTCTCTGTTTTCCACTCCAGCTTTTTACCTCTCCTTACCTGCCTATCACCTTCCCCTGGGTCCCCTGCTCCTTCCCTTTCCTCTGTGGTCCACTCTCCTCTCCTATCAGATTCCTTCTTCTCTAGCCCCTTATCTTCCCACCCACCTGCCTTCACCTTTCACATCCCCTCCCTCCACCTTTTTATTCTGGTGCCTTCCCCTTCCCTTTTCAGTCCTGAATAAGGGTCTCAACCTGAAATGTTGACTGTTTATTCATTTCCATTGATGCTGCCTGACCTGCTGAGTGCCTTCAGTATTCAGCATGTGTTGCTTTGGAGTTCTAGTATCCGCAGTCTTTCACATGTCTATGGGGCTGATGAGGCTTTCCAGCTGATGGCAGCAAGAACCCAATGAATCTAATGGTCTCCTATATCAGCAACAATCAACTCTTCCACACCTGATCAGCTTTATCATGATTTCATTTCTACTTTCTCTGAAAGGGTGCTAATTTAATCATTGCTTTAAGATGTTACGGCATTATTATTAACTTATAAAAATCATTGCACTGGATTATTTGATATAATGTTTCAGCCCTGTGAAAGTATTGTGATCCAGGCATTTTTCAAAGGACTTTAATATCCCCTCACTACGTTGAATGTGATCATCGTACATGGTTCTACAAGGAAATATAATCCTCTATTTGCCACTATTAGAGTAATAAAGTTATAGAACAATACAACATGGAAACAGGCCATTTGGCCCAAAACATCCATGCTGACCATGAAACTCAGTTAAGCAAGTCCCTTTTGCCCATGTTTGCCCCAAAATTTGCAATTCAAAATTTATTTAAATTCTTTCCAGAGTCATCCAGAAAACATCAGGGACTGTATTTTCAGACTTAAAATTTACCGTACAATATTTGCATTGCACATTTTTGAAAGCTTCAAGGCAAAAGCAAAACCATGTCTTAAATTTTATTTTCAATGTCATCTGACAGACATGAGGAATCAGTTGCCTATAGAAATTAACATTGTAATGTTAGGGCCACAGACTCAAAGAAAACTGCAGCACAGAAACAGGCCCTTCAGCCCATCTAGTCTGTGCCAAAGCATTCGGAATGCCTAGTCCTATCAACCTGCACCTGGATCATAGCTCTCCATATTCCTCCTATCCATGTACCTGTTCAAATTTCTCCTGAATGTTGAAATCGAAATCGCATCCACCACTTGTGCTGGCAGCTCGTCCCACACTCCCACCACTCTCTGAGAGAAGAAGTTTCCCCTCATGTTCCCCTTAAACATTTGTGGAAGGGATAAAAATATATTTACATAAAAACAGCAGCTTCATTCTCTTGAATTTTCAGAGGATTTGTTGGTAATGAATTAAATTGGTAAATTTAAATCACCATTAGCACAGGTGCACCACAAACTGTGTGCTTAGCCCTCTGCTCTGCTCTCTTTATACTTATGACTGTGAGGCTAAGAACAGCTCCATTGCCATATTTAAATTTGCTGATGTCACCACCGCCATTGGCTAAATCAAAGGTGGCGATGAATCAGCATAAAGGAAGGAGATTAAAAATCTAGATGAGCGGTGCCACAACAACTGATCAATGTCAGAAAGTCCAAGGTCCTGGTTACTAACTTTAGGAGGAGAAAACCAGGGGTCCATGAGCCAGTCCTCATCGGAGGATCAGAGGCAGAGAGGGTCAGTCACTTTAAATTCCTCAGTGTTATCAGTTCAGAGGATCTATCCTGGATCCAGCGTGCAAATGTCATTACAAAGGAAGAACAGCGGCTCTTTTACTTTCTTAGAAGTTTGTAAATGTTTGGCATGTCCTCAAAATCTATAGATGTGTAGTGGAGGGTATATTGACTGGTTGCATCATGACCTGGTATGGAAACACCAATGTCCTTGATCGGATAAGACCTCAGTCCATGATGGGCATAGCCCTCCCCACCATTGAGCACATCTACATGGAATATTGTCAGAGGAAAGTGGCATGCATCATCAGAGCCACCCACCATCTAGACCATGCTGGCTTCTTGCTGCTGCCATCAGGAATGAGGTACAGGAGCCTCAGGACCCATAACACCAGATTAAGGAACAATTATTACCCCTCAACCATCAGGCTCTTGAACCAGAAGGGATAACTTCACTCCACTCACACCATTACTGAACTGTTCCCACAACCTATAGGCTCACTTTCAAGTACTCCATGTCATGTTTTTCATATTTATTGCTTACTTATTTACCACAGTTACTATTTTTTTTGTTTTCTTGTTTTTGCTGTGAAAGCCCACAAGAAAATGTATCTCAAGGTTGTATATGGTGACATATACGTACTTTGTTTATAAATTTACTTTGAACTTTATTAATCTAATCTAATCTAATTTTGAAGCAATACAATGTACAACTATAACAGAGTGTAGAATAAGGTATTACAGTTTACAGAGAATGTGTGGTGCTGGTAGAGAATAAGGTCTAAACTCATTTCAAAGTAGATTATGAGGTCACGAATCATCATATCAAACTAAGGAACTCTTCGATAGTTTTATAGCGGAATATAAGTAGTCCTTGAGCCTTTTGGAATGTGCTTCCATTCTTTTGTACCTCTTGCCCAATGAGAAGGAGAAGGTCTGGATGGGTGGAGTCTTTGAAAATATTGCCTGCTTTAACAAGGAGAAGTAAGGAGAGAATCCATGAAAAGGACACTGGTTTCTGTGATGTGCTGAGCTAAGTCCACAATATCTGCAGTTTCTTGTGGTCATAGGCAGAGCAGTTGCCATACCAAACCATGATGCATCCAGATAGGATGCTTTCTGTGGTGCATCAATAAAAATTGGTCAGCGTCAAATGGGATGTGCCAAACTTCTTCAGGCTCCTGAGGAAGGAAAGGCACTGATGAGCTTTCTTGGCCACGTTGTCCAATTTTGTTAGACTAAGACAGGCTATTGCTGATGTTCATACATAAGAATTTGAAGCTCTCAATCTCAGCACTGTTAATGCAATAGGTTCCTGTGCACCACTCCTTCTTGCTCAATGACTAGCTATTTTGTTTTGCTGATATTGAGGGAAAGGTTATTACTGTTGGCACCATGTCAGCAGGATCTCAGTCTCCTTTCTGTGCTCTGACTCAACATTATTTGAGATTAAGGTGTTCTATTGTGGTACCGTCTGCAAATCTGTAGATGCAATTAAAACAGAATCTGGTCACAAAGTTGAGGGTCTATAGACAGCAGAACAGGGTTCTGATGACTCAGCATAGTAAAAACATAGAAACATAGAAAACCTACAGCACAATACAGGTCCTTCGGCCAACAAAGTTGTGCCGAATATGTCCCTACCTTGGAAATTACTAGGCTTACCCATAGCCCTCTATTTTTCTAAGCTCC
This sequence comes from Mobula hypostoma, assembly GCF_963921235.1. Classification (NCBI taxonomy): domain Eukaryota; kingdom Metazoa; phylum Chordata; class Chondrichthyes; order Myliobatiformes; family Myliobatidae; genus Mobula; species Mobula hypostoma. The sequence continues at coordinate 141,261,703 of NC_086100.1, forward strand.
ATGTACCTATCCAAAAGTCTCTTAAAAGACTCTGTCATATCTGCCTCCAGCACCGTTGCCAGCAGCCCATTCCACACACTCACCACTCTCTGCATAAAAAACTTACCCCTGACTTCTCCTCTGTTCCTACTCTCCAGTATCTTAAACCTGTCTCCTCTTGTGACAACCATTTCAGCCCCAGGAAAAAGCCTTTGACTATTCACACGATCAATGCCTCTCATCATCTTATACACCTCTACCAGGTCACCTCTCATCCTCCATCACTCCAAGGAGAAAAGGCAGAGTTCACTCAACCCATTCTTATAAGGCATGCTCCCCAATCCAGGCAACATCCTTGTAAATCTCCTCTGCACCCTTTCTATGGCTTCCACATCTTTCCTGTAGTGAGGTGACCAGAACTGAGTACAGTACTCCAAGTGGGGTCTGATCAGGGTCCTATATAGCTGTAACATTACCTCTTAGCTCCTAAATTCAATTCCAGGATTAATAAAGGCCAATTAACCGTATGCCTTCTTAACCACAGAGTCAACCTGCGTAGCTGCTTTGAGCATCCTATGGACTTGAACCCCAAGATCCCTTTGATCCTCCACACTGCCAACAGTCTTACCATTAATACTATATTCTGCCATCATATTTGACCTACCAAAATGAACCACTTTACACTTACCTGGGTTGAACTCCATCTGCCACTTCTCAGCCCAGTTTTGCATTCTATCAATGTCCCGCTGTAACCCCTGACAGCCCTCCACACTATCCACAACACCTCCAACCTTTGTGTCATCAGCAAGCTTACTAACTCATCCCTCCACTTCCTCATCCAGGTCATTTATAAAAATCACGAAAAGTAAGGTTCTCAGAACAGACCCCTGAGGCACACAACTCGTCACCGACCACCATGCAGAATATGACCTGTCTACAATCACTCTTTGCCTTCTGTGGGCAAGCCAGTTCTGGATCCACAAAGCAATGTCCCCTTGGATCCCATGCCTCCTTACTTTCTCAATAAGCCTTGTATGGGGTACCTTATTAAATGCCCTGCTGAAATCCATATACACTACATCTACTGTTCTTCCTTCATCGATGTGTTTAGCCACATCCTCAAAAAATTAAATCAGGCTCGTAAGGCACGACCTGCCCTTGACAAAGCCATGCTGACTATTCCTAATAATATTATACCTCTCCAAATGTTCATAAATCCTGCCTCTCAGGATCTTCTCCATCAACTACCAATCACTGAAGTAAGACTCACTGGTCTATAATTTCCTGGGCTATCTCTACTCCCTTTCTTGAATAAAGGAACAACATCTGCAACCCTGCAATGCTCCGGCACCTCTCCCGACCCCACTGATGATTCAAAGATCATTGCCTGAGGCCCAGCAATCTCCTCCCTCGCCTACCACAGTAGCCTGTGTTGAAAATAGTTGTGGTAACAGTGTTGCTGCCTATCCTTACTGATTATAATCTGTTGGTCAGGAAGTCAGGAACTTGAGAAGTGTTAGTTCCCAGGTCTAGGAGTTTGAAAATGTGTTTGCTTAGAATTATGACACTGAAGGTGGAGCTGTGGTCAGTAACAATAGTCGTACATAGGCGTCTTTACCATCCAGATTCTCCAGGAATGAGTGCAGGGCCAGTGTATGTCAGTGTATTTCAGTGGTTAGTGAATTGCAGAGGGCAGAAGTTGTCTAAGAGGCTGGATTTAATTAATACCATGATGAGCCTCTCAAAGCAATTCATGATGGTGGATGTTAGACCTATGGGCAGTAGTCATTAAGGCATGTAAACTTGTTTTTCTTAGGCAACGAGATGATGGTAGTGTAAATCTCCTGAAGCAGGGAGAGGTAAAAAAAAAATGTCTGCAAGTGTACCTGTCAGCTAATCTGCACAGGATCTAAGGACATGGCCAGGGACACCATTCAGCCCAAATGCTATACAGTTCACTCTCTGGAAGTCTAATCTTATGTCTGTAACAGTGACTGTGGATACAGATTCATTGGAGGCTGTCAGGGTGGTTGTAACATTTCAATCCCCTTCTGTTAACAATGTGTATAGTTTGCATTAAGCTCATCAGGAAGGGATGCTGCCTAATTTTGTCCTGTAGCCTGACATACCATGTAAACCCAGCCACATCTGACAGCTGTGCTGGAATTTGATTTTGGACTCAAGTTTATGTCCATCAGTAATGAGATGTTGAGGGAGAGTCTCTTCACCTCTTCATCCAAAAGTATGCCATAGAATATTATCATCTGATGGCCTGCAGAGTTCTATTTAATATGTCTGAAATGGGACTTAAACTAATAATCTTTGTTGAGTCAACGTCGACTAGTTGTCCATGGTGGCAAGATATGGAAGTAGACGATTAGGACTTGCTTCTGTGCAGCTGCTGCTGCTGCTCAGGTTGGGACCTGGCTAGATTCGAACTCAGGACTATATGCCTCAAAATCCAGTGTTGATGCCACTACACCACCGGCAGATACAGATACAGAGATCTACAGATACAGGGGCAAAAATATCCCACTAACTAATGGCGGACATTTTTTCAATTTTTTAAAATTACTTATTTATGTTTGTATTATCGGTGTTTCACCTATTGGGCGAGGTCTGTAAAGAGTGTCTGATCCGTTCTGACAAGTATCCCCAAAAAATGCCACTTCTGGTTTCAGATGGTGCTACCAAAAATGTGCGACGGCTTACTGGTAGTCAAAAACAAAGGAATTTGATCAAAACCATAACTAATAACACTTTTTTTGAAGTAAATTGTGGTAAGCTATCACTGCAAACAATGAGGAAGCAAGTGAAGATAAAGGAAATTCACAGGATGTGCCCTACTGGTGCACTGCAAAATCAACGCACTTGGAATGGAAGCCACGCTGGTTGGAATGAACAATTTGGAGGGGAGAAGATTGCTCAGAGGAATTCTAATGCCCGTCCAACTAATCTGGGCATGAGGGTGGATCACTCTAAGCACTGAGCTGATTTGGAGCGGCTGAGAATGGCTTCTTCAGTAGCAAAATGCATGTCTGAAGTGAATCAATGGGCAGCGTGTTCAAGGGCCGGAGCAATTCACTGCGGCGGGACCTGGGTCCTAGCGCAAGGTTTCTCCCTCTGTGACGCTAAGACTGTGAGACTGCTCCCAGCTGCTGTGATTTGTGTCTGCGAACTTTGCAATAACTTGCCCCGCTAATATGATGAACTGAATACCAAAGCTTTGGGCCTACTCCCGGCTGCTCCTTGGATTTGGATCTAAGGACTCAAGTTGCCTCAGAATGCAGTTGTCGTTGCTCGTTTCTACTGTTTATATTATTTACTTTCTGCTTTTTTTCGTTTTTTCTGTGAGCACTGTGAGGTTGGTCTTATGTTTTTTAATTGGGTTCTTTCGGGTTCCTTGCTTTGTGACTGCCTGTAAGCAAACAAATCTCAAAGTTGTATAATTTATACATTCTTTGCTAATAAATGCACTTTGAAACTTTGACACTCAAGTTTCTAATATGCTGATGAATACTGGTGCATCTCGATTCGAATGTATTAATACAGGTGTCCCCCGCTTTTCGAACGTTCGCTTTACGAAACCTCACTGTTATGAAAGACCTACATTAGTTCCCTGTTTTCACTAACAGAAGGTGCTTTCACTGTTACGAAAAAAATCAGTGCGCGATAAAAGGCAGCGTGCGCCCCGAGCAGCCGCTCTTCCCCGGATTCGGAACGGCATTCTTGCCGGCATTGCTTAAACACGTGCCTGTGAGCAGCCGTTAGCAAGATGAGTACTAAGGTGTCGGAAAAGCCTGAAAGAGCTCGTAAGGGTGTTACACTTAGCGTAAAACTAGACATAATTAAGCGTTTTGATTGTGGTGAATGAAGTAAGGACAATATGAGTTTGGCTTGTGGAAGCTGACGAACATGATGTTGAAGAGGTTTTGGCATCCCATGACCAAGATCTGATAGATGATGTGCTGATGCAATTGGAAGAGGAAAGGATTACAATCGAAACCAAAAGCAGTAGCGAACTGAACATGAAGCAACTGCATGAGATTTTCGCTGCAATGATAAAGTACAACTTTAATTTTGAAAGGGTATGTAGGTTTAGGGGATATTTGCAGGATGGTTTGAGAGCTTACAAAGAACTGTATGTTAGAAAAATGCACGAGGCTCAGCAGTCAAGCAAGCCTTCCACATCAGCCACAGCAGACGACGAAACTCGACCTTCGACATCGAGGCGGGCAGTCATAGGAGCTGCCTGCCGTAATGGAAACAGACGACGATGAGATGACACCCCAGTGTCCCACCACCCCAACCCTCAGGCTGCGGACAAATACCGATTCGCGGAGAATGCAACGGTACACGGGAGGCACACAGCTCATCTTTAAGAAGAATGCTGAAATAAACATGCTAATTAATTAGGTGCTGCCTGGCACATAATTGTCAGCCCAGATCAGAGGCGGTGCAATCGGCACACCCCTCTGATCTGGGCCGACAACTACGTTCCGGGCGGCACCTAATTAATTAGCATGTTTATTTCGGCTATTTTCTTAAAGATGTGCTGTGTGCCTCCCGGCTACCGCTGCACCGCTGCATGCTTCACAGGTCGGTATTGGGTCGCTGCCCGGGGGGGGGGGGGGGCCACTGCACCACCCAAACTCTGACGACTCAATCTAACACACCATCATCAATGCGCTCGGCAAGCTGTCTTCCCGATTCCCGTAAGCGATACTACACTGTATATACAGTATTTCTACTTTATATAGGCTGTGTATTTTTACGTGTTATTTGGTATGATTTGGGAGCTTCATAGCTTAAAGATTACTGGAGAGAGTGTTTTTGCCAACAGCGCTTGCGTGAGATTTTCGCTACGGACAACAGTGCAGGCAATGATTGTTGTAAAGTATTTCTACTTTATATAGGCTGTGTATTTATCATATCATTTCTGCTTTTACTATATGTTGACTTCTATATCTTCAACTTGATCATGGACAAGGATAGATCTGGTCCTAGAGTTCAGGTTCTTAACTGGAAGAAGGCCAAATTTGAAGAAATGAGAAAGGATCTAAAAAGCGTGGATTGGGACAGGTTGTTCTCTGGCAAGGACGTGATCGGTAGGTGGGAAGCCTTCAAAGGAGAAATTTTGAGAGTGCAAAATTTGTATGCTCCTGTCAGGATTAAAGGCAAAGTGAATAGGAATAAGGAACCTTGGTCCTCAAGGGATATTGCAACTCTGATAAAGAAGAAGAGGGAGTTGTATGACATGTATAGAAGCAGGGTGTAAATAAGGTGCTTGAGGAGTATAAGAGGTGCAAGAAAATACTTAAGAAAGAAATCAGGAGGGCTAAAAGAAGACATGAGGTTGCCTTGGCAGTCAAAGTGAAGGATAATCCAAAGAGCTTTTACAGGTATATTAAGAGCAAAAGGATTGTAAGGGATAAAATTGGTCCTCTTGAAGGTCAGAGTGGAACCAAAGGAAATGGGGGAGATCTTAAGTAGGTTTTTTGCGTCTGTATTTACTAAGGAAACTGGCATGAAGTCTATGGAATTAAGGGAAACAAGTAGTGAGATCATGGAAACTGTACAGATCGAAAAGGAGGAGGTCCGTGCTGTCTTGAGGAAAATTAAAGTGGATAAATCCCCGGGATTTGACAGGGTGTTCCCTCAGACCTTGAAGGAGACTAGTGTTGAGATTGCAGGGGCCCTGGCAGAAATATTTAAAATGTCGCTACCAACAGATGAGGTGCCGGAGGATTGGAGAGTGGCTCATGTTGTTCCGTTGTTTAAAAAAGGATCGAAAAGTAATCCGGGAAATTATAGGCCAGCAAGTTTAACGTTGGTAGTAGGTAAATTATTGGAGGGAGTACTAAGAGACAGAATCTACAAGCATTTGGATAGACAGGGACTTATTAGGGAGAGTCAACATGGCTTTGTGCGTGGTAGGTCATGATTGACCAATCTATTGGAGTTTTTCAAGGAGGTTACCAGGAAAGTGGATGAAAGGAAGGCAGTGGATATTGTCTACATGGACTTCAGTAAGGCCTTTGACAAGGTCCCGCATGGGAGGTTAGTTAGGAAAATTCAGTTGCTAGGTATACATGGAGAGGTGGTAAATTGGATTAGACATTGGCTCAATGGAAGAAGCCAAAGAGTGGTAGTAGAGAATTGCTTCTCCGAGTGGAGGCCTGTGACTAGTGGTGTGCCACAGGGATCAGCGCTGGGTCCATTGTTATTTGTCATCTATATCAATGATCTGGATGATAACGTGGTAAGTTGGATCAGCAAATTTGCTGATGATACGAAGATTGGAGGTGTAGTAGACAGTGAGGAAGGTTTTCAGAGCCTGCAGATGGACTTGGACCAGCTGGAAAAATGGGCTGAAAAATGGCAAATGGAGTTTAATACAGACAAGTGTGAGGTATCGCACATTGGAAGGACAAACCAAGGTAGAACATACAGGATTAATGGTAAGGCACTGAGGAGTGCAGTGGAACAGAGGGATCTGGGAATACAGATACAAAATTCCTTAAAAGTGGCGTCACAGGTAGATAGGGTCGTAAAGAGAGCTTTTGGTACATTGGCCTTTATTAATCAAAGTATTGAGTATAAGAGCTGGAATGTTATGATGAGGTTGTATAAGGCATTGGTGAGGCCGAATCTCGAGTATTGTGTTCAGTTTTGGTCACCAAATTACAGGAAGGATATAAATAAGGTTGAAAGAATGCAGAGAAGGTTTACAAGGATGTTGCCGGGACTTGAGAAACTCAGTTACAGAGAAAGGTTGAATAGGTTGGGACTTTATTCCCTGGAGCGTAGAAGAATGAGGGGAGATTTGATAGAGGTATATAAAATTATGATGGGTATAGATAGAGTGAATGCAAGCAGGCTTTTTCCACTGAGGCAAGGGGAGAAAAAAACCAGAGGACATGGGTTAAGGGTGAGGGGGGAAAAGTTTAAAGGGAACATTAGGGGGGGCTTCTTGACACAGAGAGTGGTGGGAGTATGGAATGAGCTGCCAGACGAGGTGGTAAATGCGGGTTCTTTTTTAACATTTAAGAATAAATTGGACAGATACATGGATGAGAGGTGTATGGAGGGATATGGTCCATGTGCAGGTCAGTGGGACTAGGCAGAAAATGGTTCGGCACAGCCAAGAAGGGCCAAAAGGCCTGTTTCTGTGCTGTAGTTTCTATAGTTTCTATGTTACTGTTATTTTAGGTTTTATGTGTTATTTGTCATGATTTGGTAGATTATTTTTGGGTCTGCGAACGCTCACAAAATTTTCCCATATTAATAAATGGTAATTGCTTCTTTGCTTTACGACATTCCGGCTTACGAACCGTTTCATAGGAATGCTCTACTTTCGGATGGCGGGGGAAACCTGTAATTGTATGTACAAATTCTGCAAATGTTCATGACAGCTGGTGAATTTTACTAGATGTCATTTGGAGATATTAATGGGTGATGAGCCACAAAGCCTGTAGTGTGGTTGGTAATGTATTGTAAAGTTCAACATATGTGGATGGTGTTAATTTGTCAATAGCAGCCATATAAAATAATGAATCAGACATTTTACCATGTACACTTAGCTTTCTACAATGGGGACTTTTTTGATGATTCACAATGCTATTTCAAACTACTAAGGCTTTTAATTCATTTTGTCACATACCCCATGATGGGTTAAGGAACCAGCAGAAATGGAAAACACTTTGGATCCAGTATTGCTATTAACTAATATTATTTATCAGTATATATATTAGTATAGTATATTAGTATATATATGTGTGTGTGTGTGTGTGTGTGTGTGTGTGTTTGTGTATATATATGAAAATCAAGCTTCTTTGAGTCCAGGGGTAAATAAGTCTTACGATGATGAGTAAAGTTCTGTTTAGTTCGTGGTATTGAGTTGAGTCGTGATGGAGAGAGAGAGGGAGAGATTTGAGTCTTCAGGTGATCTTCCTGTTATCCTCTGAAATCCTTTCGAAGTCACTGACTGTGATCACAACAAAGGGGAACGTTCTTCTGTGGTGGAATTTTCAACCCAGGCGAGGGTTGGATGCACAAATAACTCCCAAACCGGTCACGCCCTTTCTACACTGTGAGAAACTTCTGAAATTTGTTGAGTCACTCCTGTTGACAAACTACTTGGAATGTGTCAGTATCATTAACTAATCTTGTAAATATACTGTACAGAGATATACTTGCTGGCTAAGAACGGCTCAAAGCTGAGCAAAAGGCACAACATAACAAAAGATAATGCGGGTGGACCAGAACAAGCTTCACCCATGGAACAGTAAATTAAATCTTTGACTGATTGTGAAGCTCTGTTTCCAGATTTGCCATCTACCAAAATTATAAAGTTTTCTAGTGGACATTCAGAACCATTTAAAAACCTATGACAAATAAGTAACTTTAAAAGTTTGATTTTTTAAAACTCAAATAATTGAATAAGGCAGTGGAACATATTTTAATCTTAAATTTCACCTTTGCAGCTGCAAATTTTCTGTTCAAGTGAATAAAGTCATGTATCCCGAGCAGGGTTTATGAACAGATTGCTTTGCTTAAATAAAAGAAAATTGCAGCAATCTTTTATCCCAGTGTTGGAATCGAAATGGCATGTAGCAGAAGACACATCTGAGGAAATGTGAGTGAGCTCAGCCTGTAAGTAGAGTCTCCACATTCAAGTGGGAGTTGCAAAAATTCAGGAATTTACATGCTGGCTGTTCTGTAAAATCCAAGCCATTGATATCATATGGAAAATCAAAGCAATTTGATAAGAATTTGTTTTGCTCGAAGTTTTTATTCCTTTTTAGCATAAGGTACTGCTCAGTTTAAGGTGTTCAATGAAGGTGGCAGATGACAGTATGCTATACTTCATAGGATCTTGGAAATTTAAGATAGTCTGCAGGCAACGTGCTGTCAAAAAAGAGCAAGTTCACCTAATCTCATTTTCTAGCATTTGATTTGTAACTAGCAAACCATGGTTCTTTAAGTACATATCCAAGAATCACTTAAATGTGGTGCGAGTTTTGAACTCCAGCAGCCTCCAGGTGGTGAGTTCCAGGTTCCTATTCTGTAAAAAAGCTTCCCTCATTTCATTGTAATCCGTTTATAAATTACTTTATATCTCTGACTCTTGAGTTTTGATAGATTTGTATATTTCCTCCCTATCTTCTCATAATATGTCTTCCCTTGCCTTCTTCCAAAAAATTCTAGCTTATTCCATCTTTCCTCACAACTACAGTTTCATAGTTTCCTCTGTACTCTCTCCTGGGCAGTTATATTTTTCCTGTTTTGAGGTGACCAGAACTGTGTGCAGAACTCAAGAAATGCCTCAACTAGTATCACATAGATTTTCACCATAATATCTTCCTTATATTTCTGTGGTTCTGTTGAAGGATAATATCCCTATTCTCTGTTATCATGTTATTAATCTCTCCTGCTATCTTTCAGGATTATACAATCCACATTCCCTTTTTCCCTCCACAACATGCAGTAACTTTTGATTTATTATGTCTTCCTTTGCCATTTTGTAACTCCTCAAATACATTATCTCACACTTCTACACTTCTTCAGATTAAATTTCATTTGTCATTTCTTTGTTCAACTGACTAGGTCATTAATATCTTCCACAACAGTCCTCCACCTGTAAATCCACATGGTGTCCTTTACCTTCTAATGTAGATCTAGATAATTAACATACGCAAGACAAAGCAAGGAACAAAAAACTGAACTGTGGAACCCTCCTGGTAAAATAAAAACACTGACCAACAAATACCTCTTGTTTCTTGCTGCACTCAGTAGGATTTGACTTCTTTGTAATGTAAAGTAAGTTTATTATCAAACTACATATATATCGCCAAATACAACCCTGAGATTCATTTTATTGTGGGCATACTCAGTAAATCCAAGAACCATAATAAAATTAACAAAAGACTGCACCCAACTGGGGAGACAAACAACCAATATGCAAAAGACAACAAACAGTGCAAAGACAAAAAGAAATAATAATAATTATTATTATTATTTTATTATTATTATTATTATTATCAAATACATATAAGAAAAAACAAACAAATTCAAGACGATAAAAATGCAGAAAATGCCCAAACAAACCAGAAACAATCCAATACATTACAGGATCCTGCAGCTGTTTAATTCAATCTGATTACTTACACAGGCACACATCATTCCCTAAAATCTTGCTTTAAAATACAAACTCATGAAATACACCATACCTTACTACAAATACAAGCCTAATCCAGTTTTAGAGTCAGAGTCCCACAGATTATATTAGGACCAATTCATTATTACAGATACGACAATCCATAAGAACTGTCTGGATATAACAATACAGGATAAACAAGCAAGGACAACTTACGTTATAGATATAGCCATTCCTAACACACATGACATACAGAAATCAGTAAGATAAAAACACCAGAAATGTGCGGAATTTAAAGAGGAAATTGAAAGACTATGGAACATGAACATGGTATACATTGTCCCAATAGTAATATCAACCTAAAGGCACTACATAATAGCAGTAAACAATCAAAGCTACAAAGCAATATCCATGTAAATCTTCAGAAATACTAAACACTACTAGAATAGTCCAAAAGTTCCTAGCAATTGAGAAATGAGTCTGTTTGGCTTTGCCCATACCTCAGGTTTTACCAGCTTGAGCTGAGAAGAAAACAAACAAAAATACAAATACTGCTTCAAGAGCCTGATGACTGAGGGGTGATAATAGTTCAAGAACCTGGTAGTGCCTGTCCTGAGAGTCACACTACCAGGCATCTCATGGGATCATATCAAAACTTTATTGAAAATAAGCACATTAAAACCTGGGAGTAAGTGGGAAGCTGCCCATGAGCTTCTGTACAGATTTGTGGATGGTATTAATCTGGTATTTCTTCAGGATCCTGTCGATCCTTCCAGAAACCATAGAAATATAGGGAAGATAGGCAGTAGCGATGGATTTCTCCTCATTGTTAGGTTTCCTTGTTTCCATCAGCCCTTCTCTGAGGATTCACATTCTCAGGAACATTGATAATATGAGCACCGATTTCTGACCTTAGCAGTGATGCCAAAAATCAGTAGTTAAATAACAAGAAGAAATCTGTATCATTCATCTTATTTTTCAAGTGACATTCAGGGTGGCAAAGCAAACCAAGTAAGTAAAATGGGATAGATGGTGTGATGACATAAAATGAGTGATAATGATCATTTGTTAGCTGATTTATATTCTTCCTAATGTTGATTTCCATTGAATTTGCCATGTTCTATTGTAGAAAGTAACCACATACAGTGCATTGTTCTGTCGTGCTTGTTTTATGTACGTAGTTCATGCTTTCCTGATATAAGCAGAACAATTCATGGGGCATCTGACATTAGATTCAGCAGAGGGAAAGCCTTTGTGATGAGGCTCGGGTACCTATAGGTCATTCGCAGGTTATGACAGGATTCCTTTCCCGTGAAATGAATGTATGAAGGGCGTTAGTTCAAAAATGTTGACTGTTTACTCTTTTCCATAGATGCCTCCTGGCCTGCTGAATTCCTCCAGCAATTTGTGTATGTTGCTTGGATTGCAAACATCGGCAGAATTTCTCTTGTTTGTAACCAGAAAAAGTTCACAAGTCAAAAATGTGGCCAGTAACTGAGTTCCCACACAGCAGAAGATGCCTGTACCCTTACAACAGCTAGTAAATCCGTAGTGCCAATCTCCCAAATGCACATTTGGATGTGCAGGCTGCACATAGGTTGGCCATTTTTAAACTGGGGAGGATCTGCAGTAGGTTTCACCAGTAGTACAACTCTTCTTAAAGAATAGGGGAAAAACAATAAACATAGTACAGGTGTCCCGTGCTTTTCGAACATTCGCTTTACGAAACCTCACTGTTACGAAAGACCTACATTAGTTCCCTGTTTTCGCTAACAGAAGGTGTTTTCACTGTTACGAAAAAAGGCAGTGCGCGAAAAAAATCAGCATGCGCCCCGAGCAGCCGTTCTCCCCCAGACCCGGAATGGCATTCTCGCCGGCATTGCCTAAACATGTGCTTGTGAGCAGCCGTTAGCAAGATGAGTTCTAAGGTAGTGGAAAAGCCTAAAAGAACTCGTAAGGGTTTTATACTTAGCGTAAAACTAGACATAATTAAGCATTTCGATTGTGGTGAACGAAGTAAGGACGAAGTGAGATTGGCTTGTGGAAGTTGACGAAGATGATGTTGAAGAGGTTTTGGCATTCCCTGACCAAGAACTGATAGATGAAGAGCTGATGCAATTGGAAGAGGAAAGGATAACAATCGAAACCGAATGAGTAATGATAAAGTACGACTTTAATTTTGAAAGGGTCTGTCGGTTTAGGGCATATTTGCAAGATGGTTTGAGTGCTTACAAAGAACTGTATGATAGAAAAATGCGCGAGGCTCAGCAGTCAAGCAAGCCTTCCACATCAGCCACAGCAGACGACGAACCTCGACCTTCAACATCGAGGCAGGCAGACATAGATGATGAGCTGCCTGCCCTAATGGAAACAGACAACGAGATGACACCTCAATGTCCCACCACCCCAACCCCCAGGCCGCGGACAGATACCGATCCGCGGAGAATGCAGCTGTAGCTGGGAGCCACTCAGCACACCTTTAAGAAAAAAGCCGAAATAAACATGCTAATTAATTAGGTGCCGCCCGGCACGTAATTAATTAGCATGTTTGTATTGGCTTTTTTCTTAAAGATGTGCTGTGTGCCTCCCGGCTACCGCTGTACCCCGGCACCCCTGCATGCTTCGCAGATCGGTATCGGTTTGCTGCCCGGAGGGTGGGGGCCACTGCACCACCCAAACTCCGACGACTCAGCCTAACACACCATCACCAGTGTGCTCAGCAAGCTGATTTCCTGATTCCCGTAAGTGATACTACACTGTAAGTACATTATTTCTACTTTATATCGGCTGTGTATTTTTACGTGTTATTTGATATGATTTGGCAGCTTCAGAGCTTAAAGGTTACTGGAGAGCACTTGCGCCATGTTTTTGCCAATAGCGCTTGTATGAGATTTTCTGTCGATGGTGCTTGGGTGAGATTTTCGCTACGGACAACAGTGCAGGCAATGATTGCGGAAAAGTATTTCTACTTTATATAGGCTGTGTATTTAACATATCATTCCTGCTTTTACTATATGTTACTGTTATTTTAGGTTTTATGTGTTATTTGGCATGATTTGGTAGGTTATTTTTGGGTCTGTGAACGCTCACAAAATTTTCCCATATAAATAAATGGTAATTGCTTCTTCGGTTTACGACATTCCGGTTTACGAACCGTTTCATAGGAACGCTCTACCTTCGGATGGCGGGGGATACCTGTATAGCTCCAGCTGCCCTCTCTGAGATTACCACAAGCATTCCACTTCATATGCTACTTTCACCTTAAGTAGTTTATTGAATTGGTAAATTAGGCTTTGAAATATCATTAAGCCTTTAATTCTATGCCATTGTCATCTAATAACACTCCAACAAGATAACTGCTGACTCTAATATGAATGTTAATATGTAAAAGGTTTCTGTCCCACCTCTGCTCAAACAATAGAAAAGGTGAGGTTCAGGAAGTCTTCAGTCACTATTATTTAAGAAGGTTTTTCTTCATGTATTTATAAAAGAAACAGGTGAGGCCTAAAAAATCTAATCAAATCTAAAATAATCAGTCAACACTTTGTAAAAGATTCTGGATTTTTTTCATGTTAAGTGTATGTGTCATCACAAAGAAGCTAAGTCACTTTACACTGCACACTGTCGGAGCAGTCCTGACAGGATAACCAAGGACATGACCCATGAGACAAAACACTTTTCATCCCTCTTCCCTCCGAGGGAAGGCTCAGGAGCTTGAAGACTCGTACGGCCAGATTTGGGAACAGCTTCTTTCCAACTGTGATAAGACTGCTGAATGGATCCTGACCCGGATCTGGGCCGTACCCTCCAAATATCCAAACCTGCCTCTCGGTTTTTTTGCACTACCTTACTTTCCCTTTTCCATTTTCTATTTATGATTTATAATTTAAATTTTTACTATTTACTATCGATTTATACTCCAGGGAGCGCAAAACGCAGAATCAAATATCGCTGTGATGTTTGTACGTTCTAGTATTAATTGTTTGGCGACAATAAAGTAAAATCTTCTTCAAACCTTTTATTCAAGGAAGCTACGAACACCAACCTCCCACACACACTTCCCTCTTGCTCTCTTTCCAAATCCTCTCTGCTTCTGCACCCCTCTCCTCATAGCATTCTACATCACTCTACTGATTGTGATCAAGTGGAGCAGTAATGAAAATGTGCCTTGTTAAACCCACTGATGTTTTTCTTTCCTGATTTGTCCATTATGAAGCATCATAGCTCTGCTGCGTACATACACAATTATACCACACTATGAAGTAAAAGACTGAGGTATATTGCAGAACACATGAATACTGAGGTACAGGTATATTGCAGAACACATGAAGTGACCTGTATCCTCTCCAGTAAAATACAGCTATTGTGCAACCCCATGTAAATCAAAGGATGGTTATCTTCATTTGCATTCATCTCCACTTCTAGCCCTTTCTATTAAAATTAAGGATACTTGTTCAAAAGTGATTGAATTGAAATTCTCCTGTGTTTTCCTATGGCACGGATAAGTGTTAAGTGATCAAAATCTAATATTTATATATTTAACAAGGAAACATATGATATTGGTATTTACATCCCCTTCTGAATGTTTATGCTGATTTCTCAATATCTGTAGCCATTTCAAGCCATCCTAAAGAAAGAAATTTGGCAGAATCCTTTGGTGCATCTTAACATTGTGAAATTATTTACGAGTTTGGTGCAGAGAGAGTACTGAGATGGTAGAGGTGCTGTTATTTTTATGAGTATTAAGTCAAGGTCAAATGTTAGAGAACAGCAGGGACATTCTCCTCATGGTCTAACCAATACTTACACCTTAAATACCATCATATTGATTCTTGTAGCATCTTACAATGCTCACAATGATTATTATGTTTCCTCACTCTTCAGTGCGAAAGTGAAAAAATTATCTCTGAAGTACCTTGTCATCTCCTATAATGTTGAAAAAGGCAATGCAAATGTAAATGTTAATTTGCTTATTTGTTTTTCATCCCCACCTCTCCCCCTTTCCTTCGGTTTTAAGTCAAAATGTTATCTAGGTTGACGCTTCAGTCTAACACAGGGCATGATGTGATTTGGAAGAGTCATCCTGCAGCACAGCACAAATAGTAAATTGCCCTCACAGATGGACGTAAAAGATCCCATGTCACAATTCAAGGAACAGGAGGGAAATTCTCCAATGTTTTTCAAATGACACTGCCAATATTTATCCCTCAACCAACAGCACCAAAATCAGTTTCCCTCCCAAAAGTGGAAATTGTTCATTTTAAGAACTATAGGATGTGCTCTATGTTGCTGTTCTATTGTTTAGTATGTATCATGCTAAAGTGTCTGCCTACCTCTGTGAGGTATGCCTCAGTAAGAATGTACACTTTCAATGAATAAAATAACTTTATTATTAGATTGAATTACTGACTATTTTCCAGTATCTCAGTGTGAGATAGTGGGAGACCAAGCACTACAAGTACTTAAAATGTGAAATAAAACAGAAAATACAGGAAATGCTCAGATAGTCATTCTGTATCAAAGGTGAGAGAAATAAAATAAACATTTCAGAAGGCGCAGAAGGCAACTTGCTTTTACTCCGACATCACAGCAATGTGGATCATGGAAATTCACTCTTTGGAATTCAATTCACTACCAAGTGCATGAAATAAGAATAAAAATTCACTCTTATAGAATTAATATGAGAAAATGTAACAAAATAAACACAAAATGTGATAGAAACAACACATTTTGTCAATTATTTGTTAAAGATCCATGTTATAGAAAATTGCAAATGAGTTTTCTGGGAACACAAACCCTTCATTATGCAAGAGTGTACTGTACAGCAGTTGCTCATTGTCTGTTTGTGCAATCTGATATCATTAATTTCCGTAACGTAAACACGAGGAATTCTGCAGATGCTGGAAATTCAAGCAACAAACATCAAAGTTGCTGGTGAACGCAGCAGGCCAGGCAGCATCTCTAGGAAGAGGTACAGTCGACGTTTCGAGCCGAGACCCTTCGTCAGGAAGGCTTTTCATTCCAGGACGAGGGAGATGTCCTCCTTTTTTAAAGAAAGGGGCTTCCCTTCCTCCACTATCAACTCTGCTCTCAAACGTATCTCCCCCATTTCATGCACATCTGCTCTCACTCCATCCTCCCGTCACCCCACTAGGAATAGGGTTCCCGTGGTCCTCACCCACCACCCCACCAGCCTCCGGGTCCAACATATTATTCTCTGTAACTTCTGCCACCTCCAACGGGATCCCACCACTAAGCACATCTTTTCCTCCCCCACTCTCTCTGCTTTCTGCAGGGATCGCTCCCTACATGACTCCCTTGTCCATTCGTCCCCCCCATCCCCCCATCCTGGCACTTATCCTTGTAAGCAGAACAAGTGCTACACATGCCCTTACACTTCCTCCCTTACCACCATTCAGGGCCCCAGACAGTCCTTCCAGGTGAGGAGACATTTCACCTGTGAGTCGGCTGGTGTGATATACTGCGTCCGGTGCTCCCGATGTGGCCTTCTATATATTGGCGAGACCCGACGCAGACTGGGAGATTGTTTTGCTGAACACCTACGCTCTGTCCGCCAGAGAAAGCAGGATCTCCCAGTGGCCACACATTTTAATTCCACATCCCATTCCCAATCTGATATGTCTATCCACGGCCTCCTCTACTGTAAAGATGAAGCCACACTCAGGTTGGAGGAACAACACCTTATATTCCGTCTGGGTAGCCTCCAACCTGATGGTATGAACATTGACTTCCCAAACTTCCGCTAATGCCCCACCTCCCCCTCGTACCCCATCTGTTATTTATTTATATACACACATTCTTTCTCTCTCTCTCCTTTTTCTCCCTCTGTCCCTCTCACTATACCCCTTGCCCAACCTCTGGGCTTCCCCCCTCCCCCCTTTCCTTCTCCCTAGGCCTCCCGTCCCATGATCCTCTCTCCCCTTTCCTTCTCCCTAGGCCTCCTGTCCCATGATCCTCTCATATCCCTTTTGCCAATCACCTGTCCAGCTCTTAGCTCCATCCCTTCCCCTCCTGTCTTCTCCTATCATTTTGGATCTCCCCCTCCCCCTCCCACTTTCAAATCTCTTACTAGCTCTTCCTTCAGTTAGTCCTGACGAAGGGTCTCGGTCTGAAACGTCAACTGCACCTCTTCCTAGAGATGCTGCCTGGCCTGCTGCGTTCACCAGCAACTTTGATGTATGTCATTCATTTCCCTGTCCTGTAACCTACCTCCATTTTCTCCTCATTAATCTCATTTGTGTTACAGGTCCTTGCTGTGTAAAATTTGGCTGCTGTGTTTCTCTGTGTTAGAAATAAAACATAATTCTTTGGCTGCAAAACATTTTATAACATCCTGAGGTAGTAAAAATCACTATATTACTACAAGTGTGTGAATGGGTGGGCAGGTGAGATGGATGGAAATGGGTTTGTTTTGTTTTATTGTGTATATATATACACACACACACACACATAATTAAATTAAATAAGTAGTGCAAAAAGAGAGCAACAAATAAAATAGTGAAGGAGTGTACATGGATTCATTGTCCATTCAGAAATCGGATTGTGGTGAAGAAGCTGTTCCTAAAATGTTGAGTGGACCTTTTTCTTGATGGTAGTCATGAAAAGAGCATATATCCTGGTGATGGGGGTCCTGAATGGTGGATGCTACCTTTTTAAGGCAACATCTTTTGAAGATGTCCTCAATGCTGGGGAGGCTAGTGCCCATGATGGAGTTGGCTGAGTTTGCAATTTTCAGCGAACTTTTTTTGATCCTGTGCAGTGGCTCCTGCATTCCAGACAGTGATGTAACAGTTTGAATGCTCTCCTCAGTATATTGGTAGAAATTTGCAATACCAAGTGTCCTCAAACTCCCAATGAAAAATAGCCGCCACTGTGCCTTCTTTGTAATTGCATGCATCTTCCTATGCAATTGCTCTATTTAGTTGTGATCTGTTAAAGCCCTGGAGTTATTCAACATGAGAAGAGGCCCATTGGCCTAACTCACCCATGTTGACCAAGTTGTCTTTCTGAGTTTGCCCATCCCTCTGAGCCTTTCCTATCAATGAACATGTCCGAACGTCCTTTAAGCAATGTCATTGTACCCAAACCTACCACTTCCTATCACAGCTTCCTCCAAGTGCCCACATCCTCTGTATGAAAATCTTGACCCTCTGTCTGGTTTAAGTCCTTCCCCTATTACCTTATCCCTAAGCCCTCTAGTTGTTAATTCTCTTACACTGGATAAAGAACTACACCATCAATCTTATCCTAGTTATGATCTTACTCGTATAAACATCCACAAGGACCCTCCTTCACTCCAGGGAGAACAAGTCCCAGCCTATCCAATCTCTCCTTTTATCTCAAGCCCTGCAGTCATTGCAATATTCTGAACCCTCTCTAGCTTAAGTATATCTTTCCTATTGTATGGCAACCAGAAATGCACACAGAAACTCAAATACTGTACTGTCAGAGCAACATCTGATACAGCTATAAAGAAATGGCCCAACTCTTGTTCTCCTCCAATGAAGGCAAGTATGATGTCCACATTCAGGAAACTATGTAGCTGTACTCCTAGGTCTCTGTTTTACAACACTCTGTTCTCCCAGGGCCATGTTTATGTGTACAGTTAGCTACCTCAAAGAAGTATCACAGGCCATTTTTTTTGGCTATGATTGTGATCTAATCTCTTTTTTTTCCTTTCTATTTAGAAACAATCCAACCCATTGCTACAACATGTTGAGATTTGTGCCTCCAAGTAAAGAGAAATATAAGATGAGGCAACAATAGACTTGATAGTATTAAAAAAATGCAAGATAATTAAAAGTAACTGGAAGTTACAATGGAAAAACAGTCAATAGGTGGTCTTGCCTTGTAATAGCAGATTTATAGCGGAGTTACCTAAGTTCACAAAATCAGCTCCAGTTTCAAAGTAACTGCCAGACAGTTTCAAAGTGGTGATTCTACATCTTTCAAATAATTCAAAAAAGATAACGGTCATTTGGAAAAGCAGAAAAAATCCTTAGGCTGAAATACTGAATTTGCATCTTGCCTGATGGAAGATACAAGATAACATTTCTCTGAATTAACAACATAGAACATAGAACATAGAATAGTACAGCACATTACAGGCCCTTCGGCCCACAATGTTGTGCTGACCCTCAAACCCTGCCTTCCATATAACCCCCCACCTTAAATTCCTCCATATACCTGTCTAGTAGTCTCTTAAACTTCACGAGTGTATCTGCCTCCACCACTGACTCAGGCAGTGCATTACACGCACGAATGACTCTCTGAGTGAAAAACCTTCCTCTAATATCCCCCTTGAAATTCCCACCCCTTACCTTAAAGCCATGTCCTCTTGTATTGAGCAGTGGTGCCCTGGGGAAGAGGCGCTGGCTATCCACTCTATCTATTCCT
Source organism: Mobula hypostoma (assembly GCF_963921235.1). NCBI lineage: Eukaryota > Metazoa > Chordata > Chondrichthyes > Myliobatiformes > Myliobatidae > Mobula > Mobula hypostoma. The sequence goes on from NC_086100.1 coordinate 141,281,258, forward strand.
CTTACCCACCAAATATAAAAGTAAATCTAAATCGCTCACTTTTTTGTAAACTGGGTAAAGCTATCAAGTAGATTACACTGAGGTCATTAAGTCCACAGGTTTAGTAGTCATAGTAATAGTCATACTTTATTGATCCTGAGGGACATTTGTTTTTATTACAGTTGCACCATAAGTAATTAATTAGTAATAAAACCATAAATAATTAAATAGTAATATGTAATTATGCCAGGAAATAAGTCCAGGACCAGCCTATTGGCTCAGGGTGTCTGACCCTCCAAGGGAGTTGTTGTAAAGTTTGATGGCCACAGGCAGGAATGACCCTTAGTGTTGCATCTCGGTGGAATGAGTCTCTGGCTGAATGTACTCCTGTGCCCAACCAGTCTATTATGTAGTGGATGGGAGACATTGTCCAAGATGGCATGCAACTTGGACAGCATCCTCTTTTCAGACACAACCGTCAGAGAGTCCAGTTCCATCCCCACAACATCACTGGCCTTATGAATGAGTTTGTTGATTCTGTTGGTGTCTGCTACCATCAGCCTGCTGTCCCAGCACACAACAGCAAACATGATAGCAATGGCCACCACAGACTCGTAGAACATCCTCAGCATCGTCGGACAGATGTTAAAGGACCTCAGTCTCCTCAGGAAATAGGGACAGCTCTGACCCTTCTTGTAGACAGCCTCAGTGTTCTTTGACCAGTCCAGTTTATTGTCAATTCATATCCCCAGGTATTTGTAATCCTCCACCATGTCCACACTGACCCCCTGGATGGAAACAGGGGTCACCGGTGCCTTAGCCCTCCTCAGGTCTATCACCAGCTCCTTAGTCTTTTTCACATTAAGCTGCAGATAATTCTGCTCACACCATGTGACAAAGTTTCCTACCATAGCCCTGTACTCAGCCTCATCTCCCCTGTTGATGCATCCAACAATGGCAGAGTCATCAGAAAGCTTCTGAAGATGGCAAGACTCTGTGCAGTAGTTGAAGTCTGAGGTGTAAATGGTGAAGAGAATGGGAGACAAGACAGTCCCTTGTGGAGCCCCAGTGCTGCTTATTACTCTGTCGGACACACGGTGTTGCAAGCACACGTACTGTGGTCTGCCAGTCAGGTTTGCTGCAATATGTGCTTAAAATGAATTCTAATTTGATTCAAAATCCATAAATACATTAATTTCACACTATCATCCTAATTTTCAGCAGTTTCAATTCTCTAAGTTACTTAACTGAGCATTATATAAATAAAATAAAACTTTGGCCACACACGGCGTATTGTGAGCAATTCTGGTTGCTTCATTACAGCAGGGGACATGGATCATGTGCAGGTAGAAGTGATGAGTTTAATTTAACATACTGTTCAGCACAAACCTTGTGAGCTGAAGGGCCTGTTCCTGCGTTGTGTTGTTCTTTGTTCTAAAAGGCAGTGACTGCATACAGATTAATAATTTCCTCTTGCTTTCAAATATTACCAAGGAAACTCACAAAGATTCCTTATAAATTGCGGAATACATATCTTTGCATTATTTTAAATGAGCATGACTGTTCTTCTTTGAATACTTCTGTCACTTTTTGTCATCCAAGTTGGTAATCTATGTTAAGTAGCACCACTGCAGACTTATTTGCACACATTAAAAAACTCACAGTAACAGCTGCTGATTTATACTTGAGATACAGAAGTCAACAAATTGCAACTTCTACATTTTTGTTTTCTTGTCATTGGAATTGAATACAGTATACCTCTGGGCTTGTTTAGTAACCCTCTCACTTCAGACTCGGATAGTTGTAGTTTCAACCTCAACCTCAGAGACTTGAGTTCATAAACAAGGTGAATAATCCACCCAGTACTGTGAAAGTGACACCTGAGCAGAGTTGCTGTCTTTTGAATGAAGTCTGCAGCCAAAGTCTTGTGTGCTATCTCAGGTAGATATAAGTGAGGCGAATGACATAATTAGTGGAGTTAGTCCCAGTATTCAGAGCAATATTTATCCCTTAATTAAGAAACGGAAAATAGATTATCTGGAGATATTGCATGCAATTACACCATTTCCTGTGAATACTTCCTCTGTCAGACCCTCTTAGAAGGTGAATTTGCTGTCTCATAATGAAGAACACCACTTGAGATTTGTGGCTGTATTAGAAAGAATTCTTGGGTGAAGGACAATCTGCAAATTAAGTGGGAACAATGTCCTGGCTTTACTTCTTTAATTTTGTTATGCAGCTAAGCTACTCAGTTAGATTCCTGTTCTAAAATCCACTGCCATTTAAAGACAGACATTATATTGTTATTCGATTTGCAACTCTAACCTTGGAATCAGAATATTACAGGTTCACATTTCACTATAGAGTCTGGAGCACAAATAAACTTCAGTGCGACACTGAGGGCTACTGGACCGTTAGAAATAGTGTGCTTGGATGAAGTGTTACATTGACGTTCCATCTACAATCTCAAAATTCCACAGGAGTTATCACCAATTATCTCAATAATATTTATCCCACAATAAACAAATCTAAATTAGATTGTTTGGAAATGTTCATATCACCACTTCCTAATACCATCCTGTTTTTCTGTTTAGATTCAGATATGCATCTGGCATTCAGATCTAAATCTTCAGTAACAAAATGAAGGCCAATTATTTGACTATTGTGAAAGAACAAGTATGGATATTGTACCTACAAACATTAAATGCAAAATCTGCAGATGTTTGAAATCCAATGCACCACACACAAAATGCTGGAGTAACTCAACAGGTCAGGCAGCTGAAAAGTCATAAGATATAAAGTGCTGAATATCATAGAATTGAATATAGAGTACATAAGAGGAAAACTGGGTAGTCTTGCAAATGAAATTGGAAAGTTGCTTTGCACTGGCTGATGTCACAATTAAGGTAGAAGCACCACAAAGTTGGCTGGTTCTATGGATGACGTTGGTACCAAATGTCCTTTAGTGCTCTCCTTGACTGGTTGCAAGCCCTCTAGGTATCATTTTGATCTTGTTTCCATCACACTTAGTTACCTTCTTCCCCAGAACATATTCATTTTGTGAAAATTGCACACTATTTAAGCTACAGCAAAAACTGGGATGCATTCTGTCACAAATAAAATTGTAACTTCAATTGAGACTTATTGTTAAGATATGCTTAAAACTCCGACAGCTTTTGGCTTAAATTAGCTGAGCAGAAACAACAATGAAAAAAAAGTCCTCATTAAATATAATGTATAAAACAAATATACAGTGTGATTTGCCACATTCAGTATCATTGAAATGAAACTGCATGATAGAAACAAACTGATTTAAAAATAAGATATTTGAATTATTCATTTTAATGACCTAAAATTTCTTATTTATATTGTTTAGTGTCAGACACAATTTTCCTTTAACTACATACAGTTGAATTTCCCATTTTATCCAAATGTGCTCAGGTAATTAACTGATAGCAAAAAGAAAAAAAAGTTACTACTTCATTGTTTAAGCTCTAACATAATGATAACTTGAACTAAGTATTAAAGAGGTACTAATGCCTGAGCCAAAATCAGAGAATATGGTCATTATTCAATCTTGTGGAAGAACTCATTGATTCGAACAACATCTGTGGGAATAAAGGTACTGTCAGCATTTCAGGTTGAAAACCAACATCAGGACTGACTTTTTGCAGGGGAGTTGAAAGGAGCCGAAAGGGAAGTTCTTCAGGGTAAGAACAAGTTCAGACAAGCAGATGAGAGTGTTAGTGGAAGGGAACTAGTTGGATCATTGTTAAAAGAAGTGGAGGGCTTTAAGATGTTTCTGATGGGGAATGGGGAATTCCTTTCATCCTAGAGATGCTGCTCAAGCTGCTTAGTTCTTCCAGCAGTTTATTTGGTGCCCAAATTCCAGTATCTGCTGTCTTTTGTATCTCCACCTTGATCATAATTATAAGACTGTTTATGGGATTTTGCTGTCTATAATCTGACTCTTGAGTTTCCTAAATTACAACAATTACCCATTCTCTTAGGTATGAAAGCAGTATGAATTATGGGACAATGTTTTTTTTAAGAGATTTCCTTTACCCCTTTATGTATTTAAGGTGGACAAGGAGTTAAACTTCCATTAAACTCAGTGTTTGCTTTCCCTAATATACCCCTGCTGACAAATGCTTCATAGGAGCAATCAAAATGATTCAAACCCTGTCATGAGGAATTCTGCAGATGCTGAAAATTCAAGCAACACACATCAAAGTTGCTGGTGAATGCAGCAGGCCAGGCAGCCTCTCTAGGAAGAGGTACAGTCGACGTTTCGGGCCGAGACCCTTCTGCAGGACTAACTGAACTTCACTTAGTCCTGACGAAGGGTCTCGGCCCGAAACGTCGAATGTACCTCTTCCTGGAGATGCTGCTTGGCCTGCTGCGTTCACCAGCAACTTTGATATGTGTTGACTCAAACTTTGGTCAGCATTCCTAACAAACACAGTTGGGTTTATCTTATTTTTATTGCCACTTGTACACCATCATTAGAGTACCTAGTATAACTATTTTTCTGTTCAAGATTACACCACGCAATATCTTCATAGTCTAGAAATGTGTCAATGTTTTAGATTGTAGTCTATTATTATGTTGATGATAATAATAACCCTGCCAATTTAATTAGAATAATGATAGGACAGCTTCTAGTCAGCCAGAGTCAAGGCACAAAAAGTTTGCAAAGTTGATTCACAGCACTTGATTGTGCGCTTGCTTCCATTTGTTGTCAAGAATTTCCTAGTGGCTGGGCTGGAGGAGACCAGGTAGAAAGTTAGATGTGCACCTGGTGGTTTGGCAGTGGATGCAATTTTACTTCCGGAAATTACAAAAATAGTGGCACAAATTCCTGCCCCCGTGCCTCATTCAGCACCAGGAATAACAACAATGTGCTAAAAGAGGGAAGGCCGGTAGGTACAGGCCTAGGAGTGAGACCCCGTGTTGCCGTCAGTGATGGGGCAAAATAGGGCGGGTGATTGCAAGTGGAACTCGTATCCTGAAATTTAAGCGGCGATTGGGACTGAGGTACATGTTCCTCACGGCTGAGCTCGCAAAACAGTGCCAGCATCTTTGCATATGGATTAACTGTGTGTGATAACCGTGGCACAATGCATACATATTCAGAATCTCGACACAATGTGCTACATCGATTGGCATCCCATCACTGGAATTCTACTCTGTCCTTTCATCGGATGTGGTTTGCAGTTCACTATACAGCAGAGGCATTCAACTTGCTTCCCTATTGTATAATGTTGAGAGCTGGAGGCTTACAACAAAAGGAAGATTCCTCACAGCCGATGCTTTAAAATTAGCTCTACCGCGGTGGAATGTTCACAGTTAATCCACAAACTAAAACTTTTGTAGGCTTTCGTAATCAGAATCTTCCTACCACTTCTCAGCATCACCGCTGCTGATCATGTCTTCTCGAGTTAACAAAAGAGAGCAAGCGAGAAAATGTGGGGCAAGCCCCGTAAAGTCTGAGCAGTGGAGCCCGACTCACCGAACAGCGACAGGACACCGCACGCAGTCCACATCACTAGGGCCATGCCCACTGTACCGGTGTGCTGCAAGATCCCCTTGGGAGAGATGAAAATGCCGCCGCCGATGATCGTCCCGATTATAATCGATATACCTCTCAACAGAGTCACCTTCTTCTTTAAAACCACTTTCTCATGTGTTTTTTTACTCGGTTGTCCTGAGTCCGTATTACTCGGCACATATCCACAGGTGTCCGGGTTGTAGCGCTCTTCGCTGCAGATGGTGGATACTGGAACAGTGGACATATTTTAATAACCTATACTGGATATATGAAGGCAGGTTGAGTGGTTTAAATTCACTTCTTGCTAACGCTGTTTATTTTTATGTTGATTTGTTACACGTTCCGTGTGTTTTTGCCTATGCGCATGCGAATATCAGTGCCTGTACATCCCGAAGTGAAGATACCGAATGTCTCTGCGTCCTAAGAGCCACAATTTGACTTCCGCCTGCTCTCGGGTGTCACCACTCAGGACGTGTTGCATCAGCCAGAAAGCAAAGGGTTATGGTAACTCCGAACTTTAACGTATCCCCACTTATTTCGGCGATTCGCGCCGCCCTATTAAATGGTCCCGCCCACTTCGCACTCCGTCAAATCCCATTCCTTCTTACACACACACACAGACACTCACTCACTCACCCCTCCATTCTCTCAGGTGCCTGTAAAAGAGTGCAAAGAGAGTTCCGAATGTAATCTAGTCGTCGGAATCTACCCCGTCTGTATTTCTTTCCAGATGTTAGGACTTTTCTATATTTCTGGGATTCCTTTATCTAGGAAAATGATTCAAGTTTCTGTTTTATAAAGGTTATATTTCATTTTAGACTCTGACACTCGGGATTGTTGTCAAACACATGCTAAACTGTTCGAGATAGTCTCACAGACGACGATGTGGACATGATAATTAAGGTGCACAATAAAATAAAACAGAAGGGGCAGCACCTCTGCTGTGGAAATGGATTATAGAGATATAGGTGTAGAAACATGCCCTTCCCCTCCCCGCCCCCTTACTGACCACCATTCCTGCATTAATTCAACTTCCATCTATGTCTTTTGAATTTAAACAACTGTTCAAATGCCTCTTAAATGTTGTTAATGTTCCTCCTCTGACAACACAAACCAGATACTGTACTAATAAGCAGTGGCTCTGCCGCTGGATCCTAGACTTCCTGACTGGGAGACCTCAGTCAGTCCGGATCGGGAGCAGCATCTCCAACACCATCACACTGAGCACGGGCCCCCCCCAGGGCTGTGTGCTCAGTCCACTGCTGTTCACTCTGCTGACCCACGACTGTGCTGCAACACACAGCTCGAACCACATCATCAAGTTCACCAATGACACGGACCGTGGTGGGTCTCATCTGCAAGAACGACAAGTCAGCATACAGAGAGGAGGTGCAGTGGCTAATGGACTGGTGCAGAGCCAACAACCTGTCTCTGAATGTGAACAAAACAAAAGAGATGGTTGTTGACTTCAGGAGGACACAGAGCGACCACTCTCCACTGAAAATTGATGACTCCTCCATAGAGATCGTTAAGAGCACCAAATTTCTTGGTGTTCACCTGGCAGAGAATCTCACCTGGTCCCTCAATACCAGCTCCATAGCAAAGAAAGCCCAGCAGTGTCTCTACTTTCTGCAAAGGCTGAGAAAAGTCCACCTCCTACCCCCCATCCTCACCACATTCTACAGAGGTTGTATTGAGAGCATCCTGAGCAGCTGCATCACTGCCTGGTTCGGAAATTGCACCATTTCAGATTACAAGACCCTGCAGTGGATAGTGAGGTCAGCTGAGAAGATCATCGGGGTCTCTCTTCCCACCATTACAGACATTTACACCACACGCTGCATCTGCAAAGCAAACAGCATTATGAAGGACCCCACACACCCCTCATACAAACTCTTCTCCCTCCCGCCATCTAGCAAAAGGCACCGAAGCATTTGGGCTCTCACGACCAGACTATGTAACAGTGTCTTCCCCCAAGCCATCAGACTCCTCAATACCCAGACCCTGGACTGACACCCTGGACAGACCCTACTGCCCTCTACTGTGCCTGTTGTCTTATTTATCATTTATTGTAATGCCTGCACTGTTTTGTGCACTTTATGCAGTCCCGGGTAGGTCTGTAGTCTAGTGTAGTTTTTGTGTTGTTTTCTGTAGTTCAGAGTAGTTTCTCTATTGTTTCATGTAGCACCATGGTCCTGAAAAACATTGTCTCGTTTTTACTGTGTACTGTACCAGCAGTTATGGTCGAAATGACAATAAAAAGTGACTTGACTTGATTGGCAAGAGGCAAAGAGTTGGAATAAAGGGAGCCTTTTCAGGTTGACTGCCGATGACTAGTGGTGTTCCACAGGGATCCTGTTAGGACTGCTTTTTTGTTATATGTCAATGACAGATGACAGAATTGATGCCTTTCTTGCGAATTTTGCGGATTTGAAGATAGGTGGAGGTGCAGGTAGTTTTGAGGAAGTACAGTGGCTACAGAAGGGCTTAGACAGATTAGGAGAATGGACAAAGAAAGACAGATGGAATAAAGTGTCAGGAAGTGCATAGCTGTGCACTTTGTTAGAAGAAGTAAAAATGAAAACTATCTTCTAAAGAAAAGGAAAATGCAAAAAACTGAGGCACAGAGAGACTTGGGAGACCTTGTGCAGGATTCCTTAAAGGTTATTTTGTATGTTGAGTTGGTGGTGAGGAAGGAAAATGCAATGTTAGCATTCATTTCAAGAGGACTACAATATTAAAGCAAAGATGCAATGCTGAAACTATATAAAGCTCTGGTAAGGCCTTACTTGGAGTATTGTAAGCAGTTTTGGGCCCCTTATCTTAGAAAGGATGTGTGACACTGGAGACTGTTCAAAGGAGGTTCGTGAAAATGATTCTGGGATTCAAAGGCTTGTCATATGAAAAGCATTTGATGGCTCTAGGTCCCTTCTCACTAGAATTCAGAAGAATGAGGGGTGACCTAATTGAAACCTATCAAATGTTGAAAGGCCTCAATAGAGTGGATGTGGATTGGATATTTCCTATGGTGGGAGAGTCTAGGACCAGAATACACAGTCTCAGAATAGAGGGGTGTCCCAGGAGGAATTTCTTTAGCCAGTAAGTGGTGAATCTGTGGAGGCCAGGTCTTCATGTATATTTAAGGCAGAGGTTGATAGATTCTTGATTGGTCAGGGCATGAATGGATATAGGAAGAAGGCAGAAGATTGCGGCTGAAAGGGAAAATGGTTCAGCCATGATGAAATAGTGGAGCAGACTCAATGGGTCAAATGGCCTAATTTTGATCCTCTATCTTATGGTCTAATTATTCTTAGAGTGAAAACTTTACATACAGGTATCCTTTAAACCTCCTCCCTCTCTCCTTAAGTCAATGCCATTTAGGCTAGACACCTGACAATGGGAAATAGACTGACTATCTACTCTATCTAGGCCTCTCATAATTTTATATACATATATTATCACCTCTCAGCAGCTTCATTTGCACCGGAGCAAAGCAAATCAGCCTGTTGAACCTTTTGTTTAACTCTTCAAATCAGACAAGCACCCTTGTAAACCTTTCTAAGCTCTCTCCAGCTTCATCGTATCTTATCAGTAATGTGGCAACTAGAACTGAACACAATATTTCAAGTGTTGCCTAACCAATGTTTTGTACTGGTACAACTGTAACATGACACCGAGTTGTTATTACTAGGGCTTCAAATGATTAAGAGAAATATATCATATGCCTTCTTAACCACCCATCTACCTGCTTGGCCACTTTTAGGGAAATGTGGATTTGTTTCTGTTCTACAACATTCTGACATTTACTAAGTTATGTTCTGCCCTGGTTTAACTTCCTGCCATAGATTTGTTTGAGTTAAATTCCATCTGCCATTCCTTTGCCTAATTTTTCAATATCCTGTTGTAATCTGAGACAACCTTCTTCATTTTCCACGATTCTACTAATTGAAAGTAAATTTTATTACCCAACTACAGATATCTCACCATATACGACCCTGAGGTTCATTTTCATGTGGGCATACTCAGCAAATCTATAGAATAGTAACTATAACAGGATCAATGAAAGAACACCCAGAATGCAGAAGACCACAAACTGTGCAAATGCAAACATAAATAAATAGCAATAAATAGTGAGAACATGAGATAATGAGATAAAGAATCCTTCAAGTAAGATCATTGGTTGTGGGAAACATTTCAATAATAGGGCAAGTGAGTGTAGTCATTCCCTTTTGTTCAAGAACCTGATGGTTGAAGGGTAGTTACTGTTCTTCAACCTGGTGGTGCGAGTCCTGACGCACTTGTACCTTCTACCTGATGACAGCAGTGAGGAGAGAGCATGTGCTGTGTGGTGGGGATCCCTGATGATGGACGCTGCCTCCCTATTACAGTATTTTATGTAAATGTGCTCAATGGTTGAGAGAGCTTTACCTGTGATGTACTGGGCCAAATCCACTACCTTTTGTAGGTTTTTTTGTTCAAAGATATTGGCCATGATGCAGCCAGTCAATGACTCTCCACTACACTTCTATAGTAGTCAAAGTTTTAGATGTCATGCTGAATTTCAATATACTCCTAGGGGAAGTAGAGGAGCTACTGTGTTCTCTTCGGATTGTTCTTATGTGTATGTTGGGTCCAGGACAGATCCTCTGAAATCGTAACACCCAGGAATTTTAGGATTGCTAACCTTCTCCAACACTGATCCTCTGATAAGGACAGGCTGATAGACCTCTGGTTTCCCTCTCCTGAAGTCAACAATCAGTTCCTTGGTCTTGCTGACTTTGAGTGAGAAGTTGTTGTTATGGCATCACTCAGCCAAATTTTCAACCTCCCTCCTGTATGCTGATTCATCACTGCCTTTGATTCAGCCCACAACAGAGGTGTCATCAACCAACTTGAATATGGCATTGGAGCTGTGCTTAGCCATGCAGTCACAGGTGTAAAGTAAGCAGGGCAGGAGGCTAAATACACAGACCTGTGGTGCATCTGTGCTGATGGAGATCACAGAGGAGATGGTGTTGCCAATCTAAACTGACTGGGGCCTACAATTGAGGAAATCCAGGATCTAATTGCACAAGGAGGTATTGAGGACAAGGTCTTGGAGATTATTGATTAATTTTGAGGGGATGATAGTATTGAATGCTGTAGTCAATAAAGAGCATTCTGACGTATGTATCTTTGCTATCCATATGTTCCAGAAGTGAATGAAGAACCAATGAGATGGTGTCTGCTGTGGACCTATTCCACCAGTAGGCAAATTGGAACGAATCCAAGAAGTCACTCTCAGGCAAGAGCTGATATGTTTCATCACCAGTCTCACAAAACACTTCATCACTGTGTGTGATAGTCATTGAGGCAGGTCACCATGCTCATTTTGGGCACCAATGTAATTGAAGCCTCTTTGAAGTAGGCGGGTACCACACTCTGCCAAAGAGAGAGGTTAAAGATCTCTGTGAACACACCAGCCAATTGGTTAACACAGGTCTTTAGTATGTGGCCAGTTACCCTGTGAGGTCTGGATGTTTTCCATGGATTCACCTTCCTGAAAACAGCCTGGACGTCAGCTTCAGATACTGACATCAAAGGAACATTGGGAGATGTGGGTGTTTGCAATGGTTCCTCCATGTTCTGATAGTCAAAATGAGCATAGTAGCCATTAAGCTCATCTGGAAGTGAAACACTGCTGTCTCTCATGTCACTTGATTTAACTTTGTAGGAGGTGATAACATTGAAACCCTGCCACAGAGGTTGAACATCCCTAGTTGATTATAGTTTGGTCTGGAATCTCTACTTTGCTTGGGAGATGGCTTTCCGGAGGTTATACCTGCACCTCTTGTAGCTTTCTTGGTCTCCAGACTTGAATGCCTCTGATCCAACCCTCGGTAAATTTCAGATCTCATGGTTCATCCAGGGCTTCTGACTCGGGAAAACTCTGAATGAGTTAGTGGGGACACACTCATCTATAGCTGCTTTAGGTGTGACTAGCTATCTTATTAATCATGCCTGTTGCATTGTTATCCAAAATACTAATATATATGAAAAACCCCAGAGGACACAACACTGATCTTGACTGTATACCACTAATCACAGCCCTCCAATCTGAAAATCACTCCAGCCACTTCTTCCTACCAAATTTTTATTGGCTAACTCACTCTGGGTCCCATTTGATTTTACCTTCCAGACCAACCTACCATTCAACACTTTGACAAAAGCTTTGTTCAAGTCCATGTGGACAACATTGGCTACTCTGCTGTCATCATCCTCTTAATCACATCTTCAAAAAAATTTGGTCCCTTTATGAAAGGTTTGTGCTGGCTAGAATTAACTCCTGCCTGAGCAAGAACCTGGACCCACTGTAATTTGTTGATGGCAACAACTGGCCTACAGTGGATACAATCTCACAGGCTCTCCACTTTGGACCACCTGGACAACAACAATACCCACGAGAATTCCCAAATTAGTACCCCAGATTTTTAAATTTTCTCTCCATTTAGAAAATAGTTTATATTTTTATTTCTTCTACCTAAGTGCATGACCACACACTTGCCGACACTGTATTCCATCTGCCATTACTTTTCCCATTCTCCTAATACGTCTATATCCTTCTGTAGCCTCTGTGCTTCCTCAACACTATCTAACTTCGTATGTCTGCAAACTTTGCCAGAAAGCCATCAATTAATTAATCCAAATCATTGATATATAATATAAAAAGCAGTCCCAACATAGACACCTGTGGAACAGCACTAGTCACCAGCAGCCAACCTGAAAAGGCTTTCTTTATTCCTACTTTTTGCCTCCCGCCAATCAGCCAATGCTCTACCCATGCTAGTATCTTTCCTGAAATACCATGGGCTCTTAACTTGTTAAGCAGCCTCATGTCTGGCACTTGTCAAAGGCCTTCTGAAAATCCAAGTACACAACATCCACTGATTCTCCTTTATCTATCTTGCTTGTTATTTCTTCAAAGAATTCTAACAGATTTGTCAGGCAAGATTTTCCCTTAAGGAAACTATGTTGACTATGTTATCATTTGTTTCCAAGTACCCCGGAACGACAACCTTAACAATCAACTCCAACATCTTCCCAACCACTGAGGTAAGACTAACTGACCTGTAGTTTCCTTTCTCCTGCCTCTCTCATTTCTTGAAGAGTGGAGTGACATTTCCAATTTTCCAGTCCTCTGGAACCACGCTAGAATCCATTGATTCTTGAAAGATCATGACTAATGCTTCCACAAACCGCTCAGCCATATCCTTCAGAACCCTGGGGTATAGACCATCTGGTCCAAATGACTTATTTACCTTCATACCTTTCAGTTTCTCAGGCATCTTCTCCCTAGTAATGGTAACTTTACTCACTTCTGCCACCTGACACTCTTGAATCTCTGGCATATTGCTAATGTCTCCCACATTGAAGACTGATGCAAAATACTTATTCAGTTTGTCCGCCATTTCCTTGTCTCCTATTACTACCTCTCCAGCATCATTTTCCAGTGGCCCAATATACACCCTCACTTCTCTATTACACTTTATGTATCTGAAGAAACTTTTGGAATCCTCTTTAATATTACTGGCTAGCTTACCTTAGTATTCCATCTTTTCCTTCCTTATGACTTTCTTAGTTGCCTTCTGTTGGTTTTTAAGCGTTTCCCAATCCTCCAACTATCCACCAGTTTTTTTTCTCTATTATATGCCCTCTTTTTGGCTTTTGTGTTAGCCTTGACTTCTCCTGTCAGCCATGGTTGTGTAATTCTTCCTTTAAAATACTCTTTCATCTTTGTGATATACTGTATGTATCCTGCACCTTCCAAATTGCTCCCAGAAATTTCAGCCATTGCTGCTCTGTCGTCACCCCTCCCAGTGTTATCTTCCAATCAATTTTGGCCATCTCCACTCTCATGCCTCTGTTAATCCCTCTACTCCTGTATCTCCCCCTGCAACTGTATTTTTGTCTTCCTCATCAGGAGACTACAATCCTTATGGATTAGTGATAACATCTCCCCCTCACTGATAATCAAGACACTTAAATTTCGAGGACACCATTTATCTCAGTGCACTAATTTCTTTACACTCACGACTGTAAAGCTCAAATACCACCTATAAATTCACCAATGACACCACTGTTATTGGCAGAATCTCAGATGGTGAAAAGGATGTGTACTGGAGTGAAATAGGTTTGCTGAGCGCCGACGCTCTGTCCGCCAGAGAAAGCAGGATCTCCCAGTGGCCACACATTTTAATTCCACACCCCATTCCCATTCTGACATGTCTGTCCACGGCCTCCTCTACTGTAAAGATGAAGCCACAGTCAGGTTGGAGGAACAACACCTTATATTCCATCTGGGTAGCCTCCAGCCTGATGGCATGAACATCGACTTCTCTAACTTCCGCTAATGCCCCAGCTCCCCCTTGTACCCCATCCGTTATTTATTTTTATATACACATTCTTTCTCTCACTTTCCTTTTTCTCCCTCTGTCCCTCTGACTATACCCCTTGCCCATCCTCTGGGTTCCCCCCCTTGTCTTTCTCCCTAGGCCTCCTGTCCCATGATCCTCTCATATCCCCTTTGCCAATCACCTGTCCAGCTCTTGGCTCCATCCCTCCCCCTCCTGTCTTCTCCTATCATTTTCGATCTCCCCCTCCCCCTCCCACTTTCAAATCTCTTACTAACTCTTCCTGCAGTTAGTCCTGACGAAGGGTCTCGGCCTGAAACGTCGACTGTACCTCTTCCTAGAGATGCTGCCTGGCCTGCTGCGTTCACCAGCAACTTTGATGTGTGTTGCTTGATTTTCCAGCATCTGCAGAACTCCTGTTGTTGGCTGGTTGAGTGATATCACAACAGCAACGTTGCACTCAACATCAGCGAGATCAAGGAATTGATTGTAGACTTCAGGAAGGGGAAGTCGGGAGAACATGCACCAGTCCTTATTGGTAAATCAGTGGTGGAAAGGGTGATTAATTTCAAGTTCCTGACCAGCAACAAAACAGGGCCCAACATATTGATGCAATCTCGACAAAGGCATGCCAGCAACTATACTCCATTAGGAGTTTGAGGAGATTTGTTACATCACTAAAAACTTTGGCAAATTTCTACAGGTATACCATGGAGATCATCTGACTGGTTCTAACATCATCTTCTGGTGCAGAGGAGCCAATTCACAGGATTGTAAGAGGCACCTGAGTTTATATAGTCTGAGCCAGCTCCATCTCAAAACCTTCACTACCATCAAGGACATATTCCTCAGGAAATACTTCAGGAAGGTGGCATCCATCACAAAGGACTTTCTCCATCCAGAACATGCCCTTTCTCACTAGAACCATCAGGAAGGAAGTATAGGATTCTGAAGATCCATAACAAACACTTTAGGAACTGCTTCTTCCCATTCACCATCAGATATCTGAAAAGTTCATGAACTTATGAATACCACCTCAATATTTCCACTTTGCACTATTAATTTATTTATTTTTATTGTAACTTACAGTAGTCTGTTATGTCTGCTCTGTACTGCTGCCACAGAACAAATTTCACGACACATATCAGGGGAAGAAAAACCTGAATCTGATTCTGAGACATGGTTTCTCATGCTCCTAGTCATATTGACTACTTCTAATCAGTCCTTGCATTTCCAAAATCCAAATAAGGTCTGGCTTTCAGACTCCTGGCAACATCCTTTGAAGTAAGGCTGATTAGCCTGTAGTTTCCTGCTTATCCTTCTTAAATAAAGACACATTAGCTTTCCTTCAATCCTCTGGTAACTCACACATGGTGAATATGGCAAGAATTTTTGCAAGGTCTCAGCAGTCTTCTCCCTTCCTTCCTCTAACATCCTTAAAGAAAACCTGGTCAGGTCCCAGGGATTTACTGCACTTACGCATTTCAGGACTTCAAACACCTCCTCCTTCATAATTTTGATTTGTTACAGAATATCACTGTTCTCTTTTATGAGCTCATTCCATGTCTTTCTCCATGGTAAATAAAAATGAAAACTGTTTAAGACAAGTTCTTTGACTATCTGTAATGTAAAAGAATTATGGACACTCAATCACTTATCCAGTCTCATTCCACAGATGAAGTTGAGAATAGTCCTTTCTTTCATAGAGCCACTTACATATTGCTTCAGAAAACTTTCCTAGAAACATGTAAAAATTCTGCCTCATTTAATCCTTAGCAATACTTGAAAGCATAATTACTTTCCTTTGCACTACTTCTAGGCAAAATCATTCAATGTTTTGCCCAGCCTTGTTTCATGTCTCTCTGTCTTATGTAAACTAAACTGCTTCCAAATTCCTGTCGCCTACATGTTATCCCACATCAAATATTACTCATGCATTTCCAAGTTCGCGTTGACCTACATTAGCTCAGTCTCCTGCCAACTCCAATTTAAAATTTCAGTTATCTTTAAATCTTTCCAAGTCCGTGTCTTTCCCTGTGATGTAACTGTTTCCAATTTCAAAAGTCAATCTCCTCCTCCTTTCCCCACACATATGGTTAGAGGATGCTGTTCTATAGCAAGAAAAAGCTGGCATAGGACCTTTTATATATATACTCGCATACAGCATTTGTATGAGGAATCTCTGGTGTTCAGCAATGAGCATCTCACAGACAGCCAACTTGGATGTGAAAAGTATAATGCTTAATTTAACTTGACTGGATTTTACAAGCTGTGAAAAGAATATTGTAACTTAAATATATGATGAGAGGACAAGTGAAAATATAAAATATTTTCATAGGTTTAAAATAAAACAAACTGTTTTATTATGTCAGCATATCGAGTATTGAAAAAAAATCTGGACATGTAAAGTTAGTTTTCAATGCATCAGAGATAGTAATATAGAAGTTATGGCAGTTGACACAATTAAAATGCACTTCCACCTCAGGCAACAAAGCATAAAATTAGTTCTCATCAGTCCTGCAGATTGTAGTGGAGAAGACTGCAGCAGTGCATCCTCTGGAGCAGTAGGAAATCTCTGATGGCAGCTTCTGATTTCCTGCATTTAATTGCACATGAGTATATCCCAAAATCTGTGGCCAGACCTTTGCCATTATATTGAAATGCACTAAAGCTGGTCTCGTTAAATTGTTTCCAGCATGATGCAATTCAAAGAGTTGCTGGTTCTAGGAGATTGGAAAATGAGTAGACTTGAATAAGACCAGAAGACATAAGACATAAGACATAAGACATAAGAGCAGAATTAGGGCAACTGGCCCATGGAGTCTGCTCCACCATTCAATCATGGCTGATCCTGCTTGTATATCTCCACCTCAACCCCAGTTCCCAGCCTTCTCCCCATAACCTTTGCCATGTCTAATCAAGAACCCATCAACCTCTGCCTTAAATACACCCAGCAACCTGGCCTCCACAGCCGCATGTGGCAACAAATTCCACAAATTCACCACACTTTGGCTAAAGAAATTTCATCGCATCTCTGTTTTTCAAGGGAGCCCCTCTATCCTGAGGCTGTGCCCTCTTGTCGTAGACTCTCCCACCATGGGAAGCATCCTTTCCACATCTACTCTGCCTTTCAACATTTGAAAGGTTTCGATGAGATCCCCCCTCATCGTTCTGAATTCCAGTGAGTACAGACCCAGAGCCATCAAACGTTCCTCGTATGATAACCCTTCCATTCCTGGAATCATCCTTGTGAATCTCCTGTGGACTCTTTCCAATGCCAGCACATCTTTTCCAAGGTGAGAGGCCCAAAATTGTTCACAATACTCAAGGTGAGGCCTCACCAGTGCCTTATAAAGCCTCAGCATCACATCCTTGCTCTTGTATTCTAGAGCTCTTGACTAAGCTTGGTTTGTTAGTTCCGGGAGGCAGGACTGAAATACTTGTCGAGAAGAGCAGGGAAACCTCAGTGGAGAACATTTTGTTCAACTGTTTGAGTAGGCTCCAGTGATTATTTGAAAATCCTGAAGCCACATTATGAACATTCAATATTCATTGTTCTGCATTTGCCATCACTTCTCCCATGAGATTTTCCTGAAGATCCCTTCACCACACAAATTTCTGCCACAGATAAAGTACGCAGAGCAGAGGAATCAGGGGTCAGCAACATGACTGGAGCTTGACTTAGAGTAATAGAAAAGTACAGCACAGAAACAGGCCTTTCAGCCCATCTAGTCTGTGCCAAACCATTTAAACTGCCTACACCTATCAACCTGCACTGGAATCATAGCCCTCCATACCCTTTCTATCCATGTACCTACCCAAACTTCTCTTAAACATAGAAATCATGCTTGCATAAACCACTTGTGCTGGCAGCTCATTCCACTCTCTCACAACCCATTGAGTGAAGAAGTCTCCCCTCATGTTGCCCTTAAACTTTTCACCTTTCACCCTTAACCCATGACCTCTGGTTATAGTCCCACCAAACCGCAGTGGAAAAAGCCTACCTGCATTTACCCTACCTATACCCCTCATAATTTTGTATATCTCTGTCAATTTCCCCTCAATCTTCTACGTTCCAAGAAATAAAGTCCTAATCTATTCAATCTTTCCTTATAACTCAGGTCCTCCAGTCCCAGCAACATCCTTGTAAATTTTCTCTGTACTCTTTCAAACTTATTTATCTCTTTCCTGTGCATAGGTGACTAAAACTGCATATAATAAATACTCCAAAATAAGCCTCGCCAATGTCTTATACAACTTCAACATAACATCCCACCTCCTCTACTCAATACTTTGAAGGCCAATGTGCCATAAACACTGAGTAAATATAGATGCAAAAAATTCATTTAAGATCTCCCCCATCTCTTTTGTCTCCACACATGGATTGCCATTCTGTTCTTCCAGTGGACCAACTTTGTCCCTTGCAATCAGTTTGCTCTTAACGTACAGTGTCTGTAGAATCCCTTTGGATTCCCCTTCATCTTGCCTGCTAGGGTAACCTCCTGCCTTCTTTTAGCCTTCCTGATTTCTTTCTTCAAAGTTGAAAGGTTTATTTTTGTCAAAGCATGTATCCTTATCTAACTCTGAAATGTGTCTTCTCCAGATAGCAACAAACCAAAGAAGGAACATGAAAGCCATTCAGAAAGAAATATCAAACATATCCCTGCACAAAAAGGAATGACATCCTGATCATCAACCCCCTAAACCCCACTCCTCTGCACAAAACAGAGCAGCAACATTGGCCCCCAAAAAATAACCCCTTCCCCACACAAAAAACTAACAGAACATCAACCCCCAAGAACCCTCCCCTCACATAGCAAAATAGAAACGGAAAGGGCGATAAAAAAAACACTGAATATCAGAACATTAAGTCTGAAAAGGTCTACAGTCCATGAACACAGTAGTCCAATCCATTAACGCAGAACCACGATACCATCCTACGATTGTCACCGGCATTCATCGAAAGAGAGGAACACTACACAAGGCAGAGCGGCCTCCCCACCTGCCACAGCGAACCACACATCGATCGGCTGCTCAAGTGTTCTTTTGATTTTCTTGTCCTCCATAAGCACGTCATTTGATCCTACCATGCTATGTACCTCTGTTAGTTTACTGAACCAGGACCTCAATATCTCTTGAAAACCAAGCTTTTCTAAACCTGTCACCTTTATCTTTTATTCTGACAGGCACACAGGAGCTTTGTACTCTCAAAATTTCACTTTTTTTTTTGCACTTACCAAGTACACTTTGCCAGAAAACAGCCTGTCTCAATCCACACTTGCCTGATCCTTTCTGAAACCATCAAAATTGGCCTTTCTCCAATTTAGAATCTCAATTAGCAGACCAGGCCTATCTTTTTTCATACTTACTATGGCATTATGAAACTATTGGCATTATGATCACTAGATCCATAGTGTTCTGCTACACAAACTTCTGTCACGTGCCCTGTCTCATTCCCTGAAAGCAGATCAAATATCACACTCAATCATTGGGACTTCTATGTACTGATTAAGGAAATCTTCCTGATCACATTTGACAAACTCTATCCCTTCTAGTCCTTTTACAGTATGGGATCCGTAACCATCAAATCTATGGCTCTTCTAAAAGCCAGCAAAAGTGAAGATCTATGTAATATTTTAGGTTTTATGCTCTTTTTTGAACATTTACATTCAGACATGCTGCTGCTCTACAGCAGATTTCTTGCTAATTTCTGCCTTGAGAATTAACCCGATTTTATATAATCTTGAACTCAAAATTGACCCAGAGGTAGGAAGCAGAGAGTAATGGTTGAAAGTTGTTTCTCTGCAAGACTGATGATTTGTGTGTCCTGCAGGAGTTGGTACTGGACTCTTGTTATTCAATATTTATATAAATGATTTGAATGTGAATGCACAAAGCTTGGTTAGCAAATTTGTGGAAGACAGGAAATTAGGAGGTGTAATTGATGACAAAGAAGGCTGTTGTAGATTACAAGAGTATCTTGATCAGTTAGGGAAGTGTGCCAAGGAGTAGATTTCAATAAAGATAACTGTGAGGTGATGCACTTTGGAAAGTCAAACCAGTGTAGAGCAGTAGTGGAGCAGAGAGATTTTGAAGTGCAAGTGCACTGCAGCACAGAAGGACATGGTGATGTAAAAGGTATTTACAATGCTGGTCTTCATCAGTTAGGGCACTGACTATAGGAGCTTGGATATTATACTGCAGTTGTCTAAGTCATTGGTGAGGCTTATATTCATCAATAACTTATAACGGAGTATTGTATATAATTTTGGACAGCCAATTATAGGAAAGATGTATTCAAACTGAAAAGAGTGTGAGATTTACAAGGATGTTGCCAGACCTAGAGGGTTTGAGTTATAAGGAGAGGCTGATCAGGCCTCTTTACTCCTTGAAATGTAGGAGATTGAGGGGCAATCTTATAGAAATGTTTGAACTAATGAAAGCATAGATAAGGTGGACGGTAACAGTCCTTTCCCAAGAGTGGTGTAGTTCAAAACTCAGGGGCATGCATTTAGGTTGAGAGAGGAAAGATTTTAAATAAATCTAGAGAATCTTCTTCTCACACATGGAGGTGAATATATGGAAAGAACTGTCAGAAGTATTAAGATTAAGTACAACTGTATCATTTAATTGCATTTTGTTTGGTACATGGAGGGGCAAGACTATAGAGAGGTATGGATCAAATGTAGGATACTGGGACCAGCTAGGTGGGCAACATGGTTGGCAGCATGGCCTGAGGGGCTTGTATCTATGCTGAATTGCTCTTTGACTCCATATAATTAATGCTTGCTGGTAAGGTGATGCATGAGGATCATGTTTTTTTAAAGCAATGCAATAATGCCTTTATTGTCTAAATTCCAGATCAGCTGATGCATCTAGAATAGTGGTAATTTTTTTTGCTTTTTTATGGTTTTACTTAGAAAAAACCTTATGCCACTCTAGAAATTAATGTCTGGATTTATAGATTAGTTCATTTGTTTTTGCACAGAATTACTAAATTACTGAGTAATCTTAATGTATTTTTACATTCATCCTAACACTTGAAATATAGCAAAATTCCTTAAATTTGTCCAATTAATTACTGAATTACAAAATTTATTATGTTATAACACATCTACCCTGCATACTGTTAGAAGACGTGACCTTAAAGGAATCCGCATCTAATACTTTGGTCATGAGATTAAAACCCCATGTGATCCAAATTACTGTTTATATTCATTCATTATTTGCACCCCATTCCTCAGATTCACTCATGTGCCATTTCAAAGGCTCTGTTTGCTCTGGGCAATTTGCTTCATAATGATACTTCGCATTGAAACCGTCCACTGATCTATCCTTGAGCATTTCTGGAATTCACTTCCTGTTATGATTACCTAAGTTTTTTTTCTCTCTCTCTCTTGGTATAACTTACATTTTCTGCTCTTGCTTTCATTATCTTTCTGTCTTTAATTCTTTCATTGATGTCTGTGTCTGGCTTCATGAAAGCTGCAAAATCTGGGAGCCATCAAACCTGCTGTGTGTCTGAGTGGGGGGCCTCAATTTACCTATGACTTCTTAAAGACAGAAGGTCTTTAAGAATCCTTCTCTGCTGACCACTTATCATCCTCTTTCATATCCCTCTTTTGCTTTCTTCTTCATATCTGCATAATATTTCTCCTTCAGCGTGTTTCTCCTATGTTTGTTTTTTATAATTTACAGAACATTATAAGAAGATATTTACAGAACATTATAAGAAGATATTTACAGAACATTATGAGAAGATATAGCACAAAATCTGTTATAGTTAAAATGTTCATGTTGATATTTATCTTCCCTAATATCATAGACTAATGTCTAATATAAAACAGCTTGTGAGCCTTACAAAATAGTGATGTGGTATTACTGAAGTTACTAATGGGGTAGTGCAGCACCATTATTAAATTCTTTGGAGAGCTTCTAATCCCAAGAGGTTAAATTTTTCAAAGAACTATTTACTTCAATAACTTGGAAAGAAATACCAAACCAATTGGGCAAATAAAAGCTATTTATTGTCTGGAATACCTCAGCTGGCTGCAACAGATTTAGGTGCTCCCGTCCTTGCTTGTATTGTGTGGTTAAATATGTGTATTCATCAAACTCAAGGATTACATTTACTCTTGAAATGCTCATGAACAAAAGAGATTCAGTGCCATGGGATTTATTTCCTGTACTTGTCTGTGATATAGAGGATTTGCCACTAAAACTTCTTTTTACTGAGACCAGTGATGTCGACAGGAAAAAGCACGTTTCCACCAGGTATAGAGGTAGATGAGCGGGCGCTCTGATACGCTGGAGACGCAGAGGCTACCATACTGTTCTCCTGGCAATTTTCCTTTCAAATGTCCACTCTCTTACAAATAGAATGGACGAGTTAGTACTAACAAAGATTATGCCTGTGTACCTGCCTTTTGTTTTGGTGAAATATGGTTTAACTCGGACAGTCCAGACAACTTTGTTCAAATGCCAGGATACCAGCTATTTAGAGCAAATCGTCAAAATGCACCATGCAAGTCACGTGGTGGTGGCTTGTGCATGTTTATAAATAACAGATGGTGCAGGGATGTGTCCGTGATTCTTTCTTTTTTCTCTGCTGACTCAAAGGCTCTTTTCATCATTGTAAACCATTCTACAGTACTGTGCTAGGCACATATATAGCTAGGGTGTCTAAGTCCTTTGCACAGTACAGTAATTTTATGTATGGCACTGTATGCTGCCGTAAGAAAAAAAACAACTGTCATGCCATATGTGAGTGATAGCTGATTCTGGCATGTGGCTCTGTTGTGAACTGAGAGTGGGAGAGGGCAAGGAAAGGAGACTCTTGCTTGGGAAAAGGGGAAGGGAGAGGGGAGAGAGTGGGAAGCACCAGAGGAACATCTGTAATAATCAATAAACCAATTGTTTGGAATAAAATGATCTTACCTGCTGTCTCAAGGCAGGGTCTGTCTACATCCGTGCCACCCCCCGCCCTGGCACTCCTTCTCTGCCACCTGTCCCACGGCACTCCACCCTTGCCATTCCCAGCATCCTTTGATCCTGCTGAATTACATACTGGCTTTCTGCACTCCATGTTGAGAAATACAGCACTGTGCAAAAGTCTTAGGCACATTAGCTGTATATGTTATGAAGTAAGCAGAGGATGGTTTTTGATCAATTGACCACTGGGTTATGGGCCCAGCACGCTTCTGCTGCGCTACTTAACTACGTAAGTACTTTTGGACAGTACTGTACTTAAACAGGGAATTTCGTGCTGCTATTTTAGCCTGCGTTTACATTCCCCCTCAAGCAAACACTCAATCTGCGCAACAGCTGTTGGCTAATATCTATGATTTAGAAAATAAATTTCACAATACTGTCATTTTCATTCTGGGGATTAGAGGCATTGTAACATGAAACATGATCTGCTCAAACCCCTCCAGATGATTAGCTGCCCCACACGTGAGGACAGAAGAATGGACCACTCTGTACCAACATTAAAGGGGAATTCCCATACACAGGACACTCTGCAGATGTTGGGAATCCAAAGCCTGGAGGAACTCAGCAGGTCAGGCAGCATCTATGTATATTAATGGATAATCAATGTTTTGGACCAAGAACTTCTTCAGGACTGAGAAGGAAGGTGGACGATGCCAGAAGCAAAAAGTGAGGGTAGAGGAAAAAGGCTAGCTAGAAGATGATAGGTAAAGCCAGGTGGATGGGAAAGATCAAGGGCTGGCGAAAAAAGGAATTTGATATGAGAAGAGAGTGGCCCATAGGAGAAAGGGGAGGGAATGGGTGGGGGGTCCCAGGGGGAAGTAAAAGGCTGGTGAGAAGTAAAAGGTTAGAGTGGGGAATAGAGGTAGGGGTGGGGGTAATTTGTTTACCTAAAGGAGAAATCGATATTCATGCCTTCAGGTTGGAGGTTACCCAGAGAGAACATAAAGTGTTGCTCTTCCACACGAGGCTGCCCTCATTTTGGCACAATAGGAGGCCATGAATCAACAATTTGAAAAGGGGATTAGAAAGGGAATTAAAATATTTGGCCACCAGGCAGTCCTGCTTGAGGCAGCTGGTGTGGAGATACTCAAGAAAGTGGTCCCCCAATTTACGACGGTTCTCACTTTACAGAGGAGGCTGCATAGGGAGCACCAGACATAATAGATGACCCCAGCAGATTTGCAGGTGTAGTTTTGTCTCACCTGGAAGGATTGTTTGGGGCCCTGAACAGAGGTGAGGGAGAGGGTATATGCGCAGTGTAGCACTTATACCACTTGCAGGGATAAGTGCCTGCAGGGAGATTTTTGGGGAGGAATGAATCGACAAGGGAATAATGGAGGGAGCAATCCCTGCGGAAAGTGGAGGAGAGAGGGGAAGGTAAAGATATGATTAGTGGTAGGACCCCTTTGAAGATGGCGGAAGTTGTGGAGGAAAATCTGTTGAATGCAGAGGCTGATAGAGGGATACTATCCCTATTAAGATGGCAAGAAGATGGGATGAGCATGGATGTATGGGAAATAGTGGAGCTATGGGTGAGGGCAGTATCAATAGTAGCGGAAGGGAATTCTTGTCCTTTAGAGAAGGACATCTCTGATGTCCTAGAATGGAAAGCAGCATCCTGGGAACAGATACAGCAGAGGCAAAGAAACTGAGCAAAAGGAATAGTATTTTTCGAGGAATTAGTATGGGATGAGGTGTAGTGGAGATAACCATGGGAATCAGAAGGTTTGTAAAAGATGTCAGTTGACAGTTTGTCTCCAGAGGTGGGGACAGAGAGGTTGAGAAAGGGAAGGAAGGTGTCAGAGATGAACCAAGTGAATTTCAGGACAGGGTGGAAGTTTGTGGCAAAGTTGATAAAATTGACAAGATCAGCATGGATGCATGAAACAGCATCAAAGCAGACATCAATGCTGTGGAAGAAGAGTTGGGGAGTATAACCAGGGAAGGAATTGAACATAGACTATTCTACAAAGCCAATGAAGAGGCAGGCAGAGGCCCATGGCTACCTCCTAAGTTTGGAGAAAGTGGGAAGAGCCAAAGGTGTCATGGTCCGGTCCGTGAAGTCCACATTCCGGTTCACGGTCCAGTCTGTGGATTCCGTATTCTAGGTTTTCCTGTTTTCCTTGTTCCATTGGGTGCCTTAATTGTGGCTTCTGATTCTCGTTTTGGGCTGGCACATAAATACCTCTCAAACCAAGGATTCCCTGTTTGACTGTTCCCATCCCCTTTCCATCTGAATCCCTGACAGTTTCCTCGGAGGTTTCCTCGGCAGTCACCTCGGCCCTGCATCCAAGAAAGGGTCCCGGCCCTGCAAAGCATCCTGGCCCTGCGTCTTAGAAGAGTCCCGGCTCTGTACCCAAGAGTGTAATCAAGCTGAGTACAAGAACCGAGCCAAACCTAGTCCAAGAGCCACGTCCTGTCCAGGAGTTCCCACACCCTGGCCAGGAGTCCCTTGTCCAAGCCACGTCCAAGAACCTGGTCTAGTTCGAGCCTAGTCCAAGAACCTCGTCCTTTCCAAGTCAAGGCTTTGTGTTCTCATCCTGTCCATGTGCCTTGTCCTGTGCAGGAGTTCCACATTCAGTCCTGTAGCCACGTCTTGTCCTCGCCTAGATCCGGGGTCCGAGCCCAAGTTAAGACCCAGTTTCCGGGTCTCTGTCCAGTCTCTGGCTCGGAGTCTTAACCCAGGCTCCTAGTTCCAAGTTCCTTGTCCTGGTCCTGCTTTCCTAGTCTTAGTCCTAGCCCAGGCCCGGTGTCCTTGTCTCGTCCAGGGCCTGTATCCATGTCCAGCGTAGTTTCTTCCTGACTCCTCTTGCTTTCTTGATAAACCTTGTCCTGTTCCTAGTACTTCAGTGTCTGTGTCTTGCATTTGGGTCCGCTCCCAACGTCCTTTATGACAAAAGGAAAAATTGTTGAGAGTGAGGACCAGTTTCTGCCTGACTTAGAGGGTGATGGTGGAGGGGAATTGGCTGGTTCGTTTGTCAAGAAAGAAGTGGAGAACTTTGAGGCCTTCTTGATGGGGAACGGAAATGTATAGGGACTGAACATCCAAGGGGCATTCTGCCATTTTCCCTGTGGACCCTTGTCAACACTGACCATGCCATGATCATGCTTGGAAAATAAACCAACCAGGACCATCAAATGGTGATGGAATCCTGAGGCTGTTGGAAGGCTGAGAAACTACTTTGGCTCCACAGATTGGATGGCCCTGAAAGGCTGGTGTAGCAATATAGATGAATATGCTGGCACTGTATCATCTTACACCTCCTTCTGTGAAGGTGTGTGTCTTCCTGGAAAAGATCATTGTGAGGTACAACGATGTGGTTCATCAAGGAGTGGAGGCTCTCAGATCTGTAAAAAAAAACTCAAAGCTACAGGCCTGGAGACAAAAAGCAATATACTGTGGCTCTGCAAAATGGCAGTTTAGTAAAGCCCTGCAAGTTCTGAAAGCCACTTACAAGGATGGCTAGAAAGAAACTTCAAAAGCAATATCTAAGCAGTCTGGAGTGAACAACAGTGTCTCCCTTCAACACTATTGTTCCAGAGTTGTTCCACAGCGAGCTAACCCAGCTAGCTGTACCCTGCAGTATCTGCCAGTGGATTACAAACTTCCTGACAGGAAGAAAACAGTATGTAAAGCTTGACTCCTATTTATCCAATCCGATGTCTATAAGCAGAGAGAGGCTCTCTTCAAGGTTGTGTTCTTTCACCCATTCTGTTCTTACTTTATACAAATGACTGTACATACACAGACAAATACATTAATATCCTAAAATTCACAGATGACATGACTGCAGTTGGTTTCATCTCTATTAACGATGTGACCTCCTATCAAGAGAAGTAGGCCGTTTTGCTGCATGGTGTGCTCCTAACAACTAGGAGCTTAATGACAGTAGAAATGAGGATTTACTTCCATTGACATCCCCCTACCTGCTCACTCCCCTTGGGAAATAATGGCCAGGTTGTGTCTGTGGTTGACTTACTCAAATGCCTGGAAACTACCATTACCCATACACCGAAGTGGCATAAGCATATTATTTTCATCACTAGGAAAGCCCAGAAGAGAAACTTAACATCTCAGGGCGTATCCTGATGAATTTTCACTCAGTCATCATTGAGCGTGTTCTATCACTGTTTGGTTTCCCACCACCCCCTCCCGCTTCAAATCCAGATTACAGCGAGTGTTCCACATAGCGGTAATGATCATTGGCTGTCATATTCCAACATTAGGCCTGTTCATGGCCCGACGCCGGCCCCCTGGGCCTGAGTCGACATACTAGTAGTAGTCATTGCCAGAGTGAAAAAAAGAGCTGAAAAAATTATTGTTGACTTCAACCACCCTAGCAGTCCATTCACCATATTGCCATCAGGGAGACAGTACATGTCCATCACCAGCAGGACTACACTTCATCTCTGAAGCTTTTTTCCTGTAGCTTCACAGCAAAATTCATTCAGGTGTAATACCCTCACTGTCCCTGCATAATATCTGTTAAATGGCCTTTCCTGCTCTCCTTGTTCTGTTGCTAATTATTCAGTCTGTTCATATGTTAACAATTATTTAAATTTGATTACTGACATTTGCACATGTGACTGTTCTGCTAATTGTTGATTGCCCATGGCGTTTGCAATATTGTCTTGTTAATTATTGGTTGCTATTGTGTTGACTGTTAACGCTATTGTCCCGTGTTTTATGCTTGGCACCAAACCACAATCAATTCTGGCATGTTTCACATACTGACAATAAAGTAATTCAGAATCAGGCTATGTCCACGCTAGACTGGATAATTTCGAAAACGCTGCTTTCGAGTAAAAACAACAGGCGTCCACACTAGGCGTTTTTCAAAATATCTCTGTCCACACTAAAGCAGTTATTTGGACGAATCTACTCCTACTGTGCATGCGCAGACATATCTACAGAAAACAAGCGAAGAGGAAATGGTATAATATTTACGTTTCCGCAGCGGCGTTGTGCTATTTCCATTAGTCAAAAACTAGAGTACCTACAACAACAGCGAAAGAAAGTTTTCAACAATGTCTTCGAGGAATATAAAGAAAACTGGGAAAATTAGACCGGACTTATTTGTTTAGACAGACAATGAAGTCGAGCTGTTTCAGTGAGTTACAAACGACTACAAAGTCAGCAAAGCAGTGGAGATGTTTAATTCCAAACAAGCTATTAATGTAGACAATAAAGTAAACCACACTTGCATGACGCCGTCCCCTACCCAAGATCAACAATTGCAAAATGTTAAATGGTCAACTCGACATAGACTACCCAAACAAACCCAAACCTATTAGGAGCAGAAGAGGGCACTCAACTCAATTTGAAATACTAACTACCAAGTCAGATGTGTACAGCAATTCATTTCCCCCCGCACAATTAAAGCATGGAATAATCTTAATCCTAACACAGTCACACAACCAAACCCAATTAAATTTAGGGCAGTTTTTCTTCTTCAAAAATCTCCTTCTTAAGCCCACTGTCCGCCACCTCCAGTTTAGATTCCATGCAGAATATTTTGGAGGATCAAGAACCAAGAACCAAGAGAGTGGAATCTTCTGCCGCCAGACCTGCGCAGCATTTCTGACATTAATATTTTTAAAGATAGAATCAATCAAATCAATTTAGGGGATCTAGTCAAAAAAGCTCACTTCACAATTTAACTCTCATGCTGTTCACACCAACTGCGCGTTATAACAGCGGTGGTCAGTCAGCGACAGTGCTGGCTTGGAGACCACAGGGTACAGGAGATCGAGGGTACGACCACTGCAGACTGGGAGACCGGTGGGGGGGGGGGTACGGGCAGAAGAACAGAGGATGCAAACAGAGAAACCAAGGGGACCAGCTTGAAAGCCATCTCCATTTTAAATTCCACGCATAATATTTTGGAGGATCAAGACCCAAGAACCAAGAACCAAGAACAGTCTAGTGAGATGGAGGAACTGAGGGAAATATGTGTTAGTAGGGGAAGTGGTGTTAGGTAAATTGAGGGGATTAAAGGCAGATAAACCTCCAGAGCCAGATGGTCTGCATCTCAGAGGGCTTAAGGAAGTAGCCCAAGAAATAGTGGATGCATTAGTGATAATTTTTCAAAACTCTTTAGATTCTGGACTAGTTCCTGAGGATTGGAGGGTGGCTAATGTAACCCTGCTTTTTAAAGAAGGAGGGAGAGAGAAACCAGGGAATTATAGACTGGTAAGCCTGACATCGGCGGTGGGGAAAATGCTAGAGTCAGTTATCAAAGATGTGATAACAGCACATTTGGAAAGCGGTGAAATCATCGGACAAAGGCAGCATGGATTTGTGAAAGGAAAGTCATGTCTGACGAATCTTACAGAATTTTTTGAGGATGTAACTAGTAGAGTGGACAGGGGAGAACCAGTGGATGTGGTATATTTGGATTTTCAAAAGGCTTTTGACAAGGTCCCACACAGGAGATTAGAGTGCAAACTTAAGGCACACGGTATTGGGGGTATGGTATTGATGTGGAGAGAGAATTGGTTGGCAGACAGGAAGCAAAGAGTGGGAATAAATTGGGACCTTTTCAGAATGGCAGGCAGTGACTAGTGGGGTACCGCAAGGCTCAGTGCTGGGACCCCAGTTGTTTACAATATATATTAACGACTTAGACAAGGGAATTAAATGCAGCATCTCCAAGTTTGCGGGTGACACGAAGCTGGGCAGCAGTGTTAGCTGTGAGGAGGATGCTAAGAGGATGCAGGGTGACTTGGATAGGTTAGGTGAGTGGGCAAATCCATGGCAGATGCAATTTAATGTGGATAAATATGAGGTTATCCACTTTGATGGCAAGAACAGGAAAACAGATTATTATCTGAATGGCGGCCGATTAGGAAAAGGGGAGGTGCAACGAGACCTGGAAGTCATTGTACACCAGTCATTGAAAGTGGGCATGCAGGTACAGCAGGCGGTGAAAAAGGCGAATGGTATGCTGGCATTCATAGCAGGAAGATTTGAGTACAGGAGCTGGGAGGTACTACTGCAGTTGTACAAGGCCTTGGTGAGACCACACCTGGAGTATTGTGTGCAGTTTTGGTCCCTTAATCTGAGGAAAGACATTCTTGCCATAGAGGGAGTACAAAGAAGGTTCACCAGATTGATTCCTGGGATGGCAGGACTTTCATATGATGAAAGACTGGATCGACTAGGCTTATACTGTCTGGAATTTAGAAGATTGAGGGGGGATCTTATTGAAACGTATAACATTCTAAAGGGATTGGACAGGCTAGATGTAGGAAGAATGTTCCTGAAGTTGGGGAAGTCCAGAACGGGGGGTCACAGTTTGAGGATAAAGGGGAAGCCTTTTAGGATCGAGATGAGGAAAAACTTCTTCACACAGAGAGTGATGAATCTGTGGAGTTCTCTGCCACAGGAAACAGTTGAGGCCAGTTCATTGGCTATATTTAAGAGGGAGTTAGATATGGCCCTTGTGGCTAAAGGGATCAGGGGGTATGGAGAGAAGGCAGGTACAGGGTTCTGAGTTGGATGATCAGCCATGATCATACTGAATGGCGGTGCAGGAATGAAGGGCCGAATGGCCTACGCCTGCACCTATTTTCTATGTTTCTATTAATAGCCATCCGGCAGTGCTTGCGCAGTCCCAAGCAGAAGCAGAAAAAGCACTGTTGTTGTGGTGTTGTCATGACAGCGTTTTAAAATCTCTCCATTTACCCCGTCTACACTACAACGCGAAACAATCGTTTTCAAATTTACACACTCTGGAGAGTGTTTTTGAAACTCTCCATTCTCGGGGGATGAAAATGCTGTTTCAGTGTGGACGGAAGTTCAAAACGAAGAGAAAAAGATTCGTTTTCAAAATTATCCGGCGTAG
Source organism: Mobula hypostoma (assembly GCF_963921235.1). NCBI lineage: Eukaryota > Metazoa > Chordata > Chondrichthyes > Myliobatiformes > Myliobatidae > Mobula > Mobula hypostoma. Next base: position 141,312,016 of record NC_086100.1, read on the forward strand.
TGTGGACGTAGCCTCAGAATCAGGTTTATTATCACTGGTACGTGACGTGAAATTTATTAACTTAGCAGCAGCAGTTCAATGCAATACATAATATAGAAGAAAAAAAATAAAATAAAAACAAACAAACAAATAAATAAATAAATTACAGTAAATGTGTAGTGCTCAGCTCTATCGGCTCGTGCTTATCTGGTGGAAACTCCGTCTGCCTGCCAAAAGGTGTCTCATGGTTTGCGTCAGTGTTGTGTAATGCCACCTTCTACAACCTCATACATCAATTATCAGATAGCACACCAGCACACAATGTACACTTCACAGAATACACTTTATAAATCTTACTGGGGCTATTAGATTAATAGAGATACAATATAAAAGAGAAAGAAAAAGGCGCCAGACTTATCAATGTTCAACTTCTTCGTGCACATGTTGGAGCTCAAATAACGGGGTCTTCTCTCCACCTTGCGATCCCCTCCGACCCCCTCAACTCGCCGCTCGGGACCAACCACGGTGGTTGACCAGAGCGCTTCCAACACGTCTTTCTTCTCCGGGTCTTCTCCTGAAAAGCCCGCCAAATCACACGGTTCCCAGCCATATGAGACAGAATATCAGCCACAAAAAGAATAACATGGACACCCATTGGTTCCTTCTCTCCCTTATCAATAATATAACCCAAACAAGCTGCTAGAAAAAGAACCACTGTCTCAGCAGTTAACATTTCAGAGAAACCATTTTAATTATAACATAACAAATAAGCCATTTTGATTAGCCTACGCAGTAACAAAAAAGAAGAAACCCCTTACAAATATATATTGAATAAATTAAAAATCGTGCAAAAAAACAGAAATACTATTTATTTAAAAAAAGGTGAGGTAGTGTCTAAGGGTTCAAAGTCCATTTAGGAATCGGATGGCAGAGGGGAAGAAGCTGCTCCTGAATTGCTGAGTGTGTGCCTTCAGGCTTCTGTACCTCCTACCTGATGGTAACAGTGAGAAAAAGGCATACCCTGGGTTATGGAGGTCCTTAATAAATGATGCTGCCTTTCTGAAACATTGCTCCTTGAAGAAGTCCTGGGTACTTTGTAGGCTGGTACCCAAGATGGAGCCAACTACATTTACAAACCTCTACAGCTTTTTTCAGTCCTGTGCAGTAGACCCCCCATTCCAGACAGTGATGCAGCCTGCCAGAATGCTTGCCATGGTACATCTGTAGAAGATTTTGAATGTATTTGTTGACATACCAAATCTCTTCAAACTCTTAATGAGTTTAGTTGCTGTCTTGCCTTCTTTATAACCGTATCAATATGTTGGGACCAGGTTAGATCCTCAGAGATCTTGACACCCAGGAACTTGGAACTGCTCACTTCTGATTTCTCTATGAGGATTGGTATGTGTTCTTTCGTCCTACCCTTCCGGAAATCCACAATCAGCTCTTTCATCTTACTGACGTTGAGTGCCAGGTTGTTGCTGCGGCACCATTCCACTAGTTAGCATATCTCACTCCTGTACGCCCTCTCACTACCACTTGAGATTTTACCAACAATGGTTGTATCATCAGTAAATTTATGGATGTTGATTTATGGCTTGTCTTATCTTGTGGCCCAGGTATCTCTATAGATAATTAGCCAACGTTTATGGAGTCATAAACTTCTCCAGGCAGGTAACTTGAGGGCAATTAAAAAAAGATAAGGGAATAACTGGTGTTCCATCGTTTTCATATCAAACTTTTGTGGCACAGTCAATCCAGGCTGACATAACTCCTCTTGGCAGCCAAACTGAACATAGCTCAGAATATCGCTACAGACTTAATATAAAGTAGATCAGCTACTCATCATTGGCCATATTAACTGAGTGCCAAGGTATTGATCATTAATTGTAATCTTTCCTGATATTTGCTCCATTGGAGACCTAATATGATAATATCTCCAATATTGTGCACACTTTTCCTTGGTTTCCACCTTTCCCATCTGCTTTCCAGCCCATTCATGGCTCCTTTTGAAGTTAAAAATGATGTTCTCTGTCACTGCTCTGTTGGATAATTTCTCCTTTTATTTCTGGTCCTGTCTCTAGTCTTTTACATTGCTATCCTGACCATTCTCCTCCATTCTCAGATTAAGCAGGACTTCTGACACTTGGTTCCATTCTTACCTTTGGTATGCACATAATCACCAATAATAGGCTTCTCTTCTACCCCAGTCTCCCAAAAATCTATTTTCAATCAATTTTTTCATTTTAAATATTTTGCATATTTTCTGTAGATAACCAGCTCAACATTTCCATTCTCTAAACTGGCAGATTAAGCTGACATTCATTTTTGGATTAATAGAAATTGCCTCCCAATTTCATTTAGAATATGAAAACCACCATGTTTCTCACCAGCCACAACACTATTTCTTGCCATCAAGTCCATTCCCTTCATTGACTATCGCCTTAGATTGAATCATTGAGTGTAGGTTGTTGTAGCGTGGATGAAATTACCGGAGAGACAGAGTCACTGGTAGATACAAAGCTGCTTCTTTATTCGACACAAGGTACAGAAGGCATCTACATACCGAGACGCTTTCTGCAGAAAGGTCTGTTAGCTTAATGTGGGCTCAATATTTATATGCTAAACACAAAGGCAATCGCTACTTAAAAAGTTATAGACAATGCTTAGACAATGCTTCCTTCTGAAGCTACATACAAACATCACACCTTCGGATTTCATCCTTTCTTTCCGACGCCAACATGTCTGGGTTGGTATCCAGAGCCTTTAGTTCAATCCACAATACATTTATTTGGCATTTTACGTGCTAACATAGAGGACAATTAATATTTATAATGTATAGGTGATACTATCTTCGAAACTACAGCATCAGGCGCCAGAAGCATCTGGTATTTACACCTTTTAGGAAGCCCATTGTGGTGGACTCAATCCACAGTCCTTTGTCGAACAGTTAAAATAGAAGTCTGGTGGCCAAAGTCATTTAAGTGTAAACACATCATCTACCCAAAAAAAATCCACTCTAACATATGTCTTCAGGCACCTACACCCCATCCCATCCCATCCTTGATGGTAGTAATGAAAAGAGGGTGGGCATGCCTTGAATGGTGAGGGCCGTTGATGATGGATGCCACCTTTCTGAGGCACCAGCTCTTGATGATAACCTCAATGGTGAGGACTGTTGTGTCCGTTATGAAGCTGGCCGAGTCTATAACTCTCTGCAGTCTCTTGTGATCCTGTGGTTTGGAGTCTCTGCACTAGGCTGTGATGAAACCAGACAATCTTCTCTTCACCGTACATCTATAGCACTTTGTAAGAGCCTATGATGATCTGCCGAATCTCCTCAAACTCCTAATGAAATAGAACAACTGGCATGCCTTCTTTATATTTGCCGCAATATTGTACTCTTCTGATTCAGTTTACCGGATGAAAAGCACATGAAACAGTTCTTAAAAGGTTTCTATTTGCTTTTGGAAAATTAATCAAACCCTAAACCACAAAAGTCCAAAGGCAACTGTTGAAAAATAAAAAAAAACATGAATAACTGAACACTTGAAAGTAGAAGTCATCTTTATTCTGTACAATATGTATGTTCATTTAAAAGTTCTTTACAAACTAGAACAGGAGATTGTTGTGCTGTTTCTTTTGTACAATATTTGCTACAGAAACCTTGCTGATTATCATTTTGTTCTGCTGTAATGGGTAAACTAAAGGCAGTTTGAACCTAACCCTTTTTCATCATGAACTTTCTATTGCAGGCTCCCATTGTGTCCCACTCAAGCATCCACTGATGTGAAAATATATTTGAAACAGTATGAAGGATAAATTGCAATTTTTGCCTTGACCCACTTACTGCAGCACATTCAGTTTTCCAACTTGGCTGCAAATGATTGCACTCCAAAAAAAAACAACCAAAAATGAACAAAAGGTTACCCAGCTTAAAGTTAAGTGAGAAAAAAAAAATTCACTGTCTGATGTTCAGTTATTGATCCTGTTGCAACAGGGTAAACATTATCAAAATGCTTGGGTACTCTCCAGTCATCTGCTGCAGCACATTAAAATGATCTCTGCATTAGCTCAAATTGTTCGTATGTTTTTATAAGACCTAATAAACTATTATTTAGCATACCTGAATCAACATAACCTTGAGACAACAAGCAATATATTTATAAAGCCTGCTTTTAACTTAGAGGAACTATGATAATGTTACAATGCAATAATATTATCAAATAGTTTTATGGTAAGTGTTTTACATTTAAAATTAAATATTCCAGTAGAGAATGGTTTACCTTTATTACCTTTATCACTTTAGAACCAATATAAACATTATTACCTTTATCTTTTTAATGATGTAATTTCTCTGTTCAAATCCTTCCATGCACCTGGGGAAGGTACAACCTGTACATAAAGGACAGCATACAAATGATCTTGAAGAGGGACCAATATCCTTGTGGGCAGGTCTGCTAGAGTTGTTGGGGAAGGTTGAAACTAGGTAGGCAGGGATGTGGTATACAAAGAGTTAGGTCAAATGATAGCACAGTCGATGAAATGTGCAGACAGACTGTAAGGAAGGGTAGACCGTCCACAGGACTTAAATGCAGTCATTTGGCTGCGTTGAGAAGTGTTTAATGTGAGAATATTATGAGTAAGGGTGAGGATTGGTACATGGAATTATGATGTGGCTATTTCAGAAAGACTTCATTGTTGCAAGGTTAGGAATGGCTGCTGAGGTTCAGGTGTTTCAGAAAGGCCAGGGAGAGAGGAAAAGTAGGTGGAGAAAGGACACTGCTAGTCAGGAATAGTATCACAGCTGCATTAAGGGCATTTGTCATGGACGTGAGTTAGTGCGAGTGGAAGTCAGAAACAAGAAAGGAACAATCACTCTCTCGGGAGAATTCTATAGCTTGCTCGCTGAACCCCAAGAGCAACATGGACACTGAGGGCATAGTTTCGAAAGGTATAAACAGGATTATCATCATGGGAATATCAAATTCCCTTATGTTAATTGGCACTTCCTTTGTACGAGAGTCAGGTGGGGCAGAATTTGTTGGGAGTATCCAGGAAGAAGCTTTGACTCAATATGTGGACAGGCTGACTAGACAAGAGGTCATATGGAATCTAGTATGAGACCATGAATCTGGTCAGGTGACAGATCTCTCAGCGGGTGAGCTTTTCAAAGATAGTGATCACAATTACCTGACCTTTAGCATAGCCGCGGACAAGGATAGGAAACGTCTGGTCAAGATGGAGCCGAGCTGTGATGTCTGTTGTGTTGTGGTCAAGGCTTATTTGCTTTTTTAGGTTTGTAGGATAGTTTAGGGGGGAGTTGGGGCTTAGGGAAAGAGATGAGGGTGTAGGGATAGGGACGAGGGAAGTAAGAGTCTGAAGCAGGAGCTAGAGTCCAGGTTGGAGAGCTCTGTGGTAGAAGGCAAGTGATTCCCATGGATGGATGTCAGGGCGACAGACACTGAGACGTAGACCATGTTCAATAGCGAGCCCCATGGAGAGGGCAGGTTAGCAAGTCCTAAGATCAAATGTCCATGCAGGCAAGAGGTGCGTTGACTGGTGACCCTTTCCGTGCCCCCCCCACACCTTCCCCTCCCCAGATTCCAATATGGAATTTGAGACCAGAGTTCAAATTCCTGGGATCAACAAGTCCTGGAGACAATACAAAAGACCAAAGCCCAAGGGTCAAAATCAATGAGTTGAGAAATTGAGGCCTGATTTCTGTGAGTTGGAGGTTGATTCTCTGTGAATTGGAGACTCAATGTCTTCAAGTCTGTGTGCCTGGGTCAGGAACTGTAATTTAGAAGCCTGGAGGCAGTGTGGAGTTTTTAAAGAATAATAAAACCAGTAGATGATTGAATACAATTTCATTGGTTACACTCACATTGTTTACTTTTGATAATTGGTTCCATTGAATTACACATTTAAAATGTGAGTACATCTTAACTGACAAGACCATCAATCATCTTTGTTGAGATAAAGGAATTCACATGAATGGTTTAAGGCTTCTGAGAACACAGATCCCAGACACTCAAAATTAGTGTTGAGAGAGCTGATTCTCTGTACCCCAAATAGCGATTACTTAGCTGAAGATGGGGTAGGTTTGATGTAGTCTGATTAACATATCCTCATTGTCTGTAAATTCAGACAATGCATAGAAGAATGTCGCATGGATCAGGACAAGAAGGACGGCGTGAGAGCTAAATTCTGAAGGAAGGCAGTTTTTTAAAAAAAACTTCTTCGAGTACAAGAAGGACGAGACTGCGCAGGCGTGTGACGTAGACAGGACAGCACGGAGAGTTTAAAAAGGAGACCACCGTATACAGCAGGCAGTGGAGTGAGTGGCAGCAGAGTGTAGGGCTTTGGCTCAATGGGCTTAGGGGGTAATGGGAAGAGGCAAGAGCGAGGCACCAAGTCTTTTTTTGTCCCCTTGGTGAATCGGCCTGGACAGACAGACGAACAGCAGGGCTCACACAGCTAACAGTACGAGCTAACGGTTTAAAAAGTTCTTGTGTTTGGCGAGGTAAGTGGGTGAGTAGATTTATTTTTCCTTGTTTCATTCCTGTAGAATTAGGTAGCATGTCTGCAGGGTTAGTGCTTTGCTCAGGGTGTCAGAAGTGGGAATCCTGAAAGACCTCCAGCCTCCCTGATGGCCACATCTGTTCCAGGTGCAGCGAGATGCAGCTCCTCAGAGACTGTGTTAGGGATCTGGAGCTGCAGCTTGATGACCTACTGCTTATTAGGGAAAGTGAAGAGGTGATAGACAGGAGCTACAGGGAGGTAGTCATCCCTAGGCTACAGGGGTCAAAAAACTGGGTCACTGTCAGGAGAGGGAAGGGAAATGCCTGGTTAGTGGAGAGCATCCCTGTGGCTGCCCCCCTCAGCAACAAGTATCTCATTTTGGATGCTGTTGAGGGAGATGACCTGACAGGGGACGGCCATAGTGACCGGGTCTCTGGCACTGAGCCTGGCGCTGCTGTGCAGGAGGGAAGGAGGAAGAAGAGGAATACGGTAGTCATAGGGGATCCCATAGTCAGGGGAACAGACAGGAGATTCTGTGAGCCTGATAGACATACCCGCATGGTGTGTTGCCTCCCAGGTGCCAGGGTACGGGATGTCGCGGATCAGGTCCAGAATATTCTGAAGGGAGGGGCCAAGCAGCCGGCTGTCTTGGTACATGTTGGTTCGAATGACATAGATAGGAAAAGGGAGGAGGTCCTGAAGAGAGATTTCCAGGAGTTAGGAAGGAAGCTGAGAAGCAGGACCTCCAGGGTAGTAATCTCAGGATTGCTACCTGTGCCACGTGCTAGCGAGGGCAAGAATAGTAGGATCAGGTAGATGAATGCATGGCTGAGAGACTGGTGCAGGGGGCAGGGCTTCAGATTCTTGGATAATTGGGATCTCTTCTGGGGGAAGTATGACCTGTTCAAAAAGGACAGGTTACACCTGAACCCGAAGGGGACCAATATCCTGGCGGGGAGGTTTAATAGAGCTGTTAGGGAGGGTTTAAACTAATTTGACAGGGGGATGGGAACCAGAATGGTAGAGCGGAGGAGGGGAAAAACAGAAATAAATCTAAGATAGTGAGCAGTAAAGATGTCAGGAAGGACAGGCAGGTGATGAGGCAAATTTGCAGCCATTGGGATGAGTTGCAGTGCAATCAAAGCAGAAGTACCAAATACTGGTCTTAAGGTGTTATACTTAAATGCATGCAGCATAAGGAATAATATGAATGTCATACGGCGGTGGCTGGGAACGGACCCAAGTGCAAGACTCAGACACTGAAGTACTAGGGACAGGACTAGGATACAGGGCAATGGCAAGGACATGGACAGGAAAACCAGGAACCTGGAACAGGAATGGACATGAGAGCTAGAAGCCCGGGCTTGGACTCCGAGCCAGAGACTGGACAAGGACCCAGTACCTTGGTCTTGCCTGTGATCGGACCCCAGAACTAGGCAAGGACGAGGCTTGGCAGGCAGGCAGGACGAGGCTGGAATCTGCAGGCTTGAGGCTAGAGACTAGAGACTTGGCTTGGCTAGGCAAGAGGCTAGAAGCTAGAGACTTGGCTTGGCTTGGCTTGGCAAAAGGCTAGTGGCTAGAGACTTGGCTTGGCTTGGCAAGAGGCGAGTGGCTAGAGACTTGGCTTGGCGAGGCAAGAGGCTAGTGGCTAGAGACTTGGCTTGGCGAGGCTAGAGGCTGGAGTCTTCAGGCTTGAGGCTATAGGCAAGGCTTGGCAGGAGGCAGGAGGCTGGAGTCTTCAGGCTTGAGGCTTGAGGCTAGAGGCGAGGCTTGGCAGGAGGCAGGATGGACTCCGAGGCAGAGACTGGACAGGGACCCAGTACCTGGGTCTTGCCTGTGGCTGGGACCCCAGAACTAGGCAAGGACGAAGCTTGGCAGGCAGGCAGGACGAGGCTGGAATCTGCAGGCTTGAGGCTAGAGACTAGAGACTTGGCTTGGCTAGGCAAGAGGCTAGAAGCTAGAGACTTGGCTTGGCTTGGCTTGGCAAGAGGCTAGTGGCTAGAGACTTGGCTTGGCTTGGCAAGAGGCTAGTGGCTAGAGACTTGGCTTGGTGAGGCAAGAGGCTAGTGGCTAGAGACTTAGCTTGGCGAGGCAAGAGGCTAGAGGCTGGAGTCTTCAGGCTTGAGGCTATAGGCGAGGCTTGGCAGGAGGCAGGAGGCTGGAGTCTTCAGGCTTGAGGCTTGAGGCTAGAGGCGAGGCTTGGCAGGAGGCAGGATGAACTCCGAGGCAGAGACTGGACAAGGACCCAGTACCTGGGTCTTGCCTGTGGCTCGGACTCCAGAACTAGGCAAGGACGAGGCTTGGCAGGCAGGCAGGACGAAGCTGGAGTCTTCAGGCTTGAGGCTAGGCAAGAGACGAGGTGAGGCTAGGCAAGAGACGAGGTGAGGAGAGGCTGGAGGCTGGAGGCTGGAGGCTTGAGACTTGAGGTGAGGCTGGAGGCAGGAGGCTTGAGGCAGGAGGCAGGAGGCAGGGGGCAGGAGGCAGGAGGCTGGAGGATGGAGGCTGGAGGCTTGAGGCTTGAGGCTGAAGGCTTGAGACGAGGCGATGCTGAATGCAGGAGTCTTGAGGCGAGAATGGAGGGAGGAAACTTGAGGTGAGGAGACGAGGTGAGGATGGAGGCAGGAGGCTTGAGGCAGGAGACTTGAGGCGAGGCTGGAGGTTGGAGGCTTGAGGCAGGAGACGAGGTGAGGCTGGAGGCTGGAGGCTTGAGGCGAGGCTGGAGGCTTGAGACTTGAACCAGGAGGCTGGAGGCAGGAGGCTTGAGGTGAGAATGGAGGCAGGAAACGAGGCGAGGAGATGAGGCGAGGATGGAGGCAGGAGGCTTGAGGCGAGGCTGGAGGCTGGAGGCTTGAGGCAGGAGACTTGAGGCGAGGCTGGAGGCTTGAGACGAGGCAGGAGGCTGGAGGCAGGAGACGAGGTGAGAATGGAGGCAGGAGGCAAGGTGAGGATGGAGGCAGGAGGCTTGAGGCAGGAGACTAGAGGCAAGGCTGGATGCTGGAGGCTTGAGGCAGCAGACTTGAGGCGAGGCTGGAGGCTGGAGGCTTCAGGCAGGAGACTTGAGGTGAGGCTGGAGGCAGGAGACTTGAGGCGAGGCTGGAGGCAGGAGGCAGGAGATGAGGTGAGGCTGGAGGCAGGAGACGAGACAAGGCTGGAAGCTGGAGGCAGGAGATGAGGCGAGGCTGGAGAGAGGAGGGAGGCGAGGCTGGAGGCAGGAGACTTGAGGCGAGGCTGGAGGCTGGAGGCAGGAGATAAGGCGAGGCTGGAGAGAGGAGGGAGGCGAGGCTGGAGGCAGGAGGCAGTAGACGGGGTGATGTTGGAGGCTGGAAGCAGGAGGGAGGTGAGGCTGGAGGCTGGAGGCAGGAGATTTGGGGCGAGGCTGGAGGCTGGAGGCAGGAGACGGGGCGAGGATGGAGGCTAGAGGCAGGAGACTTGGGGCGAGGCTGGAGGCTGGAGGCAGGAGATGAGGGGAGGCTGGAGGCAGGAGTTGAGGCGAGGCTGGAGACGAGGCAAGGCTGGAGGCTGGAGGCAGGAGATGAGGCGAGGCTGGAGGCAGGAAGCAGTAGACTTGGGGTGATGCTGGAGGCTGGAGGCTGGAGGCAGGAGACTTGGGGCGAGGCTGGAGGCTGGAGGCAGGAGACTTGGGGCGATGCTGGGGGCTGGAGGCAGGAGACGGGGCGAGGCTGGAGGCTAGAGGCAGGAGACTTGGGGTGAGGCTGGAGGCTGGAGGCAGGAGACTTGGGGTGAGGCTGGAGGCTGGAGGCAGGAGACTTGGGGTGAGGCTGGAGGCTGGAGGCAGGAGACTTGGGGCGAGGCTGGAGGCTGGAGGCAGGAGACTTGAGGCGAGGCTTGGCAGGCTCCTCCTGGGCAGTGCGCGGTACTCCTGGGCAGGGCGCAGATCACCTGGGCAGGGCGCGGATCACCACCCGACAGAGGCAAGGGACAGCAAAGGACAGAACCAACCCCAGGTTACGGCAAGGCGGCCTGGCTTACCTGGGCAGAGGCAAGGGACAGGAAGGGAGCTAGGTACAGGGTGGCTCCAGGACTAGACCGCAGGCGAGGCAAGGCGAGAGTTACCGGCAAGCCAAGGCAAGGCTTCTGGCAAAGCAAGGCGAGACGAGAACTTCAGGTGAGGCGAGAGTTACTGGCAAGACAAGGCAGGGCTTCAGGCGAGGAAACAGAAGGCAGAGCAAGGGATACAAGGAGTAAGGACAAGAACAATCCAGCAGCCACACCTGGGTCTCTGAAGGTATTTATGCAGCCAGCCCCAAAGAGCATCAGCTGCCTCAATTAGCTCATCAAGAACAGAAACAGGGTAGACAGGAAAACTTGGAGCAATGGTTGATGGACCAGACCGTGAACCGGAATACGGACTTCACGGACTGGACCATGACAGTGAATGATCTTGTCATACGGCTACAGATTGGCAGGTATGATATTGTGGCCATCACTGAGACGTGGCTAAAAGATGCATGTCTCTGGGAGCTGAGCGTGCAAGGATACGCGGTGTATCAGAAGGATAGGAAGGTAGGCAGAGGGGGAAGCGTGGATCAGAAAGTACAGAATCTTTATGGGTTGAGCTAAGAAATCGCAGGGGTAAAAGGACCCTGATGGCAGTTATATACAGGCCTCCTAACAGCTGCAGTGATGTGGACTACAAACTACAACAGGAAATAGAAAAGGCTTGTCAGAAGGGCAGTGTTATGATAATTTTGGGGGATTTCAACATGCGAGTGGATTGGGAAAATCAGGTCGGCACTGGATCTCAAGAGAGAGAATTCGTAGAATGTCTACGAGGTGGCTTTTTAGAACGGCTTGTTGTTGAGCCCACTAGGGGATCGGCTGTACTGGATTGGGTATTGTGAAATGAACCAGAGGTGATTAGAGAGATTGAGGTGAAAGAACCCTTAGGAGGCAGTGATCAAAACATGATTGAGTTCACTGTGGAATTTGAAAAAGAGAAGCTGAACTCCGATGTGTCGGTATTTTAGTGGAGTAAAGGAAATTACAATGGCATGAGAGAGGGACTGGCCAAAGTTGACTGGAAAGGGACACTAATAGGAAGGATGACAGGGCAGCAGTGGCTGGAGTTTATGCGAGAAGTGAGGAAGGTGCAAGACAGGTATATTCCAAAAAGGAAGAAATTTTCGAATGGAAAAAGGATGCAACCGTGGCTGACAAGAAAGGTCAAAGCCAAAGTTAAAGAAAAGGAGAGGGCATACAAGGAAGCAAAAATTAGTGGGAAGACAGAGGATTGGGAAGTTTTTAAAAGCTTACAAAAGGAAGCTAAGTTGTTCATTATAATGGAAAAGATGAATTATGAAAGGAAGCTGGCAAATAATATCAAAGAGGATACTAAAAGCTTTTTTAAGTATATAAAGAGTGAAAGACAGGTGAGAGTAGATATAGGGCCGATAGAAAATGATGCTGGAGAAATTGTAATGGGAGATAAGGAGATGGCGGAGGAACTGAATGAGTATTTTGCATCAGTCTTCACTGAGGCGGACATCAGCGGTATACTGGACGCTCAAGGGTGGCAGGGAAAAGAAGTGTGCGCAGTCCAATTACCGCAGAGAAAGTGCTCAGGAAGCTGAATAGTCTAAAGGTAGATAAATCTCCCGGCCTAGATGGAATGCACCCTCGTGTTCTGAAGGAAGTAGCTGGTGGACATTGCAGAGGCATTAGCAATGATCTTTCAAAAGTCAATAGATTCTGGCATGGTTCCAGAGGACTGGAAGATTGCAAATGTCACTGCGCTTTTTAAAAAGGGGGCAAGGAAGCAAAAAAGGAAATTATAGACCTGTTAGCTTGACATTGGTGGTCAGGAAGTTGTTGGAGTCGATTGTCAAGGATGAGGTTACAGAATACCTGGAGGCATATGACAAGACAGGCAGAACTCAGCACGGATTCCTTAAAGGAAAATCCTGCCCGACAAAGCTATTGCAATTTTTTGAGGAAATTACAAATAGGCTAGACAAGGGAGATGCAGTGGATATTGTGTATTTGGATTTTCAGAAGGCCTTTGACAAGGTGCCGCACATGAGGCTGCTAACAAGATAAGAGCCCATGGAGTTACGGGAAAATTACATACGTGGATAGAGTGTTGGCTGATTGGCAGGAAACAGAGAGTGGGAATAAAGGGATCCCATTCTGCTTGGCTGCTGGTTACCAGTGGTGTTCTACAGGGGTCCATGTTGGGGCCGCTTCTTTTTATTTTGTACATCAACGATTTGGATTATAGACTAGATGGCTTTGTGGCTAAGTTTGCTGATGATACAAAGATAGGTGGAGGGGCCGGTAGTGCTGAGAAAACAGGGAGTCTGCAGAGAGACTTGGATAGATTGGGAGAATGGACAAAGAAATGGCAAGTGAAATACAATGTTGGAAAGTGTATGGTTATGCACTTTGGTAGAAGAAATAAATGGGCAGACTATTATTTAAATGGAGAGCGAATTCAAAGTTCTGAGATGTAACGGGATTTGGGAGTCCTTGTGCAGGATACCCTCAAGGTTAACTTCCAGGTTGAGTCAGTGGTGAAGAAGGCGAATGCAATGTTGGCATTCATTTCTAGAGGAATAGAGTATAGGAGCAGGGATGTGATGATGAGGCTCTATAAGGCATTGGTAAGACCTCACTTGGAGTACTGTGTGCAGTTTTGGGCTCCTTATTTAAGAAAGGATGTGCTAACGTTGGAGAGGGTTCAGAGAAGAATGAAAGGGTTAACGTATGAGGAACGTTTGTCTGCTCTTGGACTGCACTCCTTGGAGTTTGGAAGAATGAGGGGAGACCTCATAGAAACATTTCGAATGTTGAAAGGCATGGACAGAGTGGATATGGCAAAGTTGTTTCCCATGATGGGGGAGTCAAGTACGAGAGGGCATGACTTGAGGATTGAAAGGCACCCATTCAGAACAGAGATGCGAAGCAATTTTTTTTAGCCAGAGGGTGGTGTGTCTGTGGAATTTGTTGCCACGTGCGGCAGTGGAGGTCAAGTCATTGGGTGTATTTAAGGAAGAGATTGATAGGTATCTGAGTAGCCAGAGCTTCAAAGGTTATGGTGAGAAGGCAGGAGAGTGGAACTTAATGGGAGAATGGATCAGCTCATGATAAAATGGTGGAGCAGACTCGATGGGCAAAATGGTCGACTTCTCCTCTTTTGTCTTATGGTCTTATGGTCTTATGGTCACATCAGTTCTTAAACCATCTTAAACAACCTCTTGCTGTGAGCAAATAGTTTTTATTCTTCAGGTTGTTTACAAAGATATATTTTTAATTTCCAAAATGATTACTGGTTGCAGTTTACATTTTGAAATAGCTCACTAAGATTGGTGCCTATTTGTATTTTTGGCGATGAGTGCTAAACCTAATACTTTGACTATTATTGTCTCTCCTGCCTGATCATAGCAATGAAAAGAGTGCATGGGCTGGACGGTGGGGATTTTTGATGATGGATGTTGCTTCCTTGTGGCAATGCTCCAGGTAAATGTACTCAGTTGTGAGGTGGGCCATAATTCCAAAGGGCCAGACTTTATCCACCGCTTTCTCCAGTCTTTTCCACTCCTGGGCATTGGTGTATTCATACCACCCATGATGCAACCAGTTAGAATACATTCCTCTGTGTGGCTATAGATGTTTATCAAAGCTTTTGGTGACATGCCAAATTATGAAAAAAAAAAGAAAATAGGAGAGGGCCTCTGAGTAGTAGTCAGAATGTGGGATACAAATTACAACAGGAGACTGAAAAAGCATGCAATGAGGTCAATGTTATGATGGCCATGGGAGATTTTAATATTCATCTAGATTGGGAAACTCCGGTTGATACTGGATCCCAAAAGATGGAATCTGTGGAATGCATATGAGATGGTGTGTTGGTGCAGCTTGCAGTCGAGCCCACTAGGGAAAAGGCAATTCTGGATTTGGGGTTCTGCAATGAACTAGATATGATTAGGGAGTTTAAAGTAAAAGAAACACTAGGAGACAGCGATAGAATTCACCCTGCAGTTTGAGAGGGAGAAGCTGGACATGGATGTATTGGTATCACAGTTGAGTAAAGGAGCCATGAGAGAGGAGCAGGCCAAAGTTGTTTGGAAGGGGCCATTAGCTGTGATGGTGGTAGAACAGCAATGTCTGGAGTTTTGGGGAGTAACTCAGAATGTGCAAGATCAGTTCATCCCAAAGAAGAAGCATTCTAAAGGGAGGGTGAGGCACTGTGGCTGATAAGGAAAGACACATATAGCATAAACTCAAAAGTGATGACATGCAATATAGCAAAATTAGATGGAAGCTAGATGATAGGGAAGGTTAAAATCCAACAGAAGGCAACTAATAAGAAATAGGAAGAGAAACGATGAAATATGAAGATAAGTTAATAATCATCATCATGGCTTGGCTTTGCAAATGAAGATTTAGGAAGGGGGCTGCCCATGTCTGCTGCAGGCTCGCTGGTGGCTGACGAGGCCAATACGGGACAGGCAGGTCCGGCCACAGCGGCTGCAAGGGAAAGTCGGGGAGGATGGTTGTAGACGTGAACGTGTCCTTTGGCCTGCGCGATGGTATTTTAGGTGGAGGCAAGTGTGCGCGGTACTGGCCCCACCCTTTACACCCGGGGTTCATCTGCCATAGCCTAGCAAGCTGGGACAGTGACAGCGAGGTACTTGGGTCGTAGGAGTTTTGTCGGAGTGTCCTTCTCCTGGGTGGATGGCCTGACAAGGCTAACGAGCCCCACCTGCCGAGGTTTGGATTCAGAGTTGTCCTTCTCTTAGGCTGGCTGCCAAACAAGGCTAACGAGCCCAGCCGACCCATCCAGTTATACTGCCGGACACTCGGTCGCGCCATGACATAGCAAGCTCGGTGGAAATAGGGGGCACCAACAAGAAGGTGTTGCTACAGACACAGTAATGTAGAAGAGGCCATTTGCAGTGGCCTCCTGCCTAGCAGGCCAGACAGTGACCACGTGGCGGTCACTACACTGGGAAAGGAGAGGCGATGTATTGCGCGTACACTTTCCCTTGGTGAGCGGGACGTCAGGCTGGTAGCCAGGCAGTTAGTTAACTAATAATATAGAAGTAGATACCAAAAGTTTTGTCAGACATATAACAAACCGCGTTAGGGAACTGGAGCAGGAGCTGGAAGACCTGCGGATCATTTGGGAGAATGAGGAGATTATAGATAGTAGCTACAGGGAGGTAGTTATGCCAAAGGAGCAGGGGACAGGAAATTGGGTCACTGTCAGGGGAGGGAAGAGGAAAGGGCAGGCAGAGCAGAGTCCCCTGTGGCCATTACCCTCAACAACAAGTATATCGCATTGGATACTGTTGGGGGGGATGACTTACCTGGGACAAGCTGCAGTAGCCGGATCTCTGGCACTGAGTCTGGCTCTGCAGTGCAGAAGGGAGGGTGGAAAAAGAGGAGAGTGGTAGTGATAGGGGACTCGATAGTTAGAGGTGCAGATAGGAGGTTCTGTGGTCGTGACAGAGAATCCAGGATGGTTTGTTACCTCCCGGGTGCCAGGGTCAAGGATGTCTCTGATCGCTTGCATGACATTCTGAAGTGGGAGGGTGATCAGCCAGATGTCGTGGTGCACATCGGTACCAATGACATAGCAAGGAAGAGTGAGGAGGTCCTGGAGAGTGAGTATAGAGAGCTTGGTAGGAAGTTGAAAAGCAGGACCTCAAGGGTGGTAATCTCAGGATTGCTACCTGTGCCACGTGCCAGTGAGGGTAAGAATACGATGCTCTGGAGGATGAACAAGTGGCTGAGGAACTGGTGTAGGGGGCAGGGTTTCAGATTTCAGGATCATTGGGACCTCTTCTGGGGCAGGTGGGACCTGTACAAGAGAGATGGGTTACACTTGAACTACAGGGGGACCAATATCCTTTCAGGGAGGTTTGTTAGTGCTATTGGGGAGGCTTTAAACTAGATTTGCAGGGGGATGGGAACCAAAGTGCCAGAGCTGACGGTGTGGCTGGGGTGAAAATAAATGATGTTAAAAGTTCAAGCAAATCTGCTAATAGAAAGGTTGTGGGTGGTGGTAAAAATATTCTGAGGTGTATATATTTCAATGCTAGGAATATTGCAGGGAAGGCGATTGAGCTGAGGGCGTGGATTGACACGTGGAATTATGACGTTGTAGCAATTAGTGAAACTTGGCTACAGGAGGGGCAGGACTGGCAGCTTAATATTCCAGGGTTCCAATGTTTCAGATGTGATCGAGGCAGAGGAATGAAAGGTGGGGGAGTAGCATTGCTTGTAAGGGAAAATATTACAGCAGTGCTCAGGCCGGACAGATTAGAGGGCTTGTCTACTGAGTCCTTATGGGTGGAGCTGAGAAACAGGAAAGGTATGGCCACATTAGTGGGATTGTATTACAGACCACCCAATAGTCAACAAGAATTGGAAGAGCAAATCAGCAGAGAGATAGCAGGCAACTGCAGGAAACATAAAGTTGTGGTGGTAGGGGATTTCAATTTTCCATATATTGATTGGGACTCCCATACTGTTAGGGGTCTAGATGGTTTAGAGTTTGTAAAATGTGTTCAGGAAAGTTTTCTAAATCAATATATAGAGGGACCAAATAGAGGGAATGCAATATTGGATCTCCTGTTAGGAAACGAGTTAAGACAAGTGACTGAAGTCTGTGTAGGGGAGCACTTTGGTTCCAGTGATCATAACACCATTAGTTTCAACTTGATCATGGACGAGGATAGATCTGGTCCTTGGGTTGAGGTTCTGAACTGGAAGAAGGCCAAATTTGAAGAAATGAGAAAAGATCTAAAAAGTGTGGATTGGGACAGGTTGTTTTCTGGCAAAGATGTGATCGGTAGGTGGGAAGCCTTCAAAGGAGAAATTTTGAGAGTGCAGAGTTTGTATGTTCCTGTCAGGATTAAAGGCAAAGTGAATAGGAATAAGGAACCTTGGTTCTCAAGGGATATTGCAACTCTGATAAAGAAGAAGAGGGAGTTGTATGACATGTATAGGAAACAGGGAGTAAATAAGGTGCTTGAGGAGTATAAGAAGTGCAATAAAATACTTAAGAAAGAAATCAGGAGGGCTAAAAGAAGACATGAGGTTGCCTTGGCAGTCAAAGTGAAGGATAATCGAAAGAGCTTTTACAGGTATATTAAGAGCAAAAGGATTGTAAGGGATAAAATTGGTCCTCTTGAAGATCAGAGTGGTCGGTTATGTGCGGAACCAAAGGAAATGGGGGAGTTCTTAAATAGGTTTTTTGCATCTGTATTTACTAAGGAAACTGGCATGAAGTCTATGGAATTAAGGGAAACAAGTAGTGAGATCATGGAAACTGTACAGATTGAAAAAGAGGAGGTGCTTGCTGTCTTGAGGAAAATTAAAGTGGATAAATCCCCAGGACCTGACAGGGTGTTCCCTCGGACCTTGAAGGAGACTAGTGTTGAAATTGCAGGGGCCCTGGCAGAAATATTTAAAATGCTGCCGTCTACAGGTCAGGTGCCGGAGGATTGGAGAGTGGCTCATGTTGTTCCGTTGTTTAAGAAATGCTCTAAAAGTAATCCGGGAAATTATAGGTCGGTAAGTTTAACGTTGGTAGTAGGTAAGTTATTGGAGGGAGTACTAAGAGACAGAATCTACAAGCATTTGGATAGACAGGGACTTATTAGGGAGAGTCAACATGGCTTTGTGCGTGGTAGGTCATGTTTGACCAATCTATAGGAGTTTTTCGAGGAGGTTACCAGGAAAGTGGATGAAGGGAAGGCAGTGGATATTGTTTACATGGACTTCAGTAAGGCCTTTGACAAGGTCCCGCATGGGAGGTTAGTTAGGAAAATTCAGTCGCTAGGTATACATGGAGAGGTGGTAAATTGGATTAGACATTGGCTCAATGGAAGAAGCCAAAGAGTGGTAGTAGAGAATTGCTTCTCCGAGTGGAGGCCTGTGACTAGTGGTGTGCCACAGGGATCAGTGCTGGGTCCATTGTTATTTGTCATCTATATCAATGATCTGGGTGATAATGTGGTAAATTGGATCAGCAAATTTGCTGATGATACAAAGATTGGAGGTGTAGTAGACAATGAGGAAGGTTTTCAGAGCCTGCAGAGGGACTTGGACCAGCTGGAAAAATGGGCTGAAAAATGGCAGGTGGTATTTAATACAGACAAGTGTGAGTTATTGCACATTGGAAGGACAAACCAAGGTAGAACATACAGGGTTAAAGGTAAGGCACTGAGGAGTGCAGTAGAACAGAAGGATCTGGGAATACAGATACAAAATTCCCTAAAAGTGGCGTCACAGGTAGATAGGGTCATAAAGAGAGCTTTTGGTACATTGGCCTTTATTAATCAAAGTATTGAGTATAAGAGCTGGAATGTTATGATGAGGTCGTATGAGGCATTGGTGACACCGAATCTGGAGTATTGTTTTCAGTTTTGGTCACCAAATTACAGGAAGGATATAAATAAGGTTGAAAGAGTGCAGAGAAGGTTTACAAGGATGTTGCCGGGACTTGAGAAACTCAGTTACAGAGAAAGGTTGAATAGGTTAGGACTTTATTCCCTGGAGTGTAGAAGAATGAGGGGAGATTTGATAGAGGTATATAAAATTATAATGGGTATAGATAGAGTGAATGCAAGCAGGCTTTTTCCACTGAGGCAAAGGGAGAAAAAAACCAGAGGACATGGGTTAAGGGTGAGGGGGGAAAATTTTAAAGGGAACATTAGGGGGGGCTTCTTCACATGGAGAGTGGTGGGAGTATGGAATGAGCTGCCAGACGAGGTGGTAAATGCGGGTTCTTTTTTAACATTTAAGAATAAATTGGACAGATAGATGGATAGGAGGTGTATGGAGGGATATGGTCCGTGTGCAGGTCAGTGGGACTAGGCAGAAAATGGTTTGGCACAGCCAAGAAGGGCCAAAAGGCCTGTTTCTGTGCTGTAGTTTTTCTATGGTTTCTATGGTTTCTAAGTAAAAGAGAGGGAAGACTGGACATAGACCTGCTGGAAAATGATGCTGGAGAGGTAGTAATGGGGAAAAAAGAAATGGCAGACAAACTGGATATGTATTTACTGTCAGTCTTCAATGTGGAAGACACCAGCAAAGTGCTAGAAATTCAAGAATGTCGGGTTCAAAAGAGAGCATAGCTGCTGTTACTAAGGAGAAGTTGCTTGGGAAGTTGAAAGATCAGAAGGTAAATAATTCACCTGGACCAGATGGACTACAATCGAAGGTTCTGAAAAAGGCAGCTGAAGAAACTGTGGATGCATTACTCGTGATCATTCAAGAATCACTACATCAGAATGGTTTCAGAGCAATAGCAAATCATAAGGTAATTACAGTCTAGTTAGCCTGACGTCAATGGTTGGGAAGACGTTATAGTCCATTATTGAGGATGAGGTTCCGGGGTACTTTGAGTCACATGATAAAAAAAGGCCAAAGTCGGCATGGTTTTCTTAAGGGAGAATCTTGCCTGACAAATCTATTGGAATTCTTTGAGGAAATAACAGGCAAGATAGAGAAAGAAAAGTCAGTGGATATTGTTTACCTGGATTTTCAGAAGGCCTTTGACAAGGTTCTACAAATGCTGTTGCTAAGCCAGATAGCAGGCCATGGTATTACATAAAAAATACTAACACATATAGAATATTGGCTGATTGGCAAAAGGCAAAGTGTGCGAATAAAGAGGACCTTTTCCGGCTGTTCTGTAGGCGTCCTTGCTTCAGGTATCCCGTTGCTGTTGGTGATATGATAATCACTGAGAGGTAAGTCTGGTGGATGCAATGTGTCTGTCTTGTTGGACGCAGCCTGCACAGGTGTGTTCATTGGCTGAACATCCAGTATCTGATCCAGGGATGTGTCCATGTATGATCTCCAACATCAACTGTATACATCAGTGGTCTAGTTCTTGTAGCTATTCTACTGGGTGTCCACTTGACTTATCAGTAATCATGCACTAGGACTTAATGTCTAGCCTTGAATCTCCTTGCTCATTTACTTGGCAATTGGCTGACCATTTATTCTGCACTTCCTTCTGTAGATCTGGTTTCAGCAGGTCTATCTCATATTCCTGCTCAAGAACAGTATTACGTGAACAGTTGGATTTGTAATTGCATGAGCAGAGTTCCAATACCCAAAAAGGAAGTTGTTCACTTTGTGCTGTAGAGAAATGTCCTCCTTGTCCATAGATCTGATGGACTTCATGAAGGTTTGGCTAAGCCTTTCAGCTGATCCATTCATTGCTGGGTGGTGAGAAACTGACTTGAAATGTTTGATGTCATTTTTCTTCATGAACAGTCTAAACTTTTCTGACATGTATTGTGGTCCGTTGTTACTCACAATTTATTCTGGTAAGCTATTTCTGGGGAAGATAGTCCTTACAGTGGAAACAGTCTTTTCTGAGGTGGTTGACTTCATTGGTATGCCCAGCGGATTATTGGCATCCAATTGCCCACCATTGAGAACATCTACCATAAATGCTGTCCGGGCCGGGCGAAAAGCATTATCAAGGATGCATCTTACCCTAACCATGGACTTTTTACTCTCCTCTAACCAGAAATGCAAAGAATAGTATTATTTACAAAATAACTGTGAATAAGAAGTAAGTGCTACAGCACACAAATATAAAAGTACTGAGACAGTACAATATGGGTGCAATACTGCTTAGCACTGTGATGTGAGGTTCAGCAGGGTCACAGCCTCAAGGAAGAAGCCCTTCCTGTGCCTGCTGGTGCGGGAGCGGAGGCTCCTGTAGCACTTACCGGTTGGGAGGAGAGTAAAAAGTCCATGGTTAGGGTGAGATGAATCCTCGATGCTGCTTTTCACCCTGCCCAGGCAGCGTTTATGGTAGATGTTCTCAATGGTGGTACATTGGGTGCCGATAATTCGCTGGGCAGTTTTCACCACACGCTGGAGTGCTTTGCAGTCCGATACGGGACAATTGCCATATCACACTGAGATGCAGTTGGTGAGTATGCTCTCAATGATACAGCAGTAAAAGTCCGTCAGTATCCTGGGACGGAGGTGAGCCTTCTGGATGCTCCGCAGGAAATAAAGGTGCTGTTGCGCCTTTTTAATCAGGGTGGAGGAGTTCAGGGACCAGGTGAGATCCTCGGAAATTTGGACACCAAGGAATTTGAAGCTTGATACACGCTCCAGTACAGCTCAGTTGATGTAGATGGGGATGTGAGTGTGGCTCCTAGCATGCCTGAAGTCCACAATGATCTCCTTGGTCTCTGGGTGTTAAGGGCCAGGTTGTTGTCGGCACACCACGCAGCCAGGTGCTGGACCTCATCCCTGTAGGCCATCTCGTCATCCCCTCTGATCAGGCCAACCACTGTGGTGTCATCTGCAAACTTGATTATGGAGTTAGAACCATGTACAGGAACGCAGTGATAGATGAAAAGGGAGTACAGAAGAGGGCTCAGCACACAGCCTTGAGGCACACCGGTGTTCAGGGTGAGAGTGGAGGAGGAGAGGTTGTCTAACTTAACTGATTGGGTTCTGTTAGTCAGAAAGTCCAAGGTCCAATTGCAGAGGGATGAGCTGATACCAAGCTGGTGAAGTTTGGTGATCAGCTTGGAGGGGGTCACAGTATTGAATGCCAAACTAAAGTCAATGAACAGCATTCTGACATAAGAGTTGGGGCTGTCCAGGTGGGTCAGGGCAGAGTGAAGTGCTGTGGAGATGGCGTCCTCTGTTGACCTGTTGGTGCGATAGGCAAATTGATGGAGGTCCAGGGTAGTGGGCAGACGGATTTCAGATGTGATAGAACCAGTCTCTCAAAGCACTTTGCAATGATGGGGGTGAGTGCAACTGGATGGAAGTCATTCAGGCCCGTGGCAGTGGAATGCTTCGGCACTGGCACAATGGTGGCGATCTTGAAGCTTGTGGGGACAATTGCCTTGGCCAGGGACAGATTAAAAATGTCCGTGAAGACCCCGGCTGACTGCCCTGCACAGACTCTGAGCACACGGCCAGGTATTCCATCCGGACCAGCTGCCTTCCGTACATTCACCCTGCTCAGGGTGGCGACAACATTGGAGGTGGAAAGTGAGAGAGGCAGTTCACCAGATGGGAGATCTGCTTTGAGGGTGACCTCCTTGTTCTCTCAGTCAAAGCAAGTGTAGAAGTAATTGAGCTCATCAGGGAGGGAAGCAGAGCTGGAAGGGGGCACAGTACTAAATGGTTTGAAGTCTGTATTGACCTGTATGCCATGCCACATGCGCTGGGGGTCTGAGGAGTTGAAATGCTCCTTGATTCTCTGTTTGAATTTGTGTTTAGCCTGAGAGATTCCCCTCCTCAGGTTGGTCCTGGCTGAGCTGTAAGCCTCCCGGTCTCCAGACCAGATCTGGCTTTGAGCAGGAGGTGAACTTCTCTGTTCATCCATGGTTTCTGATTGGGGAAAACTTTTATTTGTTTTTGTGATGTCACTCTATCTACACACTTGTTGATGTGCTCAAGGACAGGGTTGGTATATAAATCAATGTTAATCTGAGAGTCTGTGGTGACATGGGCAGCAAATGGGCTCCAGTCTGTGTGCTGGAATTGGTGCTGAAGAGCGGAGTCAGCACCCTCCAGCCAGATCTGAATAGTCTTCATTGTGGGTTTCACATGTTTAATGACCGGGCTGTACTTGGGAAGCAGAAACAATGAAAGATGGTCGGACTGACCCAGATGGGGGAGGGTAGTGGCTTTGCAAACATCAGCCACATTTGTGTAGACATGATCTAAGGTTTTATTACCCCTGGTGGTGCGTAATACATTTCGGTAAAATCTTGGCAGGATGGTTACATCTTGGTTACAATGATTAAAGTCCCCAGCGACAATAAAGGCTCCGTCTGGATGCAATGTCTGCAGCTTGCTAATAGCGACACTGAGGTCTTTCATGGCTACTTTAGCATTAGCATCCGGTGTACATAAACTGCAACAGCAATGATGCATGTAAACTCTCGTGGTTGATAAAAAAGACTGCACTTAATAATCAGGTATTCCAGATCAGCAGAGTAATAAGTGTCAGCAATAGTAGAGTTAGTGCACCATGATCGATTCACGTAGATGCATAAACCACTTCCTCTGCTTTTACCTGTCGCTGTTGCAGCTCTGTCAGCCCTGAAGACTATGCGCCCTTCCAGTTCCATCACGTTGTTTGGGATGTTTAGCCACGCCTCTGTAAAAATCATGACGTTGCAATCCATAAGCCTTCTTTGTGTGAGGGTCCAAGTCCTTAGTTCGTCCAGCTTGTTCGTCAGAGACCGAATATCGGCGAGGAAGGTGCTAGGTAGCACTGACCGGTGTGGATTTAGCCTTAGCCTAGCACGCAGACCTCCACGCTTCCCCCGTTTTTGTTTACGGTCTTGATGCCGGCGCCAGGCCCTTCCGGTCGGAGCGAGTTGCATGTAGGTCCGCAGTGTCCTTACTAACTCCGGAGGCAGTTGGACGAAGTTGAGTGGATAGTCCAAAACTGTGTTGGTGCATCGATAGTTAATGTCCAAAAGTGTCTGTTTGCTGTAAGTGTAGTTCACATAGCCGAATCAAGCGAACACACAGGAAACAAGTAGATAAATTAACACTATTTTTCAAAATCTGGTAAGACACTGAGCCTTGTGATATACACGCGCCGCCATCTGTCGGGCCCAGGTATGACCTTTAGAAAGCCATCCCAAATTCAAAGTCGTAATTCAGGACTAAACGTGAATCAGCAAAGGACAGCTGTGGCAGGGCTTGAATGTCATCACCTCTTTCAAAGCAAAACATAAAAACATAAATGCAAAGGAACATAAATGACAACAAGGTTTCGCTCCAGATGATCTCAAAGCATTTTATGCTCACTTAGACTGCCAGAACACGGAGGCACCTTCACAAACCCTCAAAGACCTCAACAACCCTGTGATTTCAGTCTCTGAGGCTGACAGAAGAGCATCCTTCAATTGGATGAATCCACAGAAAGCATTTGGCCCAGACAGGCAAGTAGTGAAGACCTGTGTATATCACGTGGCTGGAATGTTTACAGACATTTTCAACCTCTCGCTTCAGCAGTCTGAGGTAACATTATGGTTCAAGCAGGCCTCAAATCATATTGGTGTCCAAAAAGAACATGGAAACCTGCCTCAATGACTATCATGCGATGAAACTTATCTCCACTATGATGAAATGTTTTGAAAGGTTGGTCGTGAAGCATATCAACTCATGCCTGTGAAGTGACCTGGATCCACTCCAATTTATCTACCATAACAGGTCACCAGCAGATGCTAATCATTGGCCCTTCACTCAGTTTTGGAAAATCTGGACAATGAAGATACATACATCAGGATGTTCTTCATTGACTACAGCTCAGCATTCAACACCATCAATCCGTCAAAATCCATCACTAAGATCCAAGACCTGGTCCTTGGTAGCTCCCTGGCATATAGGAAGATTGAAAATCTGGTTGAATGGTGCCACAATAACAACCTCTCACTCAGTATCAACTAAAGCAAAGAGATGACTATCAGCTACAGGAGGAAGAAGGTCCATGAACTAGTCCTCACTAGGAGTCTGGAGGAGGAGAGGTTAGTAACTTTAAATTCCTTGGCTTTGTCATATTAGAGGGTTTGTCCTGCGACCAGCATGGAAATGCCAACACAAAGAATGCACAACAATGTTTCTACTTTATTATAAGTTTGCATAGATTCAGGATGTCACTGAAAATTTGGAGAGTATCCAGAGTTCAGGAATGGAGAAGTGATGGATAAAGCCCAAAACATCAAAGGAAAATCCACCCCCAGCATTGATCATATTTACATGGAGTGATGTCACAAGAAAGCAGCACCGATCAACAATGAGCCCCACCATCCAAACCATGCTTTCTTCTCACTACTACCATCGGGTAGGAAGTATAGAAAACTTAGGTCCCACATCACCAGGTTCAGGAACAGATTACACTAGAACCATCAGGCTCCTGAACTGGTGTGGATAACTCCACTTACTCACTACAACTCGGAACTGATTCGACAACCTACAGATTCTCTTTCAAGGTCTCTACAACACATGAATCAGATTCTCAGTGTTATTTATTTTTTATTTACACAATTTGTCATGTTTTGCACGTTGGTTGTTTGTCAGTCTTTGTTGAGGTATGGTTTTTCATAAATTCTATTTTATTTCTTTATTTTCCTGAAAATGCATGCAAGAAAATGAATCACAAGGTAGTGTATGGCAACATATACATACTTTGGTAATAAATTTACTTTGACTTTCACTTTGAGATATTGACCCAATATCTGCCCTTTCAAGCAGATACAAGATAATCCACAATACTGTTCAAAGAAAAATAGGGAAGACATGTTCTCTTGACTTCATACCCATTATGAATTCAATAATCAACATTGCCAAAGAAATTAGCTGAGCTTTATCACAATGGTGTTTTTGGTAACTTATTGTCTATAGTGTTTTTTTTTGTGGATTGGGACTGTGATTTTCCTTCTGAATTATTTAAATAGTTGTTAACAATTTTCTGGTTTTGAAAAATGTCATATAAATGCACTTAGTTGTATATCCATGATCTTCTACTGATATAGCCCATCGAGTTCAAGGTTCGACGTGTTGTGCGTTCAGAGTTGCTTTTCTGCACACTACTGTTATTTGGCATGGTTATTTGAGTTACTATTGCCTTCCTGTCAGCTTGAACCAGTCTGGCCATTGTGCTCTGACCTCTCTCATTAACAAGCTGTTTTTGTCCACAGAACTGACACTCACTGGATGTTTTTTTTTGTTTTTTTTACACCATTCTCTGTAAACTCTAGAGACTGCTGCATGTAAAAATCCCAGAAGATCAGCAGTTTCTAAGATGCTGAAACCACTCTGTCTGGCGTCAAAAATCATTCCACAGTCAAAGTAACTTGGATCACATTTCTTCCCTATTCTGATAATTGGTTTGAACAACAACAGAACCTCTTGACCATACCAGCATCATTGGCTGCTTAGATATGTGCATTAATGAGCAGTTGTACAGGTGTACCTTATACAATGGCATCTGAATAAATAGTGGCGTTGTTTTGTTTTTGTTATAGCTGTGTGCATCATGGTCAACTATTACCCTGCCCCTCTATGACTGATGGTTTTACATATATTTTTACATTAAATGTCAAAAGATTTGGTATTAGTACCTTGAAATTTGAAATCAAGAAAAATGAAGATGCCTGGGTGATGAATGAATGTTTGAAGCACACTGTCATTTCATTTGTGAACACTAAAACTTCAGTCTTATGGCAAGAAAGAAGTCTCTGTCAAGCCTTCCAGCCATGGTGTTATCTTGAACTCACATAATGGCGGCAAGGTCTTATTGCTAGATTTTCAATCTTCCAAGGCAGTAGCTGCTACACATGCAAACTCTTCCTTTGTATGTTTGAGAGTAGATGGTGTTTAAATGCTCACCTGCAAATATAGCATTAATATGGTTCTCAGTTAATCCCAGCCCAATCATTATCTTCCAGGCAGTAAATTAGATGTGTGCCTGCCACTCCTTTAATTAATTATTGCATGTAACTTGTGCTCTCTGCTGACAGCAGGTCATCAGGGGAAAATACGATAATGGTTGTAGTTGTAAGTCTGCATCTCTTAAAGGAAAACAGCTGTAAGAAGTACTGAAAGGCTTCTGGAGTGCACATTTGAACTGTGATTCCTGAAGAGCATATGAACATCAGAAGATTGAAAAAAATATAGTAGGAGTAGGCCATTCAGCCCCTTGTGCCAAATCTGCTTTACAGTAATATTATGGATGATCTTTTACTTTCCCCTCCGATCTCCATCACCCCGTCAAAAATCAATCAGGGTGTGAACATGCACAGAGCAACCACCAAGGCTCTCTGACAATGGAGGGTTGTTGGAAGATGTTTATTTTTAGATTATGAGGACACTCATTCCTCGTTTATTGTCATTTAGTAATGCATGCATTAAGAAATGATACAATGTTCCTCCAGTATGATATCACAGAAACACAAAATAGACCAAGTCTAAAACTGACAAAAACCACATCATTATAACAAATAGTTACAACAGTGCAAAGCAATACCGTAATTTGATAAAGAGCAGACCATGGGCACAGTAAAAGAAAATCTCAAAGTCCTGATAGCCCCATCAGCTCATTTTCAGACGGTAGAAGGAAGAAAAACTCCTCCTGCCATGAACCTCCAGTACCGCAAACTTGCCGATGCAGCATCCTGGAAGCACCCGACCACAGCCGACTCTGAGTCCGTCCGAAAACTTCGAGCCTCTGACCAGCCCTCCGACACCGAGCACCGAGCACCATCTCTGCCGAGCGCTTTGACCCCGTACCCAGCTGCCAAGCAACAGGCAAAGCTGAGGATTCAGGGCCTTCCCCTCCGGAGATTCTGGATCACACAGCAGCAGCGGCAGTGAAACAGGCATTTCAGAAGTTTCACCAGATGTTCCTCCATGCTTCTCACATCTGTCTCCATCAAATCAGGATTGTGCATGGCATCCTACTTGACAGATTACTGATATTCATTCTGGAGTGGCAGCTGCGCGCTGCGTCACGCCGCCATCTTCTCTCAATTATAGAGAGAAAAATACACGTTGGATTGGTAGGAGTACAAGGGATTTCAGACCATGTGCTCTGAAGGTGGAGGAAGAAATGATAGCAGGAGCTGTAACTAGGTGTATTGTTTCAGGTGAAGCATACTACAAGAAGATATTTACAATCTGAAATGAATTATTAAGGTGAGAATCTTCATCGTCAAATGGCTTGTTCCACCAATTGCACAGCATGCTTTATTCTGTCATTTTAAGTGACATCCCAAATGCCCCGCTTACCAAAATTTCTCCCAATTACTAGCATTCCCATAATGTATACTTGTATGCTTTACTGAACCGTACCTCATGAAGCAACTTCACAAACCTTTCACCTATACTTCAGAGGGTACAATATTGTCTCTCATTCATCCAGACAGCCCATCACCAAAGCAAATTGATTGACAATATTTAAAGCCCTTCCCTCCTTTTTACTAGAAAATTGCAATAAAATAAAGCAGGGTCAAGTGCAAGATTTGAACTGTCAAAAAGTTTCAGTGCTAGCCATCACGTTAATGTGTATTACTGAAACTACAGCCAGAGGAGTCGTCAATAGTTAGGGCCCGCCAGCTTAGCATATGGCTGAAGGTTTATCTGAACTTGGCCCTTCTCTGCCAATGGATTCAGTGATAAAACTAGCAATGGTGCAGATGATCAGATACACCGCCGTCAACTATGTTTCAACATACACACAAAAGTCCTGGATATACTGTGATAAGCTACTGAATGCTGGTAGTTCCAAGTGAAAGAGTGATCTGCCTCATAATTTGGGCCAATAAATTCTACAGATACCTAATATTTTCCTGCAAGAACTAACAAATTTATTTACTCACATCATTAGTAATCATATCTACAGCAACACACGGACGTCTGCTAAACCCTCTCATAATGTTCTACAAATACTTAATGGCATCCCTTGACTTTGATATAAAGGAGAGAATGTACCAATCTGAGTTATTAATGCAACCATAAAAACACTTGTCTCTCCAATAAATCATGGCCTTTCTGATTTGTATGCAACTTTGCCACTCCTTTTGCCTCACGAGTATTTGGAGCTAAATGCTACTTACAGAAGAACAGGTAGTTTGGCAGTCAACCATCCTGTTCTTGTGTGTATATCATTGACCTGTGGAAAAGTACTGTCCATATTGCTCACAATTACATGCATACATTGATACAATGTGAGTCATTTATCCAGCCAAATCCTCTTCCCGTACATATGGTTGTCCAGAACACAAGAAGAATACTAGCTAGAAAAACACTGAAATTGGCAAATAAGCCACACAGCTGCCCATTTGTGACAACATCCCTTGATCACCTCTGCTCTTCATTGTAGCCAGATGTCCAACAGTGCTGTGTACATTCTAATTCCCAGTCAGATTCATTCCTCATCCCATGTTCGATACAACTTCTTCCACCTTCCTATCAAGTTCACTCCTGCATCAGTAGCTGGAACTTCCACCAACAGAATTTGCCATTTTGAATTTTAGAAGCTTAGATAGAGTCAGGCGCTGCATGTGTTTAAATGCCTGTCACATTCTGTACGTAATTCTCTAGGTGAATGCATATAAGTGCTTTTACCAATGATGTCCTATGTATCTCCCATAGGATATGTGGCTAAGCTTCTCGTTGACCATTTTGATTACTAGGCAGCAAAAAGCATCAAAATTGGGCCCTACAAAGCATTTTGAAACTTGGTCATATCTTCTTTCAAGTCCACAGGCAATAACTAACAAAGATTATTGTTTTTCTATAATAGACAAGTGATTGATGTTGAATGTGTGCTCTGCACTGACACGAGGATTCATATTCACTCACTTAGCTTAGCTTAGAATTTTTTTTATTACATTAATCTCTCTTATTACTGTGGACTTGTCTCTGATTATATTTTATAGCATTTATGTCTTGTTTTGCACCATTTTTTTCTTCAGTCTTGTATAATCTACAGTATATATAATTAATCATCTGCATGTATTGTCTGAATCTATATGCCTGTGATGCTGTTGCAAATCAGTTTTTCATTATACTTGTCTTTCATGTACTTGTGCACATGACAATAAACTTGGTTAACTTGCTTGACTTGACCTTTAACATATTCAACGGAACTCTCTGTAACCTTGTTAATATAATCTACTTTGTGGTGGGAATAATCTAATTCAATCAATAGTACAATATTTGCAGAATGAAAGTGGTCTGCTTGATCGGAGCACAGAATTATTAATGTGCAAAACAATGCGATGAGAAGGAGCCACCTGGTGAAATGTAGGAACATATGTTACTGGACAACTGCTTTGTGAAAATTACATTTCCCTCTTCACCTTTGCATGAGTTGTCCTTTCAAAGTTTAAAATCTAAAGTAAATTTATCATCAAAGTGCTGAGATTCATTTTCTTGTGGGCATATATAGTAAATCCAAGAAACATAATCGGATCTATGAAAGATCACACTCAACTGGGTGAACAAACAACCAGTGTGCAAAAAGACAACAAACTGTGCAAATGCAGAAGGAAAAAATGAAATAATAATAATAAATACACAATAAATATCGATAACATGAGATGAAGAGTCCATGAAAGTTGTGTGAACAGTGCAGTGATGGAGTGAGTGAAGTTGAGTAAAGTCATTCCCAACTGTTTTAAAAACCTAATGGTTTGCGGGGAATAACTGTTCCTGAACCTGGTGGCGTGGGTCCTGAGGCTCCTGTACCTTCTTTTTGCACCATCAACATTTTCCTCAACCGCCTCTCTTGCATTTTACGCATGTCTGCTCTTACCCCATCCTCCCACCACCCTACCAGGGATAGGGTTCCTCTTGTCCTCACCTAGCACTCCACCAGCCTTTGCACCCAGCACATGATTCTCTGGAACTTCCACTATCTCCAATGGGATCCCACCACCAAGCACATCTTTCCCTCCACCCCCCCCTCCACTTTCTGCTTTCCGCAGGGATCGCTCACTATGCTACTCCCTTGTCCATTCGTCCCTCCCTACTGATCTCTCTCCTGGCACTTGTTGCAAGCGGAAAAAGTGCTACACCCGCCCCAACACCTCCTCCCTCACTACCATTCAGGGCCCCAAACAGTCCTTCCAGGTGAGGTGACACTTCACCTGTGAGTCTGTTGGGGTCATATACTGTGACTGGTGCTCCCAGTGTGGCCTCCTTTATATCGGTGAGACACGATTGGTAGACCGCTTTGCCAAGTACCTACGCTCCATCCGCCTGAGGAAGCGGGATTTCTCAGTGGCCACCCATTTTGATTTCACTTCCCATTCCCACTTCGATATGTCCGTCAATCCATGGCCTCCTCTACTGTCACGATGAGGCCACACTCAGGTTGGAGGTACAACACCTTATATTCTGTCTGGGTAGCCTCCAACCTGATAGCATAACGTCCATTTCTCGAACTTCTGGTAATGGTCTGTCCAACTCCCCCCCCCCCACCCCCCCACCACCACCCTTCACTACTGTCCTTCGCTTTTTCCATCTCTCATCTTACTTATCTCCCTCTGGTGCTCCTCCCCGTTTTCTTTCTTCCATGGCCTTCCGCCCTTTCCTATCAGACTCCCCTTTCTCCCTCCTTGTATCTCTTTCACCAATCAACTTCCCATTTCTTCAGTTCATCTCTAACCCTCCTGCTTTCACCTATCACCTTGTGTTTCTCTGTCTTTCCCCGCACCTTTCAAATCTTCTCATCTTTGATTCTCCAGTCCTGCTGAAGGGTCTCGGCCTGAAATGTCGATTGTACGTATTTCCATAGATGCTGCCTGGCCTGCTGAGTTCCTCCAGCATTCTGTGTGTGTGGCTTGGATTTCCAGCATCTGCAGATTTTCTCTTGTTTGTACCTTCTTCCTGATGGCAGCAGAGAGAAGAAAGTATGGTCTGGGTGACCAGGGTCCCGGATGATGGATGCTACTTTCCTGCGACTGCGCTCCATGTAGGTGTTCTCCATGGCGGAGAGGGCTTTGCCTGTGATGAAGTGGGTCACATCCACTACTTGTTGTAGGATTCCCTGTTCCAGGGCATTGTTGTTTCCAGTGCAGGCTGTGGTGCAGCCGCTCAATATACTCTTCACCACACATCTTTAGCAGCTTGTCAATATTTTAGATGTCATGCTGAATCTTTGCAATCTTCTAAAGAAGTTTTGGAACTGCCATGTTTGCTTTGTAATTGCATTGATGTGCTGGGTCCAGGAAATCAGAGGATCTTAAAGTTGTTGACCCTCTCCACCTTTGATCCCTGACGAGAGCTGGCTCATGGACCTCTAATTTGCTCCTCCTGAAGTCAATAATCAGCTCCTTGGTCTTGTTGAAATTGAGTGAGAGGGGGCCGGCTGGTGGCGTAATGACATCGGCGCCGGAGCCGGGAGCAGAGGTTCCCGGGTTCGAAACCAGTCGGGTCCACTCCCAAATATGTTTTCCATCCGTGCCGGGTTGAGTGTTCAGATCGCAACTGGACCTCGTAAAATAAAGGGAAAAATACTGCGAAGATGCCTGTGTGAGGAGTGGCCCGCCACACAGTCTCTCTCTCACTCCGCGCCTTGTAAAAGCCATGAAAAAGACATCATCACTGATGCACGCACACGCACAGACTCGCACGCACGCAGGCACGAGCCAAAAAAAAAAGGAATTGAGTGAGAGGTTGTTGTTGTGTCACCACTCAGCCAGATTTTCAATCTGATGAATATGCTGTTTCATCACCAGCTTCGATTCAGTCAACAACAGTGGTGTCGTCAGCAAACTTAAATATGGCGTTGGAGCCTCACAATCATAAGTGCAAGTCGAGCAGGGGACTAACCATATGGCCTCTTGGTGCACCTGTGCTGATGGAGGTCATGGAGGAGATGTTGTTGCTAATCTGAACTGACTGGGTCTGCAAGTGAAGAAATCGAGGATCTAATTGCACACGGAGCTACTGAGACCAAGGTCTTAAAACTTATTGATTAGCTTTGAGGGTGTGAGCACTTGGTAAACGCACACACGTGCATTCACTCACACACAAACACGGCCTTATCATTCTGCTGTCGTTGTGGTGAGTGAACGCACTTCAATGTCTTTCCTGGTATATTCTCATAATTAACCCACTGCTTTGGGCCTGCATTGCTACATACATTTAGAGTCAAGCATCAAAGTTTAGTTTAGATTTATTCTTTATTTGGACTTAACTGTAAGTGTGCGATTGTGTTGAACACACCTGCCAGTTGATCAGCACAGATCATTAGTGCTCAACCAGATACCCCATCTGGGCTGGATGCTTTCAGTGGGTTCTCCTCTTGAAGACTGAAATGACAGGGTCATCGGGGGTTGTGAGAGTTTGTGAAGGTTTCCCCAGTGAGCTGAAACACCTGCTACCATACTTTATCTATGACTATATTTTAACTTTGAATTAGGTGTGGTAATTCACATTCCTTGATTGATCTCCCACTTATACTTATTTATCCTTAATTTTCAATGGTTTAAATGTTAACTTCCTGGTCTATTCCTCATTATGATTCCAAATAACCTTATGTTCATTAAGAAAAAAATTAATGGAAAACAATATGAATTCAAATCTCATCGAAGTTTCTCTCTTTAAGGCTGGTAATGTCCATTTTGATAATCTTATCAAATCTGTACAACTGGGTGTTGCATGCATCACTAAAATTCAGATATCCTCACAACCTAAATGGCAGCTTTTTCTAAAGTGAATGTTTTCACCTTCGCGTGTATTTTGACCGCAGCACGGAATAAATGAAGATGGCTGAAAAATTCTTCCATATTCTTAAGAAGTTCCAGAATAATTTTTGAACACTTAACTACATTTGAACCGCAGTCTTTCTTGCACCTTCATTTATGTTGACACCACATTCCCCGCTTTTCAAGTCTACCTGCCAACACCACCATCCCCATGAACACCATTTACCTCCATCCTTTTCCCTTATCTTCACCCTATCAAGTGGAGGATGTGAACAAAGGAATCTTCTGATGGTGAGCAACAGAAATTTGGATAGTGTAATTCTAATAACAAATCAGATGTCTAAAGATTCTGAACATCTAATTTTCTGGTATCTGTTCTCAGTGTTGCTTTTGTTGATGGGAGAACAGGACATAAAGCAACATTATTGAGTCACAACTAGAGCACGTCCTGTACCTCAGATGCAAATTTAGAAGCATGGCTTTAAGTGTGAGCAATTCTCCTGTTTCAATTCCACTGAGACTGTTCAAAAAGGATAAAGTTTTCTTCAACAGGATTGCAAATGAGAGAAGTATCGGATTCAGCCAACATACCTGAATTGATGTGGATTAAATTAATGGAAAATCAGGAGGGAGCTACTGGAAATGGAGCGTAAGGAAAACAGACAAATGAAATGCAGTACCATTATATGCCTTGGTGTAAAATATACAAGGAGGTCACGTGATCCCACTGAGAGCATATTAACATGAGAAATGCAGTCTTACCAACATGCATTATAGAAGTGTGATATGAAAAGTTGTATCTTTCTGCATAGCTGATTCTAATCTTAAAATGAGGTGGATATCCTCTAGCACCTGTGAGTGTCATATACAGCTCAAGGGTCGAAGTGAAAATTCTTCATAGTCCCCAATTTTAGTGACATTGATCCAAAGCTTAAGGCTATAAGACCATAAGACATAGAAAAAAATTTAGGCCATTCACCACTGAGTCTGCTCCACAATTCTGTCTGATTTATTATCCCTCTCACCCCCTCTCTCATGCCTTCTCCCCATAACCTTTGACACCGTAAAGAGACGGCCTTGTATTCTGAGGCTATGCTCTCTAGCCCTAGATTCCCCCACTTTGTCTGTCACCAGGTGCAGATATGCCCAAGTTCAGAATGAGAGACGCTGAAGCAGGTCGATATTTCACAGACTTAATTGTGAACGATGTTAAAAGGAAAAAGAAAACAATAAACGCTAGGCTAAACAGGGCCATTGATTAAAACACTCAAATGGAAAACGAAGCCTACACTGTGGCTGAAAAGAACAAGTAAAAATAAAATGAATACCGCTAGTCTCCAGAGTCAGTTGACTTGATAGTCCAATTTCTCAGGCAAGACGGAATGCAGATAATGAAGCATAGCTATGTAGAAGTCTCGACAAATTCTACGATGGAATGAATGGAGTTAAATACTATCACAATGAAATAGTAATTAGCTGACACGTGCATATTCATGAGCGCAATTGCCGAATCTGATGCTCTGCTGAATCCATGGTTGTGATAGGACCCCCTCTCTAGGTGCAGCCCCTGAGGTGCGACAGACTTGTATCTGCTGGAAGTCCCAAATCAGTGACTTGTCCAAGATGTCCTTCAGTGATGCCGGTAGATATGTGCTATGGTGTGCACTGCCAATATCGGAGCCAAAGACTTCCATGGAGAGACCGTAACATGAGCTTAGAGAGAGGTAGCTCGACCAAATGACACCGTGAGATGAATCATTCTCAAAATGAGGACACTCTGATCATGCATCTGCTTCCAGAATAAAACTAACACAGAATTTGAACTTATCAAAATAAACTTAAACAGAAAGCACCAGGAAAGCGTATTATGAAGAGCAAGTTACTCGAGAAAAACACAAGAAACTCTAAAACAATTAATAACTGTTAACAATTAATCAATTCAGGTGCTCTTAAAAACCTCAGAGCCCAAAAGTTTTGATGCCCTGAACAGGCTTGAAGAAGTCACTACAGGAACCCCTCCCTATAGCTAGTATCTAATGGCCCAGGAAGACCTGAAAATTGAGATCCAGGGATGACTCGAGCGACCTGGGAAACTTGAGAAGGAGGCATGGGGAACTTGAGAGGCAGGGAGACTTGGGGATCCAGCGAAACTGAGACCTGGGAATCCCAACAGACTGGGATCAAGAAACCTTGGGCAGGGCTGAGAAGGAGGCTTGGGAGTCCTCAAGATGGGGAGGATATTGAAAAAGCCTAAACACATTGAATAAGCCTTGGAAACGATCGGGAAAAGAAAACCCTGGGGACATAGAGAAAAGTCCTTGGGAAACCTTGAAACCATGGAACTTGAAATCTAGAGAAGGAACCTTTTCAAATCTTGTTCGCAGTGTTTTATCTTTCAAAATTTTTCTAGAGACAATTAGGAGATACCCTCAATTTTACAGATCAAGACAGCATACACAGGTTTCTTTCATCACTAAGCTATGTGGTTCTCTGTAGATCTGTTTAATTTGCTACATGAAAGTGCAATTTTCCCAGTCTGTACCGTGACTTCCATCAAGGGGTTAAAAATACTCTTGATGGGGTTACTTATGTATTTGCATACACCAGCCAGTGATCAGTTATTGGAGAGGGGCTCTTCCAGAATTTACACTTGACTTGAATGCTGAATCAATTGAAAAGCTTGCTCGCATTTGATATGCAGATCTGAGTCATGGGACCACAATGCTGGGAACCTGGGTACTTGTGACTTGAAAAGCTCGGAATGGAGACCGGAGAAACTCAATGTAGATGAGAGAAGCTTGGTACGTAGACTCAGGACTCCCAGAATGTAGAGTCAGGACATGCACTCAGAATAAAGGCAGCCTCTCCTCAAGGCGCCGATGTTAAAACATCACTGTTCAAACTTTGCTGGGTCCATTAGTTGGCAAGATCCTTCTGTCATGTTGGAGACAGAAACAGGAGTTCATACATAGGAATTCCAACGAAACATTGTTGCCTCGACGAATCACTCTGACCAATGAATCTCATGGCCAAGGTCAGCTGCTCTCTCTCCACTGGGTCCACCTTTGCGTGTGTCAAGACTTGCTGTCACCAGGTGTGGATATGGCCCAACTGCGGAGTGAGGGTCACTGAAGCAGGTCGATAGTTCACAGACTTTAATGCCAACAATGTTAAAGGGAAAAAGAAAACAATAAATGCTAGGCCAAACAGGGCCGTTGACTAAAACACTCAAATGGAAAACGAAGCCTACACTGGGACTGAAAAGAACAACTAAGAATTAAACGAATACCGCTCGTCTCCAGAGTCAGTTGACTCAACAGTCCAATTTCTCAGGCAAGGTGGAATGCAGATAATTAAGCTCAGCTACGTCCAAGTCTCGACAAACAATACAATGGAATGAATGGAGTCAAATACTAACACAAAGAAATAATAATTAGCGGACACGTGCATATTCATGAGTGCAATTGCCGAATTTGATGCTCTGCCGAATCCATGGTTGTGACAATGTCTCTTTGTTGCGTTTCTGTTAGCATGATTCACCAGATTTTTCAACATGAAGTACACAACAACTGTGTCTCTGAACTGATACAGCACAGAGATCTCATCTTGAGATGGCCAACATCATTTTCCACTATTGCCCCAGTAGCTGTGTAATTCTTGTTTTATCTCTGATCAGCTCTGTGGTTTGAAGGTGCACTGTGAGGAGATAAGGAAGTAGATAGTTGCCTGCGTTCCCCAGAAGGATCACTCCAAGTTATACTGATCGATGAAAACATCTGGCAGTGCAGTTTCACTGATAATGTAGAGAGAGGTAAATGTAGAGGTGTGAAATAGATCAGGTAGTAGAGAGTACCTATCTTTGCTGGGAAACAACAGAGGAAAGTGTCAGGTATTAAAATCAAGAAAGAAGTTTGGCACCACTGAACCAGGCATTACACATAGACATCTTGAAATTAGGGTACTTTGCATTATTGAAACATAAATAGATCAAAATAATAGACTGGATGGGCTCTCCACCCCCAACCCATGGATGGATCAGGTGAGGTTACAACTGGTTACTTTGACCTCTGGGTACATCATAGTCACATTTGGTATTTCTCAATAATCTGTCATATGCTGTCATTGTATTTCAAAATTATCACACTCAGTGTATTTGAATTCTGATGAGATACTTCAACCTGATTTCCCCTGGGTGTTTGCTTATGTTAAATAAAGACAGTGTTGTATGCATGGCTCGAGACTACATACTGCTTTTCAGTCATAGCACGCTGAACAGACAAATCCAAGTTATCAATATATAGTATATTATGAACAACAGAGAGTCCTAATTCTGATATCCAGGAAACACACTGTTTTTAGTCCAGTTAGACCCATCTATTTAACATTTCCTAGGCAGAATGGACGTAAACTATCATGATCTTGGAGCAGAATATGCTCTGGTTATGATTGCTTTCAATTTCCACATTATCTCAATATCTGATCTACCATGCTCTGTATGTACATCTCATATTTTTGATAAAAGTTCTTATGTTAGTAATCAGTTTATTTACTTTATTCATGTTTCAGAATGTATGGCAATGCTGGCAAGGCTAGCATTTACGTCCCTTCTCTGAATGCCCTAGGATGTCTCAAAGGTAAGCACATTGCTGTGTTTTTGAATTATATATCATCATATAAGCTAAGGGTGGCAGATTTCCTCAGCTGAAGGACTGTAATGTATCCAATATGTTTCTAAACAGCATTTTAACAATTCTAAGCTCATAGGTACCGTATAGAGTCATAGGCTTCATGCTGAAACCATTTAAACTGTCTACTCCCATCAACCTGCACCAGGACCATAGCCCTCCATATCTCTACCATCTAGGTATCTGTCTAAACTTCTCTTAAACATTGAAATTGAGCTTGCATGGACCACTTGTGCTGGCAGCTCATTCCACACTCTCACATCTCTCTGAATGAATCAGAATCAGGTTTATTATCACCTGCGTGTGTCATGAAATTTGTTAACTTAGCAGCAGCAGTACAATGCAATGCACAATAATATACTGTAGGAATAAATAAATTACAGTAGGTATATATATGTATATTTAATAGGTAAATTTAAAACAGTGCAAAATAAGAAACCTTATATTAAAAAAAAAGTGAGGCAGTGTTCAAGGGTTCAATGTCCATTTAGGAATTGGATTGCAGAGGGGAAGAAGGTGCTCCTGAATTGCTGAGGGTGTGCCTTCAGGCTTCTGTACCTTCTTCCTGATGGTAACAATGAGAGCAGGGCATGCCCTGGGTGATGGGAATCCTTAGGAATGATGACGCCGCTCTTTGAAGATGTCTTGAGTTCTAACATGGCTCGTACCCAAGATGGAGCTGACTAATTTTACGACTTTCTGTAGCTTTATTTGGGTATGTGCAGTTGCCCCACCCCATACCAGACAGTGATGCAGCCTGTCAGAATGCTTTCCACAGTACAAATATATAAGATTTTGAGTGTTTTTGTTCAGCTCCTTGAGTTGTTTTAGTTCAAGCTCCCAAAGAAATTTAGCTCCTCTCTTGCCTTCTTTATAGCTGCATCGAAATGTTGAGAGCAAGTTACATCCTCAGAGATCTTGACACCCAGGAACTTGAAATTGCTCACTCTCTCCACTTCTGATCCCTCTATGAGGATTGGTTCATGTTCCCTCGTCTTACCCTTCCTGAAGCCCACAATCAAATCTTTTCTCTTACTGACATTGATTGCAAGGTTTTTTCTGCAGCACCATTAGCTAGTCTATCTCGTTCCTGTACACCCTCTCATATCCATCTGAGATTTTACCAACAATAGTTGCATCACCAGTAAATTTATAGATGCTGTTTAAGTTATACCTACCCATACAGTCATGGGTATAGAGAGAGTAGAACAATGGGCTAAGCACACACCCCTGATTGAAGAAGTTTCCCCTCATATTCCCCTTAACCTTCTCATTTTCATCCTTAACCCATGACCCCTAGTTGTAGTCCCACTCAACCTCAGTGGAAAAAGCCTGTTTGCACTTAACTTAGCTCTACCCCTCACAATTTTGTATACCGCTATCAAATCTCCTCTCAATCTTCTACATTTTAAATAATACAGTCCTAATCTATTCAATCTTTCCTCATAATTCTGGTCCTCCAGACTCGGCAATACCCTTGTAAATTTTCTCTGCACTCTTTAAATCTTGTTTATATATTTCCTGTAGGTAGGTGACCAAAACTGCACACAATACTCTAAATTAGGCCTCATCAATGTCTTATACAACTTCAACATAACATTCCATCTTCTGTACTCAATAAATTGATTTATGAAGGCCAAAGTGTTAAAAGCTTATTTTATGACCTGGTCTACCTGTGACACCATTTTCAACAAATTATGGACCTATACTTCCAGATCCCTTTGTTCTACCACACAGCTCAGTGCCCTACCGTTCACTGTGTATGACTTACTCTGGTTGGTCCTACTGAAGTGCAACACCTCGCAATTGTTTGCATTAAATTCCATCTGCCATTTTTCAGCCCATTTTCCCAGCTGATGCAGGTCCCTCTGCTAGCCATGATAGCGTGCCTCACTGTCCACTGCACCCCCAATCATGGTGTCATCTGCATATTTGCTGATCCAGTTAACCACATTATTATCCAGATCATTGACATAGATGACAAACAACAACAATGATCCAAGACCGATCCCTGTGGCACTCCACCAGTCACAGGCCTCCAGTCAGAGAGGAAACCACCTACTCTCTGGCTTCTCTCACAAAGCCAATGTCTAATCCAATTTACTGTCTCATCCTGAATACCGAGCGACTGAACCTTCTTGACCAGTCTCCCATGCATGACCCTGTTAATGCCTTGCTAAAGTCCATGTAGACAACATCCACTGCATAGCCTTCATCCACTTTCCTGGTAACTTCCTCGAAAACTCCAAAAGTTTGGTTAGTCATGAGCTCCTATACACAAAGCTATGCAGTTTATCTTGAATCATTCCTTGTCCATCCAAATATTTTCATCAGCCAACTCCTTGCCCCCATTATTATTTATCTTGCCTCATTTTCTCATGGTCCTATATCTACTCTCATTTCTCTTTTATTTTTAACACACTTGAAAAAACTTTTACTATCCACTTTGACATTATTTGCTAGTTTGCTTTCATATTTCATCTTTTCCCTTCTAATGATTATTTTAGTTGCTCTCTGTAGGTTTTTAAAAACTTCCCAACCCTCTATCTTCCCACTAATTTTTGCTTTGTCGTATGGCCCTTTTTTTTTGCTTTTACAATAGCTTTGACTTCCCTTGTCAGCCACTGTTGTACTATTTTACCATTCGAGTATTTATTCATTTTTGCAATACATACAGAGGCATACAGAAGTTTGGGCACCTCTGGTCAATATATCTGTTACTGTGAATAGTTAAGTGAGTAGAAGATGAACTGCTCTCCAAAAGTCATAAAGTTAAATATGAAACATTCTTTTCAACATTTTAAGCAGGACTAGTGTATTATTTTTGTTTCGTACAATTTTAGAGTGAAAAAAAGGAAAGGAGCACCATGCAAATGTTTGAGCACCCCAAGAGATTTGAGCTCTCAGATAACTTTTACCTAGGTCTCTGACTTAATTAGCTTGTTAGGGCTATGGCTTGTTCACAATCATCTTTAGGAAAGGCCAGGTGATGCAAATTTCAAAGCTTTATAAATACCCGACTCCTCAAACCTTGTCCCAACAATCAGCAGCCATGGGCTCCTCTAAGCCGCTGCCTAGCACTCTGAAAATTAAAATAAATGATGCCCACAAAGCAGGAGAAGGCTATAAGAAGATAGCAAAGCGTTTTCAGGTAGCCATTTCCTCTGTTCGTAATGTAATCAAGAAATGGCATTTAACAGGAACGGTGGAGGCCAAGTTGAGGTCTGGAAGACCAAGAAATTTTCTGAGAGAGCTGTTCGTAGGATTGCTAGAAAGGCAAATCAAAACCCCCGTTTGACTGCAAAAGACCTTCGGGAAGATTTAACAGACTCTGGAGTGGTGGTGCACTGTTCTACCGTGCAGTGACACCTGCACAAATATGACCTTCATGGAAGAGACATCAGAAGAAAATCTTTCCTGTGTCCTCACCACAAAATTCAGCATCAGAAGTCTGCAAAGGAACATCTAAGCAAGCCTGATGTATTTTCGAAACAAGTCCTGTGGACTGATGAAGTTAAAATAGAACTTTTTGGCTGCAATGAGCAAAGGTATGTTTGGAGAAAAAAGGGTGCAGAATTTCATGAAAAGAACACCTCTACAACTGTTAAGCATGGGGGTGGATTGATCATGCTTTGGGCTTGTGTCGCAGCCAGTGGCACGGGGAACAGTTCACTGGTAGAGATAAGAATGAATTCAATTCAATACC
Source organism: Mobula hypostoma (assembly GCF_963921235.1). NCBI lineage: Eukaryota > Metazoa > Chordata > Chondrichthyes > Myliobatiformes > Myliobatidae > Mobula > Mobula hypostoma. Next base: position 141,354,111 of record NC_086100.1, read on the forward strand.
AGCAAATTCTGGAAGCAAACACCACACCGTCTGTAAAAAAGCTAAAGATGAAAAGAGGATGGCTTCTACAATGGGATAATGATCCTAAACACACCTCAAAATCCACAATGGACTACCTTAAGAGGCGCAAGCTGAAGATTTTGCCATGGCCCTCACAATCCCCCGACCTCAACATCATCAAGAATCTGTGGATAGACCTCAAAAGAGCAGAACATGCAAGACGGCCTAAGAATCTCACAGAACTAGAAGCCCTTTGCAAGGAAGAATAGGTGAAAATCCCCCAAACAAGGATTGAAGGACACTTAGCTGGCTACAGAAAGCGTTTACAAGCTGTGATACTTGCCAAAAGGGGTGTTACTAAGTACTGACCATGCAGGGTGCCCAAACTTTTGCTTCAGCCCCTTTTCCTTTTTTGTTATTTTGAAACTGTAAAATATGGAAATAAAAAAAGTTTTCTTGCTTAAAGGATTAAACAAATGAGTCATCTTTAACTTTGTGCCTTTTGGAAATCAGATCATCTTTTACTCGCTTAGCTATTCACAGTAACAGAAATTTTGACCAGGGGTGCCCAAACTTTTGCATGCCACTATATGTCCTGCACTTTCTTCATTTTTCCTGGAAACACTAGTAATTGCTGCTCTGCTGACATCCCTGCCAGCAGCTCCTTCCAATTTACTTTGGTCAATTTACTGTAATATCCCTTACTCCACCAAAATACTGTTACATCAGACTTTACTTTCTCCTATCAAATTTCAAGTTGAACTCAATTATATTGTAATCACTGGTTCCTAAGGGTTCTTTTACCTTAACTTCCCTAATTGCCTCCAGTTCATTACATAACACCCAATCCAGTATATCTGATCCCCGAGTAGGCGCAATGACAAACTGCTCTAAAAAGTTATCTCTTAGGCATTCAACAAGCTCACTCGCTTGAGATCTGTTACCAACCTAATTTTCCCAATCAACCTGCACATTAAAATCTCCCATGACCACCATAACTTTGCCCTTTTAATACGCTTTTTCTATTTCCTGTTGTAATCTGTAGTCCATATCCCAACACTGTTGGGAGGCCTGTATATAACTGCCATCAATGTCGTTTTACCCTTGCGGTTTCCTAACTCAACCCACAAGGGTTCAACATCTTCCGATTCTATATCACATCTTTCTACTGAATGGAGTAATAAAGGTTATCTTAATGAATCTCACTGATTCTTACAAAAAGTGAATTTGATTTTTAGTTGATATCTGAGATTTAGAACCTAAAACAGAACGCTGGAATTTTGAATTGTTCATACTCATGTAAATATGTTGAATATATTGCTTTTTTTTATAAACCAAACTTACCACCAGAAGTGTGTTTTCAATTCAATGCTTCCTTTCAATACCCAAAGCTTACGATGGATCACTAGCATCTAGTGTAGTATTATGCAATTAAATTTTTCTCATGAAGAGTGCGGCGACTAGTCAAACAAGATCAGACCATCACTACACAGGTGTTATACTATCCTCCAAGCCTCTGGTACCTCTCCTGTTGCTAAGGATGTTTTAAATATCTCAGCTTGGATCCTGGCAATTTCTGCACTCTATGTGGATTGGTTACCAAATATTGTGGTGAACTTCCAAGTAAAATAGATCGAAATCCTGAAGAAATTAATGGGTAAACTACTTACAAGTTCATTTCCAAAGGACTTCTGAGCTCTGACACTCTAATGTAAATGTACAATAAGATTGCACAATAATGAATCACCATAGGTTCAATGAGCTCAAAAGCTTCTTTTGTGCATTAACAAGATTATATTATTCAGCAAATTCACTGCTGTTGTGTACTTAGTAGTTCAGTAATATTTGATTAATATTGTAAATATATTGTTTGGTTAAGTAGTATTTCTTTTTAACATGTTCATTATGACATATATGCAAAAGTGCATGTTATTATGCCATTATGTCATAAGAGCGCATCTCACTAAAAGAAAAATTGAAACTAAGACACTTCTCCTGAACTCTCCCGAGTCTCCCTTTAAAGTAGTTAATGCTTTGGAGTTACAAAACTTATCAGCGGTGACAAGGAAGTTTTACATGAAACTGAAATGACTACCAACCTGATGAAGCACAGCGAGACATTCGAGTTAAAAAACAAACTGTAGCAAAATGGTTGAGTAAAAAAGTATGCAGTATGTGGTTTCTTCAGAAAAAATGGAGAAGAGAGTCAAGCTAAAAAAAAGGCATAAAATACACATCAATTAGGTGTTCCTAAACAGTGAGTACTGGTTGGTAATAATAATAAATAAAAAGCAGTAATGGCTGGCTGCATTGGAAAGATAGATGTATTTGATTGCACAATAGATAAGTGGATATTGTATATTGAGCGAATTGAGCAGTATTGTGATACAAATGAAATAGCCAATGAAAAACGAGTGCCAATTTTGTCAAATGCATTGGTTGGAAGAGTGTACAGTTTGCCTAGAAGTTTGACTGCTGCAACCAAACCAACCAAACTGAGTTTTGCTGATATCATGAACGTAAAACAGGAACAATTGGAACCAAAACCATTGTTTATTGCAGAAAGCTTTATCTTTCATAAGTGGAATCAAAAGGTAGGACAGCCCATTTCAGCTCATATGGCTGAATTGAACAGATTGTTCAAACATCGCCAGTTCAATAATGGATGTAATAATGCACTAAGAGATTATTTAGTTTGTGGAATCTTATAAGAAAACATTCAAAAGCAGCTCCTAACTGAAGCACAACTTGCATGTAAAAGAGCAGCAAAATTGCTGTATCAGCGGAAACAGTAGACAGAACCGCAATTGAGTTGCAGTCAAGAATGAAAGTGAGCCTGAACAAAGTTGCAACTAACAAATTGGGTTACTGTTGTTGCGGGGCTCAGACACACCAGACCAATGCAGGTTTAAAAGTGAAACGTGCAGAAAATGCAATATAGGACGTGTATAAAGAGTATGTTGGGAAAACAAAAAATAAATGGGCTGCATAGGGAAGAGAAAGAGATAAAAAGTCAAGTTGAAATTTCCAAAAGAGTACTAATCTGCATGCTGTTGATGAAAAATCTAATAATGATGAGAATGACAGAGGACTGTGTAGCCTTGGGATTTACAATGTGAAAACTACCAAGAGAAAGTAATATGGCTTACTCCAGAAGTGAGTGGCAAATTAATTAAAAAGAAATTGGGCACTTGCTTGGCTGTTTCAATAATTCCACAAAATGAGTTTGAACACTATTTCAAAGATATTGAACTGAAGCCTGAAGATATTTAATTAAGAACTTTTACTGGAGGAAAGGTAATTCCTGTGGGAATCACGTTTGTAGCAATGAAATACAACAACCAACAAGCCACATTAAGTTTGTATGTGGTAAAAACAGGAGTGCCAGCATTGTGGGACGTGACTGGCTGAGACAACTACAACTTGATTGGAGATCTATCCATAATTTGCATGCCACGTCCCCAGCAACAGAGTCAACTTAAAGTGAATTAAGAATGGTGCTGGATAATGCCACAGCGGTGTTCAAGGATGGCAATGGAAAACTCAAAAATATCAAAGGTAAAATAGTGTCAAATGAAAATGCCACACCCAAGTTATACAAAGCCCATCTAGTTCCTTGTACAATCGTGATAAAGTAGCCAGTGAGCTAGATCCTGCATGATGTCATAAGGGGGCGCTGGTGGCAGACCCAAATGCAAGGCACAGACACTGACGTACTAGGAACCGGAAGGCAAGGAAAGTCAGGAGGAAACGATGCTGGACATGGACACAGACCCTGGACGAGACAAAGACACTGGGCCTGGGCTAGGAGTTGGACAGGGAGCGTAGGACCTGGACGAGGAACTTGAAATAAGGACCCTGGACTAGGACTCCGAGCCAGAGACTGGACAGGGACCCAGAACATGGGTCTTGACTCGGGCTCGGAATCTGGATCCAGGCGAGGACTCAGGACTAGGAACAGATGAGACACAAAAGTAGTAGAGGGAATACAAAGCCTTGATATGGACTGGGCGAGGCTCTAGGACGAGGCTTGGGCAAGGAGAGGTTCTTGGGTGTGACGACAGACTCCAGGATGGGACGAGGAATTCCCAGCACAGGATGAGGTACTCCAGCACTGAGCTGGGCGTGGAACTCCGGATTCGGCTGGGCACAACTGTTGATTACAGGATTCACACAACCCAGTTGGATGTTTCCCTATTTTGTGTAAGATTAGTGTGTCCAATTCTCAAATAACTGATGATCACTTCTGTCTTTCTATATCGACTTGACAATGTTTTGTATCTGACTTGCCTCTGTATTTTGTACAGTTGTTTCCATTTCACTCTCATCCCAATGCTTCTGCCATGTCTCCTCAATACTTGTTTTAATAATGCTCTTGACTTCCGCTTTGCTAAGAGGGATCTGGACCTCTATTACAGACAATTTTTAGGTTAGGTTATGAGCACACATCCTCTTTTATTGTCATTTAGTAATGCATGCATTAAGAAAAGATACAATATTCCTCCAGTGTGTTATCACAAAAACACAGGACAGACCAAGACTGAAAAACTAAATAAACCACACAGTTATAACATATAGTCACAACAGTGCAACAATATCATACCTTGATGAAGAACAGTCTATGGCACAGTAAAAAAGTTCAAAGTTTCTCGAAAGTCCCACATCTCACGCAGACGGGAGAAGGAAGAAAACTCTCCCTGCCATGCCCAACCACAGTCCGACTCTGAGTCATCTGAAAACTTCGAGCTCTGATCAGCCCTCCGACACCGAGTACCGAGCACCATCTCTATCCGAACGCTTCGACCTCAGCCTCAGTCGCCAGCAGCAGGCAAAGCCAAGGATTTTAGGGCCTATCCTCCGGAGATTTGAGCGATTGTTCAGCTGTACTATCCACCTTTTCATTACCCTCCACTCCACAATGAGCAGGAACCCAGAGAAAGCTTACTTCTACCCCATTTTTGGTCAGTTTATATAACTTGCATAAAATCTGCAATAAAATATCCTCTCTACTTTCTGATTTTCTTTATTTGATTGAGGTTAATGCAGATAAACTGTCTGAAGAGATTACAGCCTTTTTGGTATTATTTTTTTCTATCCAAGATAATGCACTCAATATTGCCATCAATTCTGTTGTATACACTGATAAATGGTTTGATGTTCTTTTCCTGATACTAGTTTTGCACTGAGGAATGTAGACTGCAATACCTGTGTGGCCAGATCTATGGTCTTTTGATCCATCTGTAAATAATACAAGTTCATTTCTAAAATGTGAGTCTATATATTATTGTACTATCTGTTTGATTCCATAGTTAGACTTCTTTTTTAAAAGTTGTTGCAGGTTTTTATCTACTGTATGCATTGTAAAGAGCCATGGAGGAGCATCAGATATTGGAACTGTAGGGCTATATTCCATTTCGTGTAGACCATATTTTTGTGCTGCTGCATCCCTGATCCATCCAAAGCTATTATAACTTGACTTACTATGTTCCTAGCAGTCTTTTAATATAGCTTTAGCTGGATGTGAGTAGTAATGTCCCATGATGTTAACCTAGTAAGTTAGCATTAGCTTTATTCTTCTAAGTCTTAATGGCATTTCCGCCATTTCGACTTGAAGAGCTGATATAGGTGATATTCCGAATGCACCACCACATATCCTGAGGGCCTGGGCTTGCTCAGCATCCAGCATTTTTAAATTACTGTCTGCAGCTGACATATAAGCTACACCTCCATAATCCAATGTAGCCCTCATTAAAGCTTGATAAATATTTAATAGCGATATCCTGCTCGCACCCCAGTCCTGTCTGGCAAGACCCCTCAATAAGTTATTTAGTTCTTTACATTTGTTTGTAATTTTCTCGATTTGCTTTCTCCATGTAAGTTTCTCATCAGGTAACAAACCAAGGAACCAAATTGCCTTTACCTGTTCTAATTTTTGTTCATATAATTTCACAGAAACTGGTTTGTGACTTCTTGAGAAACATATCACTTGCGACTTACTTGTAGACAATTTGAAACCCCATTCATTTGCCCACTCCTCCACTTTATTTATTGCATCTTGCATTTTCCTTTGTATATAAATTAAACTTCTTCCCCTCACCCATAAGGCCCCGTCATCTGCATATAAGGATTTCTCCACACTACGTCCAACTTGCACAAATATGTCATTTATCACTATGGGATATAGTAATGGACTGTGGACACTACCTTGTGGTGTTCCATTTTCAACCAAATATGTCCTGGAGTACTCTGTTTCCACCTTGACTTGAATTGTTGGACCAAAAAGAAAGTTTAGAACCCAATTATATAAATTTCCTGCAACACACATAAAAGTTGCTGGTGAACGCAGCAGGCCAGGCAGCATCTCTAGGAAGAGGTGCAGTCGACGTTTCAGGCCAAGACCCTTCGTCAGGACTAACTGAAGGAAGAGTGAGTAAGGGATTTGAAAGTTGGAGGGGGAGGGGGAGATCCAAAATGATAGGAGAAGACAGGAGGGGGAGGGATGGAGCCAAGAGCTGGACAGGTGATAGGCAAAAGGGATACGAGAGGATCATGGGACAGGAGGTCCAGGAAGAAAGACAAGGGAGGGGGGGGAAACAGAGGATGGGAAAGGGGTATATTCAGAGGGACAGAGGGAGAAAAAGGAGAGCGAGAGGAAGAATGTGTGTATAAAAATAAGTAACAGATGGGGTACGAGGGGGAGGTGGGGCATTAGCGGAAGTTAGAGAAGTCGATGTTCATGCCATCAGGTTGGAGGCTACCCAGACGGAATATAAGGTGTTGTTCCTCCAACCTGAGTGTGGCTTCATCTTTACAGTAGAGGAGGCCGTGGATAGACATGTCAGAATGGGAATGGGATGTGGAATTAAAATGTGTGGCCACTGGGAGATCCTTCTTTCTCTGGCGGACAGAGCGTAGATGTTCAGCAAAGCGGTCTCCCAGTCTGCGTCGGGTCTCACCAATATATAAAAGGCCACATCGGGAGCACCAGACGCAGTATATCACCCCAGCCGACTCACAGGTGAAGTGCTGCCTCACCTGGAAGGACTGTTTGGGGCCCTGAATGGTGGTAAGGGAGGAAGTGTAAGGGCATGTGTAGCACTTGATCCGCTTACACGGATAAGTGCCAGGAGGGAGATCAGTGGGGAGGGATGGGGGGGACGAATGGGCAAGGGAGTTGCGTAGGGAGCGATCCCTGCTGAATGCAGGGGGGGGGGAGGGAAAGATGTGCTTAGTGGTGGGATCCCGTTGGAGGTGGCGGAAGTTACGGAGAATAATATGTTGGACCCGGAGGCTGGTGGGGTGGTAGGTGAGGACCAGGGGAACCCTATTCCTAGTGGGGTGGCGGGAGGATGGAGTGAGAGCAGTTTTACGTGAAATGGGGGAGATGCATTTAAGAGCAGAGTTGATAGTGGAGGAAGGGAAGCCTCTTTCTTTAAAAAAGGAAGGCATCTCCCTCGTCCTAGAATGAAAAGCCTCATCCTGAGAGCAGATGCGGCAGAGACGGAGGAATTGCGAGAAGGGGATAGCGTTTCTGCAAGAGACAGGGTGAGAAGAGGAATAGTCCAGATAGCTGTGAGAGTCAGTAGGCTTATAGTAGACATCAGTGGATAAGCTGTCTCCAGAGACAGAGACAGAAAGATCTAGAAAGGGGAGGGAGGTGTCGGAAATGGACCAGGTAAACTTGAGGGCAGGGTGAAAGTTGGAGGCAAAGCTAATAAAGTCAACAAGTTCTGCATGTGTGCAGGAAGCAGCGCCAATGCAGTCGTTGATGTAGCAAAGGAAAAGTGGGGGACAGATGCCTGAATAGGCACGGAACATAGATTGTTCCACAAAGCCAACAAAAAGGCAGGCATAGCTAGGACCCATACGGGTGCCCATAGCTACACCTTTAGTTTGGAGGAAGTGGGAGGAGCCAAAGGTGAAATTATTAAGAGTAAGGACTAATTCCGCTAGACGGAGCAGAGTGGTGGTAGAGGGGAACTGATTAGGTCTGGAATCCAAAAAGAAGCGTAGAGCTTTGAGACCTCCCTGATGGGGGATGGAAGTATATAGGGACCGGACATCCATGGTGAAAATAAAGCGGTGGGGGCCAGGGAACTTAAAATCATCGAAAAGTTTAAGAGCGTGAGAAGTGTTATGAACATAGGTCGGAAAGGATTGAACAAGGGGGGATAAAACCGTGTTGAGGTATGCAGAAACGAGTTCGGTGGGGCAGGAGCAAGCTGAGACAATATAAATTTCCTTCCACCCCTAGTTCTTTCAATTAAATTAACACTCCCTCTTTCCAGAGCATATTGTCTGCCTTTTCTATGTCAAAAAATACCAGCAGGACCATTTCTTTATTTGTTTAAGACTTCCTAATTTTAGACTCCAAGCTAAGTATTGAATCTACTGTAGTTCTTCCTTTACTAAAACCGCTTTGGTAGGGAGAAATAAGGTTTCTTTTTTCTAGAAAGTAGGTAAGCCTATCAGTTATTATTCATTCCATAAGTTTACCTAGCTGTGAAGTTAGTGCAATTGGTCTATAATTTGTTGGGTCTGTTGAATCTTTACCAGGTTTTAATACTGGAACAATAACAGAATGTTTCCATGCAGTTGGTAGTTTACCTATTTCCCATATTTTATTAAACAGTCTCTGTAGAACTAGAAGTGCACTTCTTGATAAATGCTTCATATTCTACCCCATACTTGATCCTTCCCAGGAGAAGTTGGCTGCCCATTCATAATGGCTCTTTCTATTTCTGTTATGCTAATAGGTGTATCCAGCACTTGTTCTGATGTTGCTCTGTTGTCCGTAATTCCTGAATTTTGCTTAAGCCTATCCTCCCTCTGCTGTCTAGCCTGGACCATCAAATTCTCTGAGCTATGTATGTTTACAAAAGTTTTTGCCAATATTGCTGCTTTTTCTACATTGTTAATTGCCATTTTGTCCTTACCTTTTAGCACAGGAATCTCTTTACTACTTCTTCTACCATTCATTTTCCTTATCATGCCCCATATTTCGGACAGTTGAGTTTCTCTTCCAACATTGTTACAATACTGTCTCCAACATGCTCGCTTTGCTTGTCTGATTGTTTTCCGACTTCTGCTTGTGCTCTTTTATATTGTATTAATGTTTCTACTGTGGCGGCCTGCACATGCAGGACTCGAACTGCCATCGGGAGCCGTGGTAGCATGTTTGGAACAACCCACTTGGGGCGGACCTTCCGGGGACTGTCTGACGTCACGTCCGCCCCTCGGGTCACAGGGGCCCATGGGAGGGGAGATTTAAGCGCGCGATTTTGAATCAGTAAAGGCATTCTGAGTTCTGCTCTCTCTGCCTCCGTGTGTTTCTTTAGTAGCGCGTTTGCGCGCGACTACATTGGTGACCCCGACGTTCCAGACGGCATCTGGAGCCAGCGACTCAGCGACCAGCCATGAGTTCGAGCAACTCGCACAGCGCGGTCTCTCTGAAGCTCCCGACTTTCTGGGCCACTCAGCCCCACGTTTGGTTCGAGCAGGCTGAGGCCCAGTTCAATATCAGAGACATTACAGCCAACACCATGGGGTACTACTACGTGGTCAGCACACTCGACCAGGAGACGGCAGGCCGGATCATCGACTTCCTATGTCAGTCACCAACGGAGGACAGGTACACTAAGCTTAAGGCGCTCCTGATCTGTACCTTTGGACTCTCCTGCTGCGAACGGGCCACGCGGCTCCTACACATGGACGACCTGGACGACCGCACGTCATCCGAGCTCATGAATGATATGCTGGCGCTCATGGACGGCCATAAGCTGTACCTTTTACTTGAACAGTTGTTCCTCGAGCAAGTGCCAGAGGACATTCGTCTCCTCGCGAGTGAGGACTTCAGCGACCCACACAGGGTCGCAGCTAAAGCAAACGTCCTTTGGCAGAGCAAGCAACGTGGATCAGCCTCCAATAGCCTAGCCTCGATCGCGCGCCCCAAAGCCCAGGCCCCGCAACCGAAGTCGTCGAGACCCACAGGGGAAAAAGATGAAAGTTCGGAACAATGGTGTTTCTATCACCAAAGATGGGGCTCAGGCGCGTGCGGCTGCTGTCCACCACGTGCTTTTCCGGGAAACGCCAGGGCCAGCCGTCACTAATGGCTACGACGGCTGGCCACCGAGTCAGCCTCCTGTACCTCTGGGCTGACACTCCGGGCGGCGCTTCCTGGTAGACACCGAGGCCGAAGTCAGCGTACGCCCCCCCCCTTAAACATGGACACTCATAACGCGGTCCCAGGGCCCGAACTCACCGCTGCAAATGGCACTAGTATTCGGACGTACGGCCCGCAAACTATCTCACTGCATTTTGGGTCCAGCCGTTTCACTTGGACTCCCACATTGGCAGCAGTGTCACAGCCACTACAAGGGGCAGATTTCCTACGAGCCAGCTACCTCCTGGTCGACCTAAAAGGCTGGTGTTTGGTTCACGCCGAGACGTTCCAGACTTTCCAGCTCGGAGAAGCCAAGCTACTGGCCCTCCACCTGGATTCCGTGACCCTCTCAGGTAACGAATTCGCCAGGGTGTTGGTGGAATTCCCCTCCATAGTCACCCCGCAGTTCTCCACGGCCGACCCCAAGCACGGCATGCAGCGCCACATCCCCACGGAAGGACCACCACTGCACGCCTGAGCTCGCAGGCTCCAACCCGACAAGCTCCACCTTGCCAAAGAGGAGATCCGTAAGATGGAAAAGATGGGAATTGTACGCCGCTCAGACAGCCCGTGGGCATCCCCGCTGCACATGGTGCCCATGTCTGCAGGAGGATGGAGGCTCTGCGGAGACTACAGAAAGCTCAATGATGCCACAACTGCCGATAGATACCCAGTACCCCACATCCAGGACTTCACGGCAAACCTGCTACCATCTTCTTGAAAATCGACCTGGTCAGGGGATACCATCAGATCCCAGTGCACCCCGATGACGTGCCCAAGACAACCCTCATCACCCCGTTCGGCTTGTTCTAATTCCTGAGGATGCCTTTCGGTCTCAAGAACGCAGCCCAAACTTTCCAAAGGCTCATGGACTCGGTGGGACGCGGCCTGGATTTTGTTTTCATTTACTTGGACGATATCCTGGTGGCCAGCAGTCCGCACCAAGAGCACATGGCACATTTGCGCCAGTTCTGCCAATGCATGAGCGACCACGGACTGGCCATCAATCCGGCGAAGTGCCAGTTCCGGCTGATGGAGATCGACTTCTTGGGCCACAAAGTCAACCGACATGGCGCAGTTCCCCTACCGAACAAGGTCCAGGCCATCCGCCAGTTCCCCAAGCCCAGCACGGTCAAGGGCCTGCAGGAGTTCGTAGGAATGGTCAACTTTTATCATCGGTTCGTGCTGGCGGTGGCATGCATCATGAGACCCTTGTTCAGCCTGATGGCCGGCAAGGCCAAAGAAGTGGCAAGGGACGCAGAGTTCACGGAGGCGTTCGAGCAGACCAAGGAGGCACTGGCAAAGACGGCCCTCCTAGTACACCCAAGAGTCGATGTACCCACAGCACTCACAGTCGACGCTTCCGACACGGCAGTCGGTGGAGTCCTGGAGCAGCTCGTCGAGGACCAGTGGCGACCACTCGCTTTCTTCAGCCGGCACCTACGGCCACCAGAGGTGAAGTACAGCGCTTTCGACAGAGAGTTGCTAGCGCTCTACCTGGCTGTCCGGCATTTCTGGTACTTCCTCGAGGGAGGGGAGTTCACCGTGTATACAGACCACAAGCCCCTCACCTTCGCGCTGGCCAAGATACTGGACCCATGGTCAGCTCGGCAGCAGAGGCACCTGTCCTTTATTTCAGAATTCACCACGGACGTCCGCTACATCGCAGGGAAGAACAACGTTGTCGCTGACACACTGTCTCGCCCCTGCCTCCACTCAGTAGGCATATCGTCCTCAGGAATAGACTACGCAGCACTGGCGGAAGCACAACGGTTGGACACCGAGATCTTGGCTTACTGCACCGCCGTTTCGGGGCTCCAGTTGGAGGACGTCTCCATCGGCCCGGCAGCGGATCGACTCCTGTGCGACGTGTCTACCGGCAAACCCCGACCCGTGGTACCAGCAGCACGGAGGCGCCGGGCGTTCGACACCCTGCACGACCTGGCCCACCCGTCCATCCGGGCGTCCATCAAGCTGGTAGCGGACAGATTTGTCTCGAATGGTTTGCACAAACAGGTCGGACACTGGGCCAGGACCTGCGTACACTACCAGACTGCCAAGGTCCAGCAGCACGTGGAGGCTCCCCTCCAGCAATACCAGCCGATGCACAGGAGGTTCCAACACATCCACGTGGACATCATCGGCCTCCTGCCAGTCTCCCGGGGTGCCAGGTATATCTTTACCATGGTAAACAGGTTCACCAGATGGCCAGAAGCCCTACCGCTCGCAGACACGTCCACTGAGTCCTGCGCCAGGACACTCATTGTAAACTGGATCGCCAGGTTCGGCCTCCCAACGGACATCACCTCTGACAGAGGGGCGCAGTTCACGTCTGGTTTGTGGACAGCACTGGCGCAGCTCCTGGACACCCGGCTGCATCACATCACAGCGTACCATCCCCATCCCAATGGTTTGGTAGAGCGATTCCACCATCATCTCAAGTCAGCCCTGATGGCACGCCTCAGGGGTCCCAACTGGACACAAGAGCTTCCCTGGGTCCTACTGGGCATCCGCACAGCCCCCAAGGAGGACCTGGACTCCTCCTCAGTGGAATTGGTCGACGACGTCCCCCTGACGGTCCCAGGCGAGTTCATACCAAAGGCCCGAGGTTCGGAAGAAACTCCAGTAGTGGTGCTAACAAGGCTGCGGGACAAGGTAGGGACGCTGGCACTGGTCCTGACCTCCAGGCATGGTCCTATGCTGTCCTTCACCTCTATAGACCTCCAAGACTGTGAGTATGTTTTTATTCTCAGGGGCATGCACAGGTCACCTCTACAGCGGCCGTACAAGGGACCCTTTAAGGTGATCTGGCACAACGGAACCACGTTGTCAAACCGGTGCACTTAGACATTGAGCTATCAGTGAGGGTACCCACACCACACCGGCCAGGCCGGCCACCCAGGCAAGCCACACAGACTGGGGGCTCCAGTCCCCCCATGGATGTTTCTGGGGGGTGTGGTGTGGCGGCCTGCACACATGGGACTCGAACCGCCATTGGGAGCCGCGGTAGCACGTTTGGAACTACCCACTCGGGGCGGACCTTCCGGGGACAGTCTGAAGTGACGTATGCCCCGCAGGTCACAGGGGCCCATGGGAGGGGAGATTTAAGCGTACGATTTTGAATCAGTAAAGGCATTCTGAGTTCAGCTCTCTCTGCCTCCGTGTGTTTCTTTAGTAGCATGTTTGCACGCGACTACACTACCGAATGTTGTCTTTTTAACATTTTAAATGCTTTATTTCTTGCTACTACATTCACAATTCCACCATGGAACACTTTTCCTCTTTCCTGTACCTTTACTTTTTGGAATTGTTTCTTCTGTCGAATTTATAATTGCTGTGACCAATTTATCATTTATTTCTTCTATATCTGATATATTTTCATCTAAAATTTTGTGCATCTTACTTTAGTTTTTTTTGAAATATCTCCCACTCTGCCTTATTTAGTTTCCACCTTGACACTCTAGATCCTACATTTTGTTCTATTTTAACCTGAATCCTTGTGAGTAAGGGATAGTGATCACTTCCTCCTGTAGTTTGTTTCAATACATTCCAAGTACTGATTCCTGCTAATCCTCTACTTACAAATGTTAAGTCTATTGCAGTTTCTGTGTTTTGGGATATATTATATCTCATACCTTCTGCATTATTTATACATACCAATTTTTCATCAGCTAGAAATGCTTCTATCACTAATCCATATTCATCCACAGTTTTACATCCCCATGGTGTACTGTGTCCATTGAAATCCCCACACCATATTATTTTTCCTTGCATCCTACCACCCACTTTGTTTAATGTATCTTTGCTCAGTCTCCTACATGGATTATAATAATTTATTATCACCAGGCTTTCTCTGTCTATCCATAATTTGATTATTATTGATTCATACTTCTGCCCTATGTTGACTGCATTATATCTCATCCCACTGGCTATAACTATTGCTACTCCTCCACCATTGCCATTGCTTCTATCCCTCCTAATTGCTGTATTTCCTTGTAAAACAAAATCTAATTGTGCTTTCATCCATGTTTCTTGTATACATAGAATCTGAGGTTTTTCCTTAAGTTCTGATTCATATTTCTTAAATTCTTGACCATTTGCGATGAGACTCCTTGCATTCCATTGCAATATATATGTTGCCATTAAGATCCTGCCTCCCCTGCCTGTGATCTGTTTGATCCCCCATTCAGCATTTTTTCAACTGCTTCCCACCTAAGCCCTGTAATACCAAGATATTTTTCTGCAGACTTGACTATAATTTTATTTTTTTCTGTTCTTTTGTCTGTTTACGCTGAACAGTTAATTGCACCTACCATAAACAGTATGAAATCTTTTCTATTCATTATTAGTGTGTCCTTATTTATCATATTACAGCCCTCACAGTTCACTGGTTTATTATTCCCTGTATTTGTTTGCTTAGTAGCTTTCTCCTTTTCAGCAAAACCTTTCACTGCCTCGGCGTAACTAATCCCTTGAGTTACTTTAACATATTATATCCCAGCTGCCTTCTTGCTAATAATGCACCCTCGATAAGCTGCACTGTGTTCCTCCCCACAATTGCAACATTTCAGCCTAGCTCCCACCTCACACTTCCTGTATTCATGTTCTCCAGCGCATCTCCAGAAAACAAATATTCCAGAAAACAAAATTTCAGCTCTAAAATGTACATTGTAGGGTGTGAGGCATAATGGTATATATACATATATACAGTGGCATGCAAAAGTTTGGGCACCTCTGGTCAAAATTTCTGTTACTGTGAATAGCTAAACGAGTAAAGGATGAACTGATTTCCAAAAGGCATAAAGTTAAAGATGACACACTTGTTAATATTTTAAGCAAGAAAACTTCTTTATTTCCATCTTTTACAGTTTCAAAATAACAAAAAGGGAAATGGGCCCGAAGCAAAAGTTTGTGCACCCTGCACGGTCAGTACTTAGTAATACCCCCTTTGGCAAGTTTCACAGCTTGCAAATGCTTTCTGAAGCCAGCTAAGAGTCTTTCAATTCTTGTTTGGGGAATTTTCGCCCATTCTTCCTTACAGAAGGCTTCTAGTTCTGTGAGATTCTTGGGCCATCTTCATGCACTGCTCTTTTGAGGTCTATCCACAGATTCTCGATGATGTTTAGGTCAGGGGACCGTGAGGGCCATGGCAAAACCTTCAGCTTGTCCCTCTTGAGGTCGTCCATTGTGGATTTTGAGGAGCGTTTAGGTTCATTATCCTGTTGTAGAAGCCACCCTTTTTTCTTCTTCGGCTTTTTTACAGATGGTGTGATGTTTGCTTCCAGAATTTGCTGGTATTTAATTGAATTCATTCTTCCCTCTACCAGTGAACTGTTCCCCGTGCCACTGGCTGCAACACAAGCCCAAAGCATGATCGATCCACCCCCATGCTTAACAGTTGGAGAGGGGTTCATTTCATGAAATTCTGCACCCTTTTTTCTCCAAACATACCTATGCTCATTGCGGCCAAAAAGTTCTATTTTAACTTCAACGGTCCACAGGACTTGTTTCCAAAATACAAAGTTTGTACATCAGGCTTAATTAGATGTTCCTTTGAACCTTTGGAATGGAACTTTTTGAACATGTTGCAGCCAGTGGCACGGGGAACATTTACTGGTAGAGGGAAGAATGAATTCAATTAAATACCAGCAAATTCTGGAAGCAAACATCACACCGTCTGTAAAAAAGTCAGCATCAGAAGTCTGCAAAGGAACATCTAAGCAAGCCTGATGTATTTTCGAAACAAGTCCTGTGGACTGATGAAGTTAAAATAGAACTTTTTGGCTGCAATGAGCAAAGGTATGTTTGGAGAAAAAAGGGTGCAGAATTTCATGAAATGAACCCCTCTCCAACTGTTAAGCATGGGGGTGGATCGATCATGCTTTGGGCTTGTGTTGCAGCCAGTGGCACGGGGAACAGTTCACTGGTAGAGATAAGAATGAATTCAATTCAATACCAGCAAATTCTGGAAGCAAACATCACACTGTCTGTAAAAAAGCTAAAGATGAAAAGAGGATGGCTTCTACAATGGGATAATGATCCTAAACACACCTCAAAATCCACAATGGACTACCTTAAGAGGCGCAAGCTGAAGATTTTGCCATGGCCCTCACAGTCCCCCGACCTCAACATCATCAAGAATCTGTGGATAGACCTCAAAAGAGCAGAGCATGCAAGACGGCCTAAGAATCTCACAGATCTAGAAGCCCTTTGCAAGGAAGAATAGGTGAAAATCCCCCAAACAAGGATTGAAGGACACTTAGCTGGCTACAGAAAGCATTTACAAGCTGTGATACTTGCCAAAAGGGGTGTTACTAAGTACTGACCATGCTGGATGCCAAACTTTTGCTTCAGGCCCTTTTCTTTTTTCGTTATTTTGAAACTGTAAAAGATGGAAGTAAAAAAGTTTTCTTGCTTAAAATATTAAAGAAGTGTGTCATCTTTAACTTTATGCCTTTTGGAAATCAGTTCATCTTTTACTCGCTTAGCTATTCACAGTAACAGAAATTTTGACCAGAGGTGCCCAAACTTTTGCATGCCACTGTAGATTCAAAGACCTGAATGGTCAATGCCATGAAAAATGTGAAAATATGTCAGTTTTCCAGGGTGTTTTAAGGAACGACTGGGATGCAGGAAGACAGAAATGCAAGGAAGCTGATATCAATGTTATTACAATTCAGTGCACAACTTTGTCTTTCACAACGATTGTAAGGTTAAGTGTTGGTTGTCCAGCATAGGAGTACTAACCCTTGGACTTTCCTAGTAGTTTTGGGAAGTAAAATTCCCAATGCTGAAGTGAGTGAAACCTGAGAAAAATCTTAAATGTTTTGAAAAGAGGCATACTTCTGAGT
Source organism: Mobula hypostoma (assembly GCF_963921235.1). Lineage (NCBI taxonomy): Eukaryota > Metazoa > Chordata > Chondrichthyes > Myliobatiformes > Myliobatidae > Mobula > Mobula hypostoma. Next base: position 141,371,124 of record NC_086100.1, read on the forward strand.
CTTCTGGTATATATTTTTAACATAGTTACCAAAAAGACCACAGCTATCTCAGACTTTCTTCTTGCCCTCTTCTATGAGGTAGAAGATACAAAAGCCTGGATGCACTTACCACTAGGCTCATCCTACTGTTATAAGACTTGAACAGTTTCCTGCTATGATAAAAGCAACTCTTGATCTCACAATTAACCTCATTATAACTTTACACCTTATTTCTATCTACATTGCACTTTTACTGTAAGTATAAAACACATTATTCTGCATTCTGTTATAGTTTTACCTTGGAATACTGTTGTAATGAATTGATCTGTATGAACCCTTTACAAGACAAGTTTCTCACTGTAGCATATGTAACAATAATAATCCAATTTACCAACCATGAAGAATCATTCAGTTGAGTGATATGGATTCAATCATCTTTTAAATAACATGTGAAGTCATTTGCTACATGAGTGGACGTGAATATTTCAAGTGTCCTTTGCACACTTTCTACTTCTTGTGACATTGTAATAAAATTGTAATGCCTCTCCTAGAAATAAGACCAACTTAGACTGGAAACCCTGGACAATTTCAGAGGTTAATTGTACTCAAACAAAAAAAAATGGCATTTGGAGCTTTCAACAAAGTAACCACTTCCAGAACTTTGTCTCATTTGAGACTGATAAAATAATACCAGATTAGTGATGCCATGAACACCAAGGTGCAGCTAAAGCCTTAGGAACCAAATCTAAAACAGATGCCACTTCATTCTTGACCTATTACCCCTTTAAGTACCAACATTTAGGAGAATTAATAGCACATGGATAAATGAACTGGAATTTGAAAATCTGGAAGTGAGGATCAGTTTCTTCTCATAGCCAAGCCCATATTCCAACAATTACTGATATTCAAGAAATGCTTAATGTAGTATTTACTTCTTTTATTTCAATGAATTCTGCATTTTGCTTGTTCGGTTTCCTCTTCAAATCTTTAGATTAGCTTTAGAACTTCTTTTGAATTCCTTCATCATAGTTCTTCCATCCTTACTTCTTCCTTTTTCTGTCATGATTTACTTTAATGTTTCTGATTAGTGGCTTGACTTGTGCTAACCAGGGATCTAATGGATGTATCAGTTTCTTTGAGTCAGTTTACTTCAGTAAACTATTTTCAGATAAGCATGACTTAAATTCTCAAAATACTCTCATTTTGCTTTTCATCTGCTATTTCAATTTCTAAAATAAAATTGAAACAGGTCCTTGTGGTCACATTCCCATGCCTGTCATTGGACACATTTCCTTTGTGTTTTCATCAAAGGCAATCCCTTTTCCATTTGATGAAAGAGTGGGTGTTTTATGAAAGACCATCAGTTCAGTGGTGGAACTTCTACCCTGTGCTAATCTTATGGTGGCGTGACTGATAAATTAAGCATTGTTCTGATTGAAATAGATAATTTTTACTTTTATTACTAGTCAATCACATGATGTGTAGGTGTTTTTGCAGTCAGTCCAACATTCATGCAGTCCTTAATGACCCTTGAACTGAAAGTGTTTTTGGCGAGCTTTAGAAGACAGCTAAGAATCAGCCATGTGCTGTGGGTCATTTAATGAAGAGACCAAGTAAGGTTCCTAAAGAACAATGCTATACTAAGTGATAGTTTCATGAAAACTTTGAAAGTTTTGTTCCAGCTTATATATTTAAATTCTGCTATGCAGTGGTATTCAAACACACCTTTCAGATTAATAATTTTCAGATATCAAATGCAACAACTTTACAACTTTGCCATTATTGTATCATATGCTAAATATTCTCTTTGTCTTGGAAGTCTAGTAGCAGCTATTGAGATATTAGAAATGCCAATTGTAACCAAAGAGGCTTGACTATCACTATGAGATGATGTTAGGTTGACATTCTGGCATAGTGGTGAAGTCAAAGGAGTGTGGTGAAATGATTTTGGAGGTGATTGCTATCCACTGTAGTAGAAAGCATTTAGACCAAGGTTGATAGCTTAGATGTTGGTCCCCATCCTACTGAGACCAATCTTATCTACTGCTGGAGAAACCAGAAGAATAAATTTTATAGGCATCCGTTAGTCTCATGAGACATGGACTTGCACTTTGGAAGGTTTCCAGGGCGCAGGCCTGAGCAAGGTTGTATGGAAGACCGGCAGTTGCTCATGCTGCAAGTCTCCCCTCTCCACGGCACCGGTGTTGTCCAAGGGAAGGGCATTAGGACCCATACAGCTTGGCACCGGTGTCGTTGCAGAGCAATATGTGGTTAAGTGCCTTGCTCAAGGACACAACACGCTGCCTCAGCCAAGGCTCGAACTAGCGACCTTCAGATCGCTAGATGAACACCTTAACCACTTGGCCACGCGCCAACACAACAGAAGAATAATATTGACTAAATAAGCACTGTGGCAGTAACTATATATATAAGTGCCCCTACACCTCCTTCCCTCACTACCTCTCAGGGCCTCAAACAGTCCTTCCAGATGAGGCGACACTTCAACTGCGAGTTTGTTGGGGTCATATACTGTATTCAGTGCTCTTGAAGTGGCCTCCTGTATATTAATGAGTCCCGATGTAGATTGGGAGATTGCTTTGTTGAACACCTTTGCTCTTTCTGCCATAGAAAGCAGGATCGCCTGATGACCACCTATTTCAAATCTACTTCCCATTCCTATTCCGACACGTCAGTCCACGGCCTCCTCTACAGCCATAATGAGGCCACACCCCAGTTGAAGGAGCAACTCCTTATATTCCATTTACCTAGCCTCCGACCTAATGGCAAGAACATCAATTTCTTGAACTTCTGGTAATTGTTTCCATTTCACCACTCCACTTTCCAGCCCATCACCTCCCTCTGGTGATACTCCCCCTTCTCCAGCCTTTTATCTCTTTCACCAATCAACCTCCCAACTCCTTACTTCACCCCGACCCCTCTCAGTTTCAACTATCACATGCCACTTTGTACTTCTTCCTTCACTCCCCCCACCTTCTTACTCTGACTTCTCCCCCTTCCTTTCCAGTTCTGATAAAGGATCTCAGCCCAATATGTCAGCTGTTTACTCTTTTCCATAGATGCTGCTTGTCTTCTGCTTTCACTACTTCAACAAGTTAGGATATGAAAAGAATTTGAAGGTATCAATAGTCAACTTGAACATTACAATGAAAATGAAGATGAAGGCAGTCCATGATTTGCTCAAGGTGTCCCAATTAACTGGAATCCACTGTTTATATGTTTTTTTTTCTAACTTTGGGAGAAAACCAGGGATTAATTCTGGAGAGTTTTATTGTTAATGTGTTAACAATTGGTAATTGCCTCCTTGAAGGGAACTGGTCTTGTTTATGGAAAGAGCCTGACAATATCCTGAAAGAAGCAAAGTTTATTCTGCATCTGTGTCAATTGTTGCCTACTGAAGGACATTTATAAACTACTTCTCATTTTGCCAAAAATATCTCCTATTTAAACTGTTCTATGATTGTTGAGTTACTTGCTAATGATGAATGGTCTCAGGTCAAAGCATTGACTGTACTCTTTTCCATAGACACTGCCTGGCCTGCTGAGTTCCTCCAGCATTTTGCGTGTGTTGCTGATGATTGTCGCTTTTCAATGTGTAGACAGATTGAAGGCTCTTAAAATAAATTCAGGAAGGAGTAAAAACAAAAACAAAGGGATGTTAGAGAAGTACTAAGCAAGGTAAATAAATAGCAAAATCAAAGTCAACCAATCAAGTGAGTCAAAAGAAGAATGATAGAATTAGGGCACAGTATCTGTATGTTCACAGTATAAGTAAAAGCATGTGTTGATACTACAAATAGAAAAATATAACTAATTTCCATTCCAGAAATTTAGCTGAAAGTGACATGGGCTGGAAACTAAATATTTCAGGGCATCAGGCTTTTAGAAGAATAGGAAACATGGAGAAGTGGTTGGTATAGTTTTATCGATGAGAGAGATCAGTGCAGTGGTGAGAAATCATTTTAGACTCATGGGTCAAGCTGCAGAATTAGGATCAAATTGATTTGAACAATAACATGCAGTAATGAAATTGCAGAAGAATTAAATAAATATTTTGTTTCTGGCATTGGAAGAGAAGGTGAATAAAACCTGACAGAAATATTACAGAAAGAACAGAAGGAACACAGACTTAGAATAAGGTACAGGTCATTTAAGGCTGAGATTTGGTGAAGGATCTTAAAATGGGGATAGTGAATTTTTTTGGAAATCTCAACATTGGAGAGCTCTGAGGTCTCAGTGACTATCTTCATTCATAACAAAACAACAGATTTCCAGTTATTAAAATAATAAGGTGCAGGAGAGGGAGGACAGCCAGGATTTTAGAAACGTGGAAACATAGAAAATCTACTGCACAATACAAGCCCTTCGGCCCACAATACTGTGCCGAACATGTACTTACTTTAGAAATTACCTCGGTTACCCATAGTCCTCTATTATTCTAAGCTCCATGTACCTATCCAAGAGTCTCTTAAAAGACACTATTGTATCCACCTCCACCACAGTCGCCGGCAGCCCATTCCACACACTCACCACTCTGTGTAAAAAACCTACCCCTGACATCTCCTCTGTACCTACTTCCAAGCATCTTAAAGCTGTGTCCTCTCACATTAGCCATTTCTGCCCTGGGAAAAAGTCTTTGACTATCTACATGATCAATGTCTCTCATCATCTTATACACCTCTATCAGGTAACCTCTCATCCTACATCGCTCCATGGAGAAAAGGCCAAGTTCACTCAATCTATTCTCATATGGCATGCTCCCCAATCCAGGCAACATCCTTGTAAATTTCCTCTGCACCCTTCCTGTGATTTCCACATCCTTCCTGTAGTGAGATGACCAGAAATGAGCACAGTACTCCAAGTGGGGTCTGACCAGGGTCCTATATAGCTGCAACATTAACTCTCTACTCCTAAACTCAATCCCACGATTGATGAAAGCACCATATGCTTTCTTAACCACAGAGTCAACCTGCGCAGCAGCTTTGAGTGTCCTATGGACTCGGTCTCCAAGATCCCTCTGATCCTCCACACTGCCAATTCTTACCATTAATATTATATTCTGCCATCATATCTGACCTACCAAAATGAACCACTTCACACTTTGCAATTTGTGGTACATAGAACATAGAATAGTACAACACAGTACAGGCCCTTCAGCCCACAATGTTGTGCCGACCTTCAAACCCTGCCTCCCATATAAACCCCCACCTTAAATTCATCCATATACCTGTCTAGTAGTCTCTTAAACTTCACTAGTGTATCTGCCTCCAACATTGACACAGGCACTGCATTCCACACACCAACCACTCTCTGAGTAAAAACACCTTCCTCTAATATCCCCCTTGAACTTCCCACCCCTTACCTTAAAGCCATGTCCGCTTGTATTGAGCAGTGGTGCCATGGGGAAGAAGTGCTGGCTTTCCACTCTATCTATTCCTCTTAATATCTTGTATACCTCTATCATGTCTCCTCTCATCCTCCTTCTCTCCAAAGGGTAAAGCCCTAGGTCCCTTAATCTCTATCATAATCCATACTCTCTAAACCAGGCAGCATCCTGGTAAATCTCCTCTGTACCCTTTCCAATGCTTCCGCATCCTTCCTATAGTGAGGCGACCAGAAATGGACACAGTACTCCAAGTGTGGCCTAACCAGAGTTTTATAGAGCTGCATCATTACCTCGCAACTCTTAAACTCTATCCCTCGACTTATGAAAGCTAACACCCCACAAGCTTTCTTAACTACCCTATCTACCTGTGAGGCAACTTTCAGGGATCTGTGGACATGTACCCCCAGATCCCTCTGCTCCTCCACACTACCAAGTATCCTGCCATTTACTTTGTACTCTGCCTTGGAGTTTGTCCTTCCAAAGTGTACCACCTCACACTTCTCCGGGTTGAACTCCATCTGCCACTTCTCAGTCCACTTCTGTAACCTATCAATGTCTCTCTGTAATCTTCGACAATCCTCTACACTATCTACAACACCACCAATCTTTGAGTTGTCTGCAAACTTGCCAACCCACCCTTCTACCCCCATCTGGATTGAACTCCATCTGCCACTTCTCAGCCCAGTTTTACAATGACCCACTGTATTGTTTTCTTTCCACATTCCAATCAAGTCCCCCTAGATTCCATAACTCACCGACAGACTAGGGAAAAGTTTACAGCAGGTATTTAACCACCCAACTTGCACCTTGTTGTGATGTGGGATAAATAGGAACACCTGAAGGAAACTGATGAAGAGGAGCATGGGTAAACTCAACTATGATAGCGACAGCTTTCCACACTATCCACAACACCCCCAAATTCCATTATTTTAATAGATATTGGAACACGATCAAATAGCCTGAATGCCTTTTCTTTCTTCTTACATTTTGGCATTCATTTCTAGAGGAATAGAGTATAGGAGCAGGGATGTGATGTTAAGGCTCTATAAGGCGCTGGTGAGACCTCACTTGGAGTACTGTGGGCAGTTTTGGTCTCCTTATTTAAGAAAGGATGTGCTGATGTTGGAGAGGGTACAGAGAAGATTCACTAGAATGATTCCGGGAATGAGAGGGTTAACATAAGAGGAACGTTTGTTCGCTCTTGGAATGTATTCCTTGGAGGTTAGAAGAATGAGGGGAGACCTCATAGAAACATTTCGAATGTTGAAAGGCATGGACAGAGTGGATGTGGCAAAGCTGTTTCCCATGATGGGGGAGTCTAGTACGAGAGGGCATGACTTAAGGATTGAAGGGCGCCCATTCAGAACAGAAATGCGAAGAAATTTTTTTAGTCAGAGGGTGGTGAATCTATGGAATTTGTTGCCACGGGCAGCAGTGGAGGCCAAGTCATTGGATGTATTTAAGGCAGAGATTGATAGGTATCTGAGTAGCCAGGGCATCACAGGTTATGGTGATAAGACGGGGGAGTGGGACTAAATGGGAGATGGATCAGCTCATGATAAAATGGTGGAGCAGACTCAATGGGCCGAATGGCCGACTTCTGCTCCTTTGTCTTATGGTCTTATGGTCTTATGTTCTTATGTTCCTTTGTTGTGGATAATTTCAGATTTCAAGCATTCATGCACTGTTCAGCAGTAAATATACTCAGCAGTAACTATACAATAAACCTGTTTCATGTACTTTCCAAGTCTGATTCTCTATAATTAAACCCTATTGCATCCTTATGTCATTGTTAGAGAGGACCAAGATATATAATAAATGCTAAAAAATGCTAACTAATGTGATACACAAATAATGATTATATACAATCTGATGCACTTTCTATTACTTTGGCCACAATAATATAGATCACTGATTATATCTGTTTGTTCCTGTATATGTTTGCTAAGGCCTAGGAGCATTGATATAGAAGGTATATCATGAACATGTAAATATTCACTGTCATTGTTTTAAATTAAGGGAGCACCAGAAGGTATCAATTAACATGCTGCTCTCATATCAATTAACAGGCTTTATCCTACTTAATTTCCATTTTAATTGGGAGAACAGGTGGATTACATCACCTAGGTAAAGTCTTCCAAAACTTAAATCATTGCATCCAAAGAACCATTTCCATTACAACAGAGTAGGTGGTAAATATATTCAAAGGGTTAGGTGCACTCTGTAGTAAAAGAGAAAAAAAAAGTTTTTTTCATTGTTTTGTGTCAAACAAATAAACAAGATTTCATGACTGCTGGCTCCCAATTATTCATTATCCCCCTATAATAAAGGCAATTGTTAGTCTTGCGAGAAAGTCTTCACTCTCCAGGGAGCAGGCCTGAGCAAGGTTGTATGGAAGACCAGCAGTTGCCCATGCTGCAAGTCTCCCCTCCCCACGACACCAATGTTGTCCAAGGGAAGGGCATTAGGACCCATACAGCTTGGCACCAGTGTCATCGCAGAGCAATGTGTGATTAAATGCCTTGCTCAAGGACACAACACGTCGCCTTAGCTGGGGCTCGAACTCACGACCTTCAGGTTGCTAGTCCAATGCCTTAACCACTTGGCCACCTGCCCCCTATAGTGTAAATAATCAACATATAATATGGGAGAAGCTCAGGAAGGTACTGAATTTAAATTAAAACTAAATTGCCTTATGTCTTTCCTTCACAAGCCATATATAACAATATCTTGAAAGGGTTTGCTTCACTAAAATGACATAGATTTCACTTTGATTTTACAAGTTCCATTCTTTAGGCTTTTGATCACTATACAGCAAACTGAATAAGTGTCATAAATTCCAAGGACTCATTTGATTTCTGAATCACGAGAGCAATAATTGCCCAAGTGGCATAGCCTGTGTCTGTTTTCCCACTAATTGGTCCACTCTAAGCCAACAGTTCTCCATTTATTATGGACGAGTCCTAATGTTCTCATCAAACCTAACAAGGTTGCTTTTGTTTAATGGACATCAATCTCGCAGAGGCTGATCACCAGTTCTCAGCCATCTCCTTATTCCTCCCTCTGGACAATGACCTTGTCACTGAGTTTCAAGCTTTTGTCTTAGAAACTCACTGACTCATTTCTTCAGAAGGTCTTCTTTAATGCCTCTAACGTTATAGTGATTGCGAGCCAAGAGCAGGGTTCAATTCATCAGGACAGAAACAGATGACACTTGCTGAAGCAGCATTTTGAAGCTCCTCAAAATCTTTAGTTTGATGCCCTGGACATCATCCCGTAGCTATCTATGTGAGGCAGGCTTGATGCCATTCCTAATTATCGAAGTCAAGAAGCGCGTATTTCAATTTCAAAATAAAAGCATGACCTTTTGTGCAGTTGGCATACTTTTTGAAATCCTAAAACAGACAGAGTAGAGCAACAGTCACAAATTCACAATCATATCATCTGCATCAGCGAAAAACAGGATATACCAGGGAACTCTAGAGATGAATCATGAACTTCTTCAAGAAAGGCAACATCCAATTATAATAATTATAGACAGGGTTTCTTGCTGCCTTCCAAACACCCTCCTCTCAGTTGCCAAAAAGCAGCTCCCCAAATCACAATATGGATTTTATTCATCTAAGGACACAGTGGACATGATCTTTACCAAGAGAAGTGTACGGAATAGCCCCAGACCTTTTCCTTTGGAGCTTCACTGAAGGCTTTGCCTCCATCAATTGGGATTCAGCTATCCATCGAAGCTCATCTCCATCTTACGTTTACTCCACAGGACCATGCAGAAAAGGCTAACTTATTGCCCCTACTGCAATATTGTAGCTCACCTCCAATAAACTTTTTGCAGATGAGGGGATAATCTTTAGCACTAATGGGAAACTGTTCAAATTAGAGCAACTAGATAGCCAAACTTTAGTATACAAGGAACATTTGCATTTGTGGATGTTTGGAGGTCGAGCTCCAAGTCATCATCGGCTCATTCACTGAAGCACATGAAAGGGTGGACCTTACACTCAATACCCCTAAACCTAGGTCCATAAACAACCTACCCCGGCTGCACCATACTGTTCACTGACAATAAAGATTTCCAGCAAGATCCTGGAAGGCAAGTGCCAACTCCCATATCTCAAGAACCCATGACTGCTCAAAATGGAGAAAGAACATTCAGTAGGGTATTGGGATCCATACAGGAGCCTTATAGAAGGAGCATACCATTCCATAAACTATTCAGCTTGTTACCCGGATAAGTAGCTGCTGAATCCTTTGTACAAGAGTCCGCATTTTCCTGATTGGTCTTTTTCGCCACCTCAGAGTGTATAAGACCAGAGCGACTATCGGTCATTTCCCCAAAAGCCACAGCAGTACTGTGCTTGTAGACCTACTGTATCAACTTGTCATTGTTAAAAAGGATTTACTTCTTCCTGCCTTATATTGAAACTTTCTTCCATTTTTCCAGTCTCCTCCCACTTGCATCACTATATCAGATGCCCTCTATCAGCTTCCAGTTTTATTCCATCATGAACATCAAATTCTTTCTGTCCCTCCATCCAACATTTGAGTGGTTTCTTCCTTGACTGAGGCCAAATTAGACTACCATCTCCTTTAAGTGACCAAAATCATTCTTACATTGAGGAACTTATCTAATTCTGGTCATTGAACTGAAATATTAACCCTGTGTCCTCACCTGTCTATAGGCTGACTGACTTGCTGGATATTTCCAGTATTTTCTGTTTTCGATTGTCAAATTCATCCCCTGGCTCAGGATACCTGATATCCAAATGATTTTATAGAGGGCCTGGCTTTGGGTATGAGCAAGTTCATCAAAATATGTGACTAGTTCTTTTTAAATTCCCTTTTCCACCTTTAAGTTGTCCTTGGCTATAACTTGGTCATTATCCATTGATAAATGATTGGTTTTGAATACATGTGCTCCAGGAATCCTTTAGAGCAGAGGTAAGACTCTACTCTTCCATTTGATGGTTTTCTTTTGCAGTCCTGATTTTTTATATTTGTTACACTGCAATCCATACATTGCTGCAGATGTCATTTCCATGCATTGCTGCATTTTTATTTTTTTACAACAGTTCTCCATTATTTTTCATTTTGTCTCTCTTTGATGTGACATGGTGGATAAAGGAAACCCATTTTGAGGTGCTTACATAATTGAAACAAGAAAGTAGATTTTGTGTGGGACCAATAAGTGTTGTACACTAATCCTTGAAATGCCTTTTCTGGCTTGATGTCATTCATATGACAGAGCCCTATGTATATTACTGTCACTTTTAAACAATTCCTGCTCCATAGTTGTACTTTTATGGAATGATCTGCACACTTTATATGATTTAGGTTTTTAGATTATGAGGACATGCAGTCCTCTTTTATTGTCATTTAGTAATGCATGCATTAAGAAATGATACAATGTTCCTCTGGTGTGATATCACAGAAACACAAGACAGACCAAGACTGAAAAACTGACAAAAACCACATAATTATAACATATAGTTACAACAGTGCAAGCAATACCGTAATTTGATGAAGAACAGGCCATGGGCACGGTAAAACAAAGTTCAAAGTCTCTCAAAAGTCCCATCATCTTATGAAGATGGTAGAAGGAAGAAAAACTCTGTTCCAGCCATGAGCTACCAGCGCCGCAAACTTGCCGATGCAGCATCCTGGAAGCACCCGACCACAGTCCGATTCTGAGTCGTCCGAAAACTTCGAGCCTCTGACCTGCCCTTCGACACCGAGCACCGAGCACCATCTCTGCCAAGCGCTTCGACCCCAGCCCCGGCTGCCAGAAACAGGAAAAGCCAAGGATTTGGGGCCTTCCCTCCGGAGATTCTCGATCGCACAGTAGCAGCGGCAGCGAACTGGGCATTTCAGAAGTTTCTCCAGATGTTCCTCCGTGCTTCTCACGTCTGTCTCCATCAAATCAGAATTGTGCACGGTCCCTATTTAACAAATACGATATCATCTCATCGGAGAGGCCACGCACGCTGCGTCGTGCGCCATCTTCTCCTCCCGCCTACAGGATCAGATATGATCATATATTATCAGATATGATTTCTCCACCATAGTAATGGCTACTAACATGTCAAACTTTCATCCTTCCAGCATTTTCTAAGCCACCACAAGATTACACCTGCACAGGAGACCTGACTCCATAAGCCCTTCTCCACCATTCAGGAGTACCTTGGCTGATCTGGTATCTCAGTACTACATTCCTGAATCAAAGCAACATCCCTTGCAAAACACACAGTTGGGAAAACTCAGTGGGTGGGGTAGCATCTGTGGCAGTGAAAGGATGGTCAGTGTTTTGCCTCATGACTTTGTATTAGGACTGAGATTGTCAAGGGAAGATAGCCTGTATAAAGATGTGAGATGTGTCTGATTCATTTCTTTATTTATCTTTGGTCATATAACAAAAACATAAGTGACTCTTTTGTTTTCAAGAGGCAATGAATTCAGCATGTCTCCTGCAAAAGGGAGCATTAAATAGATCAGTCACACAATTCTCACCGGATGGAAAGAGTCACACAAAAAGTTTATAGTAGGATCAGGGCACTGTATCATCACTCACATACCATCAGTGATAAAGAGGGCTTACAATTCAATAATGTTCACATGACCAATTACGTTTGTCCCGACTTTTCTCAGTGATGGCCTTTAATATAGAAATCATAGCTTCCAGAAATAGATATTCAATTTTGACTTTATGGTGCGTGTGTGAGGGAGTTCAGACTTTTGGAGCTAGAAGATCCCATAGCACAACTGGAAGAATATCAGGTGTGTTTTCCTGTTGTCCAGACAAGATTTATTGCTTAGCTGGCAGCAGAATATGAAGTAATTTTGATCTTGCTCATTGCAAATTTCCTGCTATATTTGCACACATGATAATAATAAGAGCAATGTAAAATCACTGGGGATATTTAGAAAATATGTTAGATCTTTTATTCATGCAATTTATTCTTTTCTATATAACCAGTGAAGTCTCCTCACACATCAGGATACCGTTTCCATTGAAGAAGCTACAACCCCTTAATTGTGCAACAATACAAAAGGTGCGGGTAGCGGATTTATGCCAATGGCTAACATTTGCATTCAAAGCAGTAGATCATTTTGTGAAAACTGAAAAATATATCATGTTCCTTAAAATTATTAGTGGACTATTTGCAGCTTCCTGTTGTGTGACAGGAAGTTCAGGTCATATGAGAGGAATTTGTTTGATAATGTATATAAAAGGAGAGTTTTCACTGATTGGATGGATTCTCCATTTGAATTCAAAGTACATTTATTATCTAAGTATGTTATGCAGTATACAGTCCTGAGGATTTGTCTTCCTACAGACAGCCACAAAACAAGGAAAACCATGGAAACTGTTCAAAGAAGACATCAGACACCCAACTTGCAAAAAAAGGATAAATTGTGCAAACAGCAAAAAAAGAGTGAAAAACACACAGAATATTAAACATCAAACTGGAGAGTTCTTGAAACAGTCTAAGCCACAGAGCCAATCTGCCCTGATCAAAGTCGTGCAAAATAGCAATAAAAAATGAGTAACCAGAGTCCAGAAACACATACAACATGAACTGCCAAGTCCTCTAAAAACAAGTCCAATCCACAAACTGCCTTGTCCAAGATCCAAGACTCCTGCACATTCCTCTGGAAGCAGTGAGTTAGAGGAAAAGGCAGACCCTTCAAACACAGGCAGACAGTGCTGAACACCCACTTGACTTCCAATCTCCTACTTGTTGATATTGATCTTGCTCAATGCTTTCATCAGCAAGATCAGTGAGAAATGGAGCCAATGATGGGTTTGCGCTCTGCCATTAGGTCACACCCTCTGTTCTCAAGCTCGTTTTCAGCCACCCTGAATTCCCATGGAGAGAGCAAAAGCACCAGATTGCTCAGTAAATTACAGGCTCAAATTACCCTCAGATGAGTGATAGAAGCATATTTAAAAGAAGAAGGAGAATAAGAGGTCATTTTGTGAACTGCCTGTAGGACGTCGCCATAAGTTGTGTTGGTCGCCGTACTCATCTTCCTCCTTTGGGGCTGTGAGTGGTGCCAACTGATATAAAACAAAGAAGAATTTCCTATGGTTGTTATTACCAAGCTTCTCCAAAGGTGGAAGGTATGTGAGAACACTATTTTGCTTTCTCTTAAGAACTGTTTCTTTCTAGGATTAAGGGAGTGGACTTCCCTTTAAACTGCAGTCATCTGTGATGTCAAGGATTCTTACATTTCTGTCAACAAGGCTCTCAATAGCAGAAGGGATCTGAAAACTGCATTTAATTCAATACTACATACTGTTTTTCTCTTTGCTACTAATTGTAAAATAAACCCATTTTCTCAAATATATTGATTGAGATGGTGCTTGGAAAGCTATCTACAGCCCTTTCAGGCATATGAGTTGTTATGAATTATTTCACCATTTCCTGCAGTCATCTCTTTGAGATGCTGGCTGCATTTTTAATTTATGCATGCTAAAAACATCGATATTGAATACTTCAAACATCTGATACAAAGTGATGAGAATGCACATCAAATCTGACATATGGCCAGCATAGCATTATCAGGAGCGTACATTATGATCTCTGTCACTTGAGAATCTTTTTTTAGGGCACAACCATTTAACTTTGTCTTTTATGAGACCAGGATGCTGCTTGTTCATTTGCAGTCAGGCACAATGTCATTTAACAGCTCCACTAACTCAATCAGTGGCTTTTGTTGGAACCTTTGAATTGAATTGAATAGACTTTATTACTTACATCCTTCATATACATCAGGAGTAAAAATCTTTACATTACGTTGCTGTCTAAATGTGCAATGTGCAATTATAGTAATTTATAATAAATAGTATGTACAACATGATAGTCAATATAACATAGAAAGACAATTGTGTCAGCATGAAGTAGGCAGTCTGATGGCCTGGTGGAAGAAGCTGTCCTGGAGCCTGTTCGTCCTAGTTTTTATGCTGTAGTACTGTTTCCAAGATGGTAGCAGCTGGAACAGTTTGTGGTTGGGGTGACTCGGGTCTCCAACAATCCTTCTGGCCCATTTTACACAGCTGTCTTTGTAAACGTCCTGAATAGTGGGAAGTTCACATCTACAGATGCGCTGGGCTGCCCACACCACTCTCTGCAGAGTCCTGCGATTGAGGGAAGTACAGTTCCCATACCAGGCAGTGATGCAGCCAGTCAGGATGCTCTCAATCGTGCCCCTATAGAAAGTTCTTAGAATTTGGAGGGCCATACCAAGCTTCTTCAACCGTTTGAGGTGAAAGAGGCTGTCATGGTCCATGTTCCTTATTCCAGGTTTTCCTGTTTTCCCCAGTTTCTGTTGAGGCAACTGATTCTTGTTTGGGCTGGCTTCATAAATACCTTAAGGATTCAGCCTCTGGCTGCTGGATTGTTCCTGTCCTAACACCCTGTCTGTTTCCCTTCCCTTCCCCTGCCTTCTGTTGCCTTGTCTGAAGCCTCGCCTTGCCTGAAGCCTTGTCTTGCCTCGCCTCATCTAGAGCCTTGCCTCACCTAGAGCCTCGCCTCATCTTGCCTCGCCTCATCTGAAACCTCACCTCATCTTGCGTCGTCTGGAGCCTCGCCTCGCCTCATCTGAAGCCTCGCCTCACCTTGCCTCCCCTGTAACCCTTGCCAGCACTGCTGTCTGGTTCAATTGCTGGAGCAAGATTAGGAACTGTCTATTGTTGTTTTTAACTGTCTCTGTGTCCACAGCTTCGCTAGGTAGGTCTGGCCGTTTGCTGCTACCTAGTGTTGGGAACTGCCTGTATCTACGCCTTCACTAGGTAGGTCTGGCCGCCTGCTGCTACCTTGTGTTGGGAACTGTCTCATTGTATTTTACATTCTGTGTAATGCGTCCTTGCCCTATGTCCTGTACCCGAGGAGGGGTCCCAGCTCTGTGTTCCATTTTCCTGTCTCTCACTTGACCAAGGCTCTGCATTCCTGTCTCTCCCTTGACCAAGGCTCACTTAGTTCTGGAGTCCAAGACCGAGTCAAGTCCCAGGTTGTGGGTCCTTGCCCAGTCTCTGGCTCGGAGTCCATACCCAAGCCTCTTCATGTGCTTGCCTCGAGGAACCCAAGCCTCGTCATGTCCTCACCTCGAGGAACCCGAGCCTCGTCATGTCTTTGCCAAGGTCCGGGGTCCGAGCCTGAGTCAAGACCCAGGTTTCGGGGCCTTGTCCAGTCTATGGCTCAGAGCTCTTGTCCAGGCTCCTAGTTCCTATTTCCTCATCCAGGTCCGCTTTCCTAGTCAAGTCCTAGCCCAAGTCTGTGTTCTTGTCCCAGCTCCTAGTCTGCATCCAGTCACGTCCCTAACTCTAGTCTCCAGCCACGTCCAGTTCCTAGTACTTCAGTTTCTGTGTCTTGCATTTGGGTCCACCATCAATGCCCCCACTATGACAGAGGCACTGTTGCGCCTTTTTCACCACACAGCCGATATGTGCAGACCACATGAGATCCTCAGTGATGTTTATGCCAAAGAACCTAAAGCTGTTCACTCTCTCAATCCCAGATCCATTGATGTCTATAGGGGTTAACCTGTCTCCATTCCTCCTGTAGTCCACAACCAGCTCTTTTGTTTTTGCGACGTTGAGGGAAAGGTTGTTTTCATGACACCACTGTGTCATGGTGGTGACTTCATCTCTGTAGGCTGCCTCTATCTTATATGAGTTTAGGCCAATCAGTGTAGTGTCGTCAGCAAGTTTAGTTAGCAGATTGGAGCTGTTAGATGATTGTTACCTTCCTATGCAAAAGCATTTTCAAGTAAAGCTCAACTTTTTGCAGAAGTATCAACAGACAACCTTCCACAGAATTGCTGAATGGCTATAGTATGGAAAAGGTGATAAGGCTTGAGTCCATGCTGACTTACTGTCATAGAAATTCAGCTGGCCCCGCTGAACTCCCTTCTTGCCATAGTCCTGGAAAATGTTTTTTTATCCAGCTTCCTTTTGAATGTGACCATTAAATTGACACCACTGTCCCTGGAAGTCCATTAAAGCCCTAAATCTAACCACTCACAGTACATAAAAGAAAATTCCAATGTCATGATTGAGTATCTAACCAATAATATTCTGTGTGCTCTTGTTCTTGTGCTCACCATCAATGGAAAAAAGATACCTATGCCAACTCTGTCTATAATTTTCAAGGTTTATGAAGTCTCCATCAGATCTCATTCCAGCTTCCTGTGTTGTTTGTTGGTGTTGGGTTTGATGATCATGAAGTTTTAAACTTGAAGGAAGATCTTAAGCCCTATCTGATATAGATAGTTATGAGTACCCTCACTAAAGAGAGGTTATACTGAGCTACTCTTGCTTTTTAAATACTAGTTCATTTCTCTGTTTATACTTCATCGTGTATTTGGCTACCAATTCCAACTATTTGACGGTGGATCCCCCTTTCCTAGCAAGGAAGAGATACTTAAACCATAAGACCATAAAGACATGGGGACAGAATTGGGCCATTTGGTTCATCAAGTATGCCCTGGCAATCAATCATGACCAATCCTCTTTTTCCCCCCTTGCCATATCTAATCAAAAACCTATCAGCTCTGCCTTAAATACACCCAATGACTTGGCCTCCACAGCTGCCTGTGGTAATAAATTCTACAAATTTATCAGCCTTTGGCTAAAGCTATTTCCATGTAACTCTGTTTTAAATGGACTCCCCTCTATCCTGGGGCTGTTGCCTTTTGTTCTAGGCTCTCCCACCATGGGAAACATCCTTTCCACATATACTCTGTCTAGGCCTTTCAATATTTGAAAGGTTTTAATGAAATCCACGCCCACTCCATCCTTCTAAATTCCAGTGAATACAGACCCAGAGCTATCAAACGTTCCTTATATGACAATGCTTTCATTCTCGGAATTGTCCTTGTGAACCTCCTGTCAACCATCTCCAATGCCAGCACATCTTAAATGAGGAGCCCCAAACTGTTCACAATACTAAAGATACTTCCTGCTAACAAATAGTTTAAACACAGTCCATTTGTTTTTAATGAAACAGACAAAATTCTTAATAAAACATTTTGAAGCACAGATATTTACTATCTTGTAAAAGGTTTCCAAGATACAGATACAGTTCCTCTAAGATAAAAAGAGATACCAATGAATGGCAGATGAATGAATCATCCATCACAAAAATGAAAGCAGAAGAATGGATTCTAGTCATACCATCCTTGTGTCATTCTTTTTGCTGTTCCTTGGCCATTCCTAACAAGACTAATTGCTGTTTAACATTAGTACTCTTTTTTTATAACTTAAGTGACTTTATACACACGTGGCATTTTTTCAGATAACTTTTCACATGAGTGGTCTAAAACCTTCTTCAACAAGTTCCCAGATACCAACAATTAATGTTAGGAAGATGCTTCTCTGACCACACAAACCTTCCAACTATTCATAAATCTGCTAGTTGATGTGCTAAGTGATAGCATCAATCTGGTCTGCAAGCTTCCGTGAAATAAATAACTTAGCCAGCACTGTCTGGTTTGAAGTAGGCCGATTGACATGACCCATTGTCTTACACTACACCAGCATCCTGTATTCTACAGACAGGCCAGGCAGCATCTCTAGGAAGAGGTACAGTCGACGTTTCAGGCCGAGACCCTTTGTCAGGACTAACTGAAGGAAAAGTGAGTAAGAGATTTGAAAGTGGGAGGGGGAGAAGGAGATCCAAAATGATAGGAGGAGACAGGAGGGGGAGGGATGGAGCCAAGAGCTGGACAGGTGATAGGCAAAAGGGATATGAGAGGATCATGGGACAGGAGGCCCAGGGAGAAGTAAAAGGGGGAGGGGGGGAAAAAACAGAGGATGGGCAAGGGGTATAGTCAGAGGGACAGAGGGAGAAAAAGGAGAGAGAGAGAAAGAATGTGTGTATATAAATAAATAACGGATGGGGTACGAGGGGGAGATGGGGCATTAGCGGAAGTTAGAGAAGTCAATGTTCATGCCATCAGGTTGGAGGCTACCCGGAGGGAATATAAGGTGTTGTTCCTCCAACCTGAGTGTGGCTTCATCTTTACAGTAGAGGAGGCCGTGGATAGACATATCAGAATGGGAATGGGATGTGGAATTAAAATGTGTGGACACTGGGAGATACTGCTTTCTCTGGCGGACAGAGCGTAGGTGTTCAGCAAAATGATCTCACAGTCTGCGTCAGGTCTCGCCAATGTATAGAAGGTCACATCGGGAGCACCAGACGCAGTATATCACACCAGCTGACTCACAGGTGAAGTGTCGCCTCACTTGGAAGGACTGTCTGGGCCCCTGAATGGTGGTAAAGGAGGAAGTGTAAGGGCATGTGTAGCACTTGTTCCGCTTACAAGGATAAGTGCCAGGAGGGAGATCAGTGTGGAGGGATGGGGGGGATGAATGGACAAGGGAGTTGCGTAGGGAGCGATCCCTGTGGAAAGCAGAGGGGGGGGGGAGGGAAAGATGTGCTTAGTGGTGTGATCCCGTTGGAGGTGGCGTAAGTTACGGAGAATAATATGTTGGACCCGGAGGCTGGTGGGGTGGTAGGTGAGGACCAGGGGAACCCTATTCCTAGTGGGGTGACGGGAGGATGGAGTGAGAGCAGATGTGCGTGAAATGGGGGAGATGCGTTTGGGAACAGAGTTGATGGTGGAGGATGGGAAGCCTCTTTCTTTAATAAAGGAGGACATCTCCCTCATCCTGGAATGAAAAGCCTCATCCTGAGAGCAGAAGCAGCGGGGCGGAGACAGAGGAATTGTGAGAAGGGGATGGCAATTTTGCAAGAGACAGGGTGAGAAGAGGAATAGTCCAGATAGCTGTGAGAGTCAGTAGGCTTATAGTAGACATCAGTAGATAAGCTGTCTCCAGAGATAGACAGAAAGATCTAGAAAGGGGAGGGAGGTGTCGGAAATGGACCAGGTAAACTTGACAGCAGGGTGAAAGTTGGAGGCAAAGTTAATGAAGTCAACGAGCTCAGCATGCGTGCAGGAAGCAGCGCCAATGCAGTTGTCAATATAGCGAAGGAAAAGTGGGGGACAGGTACCAGAACAGGTTTGGAACATAGATCGTTCCACAAAGCCAACGAAAATACAGGCATAGCTAAGACCCATACAGGTGCCCATAGCTACACCTTTAGTTTGGAGGAAGTGGGAGGAGCCAAAGGAGAAGTTATTAAGAGTAAGGGCTAATTCCGCTAGACAGAGCAGAGTGGTGGTAGAGGGGAACTGATGAGGTTTGGAATCCAAAAAGAAACGAAGAGCTTTCAGACCTTCCTGATGGGGGATGGAAGTATATAGGGACTGGACATCCATGGTGAAAATAAAACGGTGGGGGCCAGCTTCCAACCTGATTGCATGAACATTGACTTCCCTAACTTCCGCTAATGCCCCATCTCCCCCTCGTACCCTATCCGTTATTTATTTATATACACACATTCTTTCGCTCTCTCTCCTTTTTCTCCCTCTGTCCCTCTGACTATACCCCTTGCCCACCCTCTGGTTTTTTTCCCCCCTCCTGCTTTTCCTTCTCCCTGGGCCTCCTGTCCCATGATCCTCTCATATCCCTTTTGCCAATCACCTGTCCAGCTCTTGGCTCCATCCCTCCCCCTCCTGTCTTCTCCTATCATTTTGGATCTCCCTCTCCCCCTCCCACTTTCAAATCTCTTACTAGCTCTTCCTTCAGTTAGTCCTGACGAAGGGTCTCAGCCCGAAACGTCGACTGTACCTCTTCCTAGGGATGCTGCCTGGCCTGCTGCGTTCACCAGCAACTTTGATGTGTGTTGCTTGAATTTCCAGCATCTGCAGAATTCCTCGTGTTCTACAGACAGTGCCATTTATTTGCAAATCTGTCCTTTTAACTTCAGCTATCCTTTTAATTTTAACTTTTGATTTTTGCTCTCAATTTACATTAAGAACTGAAGACTGGCTCCTGTTTACAACAAGGAGCTGACCAAAAAATATTAGTTGGAAGTTTAATTTACTCAAAAGCAACTTTTTGATCTCTAGTAGTGTTAGCTGCTATGTTAGAAATCTGAGCTTGGCAAAAAAGACCCCATGGCTCTGGACAGTCATTCTCCATCACAGTTCCAGTTTAAGCAATTCCTGCTTCTCTACTTTGTTTAGAAACACAGACACATAGAAACATAGAAAACTTGCAGCACAATACAGGCCCTTCAGCACACAAAGGTGTGCCGAACATGTCCTTACCTTAGAAATTACCTAGGCTTACCTCTATTTTTCTAAGATCTGTGTACCTATCCAGGAGTCTCTTAAAAGACCCTATTGTTTCTGCCTCCAGCACCATTGCTGGCAGCCCATTTCACACACTCACCGCTCTCTGTGTAAAAAAACTTACCCCTGACATCTCCTCTGTACCTGTTTCCAAGCACCTTAAAACTGTGCCCTCTTGTGCTAGCCATTTCAGCCCTGGGAGATAGTTCTGACTATCTACAATATCAATGCCTCTCATCATCTTGTACACCTCTATCAGGTCACCTCTCATCCTCCGACACTCCAAGGAGAAAAGGCTGACTTCACTCAACCTATTCTCATAAGGCATGCTCCCCAATCCGGGCAACATACTTGTAAATCTCCACTGCACCCTTTCTACGGTTTCCACATCCTTCCTGTAGTGACGTGACCAGAAATGAGCATAGTACTCCAAGTGGGGTCTGACCAGGATCCTATATAGCTGCAATATTAACTCTTGGCTCTTAAACTCAATACCACATTTGATGAAGGCCAATGCACTGTATGCTTTCTAACCGCAGAGTCAACCCGTGCAGCAGCTTTGAGTGTCCTATGAACTTGGACCCCAAGTCCCTCTGATCCCCCACACTGCCAAGAGTCTAACCATTGATGCTATGTTTTGCCATCATATTTGACCTACCAAAATGAACCACCTCAGACTTATTTGGGTTGCACTCCATCTGCCACTTCTCAGCCTAATCTTGCATCCTATCAATGTCCCACTGTATCATTTGACAGCCCTCCACAGTATCCACAACACTGACACAACTTTGTGTCAGCAACAAATTTACTAACCCATCCCTCCACTTCCTCATCCAGATCATTTATAAAAATCACAAAGAGTAGGGGTCCCAGAACAGATCCCTGAGGCACACCACTGGTCATCGACCTCCATGCAGAATATGACCTGTCTACAACCACTCTTTGCTTTCTGTGGGCAAGACAGTCCTGGATCCCCAAAGCAATGTCCCCTTGGATCCCATGCCTCCTTACCTTCTCAATAAACCTTGCATGGGGTACTTTATCAAATGCCTTGCTGAAATCCATATACGCTACATCTACGGCTCTACCTGCATAAGTGTGTTTAGTCATATCCTCAAAAATTTCAATCAGGCTTGTCAGGCACAACCTGTCTTTGATAAAGCCATGCTGACTATTCCTAATCATATTATGCCTCTCCAAATGTTCTTAAATCCTGCCTGTCAGGATCTTCTCCATCAACTTACCAGCCACTGAAGTAAGACTGACTGATCTATAATTTACTAGGATGTCTCCACTCCCTTTTTTGAATAAGGGAACAACATCTGTAACTCTGCAATCCTCCAGAACCTCTCCCATCCTCATTAATGATGCAAAGATCATCAGCAGAGGCTCAGCAATCTTCTCTCTCACTTCCCACAGTAGATTGGGGTACATCCCATCTGGTCTCAGTGACTTATCCAACTTGATGCTTTCCAAAAGCTCCAGCACATCCTCTTCTTTAATATCTACATGCTGAAGCTTTTCAGTCCGCTGTAAGTCATCCCTACAATCGCCAAGATCCTTTTCCGTAGTGAATACTGAAGCAAAATATTCATTAATACCTCTGCTAGCTCCTTCGGTTCCATACACACTTTTCCACTGTCACACTTGATTGGTACTATTTTCTCATGTCTTATCCACTTGCTCTTCACATACTATTAGAATGCCTTGGGGTTTTCTTAATCCTGTCCACCAAGGCCTTCTCATGGCCCCTTCTGGCTCTCCTAAATTCATTCTTAAGTTCCTTCCTGCCAGCCTTATAATCTTCTAGATCTCTATCATTACCTAGTTTTTTGAACCTTTCGTAAGCTCTTCTTTTCTTCTTGACTAGATTTACAACAGCCTTTGTACACCACAGTTCCTGTACCCTACCATCCTTTCCCTGTCTCATTGGAATGTGCCTATGCAGAACCCTACACAAATATCCACTGAGCATTTGCCACAATTCTTCTGTACATTTCCCTGAGAACATCTTTTTCCAATTTATGCTTCCAAGTTCATGCCTGATAGCCTCATATTTCGCCTTACTCCAATTAAACACTTTCCTAACTTGTCTGTCCCCATCCCTTTCCAATGCTATGGTAAAGAAGATAGAATTGTGATCACTATCTCCAAAATGTTCTCCCACTGAGAGACCTGACACCTGACCAGGTTCATTTCCCAATACCAGATCAAGTATAGCCTCTCCTCTTGTAGGCACATCTACATATTGTGTTAAGAAACCTTCCTGAACACTCTTAACAAAGTCCATCCCATCTAAACCCCTCATTCTAGGGAGATGCCAATCAATATTTGGGAAATTAAAATCTCGCACCACAACAACCCTGTTATTATTCCTCCTTTCCAGAATCTGTCTCCCTGTCAGCTCCTCAATGTCCCTGTTACTATTGGGTGGTCTATAAAAAACATCCAATAGAGTTATTGACCACTTCCTATTGCTAACTTCCACCCACAGAGACTCCGTAGACAATTCGTCCATGACTTCCTCCTTTTCTACAGCCGTGACACTATCTCTAATCAATAGTGTCATGCCCCCACCTCTTTTGCCTCCCTCCCTGTCCTTTCTGAAACATCTAAAGCCTGGCACTTGAAGTAGCTATTCCTGCCCCTGCACTATCCAAATCTCTGTAATGGCCACAACATCATAGCTCCAAGTGCTGATCCACGCTCTAAGCTCATCCGCTTTGTTTATAATATTCCTTGCATTAAAATAGACACATCTCAAACCAGCAGTCTGAGTGTGTCCCTTCTCTATCACCTGCCTATCCTCCCTCTCGCATTGTATCCAAGCTTTCTCTATTTGTCAGCCAACCACCCCTTCCCCCGTCACTTCAGTTCAGTTCCCACCCCCCAGCAATCCCAGTTTAAGCTCTCCCCAATAGCCATTGCAAACCTCCCCACCAGAATAGCCTTTGCAAACCTCCCCAACGGTCCCGCAGGATTCAAGAACAGCCGGTCCTTGTATAGGTCCCACCTGCCCCAAAAGAGGTCCCTTTTCCATTATTTTTTATTGATTTCTATATAGAAGAATACAGAGTTCAAGGAATACATATTATAAAACAAAAAATAATAATAATACCGGATACCGTATATTGAATCACATTAATGAGCTCCTTACTCTATAGTCATATGGATTAGATTAATTTGTATATTAGAATATAAACAATTTTATTAAAAAAAGGATCTACACCCACTACCAAAGTCGAAGCTGTTTAGGAAAGAAAAAGAAAAAAAAATTAACTGATAATAAAATATACTGTTAACCAACTTCTGCACTTTAACAAGAAGTCAAAGATTATGAAGATAATTTAAAAATGGCCCCCACAAATTTTGAAAATCTTGGTTAGCTTCAGAAATTGAACAACAAATCTTTTCAAAATTTAGGTATGCCATAACATCCTGTAACCACTGAGCATGATTAGGCGGAACAGCATCCTTCCATTTAAACAAAAGCACCCTTCTAGCCATAAGAGAAATAAAAGCCAAAATGTGCAGATCAGATGTCTTCAAAATGATGTCTTTCCTTCAAACAATACCAAATAGGGCAGTCAAAGGATTAGGCTTAAAATTTACTTTAAAGTATACAGAAAAAGTTTGGAATACTTCCTTCCAGTATTTTCCAAGACTTGGGCACGTGCAAAACATGTGAGTAAGTGAAGCTTCTCCATTGTTACACCTATCACAGTAGGGAGATATATCCCTATAAAAACAAGATAACTTATCCTTGGTCATATAAGCCCTATGAACCACTTTAAATTGTAGGAGGGAATGACGAGCACATAACGATGAAGTATTAACCAATTTAAAAATCTCATTCCAAGTTTCTTCAAAAATTGAAGTCTGTAAACCTTGTTCTCAAAGATTTTTGATTTTGTCTAAAGAATCATTTCTCATTCCCAACAACATATCATAAATATTGGATATTGAACCATTATAGGTTTCATATTAAGAATTTCATCTAATATGTTCTTATCAGGTCTATTAGGAAATGTATATAATTGAGATCGCAGAAAATCTCTGATTTGTAAGTACAGGAAAAAATGGGTTTTTGGTAAACTATATTTAGTTGACAATTGTTCAAACAAAGAAAGACTTTCTCCCACAAACAGATCTCGGAAGCATGTAATGCCCAATCTTTCCTATTGTTTAAAGACTACATCAATCATAGAAGGCTGAAAAAATAATTTAAAAAAATGGGACTAGAAAGGGTGAATCTCAATAAACCAAAGTGTTTTCTAAATTGTATCCAAATCCTTAAAGTATGTTTGACTACCGCATTTTCAGTTATCTAACTTAAGGATAAAGGAAGTGAAGATCCCAGAAGGGAGATAATAGAAAATTTATTAACAGAGTTAGCTTCTAAAGAAGCCCACCCTGGACAGCTCTTGTGATTAATATAGTATAACCAAAATGTGAGATTCCGTATACTAGCTGCCCAGTAATAAAACCTAAAATTTGGTAAAGCTAAACCTCTATTCTTTTTGACTTTCTGGAGATGGACTTTATTCAATCGAGGATGTTTATTTTTCCATATGTAGGAGGATAAAATAGAGTCCAGAGAGTCAAAAAAGGATTTAGGAATAAAAACAGGTAATGCCTGAAAGAGATATATAAGTTTAGGTAAAACATTCATTTTAATAGAATTAATTCGGCCAATCAATGATAATGAAAGGGGCGACCAATTTGTTAATGTTCTTTTTATATAATTTAATAAAGTAAGAAAATTTTCTTTAAGTAAGTATTTATAATTCTTAGTAAATGTAACACCCAAAATAAGTGAATTGGGTTCTTACAATTTTAAAATGATGGTTAATATCAGTTAATAGTAAAATATTCAGTTCAGTGTAGGTTCCGTTTATATCCAGGAAAATGACTAAAACAAGATAGTAAAGAAAGCACAGAAGGTTATGAAGTTTCGACATTAGAAATATAAAGCAATAAATCATCCGCGTAAAGTGAAACTTTATGGATAGTACCCTTCCTTAAAATACCAGTGATATCATTAGATTCTCGAAAAGCGATAGCTAAAGGTTGTAAAGCCAGGTCAAAAAGCAAAGGACTCAAAGGGCAACCTTGTCTGGTTCCACCTTGAAGGTTGAATGGTTTAGAATTCTGAAAATTAGTAAGAACCCGAGCAACAGGGGATAAATACAGTAATTTAATCCATTGAATAAAGTTGGACCCAAAATTAAATTTTTCTAAGATTTTAAATAAATAATGCCATTCAACCTGATGAAAAGCCTTCTCAGCATCTAAGGATAACACACGCTCTGATATTTCCTAAGAAGGAGAATAAATAACATTTAATAATCAATGAATATTAAAATGAGAATATCAATTTTTAATAAAACCAATCTGATCATCAGAAATGATAGATGGTAAGATATTTTCATCTTACGGGCCAGAACTTTAGATAAAATTTTAGCATCAACATTAAGTAAGGAAATTGGTCTATATGAAGAACATTCAGTTGGGTTCTTATTTTTTTTGAGGATAAGTGAAATAGAAGCTTCGTAAAAAGATTGTGGCAACCTAACTGACTTAAAAGAACCTGAAAAAACTGAACATAAATGGGGTATGAGCAAAGAAGAAAAAGCCTTATAAAATTCTCCAGAAAATCCGTCAGGACCTGGAGCTTTCCAGGAATGCAACGAATGTACAGCCTCGGCTATTTCTTCGTGAGAAATACATTGATCCAAATGTTTTCGATCATCAACAGAAAGTGTAGGGATATTTATTTGGTCTAAAAAGTTATCCATTACAGTACTATCTTTAAGAAGATCAGAACTATAAAGTTTGGAATAATATTCTCTAAAAGTATCATTTATTTCTAAATGATCAGTTGTCCTAATACCGTTAGCTTTATAAATTTCATCAATCTGTCATTCAGCACTAGAAGTTTTAATTTGGTTAGCCAATAATTTACCTGTTTTATCTCCATGAATATAAAATTGACTTTTATCCTTTAGAAATTGAGTTTCAATAGGGTATGTTAATAAAAAATCATATTTAGCTTTAATTTCAACCAGTCTTTTGTATACAACAGGATCTGAAATCAAAGCATATTCTTCATCTAATTGTTTCAGCTGATTGGATAAATTAATTCTCTCTTCATTAGCTTTTTTCTTAACACTTGCAGTATAAGAAATGATTTGTCCTCTAATATATGCTTTAAAGGCATCCCATATGACAAGGCTAGAAGTCTCCTCCACCGTATTCTCTTCAAAAAAAGAATGATTTGCCTCCCCAAAAACTTTAAGAAATCCTTGTCAGATAACAGAGTTAAATTAAAATGCCAGAATATATTTGTCTGAGGAAAACCAGGAAGATCTATGGATAAAAGCACAGGAGCATGGTCAGAGACAGCAATCTCTTTATATTCACAAGATCGAACTAATGGAATAATTTGGTTATCAATAAAAAAAGTCA
This sequence comes from Mobula hypostoma, assembly GCF_963921235.1. Classification (NCBI taxonomy): domain Eukaryota; kingdom Metazoa; phylum Chordata; class Chondrichthyes; order Myliobatiformes; family Myliobatidae; genus Mobula; species Mobula hypostoma. The sequence goes on from NC_086100.1 coordinate 141,398,188, forward strand.
AGTCTGGAATATGTATGATGAACATGAGAGAAAAATGAGTATTCTCTATCTGTTGGATATAAGAAACACCATATATCAACAATACCACATTTCGTTAAAAATGAATGGATAAACGAAGCTGATTTATTAAGTGTCACTGGTTTAGAAGAGGACCGATCTAAAACTGGGTCTATCGAGCAATTAAAGTCTGCCGCCATCACCAATGCATACACACTCAGATCAGGCAAAATCGAAAAAAATCGCTCAAAGAATCCTGGGTCATCTATATTTGGGGCATAAACATTGGCAAATACCAACAATTTATTCTCTAATTTCCCTGATACTATAACAAGTTGTCCATTAGTATCAGAAACAATCTTGTGTTGAACAAAAGGAACTGTATTTTCTATAAAAATTGAGACACCTCTAGCTTTGGCCTGAAAACTTGAGGGAAAGTGCAAGCCTCTCCATTGGCTAAAAAGGCGTGAGTTATCAGAATTACGTATGCGTGTTTCCTGTAAAAAAAAAATTGGGACCTTAAATTTTTTAATATAGGCAAAAATCTTATTTCGTTTCAAAAGATGATTTAATCCTTTCACATTAAGACTAAGTAAATTAGTATTATAATCCATTTTATTATTATTTTAAAAAGAAATTAGAAGGATAATCCTTAAGAAGATTAATAAAACTAAACAATGACCTATGAGATAAGAAAACCAAACAGTTTTGACTAAAAATCCCAAACAGCTTCCAAGAAAAAAAACCCAAAGCCCTCCCCCCTCCCAAAGAGAGAACGTCAACGCCTACAACTAATGACGGCATCCCTCCAAAAATCCTGCTGGCTTAGCTCCAAATAAATTACAAGGTTAGAATATTCCAACCTAGTCAAAACAACAGATAATAAAGAGACAGTTAATTCTGGTATCAAAAAAAAAACTCGAGAAAAATAAGTATAATATAAAATAATATGGACACACAGAATATTGGCTCATTAAGATTTTAATCTCAAAGTAAAACCTCAAGAGGTTCTGAAAGAAAATTGACTACAAGCTTCACCAGAGGCAAAATACACAATTATTCATGCAAGTTTTTGTTAACCAGCTCTAACATGACACTTTTAAACTTAACAGACAATGTAATAGCACATTAAAGTCTTATTCTCAAATCCTTAAAATGTTGAAAAAGAAAGAGTTAAGTACAAAGTTTAGCAAAGGTAAAATAAACAGCTATTCATGTAACAAATAATAAGCAGTCACTTTACTGACTCTAAATATTCCTGAGCCTGGAGACTTGAACGGAACCATTTTGGTGATCCATCCTGCAGTGTAATTCTGAGCTTCGCCAGGTACCATAAAGAAGGTTTAAAATCTTGTTTGTAGAACTCCGACATGACGTTTTTGAACTTAGCACATTCCCTCATAATCTCTGCTGAGAGATCTTCAACAGTTCTAATCTTTTTTCCACTAAAGTCAATCATACCTTTCCGACGAGATTCACGAATTATACGGTCCTTTGTTTGAAACTCATGAAAAGCGATTAGCAATGAATGAGGTTTGCTCGTAAACATTCTGTTCCCAGGTATTCTATGCGCTCGGTCGATCATTGGTGTCGATTTTAAAATATCAGGAAATAACTGAATCAGAAAGTTTGCAAAAACTTCCGTAGGACAATCGCCTTCAGTTAACTCTTCAAGACCAAGAATCCGTACGTTATTCCTTCTACTTCTATTTTCTAAATCAATAATCTTCTTAGTTCATTGTTAACCTTGGATTGTTTTTCATAACGCTTTTGCAGGTCGTCCATTTTCTCATCCAGAATCGACAGGATTTCTTCATTCTCTGTTATTCGTTTATCGTGCTCAGTTCAGGTTTCTTGAATAGAGTCCAGTTTCATGCTTAATTGCTTAATTTCAGAGCCAAGTTGTTGAAACTCTTCGGAGGATTCTTTTCTGAATCGCTGCAATTCCTCAGATGCTTCCTTTCTGTGCTTTTGCATCAATTCGATAATAGAATCCAAAGATGTAAAGAATCTTCTTCTTTTTTACCTTCAGCAGTTCTCGTAGTTATAGTGTCAGATCAGGTTGGAAGGTAACAAAAGTAAACTAGGAGCGGCTGTAAAATGCTGTTATTCCATCCACCGCCAACAGGAAGTTGGCAATTCCTTCATGACTTTCTCCTTTTCTACAGCCGTGACACTATCACTGATCAATAGTGCCATGCCCCACCTCTTTTGCCTCCCTCCCTCTCCTTCTGAAACATCTAAAGCCTGGCACTTGAAGTAGCTATTCCTGCCTCTGCACTATCCAAATTTCTGTAATGGCCACAACATCATAGCTCCAAGTACTGATCCACGCTCGAAGCTCATCTGCTTTGTTTATAATACTCCTTGCATTAAAATAGACACATCAGAGCAAGTGCCTTCTCTATCACCTGCCTATCCTCCCTCTCGCATCGTCGCCAAGCTTTCTCTATTTTTGAGCCAACCACCCTTTCCTCCGTCACTTCAGTTCGGTTCCCACCCCCCAACGATCCTTGTTTAAGCTCTCCCCAGTAGTCTTCGCAAACCTCCCCACCAGGATATTGGTTCCCTGGCATTCAAGTGCAACCCGTCCTTTTTGTATAGGTCCCACCTGCCCCAAAAGAGGTCCCAATGAACCAGAAATCTGAATCCCTGCCCCTGCTCCAATCCCTCAGCCATGCATTTATCCTCCACCTGATTCTATTCCTATACTCACTATCATGTGACACAAGATCCCGAGATCTTGATGAAGTGTCTCACCCCAAAATGTCAAATTTTTATTTTCCTCCATAGGTGCTGCCTGACTTGCAAGATGCTCTGTGTATTATTTGTACTTCTGTCACATTCATTGAACTTTTGCTCTCTCTGTTCTTGTATCCCTTTTAGCATTATCAAGAGAAAACCTGCAGATGCTGGAAATCCAAACAACACACACAATATACTGAAGGAACTCAGTAGGCCAGGCAGCATCTATGGAAAAGAGTACAGTTGATGTTTTGGGTCGAGAGCCTTCGGTTTCATCTGCCACCTATCCACCCAATATAATGGTATACCACATCTCATTAAGTCCATTCCTAGTCTCCACAAAGTTCACTATACCTCCAGGTTTTGTGCCACCTAAAAATTGTAAATTATGTTTGTACATTCAAGTACAAGTTATACATATAAATGATGAAATGCGATGGTCCTAATACTACCCGAGGAGCTACCATTTACTTCTACTTTCTGTTTTCTGTGACTAAGTCAATTTTCTTTCTGGGCTGATACAGCTCTTTTACTCATTGGCACTCAATATTGACGATGAGCTTATTATATGACAATTTCAGGTGCCATTTTGAAATCCATTTTTACTGAATCAAATTATTACTGTTGCAAAGCATTTTGGCTTGATCAGATTATTGTTAATTATTACTAATTATTCTATGCTTGACAAGTGCCTGTTATTTCTGTCCCTGATTATTAATTGTGGAACTTACCCCATTACCAGTTTCCAGTCTTCAGACAATACCCATAAATCAATTGTTGTTTTTTGCACCTAGGATAATTCTCACCAAAAGAAATTACCAAAGGAATGAAACTTTTGCTTTTTAAGGACAGTACCTGAAACTTTTTGTAATCTCCAGGGTAGAGTAGTTATGATATTGAGAAGAATAAAAGTCTCACCAAAGTGGTGAATTTTACAGCAAGTTTTAAACAGGGAGAAGTCATTTGAGAACTGTATATAAGTTTGGAAATCCATGTTCCTTATTAATATTCAGTGAGCTTGAATTCTATTAATACTCTTTCGGTATTATATCAACATAAATCATCATAAGTGCAGGGATAAAAGCAGTAAAAGCTTTTGTCCCTAGGGTAAGGCATAGTTAAATAAATTCCCCAGTGATTTTAAACATGATTTTCATGGCAGAACAATAGAATGGTAACCAGTCTGATATTGATATTGCTTTATGCTTTAAATGCAAATTACTTACACAGTACATGAAAACTTCATCTAAAATTTCATCCACAATCTGAAAGGTAGTTTCAAATTCCAATCATGAAACACCTCTAACGCTCATTAGCAATAATTTAACATATTATCTGTGCCACATGAAGTATATGAGATAATATAATGGGGTTAAAATGTACCCCCAAGCTTCAGTGCAGCTGTATTTACCAAAGCATTATTAACTAAATAGTACTTCTTTACTTGTGCTTAGTAGGAGTGCTGGAAGGTGCTGTGCAGAACCTGAGGGCCATACCCAGCAACCAGCACCTTCAGAGTCAACAGAAATCTCTGAGATTGTTGGTGAGTGATGCATGTGTGGGCATCAGAGGTGTTCACAAATAATCTCTGAGTCCATTGTGGTGATGTTATTTGCTAACACAAGGATGAGTGAGAAATAATGGCTAGAAAATCAGCCTATACTGATTAGTGTTAATGGAAATAAAAACTGCGTGAATAGAACAGCAGATTGCAGATTTGCCCTCAAATGTTTGTCTGTTGCAAGTAGTCAAAGTTATCCTGCAATGTCACATATGCAAAATAGCATTATTGGCAAGATATAATTGTGAATCAACTGCTTGTACATTGATTTTTAAACTGTTTTAATAGGAAAACCAGAGAAGAAACTTTCAACTTTCAAGTAAAGCGATTGAACCAGGTAGACCATCCCAGATATATATTTCCTCTGATAGGACTGGCTGCAAGTGGTTAATTAGGAATAGACTGAGATTTGAACTTTAACCCCACAAAAGTACTCCAACTTAGACATTTGATCCCCAGTGCCCATCTTCCATTCGCTGATTGGAGAACATTATAGGTGAACAAGGAAGTTTTTGAAATATAAGGTCTTATTTAATTAGGCAAGTCACTTCATTTTACCTGCACAAACTAAATGTTCTCTGACACAAGCCAGACCAAGTTCCAACAGTTGGACAGTTTGTAATTTTAATTTATGTTTATCAACAACCTTTTAATTTATTTCTCTAATGTAATTCTGTTTGGTTATTTAAATTAAATTGTTTGGCTATCCAACTATTGCTCTGATGAATGACATCTGAGGTATAGTAAAGGCATCCGTTAGTCTTGCGAGACCATGGATCTGTGCCTGTAAAGTCTTCACTCTCCAGGGCACAGGCCTGGGCAAGGTTGTACGGAAGACCAGCAGTTGCCCACGCTGCAAGTCTCCCCTCTCCACGACACCAATATTGTCTAAGGGAAGGGCATTAGGACCCATACAGCTTGGCACCAGTGTCGTCTCAGAGCAATGTGTGATTAAATGCCTTGCTCAAGGACACAACACTTTGCCTCGGCTGGGGGTCGAACTCACAACCTTCAGGTTGCTAGTCCAATGCCTTAACCACTTAGCCACGTGCCCACATCTAAATGGAACATTAATAAGGGCCTTTTATCACATAAATTCCAGGAGACTGATAGGTTGCAAAATACAGATGTGCAATTTGTGACTAACTATTAGTCAACTACTTAAAAGATGACTTGGAGCGAAATGTCCAAAGCGCAGGAAAAATGTGAAATATCTTAGATGCATGGTTTACTGTGGTCAGATTTGACCATTAATTATTTGTAAAAGTGGTGGATGAGTCATTTTATACCAATGATTTAAAACAGGGTAAATACAATGTAGAAAATGCAGTCCTGCAGTAATTTTTTGAAATGCTATATTAGCATCAAAATTGCCATAGGGAAGCTTTCTTTTTTGGAAATGCTGAATGATTGCTTCTGCGGGGTTACTGATTATTGTTAGAGGTGTAAAAAACATAACAGCACATAGAGGTCATGGTAGGTTTGCATTTCTGTTGATATTCAAATAAGTAAATTTCACATAATTTGCTGGATTATATGTCTAGTTAACATAAGATTCATTATACCTTTCATAAGGCCTATTATGTCATTAAGAGTCTTGGCACATCCTCTATCATTGCTTTGTAAATATATAATCAATTTACTGGTTACACTCTCTTTGGTGCAAGTTATTCATCTGCTTTTCAGGGAGAACGGACAACATTTTTTTTTATCTTTTGAAGCCTCTCAGATGAGAAACTATGTTGAGCCACCTTGTTTCCTATTATATCTCGGCATTTACTGCCAGTGGAAACAGTGGAATGTATTGACAGAGGTCAAATTGTTTATTTTCAGGTCCCTGAACATATTCATTTGCATGACTCAATCTTTAGCTTGGCTGGAGAGAAAAACAAATTGTCAGTAGATTACAACAGTGGTCAAACAGGAATATGATTATACCTAAATATTGTAAAGTAGTATTTGAATTAATACTGAAATACACCTAAAACCTGCCATATTAATGATGCAAAATAGGTTGATCCATTTAACATAAACAGCAAAACAAAAAGTAGGAAACCAAATGTATTGTTTTTATTTCTGTGACAACCAGGCAAGAATTTTAGTGCACGTTACATCCAGGGAATGATCACAGACAAGAACATACAGTACGGTAAATGAAGAAAAGAGCAAGTCATCCTTCAAGTTTGTTCTTTCTAGAAGCCACATAGAAAATGTAGAATTAGCTAACTATGCAGCAAGTGGGACTCCATTGTACTGACATGTTTTTAATCTTATGTGCAGTACATTCCCAGCAATCATGGTCTAATGATTACAGAATTGCAGAGAAGCAATAACACAAGGTGGCCAGATGGCCAGTAAATGGTATAAAGTATTTAGGTATAAGACTTGATAATGATGTAAAGAATTTATATAAATTTAATTATTTACCACTATTGAAAAAAATTCAAGAAGATCTTGACAAATGGATGATACTACCAATAACATTAGTAGGTAGAGTCAATGCTGTAAAAATGAATATATTTCCTAGATTACAATATTTGTTTCAAACATTACCAATACAATTGCCACAAATTTTTTCAAGAGTTAAATAAATGTGTGAAAAAATTTCTTTGGAAAGGTAAGATGTCAAGAATATCATTGGAAAAATTGACATGTAAATTTGAGTTAGAAGGGTTACAACTTCCAAACTTTAAGAATTATTATAAAGCAAATCAACTTAGATTTATTGCATCTTTCTTCGATGATCGAAAACCAGCATGGATTAAAATAGAATTAGACAAGATAGGAGAAAATAGACCTGAAGATTTTATATATAAATGGGAATCTAAATGGATACGGGAAAAGAAAGAATCTCCTATATTAATACATTTGATTGATCTATGGAATAAGATAAATGTTGATAATGAAATACAGAAATCTTTATTAGCAAGGAGACCTTTGTTTCAAAACAGACTTATTCCTTTTACAATGGACAATCAACTTTTATACAATTGGTACCAAAAAGGGATTAGATTTATAGGAGACAGTTATGAACGAGGTATATTGATGTCATTTGAACAACTAAAGGATAAATATAAAATATCAAGTAACACTTTCTTTTGTTACCTTCAATTAAGGGCTTATTTAAAAGGCAAGCTGGGTCAAACAATGTTTTTGCCAAAACCTAATGAAATTGAAATTTTAATTCAAAAAGGGAAAATTAAAAAATTTATTTCTTGTATGTATAATTTGATTCAAAAACAGACAATTAAACAAGGAATCCATAAGTCAAAACAAAAATGGGAAACAGATCTGAATATTAATATTGATGAAACAAATTGGTCAAGATTGTGCCTTGACAGTAAGACAAATACAATAAATGTTCGATTTAGATTAGTACAATATAACTTTTTACACCAATTATATATTACACCACAAAAAAATAAATAGATTAAATTCAAATTTATCCGATAAATGCTTTTGGTGTAATCAAGAAATTGGTACTTTTTTACGTTCCACTTGGTCTTGTTTTAAAATTCAACCCTTTTGGATAAATTTAAGAGTCTTATTGGAACAAATTACTGGAACTCAACTTCCACATAACCATGTATTATTTCTACTAGGTGATATTGAAGGGATAAAGCCAAAACTTAAATTGAATAAGTATCAGAAAGAATTTATAAAAATTGCATTGGCAGTAGCTAAGAAGACTATAGCTGTTACTTGGAAATCTGATTCGTATTTAAGTATGAATCGTTGGAACAATGAAATGGCTAGTTCTATTCCACTCGAAAAAATTACTTATAATTTAAGAGATAAATATGAAACATTTTTGAATATCTAGCGCCCTTATTTACAAAAGATAGGATGGCATATTTAATTGCTCCGATAAAGATCTTGGTCCCTTGGGGAAACTAATGAATAAGTATACTAAATTTATTTTGAATCCCATGGAGCATGTGGAAACCTTCCAATATCCAGGCGGTTCATTTTTTTTCTTTCTTTTCTTTTTAGGTAGGACTACATACGGGGGCGGGGAGGGTTAAGGGGAGGTGGGAGGGTAGATATTATCTTCCATGTATTCATTTTGAAAATTTAATAAAAATTATATTAAAAAAAAATAACACAAGGTGGTTATTTAGCCCGTTGATGCTGATTTAGCTTTCTGTAAGGGCCACCTAACTAGTTCTGCTCAGAGTCACACACTACTGGCTGCATAACTACGAGGGTCAGATCTGAAAAGGAAGCCTGTCAGTCTTGCATGAATTATTCTCCTGCCATTCCAGTACTGTACTGGGAGAGGCAATAAGGAGTAACTGCCCATATACTAAAATCATTCCACATGAAGTTACTACCACACCTATATGTATCCTCTTAAAATTAAATATTGGATTTGAACTTTTCATAGTACAGTTTACAGACAGTCTCAATTCTCTTTAAAACATGAAGAGTACATGAGAGAGAACTACATTAAAAAAAACCTTGACTGGGTAAGATTAGGTTCTTAAGCAGGTTTCGGCATTAATTCAGAGCTGCTGGTACATTTGTTGATCATCAGATGCTTTCGGTAAGGAAGAAAATACAAAATGTATTAGTAACCTAACTGATACATATGTAAGCATACGTTATTTTGCAGGGAGAACTAGACACATGCCAAATACACTCATTATCTACCACTTAGTTTTTAGATTTTACTTGCCTATGCTTTTTTGGTAAGTCTTGCTCAGCCAGGCTCTTTAATGTATCACAAGACAAGACAAAGGAGCAGAAGTAGGCCATTCGGCCCATCGAGTTTGCTCCACAGTTCCCCATGAGCTAAACTATTCACCCATCTAGTTCCAATTTCCGGCTTTTTCCCCATATCCCTTGATACCCTGACTAGTTAGATACCTGTCAATCTCCTCCTGTAGTTTTCTCTCATCTGTTCCTCAAGTCTTTAAAGTGAGTTGAGACCGTCTGTCATGGATGGCCAATTCGACCTCCAAGTAACTAGTTTACATATTCCAGCATTTCTTAAATGTCAGTGCTCATAAGATTTCTATCAACAATAGACAAGAACTTGCAAAAAGCTCCATGCTGCAATTATGTCGTGCAGTTACATTGATCACTCGTCATTTTGACTGGTAACATAATCAGCTTCAAGAACATTTCTATTGACAAGAAAATGGCAATATAATTGTTTTATTTTGCAGAGTAAATCATATAGTAATCAAACCTTTTGCATGAATTTGCAAGTCTTCATAATTCAGAAAAATCCAACCAAGTCAGAATTAGAATCAGGTTTATTATCAGCGACATGTGACATGAAATTTGTTAACTTAGCAGCAGCAGTTCAATGCAATACATAACCTAGCAAAGAGAGAGAGGAAAAAAATAAATAAAATAAAACATAATAATAAATAAACAAGTACATCAATTATGTATATTGAATAGATTATTAAAAATGGGCAAAAACAGAAATACTGTATATTAAAACAAGTGAGGTATTGTCCAAAGCTTCAATGTCCATTCAGGAATCGGATGGCAGAGGGGAAGAAGCTGTTCCTGAATCGCTGAGTGTGTGCCTTCAGGCTTCTGTATCTCCTACCTGATGATAACAGTGAGAAGATGGCATGTCCTGGGTGCTGGAGGTCCTTAATAATGGATGCTGCCTTTCTGAGACACCGCTCCCTAAAGATGTCCTGGGTACTTTGTAGGCTATTGCCAAGATAGAGCTGACTAGATTTACAATTTTCTGCAGCTTCTTTCGGTTCTGTGCAGTAGCCCCTTCATACCAGACAGTGATGCAGCCTGTCAGAATGCTCTCCACAGTACAACTATATAAGTTTTTGAGTGTATTTGTTGACATGCCAAATCTCTTCAAATTCCTAATAAAGTATAGCCATTGTCTTGCCTTCTTTATGACTACAGTCGACCGCGAGTTTCGCATGCGCGAATTCAGCCAACCGCGAATCGAGAAAACCCGGAAGTGCTCTTCCAACACTTGTTGTTCGAACATGTGCAGACTTCTTTTTCTTGTCATTATTCCCTAAACAATGCAGTATAACAACTATTTTGCATAGCATTTACATTGTATTAGGTAATATAAGTAATCTAGAGATGATTTAAAGTATACGGGAGGATGTACGTAGGTTATCGTGGATCGGGATTAAAAAAAAACGGAAGTTCTCTTACTAAGTAAGTCGGAACAGGTACATCCGGTATTATTTAGCATCGGTTAGTCAAACGTTTGTCTTAGTATATAGTATATATTTTACCTTTCTATGCATATAAAACACTTAAGAAACATATGTTTCAGCGCCGGGCTTGGGAACGGAAATTCCCAAGTTCGATCCAGTGACAGAGCACTCCTGAGCGCTCTCCATCCCAGCCGGGTTGATGTGAAGGATCAGAAACCCAATAATTAAACCACAGCGTTGCTTAGTAATAATTGTAGCTTTAATTGGAGCAGGGCTTTTCTCACTTTATCCTTTAAAATTGTTCCGATCGTTGACCGACTGTAGCCTAACTCTTTTCCAATGACCGATGGCGTTTCACCTCTTTCCGATCGCTTTATTATTTCCACTTTATTTTAAATCGCGATCGTGATTATTTTTGTGAACAGAAACACTGCGGATTCAGAGCTCCGCCACCGGGTCCTAATGTCCACCGGACTCTTCCCGGTTAAATAAGGTCCGGGGTTCCGCTGGGTCCTAAGATCCACTGTATTTAGACAGGTTCAATAAGGGACTTGAGCATCTATGTTTTTTGGTATCCGCGAAGGGTCCTGGAACCATTCCCTCGCGGATAAGGAGGGCCAACTGTACATCAATGTATTGGGGGCCAGGTTAGATCCGCAGAGATGTTGACACCCAGCTCTTGAAGCTGCTCACTCTCTCTACTTCTGATCCCTCTATGAGGATTGGTATGTGTTCCCTTGTCTTACCCTTCCTGAAGTCCACAATCAGCTCTTTAATCTTACTGACGTTGAGTGCCAGGTTGTTGCTGTGGCACCATTCCACTAGTTGGCATATCTCACTCCTGTACGCCCTCTCGTCACTACCTGAGATTCTACCAGCAATGGTTGTATCGTCAGCAATATCGTATACAGAGAGTAGAGCAGTGGGCTAAGCACACACCGCTGAGGTGCACCAGTGTTGATTGTCAGTGAAGAGGATATGTTATTACCAATCCACACAGAGTGTGGTCTTCCAGTTATGAAGTTGAGGATCCAATTACAGAGGTAGGTACACTCAAAATGAGGATTTCTTCAAAAGAAACAAAACTTCAGACCATGAAATTCTTCAGCATTTACACTCAGTGGCCACTGTATTAGATGCGGGGGTGGAACCCACTGTGGTCTTCTGCTGCCATATTCCATTCACTTTAAGGTTTAATGTGTGTGTGTTTAGAGATGCTCTTCTGTACACCACTGTGTAGCAATGCATTGTTATTTTAATTACTGTTACCTTCCTGTCTGCTTAAAACCAGTCCAGCTATTTGCCTCTGGCCTCACTTATTAAGAAGACATTTTTGCACACAGGACTGTTGACCACTGAATGTTTTTGTTTTTCCACATCATTTTCTGTAAGCTATAAAGACTGTTATACAAAGTTCAAAGTTCAAAATAAATTTATTATGGAGGTACATATGTCACCATATAGAACGTTGAGATTTGTTTTCTTGTGGGCATACTCAGTAAATCCAAGTACCATAATAGGATTAATGAAAGACTGCGCCCAACTGGGCAGACAAACACCAATATGTAAGACAGCCAACGGGGCAAAAACAGTACAAAAGAAAAAGAAATAATAATAATACAGGAGCGATAAACATTAATAACATAAGACAAAGAGTGCCTGAAAGTGAGTCCGTAGGTTGTGGAAACAGTTCAGTGATGGGGCAAGTGAAGTTGAGTGTAGTTATTCCTGTTGATTCAAGAGCAGGATGATTGAGGGATAATATTGTTCCTGAAACCGATGGTGTAAAACCTCAGGCTTCTGTATCTTCTTCCTGATGGCAGCAGCGAGAAAGGAGCATGATCTGTGCAGATGTGCTCAATGTTGGGGAGGGCTTTATCTGAGATAGACTGGGCTATATTGCTATAATCCTACATTGTGTAGGATTTTCCATTCAAGAGCATTGGTGCAACCAGTCGATATACTGTCCCTGAGATACTCAACCAACCCTTCATGATATCAACAGTCATATAGAATAGAATAGGACCTATCAAGTGTGACAGTGGGAAAATGTGTACGGAACCGGAGGAAATAGCAGAGGTAATTAATGAATACTTTACTTCAGTATTCACTATGGAAAATGTTCTTGGTGATTGTAATGATGACTTGCAGCAGACTGAAAAGCTTGAGCATGTAGATATTAAGAAAGGGGATGTGCTGGAGCTTTTGGAAAGCAATCAAGTTGGATAAGTCGCTGGGACCGGATGAGACGTACCCCAGGCTACTGTGGGAGGCGAGCGAGGAGATTGCTGAGCCTCTGGCGATGATCTTTGCAGCAGCAATGAGGACGGGAGAGGTTCCGGAGGACTGGAGGGTTGCGGATGTTGTTCCTTTATTCAAGAATGGGAATAGAGTTAGCACAGGAAATTATAGACCCGTGAGCCTTACTTCAGTGGTTGGTAAGTTGATGGAGAAGATCCTGAGAGGCAGGATTTATGAACATTTGGAGAGGTATAATATGATTAGGAAAAGTCAGCATAGCTTTGCCAAGGGCAGGTTGTGCCTTACGAGCCTGATTGAATTTTTTGAGGATGTGACTGAACACGTTGATGAAGGAAGAGCAGTAGATGTAGTATATATGATTTCAGCAAGGCATTTGATAAAGTACCCCATGCCAGGCTTATTGAGAAAGTAAGGAGGCATGGGATCCAAGGGGACATTGCTTTGTGGATCCAGAACAGGCTTGCCCACAGAAGGCAAAGAGTGGTTGTAGACGGGTCATATTCTGCGTGGAGGTCAGTCACCAGTGGAGTGCCTCAGGAATCTGTTCTGGGACCCTTACTCTTAGTGATTTTTATAAATGACCTGGATGAGGAAGTGGAGGGATGGGTTAGTAAGTTTGCTGATGACACAAAAGTTGGAGGTGTTGTGGATAGTGTGGAGGGCTGTCAGAGGTTACAGTGGGACATTGATAGGATGCAAAACTGGATTGAGAAGTGGCAGATGGAGTTCAACCCAGATAAGTGTGAATTGGTTCATGTTGGTAGGTCAAATATGCTGGCAGAATATAGTATTAATGGTAAGACTCTTGGCAGTGTGGAGGATCAGAGGGATCTTGGAGTCCGAGTCCATGGGACGCTCAAAGCAGCTGCGCAGGTTGACTCTGTGGTTAAGAAGGCATATGGGATATTGGCCTTCATGAATTGTGGAATTGAATTTAGGAGCTGAGAGGTAATGTTGCAGCTATATAGGATCCTGGTCTGACCCCATTTGGAGTACTGTGCTTAGTTCTGGTCACCTCACTACAGGAAGGATGTGGAAGCCATAGAAAGGGTGCAGAGGAGATTTATAAAGATGTTGCCTGGATTGGGGAGCATGCCTTATGAGAATAGGTTGAGCGAACTCACCCTTTTCTCCTTGGAGCGATGGAGGATGAGAGGTGACCAGATAGAAGTATATAAGATGATGAGAGGCATAGATCATGTGGATAGTCAGAGGCTTTTTCTCAGGGCTGAAATGGTTGCCACAAGAGGACACAGGTTCAAGATGCTGGGGAGTAGGTACAGAGGAGATGTCAGGAGTAAGGTTTTTACTCAGAGAGTGTTGAGTGCAAGGAATGGGTTGCCAGCAACGGTTGTGGAGGGAGATACAATAGGATCTTTTAAGAGACTTTTGGATAGGTACATGGAGCTTAGAAATATAGAGGGCTAAAGGTAAGCCTAGTAATTTCTAAGGTAGGGACATGTTCAGCACAACTTTGTGGGCCAAAGGACCCGTATTGTGCTGTAGGTTTTCTATGTTTCTATTCCACAGTCAAAGACATGTAGATCATATTCTCATGTTTGAGTTGAACTTCCTCTCCTTCTTCTGACTTTTTATGGCAGTTGACTGTCTAACTTAAAGGTGCATTACAGCTACCAACTGGACTATATCCTTTAAGGCAGCACCATCCCTAAATGCTCAATTAAACTGCTTCTTCTTCTTCTACTTCTATTTCCCGCAGTTTAGATGCATCTAGGCGTATAACTGCCCTCCACAGGATATATAATTAATTATAGAATTTCAAGAAACTCAAATTCTCGAAAATAACCTAGTCTCACGTTTAAACTGTCATGTGGTTTCCAAATAATTACATTGTCTCAAATCACATTAATTTCATTTGAATCAGTTGTAAAACTAAAAGCTTCTTGTTTAAGAATATTCATTATGGCATGCTTAACTTTTAGAATTGCTGTTTTCCAAGTCTATCTGCTGTTTCCAGGTTTTCCTTTTCTTGAATCAAAGCCTGTAGTTGTTTATTGAGATCTTGAAGTTCTTCCTCAGTTGTTTCCATGTTTCCTTTTTATAATCCGAATGTAGATAATTCACTTTGCAACAAATTCCTTTTTCCTTTTGTAACTTTGGAATAAGTTTCTCCATTTTTAATCTGTTTTCCATGTCACTGAATTTTGATAACAAGCATCTTTCTCAGAAACAGTCTCTTTTAAATGCAGTACTGTTTCGTCCAATCTCTTTCCAACTCACAGTTGTTCTTATTGAGTACTTCTATTTGTTGATGGAGTTCTACACATTTACCCTGGGTTTCAACCATGTTTCTTGTAAACATAAAATCTGAGCTTTTTCCCTTAAATTCTGATAAATATCTCAAATTCTTGATCATTTGCGATAAGACTCCTTGCCTTCCTTCCTATATATATATATATATACACATATACACACACATACAGCCATTAATTTCCTACCTCTCCTGCCTGTGAACTGTTTGATCCTCCATTCAGCATATCTTTGACTGCTTCCCACCTAAGCCCTGTAATACCAAGATTTTTTTTGCAGACTTGACTATATTTTTAATTTTTTCGGTTCTTTTGTCTGTTTGCACTGAACAGTTAATTGTGTCTACCATAAACAGTACGAAATCCTTCTTACTCATAATTAGTGTATCCTTATTTATCGTATTACAGCCCTCATAATTCACTGGTTTATTATTCCCTGTATTTGTTTGCTTGATAGCCTTCTCCTTTCCAGCAAATGCTTTCACTGCCTCTACGTAACTGATCCCTTGAGTTACTTTTACATATTGTATCTCAGCTTCTTTCTTGCTAATAACGCACCCTTGAATTGTGTTCCTTGCCCCAATTGCAGCATTTCAGCCTAGCTCCCGCCTCACATTTCCCGTGTTCATGTTCTCCAGCGCATCTTCCACGTCTTTGTTTCCCTCTGCAGACTGCCGCAATGTGCCCGAATTTCTGTCACTTAAAGCATTGTAAAGGCATTAGTATATATATTCTGACCTCATAACACATATACCTTAAATAAACTTTAGTCGGCAATCTCTCTTCATCAAAGTTATTCATAACTGATAAACTATCACACTTTCTCCCATTTCTTTAGCTTTCAAACGTTTGGCCTCAATAATTTTTGCTTCTTTTATGTTCTGTCTAATCTCATCCATAGTAACTTTTGTTGGTATCCCTGAAATAACTCCTCTAGTCCACTTTCTATTGTTCAGTATTGAGCATTGTATTTTTTTGCCATTCATTTTATTTAATCTTATCACTTTGCCTTGTTGAGCACTATCCTGACAAATCACTAATAGCGATCCAGTTTGTAAAATCTTTGCTCTTTTGACTTCACCTATAAGTTTGTTGATTATCTTCGTCAAATGAATCGGGTTCCAATCACCAAAAGACGCTCCGTCTTCGCTCAGTTTTATAATTGCTTTAATCTCATCTTCTTTCCGTTGTTTTGCTATCCTATTTTGTTTGTCCCCTGACTCCTCAGAGTTTGACATCTCATACCTTTGTTTTCTTTTCTTACTCTTTCCACTCCATTCCTCTTTCTTGCCAACGTCCATCTCTAACTCACTTCCACTATCCATTGACCAGCAGTTTATCCTGCGGGATATTCTCTTTATCAACTCAGCAGATGTGGCCTCCCTACTCGTCTCCTCTTCAGCAGTTCCGCCCATGATTGGCACTCTGGCTCGAATTGTTGATGAAAACAAGCGACATTGTCGCCTTCTGTTCCTCGCTGCCTGCAACATGCAGGCTCAGTTCCCCACAATTCGGCTCTCCTCGTTCAATTCGCCTCTCCCCAATTCGGTCTTCTCAACTCACTCAATTCTTCGTCCACGATCCTAGTTCTGGCAATTAAACTGCTTGACCATGTCTGCATGCTTTTATGCTCTGAGTTTCTGCCACATGATTGGCTGATTAGATTAAAAAGCAGGTGTACAGGTGTACTTAATAAGGTAGCCACTGAGTGTATATTATATATTAAACTGCCATTGTGCCCACAACCATTTTCGTTTGAACCCACAACTTAAACACCAGCACCATAGCCCAGTTGTGGGTTTGAAGTTTGGAACTGAAGTAATCAAATTCTGGGCTAAACGATTGACATTGAATTTCAAACCCCATGATTATTCCTATTATGATAAAATTAATCATGGATCCTTTTCTATTTAGCAGATGTAGGAAAACTGCTTCTAAAGGATCGTCCTTTAACTAATTTGCATAGCTATGAGTTTCAGCTGTGAATTTCTCTTTTCACTATCTAGGGAGAATAAGGCAAGCATGAGTGAAGGATAGGTATTACATCTGGAGCAATAAAAAAGGTGAAAAAACATAATTTTAACAAAACTACTACTTAGTAATTCAATAGACTATATAATAAATAGCCATTCTTCTAACTCAATAGTAAATACCTTCCATTGAGAGACGTTCATTGTAGGGCAGAGTTGAACTCTGGGAAAAGAGACAATATTGACCTATTGAAAATAAACAGGAGGAGAATTAAAGAAAGCCACTTAATGTATAATTCAGCTTAATTAGATCAGCTATCTTCTTCCAATCAGATATTTAGTCTTGATGAGGTCAGGTTGGTTTGAAATACAACTGATTTCCTAAATTCTAATTATTTTTCTTTGGATTCAGAAACAAGAGGTATCATTAGCAACAAACACTCCAATTAAATATAAATGCTTATTAACAGCATGACTTTTAAATAAAGCAAAGCACAATTACTAAAGATAATTGAGCTCGCAAACAACAGGAATTCTGCAGATGCTGGAAATTCAAGCAACACACGTCAAAGTTGCTGGTGAATGCAGCAGGCCAGGCAGCATCTCTAGGAAGAGGTACAGTCAACGTTTCAGGCCGAGCTGTTGGATTTCCACATTTCATGCCAGTGTTAATGCACAAAGCAACTTGAAGCAAGGAAGGCGTACTCTATGAATTGCAATTGGTTTGAAGTAGCAAGAGAGTTAGCATTAGTCTATCACTAATATTATGAAAAAGAATCTTCTTCCATTTGACTTCTCTCTGATTTGCTATATTTGCAGATTAATTGGCATTTAAACTTGTCCTGGAAAGTTAAATACAATAATTGCTATTGTAAATTCTTCTTTTGTGAAAATTAGTAACAGTTACTAATCAATCTGCCTTGCTAATAAGCATACAATTAAAGTAAATGTCTCATTCTTTGGGGCAGTGAACATTAGTTGAAAAAATGTTTTAATGTTTTAATAATTTTCTTACATCCTTTCCTTTTGTCTTTTCTTCATTCTTAATCCATTTTCCTTTCTGTTCATGTCTATACTTAGTTTGCTTTTGAATCCATCATTTTCCACTCCTTTTTTCTTCTGAATCTTTAAAACAAATTGATTGAGGAGATACACAGTTAGTTCCATTATGCACCATCTGTCCAATACTGTTAATATCTTACAAGAAAATAAAGATTTCTAAGGCAAAGTGTGCGGGTACTAAGTGAACTAATAGCACACATAGTGGGAAGTCCTGCTCCAGCAAATTTGGCATATTGGTTAACTTAATACAATATAAAAAACTAAATGTTTACCCACTAGATGTCACTGATATTTAATTTACACTGTAAACATTAAAATAAAATAATAGAAATTGCTGAAAATACCCAGCATGTCAGAGAGCATCTGAAGAAGGAGAAAATAAAGTCAAATGTTTCGGTTCAATTCTTTCATGACCAGTCATTGATCTGAACTCAAACAGCAGGACAAAGGGTCTCAGCCTGAAACGTTGACTGCACCTCTTCCTACAGATGCTGCCTGGCCTGCTGCGTTCACCAGCAACTTTGATGTGTGTTGATTGATCTGAACTCTGTTTCTCTCTCCAGTATTTTCTGTTTTTATTTCAGATTCCCAGCACCTGCTTTTAATTAATATTTATCAGCTTATATGAATTTTGAGATAGGAATTTCAATGGCACCAAATTAATTTTTAAGGCATATTCAGAAACAGAAACAGAAGGAGAAACATGAGAATCCAGTATGGAAGGTCATCCAGTGTTGGTCTGCAGAAACAGACAAGCTTTTACATGATTACTCTTGAGCTAGTAGACTGGTCCATGTCTGTCCATTTCCAAGGCTGACAGTTTCAAGTTTCTCAGAGCAAATTTCACCGACAATCTGTTCAGGTCCAATGATGTCGATGCCATGACCAAGACATTCCGCCAGCGTGTCTAGTTCCTTAGGAGGTTGAAGAAATTTGGCATGTCCCCCTCCAACCTTCACCAATTGTTAAGTATGCGCCATAGAAAGCATCCTATCCACATGCATCACACCTTAGTATGGCAAGTTCTCTGCCTGATACCGCAAGAAACTACAAAGAGTTGAGGACACTCAGCATATCATGGAAACCAGCCTCCCCTCCATAGATTCTGCCTGCCCTTTTTGCTGCCTTGGTAAAACATCAAGTGTAATTGAAGACCCAACTCACTCCACACAATCTCTCTTCTACTCCTCCCATTGTGCAGAAGATGCGAAAGCCTGATATCTTGTACCATTGGGCTCAAGGATAGCTTCTATCCCACTGTTATAAGACTATCTGACATGTCTTTAGTATGATAAATGGAACCTTGACCTCACAGCTTACCTTGTTAAGATCTTGCACATTGTCTCCCTGCATTGCAGTTTCTCTGTAACTGTAAAACGTTATTCTGTTCGTTGCTTTTTCCTTGTGCTACCTCATTGCACCGACGTGATTAAATGATTTGTATGGAGGGCATGCAAAGCAAAGATCTTTCACCGTACCTTGGTACAAGTGACAACAATAATATAATTAACAAATTTGTAATAATAAAAAATTACAATGATTTCAGCGAACTATTGTCAACTGAAGGGCCTGTTCCTGTACTGTATTTTTCAATGTTCTAATAATTCTGTTCCCCTTCGACAGAGGCTGCCTGACCTGCAGTATGCTTCCAGCATTCTCTGGTTTTATTTCACATCTCCAAAGACTGCATTTAAAAAGAATCACATTCTGGTTAGTTAATTAACTGCTGTTAATTACCCCTATTGTAGGTTAATCACTAACACATGAAAAATAGGTTGATGGGTATGTGAGAGAATAATTTACAGGTCTGGAAAGCGAAAAGAGAGTGGGCCTGATGACAATGCTCTGTTTGGAGCTGGCATGAATCTGACAGGCTGAATATCCTTCTCAATGTGGTAATAAGTAAGTTGATGGTGATTTGATTGAAATTTTCATGATATTAAGAGAATTAGATAGATGAAGAGAAACTATTTTAAGTGATTAGGGTCTAGGAGCAGGGTCCAATATCTAAAAATTATTGCCGGGATTTTTAGAAGTGAATTCGGAACATTTCTACGTGCAGAAGGTGGTAGAAAGTCTGTTCCACAAATAAGAGCTAAAGTTGGTCAATTGGTAACTTCAAATCTGAGCTTGATGGGTGTTTGTAAGATATTAAAGGTGTGATGGATGCCAAGGAGTTAGATGGCAGGATTACAAATATCTGACAGAATAGACCCAAAGTGGTCAAAAGTTTGCTCCTGTCCTCATGTTTCTGTGTAGGATCATTTATCTTGTTGTTTGTGTAAGCAAATAAACAGCGGTAGACAAAAACTGAGCATCTCAACCGAACAGTAATATCTGGAACAATTCAACGAAGTCCTGCTACATAGTTCAGTCTATTCTTAAAGACACACATACTTAGAGTCTGAAAATAAAGGGTAGCCACGAAGAAGTGAAGTGAAGTTTTGTTGCTTAGCAGGTGATTCACTGTCTAGAAGACTGTAGTCTCAGTCATTGACTGAGTTCAAAATGGATCAATAAAAGTATGGGTATTGGAGGAATCAGAAATAAGGCACAAACGAGATGTCGAGGAAGACATTCACAAATAAACTTGTTGAATGTCAGAGCAGGCTCGTGGAGCTGAATAGTCAACTCTTGCTCCTATTCCTTATGTTCTATGTGTTTATATATATACCCTATCCTCGTTATATGTGCGGGATACATTCCTCGCAATCAACACGTAATGTGAAAAGGCATAATGTGAATAATTATTTAAATAGGGAAAATAGGGATGCGTTCTGGAGGGCTTCCTAAATATGTTTTATCTGTAATTTATTCACATTTTCATACCAATACAACACAAAAGCAGTACCACAAGGCAACATTTGTATTATATTTAATCAATTTAAGGTAAAATTCAACGTAATAAATCATAGAAAGTTAACATACTAGGGTGTATAGTACTCACCAACAGTGGCAGGTGTGTTTGCTCTTGGAGATGAGTGGTTGTTGTGGTGCGGACAGCTTTATATAGATGAGGTGGATGGTTGTGTCTCGTCAGGATCATCAAGGACAGCAAGGGGTTGAAGGAAGACTCACAGAACTCTCAGTACTGCCGGCAGCAGGAGATAACACCAGTCTGAAGAAAGTGGTAAGGGTTGTTTGCTTGGTAGCATTTTGTTTTCCAGCATAAATATGCTTGTAGGGAAGAAGGCTTGACTGCAGGGATTGACTGAAATGCTGACTCCGTTCTAAACTTGGGTTGATGTCCATTGCCATTTGTGCCAAGTGTTCTGCAGCCTTAAAAATTCTGCCAGTTGCTTCACCATAAAGTCCTTCGCCTGCAACTTCACACTTTCTTCTTCATCTTTATCACCTTCAGTCTGAGTTAAACACAGAAGGTCATCCACACTTAATTCTTCATCATGAGAATCCAGGAGTTCTACCACATCAGCAGTCTTGAAATCTGAGAATCCTTCCCCACCAATTTTACGGCCCAGGGCCACACAATCCTGGACAGCTGCAGTGAAGGCAGGAAACCCCTTGAGAGTGTGTGCACACTCCGCCCAAATTGATTTCCACGCTCCATTCAGAGTGGAAGACCTGAGCTCTTTCCAGGATTCATCAATGTTGTTGATGGCATGTCTGATGTTGAAGGACGTCCACCATTCCCTCACCGTTGGTAAACTCCCGGGATTTTCAAAATCGTCTGTTGCTTGCAGCATCTGAGAGATAGTTTACTGTAAAAAATACGCCTTGAATGTGGATATCACACCTTGGTCGAGTGGTTGAATCAGCAGTGTTGTGTTAGGATGAATGCTGTCCAAATGTTTAGGATGGGCTGGTGCATTGTCAAGCAACAAAAGCACTTTAAAGGCAAGATTCTGTTCCCAGCAGTAGCATTCAGCCTCAACGGCAAAAGGATTAGCAAACCAATCTTCAAAGATTTGACCAGTGACCCATGCTTTCTTGTTAGCTGCCCAGTGGACAGGAAGTATATTCTTACTCAAACCCTTAAGAGCACAGGGGTTTAGTGAATGGAAAACTAAGGCAGGCTTCATCTTACAGTCTCCTTCGGCATTGGAACACATAAGCAAAGTCAATCTATCCTTTGCTGCCTTGAAACCTGACGCAGTTTTTTCATCCTTACTTATGTAACTGAGTTTCGGCATACGCTTCCAAAAAAGCCCGGTCTCGTCTGCATTAAACACCTGCTTTGGTGTGATGCCTAACTCAGTTATCATAGCCCGCAACTGCACAGGGTAGCGTTCAGCAGCTTCGTGGTCAGCACTGGCTTGTTCACCACGCACAGCTAAGTTGTGAAGCCCGTGATGATTAAAAAACTTAGAAAACCATCCCCTACTTGCGTTAAAGCTAACAATATCACTTGACACTTCCTCACTAGCCTCTGAACAAAGGCGTCCATGAATTTCCAAAGCTTTCACATGAAGATGATCGGAACTAAGTGTTGTTTTTTCCTTTGTTTCATGCTCAATGTACAAACTCAACATTTTCTCCATTTTTGTCATAATCGGGTTACGCACTTTGGTAGCAATCTTTGAAGACACTTGTGATGAATCAATCACTGCACTTTTTATTTTCTCAGCATTTTTCTTTATGTTTCTGATCGTGGACTCACCCAGGCCGAAGTAGCATCCCAGAGCTGTGTTACCTTCACACGATGCGGCCCTGATTATAATTTCCAACTTTTTTTCAGGTGTTAAAGCGGTTCTCTGCCACTTGGCTGATGGCCCAGGACTTGACATCGGACGCTTAGGCATAGTTAAATATTTCAAGCACAAAATCACGGCACCGTAGGTAAAAACAACAAAAGTTTAAGAGCACAAGATCGCACATCCACACGTTGCCAAAACCAATGCGGGACTGGCGGGAGTGAGACTGTGAGGCGTGCACATGTGACTTGTATTGGCGGGAAAGCAGTGCTGCTTGCATAACTGTGAGTTTTGGATGCATATAAGGAAAGGTTGGTAGAAATAGGTTCCTTGCATAACTGTGAATCCGCATTTTCTGAAGATGCATATAATGAGGATAGGATACTATGATTTTCAATTTCTTATGCTTTGGATCAAATTATTCAAGCATGAGCATTGATCCCTTCTGCAGTCTGCAATGGCATTTGTAGGTCAGAATATTATTACTACATCAATATGTTTCTACTCATACAATTGTAACACATCACAATGCAGGTGGTCCAGTGATTCTTTGGTGGTATCTGAAGAATCTATTCAATTAGACTGTTTCTGCTTTCTCCCCTATTGCTGTGAATTTCTCTTTATTAAGTACTTGCATATACCCAGTTCTCTTTCAAAAGTTACCATTAAATCTGCTTCCTTTCAAACAGAGTATTGTAGATTGTAACAACTTGCTGAGTATAGATAAACTTATTTCTCCCTTGGATTTTTTTGCCAATTGCCTTAAATCTGCCATTAACAAAGAAAAGTAAGAAAAAGATGGTTTCACTGGAGATGTGAATGTCAATCATTACAATCATTGCTGACAGTGAAGCTTTATGAATAGCTACTATCCAAAAAAAATGGGTAGCAGTTATTATTACTTGAAAATAATGAACTCAGTGTTTCGAAGGATGACTGCAAAATGCTTATCTGGATTTGAGTGCCTGGAAATTCAGATATACAGCACTGTCGGTTTCAGGGATAGGCATTCCGCAATCAAATTTTTATGAGAGTAAATATTAATTTTCAAATCAAATCACAGGGCTTTGGGAAGTCAACTGGACCCTTGCATTTGCGAGTATCGTTTCATATCTGATGCAACTGTCTTCTATCAAATAATATCACATTCTTATATTGCTCCATTTAGAACATTTACTACAAGGGCACAAGGAAATAAGTGCAGGAGTGGAGCATCTGACCCTGAAGCCTGCCCTTACATTCAATATGACAATAATGGATTTACCTTAGGCATCAACTCTTCCTCTTTGCTGGATGCTCATGGTGCACAGTCCCTGATCTTTCTAAAATGTATCTACGTCCAATTTAAATACTTCTAATCTCCTAGCCTCCTCAACTCTCTGGGAAAAGAATTCCAGTGATTCACTGTCCTCTGCAAAAAGAAATATCTTCATACCTTGGTTTGAAATGACTGACCTCTTACCTTGAATCCTTTTTGGATCCTCACACCCTCATAAAAACAATGAAGCTGAGTGGGTGTTCTTCTGTGGAGCAATCTTTGTTAGCTGCTCACTCCTTACTCCCATAGTTTTATCCTCTCCATTGACTTGTTTCAACCCCTGGTGTTCTAATCAACACCGTATAAACTTCTGACTCCCTGACTACCTCAGAGCACTTCAACTGATCTTAGCTCTAATCCTCCATCAATTGCCTGAACTTGATATTACCAACACTAAGGCCCAAAGTCCACATGCTCAACCCTTCATTCCTTAGTTTGTTTCACAAAAATATTAGACCTAACACATATTTGGAGCCAGGACACTGCTCAAGGGCAGTATCAATATTGTGAACCTACTTTCTTATATCAAACAACAATAAGTATATTGAATGGCTGAACAGATCAATAAGAAAGAAGGTGCTTTTGGCTTGTGACTATCAATTAATAGAAGCAAGATGCTGCTTAGAAAGTGAATCCATTTCCCAGCAAAGAGCATTGATGTTCTGTACATCACTACCTTGTGCTGTGCTTGATGAAGATTTGGCATTGATTTAGGATTTGCATTTGATGATTTTATTTCCTTATTTACCTTCCTACTGTTCAACATTTGCTGCTTTAGATTCATTTCAACACTTAGAGATAAAAATAGTTTTTTTCAGGAATGTAATAGAAAAGAAACAAATGGTTACTGCTGGACATTGGTCCCACGTGAGTCTTTGTAGCTACATGAATGTGCTTAAAAGCTTAGCTTGGCTGGCTGTAAGGTATTGCACATTGAGGAAAGATCAAGACTTTCTTTATTGAATATTATTGAAAAGAAATGATGAGAATAATTGCTACCTATCGGAAGTGTCTTACATTTTAAGGTCAATAAATAGCTTGATTCAGATGTGGTCTTTAGGGGATGATAATACCAAGGTTCCAACTTTTAGAAAAAAAAAGTACTAATTTTGATATTTAATTTACACTTAGTTAAACTGGACAGGGGTAGTAGTACAAGGCACCGTAATTGTCCCTGCTGCTAAAACCATTTAGCACTTCTGAGGACTGTAAAAGACAATAGCCAAACTCAGAAGTGCAGACCATATTATGAACAGTCAATGAGTTCCCATGTCTGTTTAGCAGAGATTTTTTTACCTTCACTGAAAATTACATTTAACTTGAGGTCTGTTTTTCTGCAAAATTTGATAAGCCTTCTTTCACTTAGGTTGATCCAATTCTGTAGTCAAAACTTATTAACTGTTATTTTGTTCCTGTGTTTTTATCATCAAAGAAATCGGATACCTGGAAATGAAATGAATTCCATATCAAAGAAGGAAAATGAAGGACTTACATTCTTAGAGTGTACTTCATCACTTCCGTGTAGTGGCTGTAAATTTCTTTGTGTTGCAGCTTGCACAAGCAAATATACATAAGCAGTTCTAAACAGAACATCTCTTATTGAAGACAGTGACACTCAACCAAACCGGTTCTGCTACAACAATGCATCAAGATTTGCCAGATTGCTTGTCCTTGATAAAAAGAAGCAAATCTATACAAGCCATCAATACTCTACATGCTTCAATTTATACAATTGGTTGAAGATTTTTAAAGATTAGCTTATTTTAACAAATGTACATTGAAACATTGAAACATACCGTGAAAAGCATCATTTGTGTCAACAACCAACACACTTGGGATGTGCTAGGGGCAGCCGTGCTCCCGCCACCAATGTAGCATGCCCACAATTTACTAATCCTAGCCCATACATGTACTAATGTATTAATCCTAACCCATACATGTACTAATGTGCTAATGTACAATGTACTAATCCTAACCCGTACATCTCTAGAATGTTAGAGGAAACCAGAGAACCTGGAGGAAATCAACGTGGTCGTAATGAAAGTGTGAAAGTGCGGAGGGATTGAACCCTGATTGTACAGCTGGTAGAGTATTGCACTAACCACTACCATTTACATTAACATGCAGCTGTAGTTCAATAACACATTAATTTTCTCAATCTCCTGGTCTCTTCATTTACTGAATTCTATGATGCAATTACACTTGATATTCTTGGAGTATCCACTCCAGGCGCTGATAATTACAGAGTGTCATTGTTCCAGGAAGTCTTCATATACGTCTGATCTCTCATCTGACAGTCATTGTCTCTACATGATTGCCTTTTTAACTTTGAATGCACTGCACTACATATTCTGAATCACCATCTGTCTACATTGTATTGGGTCAACATTAATAAGTTTATATTAGTTATAATGTTTCTTAAATCAGGAGTTCCTAACCTTTTCTATGCCATGGGTCATTACCCGTAAACAAGGGGTCCACGGACACCAAGCTGGGAACCCCTGCCTTACAGGATCTTTGGGGATTTATAGCTCTCATATGCCTTCACATGGTAAATATAGTCCCGATGCAGCAAACTCAATCTGCACTTGATTCTGTGCGCTCAGCAATTAAGCAGAAAAGGGATTGCAGACACTGAACTCCACCCCAGAACTCAAACCATTTCAACTTCTCTATTTGGATCAACTCAGCCAGAGGCAATCAATATTGCCTCAGTTCAGCACCATGAGTTGAACCTTTCTCTCTTTCTTTGAGGTCATTCGTAGTCCTCACACTCCTGCAAACTAGCTCTTTCAAACAGACAAGAGACTTTTCCTCTGAAATGCCTGCCATTGAACTTTGTGATTACTATCTCTACTCTGCAATAAACAAGTTACCATGGAAATAATGCCTTTGATTGTAGCTACTCAATATGGATAGTTTCCCACAGGACCTGGACTCAGAATGTATTTTCCTGTGGGGCTTCACACTGTCACAACCACGGATTCAGCAGCACAGTAGATACGGCAATTGCGCTTGTGACTATGCACGTGTCAGCTAATTATTATTTAATTGTGATAGTATTTAACCCCATACTTGTCGTCATAGTTCTTGTCGAGTCTTGGACACAGGAACGCTTTGCTGCCTGCATTCTGCTTTGCCTGAGAAATTGGACTGTCGAGTTAACAGACCCTGAAGACTAGCAGTATTCGTTTTATTCTTAGTTGTTCTGTTCAGCCACAGTGTAGGCTTCATTTTCCATTTGAGAGTTTTAGTTAACGACCCTGTTCGGCCAAGTGTTTATTGTTTTCTTTTCCCTTTAACACCGTTTGCATTATCTACTGCTTCAGTGTCTCTCACTCGGCACTTGGGCCATATCCGAACCTGGTGACACACACCCTATCCAGTTCTCCGACCAGCATGTTACTTTATTTTCATATAAATTTCTCAACAATGTTTGTGTCTCCTGGCGCAACTGTAATCAATACCATTTGTTTGTGTTGGCACGTGGCCCAGTGGTTAGGGTGTCGGCCTAGTGATCTGAAGGTCGCTAGTTCAGGCCTCAGCTGAGCCAGCGTGTTGTGTCCTTGAGCAAGGCACTTAACCACGCATTGCTCTGCGACGACACCGGTGCCAGGCTGTATCAGTCCTAGTGCCCTTCCCTTGGACAACATCAGTGGCGTGGAAAGGGGAGACTTGCAGCATGGGCAACTGCTGGTCTTCCAGTCAACCTTGTCCAGGCCTGTGCCCTGGAAACCTTCCAAGGTGCAAATCCATGGTCTCACGAGACTAACGGATGCCTTGTTTGTGTACTTCCCTAGCAACATGATACAATACCTGCTTGAATTGTGTATCAATGGTAATGTGAGCAATGTGCACAGCCCTTAGCCTCTAAAATTCATATTAGCCTCTAATACACATCCAGCTTTATGAATCCGGGTGTGCATTTTATATCTTTGAACCCTCTCATTGCAAACTCACTTCAAGAGATATCACATTTCCACTCATTACCATTACACTTGAACACATCCATTGTTTCTATGTTGCATTCCTTACTATGCAGCCTTTGTCCAAACTGCTCCCTATCTCCTCCCAACAAGGTTTGGCGTTCCATTTCTCTTTGCACGCATTCTACATTAAAAGGACTATCTTTAAGTTCAAACTGCATTTATGCAGGCGTGTTGCTGCCTGCACTTTAGTTACCATGCATGCTTTCATGGAGTGAGCAGCCTGCGTTTATTTATTTGTTTAGAGACACAGTGCGGACCAGGCCCTTCTGTCCCTCTGAACCATGTTGCTCGGCAACACACTGATTTAACCCGAGCCTAATCACAGGGCAATTTACAATATCCAATTAACCCACTAGCCAGTATGGCTTTGGACAAGGGGAAAAAACCGCAGCACCTGATGGAAACCTGTGCACGCATGGGAAGAAGGTACGAACTTTCTTAGCCTGAGTTGTTCTTTATCTCACAGTTCCAGACAATTCCGTAGCACGTTCCATATTTCCGTATTCAATATTCCATCTTCCGATTATAGAAGGAAGTCATTTAGAGACGGTCATAGAGCAGTACAGCACAGGCACAGGCCCTTCAGCATAGTGAATCTGTGGACAGTAGGGACTCAAAACACATGAGTCTATGCTGTCACGAAGAGCAATCCCATCAATTTTCCCATTAAACTTTTTGCCCCACAGTCCCATTTCATATACATACCAGGAATAATTTGCAGTAATTTACAGTAGACAATTAATCCATCAACATCATATGTTTGTCTTTTCAAATCTTTTTATTATTATTATCCAAAACTGACAAGAGTACATCGAAGTAGGCAACCTTTACAATGTCTCAAAACATCATATGTTTTTTTTATGTGGCAAGAAACCAAAGCACCCGAGAGAAATCCAGGAAAACATGTGCCCGCAGAATCCAAATTCAGGAATGAACCAGGGTGACGGGAGCTATGAAGCAGGACTCGACTAGCTTCTATTATGCCACCTCTAGACAGCTCCAATGAAAGGTTTTCAACCGGAAGTATTAAATGTGCTTTCATTTCCATAGTTGCCACTTGATTGTTTTCAGATTTTCATGTTTTTAACATAAGTTCACTGCGTTAAAACATTAGCCTGAATGCTCACGTCTGCTTTTCTGCACACTGAATGGTCATACAATAGTCAAACTAAGAAAAGCATCAGAAATGGCAGCATTTTCCCATTCTTTGTTCTGACTGGATAGTCACCAACCACTTCCTTTAGTCCCTGAAGCTAAATTTGTACTTCTCAACAATCTTCAATAGCATCAGATTAAAATGCCACATCAAAGTGTTCATATTAAATCTTGAAGGGACCACTCCGTATGGTACAATAAGTTTCCAGCAATGGCCTTGTTTCTTTGTTCTCTGCTTAAACGATATAATCCATCCTCAGGAATGTTTCCACTGGCTCCAAATACAGAACAAACTGCAGCTTTTCCTCTACCTCCTTTGGCAGCTTTTTCCAGATGTTCACCATCCTCTGTGACAAATGTATACTTTAGATCTCTAATCTTAAACTTATGTGGTTATACTCTATAGTTTTCTCTCTATTAGAAATAACAAAGGCAACAGCAACATTTCCTGCAGTGCACCGCTTGTTATGGACTTCTAGTCAGGAGAAGCACTTCTCAACCATTACCTTCTGGCTTCTATCATCAAGACAGTTTTGGATACCATTTCCTAAAATGCCTCCTCTTCCTTGTACCTTAACCTGCTGGACTATCCTTCCATGTGTGACCTTGTCAAAATCCTCAGTGAAGTGCATAGAAACCATGTCTACTGCTCTGCCAGTCATCAATTTTCTTAGTTAACTCTTCAAAAAATTCAATCCAATTTTTGAGACATAATCTTCCTTAAACGAAACAATGCTGACTCCTTCAAATCAGTCTTTTCCTTTCCAAATGAGCATTAATCCTCTCCCCAAAGTCATTCCTTATCACCAATGTAAGCCTCATGAGCCTTTTCATGCTTATCTTTCTTGCCCATTTTGAGCAAAGGGATAACATTAGCTATCCTCCAGTCTTCTGGTACCTCAACCATGGCTAACAAAGGTGCAACCAACTCCATCAGAGCCTGAGCAATTTCTTCCCTTTCTTCCTTTCGCATCCTAGGATAGATTCCATTGGGTCCTGGAAGTTTGTCCACCCTGATGTGTTCCAGAGTATTACTTAACTCTTAACTCCCCAGTGTCCACACCTCCTTCCTGATGAATATTGATGAGAAATATTCATTTAGCATCTTGCTCATATCTATTGGCTCCATGATAGTCTAATATACTGTACTTACAGAAGGTTATCCTTCAGCCCACTTGCCAAGGTCACATCATTGCCCCTTTATACCCTTCTCATGTTTTGTAATGTCCTCCAGAAACCTCAGGTAACTTGTTTGATACCACATTCCTATACCTGAAATACACACTGTTCTTTTCCCTGATCAAACCTTCTATTTCCTTTCAGAATCAGATCATAATCAGGTTCATTATCGTTGACAAACTCGGTCACTAAATTTGTTGTTCTGCTGCTCTGGTATAGTGCAAGGCAAAAATTACTATGAGTTACTAAAGTAAATAACTAGGGCAATAGTGAGGCAGGGTTCATAGTCATACACTGTTCAGAAATCTGATGGCAGAGGGGACAAAGCTGTTCCTAATGTTCCTGAAGTGTGAATCTTCAGGCTCCCTGTACCATGTCCCTGATAGTAGTTAACAAGAAAAAGGCATGTCGCAGATGGTGAGGATCCTTAACGACTCAGAATTCTTATTATCTCATTTTAAACTCATCAGATGTTTTCCATCTAACATCTTCTCTCAGTCTATCTCTCCCAAGTCCTATCTACTTACATGATCAAAATCCATCTTACTGCATTTTGGGATATGAATACAAAGACCTTTTTTTCATGACCGTGTCATATTAGACATTATAAAATGTCAGATGAATGTCTAGAAAGCCAAAATGATGAGTTAGCCTTTTCTGAACTTGTAGCATGTGGAGACTGTTAGTGGGTAATGTTTGTTGTAATAGCTAGTTTTTTTATTAGCGTCAGGCACCATTAAAATGTGTAAGTCTCTCAAGTGGTTTGATATTTGGCTTGATAGATTCTTTTTGTATTCAGTCTTATTGCTTATATATAAGTATTAATGTCCTTTTGTTAGTACAAGGAATGCAAAGAGTGACCATTACAATCTCTAATTGATTTAAGAGGGTCTGCTGAACATTGTGTTAAAGGACACAGGATGTGTTTGAAATAAAAGCAGGTTGTTGTTCTATAAAAGATCAGGTTGTTGTTCTATAAAAGATCAGAGAGTTTGTTTGTTTCTGGGTCTCTGCCCAGAGAGGCAATGTGAAGCTTGTGAATATATTGGGCTCCCTTTCCGGGCTTCACTGGACTTTGACCAAGGGCTGGAGATCGCAATTGGTGGCTAGGACCCAGGGGAGGTTTCACGAGTGAGTCAAAATTCAGAGGTACACCAACAACAGCAACAGTCAGGTGGTGTCTAAGAATTGAGAGCCCAGAAATCTTTGTGCCTTGTAGAAATATTTGACTTGTGATGTAGCAATTTGTGTAGTTTATTTGTGCTTTCTATTTTATGATAATCAATTATGCTTAAGTTACTTAGTGCCCTCTTGAATACGTTTTGCAAATTCCTCCCCTTTGCTCATTTAGGCAATCTCCATCAATACTGGGTATGTTAAAATCTCCTACTGCTACAACCCTGTTGACTTTACATCCTTCTGTGAACGACCTGCATATCTGTTCTACTAACTCCCACTGATTATTGGGAGACAAACAGTGTAAACCCATCAAAAAGATCAACCCCTTTTTATTCCTAATTTCCACCTACATCAGATGTGCCCATTGCTGGAGGAACAGTCATCCAGCGAACAATTAATATGTTTCAGGAGAGGAAATGAGGAAACATTGCAGTAACTGTGAATGCAAGTGTAAAGGAGCAGAGAAGTGCAACTCATAAAGCTGGCTGCAAACCATAAAACAGAAAATCAATGTCAGTAAAAGTCTTAAACATAACTTTTCTCCTTCATTAATTTTGTAGCTGATCAACCAAACAAAAAATGGGAGTGTGATATTTCATGGGAAAAGCTGTTCACAATATCAAGCAGGATAATGCTCTCAGAGCATGCTCCGCTGATAATCTAAGATTTGGCTGGCAGCCATATTTTCACTGTCCTCACTCCTCTGAGATGTCTCTTTCAATAGCAAAAGAAAAAGATAAAAGACATACAACAGTGTACACAAAATCAAAAGGAGTCATGGAGAAGTGGGTAGGAAAGCTTGATCAAAAAGCAAAGATTAGCTAATAAGAAACTCAAGTTTAAAAATGATAGCTTGCAACAGATTAGATAGGATAAGACCTGTCAAAGTACTGAGATGGTTAAGAATGACTGATTGCCAGAACCAGGGCACTATGAATGAGAGAAAGCCATTAGCACAAAAGATTCTGCTAGTAATCCAGAGCAAAACACAATATGCTGGAGGAACTCAGCAGATCAGGGTACATTTATGGAGGGGAAGAAACAGTTGACATTTTAGGCTGAGACTCTCTTTCAGTGCTGGAAAGGAAGGGGGAGAGACAAAATTAGAAGATGGAGGGGATGGGAAGGAGTACAAGCTGAGAGGTGAGACTATGTGAGGGGGAAGGTGGATGGGTGGGCAAGGGGAGATGCTGTGAGAAAAAGGGACATGATTGGTTAAAAAGATTAAAAGAAGGAGGAATCTGATAGGGGAGGACAGTGGCCCATGGGATAAAAGGAAGGAGGAGAGGCACCAGAGAGAGGTGGTAGGCAGGTGAGGAGAACAAGAGGGGTAAGAGGGGAACCAGAATGAGGAATGGAGAAGAGAGAGGGGTGAGGGATGACAAATCACTGGAAGTTAGGGAAATCAACGTTAATGCCATCAGTTTGAAAGCTACCCTGATGAAATGTGAGTTGTTGCTCCTCTAACCTGATACTGTCAGTAAAGGAGGCCATGGACTGACTTATTGAAATGGGAAAGGAAAGTAGAATTAAAATGGCAAGCCATGAGGAAAACAATGCCTGCTGTGGTGGATAGAATGAAGGTGCTTGACAAAGCAATCCCCAACCTACATCAGGTTTCACCAATATAGAGGAGGCCGTATCAAGCCTTCCCTACTTCCACTTTCTGACCAGCTGAGCTTCGTCTGCATTTGGAATTGGAGAAAGCCAATGGTATAGTATGGTACTTGAAATGACAGAGAACGCAAAGTTCACAGGAGCCCAAATGATAGTGTCATCAGAGATACAAGAGACCATGGATTGCTGAATTCTGGAGCAGAAACAATTTCTGGAGGAGCTCACTCAGCATGTCAAGCAGCACAGGGATGGTCAACGGCTTTGGGTTGAGACTCACCAGGACTGAAGCATCACCATCCTTTGCTACAATACATGTTGCTTGATCTGCTGAGCTCCTCAAGCATAGAGTGCCATAGATTCGTACTGCATAGGTGAAGGCATTCAGCCCATCATAATTGTTTTAACTCTTTGAGAATGTTCTCCAGTTAATCTGACTATCTGATGCTCAAATTCTGTACTTATTACATCCAATCACTTTTGAAATTTGCTGATGTCAAGAATAACCAGCAAACATTAAAAGATGGAAAATCTGGTGTGCCTCTGATCCACCATAGCTAATACTCATGTGGATACTTAACAACCACCCCCCGCCCCCACCGCCCCATGCTCGTCCAAGGGAAAAATAATACACTCTAGTATCTTTCCATTTTTATCTTTTAAGTATAATGCCATGCATAAATCACACTATTTTTAGATTAACTAAAGCAGTATTCATATCAAGAAAATCAAAGCAGCCTGAGTTAATTACATTTAGTGTAAGTGAAAAAAATAGAGAAAATTTAACATAATGTTAAAAATTTACTTTTCCCATATTAAATGACATATTGAAAGTGGTATATTGCAAAAAAGAAAACTTCGAAAATATATAAAATATTTTGGATCATTTTAAACATATTATTATTTTATAATGTCTGTGCTGGTTTTAAGTGTGCGGTGGGATATGTTATCATGTGTAATGTCCTGTGCTTCCTAGCTGCTTATTCGTGAATTAAGTATTGTCATTGGATTGCATGTGCTGATCTTCCAACAATGGCTAACTTCGAGACACATTTAGCATGCTTGTATGAATCCTATCTACCACAGCCACTACAAATCCATGCGTGACATTCTGAATGAGTGTAGAAAGGCAGAGGGGCTTGAAAACAATTGATGAGTTAATTCTGCATGTGTTTATACAGTGTGTGCATTTTCAACATATGCTGAAAAAAATAGACCAGTAAAGTCTAACTAATGTAAAGTGACACAAGCTATGGAAAAGCTCAGAAAATTTAAGCATAATGGCTTACATAATACACAGAATACTCCTCTGATGTGAGTTCCAAACATTAGTTTATCTTTACCAATTCATCTGAAGTGTAAAAACTATTTTCATCTTTTACATCAGGACCATTTATTGTTTTAAAGAGAAGGCGAGCCATAACTCATCACCAAGTACATTTGCCAAACATTTTCTTCTTGCTGGAACCTATTATTTCATTCAAATCATTAATGCCTTTTTTTGGAGTAAACTCTATTAATACATTCATTATATTCATGATGCGATTACATTTATTGTGATTCTACTATCATGCACATTATGTAATGTGTGGATAGTGTTATAGTCATAGTCATAGTCATACTTTATTGATCCCAAGAGAAATTGGTTTTCATTACAGTTGCACCATAAATAATAAATAGTAATAGAACCATAAATAGTTAAATAGTAATATGTAAATTATGCCAGTAAGTTATGAAATAAGTCCAGGACCAGCCTATTGGCTCATGGTAGGATAGTGGATAGCATATGCATGTTGGGACTTAGGAGGACATGACTTGTAGTGCAATCTCTCGAACTGAGCAAATTCTCTCAAGAGATTATTCCCTTAATGAAGAATAATGCCTGTGTGTGACTTTGTTTAATGTGGAAAGGCTGTTGCATGAGCAACCACTACATAGTCCTTGACAGATCAGATTTTGGGTCCAGTGGCATGACTTGCAAGACAACTGGGGATCAGTGCTCCTCCTCCTTCACTGACATTGTGATGTATCATCACCTTCTGCCATCTCCACCACTGAGGTCTTGGTTGTGTCTCTCTTTGTCTGGAAACTCCTTGACCTTACTGCCATGGGTGACCCTAGCAGATGGCATTACTCTTGGAATCTCAGGAACTTACAAGCCTCTCCACCTGGACAAGTTGACCATCCTCAGAGAAGCAAGACTCAATCCTCCTCCTTATTCGGCTTAGCAATGCAAACAGAGAGTGGTTCAGTAAGCACTGATTATTGCCTTGACCAAGGGGTCTGTTAATAGCTTATGATGAATATTGAAATGCCTTTTGATCAGGTACCTTCCATGCACAATCACAACTTCACTGCCAATGCCATTCAAACATGTATTTTATCACACCTGCTAATCAAAAATAATGAATGCTGGTTGCCTATCCCTCTCCTGAAATGGTAACATTAAGAACAAATATAGCATTCTCAACATTTTCTTAAATGATTACTGACATTGTGCACACTGAAAGTTACCTCTGCAATCTTTAGAGTGAAGCAGCACAATGAACCTTGCATTCAATACAGTGAAATGGAAGTATTTTGATTCTATATTTGAGTAACATTTACAGCACTGAGATGAATATTTCTCAAAATCCAAAGCCTCCAGTCTCCTCTAGTACGTCCCACCTTCAGTGTGCCAAGAGTATACCAGAAGGGCCAGGAATTAGGCCACAATCTGGAACCTGCACTGCACCATTTTCTTGTGTTTTTGTGACAGAGATAGCACACACCTGGTGCCCAAGTCTGGATCTTGAGCTAGATAATTCTCAAATAAATAAATGAGGATAATTTTCTGCCACAGGCACAGTAGAGGTTTTTTTTTAATTTTGAAAGGGTCAGACTCTGCAGCTGTTTCTCCTCTTAGGCATCAACCAAATCAGATGTGAGGGAAAGAAAGGAACGGTTTTGTGCTTATGTAAACCTTTCACCAACTGAGTATATACAAAGATATAATCCAGTAAATAGAGTACTTCACTGATGAATTAGCTCTGTTGTAATATAGAAGGCATGGCAGATAATTGATGACCTCATATGCACCATCTCAATTTCATTTAGAAAGCAGCCATGACCTTAGTTTATCAATTCTCTTAAAAGACTGTCAACCTTCAAGTAGATATGGTCCTCCAAAAAGCCACTTGGTAGCAGAAGCATGGAGTACGGATTTGTTTTGATGTTAGATGCTCAAAGCATTGCTGTTCTTATCAAGACAATGATTGCTGAACACTTCTAAGAAGATTTGCACATGGAAGCTCTTTCATACCTGCAATTAAGTTTTATCTTATTATTTATTTTTCAGGACATGAGCATTTCTGGCAAACGTTGCCATTAATAAGTGCTGTCAGGAAGGTACACTGAGTCATGGAATACATAGAGATTAAAGAGGAGGAGGTGTTTGCTGACTTACAGCGAATAAAAGTAGATAAATCTCCCCGGCCTGACATGATATTTCCTCAGACCTTGAGAGAGACTAGTGTAGAAATTGCAGGGGCCCTGGCAGAAATATTTAAAATGTCCTTAGCCACGGGTGCGGTGCCGGAGGATTGGAGGGTAGCTCATATTGTTCTGTTGTATAAAAAAGGCTCCAAAAGTAAACCAGGTAATTACAGGCCAGTGAGGCTGACATCAGTAGTAGGTAAATTATTGGAAGGTGTTCTGAGAGATCGGATATACAAGTATTTGGACAGCCAAGGGCTGATTAAGGGTAAGTCAGCATGGCTTTGTGTGTGGTAGATCGTGTTTAACGAATCTTGTAGAGATTTTCGAGGAGGTTACCAAGAAAGTAGATGA
Source organism: Mobula hypostoma (assembly GCF_963921235.1). Classification (NCBI taxonomy): domain Eukaryota; kingdom Metazoa; phylum Chordata; class Chondrichthyes; order Myliobatiformes; family Myliobatidae; genus Mobula; species Mobula hypostoma. The sequence continues at coordinate 141,435,127 of NC_086100.1, forward strand.
AGGAAAGGTTGTGGATGTTGTCTACATGGACTTTAGTAAGGCCTTTGACAAGGTCCCACATGGGAGGTTAGTTCAGAAGGTTCAGACACTAGGTATCCATGGAGAGGTTGTAAACTGGATTCGAAATTGTCTGTGTGGGAGAAGACAGAGAGTGGTAGTGGATGATTGCCTCTCGGACTGGAGGCCTGTGACTAGTGGTGTGCCTCAGGGATCTGTGTTGGGACCATTGTTGTTTGTTGTATATATCAATGATCTAAATTATAACGTGATAAATTGGATCAGCAAATTTACTGATGACACTAAAATTAGAGGCTTTCGAAGCTTACAGAGGGATCTGGACCAACTGGAAAAATGGGCCAGAAAATGGCAGATGGAATTTAATGCAGACAAGTGTGAGGTGTTGCATTTTGGAAGGACAAATCAAGGTAGGACATACACAGTAAATGGTAGGGCACTGAGGAGTGTGGAGGAACAAAGGCATCTGGGAGTTCAGATACATAATTCCCTGAAAGTGGCGTCACAGGTAGACAGGGTTGTAAAGAAGGCTTTTGGCATCCTGGCATTCATAAATCAACGTATTGAGTATAGGAGTTGGGATGTTATGGTGAGGTTGTATAAGACATTGGTGAGGCCAAGTGTGGAGTATTGTGTGCAGTTCTGGTCACCTAACTATAGGAAGGATATCAGTAAGATTGAAAAAGTGCAGAGAGGTTTTACTAGGATGTTGCCGGGTCTTCAGGAGTTGAGTCACAAGGAAAGATTGAACAGGTTAGGACTTTATTCCTTGGAGTGTAGAAGAATGAGGGGGGATTTGTTAGAGGTTTACAAAATTATGAGTGGTATAGACAGAGTAAATGCAAGTAGGCTCTTTCCATTTAGATTAGGAGAGATAAATCCAAGAGGACATGGCTTTAGGGTGAAAGGGGAAAGGTTTAGGGGGAACATTAGGGGGAACTTCTTCACTCAGAGAGTGGTGGGAGTGTGGAACGTGCTGCCATCTGATGTGGTAAATGAGGGCTCACTCTTAAGTTTTAAGAATAAATTGGATTGGTACATGGATGGGAGAGGTCTGGACTGGGTGCAGGTCAATTTGACTAGCGGAATAAAGTTTTGGCACAGACTAGAAGGGTCAAATGGCTTGCTTTCTGTGCTGTAGTGTTCTATGGTTCTATGGTTCTAATATTTGCAGTCTACCTGTGAAAGTATTTCCACAATGCTGCTGGATTCCAGGACTTAGACCCATTACAGATGAAGGAACAATGACATATTTGCAAGTCAGGATAGTGTTTTCATGTCTGTACTGCCATTTATTGTGTCTGCTTCTTATATTCCTACACCATGGATTAGGTCATTCTGGCCATCAAGTCTTTGCCAGCTCTCATTTCTCATTTATTGGTGGTTTAGGTCACAGGTTTGAGAAATGGCGTTGCCAGGATAAGAACTGCAGTTGAAGATGTCAAACCCAGTAGCCACAATGGGAATGGATATTCAGAGTGGTGTATGGGGTACCAGTCAGGATGGTCACTTTATTCTAGCAAATGTATATTGTAGATAATAGAAGGACTTTGGAATGTCAGGAAATCAGCTAGTATCTTAGGATACACAGTCTCTGGCCAGTATTTATGTGGCTCATTGAGTTAAACTTGTAGTTAAAAGCATTGATGGTGGGACACTTAGTAATTGTAATTCCATTGAATATTATAAGGGCAGTTATAATTTAGTTGGAGGTGGTCATTGTCTGGCACTTTTATATCATGTTAATTACTGAATCACCAATATCTGGAATAACTGCGAGCAAAACAATGATCATTGCCTTCAAGGTGACAATTGTTTTGAATTTTCTGCCACTAAAAACAACAACAGAAGCTAATCTGTCAAATCTTCCACTGAGCACAACACTGCTACAATATGCAAATATGGGGCTATTAATTTGCATCTAATTAATTTCACAAAGGAAACCAGTTATTAACTGGCATACATATTTCTATATTAAGTCCCATTAAAAAAATCCTCACAAGTGCATGCGTGTCGAAATAGGTGTCCACAAATGAGATCAGATGGAGATTTACTCACATGAGGAAGGCATGATAAACATTGAGGCATGAATTTTGGGCCCATGCTGCAAAATTCAGTACATAGGAACACAGGAAAATAGGAGCAGCAATAAGGTACCAGGTCCCTAATGCCTGCTCCATTATTCAAAATTATCATGGCTGATAAATTCCAGCATCAACTCCTCTTTTGTTTCTCTGCCCTATATCCTTCAATTCCTCAATCTATCATGGTACGAACATAGAATTCTCCAACTTCCGGTAATTCCCTCCCCCTCCCTTCCTCTATCCCTATTTCACATCACCTCCCTCATAGTTCCGCCTCCTTCTACTACTGCGCATTGTTCTCCTGCCAATCACCTCCCTGCTTCCCCTCCCCCACCCCTTTGTCTTTCAAATTACTGTTTTTTTTCAACTACCAGCATTCTTCAAACCCTCCCCAAAGTCCTTCCTTCAGTCTTGACGAAGGGTTTTGGCCCGAAACGTCGACTAATCTTTTCAACTGATGCTGACTGACCTGCTGAGTTCCTCCAGCACGTTGTGAGTGTTCCTCAATCTATCAAATATTTATTTACCTCCACTTTAAATGCATTTAAAAATCTGGCGTCCACCACCTTTTTTGGAAGCAAATTCCAAGGACTTGCTACCTTCTGAAAAGATGAATTTCTGTGCATCTCAGTTTTAAATGACCAATCCCTGATTTTGAAGTCATGTTCTCTTGTTCATGAAACACCCAGTAGCATTATTGGGCATTGCACACTTGGGCAAAGGTGTTGCCCCCCTGTGTAGGTAAAGGAAAGTCTCAGATAAGATAGGGAATGGTGTGGCATCTGGGGAGGCATGGGGGAGAACAGGTCAGTACGTAAGGATCGAAAGCCTATTTGAAGTGTGAAGGTGAGGAGTCTTGTATGGACATTTCCAGGTTATCATGATATGGACACAGATTTGATTGTCAAAAAGGAGTCAGAAGTAGTTGTGGATGTGGGTAGATCAGTGGGGAAGGTTCTGGGGGTGTTTGTTAAGTGAGTATCATCTTATAATAGCAGACAGTTGTGGTTCTTGTGGTGGTTTAAGTGTGTGTAGTAATGGTGAAAGCCTGAGGATAACCAATGTATCATTACATTAAAAAAGTTTCAACTGATCTGGATTCCCAGCTGGGACCTACTCCTTTAAATTGTCCTCTTATTCCAGAAGTGGAGTTTCCTGGACATTCTACATTTCTGGGCAAATGATGTCATTGGTGCAGGTGCAATTCACGACCAGAGATGAATCCCAGCGCATGTTTGGTAGTTACAATTCAGCCTGAAAAGAGTCCAGTTGCGTTCAGCATTAATTAATGTTTTTTACTGAGAATTACTAAACAAAGCTAAGGGAGGTAACTGAACTTCCCTCTCTGTCAATGAGGAAGGATTTTATTTCAAAACCTTATACGTTTTCTGTGAAAAAAGCGAAGTCTAGTGTCTAGTGTCTAGTTAAGCACAAATGCATCGACTTGTCAGCTAAAATTAGTTTTTTTCTGCACCTGCTGTTTAAGACAATGGACGGTGTGACCATGATATTAAGTGTTAAGAAGACCTGATGTTTGTTCAATGCCCCTGGTGATTTGTGAACTTTTTGAGAAAAAGATAACACGGACCAGATAACAACAGGGATACATTGAAAGATACCTCTATTAAAGTCTTAGCAAACTGTTTGTATGGATTGTAATGGAGATTTTGATATTGTAACGGCAGTGGAGCATATTTCAGTGCACATAACAGTATTGAAGATTTGTGTTAAGGGGGTCTACCTGCCAAAGGGTCATCACTAGGGCGCTCCTCGTTCTTTCTCTTCCAATGGCTCTCCCTGAACTGCAGTGTGAACTCCATCCTCTAAATCATACAACGGACGTGATCTTCAGTATATGATAATTTCAAGCTCTACTGCAGCAAGAGATATCCTGAAGGTTAGACAAAACATTTCTCAAAGGTTCATCACTGAACCCCTGCCTTGTGATCAATGGAAACAGAGAAGGAACAAAAGGGACAGCACCAGGAATCCTCTTTTTGCTGTGAGCACATGAAAGTCAAGACAACATGGTAAAAGGTGGGGTGGGGGGGGCACTTCTTTCCAAACTATAGTGTCAGCATCTCCCATAAAGATCACAGCAGGCATCTCTGAACAACAGAGCTAGAATGGAAGTAAACTATACTTCAGCCTAAGAAACAGGTTAGGAAAAGAGACTTGCATAATGTTATATTTTGTACTTCAATTGACTTTTCATTTATGTGGATCACTTGGAAGATAGAACAAGTCTCAGCCGGGCAGTGGAACCCTATTAGGAGCGATTTACAACGTCTGAAAACCTGACACTTAGTCTTAAGGCAGATGTTAATACAGAATGTATTCAGTTCTCTGCTGTGATGTGCACTTGTCTTTGTTACTTTGCAAAATTCCAAGGCCACAGCTTTATACCTACAAGTAAACAGGCTGCAGTTTTCCACTTAGTCATGTCTTCCTCACCCCAAATGCAACCTTTAAAAGACATAAAATCATCCATACCTATTAGAGTTTAAAATTATTAAATCACAGTTATTGTCCCAGCCATTACTAGTAACTGTTTTTTTTAAATTTGCATGTGAGTTAATACTGTAAATTGATTCAATCTGTAAATTATCCAAAAACAAAGAGGGAGAGAGGACTAAGAGAAAGAATGTGTTAAAAATGTGTAACCCATCAGAATAAAGCCAATAAATTGAAAACAGTAAAGATAGGAAATACAGTATACATATTTACATAGAACATAAGAAATAGGAGCATCTATTTGCTATAGCATCTATAGCATCTATCTATCTATTCATCTGGCCCATCGAGCTTGCTCCACCATTCAATAAGACCATGACTGACCTGGCCATAGACTCATCTCCACCTTCCTGCCTTTTTCCCATAACCCTTAATTCTTGTTCTATGCAAAAATCTATCCAACCTTGTCTTAAATATATTTACTGAGGTAGCCTCCATTGCAGAAAATTCCACAGATCAATCACTCTCTGGGAAAATTAGTTCCTCCCCATCTCTGTCCTAAAATTCACTCCCCTGAATCTTGAGGCAATGTCCCCTAGTTCTAGTCTCACCTACCGGCAGAAACAACTTTCCTGCCTCTATCTTATCTATCCTTTTCATAATTTTATGTTTCTATAAGACCTCCTCTCATTCTTCTGAATTCCCACAAATACAGTCCAAGGCAATTCAATCTCTCCTCATAGTCTAACCCCCTCATCTCTGGAATCAACCTGGTGAACCTCAAATGTACTGCCTCCAAAGCCAGTATACCCTTCCACAAGTAAAGGAGACCAGAACTGCAAACAGTATTCCAGGTGTGGCCTGACCAGTACCCTGAACAGTTGCAGCATCTCCCTGCTCTTAAATTCAATCCCTCTAGCAATGAAGGCTAACATTCCATTTGCCTTCTTGATAGCCTGCTGCACCTGTAAACGAACTTTTTCTGATTCATGCACAAACACTCCCAAGCCCCTCTGCACAACAGCATGAGACATTGTTTTTACCACTTAAGTAATGATCTGATCTTCCAGTTTTCCTTCCAAAGTGGATGACCTCGCATTTACCAACATTGTACTCCATCTGCAAGACCCTTGCCATATCTATTTATATCTTTCTGCAGACACAAATCTTCTGCATAATTTGTTTTTCCACTCAATTTACTATCATCAGCAAACTTAAATACACTCCACTTGGTTCCCTCTTCCAGATTGTTAATGTATATCATGAACAGTTATGGGCCCAGCACCGACCCCTGCTGCACACCACTCATGACTGATTGCCAACCAGAGTAACACACATGTATCTTTACTCTCTGCTTTCTATTAGTTACCCAATCCTCTATCCTTGCTAATACATCACCCTCAACTCTATGTATCCTTATCTTATGGATAAGTCTTTTATGCAGCACCTTATTGAACACCTTCTGAAAATCCAAGTAAATAACATTCATCTGTTCCCCTCTATCCACTGCACTCATTATATCCTCAAAGCTTGTCAAACCGGTCCTGCCTTTGCTGAATCCATGCTGCGTCTGCATGATGGATCCATTTCTTTTACATTCCATGGATGACATAGATACATCTGAAAAAGACATTGAAAAGATTTTTGGGGACATAGTGGTCTTGATAATGCAGATTTTAACACTGCCTCAGTAGCCATAAAAGAGTTAATAGAACATAGAACATAGAATACTACAGCACAGTACAGGCCCTTCGGCCCATAATGTTGTGCTGACACTCAAACACTGCCTCCCATATAAGCCCCCACCTTAAATTCCTCCATATACCTGTCTAGTAGTCTCTTAAACTTTACTAGTGTATCTGTCTCCACCACTGACTCAGGCAGTGCATTCCACGCACCAACCACTCTCTGAGTAAAAAACCTTCCTCTAATATCCCCCTTGAACTTCTCACCCCTTACCTTAAAGCCATGTCCTCTTGTACTGAGCAGTAGTGCCCTGGGGAAGAGGCGCTGGCTATCCACTCTATCCATTCCTCTTATTATCTTGTACACCTCTATCATGCCTCCTCTCATCCTCCTTCTCTCCAAAGAGTAAAGCCCTAGCTCCCTTAATCTCTGATCATAATGCATACTTTCTAAACCAGGCAGCATTCTGGTAAATCTCCTCTGTACCCTTTCCAGTGCTTCCACATCCTTCCTATAGTGAGACGACCAGAACTGGACACAACACTCCAAGTGTGGCCTAACTAGAGTTTCACAGAGGTGCATCATTACATCGCGACTCTTAAACTCTATCCCTCGACTGATGAAAACTAACACCCCATAAGCTTTCTTAACTACCCTATCTACCTGTGAGGCAACTTTCAGGGATCTGTGGACATGTACCCCCAGATCCCTCTGCTCCTCCACACTACCAAGTACCCTGCCATTTACTTTGTACTCTGCCTTAGAGTTTGTCCTTCCAAAGTGTACCACCTCACACTTCTCCGGGTTGAACTCCATCTGCCACTTCTCAGCCCACTTCTGCATCCTATCAATGCCTCTCTGCAATCTTTGACAATCTTCTACACTATCTACAACACAACCAACCTTTGTGTCGTCTGCAAACTTGCCAACCCAACCTTCTACCCCCACATCCAGGTCGTTAATAAAAATCACGAAAAGTAGAGGTCCCAGAGCAGATCCTTGTGGGACACCACTAGTCACAATCCCCCAATCTGAATGTATTCCCTCCACCACCACCTTCTGCCTTCTGCAGGCAAGCCAATTCTGAATCCATCTGGCGAAACTTCCCTGGATCCCATGCCTTCTGACTTTCTGAATAAGCCTACCATGTGGAACCTTGTGATAAGATGCTTATTTGCTAGAATTTTAAATAGAAAAGGGCTACCCAATGCAGAAAAAAACTGACAACTGCAAACAGTGAACTCATCGTGTATTTTCTCAAAAGTACTTTCATAAAAAAGGCTAAGAATAGAATCAGAATTGGGTTTAATATCACTGCATACACTATGTCATGAAATTTGTTGTGTTGTGGCAACAGTACATTGCAATATATAATAAAAATATAAATTACAATAAGGTATATTTGTATATATAAACAATTAAGTAGTGGAAAAAGAGAGCAAAAAAAAAACAAAAAAGTGAGATAATATAGAACAGTTAATTGTCCATTCAGAAATTTGATGACAGAGGGGAAGAAACTGTTCCTAAAATGTGCATTATGTGTCTTCATGCTTCTGTACCTTGTCCATGATGGTAACAGTGAGAAGAGGGCACGTTTTGGGTTAAGGGGTCCCTTAATGATGAATGCTGCCTTTTTGAGGTACTGTATTGCCTTTTGAAGGTGTCCTCGATGCTGGGAGGCTAGTGCCCATGGTGGAGCTGGCTGAGTTTATAACTTTCTGCAGCTTTTGCCAATCCTGTGCAGTGGCCCCTCCATACCAGATGGTGATGTAACCAGTTGGAATGCTCTCCATGGTACATCTGCAGAAACTTGTGAGTCTTTGATGACATAGTAAGGCTTCTCAAACTCCTTATGAAATATAGCTGCTGTTATGCCTTTTTAGTAATTGCATCAACCTGTTGCGGCCAGAATAGATCCTTGTTACCAGGTTTGGATATGGCCCAAGTGTGGAGTGACAGGCACTAAAGTAGGTCGATAGTTCACAGACTTCAATATGAACAGTGTTAAAGGGAAAATAAAACAGGGCCATTAACTAAAACGCTCAAAAGGAAAACGAAGTCTGCATTGCAGCTGAAAAGAACATCTAAACATTAAACAGATACCGCTAGTCTTCAGAGTCAGTTGACTTGAAAGTCCAATATCTCAGGGAAGGCCGATTGCAAAACAGCAGCTAAGCATTGCTATGCTCTGTCCAAGTCTTGACAAGCACTACAATGACAAATATGGAGTTAAACACTATCATGATTAAATAATAAGTAGCTGACACTTGCAAATTCACAAGCGCAATTGCCGTATCTACTGCGCTGCCGAATCTGTAGTTGTGACACACCTAGGACCTTGAAACATCTCAACCTTTCCATTGCAGATCTCGCAATGAGACCGATGTGTTAGCTTGATTTTTTTTCCCCTGAAACCACAATGAATTCCTTGGTCTCACTGATGTTGAGTGCAAGTTGGTTATTGCAACACCACTCAACCAGCTGATCTATCTCTCTCCTGTATTCTGCCTTATCACCATCTGAAATTCTGCCAACAGTAGCTGTGTCCAACATCAAACCTCAGAAGAAAATAAGGTAATCACAAAAACAAAGAACTTTCTGTATTTCAGTAAGTCAGTTCAGTTATGAATTACTTCTGCCAAGTAGACCATTAGATTTGTGCTAGGTTTGAAGACTTGATTTTTAAATATCTTTTCCTTCAAATATCAAAAGCTATACTGAGTCATTGAAGGCATTGGTGAAGTTCATTATCAATGTCTGTCTTGACCAGGAAGTGGTTCCTGACATAGGAGAAGTGGTTAATATTTTCCAGGGTCTAACTATGAACATTTGGTTTTGGATGGCAGCATGGGAAGGCTGGTAGGGGACTATTATCTTTGGGAAATAGAGCTTAAGGCCCATTTTCTTACCAGCTTTTGTGAATTTGTAGATGATGACCATGAGTTGAACCTCCATGCAAACATAGGCATCTTCTGCATTGTGCAGCTCAATTTCTCATTGTCTGGTCATCTTGGTTATGGAATGTAGTCAACGTAGATTGAAACGTTTTCTACTATTTCAGAAGATTAGCTCCACTCCTGTTGGTAATGAGGTGCAACGCTGGTGCAAGAAAGATTGAGAAATGTGCGGGGCAATGATGTAGATTTGATTGCAGCTGTTCTTCACTGAAATTGTCTTTGTTGTAAATCTATCAGTTTGGATTAAGGCTGTGTGAGTTTCCTCGGGGTGCTCCAGTTTCCTTTCATATTTCAAAGTCTTATGGGTTAAAGTTAGCAAATTGTAGGAATGAAATGTTGCTGCTGGAAGCATGCTAACACTTGCAGGTTTCTCTAAGCATATTTTTGGACTGTGTTGATAGTTCACGCAAAAATTGATTTCACTGTATGTTTCAATGTTGCAATGTACATGTGCCAAATAAAGCTATTCTTTATTTTATCATAGAATGGAGATGAACTTCTGTGGAATTCTACTAAGTTTGAGAATAGCATTCTAACTGATGGAGACAAAGGCTTTAGTGAAGTTGAAAACTTGTTGCGTACCAGTTGGTGTTGTTTCTACCAATATTACCAGTATAACTCAGCCCCGTTTTTACTTCTGCAATGACACGTTTTTGAGATTACCTGACATACATACAGTGAATCACAATGAACAGTAAAAGTCTGCTATCTGCAAAATCCACTTCTCTTGATGACTTACTCAGCAAAGATAATTTTATCACATTCTTATCTTAAGACAATTAGTATTAATGAATCAAGATTAAAGTTTATTTATCATGTTAGCATCAAAACATACAATGCTTGGCACTACAATATGGAGCATAACAAAATTGAACACAACAAATAACAAAACCCTACAGTAAAACAAGCCCCATTTCTCCCTCCCACCAATGCATATATGCAGTCCTTGTACCCCAAGACAAGCTGTCTTCTTCAGCCTGCAGCCTTCATTAAACTCAGGTACAGATTCTGATTCAGACTCAGACATGCAGACATTGGGCCTTTGACTACACCGCGGACTCGCAGAGTTTTGCAGTCCCAGGTCTCCGCCCAATATACCTTGAGTTCTGGACCTCTACTTGAGCCCTCAGACCTCAATTGTACCCCAGGATCACTGATCAATGAACACCAGGCCGGGAACTCTGGACTCACCAATGATGGGACCCTGAACATGAGGCCTCGATCTCCGAGCTCACCAATTCATGAACTCAAGGGGTCATTGGACTTTGTTCTTCCTGCCCACCTGGAACTCTGATTTAAGAACCCACTGACAAATTGCTGATCCTGGGGGAGACACCAGCTCTCGTCTGTTGCTGGTCTGCCAGTCTGACATCTGGTTGAACATCCTGGCCCAGTCCATGGGTGTCCCAGGAACTCATCACTGTTTTTGAATGCAGAAAAGAGACTTAAAACTCTGGTCTGTCCTATAATTCCTCTAATTTTTCCACATCACAGTCCCTGAACTTCAACAGAGGTTGTGGCATCTGGAGCTACATTTCTCAATGAAATGAAATGAAAATCATAAGTACAGCAAGTCTAACTTTGACCTCTAATTCTTTAAGTTACATTCCCTTGAGATTTAATGGGGATAGAAGAACTTTTCAAGATATACCTCTAAGAATGAAATGCAAAATTGTACTGATGATTAATGCTGAAAATGGCCTGGTTTCTCTGATGATAAATACAGATAAACAGAAGTGAATTATTATGTCCTTCAAAATGTTAGATATGGTTGATATTTTCTTTGTCAGTCATGCTTGCTCCAGCTCCGTGCAGTAAAATGGCTAAACCAGTTCTCATCGAGAGGATGTTAAGCCGAAGAGGCAAGGTCCACATTGTCAATATTGGTGCTAATCCAGATGTCCACTTCCAAACTCTATCCAAGATATTTGGTATATGGAGGAATTTAAAGTGGGGGGTTATATGGGAGGCAGGGTTTAAGGGTCAACGCAACATTGTGGATCAAAGAGCCTGTACTGTGCTGTACTATTTTATGTTCTATGTTCTATATTTCATTCTAGGTTGCCAGCTCTCATGGATATTCATCTACTACCTGCATCGCCCCCAAAAAATTCACCTGGTTGGAGCATGAATCATTCACTTGTTTTGTGCTTTTATGCTGTTTTTATTGAATTAACATTAATGCTTTGATAAATTTTTGAAATCTAGATCCCTGGTTGCATTGCATTCTGCCCCACACCAGGCATTCACTATCTTCTGGGATATCCCCATTTGTACTTCATCTTTGTGGTTCTGTGACTCCCAGCATCCTGCTGCTCACAGGGCGTAGCTATTAAATCCGATGGGATGAGCAATAGGTGGCATGCAGGCCCTGCCCACAAAGAATCCTGAAGTTTTCCAACAAATTGTGTTGCTTTACAACCCTTGCACTTCCTATGTACTGTATCTCTGGTGATCAAATGCTTTGGAAGCAATAGAAGAAACATTGTCATGATTTAAACAAATAAACATTTCAGTGAAAGACTGAAAAATATGATATTTATTTGGCTGCACATTCAACTTATGTAAATTAGCTGGTACATTGTTGTTAATTAAATTGAAAATTGCCTTCGGGGGCTTCTCTCTGCTGAATGTTGGTGACCTCTTTTGGATGAATGGAGCCAGGTATGGAGTGAAAAGGCCAGATATGAAATGTGTCCCACCATTCATTCTGCACATTACAAGTGTTGAGTTGAGTTCAGAGACAGACTGTGTTGTCAGGTGCACTATCACATGGCCTCCAGTGTTTTTTTTTCCTTCCACGATGCAATGCACAGGTGCAGAATTTCAAAAATGGACAGTAGCTAGCTGGTATTTCTCTGCAGAGCTGCCTGTTATCCTTCAGTGTAATCTACCCCTTTAGAAATAGTTAACAAGCTGGAAAAAATGGTTTGTCTACACTTGGATATTAAATGTTATCACTTGGATATTAAATGTTATAACAGTATTAATTTTTAAAGTTTTTGTGTTGCAAAGAAAGATTCTGTTGGCATTTGGAATTTCATCACTAAGAAAACCTGTTTTCCACGAAAACATGACTTTCATTAGATTTTTTTCTTTATCCTTCAGCTCTCATGCATGAGGTGACATTGCTTTCAGAGATGATCAGTTCATTTGCATAAAATATGTATAACTTAAAGAGATGCCATTGTTGTTTGTGCGAACGGTTTACATCTTCAACCATAAAATCCGAAAAACATCAAAAATAAAAAAGTATTTTTAATTTGTGAAAAAAATAGCTAAATGGAGTTAACTCTCCAAGACGATCTAAGGAGCCTTTATTTCCAACAGTGCAAAGATCTCTTAAGCAGCTGTCACATCTTTCCGGAGGACTTGAAGTGCCACAGTGAAAAAGCACTAAACATATTAAAGCATTGAATTAAAAATCAGAGCCAGGACTAGCTTCACAAACAAAGGATGTAAATAATTGATTACTGAACTAGATTAAAATGGATGTGCCTTTGACTAACTTTGACAGTAAAGCATGTTAAAATTTAAATGTATTTTAAGATTGTAACTTCATATTATAGTGCAAGAAATATGCAGACAAGCCTGACTTTGGTTTGCATGTAGCTATTCTGTGAAGACAACGAACAACAACATAATTTGTCTTTGAAGCCACTAAAGTGTAATGTGAACATTTATTTATCTTGGCTCACTCGGAAGGTCTAAATGTTCTAAGAACTTAATGTTTCTACTAGTTAATAATAGGGGAAGGATTTATAATATTATATAAGTAGTGTGTGCACAGTAATTGCAGGAAATCTGTTCAGTATAATGTCTTTTGTACTCTTTATTAAAATGAAATTTCCAGTTTATCTTTTGGAACCCATTTCCAGGATGTGAAAACCTTATGATTGAATTGGGGCCTAAGGCTCTCCTGGAGAATTCGAAATGTTGACAATTCTATTCCACCCACAAGTGCTGCTTGACCCATTGAGTTTCTCCAGCAGATTGGTCATTGCTCATTCCATTTATGCCTCTACTTGGAGGATGAGAAGAGACTTACATAAGATGAGAAGAGACATAGATAGAGAGGGCAGCCAGCGCCTTTTCCCAGGGCCTCAACAGCTGATGCAAGAGGACATAGGTTAGTTAGTTTTTTTTAAACAGATTTTGCATAGAACAAACTACCAGGGGTGATGGTAGAGGCAGATACTTTTGGGATGTTTAAGGGAGTCTTAGACAGGGACGTGAATGAAGGAAACACAGAGGGATATATGGGAGTTAGGTGTTAAATTGATGTTGGAGCAGGTTACAAGTTTGACACAATATTGTGGGTCAAGTACCTGTACTGTGCTGTATGTTGAATCTACATTCAGTACACCCTTCATTAGATACAACTGTACACCAGTGCATTCATACAAATTTCTAATCAATCAATCATGTGGCAGTAACTTAATGCATGAAAGCATGCAGGCATGGTTTAGAGGTTCAATTATTGTTTAGAACAAACATCAGAATAGGGAAGAAATGTGATTTAAATGAAGGCTGATTTATACTTCTGCATCAAGTTGACGCTGTAGGTATGGCGTCACCGCGAACCCTATGCAGAGCCTACGTGGATCCCTACATTGTAGCCTGACGCGCACCTCTTCCCAAAATGTAACTATGCGTCGCGGCAATGCAGACTGCAACAACTGCGATTGGTCTGCTTGGTAGCATCGTATTTCCTCCTACGCTGCAATAGTTTCCCATTGGGCGATTGAAGGGCAGGGAAGGAACTCTGGCTGCAATGCTTTCCATAAAGCTTTACAGACCTCCAAAATTATGGAGGACACATTTCGCTTTTACGAAAAAAGACACTTGCTTTAAACTTGTTTACCCCGAGAAAGACTACCATGACCATGAAGTCTTGCACGGGCAGATATGTGCGCATGCGCGACGTGCCCAAATTGCACAGCAACGCAGACACACCAACACACAAGTATAAATGCTCACAACGTGCGTAGGCCACTTGCGTATGTTATGGCCTCCATTTGACGCAGAAGTATAAATCAGCCTTGGCTTTGTCTGTAGAATGATTGTTAGTGCAAGACAGGGTGGTTTGAGTAACAGAAACTGCTGAATTGGGTTTTTCACTCACAACAGACTCTAGAATTTACAAAGAATGGCATGAAAAGCCAGAAAAATTAGGTGAGCAGCATATCTGTGGGTGAAAATGCCCTGTTAATGAGAGAGATCAGAGAAGAACAGCCAGACTGGTTCAAGCTGACAGGAAGGCGAGAGTAACTCAAATAACTGATAGTAGTGTGTAGAAGAGCATCTCTGAAAACACAACACATCATACCTGAAGTGAATGGCTACAGCAGCAGAAGACCACGCACATACACTCAGTGGCCATGTTGTTAGGTACACAGGATTACTCATATAGTTGCCACTGAGAGTATGTTTTAAGCTCTGTTCCTTAAGAATTGAGATATGTTTGACAGTTTATAAAGAGGCAATATTAAAGAAAAATTTCTCAGGACAAATAACAGCTTATGTCTGAAACATGAGAGGAAACAAAATATCTGATGTGTTGTTTGTCTCAGGAAATGCAGCAAGGTAGTTCTTCAGACATGGGCAGATGGGTGAACATGGGAGAGTTGAACATCACTTGGATGCAGCTCTCCCATTGCCTTCACCACTACGAATAAAATTGTATTGAAAACCATGTACATATTTTTAATTGCTCAATTTATCCATTACCAAATTTGTCTACAATGTATTAACTCAGCTAAAGACCAAAACAAGGTAAAAACCACTAAACTGGGTTTATTGTTAACTATAATAAAAAATGATTAAAAAGTGATAGTAAATACCTACTGAACAAAGAGAGAATGAACTGCACCATGTGTTCTAATACTAGACCACAGTTGGTCTGCTGTCTGTGTTTCTACTTGTATTTTTAATTCTTCTGTGGGCAAATTTATCTAAAAATTTATTTGATGCCTAATACAGCAGCACATCATAATTTATGCCACCTACAATAGTACTGCATTAAACCAGTCTCCATAGCTGTATATTTTATGCAAATGAGCAACTGTAAATAATAAAAATGTCATTACTTCCATGTCTGAATTATAAATAATTTTCTCCGTTTCATATGCATTGTCACTTAATGTTTTTGAATAGACAGTAGAATATAAATAAACATATTGATTTACCACAATGATATTTCTGTCCATTTGTTTTGTATTCCCATGAAACCTGTAATTCTATAAACAATATTATTTTCAAAATTTACGAGAATTTTTTTGAACACATTTGCCTTGTGAAGTTTAATTAATTATGTATATTAAGACCAATTTAAATGTTTTGCTTTTGAGGAAAATTGAACAATTTGATGATTATTCAATATTGTGGAATAAAAATCTATTGTTTCTCTTCAGTGATGCAATTGCTACATTTCTATATTGGATTTGCCATTGTTATGGGAGTAATTTATAGTATAATAGTGTTTAGCAGACAGTATTAAATTGGCTCTTTAAAATACACCCTGCTTGATTTTGCCTTCCATTAACTTCAGTGGGGAAGGAAAATCAGGTAGTTATTTAAAGGGTTGTGAGCCAAATATTACCTACTTCTTACTTTACAATAGTGGTTAGGCTTTAAATACTTCATCAAAAGGGATATACAAATTACTATATTAATGTATTTTTTACTGATACTGTCTTACAGAGTTGAAGTAATTTACAGATGTGAGTTCTAACTCACCTGCTTTATTGCAGTAATATACAATACAGATAATCCAGTATTCTTAGGGTTTTGGTGATGCTGGACTGGCAGATCTCTGGACTATCGGATGCTATTCCTTAGTAATACCTTAATGCACTTGTAATTCACATTTTTTGATGTTTTACAATAGTATCATATCTTGTGCAGTGAACATGTTCAATCTAAAGTGATGTGGGAAATGACGTTCCAGTGAATTTAGTGGGAATGCTCGAACTGGTGTCCTGGTGAGCTTAAAGGGAGAGTTGGAAGTGGGGCCACTATGAGTTTAAAGGGCAAGTTGGGAAAAAAGAACTCAATGAATTTAAGGTGAATGCTGGAAACGGGGCATCATATAGTTTAAAGGGAGTGCAGGAACCAGAGCCCAATAAATTGTTGTTAAAATATTAGGATTCCTGAACAATCGGATAATGGACTATTAGGGTTTTACTGTACCATCTTTGCAAAGAATTTGATATTCCTCTCACTGTGTAATGTATTGCCTTGGATCGACATTTTACTGTAATCATTTCATATGTAAGAATTAAATATCATCACCCTGAAACAATAACTCTGTTTCTTTTTCCTTTTGCAGATGCTGCCTGAACTGCTGAGTGTTGCCACTTTTTTTCTGCTTTTATTTCAGATTTTCATAATCTGCAAATAATCTACTCTATTCTCATGCAATATTTGACTTTTGTTTAAATTTCTGCTTCTAATTAACATTCAGAGACTGTTTGGTCAGCTTTTCACATTTCGTATGAACAGGTGATAAAGTCAATGATCTATAAATGCAGGAGAGGAGGCAATTCATTATTTTGTGACTGAAGCACCTTCTGTAACTGGAGCTTGCACTTGTGTTTCTTAATAAAATTGCACAGCATTTAACCATATAACAATTACAGCACAGAAACAGGCCATCTCGGCCCTTCTAGTCCATGCCGAACTCTTACTCTTACCTAGTCCCACTGACCTGCACTCAGCCCATAACCCCCCATTCCTTTCCTGTCCATATATCTATCCAATTTAACTTTAAATGACAACATCGAACCTGCCTCTACCACTTCTGCTGGAAGCTCGTTCCACACAGCTACCACTCTCTGAGTAAAGAAGTTCCCCCTCATGTTACCCCTAAACTTTTGCCCTCTAACTCTCAACTCATGTCCTCTTGTCTGAATCTCCCCTACTCTCAATGGAAAAAGCCTATTCACATTAACTCTATCTATCCTCCTCATAATTTTAAATACCTCCAGTAAGTCCCCCCTCAACCTTCTACGCTCCAAAGAATAAAGACCCAACTTGTTCAACCTTTCTCTGTAACTTAGGTGCTGAAATCCAGGTAACATTCTAGTAAATCTTCTTTGTACTCTCTCTATTTTGTTGACGTCTTTCGTGTAATTCGGTGACCAGAACTGTACACAATACTCCAAATTTGGCCTTACCAATTTTAACATTACATCCCAACACCTATACTCAATGCTCTGATTTACAAAGGCCAGCATACCAAAAGCTTTCTTCACCATCCTATCCACATGAGATTTCTCCTTCAGGGAACTGTGCACCATTATTCCTAAATCCCTCTGTTCTACTGCATTCTTCAATGCCCTACCATTTACTATGTATGTCCTATTTTGATTAGTCCTACCAAAATGTAGCACCTTACATTTATCAGCATTAAACTCCATCTGCCATCTTTCAGCCCACTCTTCTAGCTGGCCTAAATCCCTCTGCAAGCTTTGAAAACCTACTTCATTATCCACAACTCCACCTAGCTTAGTATCATCTGCATACTTACTAATCCAATTTACCACTCCATCACCCAGATCATTAATGTATATGACAAACAACATTGGACCCAGTACAGATCCCTGAGGCACACCACTAGTCACCAGCCTCCAATCTGACAAACAGTTACCCACCACTACTGTCTGGCGTCTCCCATCCAGCCACTGCTGAATCCATTTTACTACTTCAATATTAATACCTAATGATCGAACCTTCCTAACTAACCTTCCATGTGGAACCTTGTCAAAGGCCTTACTGAAGTCCATATAGACAACATCCACCACTTTACCCTCGTCAACTTTCCTAGTAACCTCTTCAAAAAATTCAATAAGATTTGTCAAACATGACCTTCAACGCACAAATCAATGTTGACTGTTCCTAATCAGACCCTGTCTATCCAGATGATTACATATACCATCTCTAAGAATACTTTCCAGCAATTTACCTACCACTGACATCAAACTCACAGGCCGATAATTGCTAGGTTTAATCTCAGAACCCTTTTTAAACAATGGAACAACACGAACAATACGCCAATCCTCTGGCACCATCCCCATTTCTAATGACATTTGAAATATTTCTGTCAGAGCCCCTGCTATTTCTACACTAATTTCCCTTAAGGTCCAAGGGAATATCCTGTCAGGACCCGGAGACTTAGCTACTTTTATATTCCTTAAAAGCGCCAGTACTTCCTCTTCTTTAATCATCATAGTTTCCATAACTTCCCTACCTGTTTCCATTACTCTACGCAATTCAATAACCTTCTCCTTAGTGAATACCAAAGAAAAGAAATTGTTCAAAATTTCCCCCATCTGTTTTGGTTCCACACATCACTGTCCACTCTGATTCTCTAAGGGACCAATATTATCCCTCACTATCCTTTTGTTATTAGTATAACTGTAGAAACCCTTTGGATTTATTTTCACCTTACTTGCCAAAGCAACCTCATATCTTCTTTTAGCTTTTCTAATTTCTTTCGTAAGATTATTTTTACATTCTTTATATTCCTGGAGCACCTCATTTACTCCATGCTGCCTATATTTATTGTAGATTTCTCTCTTTTTCAGAACAAAGTTTCCAATATCCCTTGAAAACTATGGCTCTCTCAAACTTTTAACCTTTCCTTTCAACCTAACAGGAACATAAAGCTTCTGTACCCTCAAAATTTCACCTTCAAATGACCTCCGTTTCTCTATTACATCCTTCCAATAAAACAATTTGTCCCAATCTACTCTTTCTAAATCCTTTCACATCTCCTCAAAGTTAGCCTTTCTCCAATCAAAAATCTCAACCCTGGGTCCAGACCTATCCTTCTCCATAATTATATTGAAACTAATGGCATTGTGATCACTGGATCCAAAGTGCTCCCCAACACATACCTCTGTCATTTGACCTATCTCATTCCCTAACAGGAGATCCAACACTGCCCCTTCTCTACTTGGTACCTCTATGTATTGCTGCAAAAAACTATCCTGCGTACATTTTACAAACTCCAAACCATCCAGCCCTTTTACAGTATGGGCTTCCCAGTCTATGTGTGGAAAATTAAAATTTCCCACAATCACAACCTTGTGCTTACTGCAAATATCTGCTATCTCCTTACAAATTTGCTCCTCCACTTCTCGCTCCCCATTGGGTGGTCTATAATACACCTCTATAAGTGTTACTTCACCTTTCCCATTCCTCAATTCCACCCAGATAGCCTCCCTAGATGAGACCTCTAATCTATCGTGCCAGAGCACCACTGTAGTATTTTCTCTGACAAGCAATGCAACACTTCCCCCTCTTGTCCCTCTGGTTCTATCACACCTGAAGCAACAAAATCCAGGAATACTTAGTTGCCAATCACACCCCTCCTGCAACCATGTTTCACTAATTGCTACAACTTTATGCTTCCAGGTATCAATCCATGCTCTAAGCTCATCCACCTTTCTTATAATGCTCCTCACATTAAAATAAATGCATTTAAGAAATTTTCCACCTCTTAGTCTCTGTTTATCACTAACGGTGCAAACAACTTTACAATTTTCTTTTTCTTCCTTCTCCCCTACATCTGTTCCTACACTCTGGTTCCCCTCCTCTCTTGTATCTAGTTTAAATCCACTGGAGCCTCTCTAGCAAACCTACCTGCAAGAATATTTGTCCCCCTCCAGTTCAGGTATAAACCATCCCACCAGATCAGGTCCCACCTTCCCTAGAAAACTGCCCAATTATCTATAAATCTGAAGTCCTCCCTTCTGCACCATGTCTTCAGCCACATGTTGATCTGCGCTATCTTACTATTTCTAAATCTGCCTGCACGTGGCACTGGTAGCAATCGTGAGATTGCTATCCTGGAGGTCCTGTCCTTTAACTTGGCGCCTAACTCCCTAAACTCACCTTTCAGGACCTCCTCACTCTTCCTACCCACGTCATTAGTCCCTACATGGACCACAACATCCAGCTGCTCACCCTCCCTCTTGAGAATACTGAGAACTCGATCCGAGATATCGTGGACCTTGGCACCAGGGAGGCAACAGACTATCTGGGATTCTCGATCTCTTCTATAGAACCTCTTATCTGTCCCCCAACTATCGAATCCCCTATCACTACTGCTCTGCTCTTTTCCCTCCTTCCCTTCTGAGCTGAGGGCCCTGTCTCGGTGCCAGAGATACAACCACTACAACTTGTCCCTGGTAGGTCGTCCCCATCAACAGTATCTAAAATGATGTATTTAATATTGGTGGGAATGACCACAGGGATGCTCTGCTCATTCTGTCTATTCCCCGTCCCTCTCCTGACAGTCACCCAGCTACCTGTCTCCTGACTCTTAGGGGTGACTATCTTCCTGTAACTCCTGTTTATTTCTGCCTCTGCCTCCCGAATGATCCGAAGTTCATTCAGCTCTAGCTCCAGTTCTGTAACTCGGTTTGTCAGGAGCTGCAGCTGGATGCACCTTTTACAGGTGTAGTCATCAGGGACGATTGTGCTCGCCCTGACTTCCCACATACTGCAAACGGAGCACTCGACTGCCCTAGCTGCTGCCTCCATTACCTACTCTTAAGGTAATTAGATTTATTAAAGGAACTTACCCAGGCTTACCTCACTTGGAGTGAAGCTCTTCCTCAGCCTCTGCTCACCGAAGCCTCTCAAGCCAAAGCCTTCCTACTCTGCCTCCCTCTACTCCGTCACCCGCTCTGTTAGTCTTCTCTCTTTTAAACACTCCTGCTGCCTCACGGTCCAACTTACACGCGCTTGCACAGTCATGCCCCGTTCAACTGCCGAAGAAATGACCGACCTTCACAATCTTCTCTCTTTTAAACACTCCCGCTGCCTCATGGTCCGGCTTACATGCGCTTGCACAGTTGTGCCCCGTTCAACTGCCGAAGAAAAAAATTTGAAGAATCCTATAAAACATCTTTAGGCTTGAGAGGAATGGTAAGTGATTTGAAAGAAAAAATCACACTAATTGGGAATTTATGTCAATTGAAAGGGTTACCAAAGAATTTCTGTGTGATCTATTTATTTATTTATTGCAATGCAGCGTGGAGTAGGCTCTACCAGCCCTTCGAGCCAAGCCTCCCAGCAATCCCCCAATTTAATCCCAGCCTAATCACTGGACAATTTACAATGACCAATGAAGAAACCGGAGAACCCAGAGGAAACCCACACGCCGTCACAGGGAGAATGTACAAACTCCCTATAGGCAGTTATGGGATTTGAACCCATGTCACCTGTACTGTAAAGTGTTGTGCTAACCACTACACTACTATGCAGTCTTTCATGACTTTACTATTTTATGAAAAAGTAAATGAATGCACAACATTACATTAGTTAATTGATCATATCAGAATTAAGTTTTTTATTACCAGCACCGACAAATGAAATTGAAACTATTGAAAAGGAACTTTATTATTTTGGTAACACAAGCACGAGGAAATATGTAGATGCTGGAAATTCAAACAACACACACAAAAAATGCTGGTGAATGCAGCAGGCCAGGCAGCATCTATAGGAAGAGGTACAGTCTCTGAAGTACACCCCTGAAGGGTCTTGGCCCGAAACGTCAACTGTACCAATTCCTATAGATACTGCCTGGCCTGCTGCGTTCACCAGCATTTTTTGTGCGTGGTGCTTGTTATTTTGGTAAAGTGTCTTCCTATTTCTGTCACTGTTGGAGAGTAGGTGTCTTTTTTATAATTTGTTTCTCAAATGTCATATGGTTCTCAGTACTGAATGCCAGATGTCAGATGTCACAGACTTATTAAGTATTCAATAATCATTATGCACCATAGTCAAACACACACTTAGCAGTGACACTCCCAATAACATTTACAAGTTATATCCAGAGTACCCAGGTAGGTTACAGTTTTGAACTTGAATTTGCAGGAAGAGCTTGGTTAAATTCTACAGCATCAGTTCCAAGGAACTCTTTTTTTCATTTTTTTTCACTCTTTCTATATTTTCTGTGCTGATTTGTGTGTCACTATAGCTGTAAGTCAAAGATAACTATTTATTTGACTCACAATCATCAACTTTTGAGATCCAAGACTTTATTTCTTTTCAATGACACAAAAGGAGCTTTTACTTCTGTTCGTAAGTAACATGCTCTTTTCATCATAGCCTTTATCTATGGAATTGTACAATTGCCAGCCATTCTATATAAACCTCCACTACAAAAAAAACAGATGAAGTTCCTTTTGTACATCTTGCTGCCAACTAATCAAAACTTTCTGTTTTTATTTAAATTCAATAGAGGAGCTGGCTAATTTATGAATTCAATGCTTACTGTATCTAACTTGACATAATTCCTTTCCCAGACAAAAGTGAAATGTTAACATTACTGCAATATAAAGAGCAATGAACAATTATACAGTATTCCATCAGAATATCATGCAATCTGGTTAACCCTTTTCTTACTGTAAGGTAGGAAGTTACAAACAATGCATGTCTGAGTTTTGAAAACTTATTACAGTAGAAAAGTCAAGCTTGTGTTTTTACTTACTGTATCACACGGTTCAAAACACCCCAACACATTTTACAGCCAGTGAAGAATTTACAATGTAATTGCAATGAGACTGTGGGGAAAATGGTCACCAATTCCTGCTCAACAAGTTTCCACAGTCAACAATATGAAAATGACTAAGTGAACAGCCAAGGTTGCATACAAATTCTGCTCCAGCTGAGGAGCTTTATGGGATGCCCTATGGAGAAGTCATTTTGCATTTAGATAGTTCATGCATGCCTGAAAGCATGGGTGAAATATCAATGAGTCTCAATGGAAGTGCAGCCCATTTTTACAAGGCACCCATTTTCCTCCTTGTGAATTTCTAGCCAGGATAGTTTTGAAACCCACCAACCTAACCCGGATACTGAAGTTTCAGCTTATTTCACAGCATGAATACTAACCACAATATTTCTGAGTGATGCTGAGGAAGCTCAGAAAGCTGTCATCAGGGCCACGATACATACAGGGGAGGTTGCAGTGTTACACCTATTCGGGCAGATGGGTCTCATCAGCCGTGGTTGGCAGCTCATCTAGGAGAAGGAAAACCTCTCAAACCTCTGCTGCCTTGCTGCTATACCCACTCATGGGGAAGGCTTTGGAAGTAAACCCCGAGGGAAAAATCCACTGGAGTTCCCAAACAGCCCCACATTGAGTTCAATGCTGACTGGCAACTCCTGCAATGCTGCTGGTACCAAACTGTATCAGACTCTACCATTCCTTTGTGTTTATCAGATGCCTGGACAGAGGGAGCTTGCTACATGGGCAACAGCTTGCTCTCCGTATCGTACTTCCCAGGCTTGCATTTCTAGATTGCTATGATGCAATCTCCATGGTCAACTCTGGCTGACAGAAGCCCTCACCTCACCTCATCTATTCAACAGACTGTACTTCAGCTGATTACAGGGACTGCTCAGGTACTGTCTCTGGAGCGTCAATCACTCTCGAGCATGGATCTGCTCTATAAATCTAAATAACTAACCAGGGAGTACTTGGTAATCATTTTAAATGATGCTGTTAAGCTGTTGAATACTTGTTCTGCTGTGTGAGGTTACAATTGAATACGAGGTGTAGTGTGATGCCAAATCAGTGTAACAGTAATTAACATCACCATTTGCAAAATCTGCTATCAGATATTAGTGATGCTTGTGTTAATGCCCTCACCATGTATAAATTGCATGCACTATTGGGACAGTTCAGCACTGGTCTGCATCCAGTAAATATACTACAGAGTCAAATAATGTAGCCTTTGCACCAATTTTTAACCGTTTCTTGCCAACATCTTAGCTTGCATTGGTCACCAAGAGAAATAAAATGAATAATCAAATGCCCATCTGATGTCACGGGAAAGAGGCAGACAATTTATTAACTGAAATTCTTACTTGTTTCCAGTGTTAATGGGAGGGTTGGGAGACATAACTGTCCATTTACAGTATAAAGGTCTGCAGTAAGACACCTGGGGGTTGTGCGGCCTGGGGAGGAAAAACATGTTAAAAAGAACTGTAACACACATCAAAGTTTCTGGTGAACGCAGCAGGCCAGGCAGCATCTATAGTAAGGTGCAGTCGACGTTTCGGGCCGAGACCCTTCGTCAGGACTAACTGAAAGAAGAGCTAGTAAGTGAAAATCTTACTCAAGCTGTTTGCTGCTGAAATATAGGTTAGATTGTTGAAGAATATAACCCACAATAAATAATAATGGGTGGTGTATCATAGTTGAAGTGATATCGTTCAGAACAGAATGAACCGATCATGTTAAAAGAAGCACCACATTATCTGCACAAGCCAAGAAATGAAAGTTGGAAAATGGTATGCAAGATTTGTTGTTTCTTTCATATCTAGTGTTTATTTATTTAATATTTTCCTCCTGTAGAGTAAATTCTAATAATAATAATAGAAATAATAAAATCTTATTTCCTATCTTGGATTTTTATGAAATGATTTGTGAATTCTATAAAGGTGAATTTCCTGTAGAATGGCCATAATACAGGGCTGCCTTTATATGCTATGGAACACAAACACAAGAAAATCTGCAGATACTGGAAATCCAAAGCAACATACACAATATGCTGGAGGATATCAGCAGGCCAGGCAGCATCTCTAGAAGAGAGTAAACAGTTGTCTTTTTGGGATGAAACCTTTCATCAGGACCTGTAGTAAAGTTACTTCAATACCCTATATTATAATGGACTCTGATTTGCGTTTGCTTAACATGACTAAACTTTTATTTTTGTAGCAAAACTGCAGTGTACCTATGTAAATGAATGCAGATAAAATTAACAGTGTATGAACCAAGTAATTCAAAATGACTGTAGAACCAGCTGTGGATCAATGGGTTGAATGCACTCCTTCAAAATTATGTTATTCCATTATTCCATGTTTCTTTTTTTCTTCTTGATCTTTCCCTCTCTCTCATTTACTCTGTTTTTTTTCCTGTGGTGCAATTTATTTAAGCTTCAAAGACTAATAAAATTCAAAACATAGTATGGAAAAATTCCAAGATTTTAAAGTTAATAATCTATCCAAAAATTGGAAAAATAATCAGTAAAATGTATGCAAATCAGTCAATATTATTTTTTATCCAATCATGTAATCATATGCATGTTTATGAATATCTCCAGTTCATTAATTTATGGGTAGAAAATTGTGGATGGTGTGTACATGAAACTCTAAATATTTACTTCAAGTGGATAAGGTTCTTGGCCAAGATTATACATTTGTAAAATTTATCCTCAATCGCACAAAAAAAACACAAGGGCACCATCTGTTTGCAAATGGAAAATAAATAATGCAATCTCATCCCAGTCTGTGTGAAGAATGTAGACCCCAGGATTATTAACATACAAAATATGCACTGAGCACATAAACTAATGAAATTTGTTCACTACTGCTTGAGCTTTCTTTGAGCTTCACTGGGATTGCAAAAGAGTTAAAAGATGGAGAGGTTATAGTGAAAAATTCAGACAGGTTTGACTGATCAAAATCATCTATGCTTATAAACAAATCAGCAATGTATTATAAAACAGGAACCGAATCTAATTTTAATCTCAAATTATCTAAATTACCAGAGATAACGCGACTGGTTTTTCTGAGATAGGGCTGAGAGGGCAGTCAACATTTTAGATATAACTTTACTTTAAAACTTGCAGGTTAATATTTTATCCAAATACAGCACACCTGAGAAGACAGCACTTCCTTTGTGTTGCATGGAAAAATCAGCTTTACAATTGGATTTCAACACACAACCTTATGACACAGTTGACAGCGTGCGATACTCTGTCATGAAAATAAATCTGAAGACCAGTGTGACGACTAGTGAGATTGAGAATGTGAAGAAATTCATTGGACTTGGAAACACTGATTAAATGTTGCAATTCTAAACATTTACTACATTATCCAAATAAATGAGACCAGCTACTTTGGTAAATACAGGAATAAGATTTAAGGACATATTTTTGAAATTTACAAGCAGCCATCTTCCATTGGGTCGAGTTATTATCACAGGAAATGCTCAGTAGGGCACCTGCACTCAGATAACCACAGGCAATGTTTTTGCTAAATAGGTTGTTGCAAATAACACTTCATTAAAATATTTTGAGCCAAAGAAGCAACACCAGGCTGAAGTTAATGGATTCATTTGCAGATCAAACTGCAGGTGGAAGTTTTGCTGTACACAATGGCATACAGAAAATAAGAAGTTCTGGACTTGCTTACAAATGGGAAATTGTATCTGTAAAAATTAATTTTGGCCTTCTTCCTTTCAAATAGAGAGGAGACGATACATAACTGTTGGCATTATGACGGGCCTAAAAAGGAGCTGGATCATTTAGCAAATGGGTCAAGTAACTTCCGGTTAAGACAATGCTATTGAATGCGTGCGACAGCTCACTGGAGTTCAAATGGCAAGAAGTATGACTATAGACTTCACTAACAACACCTTCTCTGAGATAAATTATGTTAAATCATCGCTGCAAACAGTGAGGGGATGAGCGAGGGCAAGGCGAATTCAGGGGACGAGCCAGGCTGGTGTGTTGCAGACTCGATGCAGAAGGAGGGAAAGTCTCAGAGAGGAGAATTTGAAGTTGTTTTGCTTTCGGCTGAAACAAAAACACATACTGCTAAAGCAGCGATAGTAACATGCATGGTAGATTTTGGTTTATTTTGTGCTGTTGGTAATCTGTCCCACCCTTCAACATTTCAGAGGATTAGCCTGCAGTCTCTCGTTTTTTCTCTTTCACATTTCTGAGGAAAGATTTTTGATTTGAAATGTTAACTCTGGTTGATGCTGCCTGAACTGCTACGAGTTTCCAACATCTCTATTCTCATTTAATACCGAGGATATTTTATATTTTGTCCACTTCCTTATGTGTTAGAGTTACTCATACGTGCTAATGTCAGATTATCTAATAATTGTCTGTCTCTCTTGCTCTCTACTTCAAATCATGAACAGATTTTCTTTAAAGTGTTCCATATAGCCTCCTACAAAAATTCACATGATTTATATCTGCATAAGGACACTTTTGCGAGCAGTTTCCCATATTCCTTTACACAAAATTTGGGCAGCATCCGTGAAAACGAACAATCAACGTTTCGCGCCAGAATCCTTCATCAGGACTGAAGAGGGAGGAGGCAGGGGCCCTATAAAGAAAGTGGAGGGTGGGAAGGAGAAGGCTGGTAGGTTCCAGGTGAAAAACCAGTAAGGGGAAAGATAAAGGGGTGGGGGAAGGGAAGCAGGGAGGTGATAGGCAGGAAAGGTGAAGAAACATAGAAACATAGAAACATAGAAAATAGGTGCAGGAGTAGGCCATTCGGCCCTTCGAGCCTGCACCACCATTTATTATGATCATGGCTGATCATCCAACTCAGAACCCAGCCTTCCCTCCATACCCCCTGACCCCTGTAGCCACAAGGGCCATATCTAACTTCCTTTTAAACATAGCTAATGAACTGGCCTCAACAGTTTGCTGTGGCAGAGAATTCCACAGATTCACCACTCTCTGTGTGAAGAAGTTTTTCCTAACCTCGGTCCTAAAAGGCTTCCCCTCTATCCTCAAACTGTGACCCCTCGTTCTAGACCTCCCCAACATCGGGAACAATCTTCCTGCATCTAGCCTGTCCAATCCCTTTAGGATCTTATACGTTTCAATCAGATCCCCCCTCAATCTTCTAAATTCCAACGAGTACAAGCCCAGTTCATCCAGTCTTTCTTCATATGAAAGACCTGCCATCCCAGGAATCAATCTGGTGAACCTTCTTTGTACTCCCTCTATGGCAAAGATGTCTTTCCTCAGATTAGGGGACCAAAACTGCACACAATACTCCAGGTGTGGTCTCACCAAGGCCTTGTACAACTGCAGTAGTACCTCCCTGCTCCTGTACTCGAATCCTCTCGCTATAAATGCCAGCATACCGTTCGCCTTTTTCACCGCCTGCTGTACCTGCATGCCCACTTTCAATGACTGGTGTATAATGACACCCAGGTCTCGTTGCACCTCCCCTTTTCCTAATCGGCCACCATTCAGATAATAATCTGTTTTCCTATTTTTGCCACCAAAGTGGATAACTTCACATTTATCCACATTAAATTGCATCTGCCATGAGTTTGCCCACTCACCCAACCTATCCAAGTCACCCTGCATCCTCTTAGCATCCTCCTCACTGCTAACACTGCCACCCAGCTTCGTGTCATCCGCAAACTTGGAGATGCTGCATTTAATTCCCTCATCCAAGTCATTAATATATATTGTAAACAACTGGGGTCCCAGCACTGAGCCTTGCGGTACCCCACTAG
The DNA here is from genome assembly GCF_963921235.1 of Mobula hypostoma. Classification (NCBI taxonomy): domain Eukaryota; kingdom Metazoa; phylum Chordata; class Chondrichthyes; order Myliobatiformes; family Myliobatidae; genus Mobula; species Mobula hypostoma. The sequence continues at coordinate 141,463,617 of NC_086100.1, forward strand.
TCACCGCCTGCCATTCTGAAAAGGTCCCGTTTATTCCCACTCTTTGCTTCCTGTCTGCTAACCAATTCTCCACCCACACCAATACCTTACCCCCAATACCGTGTGCTTTAAGTTTGCACACTAATCTCCTATGTGGGACCTTGTCAAAAGCCTTTTGAAAATCCAAATATACCACATCCACTGGTTCTCCCCTATCCACTCTACTAGTTACATCCTCAAAAAATTCTATGAGATTCGTCAGACATGATTTTCCTTTCACAAATCCATGCTGACTTTGTCCGATCATTTCACCGCTTTCCAAATGTGCTGTTATCACATCCTTGATAACTGACTCCAGCAGTTTCCCCACCACCGACGTTAGGCTAACCGGCCTATAATTCCCCGGTTTCTCTCTCCCTCCTTTTTTAAAAAGTGGGGTTACATTAGCCACCCTCCAATCCTCAGGAACTAGTCCAGAATCTAACGAGTTTTGAAAAATTATCACTAATGCATCCACTATTTCTTGGGCCACTTCCTTAAGCACTCTGGGATGCAGACCATCTGGCCCTGGGGATTTATCTGCCTTCAATCCCTTCAATTTACCTAACACCACTTCCCTACTAACATGTATTTCGCTCAGTTCCTCCATCTCACTGGACCCTCTGTCCCTTACTATTTCTGGAAGATTATTTATGTCCTCCTTAGTGAAGACAGAACCAAAGTAATTATTCAATTGGTCTGCCATGTCCTTGCTCCCCATAATCAATTCACCTGTTTCTGTTTCTCCTTCGAAGAAGGAGTCTGAGAGTCTGAGTGGGAGTGCCGAAAAAGAGATTTTTGAAATTTTCGTTATTTTTTTTTCTCCAATGGCTTTCTGAGAGGCGGGACTGCGCAGGCGTGTGACGTCGGGCAGTGCAGCGCGGCAGATTTAAAAGGGCAGACATCCTGCTTCGGATTTGATTCGAAGAAGGAGTCTGAGAGTCTGAGTGGGAGTGCCGAAAGAGAGATTTTAGAAATTTTCGTTATTTTTTTTTCTCCAACGGCTTTCTGAGAGGCGGGACTGCGCAGGCGTGTGACGTAGGGCAGTGCAGCGCGGCAGATTTAAAAGGAACAGAGCCTCATAGAGCGGGCAGCGTAGTTTGCGGGCGGCGGAGTGAGCCGGGAGCAGAGTGAAGACTTAAGGGCTTCGGCTCAACGGGCTTAGGCGGAAGCGGGTGAGGCGAGGAAGGTTTGACATTCATTTTCTGTTGCTATTTGAGGAGAGGGGCATTATGACTGTGAGAGCAGTTTGCTGTTCTCGGTGTCGGATGTGGGAGGCCCTGGAGTCTCCAAGCCTCCCGGACGTCTACATCTGCGCCAAGTGCATCGAGATGCAGCTCCTAAGGGACCGCGTTACGGAACTGGAGCTGCAGCTCGATGACCTTCGTCTGGTCAGGGAGAGTGAGGAGGTGATAGAGAGGAGTGGAAGGCAGGTGGTCACGCCGGGGCCACGGGAGGCAGACAAGTGGGTCACGGTTAGGAGGGGGAAGGGGAAAAGGAAGGTGATGGGGAGTACCCCGGCGGCTGTGCCCCTTAACAACAGGTACTCCTGTTTGAGTACTGTTGGGGGGGACAGCTTACCCGGGGGAAGCGACAGTGGCCCTGCCTCCGGCACAGAGTCTGGCCCTGTAGCTCAGAAGGGTAGGGCAAGGAAGAGGAGGGCAGTTGTGATAGGGGACTCGATAGTAAGGGGGTCAGATAGGCGATTCTGTGGACGCAGTCCAGAGACTCGGATGGTAGTTTGCCTCCCTGGTGCCAGGGTCCGGGATATTTCTGATCGTGTCCAAGATATCCTGAAGTGGGAGGGTGAAGAGCCAGAGGTCCTGGTACATATAGGTACCAATGACATAGGTAGGAAAAGGGATGAGGTCCTGAAAGAAGAATATAGGGAGCTAGGAAGGGAGTTGAGAAAAAGGACCGCAAAGGTAGTAATCTCGGGATTACTGCCTGTGCCACGCGACAGTGAGAGTAGGAATGCGATGAGATGGAGGATAAATGCGTGGCTGAGGGATTGGAGCAGGGGGCAGGGATTCAAGTTTTTGGATCATTGGGACCTCTTTTGGCGCAGGTGTGACCTGTACAAAAAGGACGGGTTACACTTAAATCCTCGGGGGACCAATATCCTGGCAGGGAGATTAGCGGGGGCTACTGAGGTGACTTTAAACTAGAATGGTTGGGGGGTGGGAATCAAATTAAAGCGGCTAGGTGTGAGGAGGTTAGTTCACAACAGAGGGATGGGAACCAGTGCAGAGAGACAGAGGGGTGTAAAGTGAGCGTAGAAGCAAAAAGTACAAAGGGGAAAAGTAAAAGTGGCAGGCCGACAAATCCAGGGCAAGCATTAAAAAGGGCTAAGAGAGTTGTAAAAGAGTGCCTGAAGGCTTTATGTGTCAATGCAAGGAGCATTCGTAATAAGGTGGATGAATTGAAAGTGCAGATTGTTATTAATGATTATGATATAGTTGGGATCACAGAGACATGGCTCCAGGGTGACCAGGGATGGGAGCTCAACGTTCAGGGATATTCAATATTCAGGAGGGATAGACACGAAGGAAGGGGAGGTGGGGTGGCGTTGCTGGTTAAAAAAGAGATTAACGCAATAGAAAGGAAGGACATAAGCCGGGAAGATGTGGAATCGATATGGGTAGAGCTGCGTAACACTAAGGGGCAGAAGACGCTGGTGGGAGTTGTGTACAGGCCACCTAACAGTAGTAGTGAGGTCGGAGATGGTATTAAACAGGAAATTAGAAATGTGTGCAATAAAGGAACAGCAGTTATAATGGGTGACTTCAATCTACATGTAGACTGGGTGAACCAAATTGGTAAAGGTGCTGAGGAAGAGGATTTCTTGGAATGTATGCGGGATGGTTTTTTGAACCAACATGTCGAGGAACCGACTAGAGAGCAGGCTATTCTGGACTGGGTTTTGAGCAATGAGGAAGGGTTAATTAGCGATCTTGTCGTGAGAGGCCCCTTGGGTAAGAGTGACCATAATATGGTGGAATTCTTCATTAACATGGAGAGTGACGTAGTTAATTCAGAAACAAAGGTTCTGAACTTAAAGAGGGGTAACTTTGAAGGTATGAGACATGAATTAGCTAAGATAGACTGGCAAATGACACTTCAAGGATTGACGGTGGATATGCAATGGCAGGCATTTAAAGGTTGCATGGATGAACTACAACAATTGTTCATCCCAGTTTGGCAAAAGAATAAATCAAGGAAGGTAGTGCACCCGTGGCTGACAAGAGAAATTAGGGATAGTATCAATTCCAAAGAAGTAGCATACAAATTAGCCAGAGAAAGTGGCTCACCTGAGGACTGGGAGAAATTCAGAGTTCAGCAGAGGAGGACAAAGGGCTTAATTAGGAAGGGGAAAAAAGATTATGAGAGAAAACTGGCAGAGAACATAAAAACGGACTGTAAAAGCTTTTATAGATATGTAAAAAGGAAAAGACTGATAAAGACAAATGTAGGAATAGGGGAAAACACAATGGGTAGTAGAAGAAGGTGGAACCATGAGGGAGGTGATAGGCAGCTGGAGGAGGGGGCAGAGTGAAACTGGGATAGGGGAAGGGAGAAGGAGGGAATTACCAGAAGTTGGAGAATTCAATGTTCATACCAAGGGGCTGGAGACTACCGAGAGGGTATATAATGTGTTGCTCCTCCAACCTGAGTTTAGCCCCATCATGGCAGTAGAGGAGGCCATTTATGGATATATCCGAATGGGAATGTGAAGCAGAGTTGAAGTAGGTGGCAACCGGGAGATCCTGTCTGTTGTGGCGGAGGTGCTTGACGAAGTGGTCCCCCAATCTGCGTCAGGTTTCACCGATGTAGAAAAGGTTGCACCGGGAGCACCGGATGCAATAGGTGACCCCAACAGACTCACAAGTGAAGTGTTGCCTTACCTGGAAGGACTGTTTGGGGCCCAGAATGGTGGCAAGAGAGGAGGTGTAGGGACAGGTGTAGCACTTACGCTTACAGGGATAAGTGCCGGGTGGGAGATCCGTGGGGAGGGACATGTGGACCAGGGAGTCGCAGAAGGAACAATCCCTGCGGAAAGCGGAAAGGGGTGGAGAGGGAAAGATGTGCTTGGTGGTGGGGTCCTGTTGAAGGTGGCGGAAGCTGCAGAGGACAATGTACTGGATCTAGAGGCTGGTGGGGTGGCAGGTGAGGACAAGGGGAACTCTGTCCCTGTTATAGTGGCAGGAGGATGGGGTGAAAGCCGAAGTGCGGGAAATGGAGGAGATGTGGGTGAGGGCATCATTGATGATGGTAGAAGGGAAACCATGATCCTTAAAGAAAGAGGATATTTGAGATGTCCTGGAATGGAAAGCCTCATCCTGGGAGCAGATGCAGCAGAGATGGAGGAACTGGGAATAAGGAATGGCATTTTTGCATGTGGCAGGGAGGGAAGAGGTATAGTTGAGGTAGTTATGAGAGTCAGTGGGCTCATAGAAGATGTCAGTGGACAGTCTGTCTCCAGAGATGGAGACCGAGAGATCGAGAAAGGGGAGACAAGTGTCCCAGATTGACCAAGAGAAATTGAGGGTTGGGTGGAAGTTTGAAGAAAAGTTAATGAAATTGACGAGCTTAGCATGGGTGTAGGAAGCAGCACCAATGTAGTCGTCAATGTAGCAAAGGGAAAGTTGGGGAGCAATACCAGTATTGGTTTGGAGCATAGACTGTTCCACATAACCAACAAAGAGGCAGGCATAGCTGGGGCCCATGCGAGTGCCCATAGCTACACCCTTGGTCTGAAGAAAGTGGGAAGAACCAAAAGAGAACATATTAAGTGTGAGTACCAGTTCTGCCAACCGGAGGAGGGTAGTGGTGGTGGAGAACTGGTGCGGTCTATTGTCCAGAAAGCAGTGGAGGACTTTGAGGCTGTCTTGATGGGGAATGGATGTGTATAAGGATTGGACTCCATAGTGAAAATGAAGCAGTTGGGACCAGGGAACTGGAAGTTATTGAAAAGGTGGAGGGCATGGGATGTATCCCGGATGTAGGTGGGGAGGGACTGAACTACGGGTGACAAAATAGAGTCCAGGGAGGCAGATACAAGTTCGGTGGGACAGGACCAGGCAGGAACTATGGGTCTACTGGGACAGTCAGGCTTGTGGATCTTGGGGAGGAGGTAAAACCGAGCAGTGCTTGGTGTGGGAATTATGAGTTTAGCGGCTGAGGATGGAAGGTCTCCGGAGTTGATATGGACGGTGATGGTACAGGAGACAATGGTTTGATAATTTTTGGTGGGGTCCTGTTCCAGGGGTAAGTAAGAGGAGGTGTCAGAGAGCAGCCGTTTGGCCTCGGTGAGGTAGAGGTCCGTCCGCCAGTCTACTGCGGCACCACCATATTCCTTTGCAAGAATTTGAGATTGAAGACCTGCTCATCCGAATCAGATTTATTATCACTGACCTATGACACTGATTGTTTTGAAGTAGCAGTAAAGTGCAAAGTCATAAAAAATTATACATTGCAAAATTAAATAAATACTGCAAGAAAATGAACAACAAAGTAGTGCTAATAGTTTCCTGGACTGTTCAGAAATATGATTGCAGAAGGGAAGAAGCTATTCTTAAATTGCTGAGTTTGGGTCTTCAAGCTCCCATAGCTTTTCATTGATGGTAGTAACAAGAAGACGGTATGGCGAGGGGCCTTAATGATGGATGCCACATTCTTGAGGCACCATCTCTTGAGATGTCCTCAGTGTTGAGGAACATTGTGCCCGTGATGGAACTGGTTACAATCTGCTGTATCTTCTTGCAATCCTGGACAGTGAAAGTTCCATACAAGGTTGTTTGACAACCACTCAGAATGCTTTCCACCATACATCGCTAGAAATCTGTAAGAATCTTCATTGTGATAGCAAATATCCTCAAACTGATGGTCAAATAGATTCGTTCATGTGCCTTTTTTTGTGATTGCATCAATGTGTTGGGACCAGGATATATCCTCCAAGATGTTGACACCCAGAAACCTTAAACTAGTCACCCTTTCCACTACTGATTCTTTAGAAGCACTTCCCTTCCTTAAGTGCACAATCAATTCCTTGGTTTGCTGACATTGAGAACAAGGTTGTTGTTGTGGCATCATTCAACCCAGTGAAAGCAATCCAATCAGACAGGCTAGTTTTACCACATACAAAGGTTCACGGATTCATTTATTATCAAAGTATACAACTCCGAAATTTTTCTTCTCCAGATAACAACAAAACCAATAAAAAAAGAACAGCAGCAGCCCCCAGATCCCCCACAACTGCACAAAAATGAACAAAAATGGAATAGGCACTTTAAGCCCCTGTAACATTCCTTTAATTTATCTCCTCCAAGGCTTTATGCTGTAACAGATCAAACAATATTTTTTTCATAAGTACACTTTCCTGGCACTGACATTTTCCAATGAATGTACCGTCCACTGACAAGCTTCCATAGCTTCAATATTTTTTCGATAAAGGGGTAAACAAAATTGCAAGCAAGTTTCTACAGTTTTATTCAAACTTTCTGTTTTACTCAAGTACTCTACAGGCTCCTAAAGACAATGCCAAATACAATTTGATGCACTGTCATCAGATTTGCACTGCTGCTGAAACTTATTTCATTTTCTAGATTCATATTTATAAAACCCAAGATGCCTATTGTTCTTTTTTTATGCTTTACCTTTCTGTATTTTGAGGCTGGATTTCTACCATCATTATTAACTGTATATAGTAAACTGGCCTAGTGAATTGCCCCTCATTATGTTCTACAGCATTTTTATTGCATTGAAATTGGATTCAATTAAGATTCTGTGGGTTCTACAAAGGGTTAATGATCTACTCTGCCAGATTTCTACCTAGACAGTAAAGTTTAAAAAGCTTAGAGAACATCACCTGGGAATTATGCTGCAGAAATTGAATCATTTGTGCACATATTTCTATCCGCAAAGTAGACATACTGTAAGAGCTGTATTTCTCTTCCATTTAGATAGCACGGGTAATCATTTTCAGGTCAATTTCCTTTGGAAATTGGCTTAGAGGCAACTGTGTGTGAATCAGCCTAGCACAGCTGACACTTCCTTGGCATTACAAACACAGCTGATGATGTCATCATTTCTGCAATGACTTACACAAATTGGTGAATTAACTTACATGTTTCATTTATCAGACACACACATAAAAAAAGGTGCAGCAGGTCGGCAAGTGGTATCTAGTGATCAGCTTATAACCTTGCACAACCTTGGGGGCCACATAACATGGGACTTGATCAAGGCACTGAATCACTTGGGGTGGTGACCACATACTGTACATTGCAAATGATAGGTCTTAACTTTCCCTCATCTCAGTGGTAACCTTTCTGCAGCTGGTCTTGGCTACCAATGGATAGAGATCCTTTAAGACAATGACCTAATTCACAACAGTCAGTGTAGAAATGAAGTTCCCGCTCCACACTCTGCCAAAAACTCTCAGTGGGATGCACAGTTCTTGTTTTGTGCAACAATTAGTTGCAAAACACCATGGTACCAATTTATAATGTTCTTCATCTAACATTAATATTTATAGTAGGAGTAAGGAGCTGATTATTGACTTCAGGAAGAGGAAACTGGTGGTCCATGAGTCAGTTCCCATTGGGGAATCAGAGGTGGAGGGAGCCAGAAACATTAAATTCCTTGGTGATATCATTTCAGAGGATCTGTCCTGGGTCCAGTATTTAAGTTTAATTATGAAGAAAGCATGGCAGCACCTGTACTTCCTTAGAAGTTTGCAAAGATTCGGCGTGACATCTAAAACTTTGACAAACTTCTATAGATGTGTGACAGAGAGTATATTGACTGGCTGCATCATAACCTGATATGGAAACACCAATGCTCCTGAAACATAGAAACATAAAAAACCTACAACCATTTGGCCCACAAAGCTGTACCGAACATGTCCTTACCTTAGAACTACTTAGGCTTACACATAGCCCTCTATTTTTCTAAGCTCTATGTATCCATCCAGGAGTCTCTTAAAAGACCCTATTGTTTCCGCCTCCACCACCGCCACTGGCAGCCCATTCCACGCACTCACCACTCTCTGCATAAGAAACTTACCCCTGATATCTCTGCACCTGCTTCCAAGCACCTTAAAACTATGACCTCTTGTGCTAGCCATTTCAGTCCTTGGAGAAAGCCTCTGACTATCCAAACGATCAATGCCTCTCATTATCTTGTACGCCTCTATCAGGTCACCTCTCATCCTCCGTCATTCCAAGGAGAAAAGGCCGAGTTCACTCAGCCTATTCTTATAAGGCATGCTCCCCAATCCAGGCAACATCCTTGCAAATCTCCTCTGCACCCTTTCTATGGTTTCCATGTCCTTCCTGTAGTGAGGCGACCAGAACTGAGCACAATACTCCAAGTGGAGTTTGACCAGGGTCCTATATAGCTGCAACATTACCTCTCGGCTCTTAAATTCAATCCCACGATTGTTGAAGGCCAATGCACCGCATGCCTTCTTAACCACAGAGTCAACCTGTGTAGCAGCTTTGAGTATTTTATGGACTCAGACCCCAAGATCTCTCTGATCCTCCACACTGCCAAGAGTCTTGCCGTTAATGCTATATTCAGCCATCATATTTGACCTACCAAAGTGCACCACTGCACATGTATCTGGGTTGAACTCCATCTGCCACTTCTTAGCCCAGTTTTGCATCCTATTGATGTCTTGCTGTAATCTCTGACAGCCCTCCACGCTATCCACAACACCCCCAACCTTTGTGTCATCAGATAATTTACTAACCCATCCTTCCACTTCCTCATCCAGGTCATTTATAAAAATCACAAAGAGCAGAGGTCCCAGAACAGATCCCTGAGGCATATCACTGGTCATCGGACGGAGTTTCCTGAATGGAAAAGTAGTATAAAAAGTAGTGGATGTGTATTACCACTGAAAAGGGGATATGGCAAATGAAACATAGATACACTATGTTCATGCATCAGTCACTTTATGGAATGAGTGCGATGTGTACTATCCCTCTGCAGGCATTTTGGCAGGCATGAACAATCAATTGCATGCTGAAGACTGAATGGAAGCTGCTACAAGTCGATGGCAGACTCAGTGCTCAATACTATAAAAGAATACCTTACATACAGATTCTCAGAATTTTCAACTAAACATATTTGCATGTTTTTCCTTCTTCTTTTAAAATTCACATGAAATAAATTATTTTAACTCTTCAAAAAATTATTTGAACTATTATTTATAACTGAATTGAATAGATTTCAAACTTGTCACACACTCCTCAGCAAAAGTAAATGTCATCCCGACATCTCCTCCCAATGTCAGACTTGCAATCACTACTTTCCTTGTATGAACCATTCCCTTGGTTTCTAGTAGGCAAATGGTAGTTGATGTAGGAACTGAGACATAGGTAGCCATGAAGTCATTGACATTGCATAATTATACGGCAAAGCCTGATACTGATGTGGCCAACAGTCTACACTCTGTATGTTGTGACAGGTGGGGGTCCCAACCTAATCGTAAGTGAAGCGTTTTGCTGGTCATTGTTCGCTCTGAGGAAACTTTGAGCTCTCTCGTCTTTGCTCCATCTGGATGTCTGGCTCATCATTTGCTGTAGTAAATACAGGAACTGGTATCGGTTCACGTGCAGGCGAGCTCAACAACTCTTCATTCTCAATTGTGTGCAGTTTTGGTCCCCTAATCTGATGAAAGACATTCTTGCCATAGAGGGAGTACAAAGAAGGTTCACCAGATTGATTCCTGGGACTTTCATATGATGAAAGACTGGATCAGCTAGGCTTATACTCTCTGGAATTTAGAAGATGGAGGGGGGATCTGATTGAAACATATAAAATTCTAAATGGATTGGACAGGCTAGATGCAGGAAGATTGTTCCCAATGTTGGGGAAGTCCAGAACGAGAGGTCACAGTTTGAGGATAAAGGGGAACCTTTTTAGGATCGAGATGAGGAAAAACTTCTTCACACAGGGAGTGGTGAATCTGTGGAATTCTCTGCCACAGGAAACAGTTGAGGCCAGTTCATTGGCTATATTTAAGAGGGAGTTAGATATGGCCCTTGTGGCTAGAGGGATCGGGGGGTATGGAGAGAAGGCAGGTACAGGGTTATGAGTTGGATGATCAGCCATGATTGTACTGAATGGCGGTGCAGGCTCGAAGGGCCGAATGGCCTACTCCTGCATCTATTTTCTATGTTTCTATGTAAGCATTTGTCACTGGAAGTATTGTGAATCCTCATCCCTCATTTGCTGCTCAGGTGATTGTATAGACTCTACTTCAAAACTATTGCAGTTTGTGCTACTGTGAGGTTGGGGGCATTCAACTTGGTAGTAATATTCATTCTCACTGTTGCCGGCTGGTTCACTCCCTTCCCTTTCTTTAGGTGGATGACCCCTGGTGCTCCGTTTTGGCAAACACCTTTGCGTTGTTGCTGTATCTATTTGTGTTCACATGGCATGAAAAGATTGCGATGTGGTACTCTGGATCTGTTGTAAGCATACACCATTTTATTCAATGACTCTTTCCAACTTTCTTTTTGTCTTGCTGTTCGTGCTTTCAACATTTGCAGAAGAGTCTGGTTGAACCTCTCAACTTGTCTATTTCCTTGGGGGTGGTATGGTGTAGTTCTTGATCCCGACACACCGCTATGTTTTCTCACTTGTGTGAAGAGTTGGTTTTCTAGTACCCGGGGCATGCCCTTTTCTCACTGTTTAGGAGGTACAGAAGCCTGAAGACACACACTCAGCGATTCAGGAACAGCTTCTTCTGCTCTGCCAGCTGATTCCAAAATGGACATTGAATCTTTGGACACTATCTCACTTTTTTTAATATATAGTATTTCTGTTTTTGCATGTTTTTTTTTAAAAATCTATTTAATATTTAAAATCTGTTGTGGAGGAATTCAAGATGGGAAAATGCAGAGCCTTATTGAGCTTGAGAGATTCCAATGACATCTTGGTTAAGCAAGCAGGCGTTACAACCAGATCTGGACGCAAGTGGGCAGCCAACACAGCTGTGGGGCAGGCAGTGTGTTCTCTGAAGCTGCAAGATATCATCGGCAACACCTGCATTGGGCGGCAAGGCCTCGGCTCAGTTCACTTCCAGCAGTGGGGAAACGCAAGCATAAGGAACAGGCGAGACAAGGTACAGACAGAAGTACGGATCCATGAGGAAGAGGAGTGGATGTCAAAGGCAGTGGAACAAGGGTCCCAGGGTGCCTGGACAAAATGGCATCTGCCCAAGAGCAAGATCTCATGGGCAGAGCTATGGAAACTGGAGCCCTTCCATATTTCCTTCCTCTTGCGATCCATGTACGACACCCTTCCTTCACCATTACATCTGTACACATGGGGGATGAGAGTGGACCCAAACTGCAAGCTCTGTGGTCAAAAGGGGACACTGGCTCATATACTGTCTGGGTGTAAAACAGCTCTAACTCAAGGGCGGTATAGGTGGCGCCATGATAAGGTGCTTCAGGCTCTTGCTGACACATTAGAGTGAGAGAGATGCAAGAGGAGGACGGCTGGCACAGATTTGAGGATGGCCATCACCTTCATCAAAGAGGGAGCCAGGCCTTTCGTGACCAAACAACCGAAGCCAAATCTGCTGCTAACGGCCAGGTCCTAGGAGATGATGGTCGATGTGGGAAAGAGGTTGCAGTTCCCGGATGTGGTGCACACAACCTTCCGCCTGGACATTGTACTGTGGTCAACTGAAGACAAGAAAGTAATTCTGGTTGAGCTGACTGTGCCATGGGAGGAGGGATGGGAAGAGGCCCACGAGAGAATGGCCTTGAAGTACCAGCCCTTAGTGCAGGAGTGTAAAGACAAGGGATGGCAGGCATGGTTGTTCCCTGTGGAGATCGGCTGCAGAGGTTTCCCAGCCAAATCAACATGGTGGTTGTGTCAGATCTGAGCCTGGACGAAAGGAGTGAAAAATAAGCAGCTCGTAGGATGGGGGAAGACGCAGAACGAGCCTCTTGTTAGATTTGGAGCAGGCGAGAGGAGGGGAGCTGGAAGCCATGAACAGATGGGCAGTGATTTGGCCACCACTGCCAGCCCACCAACTGGAGAGTGTCGTGGTTAAGGGTCGAAACACTCTGTGAAGGTTGGGAAACACCTGATGACATCTGCTCCTGGCTGAAGGTTATGGTTACTTTATAAGCTAACTGGAGGTTGCACCCTAACAGGTATGTAACAAGCAAATATACGTAATTGATTTACTTGTGTAACATGCTGTAAGGTTTCACTGCTAATGTAATGGTTTCTCTGTAGCAGCAATGTTTGGGTTATAACTAGAGATAATGGGGTTTGGAATGCTGGGGCTATCCAATGAGGGAAATGTTGTTCTTCCTTGTGATTCTGGAAGAGAGATTTTTGTGGTCTTTTGCCGGGGAGAGACGAGGAGAGAAAATGTGAATAGAGAGAGTTTGTAGACTGCTGGACGGAGTGGACTTGGAGCAAGGGTCCGAAGGTCAGCGATGACTGGAGGAGGTCGATGGTGGACGACCGGCTTATCAGTGAGTTCCAACATTGTACAATAGACTGTTTCATGAGAATGGGCCCTTTTTCTTTTTTTTAATTTTCTTTACTAACCAGATAATCAAAGTAAGGATTATAAAGCTCAATCGTTCAATCGCATATTGTGTACTGTTTGTTATTCTGGTGTACTGATTTGTTATAGGGGACACATCGCGCAGCATCCACCCAAACAAAATTTCTTAAGTTTGGCTGGGCCGGGTGCTATCACTCCCTATATTAAGCCACTAGCCAAAGTAAGAGTTACACTTGTTTATTTATTATTATTATTATTATTTTTATCTTCTTTTTCTCTGCTAGATTATGTATTGCATTGAACTGCTGCTGCTACAATAACAAATTTCACATCACCTGCTGGGTGATAATAAACCTGAGTCTGATTCTCTGATTCTCTGATTCTGATTCGTATTCGGTCCCTTGATCTTTTATTCGTGATGGGAACCCAAACGTCAGGGCTAAGTTATTGTAAAGTCGGTCAATGGCAGTTTTTCCTGACTTTGAGGTTGTGGCATATGCCTGTGCAAATTGTGTAAAATGGTCAATATTAATTAGAATGTACTTGTATCCACCCTTGCACTTGACCAAGTGAGGAAGGTCAACTGATACAATTTCAAATGGCTGTGTGGTCACGATGCTCGTAAGTGGTGTCCTTGTTTCCCCACACGGCTCCCTTAGCTTGAGACAGGTACAGACTCTTAGCCCATGGTGCTCAATGGCCCTCTGCATGTAAAGCCCTAAAAATCTCTCTCTTACCAGAGCTGTCGTGCGATCAGTGTCTCGGTGCCCCAGTTTATCACATAGCTCATTCAGGACTGTACACTGGAACTTCTCAGGGAGCACCAGTTGTGTTCGTTGGGTAGTTTTCCAATGAAAGGTGCCATTCTTATCCAATACTAATTTATCCCACTCTCACAGAAAGCACCTGGCTCGCTTGCTTATTGTCTGTATTTGTTGAAAAGTAGGTTTCAAACCTGAGCGTATAAAGCTGATTACCGTTTTGATGTCATCATCCTCTTCCTGTGCTTGCCAGATCTGTCTCCTGGATAGTGGTGGATCTGACATGTTCACCAAGTCAATGTTTACTACATCTAGCTGCACAGACACTGCCATGGACCAGGGAATGGCTGCACTTTGCTGCACTTCAGTGGCCTGGATTGTGGCTCTCACTGAATCAGTTGAGATTCCTTCTGTGCACTCACTGATAGTCATTTCCATGCCAACCGACATTTGGGACAAAAAGTCAACATCAACATTTTCTTTTCCTGGACAATACGGATAGTGAAGTAGAAATCGGCCAGTTCAGCATCCCATCTATATCTGGGTGCATTCAACTTTACTGAAGACAGAACATACATGAAGGTGTTGTTGTCACTGTAAATTGTGAATATCAGGGCATAGTACAGGTAATCTCTAAATTTTTCAGTAATTACCCACTTAAGGACAAGGCATTCCAATTTCCCGCTGTGTAATTGGTAGTTTTTTCCTTGCATTCATCAATGTCTGTGAACCATAGGCTATTACTCTTAATTTGCCATCTTGCTTTTGATAGAGGACTGCTCCTAACACCTGATTGGAGGCGTCAATGTGGAGAATGAATGATTGTGCAAAGTCTGGGAACCCCAGCACAGGTGGCTGTACTAGGAAGTCAATCAGCTTCTCCAAACTTTCTTGATGTGCCTCTGTCCAAGTGATCGGATTGCAAGATGGCACACAGTTCCTCTTCTTATTTGTGTATCTGATGATACCCCTACTGAGATGATTTTGGTCAGTGTCATCTCTGCTCTTTAACAGGTCACGGGAGGGGAGGGGTCACGATTCTAGGGAAATCTTCAATGCACTGCTGATAGTAGCTTAATAGATGAGAATCCTTCTCAGTTCTCCCACTGTGCCTGGCCTCTTCATTTTCAGCGCTGTTACTGTCACAGTGTCTGCAGGATCCATCCGATTTCCCTCTGCTGACACAATTCTCCCCAGGTAGCGAACCTTTGCCTTGAAGAACTCACACTTGTTGGGTTTAAGTTTCATTCCATGCATCTGTATTTGCTGTAGCACTCCCCACCACATCAACATGCTTATTGAAGGCCTTAGTGAACACCAGTATGTCATCCAGGTAGGGTACACAGACTTGGTCTGTTAATCCTTCAAGGCACTCCTCCATGAAACGTCGATAGGCTGCGGGCGCATTTGTGAGTCCAAAGGGAATTCAAAACCACTTATACAAGCCCCTGGGGGTTATCAAGGCTGTTAGTGGCCTGCTTTCCTTCATCATGAATCCTTGGTGGTGTGCTTTCCTCTGGTCAAGTTAACAAGAACCAAGCGTTACCCTGTCCATAATGTCTTGCACTCGTGGAATGGGCTGGCGGTCAAGAATAGTTTTCCTTTTCAGGTCCCTATAGTCAATACTGACCCGGCTGGTGGGATAGTGGCATTAGCGCCGGACTTCGAATCCAGCCAGTCGACTCCCCTGCACGCTTTCCATCCATGCTGTGTTATAAGCTGGTGATCTCTTTGGAAACGCACCCAGAGAAGGCAATGGCAAACCACTGCTGTAACTTGCCTCATACATGGTTCCCCACTACGTCAGAGAGGCGTGAAGGGAAATCATCCGCTAACCAGAAAAACTCTGGATGTGACGTACCTTTCCTTTATAGTCAATACAAAGATGAAGGCTTCCATCTTTCTTTCTAACACATACGATTGGTGAGGCGCAAGGCGAGTTAGATTTCTTAATCCACCCTTGGGCGATTAAATCATGCAAGTAATCCTTCATTTCATTGTAGAGCTGTTTTGGAACTGAAATGTATGAGCGGGCAACTGGTTCATCATCTTTGAGAGAGATGCTCAGCTACAAACCTTTGATACATCCATTGTCATTGTCTGATTTTGAAAAAGAGTGATTTTCTTGTAGCATTTGCCTCTTGATCTGCTGCTGTTGCATATTTAGGTGGCTCATATTGACTGGGGGATCCTATAAATCAGAGTTGAGTTCACCCTTATCATCCTCTATTCTGTGTTGAATGGCTGGGTCGAATACCATACCTTCTTGCACAGAGACAGAGAACACAGACTTAACTGGTCGCAACGTCCCAAGCACTGTCCTTTCTTCACGATGTCATGGTCTGTTCTGTTGTGCACATCAATAACAATGTATGGGCATGCACCCCTATGGAGTGTTACGAGTGTTTCACACAGTTCAACACCTTCTGCCCACTGAAGGTTCACCCCTAGTTCGAAGAGCATTATTTTGTCTTCCTCCACAAATAGACACTGCACATCACATTGAACTTGCGTTGTTGTATGTTAACTCTCTCATTTGTTGCCTTTACTTAATACTCACAAGGATTCTCAAAGCTACTCAGATGGATACATGCCTCGGTTTTGCTTTTTTAAGGCTAGGAAATGCAGTTGTAACTGTTTCATATAAAAGTTCTTCCTTCCTGTTGTTAAGTCTTATTTCATCACTCTCCTTTATAATCTGTTCAATCACATTGAATCCTGTGATGGGATGGGGGTAGCAGCCTGCCTTTCAGAACCAGAACCGGTATGATCAATTCTTCTGCACCAGGCCAAGCTAATTTGAAAGTGATCTCAACCCACCCTACAGAAGGCATGCTTGCAAAATTGGCTGCCGCCAGCCGTAATGTCTCAAGCATCTCTACTGCCCCTGAATCATCTCTCAGTTTAACTCCATCTCGTTCTCCACTGTTAATCTATGATGCACACCTGTGAACCTGTCGACATTCCTGTAAGTAACATTCTATAATCAGAAGTGGAGAGAGTGAGCAGTTTCAAGACCTCCGAGGATCTAACCTGGTCCCAATGTATTGATGCAGTTATAAAGAAGGCAAGACAGCGACTATACTTCATTAGGAGTTTGAAGAGATTTGGTATGTCAACAAGTACACTTAAAAACTTCTATAGATGTACCGTGGAGAGCATTCTGACAGGCTGCATCACTGTCTGGTATAGGGGTGGGGGGTGGTCCTTCTGCACAGGACAAAAGTAGCTGCAGAGGGTTGTAAATTTAGTCAACTCCATTTTGGTACTAGCCTACAAAGTATCCAGGACATTTTCAAGGAGTGGTGTCTCAGAAAGGCAGTGTCCATTATTAAGGACCTCCAGCACCCAGGGCATGCCCTTTTCTCACTGTTACCATCAGGTTGGAGGTGTAGAAGCCTGAAGGCACCAACTCAGCAATTCAGGAACAGCTTCTTCCCCTTTGCCATCCAATTCTTAAATGGACATTGAACCCTTGAACACTACCTCACTTTTTTAATATATATTATTTCTGTTTTTTACACCATTTTTAATCTAGTCAATATACATATATTGCAATTAATTAATTAATTAATTATTATTATTATTATTTTCTTCTTCTATGTTATGTATTGCATTGATCTGCTGCTGCTAAGTTAACAACAGGAATTCTGCAGATGCTGGAAATTCAAGCAACACACATCAAAGTTGCTGGTGAACGCAGCAGGCCAGGCAGCATCTGTAGGAAGAGGTGCAGTCGACGTTTCAGGCCGAGACCCTTGACGAAGGGTCTCGGTCTGAAACGTCGACTGCACCTCTTCCTACAGATGCTGCCTGGCCTGCTGCGTTCACCAGCAACTTTGATGTGTGCTGCTAAGTTAACACGTTTTATGACACCTGCTGGTGATAATAAACCTGATTCTGATTCTGACTCTGCTTCTGATGAAACACTGTCTGCCTACCAGTGAAGTTACAGACAAATGTTGATTGACTTGGCACTGCGCAGCTAAAGTACTGGTGGATGGCTGTCCCTCGATACTTGTCTTGATCCTACACTGATTCCAATGGTCTGTCTGATATGTTTTTGAGCAGGAACATGAAACTTTCTATCTGGAGCACCTTATATTTATACCCTCTCTACCACAGCTTGTACATTGTTTGGGACACTTCTGTAATACTGGTTACTTCCTGTCCATCTTAGTTTAAAGGTTCCTCTCTGGGTAGTCTTATTGCTCGTGCTTTACATCCTGCTAAATAGTGCTCGCTGGTACCACAGTTGCAAAAGTGTTCTCACACCTCCTGTGCTGACAGTGGAAACATTTCTAGTTTGTGGTGAATGAAGCCGCTAAGGCAGGCCAGGATACGGACCTATTGGGACTGGACACTGCAGTGCAACTCCATGCTGCTGTGGTAAAAGTGCATAGATCCGTGGAGCTACCTGACATGGCTGCTGAGCTTCAGACGGAAATGGATATGATAGTGTTGCTGAAACGGGGGTAAATTTTGTGGCTGTGGGGCTGGGTATGATTGAGGCAGAGCCGGTTCAATTAACTGGTTTTGATTTCTCCACCACTGCCGTTTTGTTCCATGCTTGGCCCTCTCTGGAGTTCAGAACGGACAATCTTTGGTCCCACAGACTGCTCAGGCCTCTTTGTATCTCACTCTGGCAGTTGCTGGTAACTGTCTTACAGCTGAGAGTCTCCTGTTTTTTATCTGAAACTGAAAAGCATTGTTGACGCACAGGTCTGGGCTGTTGAAGTTGCTCCTTGATCTGTGCAATGTCGTCACTAAGTGTTTTCAACTGTGACACTCGGTCTATAAGCATCTTTTCCATCTGACATTTACTCTCAACAGGATGCTCCTCTAACTGTGCAGAGTTGACAGTGGCAGTGCAGCTGACCCAGCTGGCTTCTTTTTATTCTTTTACTCTGCTTCATTTGCACATGCAATGTTTAGCTTCTCTAATAAGTACAGTACCTCAGGTGAAGTTTTGGGATCTAAAAGGTATGGCTGGAAGTCATTTTAAATACAATCACTTTGTAAACTGTTGTGTACGGCATGTAAAAACATACTCTGCACTAAAATGGGATCATATTTCAGACTAGGCTCCACTTCCAGTGAGGCAAACGGTACTTTTTGCTTCAGGTCAAGAACGCGTATTAAGGAACTTTGAGGCATCTCTGTACTGCGTTGGGCTTCTGCTGTCAGCTGCTTATACAGTTCAGTTGCCCCTTTTTCCTGATAATGTAATGTGAAGCCTACAGCAGATGCAATCTCATTTCCTCTCTACTCAGCCCTGGATCAGCTCAGCTTTCAACAAAATCATACCTCAGTTCTAATCAACAAGCTCCAAAACCTCCCTCTGCAACTGGATCCTTGACTTTCTCATCAGGAGACCACAATTATTGCAGATTGGAAATAACATCCCTTCCTTGCTGACAGTCAATGGCGGCTCACCTTAAAGATGTGTGCTTAGTGTTCCACTTTACTCTCTGTGCACCCATGACTGCACAGCCATGCATAGCTCTAGCAGCATGTATAAATTTGCTGATGACGCTATTGTCGTTGGCAGAATTTCAATGTTAACAAGGAGGCAAGATAGATCAGGAGCAAGATAGATCACCTGGTTCAGTGGTGTCACAACAACGAAAGCCTTGCACACAGTCTCAGTAAGAACAAGAAACTGACAGTAGACTTCGGGAAAGGGAAGTCAAGGGAACACACACCAGTCCTTATCAAGAGATCGGAAGTGGAAAGAGTGAATAGTTTCATGTACCTGGGTGTCAACATCTCTGAAGATCTATCCTGGACCCAGCATTTTGATGCAATTACAAAGAAGGCATGGCAGCGGCTATATTTCATTAGGAGTTTGAAGAGACTTGGTATGACATCAATGAGTCTAGCAAATTTCTACAGACGCACTGTGGGGAGCATTCTGACTGGTTGCATTACTGTTTGGTATGGAGGGGCCACTGCACAGGACTGGAAAAATCTGTAGAAAGTTGTAAACACAACCAGCTTCTACACAGGCACTAGCTTCCTCAGCATTGAGGACAACTCCAAAAGCCGATATCTCAGAAAGGCAGCACAAACCATTAAGGATGCACTTCACCCATGACATGCCCTCTTCTCATTGCTACCATCAAGGAGGATGTACGGGAGCTTGAAGATGCACACTGAACATTTCAAGAAATACCTCTTCCCATCCGCCATCAGATTTCTGAATGGATAATGAATCCATGTACATTATCACACTTTTCCCCCCTTTTATTTGGTTCTCTTTTACATAGAAACATAGAAAATAGGTGCAGGAGTAGGCCATTCGGCCCTTCGAGCCTGCACCGCCATTTATTATGATCATGGCTGATCATCCAACTCAGAACCCAGCCTTCCCTCCATACCCCCTGACCCCTGTAGCCACAAGGGCCATATCTAACTTCCTTTTAAACATAGCTAATGAACTGGCCTCAACAGTTTGCTGTGGCAGAGAATTCCACAGATTCACCACTCTCTGTGTGAAGAAGTTTTTCCTAACCTCGGTCCTAAAAGGCTTCCCCTCTATCCTCAAACTGTGACCCCTCGTTCTAGACCTCCCCAACATCGGGAACAATCTTCCCGCATCTAGCCTGTCCAATCCCTTTAGGATCTTATACGTTTCAATCAGATCCCCCCTCAATCTCCTAAATTCCAACGAGTACAAGCCCAGTTCATCCAGTCTTTCTTCATATGAAAGACCTGCCATCCCAGGAATCAATCTGGTGAACCTTCTTTGTACTCCCTCTATGGCAAAGATGTCTTTCCTCAGATTAGGGGACCAAAACTGCACACAATACTCCAGGTGTGGTCTCACCAAGGCCTTGTACAACTGCAGTAGTACCTCCCTGCTCCTGTACTCGAATCCTCTCGCTATAAATGCCAGCATACCGTTCGCCTTTTTCACCGCCTGCTGTACCTGCATGCCCACTTTCAATGACTGGTGTATAATGACACCCAGGTCTCGTTGCACCTCCCCTTTTCCTAATCGGCCACCATTCAGATAATAATCTGTTTTCCTATTTTTGCCACCAAAGTGGATAACTTCACATTTATCCACATTAAATTGCATCTGCCATGAGTTTGCCCACTCACCCAACCTATCCAAGTCACCCTGCATCCTCTTAGCATCCTCCTCACTGCTAACACTGCCACCCAGCTTTGTGTCATCTGCAAACTTGGAGATGCTGCATTTAATTCCCTCATCCAAGTCATTAATATATATTGTAAACAACTGGGGTCCCAGCACTGAGCCTTGCGGTACCCCACTAGTCACCGCCTGCCATTCTGAAAAGGTCCCGTTTATTCCCACTCTTTGCTTCCTGTCTGCTAACCAATTCTCCACCCACACCAATACCTTACCCCCAATACCGTGTGCTTTAAGTTTGCACACTAATCTCCTGTGTGGGACCTTGTCAAAAGCCTTTTGAAAATCCAAATATACCACATCCACTGGTTCTCCCCTATCCACTCTACTAGTTACATCCTCAAAAAATTCTATGAGATTCGTCAGACATGATTTTCCTTTCACAAATCCATGCTGACTTTGTCCGATCATTTCACCGCTTTCCAAATGTGCTGTTATCACATCCTTGATAACTGACTCCAGCAGTTTCCCCACCACCGACGTTAGGCTAACCGGCCTATAATTCCCCGGTTTCTCTCTCCCTCCTTTTTAAAAAAGTGGGGTTACATTAGCCACCCTCCAATCCTCAGGAACTAGTCCAGAATCTAACGAGTTTTGAAAAATTATCACTAATGCATCCACTATTTCTTGGGCCACTTCCTTAAGCACTCTGGGATGCAGACCATCTGGCCCTGGAGATTTATCTGCCTTCAATCCCTTCAATTTACCTAACACCACTTCCCTACTAACATGTATTTCGCTCAGTTCCTCCATCTCACTGGACCCTCTGTCCCTTACTATTTCTGGAAGATTATTTATGTCCTTAGTGAAGACAGAACCAAAGTAATTATTCAATTGGTCTGCCATGTCCTTGCTCCCTATAATCAATTCACCTGTTTCTGTTTGCAGGGGACCTACATTTGTCTTTATCAGTCTTTTCCTTTTTACATATCTATAAAAGCTTTTACAGTCCGTTTTCATGTTCTCTGCCAGTTTTCTCTCATAATCTTTTTTCCCCTTCCTAATTAAGCCCTTTGTCCTCCTCTGCTGAACTCTGAATTTCTCCCAGTCCTCAGGTGAGCCACTTTCTCTGGCTAATTTGTATGCTACTTCTTTGGAATTGATACTATCCCTAATTTCTCTTGTCAGCCACGGGTGCACTACCTTCCTTGATTTATTCTTTTGCCAAACTGGGATGAACAATTGTTGTAGTTCATCCATGCAACCTTTAAATGCCTGCCATTGCATATCCACCGTCAATCCTTTAAGTGTCATTTGCCAGTCTATCTTAGCTAATTCACCTCTCATACCTTCAAAGTTACCCCTCTTTAAGTTCAGAACCTTTGTTTCTGAATTAACTACGTCACTCTCCATGTTAATGAAGAATTCCACCATATTATGGTCACTCTTACCCAAGGGGCCTCTCACGACAAGATCGCTAATTAACCCTTCCTCATTGCTCAAAACCCAGTCCAGAATAGCCTGCTCTCTAGTCGGTTCCTCGACATGTTGGTTCAAAAAACCATCCCGCATACATTCCAAGAAATCCTCTTCCTCAGCACCTCTTTTCTCACTAAGTATTTAATTTATTTATATATTTAGTGATTTATAGTTTTTTATTTTTATATATTGCAATGTTCCGCTGCGGCAAAACAAGTTTCACAACTTTTAAGCTAGTGATATTAAACGTGAGTCTGAGTCTGATTTTGCTTCCTTCAGTTTAACAAGGAGGTCACGAGAGGGAGCTGGCGGGGTCATGGAATTCATCACTTTAACTGATATGACTTTGTTGCGGATGTGCTTTATGATGTGACTTTCAAAATTAACACATTTTCCCCATTCTTTGTGACTCTGTGACCCATGGTGTGAGTCTAATGTCTAACGAAAATCATTTCAGAACTGCTGTAATAATGTGAATTTGCTGCTTTAAACTGTACTTACCTGCATCAAAACTCATATTTGCCATTCATGGGAGTGATTATAAAGTGGCAAATGGCTCTGTATAGTGCACCATTTATACTGTCTAGTGGTCATGCATCATCAACAGTCTTCTGCTGCCTAATTCCACATAACCTGTGATTTCTCATGTGCATTCTAATTCCGAACTTTCATGGGTTTGAAACATTGCTTGTTAGAGCAGTAAAATGACCAGGCTGACCTTCCAATAAATGGTAATAATCACTTCATGCAGCTGGGCTTTTAGTCACAGCTGTTACTGCTGGAATTTGGCCAATAATCTTGTGAGGTGAGAAAGATCCAGTGTTATATGATTGTTAGCGATGTAAAACAGGTCTCCTCTCAATGAGCACTAATGATCTTAATGAATCCTAATGACAATGCTGGCAAAGCATTGTTCAAAGAAATTTCTTAGAGTATTTTAAAAATCATTTGTATTATACTTTTGAAAACTAACTTT
The DNA here is from genome assembly GCF_963921235.1 of Mobula hypostoma. Classification (NCBI taxonomy): domain Eukaryota; kingdom Metazoa; phylum Chordata; class Chondrichthyes; order Myliobatiformes; family Myliobatidae; genus Mobula; species Mobula hypostoma. The sequence continues at coordinate 141,486,497 of NC_086100.1, forward strand.
TAGAATTCTACATACATTTCAGGTTGTATTTTCCTAGAAAGTAACAATGGCATGAAGATAAGATTAGCTTCATTTGTCACATGGACACCGAAACATCGGGTGAAGTATGTCATTTTGAATCCGTGACCACCACAGAGCTAGGATTATGTTGGGGACAGTGTGCAATTATTGTCATTTTTCCGACGACAGCATAGCACAACTCACTAAACCTAACAGCACATCTTTGGAGTGTGGGGGGAAAGTAGATAACTGGACGGAAATCACATAATCACAGGGAGAACATACAAACTCCCTAGAAAGAGTGGTGGGAATTGAACCCCAATAGGTGATCGTTGATGCTGCAAAGTGATTGTACTAAACACTTGCTACCATGCCACCCTACCAAGGCTTACCAGTAATCCAAAGAAATGCATGTGCTATATTCTCTTAGCCTTGTCATCGCATCAGTTGGGATGAAGTTTTTCTAAGCTGTTTCTCTTGATTATTGCACTTACAGAGAGTGATGTCATTAATGGTCTGAGCAAAGGGCATTGCAAAAGATTAGACGCTATTAATTACTGGGATTTTGATCTCAAATACAAGTTGGTCTGGTTTATGATAGACTAATGAATGAAAGGAATCTCATGGTAAGAATGTGAGCAATTTCAAAAGTGATTCCTCGTTAATCCAAGAATATATACGCACATTTCCCTTAAGATTGATATGAATAGGTGTAATCAAGGATGATAGAATTAATGCTATATTTTTATATATTTAAGTAGCCTCTAAGCACTACCCCCACATATAAAAGAGACCATAAGGCCTAATTTCTTTGAAATTACCGGGAATTTTGTAAGGAACTTTTAATTTCACATTAATGAAACTTCCTGCAATATTCAACAGTACAACATTCCTTTAGATCACACTTTTGTGAAGCCTACGCAGAGTCGAAGAATATACATAAAACACTCAATTCAAATATATTTTCAAAGTTCAACAGCTTTGGAATGTTTGTACTGAAACAGCTTTGTGTTGAACGTCAATAATCACTTGCAAGTAATCACCTGTTCCTTTTGGTTTGAAATGCACTCAATAGCTAGATAAATAATCAAATGATTCAGAGATTCTAACAATGCCTCAATGAAATTTCTTCAAGTTATGTGGATGGAATTAACACACTGTGTCAAGATATAAATTTGAATCATTAAGATCGCAGTTTCTAATATTCATCCATAAAATGTGTAAAGTTTCAAGTGAGCACAACCAATTTCCTTATTTGCATTGTGACTTGCCTTTTGAATATTAAGTAATGTTTCAAATAATTATTATGACAAACAAGTAAAAGTTTATTTGCTCAATAATTGAAAGGATTGTTGCCTTAATAACTTAAAACTTGCATTTCAGAGATACTTCAGGTTAAAAATCCAACTCTGGGAATTCAAAAAATATCTCATTCATCACACGTATCTATTGTCAAAGGTGCTTGCATCAGTGGACAGTTGATTGATTGATTTATTAAATGCTTTTATTAACAACTTTCATATTGTCTCGGAACTTGAGATGCTTGGCAACCTGTGTATTAATCTTGAGCTGTAGTCATGGTTGCACATCAAGAAAAGACCACAGCCATTTTGCACATAGGAAGATCATGGCAATCACAATAGGACAAATGGCCTTTTCATTGGTTATCTTGTTTGAAGGATAATTACAGACTAAGTCATCAGAATTCCCTTGACCACCTATGAATCATGACATAAAATTGTTGTGCTCTCAAGAAGCTTCTGTTTAGCTTCCTATTAGAGAGATGGCACATTCAATAGTGCAGTAATCTCTTTGCACTATTCTGTATTTGTAGTTCCATTTGTCCCATTCTCCTCGCACTTATTTTCCTGTTCTCTTGCAACTTGCTCTCTCACAGGACTGTGGGAACAGCTGAGAGGGTGTTAGGGGTCTCCCTACCATCCACGAGGGACATTTATCAGGAACACTGCATACACAGGGCCCTTAGTACTATTAAGGATCCCACTCATCCATCCAGCATCCTCTTTGACTTTCTACCATCAGGCAGGAGTCCATGATGCATAAAAAGGATAATGGTTAGGATGAGAAACAGTTTCTTCCCCTGGCCATAAGGCTTCTGAACTTCCTGCCGCTTCATATACAAAGTGTCACTAGTTAGTCTGTTCCAGTACAATATTTAATATTAATGCACTTTAGTTGTAAGTTATATGTGATTCAGCTATAGATTTTATCTTTACATCCATAAGTTATCATCGTCATGTGTACTACTGTGCTTTTCTCTCTGGTTCGGAGAAACATCTTGTTTCTAAATATATTATATGGTTAAGTACATTATATACCCCACTTAGAGTACTGTGCTCAGTTCTGGTTGCCTCACTCTAGGAAGAATGTGGAAACCATAGAAAGGGTACAAAGGAAATTTACAAGGATGTTGCCTGGAACGGGTAGCATACCTTATGAGAATAGGTTGAGTGTACTCGGCCTTTTTTCCTTGGAGTGACAGAGGATGAGAGGTGACCTGATAGAGGTGTATATGATGATGAGAGGCATTGATCATGTGGGTAGTCAGAGGCTTTTTCAGAGAGCTTAAATGGCTAGCACAAGAGGGCACAGTTTTAATGTGCTTGGAAGTAGGTACAGAGGAGATGTCAGGGGTAGGTTTTTTATGCAGACAGTGGTGAGTGAGTGGAATGGGCTGCCAGCGACGGTGGTGGAGGTGGATACGATAGGGTCTTTTAAGAAACTCCTGGACAAGTATATGGAGGTAGAAAAATAGAGGGCTATGGGTAATCCTGGGTAATTTCTCAGGTAAGGACATGTCCTGCACAGCTTTGTGGGCTGGTGGTCTTGTATTGTGCTGTAGGTTTTCTATGTTTCTATGTTTCTATACATGTATATAGTTAAATGACAATAAGCTTGACTTGACTCTCATGCTCATCATCTCCCACTTGATTCTTTTTGCCATTAATCTACACTGAGCGATCATTTATAGTGGCCAATTAAACTAGCAACACAACTTTTGGTGATGAAAGGAAATCAGGAAGTGCTCAGTCTACAGAGAGAATGTGCGAACTCTGCAGAGATCCCAAGGTCAAGATCAAAGCTGGTTCCAAGAGCTGTGAGGCAGCAGCACTAACTACTAAGACATAATGCCACCCCTATTCACTCCTAAGATCAAACAAGAAATGTATAAATCCTTCACTTATTTTTGCAATCCATCTTGCCACTATAACATTCTCTCATGACAATCCCTTTGCTTATCAACTTTTCCCTACATGCATAATTAGGTAAGATTTAATTCCTGTTAAGATATTTTAATTAGCTCTAATGGAGCTTTTGACACCGGATGATGGAATTAAATAGCTAACTTTAAATTGGGCAATTATTCAATTCTCATGTTTTTTTACATTTATTGAAGCCAAAATTATCCCAATGTTGAAGAAGGAATAAAAGTCTATTTTGAAAATATTTATTTTAATTGTTGCCTCAGCATTAAAGTAGCAAAGAGACATGGGAGTTGATTTGTTGAAAGCAGGATTGAAGAGAGAAAAGAAATCAAGTAACAAAATCCAGCCCAGAAACCACAGCAATAAAACAAGTTTGAACTCTCTTCTGAATACATTACATAGAAGACCAATAAAGCAATACTTGAAAAGGTGCACAGGAGATGTGTGTTTTAATTTTCATTATTCAGTTTACTTATCTTATTTGAAGACAAATGAAGTCAATTCTGAAGTCAAATAATCAGCAGCTTGAACTACGTCAAGGGGCTGTTTATTGATTACAGTTCAGAATTCAACATAATCATACCCTCAATTCTAATCCACAAAGCTCTTACAACAGGACTCCTGTACCTCCCGCTGCCACTGGATCCTTGACTTCCTCATTGGAAGACCACAGTCAGTGTGGATCAGAAATAACATCTCCTCCTTGCTGACAGTCAACACTGGTGCTCCTCAATGATGCGTGCTTAGCCCACTACTCTACCTACACCCACGACTGTGCACCAGGCACAGTTAAAATGCCAGATATGAAGTTGTGGTCACTGTTCCCTAACTGTTCACCCATTGAAAGGTCAGTTACCTGGCCGGGCTCATTACTCAACAGCAGATTGGACTTTTGTTGCACCATATACATATTGATTTAAGAAACCATCCGCGATACACTTAACAAGTTCAGCCCCATCTAAACCCCTTACAATAAGAAGATCCCAGTTTATATTAGGGCAGTTAAAATTCCACATGACAACAACCCTGTTATTTTTACATATTCCCTTAATCCAATTACCTATATGTTCATCATTGTCCTGGAGGCTATCTGTGGGTCTTTAGTTATATCCCATTGCACCCTTCCTATTCCTGAGCTCCAACCCAATGGACTCAGTGTCTGATCCCTCCACTATGTCTCCTCTGAGCGCAGCTGTGATATTGTCCCTGATGAGTAGTGCAATTCCACCCCCTTTCTCAACTCCTCTCTTTTCTAAAACTTCAAAACCTGGTACGTTAATCATTCATTTTCTCCCTTCTCTCAGCCAAGTTTCAGTAATTGCCACAACGTTATAGGTCCATGAACAGATCCATGCTCCAAGTTCATCACTCTTACCCATAATACTCCTTGCATTAAAATTTATACACGTCAAACTATCTGACCCATCATACCTGTTATTTCTATTTTGCCTTTCAGTACTTTCCCTGACATCTACCTTCTGGTCCAATCCTTCCCTTACTGACCTGGGGCTCTGGTTCCCACCCCTCTGAAAAACTAGTTAAAACTCTCCCAAGTACATCAGCAAACCTTCTAGCCAGGATATTGTTTCCCCTCCAGTTCAGGTAAAACCTGTCCCTCTGTACAGGTCACCTCTTCCTTAGAAAAGATTACAATGAAATTGAAATGCTGTCCCTTGCACCATCTGTCAGCCACTCATTCATCTATGCTATCATCCTATTCCTACCTGCACTAGCACAGGGAGTAATCTGGAGATTACAACCTTGGAGGTCCTCTTCAGCCTCTTTCCTAACTCTATATTCTCACTGCATAGGACTTTTTCCCTTTTATGACCCATGACCTCTGTCCATTCACCGTCCTCCTTGAGAATATCCTGCAGCTGCTCTGATACATCATGGACCCTTGCACCAGATAGGAAACACACCAGTCTGGTGTCTCTTTTGTGGCCACTGAATCCCTTTCTGTCCTTCTAACCAGTGAGTCCCCTGTAACTACCACACTGCCTGACTTTACATTTACTTGTCAAGGCTCAGAGCTGGCAACAGTGCCACCAGCCTGGCAGCTGCTGCTGTGATCAGTGGGCCACCCCCCAACCCCAGCAGTATCCAAAAGGATATAGTTGTTGCTGAGGAGAATGGCCACAGGGGAGCCCTGCATTGACTTCTCAATCCACATACGTCTCTTGGTGATCACCCATCTACTGTCCAAAGCCTGGACCCTGTGTGTGACCACCTCTTCACAAGTCTCATCTATAATATCTTCAGCCTCCTGAATGATCCTGAGTACATCCAACTCCAGCTCCAACTCCTTGACGTGGTCAGTCAGGCGCTGAAGTTGGCTCATCAGGGAACTGTTAGGTATCCTGAATTCCCACATTTGACGGGAGAAGTATGCTATCCTGACCACTGTTTACCAAAAAAGAAAAAGGCTTGCCTCTTCTTAACTCTGCCTCTGCCTGTTCACGTCGTAGCCTGTTAAGCCAAAAACTTCACACTCGATCACTGGCACACTCCAACAATGGCCATTCCAAACAATGGTTGCTCCGCTTGACCCTACCCTTTTATTTGCAGCTGAGATTAGATCTCTGATGCCGACACTTTCCGCACCTACACAGTCTATAAAGACTGGCCTTCCCTGAACCTGCTCCTTTTATCTTCCCTCCCAACGTCTGTAGGTCTCTGACACTGATACACACTCCCCTCACTGAGAAAAGGGAACACTTCTGGCCACTTCATTGCTGCATCCACTATTACCAATAAATTTGTGCCCATGAATAGTCTGACAAAATCCACATGAATCCTCTGCCAGGGCAATGCAGACCATTCCCAGGGATGGTGAGGAGCAGCTCTTGATATTTTCTGCACGCGTTTGCATCTCAAACAGTGCATAGCAAGCTGCTCAATCTACCGATCTATCTCAGGCCACCAGACAAAGCTTTGAGCCAACGCTTTCATTTTCATCACACCTTGATGTGTGTAGCTCCTCCAACACTATAGCTCTCCGCTTGGATAGTGCAGCAACTCTCAAATCCCTGTCAAGGGCAAGTTCATTGGTGATGTAAAAATGGGGGAAGTGGAATCTCTACTGCACGTTTCAGCCATTTTGGGTGGCCATATAGGCCTAAGACAGTATAAGGTCTTTTCTGTTTTCCCTTTTGATCATCCCTGCCATAAAAGGAAGACTTTCGATTTGCATTAGAAGAGTGTCCTCTTTTGTCCAACTTTTCAGGTATTCCCTTTTCCAAGGGTAATTGAGACAAACCTTCAGCATTTCCATGATTAGCTGTCCTCTTGAACTTGTTCTTGTCATAGTGTCCTCTAAGAAACAGCTGCTGCTCTTAGTGGAACACCTTCCTGTGGATTGAGAATTGACGCTACTAATTGATGGTCAGTGATAAGACTACACTCTCTCCCATACAAGTACTGGTTGAAACATTTTACACTCCAAACCAAACTTAATGCCTCTCTGTCAATTTGTGCACAAGTTTTCTCCACATTGGTAAGGGAACATGATTCGAAGGCTTCACTTCCATCACTCATAATTTTACACCAGAAGTGAATGGCAAAGGAATTAAAGTGGAATTGGACACTGGTTCGGCTGTTTCAGTCATTCCACAAAATGAGTTTGAATGGCATTTCAAAGATAACTGAAGCCTGCAGATATCCAGCTGAGAAGGTATACTGGAAAAGAGATAACTCCTGTGGGAATGACATTCGTAACAGTGAAATACATAACCAACTAGCCACATTGGGCTTGTATGTGGTAAAAATTGGAAGGCCAGCATTTTGAGGCTGTGATTGACTGAGACAACTGCAACTTGATTGGCGATCCATCCACCATTTGCATCCCCTGCAACAGAGTTAACTGAAAGCAAATTAAGAAAGGTACTGGATGATACCACAGAGGTGTTCAAGGATGGCATTAGAACACTCAAAAATAACAAAGGTAAAATAGTGCTAAATGAAACTACCACACCCAAGTTTTGCAAAGCCCATCTGGTTCCTCATACATCCATGATTACCGGTGAGCTAGATTGCATGGAAGCTGAAGGAATTCATTTCAAGGTAGAGGGCAGCCCTTGGGCAACACCAGTGAGCCCAGTAGCCAAGAAAGATGGGGCTGACAGGATCTGTGGTTGTTTTCAACCTAGTACTGAAAGTAGATCAATACCTTCTGCCCAGGATAGAAGATAACTTTGCAAATATTTTTGGAGGGAAACCCTTCAGCAAATTGGATCTAGCAGAGACCTATGTACAGAAAACGATGGAAGAAGATTTCAAAGTGTTTCTCACCTTAAACACTTACAAAGGACTCATAACATGTGATATAACTGCAACTATACCTTAAGGCGACATATCATAGTCAAACTTCACTGGATGATGACGATCAGAATGTTGTGAGTATTATGAGCAGCACTATTTCCTTTGCCAATTGGAAAATCACCTCACACTACTTTGTCCATTGCCATTCCTTCCTGATCTGTAGTAATGAGTTCAAGGCGTGGAGCACAGTAGCCAGGTTTGGCAGGAATCTGTCACAGTAATTGACAAGCTCAAAAAGGGACAGCATTGTGACACATCCTTTGGCCTTAGGGAATCCACCACTGCTTGGATTTTCTCAGGACACTTGTGTTATGTTTGTGCGTCAACGTTGTGACCACAGTAAGTGATGCTTGATTTAAATAATTCACACTTGTTCCATTGTGCTATCTAATCTTTTTAACACTGTCTTGAGATTTTGGAGATGTTATCCTTCTCATCCTTGCCAGTAACAATGATGTTATCCAGGTAACACTGAGTGCCTGGGCAGCCTTGCTGCACCTCGTCCGTAGCTCGCTGTCAGTGCAGATGCTACTCCAAAAATAAACAAATTATAGGGCATGAAAGCTTACAGGGAGAAGGCAGGAGATTAGGGCTGAGTGGGAAATGGATCAGCCACATTGAAATGGCGGAGCAGACACGATGGGATGAATGGCCTAATTCTGTTCCTATATCTTATGATGAGCAGGTGTACAGGTGTACATAATAAAGTGGCCACAGAGTGTATCTGGACCTATACAAGAAAGCTCTGCATTCAAGAAATTATTTAAAATAAGGATAGTGCTTAGATACTGGTCACAAACTAATTTAACTACAACCACAATCATCCAACTCCAAACTTTTAAAATTCTTATATTATTGTCCGAATAGTGTATTTTCCACTGTTTCATTGGTAATGCATAAATGGTTGCAAGAATTCCAATAACATTTTTCCATGTGTGCTCTTTTAATACATGGAATTTGTGGTATAATAAAAGGATAAACTGTCCATTTAAGATGTGACAAAATGACAATGCTGATTTAAAATTTGAAATCAGTGGGATAGTTTTTAAAAATATACTTAAACCATTCAATTTGATTTGAATCTTTTGATTCCCTGATGCCATCGTTCCTTCTGCAAGGCATCTGTAAGCACAATTCCAAAGACACTCAATAGCCTCGGCAACCTAAATGATTGGCACCTCAACTATTCACCCCTTCCCCCATCAGTTAACTGTGGCTGCAACGTAAACCTGTTACAAAATACACTGCAGTAATTTGCCAAGATTTCTTCAGCAGCACTTATTGAGCTAAAGTCCTCACTGTCTAGAAAGACAAGTTATAAAAGATACTCAAAAATACCTTCCCATTAAAGTGAATACATTTGCTGACTTGGAAATGTACTGACATTCCATCATTACTGCTGAGTCCAAATCCTGTAACTCCTTACTTATCAATACTGTGTGACTACTAGTATGAGATAGACTGCAGGAGATCAAGAAGGCTAAGGAAATAAATGTTAACCTTTGCTAAATGGTCAGAGGGAGAACGTTCAGGTTAGTCATCTATAAATTTGAAATTGTTTGGGTTTGGTGTCAACTTCAATAAAGTACATAATACTTTATAATGTAGTGTTAAACATTTCCAAGCCATAACCAAACTTTTATAGTGAAATATTAAATTGCATTGTGGTGGAAATTCATCTTTTTGCAAATGATTTGATTTGGCATCTTATATATTCACTTTTTCAGAATTGATTAATTCCATTTTATAAATATTCTCAGAAAGAACTTATGGTTAATAGTCATTTGTGAGCAAATCTTCTCCATAATCAACATAAGCACATCTGTTTATGCAATACATTTCACCATCTTTCTAGTTTCTGTAGCTATTTGAAACATTAATTTATTTGAAAAGCAGAGTAATATTCATTCCTATATTTCTGTCAGTTTCAGTTTATGACCATAAAAACTTCAGCAATCATAGCAGGATTTAGGTTGTTATTCCCTTCTAACTTGTTCTATATTTAAGAAAGATCATAGCTAATATCTTACCTCAGCTCTATTTTCTGTTGTAAACTTAGGTTTTTGATTTCCTTAGATTCTAAAAATATCTATCATTATTTTCAATATGCAAATGATAGAGCTGCCAGAACACTTTTGTGTAAAGCTTGTCAAAGATTCACTACCCTCTGTATGAAGTAGCTTTTGGATGTTTCATTTCTGATGGCTTCCATCCAGGGCTGTGAAATGTTATCCCTGCACTTACCTTGTCAATCCCAATAAGAATTTTTTTGCATCCACGAAATCAACTGTATATATTTTTTTTGATCTTGAGAGATTTTAGGCTTTAACTGCTTAATCCAGGCTCATAGAATAACCCCCAAACTCAGGTTTTAACCTGCAAATAATTTATTGTATGGTCTCTGATGCAAGTGTGTCCTTCCTTAGAATAGACCTGCACCTAATATTCCAAGTATGGTCACAGCAGAACTTGATATAATTAGCACATAGAATATAGAACGGTGCATCAAAATATAGGCCTTTGGCCCATGATATTGTGCTAAACTTTGACCTACTCCAAGATCAATCTAACTCTTCCCTCCCACATAGCTCTCCAGTTTATAATCAGCCATCTGCTTATTTAAGAGATTCTTAAATGTCTCTAATGTATCTGCCTCTACTCTGATCTCTAGCAGTGTGTTCTGTTCTCTGTTAAAAACTTACCTCTGACAACACCCCCCTCCCCAACTTTCCTCCAATAACCAGAAAAGCATGTACTTTGTATTGGCCATTGCTTCCCTGGAAAGAAAAAAACACTAACTGCCTTCTCTATCTATGATTCTTGTCATCTTATACACATCTCTTCCTCCTTTACTCTTTTTCTCATAAGTCATGATCTCTAATCTGGGCAGTATTCTGGTAAATCTCTTAAGAACTCTCATCAAACGCTTCCAATCTTTCCTATAATGAGGTGACCAGAATTGATTACAATACTCCACGTATTGACTACCCAGAGTTTTGTACAGTTGCAACCATACCTTGCAGCTTTTGAACACAATCCCCTGACTTATTAAGGTTGGTGCACCATACACCTTCTTAACCACCCTATCAATTTCATGGCAGCATTGAAGGATGTGGACCCTTAGATCTCCCTGTTCCTTCACACTATGAATCCTACCTTTAAATTTCTACTCTTCCTTCAATTTTGACCTTCCAAGATGTATCATTTTACACTTCTCCAGATTGAACTCCATCTGCCTCTTCTCAGCCCAGTTCTGCTTCCTCTCAATATCTTGTAACCAATGACAACCTTCATTACTATCAAAGACACTATCAACCTCCATGCCATCTGCAAGCTTACTAACTCACCCTTCCATTTATTTATGAGGCCATAATACCATGACATAGTAGCAGAATTAGGCCATTTGGCCCATCAAGTCTGATCAGCCATTCCATCGTGGCAGATTTATTATCCCTCTCAACACTATTCTCCTGCTTTTTCCCTGTAACCTTTGATTCTTTTACTGTACCAACATCTGCTTTAAATATACTCATTTACTAGGCCTCCAGAGCCGTCTGTGGCAATGAATTTCACAGATTCATCACCCGTTCGCTAAAAAAATTCCTCCACGTTTCTATCCTAAAGGGACATCCTTCCTCACAGAAACAAAAGAAGTTGGCACCAGCGAACAACGTGACGAAAGGCGACAACTACTTCTTTAACTTCTTCTTCATTCAAGTGGTTTATTTTCATGGTGTGTTTTTGGGCTGAATGAGTGATCTGGCGCTTTGCTATCTTTGAGGGAGTTCAGTGAGGCTTCAGGTGGAGTGTGCAGCCTGGAGGCCAACAGGCCTGAAGGTAAGTTGTGAGCTGATGATCAATTTCATTTCTCACTGATCTCACCGATTAAAGCATTGAGCAAGATTGATGTCAATGAGGACAAGCAGGTGCATTTGACTGATCTGACTGATCTCTCTCTTTCTCCTGATGCTGCCAGAATCTTGGGTCTTAAAGGTTTAATCAACACAGTTTTTGCATTGGATTCTGTATTTCAGGTTACATGTGTTTCTGGTTTCTGATGACTCCTTTTTTGATTGCTACCTTGTGCGTGATTTTGATCGGGGAGGTCGGGCTCTGTGGCCTGTAGTCAGCGAATGACACAGCGATTATCTGAGCTGAACTGAACATTCCTGGACTGTTCAATGACTCTGTGATTTTGGTCTTTAGTATTCTGTATTTTTTCGCTCATTTTATGCCATTTGTGCAATCTGTTATTTTTTGTGTGTGTTGGGTTTCTTTGAATGGGTTCCACAGTGTCTCGTTGTTTCATGGCTGTCTGTGGGAAGATGAATCTCAGGGTGGTATACTGCATAAATACTTTGATAATAAATTTACTTTGAATCTTTGACTATTCCCTCTCCATATCCACTCTATCTTGGTCTTTCAATATTCAATAGGTTTCAATGAAATATCCCTCATTCTTCTAAATTCCGGTGTGTATAAGCCCAGAGCCATCAGAATGCTTCTCATATTGTGCCTTCGTCACACATATATTAACCCTTTCTTTCTCAGGGTCATTCCCGTGAATCTCCTCTGAATCCTCTCCAATGCCTACACTTCTTCTTAGATAAGGGGCCCAAAATTACTCACTACTCATTGTGAGTGTACTCAGAATGTCTGACCCATGTCTTATAAACAATCAGCATTACATCCTCATTTTTATATTTTTTTCCTCTTGAAATGAATGTTGACATTGCATTTGCCTTCCTTATCACCGACTCAAGATTCAAGATTCAAAGATTCAAAAAACTTTATTGTCATTCTAACCATACATCAGCTCTGCAGGGCAGAATGAGACAGCGTTTCTCAGGGGCAGTGCAATCATAACATAACAAACGCAACACTAAATAATAAACATAACAATAAATAGTAAAACACAACAGCCACATGTCAGTTAAAATCAGTTATAAGTGACCAGTGCAAGTTAAAAGTGTCCAAAGCAGAGTCAGGTAGAGCAGCTATTTAGCAGTCTGACTGCCTGTGGGAGGAAGCTGTTTAGTAGCCTTGTGGTTTTAGTTTTGATGCTCCTGTAACGTTTGCCTGATGGCAGAAGAACAACCAGTTCATGGAGAGGGTGTGAAGGGTCTTTAATGATGTACCGTGTCTTCTGGAGGCATCGACTCTGAAAGATGTCTTGGACCAAACTGCAAGTTAGCCTTTAGTCTCTTTGCACATCTGATTTCAGGAATTTTCTTCCCATTTAAAAAACTGTCTACTCCTGTATTGCTTCCACCAATGTGCATGCACATATACTTTTTCCAAAATTGTGTTCCATCTGCCGCTTCTTTGCCCGTTCTTCTAATCCATCTAAGTCTTTCTGCAGTTTCTCTGCTTCATCAACACTACATACCTTTGGTATTGCCAGCAAACTTGGCCATAAAGCCATCAATTCTGATATCCAAAACATTGACATATAACATAAAGATAAGTGGTCTCAATACCAGCCCCTGTGGAATATTATTAATTACTGGCAGCCAACCTGAAAAGGGCCCCTTTATTCCCAATCTTCACCTCCTGCCAGTCAGCCAAGCTTCTGTCCATGCCAGTCTCTTTCCTGTATTACCAGGGGATCTTATCTTATTTAGCAACCTCTCGTTTGGTACCTTGTCAAAAGCCTTTTGAAATTCCAAGTAAACAACATCCACTGACTCTCCTTTGTCTCGCCTACCTGTTATTTCCTCAAAGAATTCCAACAAATTTGTCAGGCAAGATATCCCCTTCAGAAAACCATGCTGACTTTGGCCTATTTTATCATGTATCTCCAAGTATCCCAAAACCTTATTCTTTATAATGAACTCCTATATCTTTCTAACTTTATCAAAGTCATTTATAATATTCACAAAGAGGGGCCTCAGCACAGATCTCTGTGGAACACCCTCAGTCACAGATTTCCAGGCAGAGTATGCTCCATCTTTTACCACTCTCTGCCTTATATGGGCAAGCCAATTCTGGATCCCTGCAGCTAAATTTTCCTGGATCTGCTACCTCCTGAATTTCTGAACAAACCTATCATGGACAGCCTTGTCTAACACCTCACTAATTCAAATTCACATACATCACATCCAGTGCTCTGCCTTTATCAATTTCCATCCTAGGTGGCATTAACAAACTGGTTTAATTTTGATGGAACGCAAACATGAGGAAATCTGCAGATGCTGGAATTTCAAGCAACACACATAAAAGTTGCTGATGAACGCAGCAGGCCAGGCAGCATCTCTAGGAAGAGGTACAGTCGACACTTCGGGCTGAGACCCTTTGTCAGGACTAACTGAAAGAAGAGCTAGTAAGAGATATCTCTTATTGGAATTTGAATTTAGGTCTCGGTATTGCATTCTTTTATCCCAATCTTAATCAAAGGTGAGCAATTACACCACTTGCCCCAGCATGTCCAACACCATCCTCCCAAGCACCTCTCCATTCTGAGCAGCAGGATGATTCATTGGGTATTTGCAATGCTTTCCTAGCATAGAAGTGTGCAATTTAGGAGAGAGTGTGCAGCCCAAGCTGTTGCCTTTCGAAACATAGGAGGACAAATATCTATAAACACACTGGCACAGTGGTTAGCACAATGCTTTACAGTACAAGTGACCTGGGTTCATTTCCCACCTTTGTCTGTAAGCAGTTTGTACGTTGTCCCTGTGATTGTGTGGGTTTCTTCTGGGTGCTTCGATTTCCTCACATAGTCCAAGGGCATCTGATTGATAGGTTAAATGGTCATTGTAAATTGTCCTGTGATTAGGCCACAGCTAAATAGTTTTGGGTGTAGGAGGTGTGCTGCTGGATGGTGCTGTTCAAAGGGCTGGATGGGCATCCTCTGCACTGTATTTCAATCAATAAACAAGCAAATAAAGAAATCTGTGGACATAACCAGAAATATGAGTGTGCAGTTAAAAAAAAATCAGCAACCTGTGGTGTAACACTAAATGGAGTCCCAGTATACCTCCACCTCCTTCAATACCTTTGGATGCATCTCATTGGATTCTGGAGATTAGGCAGATTTCAGTCCTATTAATGTCTCCAATCCATTTATTTTTCCAAATGCTAGTTTTTTTTGAGCTCTTCATTGTCTTGACGCTTGTTGTTTCCTTCTATTTCAGGATGATTTTTTTTGTGAATTTTGTTGAGAAAACATAAAATAATTGTTTAACCTCTCTGCCATTTCCTTATTCCAAAATATCATTTCACAACCCTCAATATGTCGAGAGACTATTTTAACTTTTGCTTATCTTTTCCTGAATGCATAGGTATAAACTCATCCATGGTCTGCTTTTAATGCCTTGCATTTTATCATTGTTATATTGGATTTTATTTTTCATTATCAATGGGAAACTGAATCCAAAGAGATTTTCGATATAATGTTTGTAGGTTCTCTTGTGTAATTCAATGCTCTGTGCCAGGAATCCTGCTTTGTAGTGTATGGCTTAAATATATCTTGCCCTGTAGCTGTAATGAAGAAAGAATGCCTGTAAGCATTATGGAGGCTTTCCATACTGGTGCTCATTTCTTGCTGGAGTTATTTGGTTCTCTGGAGGGTTTAAACCATGAAAGTTTAATATGTTAGGTTTTATCAAAATACATTATTTTCTATAGTTGTCACAATGCACAGTTTGCTTTGGTAAAGAGAGGTTTGTGCAGTAAGCTAATGGAAGTTTTCAAATTGATTTAAGTGAGTTGCCAAAATTGATCCAGGCAGGTGGTCATTATGATAAAGTCTTCACATGGCAGGAGGCATGTTAAAAATAAAGGGCATCAAAGGAAGTTAGGCATGATTTTAATAAAAGACACAGATAGTAATACAGCTCTTGTATAAGTTTCCAGAGAATCTGTTTAAGCATCTGTTATTAAAGCATTTAGAAGACAAGCAGATTTATCTCTGGATAGAACACAGTTATAGGAAGAAGATGGAAAATTAGGGATACATCATGAGTGTTTGTACTTACCACATTGTAACTTTTTAGCAGTCCTAAACATTCTTTTATTTTTAAGTAGACAAGTTATATTTGTTGTAATGAATTAGGGATTATAATGAAATGCACCAATGCTTTAGTGACTCTGAAAATAAGAACATAAGAAATAAAAGTGCTCTGCCATTCAATAAGATCATAACTGATTTCTTAACTCAGTGCAATTTTCCTGTACAAGTTCCCTATCCCTTGATTTTCTTTATACAGTAATTAAAAAATCCATCTCACCAAATGAATCCTCCACTGCTCCCTTGGGTAGAGAATTCCAAACTTCCATTGCCCTGTCTATAACAAAATCTTTCTTCTTCTCTCTGTCTTGGATGGTTCATTCCCTTATTTTGAGAAAATGATGTCAGTGTCTAGACACCCCATATCTACACTTTTATAAGCTTTTAAAGATTTATGTCTGTTTTATGAGACTGCCTCTTGTTACGTACCCGGTAACTGGGTTGCCAAACCAGCAGAAATGGATCACTCAGTTGGAGTCTGGATTACTAGAACTAAGAAAGTTTTATTAAAGAAACAAGCAACACAGTAATTGAAAGGATAATAAATGCAACAGTTCAGCGATGATAAACACACATGTGCACAGAATTAAGATAACAGCATCAATCAAGCTCTATCGTTGTCTAGGGGTAAATGACCAAATTTCAAAGTGACTCAAAGTTCAGTCCAGTTTAGTAGTTCAGTTCGCAGTAATCGTTGCCATGGCGATGGACAACGTGGGGGGAGAGAGAGAGGGAACAGGAACAACTGATCATTCAGACACGGCTTCACTCACAGACCGACGATATGGCTCACAAGCAACTTTTGGGCGGGTCCTTGGTGATGTCACCTGAGGTCACCGACTGTGACCCCTCCTCCAGATGCGGTCGATCCTCTGCAGTGGATCCGGCACCCAGGCAAGGGCGGACACACACCGGGTTCCCGCTGATCGTACCTTTCCACCCTGGCCGTTGTCTGATACTTCCCACCGACTCGTGAGAAGCGTACCGCTTCCAGGGTCTCGTTACCTCGGGTGACGTGTGTCCTGCCTTAGCGAACCTGTCCCTTTTTATCCCCCTGCTGGGGTATCACCTGTCCATCACTTCAAACAGTTCAAGGTTCAAAGGGGGGGAGCCGCTCCAGACAGCTCTCTCTCCCCTGTTCCTTCATTACACATCTCCAGACGCTGCTCCATTGTTCCTTATCTCTCCTTCCCCGAGGGCAGGTGGCAGACCACTTGCTGATGTCACTGATGCTAACCTAGGCCAGCAAACATCTTAATTTTATGTGTATTCTCGTCACACACTACTTCTACTAAACTCAAAAGATTACAGAACTTGTCCTAATTGAGATTTGATAGAGGTATATAAAATTATGATGGGTATAGATAGAGTGAATGCAAGCAGACTTTTTCCACTGAGGCAAGGGGAGAAAAAAACCAGAGGACATGGGTTAAGGGTGAGGGGGGAAAAGTTTAAAGGGAACATTAGGGGGGGCTTCTTCACACAGAGAATGGTGGGAGTATGGAATGAGCTGCCAGACGAGGTGGTAAATGTGGGTTCTTTTTTAACATTTAAGAATAAATTGGACAGATACATGGATGGGAGGTGTATGGAGGAATATGGTCCGTGTGCAGGTCAGTGGGACTAGGCAGAAAATGGTTCGGCACAGCCAAGAAGGACCAAAAGGCTTGTTTCTGTGCTGTAGTTTCTATGGATCTATGGTTCTATTAATCACTTCTTATATAGTCATCATTTCATAGCATGCCCTTTATCTTAAGTATGATCTGAGGCAGAGAGGCCAGACTTGTGCATATTTCCAGTGCGATCTCACATTGTTTTATATAATAGGTTTGACATGTTTCTACTTTTATACTCAAATTATCTTGCAACAAAGACCAACATGCTGTTTGTGTGACTTGTTCATTCACTTAGTTTGTTTATATCTTTCTGAAATCTCTTAGCATTTGTTTCATAGGTCACGTTGCAATTTAGTTTTGCATCATCTGTAAACACATAAAAGCAATTTTTTAAAATAAATGACAACTTTGTTTCTTGGGAATCACAGCTTCCCAATAATGGCGGCTGAGTTGCTTTAGGTATAACTGAGTATTTGAGATTCTGACCTATTTGACAGAGCTTTCATACCAAGAGTAGTCAATTTGTTAGAAGATCAGGAAGGAGATTGATGACAGCAGAACTGTGGATGGATTTGAGTAAGGCTTTTGACAAAATCTTTCGTAGGAGGCATCCATGGTGAACTTAGGATCTATTGTCGTATGGATTCAGAATTGGCTTTCCCATAGAAACAAAGGATAGTGGAGTAGTGGAGGATGTGACCTATTCTGGCTGATGAAAATGCATATAAGTTGGTTGGTAAGTTTGTAAATGATTTGACATTTGGTGGTGTGGATAATGTACAAAACTTGCAAAGGATCGAGTGGGATATATTTCAGTTTCATATTGGGCATATAAATGGCAGATGAAGTTTAACACAATCAAATATGAAGTATAGCACTTACGGATAGCAAATGTAATGGCAAAACCCTTAACAGTGCTGATGAGCAGAGGGATCTTGGAGTCCACATCTACAGTTCCCTGAAAGTGACTACACAGGTTGAGACAGTGGTGAAGAAGGCATATGGCATGCTTGCCTTTATTATTCAAGGAATTCAGCTCAAGAGTCTTGAAGTGGTATTGCCGCTTTATAAAACTCTAGTTAGGTTGCATCTGGAGTATTGCATTCAATTCTGGTCACCACATTACAGGAAGAATGTGCAGTCTTTGGAGAAGGTGCAGAAGATGTTTATCAGAATGCTGCCTAGATTTGAGGGCATGTGCTACAAGGAAAGATTAGGCAAATTTTGGGTGTTTTATCTGGAGTAAAAGTGGCTGAGAGAAGATCTGATAGAGGATTACAATGTTATGCGAAGTTTCGATACAGACAATCCATATCCATTCCCAAAGATTCAAAGTGCATTTATTATCGAAGTATGTATACAGAATACAACTCTGGAATTTGTCCTCCCTCAGGCAGCCACAAGACAAAGAAATACCAAGGAACGTGTTCAAGAAAATATCAAACATCCAATGCAGAAAAAAGGCCTAAATTGCACAAGCAGCAATAAGCGAGCAAACAATGCATAGAATATCAAATATCAAACCAGGCGTCCAGTAGTATTATTTCATCCTGTTTAGCACTGTCCACTGCAAGCCACAGGTCATTCTTCACTGAAGTGCCACAGTCCACATCAATTGCCCTGATTGAATGGGTCAAAAACAGCAAGAAAAGAAGAAACCAGAAACCAGAAACATATGCAACACAAACCTCGCAGTCCCCTAGGGTTAAGATGCATAATACTAGAGGACATGCATTTGAAGTAAAAGAGGTAAAGTTCAAAGGAAATATGCAGGACAAGTTTTTTTTCACAGAATGTGCTGGGTGCCTCGACTGTGTAGCTTAGGTGGAGACAAAACCAATACTGAATGGATTAGTTTAGATAGGCATTTGATCTCTAATTTAATTAGATTGGAATGACATTGTGGGCTAAAGGTTTTGATTCTGTGCTGTACTGTTCTAGGTTCCAGTAATGCACGATGCTGAGTTAGTTTCTCAACATTTCAACCATTTGTCTTATTACTTTGCAACATTGTGATTTGTATTATATCAGAATGCAATGTTTCTCAATCCTGATTTGCTTGCTAAATCAATAAGTTTAACAGAATTTTTTCAAACTTCAATGTAAATTTATTATCAAAGTATGCATATGTCATGGTATACTACCCTGAGATTAATTTTCCATAGGCATTCACAACAGAACAATGAAATACTTTAGAATTAATGGAAAACTACACACAAAGACTGACAAACAGCCAATGCACAACAGATGACAAACTGTGCAAATACAAAAAAATTCAGATAATAATAAATAAATAATACTGAGCACATGAGTCATGGAGTCCTTGAAAGTGAGTCCACCGATTGTGGAATCAGTTCAGTGTGGAGGAAAGTGAAAATATCCATGCTGATTCATGGGTCATCTTTGTTCTAATCAATAAACAATATAATTGGCTTTACTTGTAAATTCTGGTTAAGAAAATGGAATGGGAAATCTTAGCGGGGGGTTTTGGTGACTGGGGTCATAAGCAAAAGAATGCAAGAAAATCAAAGCAAGAAAAGGCCATTTGATACTTTAAGCCTGTGATGCCATTCAGTTTGATCATCAACAATATGACACAAGTTTCTTCTTCTGTATCAGTTCCCGATAGCCAATTTCTCAAATAGCTTTAATGTTTTCATTGTTTGAACATCCACAACACACTGGGTTTGAGACTCCCAGAGATTTACCACCCTCTGCAAAATGACATTCCCATATACCACATTTTTGATGATTACCATCTTATCTTGTAATTATGCCCCCTCTTTCATGTCTCTCTGGCTCGTGGAGATATTTCATCACTTACCCAAACTCCCTTAGAATCTTATTTGTTTCAATAAGGTCTTCACTCATTCTTCAAGCAACATTTAATTTTAAAGGATCATCTGGTATGAACAGTGTGGGCATGTTTTTGCTAAATGCTGCAATAAGTGACAGAGTCCTGGACTGATATGGAAGACTAGCACAATGGGATAGCAATAGTGTTTTACAAAATAATAGTTATTAGGCAATAGGTTTAGGAGCCACGTGAGACTACAGGTGCTGGAATTTGGAGCAACGCACACTGTGCTGGAGCAATTCAGCAGGTTAGCCCACATCTATGGAGGGAAACAGACAGTTGCCAATTTGGGTTGTGTCCCTTCATCTGGACAGGGTCTCAACTTGAATAGTCAATTGTGCATCTCACTCCACAGATATGGTCTTCCCAATAAGCTCCTCCAGCATCTTGTTGGATCTGCATTACTATTATATTTTTACTAAATTTTCCTAAATGACTGGCTTATTTTGTTTACTTAGTACGTTTTGTTTTTGTTTTTGTTTAAGCTTGAAATTTAATGTGATCCAAAGGTATTTTGCAAAACAATGCATAAACATACTTAAAAGAGAAGACTAATATACCTTGTAAACCATGTCCAAATCCAAAGCAATAGATATATGCTTGCAACTTGGCGAGTGATAATTAATCATTGAAGCACAGGACTAAGTCATTTGTTTTCAACATATTGAGAGATATTGCTGTATCTCAGCTGTGAAGATAACATAGTAGCTGATGTAATCACAGTTCCCATTAAAGAGAGGAAGCATAATTGTCTTTCATTGCATAAGGGCATAGAAGGTTAAATACACTCAAAGGAGATGCAAGTTTCTATCTCTGACTCAACGTCTGTCAGGATGGACACAGAGACATGCATTAGGAATGACTATTTATAGTCTGCACTATTCTAACACTAAGTATTAATATTGAAACAGTCTTATCCACGATTTTTATAGAAACAAGAACACGAGGGGTGATTGATATGTTCATGGCTTAAGGTAGAAGGAGTCAATTTTAGAAAACCTAGCACATTTATTTTTCAACATAGTCCCATCCTACATTTACACACTTAGTCCAGCAGTTGTGGAACATACGGATCCCTTCTTTGTAGAAGTTGGCGTCTTGGACCTCCAGAAGTGGTCCACGGCAGGGGTTATTGATAAGTTTGTGACCTAAGGTGGAAGGAGATGAGTTATTAACTTAAAACTTTCTGCATAATCACTCAAAGAGTTGAACTGCACGTTCACGTAACAAGAGCGGTATAACACATCTCCTTCCACCTTAGGCCACACAGTTATCAATAACCCCTGCAGAGGACCAGTTCTGGAGGTCCAGGATGCCGACTTCTACAAAGAAAGGATCCGTATGCTCCACGACTGCTAGACTAAGTGTGTAAATATAGGAGGGGACTATGTTGAAAAATACATGTGCTAGGTTTTCTAAAATTGACTCTGTCTACATTAGGCCACGAACTTATCAATCACCCCTCGTACATGAAGTTTAGTCTTGTCATCTCATTCATAGAGAGTAAATCCATGCCATAAGTTCTCTTTTGCAGTGCACCCTACCATTGCACAATTTGTTAACAGAGGTCAAACTTTCACATTGATCACAGTGGCTTCAATCCCAAATCAGTTGGACCAGTGGGGCCTTCTCCTTTGACAATGATAAGACACTCAGATATACTTTATTGTCGCCAAACAACTGATACCAGAACATACAATCATCACAGCGATATTTGATTCTAAGCTTCCCACTCCCTGGACTACAAATATTAAATATTAAAAATAGTAAAAATTAGTAAATATTAAAAATTTAAATTATAAACCATAAATAGAAAATAGAAAAATGGAAAGTAAGGTAGTGCAAAAAAACCGAGAGGCAGGTCACAGTTGGATAGAAGCTGTTCCCAAATCTGGCTGTATGAGTCTTCAAGCTCCTGAGCCTTCTCCCGGAGGGAAGAGGGATGAAAAGTGTGTTGGCTGGGTGGGTCGTGTCCTTGATTATCCTGGCAGCACTGCTCCGACAGCGTGCGGTGTGAAGTGAGTCCAAGGATGGAAGATTGGTTTGTGTGATATGCTGTGCTGTGTTCACGATCTTCTGTAGCTTCTTTCGGTCTTGGACAGGACAACTTCCATACCAGGTTGTGATGCACCCTCGAAGAATGCTTTCTGCGGTGCATCTATAAAAATTAGTGAGGGTTTTAGGGGACAGGCCAAATTTCTTTTCTTTTCTCAGGAAGTAAAGGCGCTGGTGGGCCTTCTTGGCAGTGATCTCTGCTTGGTTGGACCAAATCAGGTCATTTGTGATATTGACCCCGAGGAACTTAAAGCTTTTGACCTGTTCCACTTGCAGGCTACTGATGTAAATTGGGTCGTGCGGTCCGCTACTCCTTCTGAAGTCAACAACCTATTCCTTCGTCTTGCTGATGTTGAGGGATAGGTTATTGTCTTCGCACCATGTCACCAGGTTCTTAATTTCCTCTCTGTACTCAAACTCATCATTACCCGAGATACGGCCTACAATTGTTGTGTCATCAGCAAACTTATATATTGAGTTCGATGGAAACTTGGCTACACAATCATGGGTGTACAGTGAGTACAGCAGGGGGTGCAATATCAGTATTGGTAATGCCTGTATAGCACAGAACCACTGAAAGACCAGCTCTAATGGCAACCTTAAAGATCAGATAGCTCAGCTTTAAAGTTCCCTTGTCTGCCTTCGAGCAAGAGTTCGTTTGGTTATCTCTCAGAAACTGAAATTTTAAAAAGGGATTCCAATATATCAATGTCTGAGGAATTGTCCCTGATATTACATATTCCATGTTGTTATTGGGCTTAAGCCCTGTATTCTTAATAGGATCAGCAAGACATTTAATTGTGAGGCCTGTTATAACATATCATATTGACCACTTGACCTGTCAAATCAACACTGGCAACATATCAGTCGAACTGATTGATTACAAACTTCTTTCAGCATTAGATTGCTGAAGCCTACTATGATGCCTAATGAAAAGGACTGCTTATTGTCTATAGAATGATTCCATTACAGCAAGTATGTATATGTTATGTCCTTCATATAATCTATATCTCTCCATTCCTTGCTTTACATATGTCTATATAAATTACATAAAGGATAACTGGAATATGTATACTGAATTGATTGAGCAGTATCTTAAAGCAAATGAAATAGCCAATGAAAAACAAGTATGGGGTTTGCTAAGTGCATTGTGTTTAATGACATACAGTTTGCTTAGAAGTTTAACTGGTCAAACAAACCAACTGAAATGAGCTTCATTGATATCATGAAAGTAATGCAGGACATTTAGAACCAAAACCATTGCTGGTTGCAGAATGCTTTAGGTTTCATAAGCAGAATCAAAAAGGAGGGGTATTCAATTCAAAGAAAGCGACTGAATTGAAGAGATTGTTTAAACATGCTCAGTTTGTTGATGGTCTTAATGATTCACTAAGAGCTTGTTTAGTTTGTAGAATCTTACAAGAAAGCATTCAAAAACAGCTCCTATCTGAAGCACAGCTTACATTTAAAAGAGCAGTTGAAATTGCTGTATCAATGGAAACAGCAGATAGAGCCACAATTGAATTGCAGTCAGGAATGAAAGTAAGCATGAATAAAATTTCATCGTCTAGATGGAGGCTTGCCTGGCTAAACAAATTTTATTAACGTTGTGGCAGGGGCCTACATACACCAGACCAATGCAGATTTAAAGATGAAAATTGCGGAAAATACAACAAAGTAGAACACATACAAAGAGTATGTTGGGCAAACAAAAGATAAATGGCTGCACAGGGAAGAAAAAAAAGCTAAAAACAAGTAACATTTTCAAAAATAACAATAATTTGCATGATGTTGATGAAAATCTAATAATGATGAGAATGATGCAGGACTGGGTAGCCTTCAGAATAATGTTGTGGAAACTAACAACTGATAAGCAATGTGACTTACGCCAGAAGTGAACAGAAAGTTAATTAAAATGGAATTGGACATTAGAAACCCTAGAAACACGGACCGTATATAGAAACCATAGAAAAACTACAGCACAGAAACAGGCCTTTTGGCCCTTCTTGGCTGTGCTGAACCATTTTCTGCCTAGTCCCACTGACCTGCACACGGACCGTATATAGAAACCATAGAAAAACTACAGCACAGTGATTTGGCTATTCCAATCATTCCACAAAATGAGTTGGAACAGCATTTCAAAGATACTAAACTGAAGCCTGCGATACCTAACTGAGAATTTATACTAGAGAAAATATAAAAAGATAACTCCTGTAGGAATGACATTTGGATCAGTGAAATACAACAACCAACAAGCCACATTAGGTATGTATGAGGTATAAAAAGGAGGGCCAACATTGTGAGGATGTGAGTGGCTGAGAGAACTACAACTTGATTGGAAATCCATCCACAATTTGCATGCCACATACCCTGTAATAGTATCATCTGGAAGTGAATTAACAGAGATACTGGACAATGCTATAATTCTCTCCATGCTGTACACCATGAACCATTGCTTAAAAAAAGGACAAACAGTTGTTGGTGCCAATGTCTGTGCCTCTGATTGGAAAACGTATTGGACCAAAGAAGGACCATGCTGCTCAGATGAATCATGAAAGTGGTCCAACTACAGTAGAAGTATATCTGAGAAAGTTTCTGATATGTTAATCAGGCAGTAATTTGCGAAATGTGACTTGGCATTCAGCTGAAGAAGAGTTCAAGAAGCTTCAGGAAGGTTGCAAGCATTTGGCTTTTGTGGGTATAGAGAACCAGAATCTACTCCGCGTGCATTAAGGTTATTGCATGAACTTCAGGAGGGAGACAAAAAAGCAGCTTGCAAAAATAAATGCAAAGCCCAGCTGGATGAATGGAAGGTCAAAATGAAAGGAGTCAATGGAGATACAAAAACAGATGATTCATCAGATGATGTTGCGGACGAGGAAACCAAGAGATCAAATCGTAAAGAGAGTAATCAAAGGATTAATAAGATAATACTCCAGTGAACTAACTGCACCTTCCCAAGATTAAGGAGCATATCCTAGGAGGATTGAAGTAGATTCAACGAGGAAAGCTAAAAAGAAGGAGAATAAAGGTGCCTAGAGCTGTCAGAATTATTTCCTACAGTCTCAGAGTTAACTCCTACATCTACCACGGAGGAGGTCCCAGAACATAAGATTGTTTCACAGCCACAGGTCTCACCTGCCAAGCAGAGCGATCCCTCTTGTTAGGAAAGACAAGAGTTAGAAATCCTCCATAGTGATTAAATATTTAGGCCTGAGTGAGACAATTTAAAAATTTACTATGCTGTATATGTCTGTATAGTAATTGTATTATATAGTTGAGATGCATTCTATATTGAGTTGGAGTTTATCGCTACACAGGGAGGTGTGTTGTGTATATAATATTTCAGTAGTATTTGAGTAATATTTTAAGTATATTATTTGATTTAGCATTCTTGTTTATTTAAATATTTCATTCCAGGTTATATATAAAAATAAACTAATTATATTCATCATGATAATACCATGTGATATGTGTGCACATCGCTTAAAGTAAACACAAAGCTAGACTCTCATCTTGGACTTCTGATTAGTTTTATATATTGGAGTTACAAAACATCACAGCATTGATTGTGGATTTTAGTTGTGGGGAGAGTTGGATAGGTTGGGTTTATTTTCTCTGGAGCAACACATACAACATGCTGGTAGAACTCAGCAAAGGAGTTAAGGCATATAAGATTATAAGAGACATAGATAGGATAGATTGTCAGAATTCTTTCCTGTTGCAGGTGTACTAAAAAAGGATAGCATAGACTTAAGTGAAGAGGAAGGAATTTTAAAGGGGAAATCCATTTTATGCAGAAAGTGGTTAATATCTGACATTTACTGTCAGAGGAAGTGGTGGAGTCAGATACAGTCACTACATTTAAGAGATGTTTAGACAGGCATTTGAATAGGTAAGGCATAGAAGTGTATGGATCTAACATGGGGAAATGGTATTAGTGTCCAAAGCCATAATAATTGGCATGGACATGATGAGGCAATGGGCCTGTTTCTGTGTAGTACTGTTCTTAATGAATCTTAAACTCAAGAATGTAAATGAACTAGAAGAATTGTGGAAAAGATAAGCCGAGATTCAAATAAATATAGCTGTTATATTTTCCTTTGAGAAAGCAAGCTGAGCATTGTGTCATTACTATGACAAGTTATAAGAAATCATCTGCACAGTTCCCTGATGGATGACGTGTACTATATATTTTCTAAAATGTAGCAAAAAATCTATTCATATGTATTGATGAATTTCTAGTAAACCTCTGGTGACAGGAAGTCCAAGATGAATCAGACTGCAAGGTAAAATCTGTAACAATGGGCTTTGAGAGTTAAACGGACTGATACCTCTAAATGATTAATTTACTACAGTTTTGAGCATTTCGTAATATATTTATTTTCAAAGACACCCACACTACTTTCAATGTATTTTTCTTCATTGGCTGGTATGACATTACGCTGCAGCTTATTTAATGTATTGCACTCCCCTTGATTAAAATCAGACATTACAATTCTCAATTTGGCATTTAGGCATAAGCTAATGAATAACTCATTAAAAGTAATTACTCTTTTCAGATCCCTGCACCTCATCGTTAATGTAATATATTTAATTGCTTATTTACAATATTCAATCCCAATATCAATTCACCATATCATTACATGGCAGTGTGCCAAGTTGGTCGGGGTTTCTATTTATAGTGACCGCAGGTACGATTGCTAGAATAATATTTGTATAGTAAATGAATCTGTTGGCAGTGCAGCTGATATTGTTTAAAAACACAATGTGCTTAATATGCAGGCATCTTTGACAGTTCTGAAGATGCTGCCCGCAGCTAGCATACAGTTATAAAGAAGCAACTCACTCTGTTCCTCATGCAAAACCATCATACTTCTTGCCCCAGAAAAGCAGATATGGACAGAGTATCCCTTTGACTGTAGAGTTTGTCACAATGAAATGCAATCTGTTCCTTACTCGAAATCCACATTTTTCAACAGGAGACCTTGAATGACCATGAGCTGCCCAAGAACAAGTTTATTTATTCCTTCCCCATCCTTCTCTTTTCTCCTCCACCTCACCTCAGCTGTTCCACTGAAAATTGTCATAACATTGTATAAAGAGGTCTTGCTGGTTGGCAGGCGGGGGTGCTCTGCTGAAAAGTTTCAAGGATGGTAAGGTTCTCTAAGGGCTTCCTGTTGATCAGAGTTTGACAGCTCTAAAGTGCAGTCACTATTGCAATACAGGAAACATAGCAGGCAATTTTAACACAAAATCCTGCAAATAGGAATTCCCTAATGCCATTTAATCTCTTGATATATGGAGGAATATTTGGGACGACTACCTTTCTCTTCACTGGGCTGTAAGGTCTTTTCCATTTACTGGTGGAAGTAGGTAGAATCTCAACTTAAAGGCCATCCAAATATGGCACTTCCACCATTACAGTATTCCCTTGATATGGGAGCAAAGCAGTCTAATTTATGCTTTAACTTTCTCACGTTGCACTTGCACCTATCGGTCTCTGACACAAAGACATACAAAAATTAAGGTAGCAAACATATTCCAGTTAACTTTATAGTATATAGATGCAAATGGATAGATATTCAAACTCATAAGAATAAACTTATGGAATAAGTCAGCAAGGCCTTCATGCAGTAAATGATCAGTAATTGAAATGAACTTTTAGGCAGAATGAACATGAGCAATGTTCTGCACTTGGTTAAGGAGTAATTTTATGTAGCCAACTATAAAATGAATAGATAAACAATACTGAAAGGACTTCCTTGTCCACAACTTTCTTGTGAATTTGCTACGAAAGTCACCATTGTAATGTAACCAGGCTGGCATTCTTGAGTTATAAGTCCATTCTACTTGCAAAGCCTTGATTAGTCTGATCGACCTAGTTGACTATCAATATAAATAATTTGGAGGATGTGAAATTTGTTCATAAAAATCAAAAAAGATGTGCTCTTGAAAATGGAGTTAACCTGGACTGAAAAAAATTCTGTGCATGAATCTAAGAACCTTTGGGTCTGTCAGGATTTTTTTTTATGTTTCTGGGTAGAAATTTCTTTCTTTTTACAACTTTCTATTGGCATATAATGCTACCTAAAAATGTCAGCAGAAGTGCCACATACAAAAAACAGCAGCAGTAAAATTTTCAACTACAATGGTCTGAAAAATGACAATTTTTGTATTTCTCTGAAGTTTTACTAATTCCACTTCTCCTATAACTTTGCTCTTTAGCAGACCAACCATCCAGCTGCTTTGTTCTGTGTGCCGGACTGTTTTTTTTTGTGGCAGTGTAAGTTACCTACTTTGCCTCACAACCACAACAGATTGTACTACCACATGACAAAGTTTTCTGTTTGCATTGGGGAGGTCACTAAGTCCAGAGTCAAGGAATAACTTTTCCTAAGGTCCCCTAAGAGCTGATAGAGTTGATGTGGACATTTGCCTACAGTCCAACTTACCAAGAATGTAGGTTTTAAGAGAATACCCTCATTCTCATAGAGACCATTCCCACAGCAGCACCTGCTTATAGTCCAGGACACTTTTCAGATTACTGTCCAGATACAAAAATTCCATGCATCCTGTTAGTGGTCATCAATCTGTCCACATTCCTTTGACCTTCTGAGGGCATTTTTATAAAGTCTTTGACAAGGTGTCACATGGGAGCTTGACCCAAAAGTTAAAGCCCATGGTATCCAGGACAAATTGACAAACTGAATCCAAAATTGGTTTGCTAATTGGAGGCAGAGGTGGAAAGTTGACTTTTTGATAGGAAGCCAGTGACAAGCAACGTAACACAGAGATCAGTGCTGGGACCCTTTCTGTTTGGAATATACATTAATGGTTTGATGTTGAAGGTATCATTATTAATTTTGGATATGACATGATAATTGGTGGGGCTGTTGAACACGTAAATGAGAGTCATTGGATGCAGCATAGTATTTAAAAAGTTGATAAACTGAGCAAGAACATTGGGAAATGCAATTTATACTGCATTTTGAGATGGTTTATAAGAGTTGAACATTCACAGTAAATGCTAGTGCCTTGAAGGATACTGAGGAACAGAGAAAACTCTGTGTATGAGTCCAAGAATCCTAGATGGTGGCAGATATGATGGTGAAGAATTCATGTGACACTTGCTTTGCTTAGCAAGGTATAAGAGCAGGGAGTTTATATTAGAAAACATTTAATTATGCTACAGCTGGATTATTATACATGGTTCTGAATCAGCACATGATATGAAAGACCTGATTGCACTAGAGGTGGGTGCAGGAGCAGTTCTTGTGGGATGGAGCATTTCAGTAATAATGAGAGACTAGATGGGCTGAGTTTGTTTCTCTTGGAGCAGAGGAGACTGATGGAGACCTGACAGAGATGTACAAAAATTAAGAGGGACATAGTTTGGGTAGGTAATAGGAATCTTACCAATTGCAGAAGCATCTAAAACTAGATGACATAAGACTGAGGTGAGAGTAATAAGTTTAGAGGGGATCAGAAGAACTTTTTTTTTTATCCAGAGGGTGGTGTGAATCTGAAATGTACTGCTTAAGTTAGTGGTGAAATCATGTACTCTCAGACTATTTAATAAGTATCTTAACAAACACCTGAACAACCAACTCATGAAAGGCTACAGATCAAGTGCTTGTAAAGTAGATTAATATAGTTAGGTACTTGATGGAATCATGGATATAGAAACATAGAAACATAGAAACATAGAAAATAGGTGCAGGAATAGGCCATTCGGCCCTTCGAGCCTGCACAGCCATTTATTATGATCATGGCTGATCATCCAACTCAGAACCCCGCCCCAGCCTTCCCTCCATACCCCCTGACCCCCGTAGCCATAAGGGCCATATCTAACTCCCTCTTAAATATAGCCAATGAACTGGCCTCAACAGTTTCCTGTGGCAGAGAATTCCACAGATTCACCACTCTCTGTGTGAAGAAGTTTTTCCTAATCTCGGTCCTAAAAGGCTTCCCCTTTATCCTGAAACTGTGACCCCTCGTTCTGGACTTCCCCAACATCGGGAACAATCTTCCTGCATCTAGCCTGTCCAATCCCTTTAGGATCTTATACGTTTCAATCAGATCCCCCCTCAATCTTCTAACTTCCAACAAGTACAAGCCCAATTCATCCAGTCTTTCTTCATATGAAAGTCCTGCCATCCCAGGAATCAATCTGGTGAACCTTCTTTGTACTCCCTCTGTGGGAAAGATGTCTTTCCTCAGATTAGGGGACCAAAACTGCACACAATACTCCAGGTGTGGTCTCACCAAGGCCTTGTACAACTGCAGTAGTACCTCCCTGCTCCTGTACTCGAATCCTCTCACTATAAATGCCAGCATACCATTCGCCTTTTTCACCGCCTGCTGTACCTGCATGCCCACTTTCAATGACTGGTGTATAATGACACCCAGGTCTCGTTGCACCTCCCCTTTTCCTAATCGGCCACCATTCAGATAATAACCTGTTTTCCTATTTTTGCCACCAAAGTGGATAACTTCACATTTATCCACATTAAATTGCATCTGCCATGAGTTTGCCCACTCACCCAACCTATCCAAGTCACCCTGCATCCTCTTAGCATCCTCCTCACTGCTAACACTGCCACCCAGCTTCGTGTCATCCGCAAGCTTGGAGATGCTGCATTTAATTCCCTCATCCAAGTCATTAATATATATTGTAAACAACTGGGGTCCCAGCACTGAGCCTTGCGGTACCCCACTAGTCACCGCCTGCCATTCTGAAAAGGTCCCGTTTATTCCCACTCTTTGCTTCCTGTCTGCTAACCAATTCTCCACCCACACCAATACCTTACCCCCAATACCGTGTGCTTTAAGTTTGCACACTAATCTCCTGTGTGGGACCTTGTCAAAAGCCTTTTGAAAATCCAAATATACCACATCCACTGGTTCTCCCCTGTCCACTCTACTAGTTACATCTATATACATATCTTAGATATTTACATATCTATAAAAGCTTTTACAGTCCGTTTTTATGTTCCCTGCCAGTTTTCTCTCATAATCTTTTTTCCCCTTCCTAATTAAGCCCTTTGTCCTCCTCTGCTGAACTCTGAATTTCTCCCAGTCCTCAGGTGAGCCACTTTCTCTGGCTAATTTGTATGCTTCTTCTTTGGAATTGATACTATCCCTAATTTCTTTTGTCAGCCACGGGTGCACTACCTTCCTTGATTTATTCTTTTGCCAAACTGGAATGAACAATTGTTGTAGTTCATCCATGCAACCTTTAAATGCTTGCCATTGCATATTCACCGTCAATCCTTTAAGTGTCATTTGCCAGTCTATCTTAGCTAATTCACGTCTCATACCTTCAAAGTTACCCCTCTTTAAGTTCAGAACCTTTGTTTCTGAATTAACTATGTCACTCTCCATCTTAATGAAGAATTCCACCATATTATGGTCACTCTTACCCAAGGGACCTCTCACGACAAGATCGCTAATTAACCCTTCCTCATTGCTCAAAACCCAGTCCAGAATAGCCTGCTCTCTAGTTGGTTGCTCGACATGTTGGTTCAAAAAACCATCCTGCACACATTCCAAGAAATCCTCTTCCTCAGCACCTTTACCAATTTGGTTCACCCAGTCTACATGTAGATTGAAGTCACCCATTATAACTGCTGATCCCTTAAGTCACCCATTATAACTGCTGTTCCTTTAAGTCACCCATTATAACTGCTGTTCCTATATGGTAGACAAAAAGTCTTGTCTCAATGATGTATGACTCTATTACTCTATGATTCTGTAACTTCCTACCACAATGCAGAAAATAATCATTCAACAGTAGCAACCAGTAGCAACTGGAAGCGTGTTGCTTATGTTGTAGTTTGTCATTTTAAGAGCTGGCTTCAGACCTTATACCTGCAATGATACATACTGTGAAATGTGAGGAAGTTCAGAAGGGAAAAAAGCAAGCTGAAACCATCAATGATACTTTCTGTGTTTGACACTTTCTGTGTTTGTTTCCTGTCTGAGAGAAGCTAATCTGCATAGCTACACTCAAGAACCAAAGTCACCCAAATCTTAGTGCTTAGACTGCAACGTGCAGATGCCTTAACTTGTTCATGTTCAGAGGCCAACTCCAATTCACCACTGACCCATTCACTGAAACATACAAGATGACAGGCTGACATTCAACATTCTCAAAGCAAAGTTATTCTACAAACCTTCTCTGCTATACCATACCACCCTCAGGCAAAAAAGAACATGGAAAATATGGACCAATTTCCAAATCTAAGCATCCATTTTTCAATGCAGAGATACAATGATGAAGGAATTCTAAATCAGCTTCAATGGATCAGCACATGCTGCTGCTTTCGAGGAAGCGGATTTTTGAAGGTCAAGGACCTCTGTACCCTGACAGAAAACTTATCTGTGTTGTAATAAACTCCATCCAAATGTATACTTCTCAGAACTGGACTATCCACAGCATGTTCCTTCAGGCAGTGGAGAGATTCCACTGAAGAATTTGCAAAATCTTCCAAATCTATTGGAAGGGTTATTGAAACATTCTGACTGAGGCCAACATCCCAAGAACAGAGTCCTAAATATATTCAGTCAACTGATTAGGTCATTTCACTTGCATGCCCTTATATTAGTCTCCCCGAACATACTCGCTTATCTGTTGTCCATCACATACAGAGATTATTAGGTGGACGCAAGAAATTATTCAAAGATGTGATGAAAGTTTCTTTGAGAACATGCATTATCTGGTCTGATCCATGATGGACTACACCACAGGGTTCTGAAAGAGCGAGCTGAAGAGATTATGGAGGTATAAGCAATAACCTTTCAAGATTCATGAGATTCTGGAATTGTTCTGGAGGACAGAAAAATGGCAAATGTCACTCCACTCTTTAAGAAGTGAGGGAGCCAAAAAGCAGGAAACTGTTAGAAGAATGACAGGGGAAACTCATAGAAACTTGCTTAATATTGTGAAGTGTAGATAGAGTGGATGTACAGAGAATGTTTCCAATAGTTGAGAGTCTGGAATCAGAGGGCTCAGCCTTTAGGACACAAGGACATCCCTTTAGAACAGAGTTGATGAAGAATTTCTTTATTCAGATGATGGTGGTCTGTGAAGTCCACTGTCACACATGGCAGTGGAGGACAAGTCATTAGATTGGTTACAGTGAGGTTGATAAGTTCTTGATTAGTAAGGGTGTCAAAGATTATGGGGAGAAGGCAGACAAATGGGATTGAAAAGAAAAATAAATTAGCCAGGATTCAATGGCATAGCAGGCTTAATGGGCCAAGTGGCCTAATTCTGCTCCTATTTTGGTGTTATGGTTTTATGATTGATCAAAATGGAGGATGAGGATTTGGGAAGGCATTGATAATCTTGCTTCTACAGAATACAGGTGCAGTATTACAGTATTGCACCCCCCAAGCAGGTCCCACTATATACTGACAAAGGAAATTTTCCTGGATTCACTTAATAAATTCTAACCAACCCAGGCCTATAACACTCTGTGTGGTGCAGTCAATACTGGGGAAATTAAAATTGTCGACTAATACAACCTTGTTATTCTTACAGCTCGGAGCAATTTTCTGCCAACCTGCTCATCAAATTCATATCCCTCCATTCTCTGCATATTCATGTACTTATCTAAGAGCTTCCCAGATGCCTCTATTGTTTCTTCTTCCGCCACAACCTCTGGCACCCCATTCCAGGCACCTACTACAGTCTATGTATAATTGCCCCACATATCTCCTTTGAATTTTCCCCTCCACCTTAAATGCATGCCTTCTAGTATTAGCCATTTTGACACTGGCTGCATCTCTCATAATTAATTTTTTTAATCATGTCTCCCCTCAGCCAATGCCGTTCTGGAGAAAACAATCTTAATTTGTCCAGACTCTCCTTATAACACATTGCCTCTGAACCTCTTTTTAAGCCTCGCTGATGATTCTACATCCTTCCTATAATGGAGTGACCAGAATTGAATGCAACAGCCTAACCGGAGTTTAATTTAGGTTGAAACATAACTTTCTGACTCTAATCTCAATGCCTTGACTAAAAAAGACAAGCTTGCTATATGCCTTCTTTTACCACACTAATAACTTGTGTGCTAACTTTCGGGGTGCTGTGGACTTGGAACTTATGATTCCTTTGTACGTCAGTATTCTCAAGACTAGAATGGAATCTGGTTAATATTGATCTCCAGTGTTGGGTTAAAAAGGAGTTGGTGAACCTCACGAATGGAGTTATTGCTCATTATACAACTTTTGCAAAATATATTACTGTGCTGCACAATGAAAGTATAATATTGTAATATGTAACCATTTTTCAGCCACGCACTGGTCTTCTGATCCTTCCTTTATTTTCTTACTTCAGTTATATTCTTACCTCACGATAGATGTGAATTTGAGTGGACGTCCACTGCATGCTGAAATTATCATTGCTTGAGAGTGAATCAGCTTTACCCAAGTTCAGGAGTTTGGTTAAGAATGGTCATCATTTCCAAGTGAACTCAAAAATCTCGTAACTTTGACAGTGCCTCCTAAAGTTTATTTACAAATCTGCTCCAAATTAATCTCAGCCAGAGAAATGGTTTCAGAAGAGTAAGTGAGACATGATTTTCTACCCAGTAGTGATGCCAGCTTATAGTACATATAAGTCTAGAAGGCCATCATTTAAAAATAAGGTGTTAAGAACCTGTTCTCCAAGAAGGTGATCAATCTCATGAATTCTCATTTCCAGAGGCTACGTCACTGAGAAGGCCATGGGAAACAATAGCCCTCATCTCCTTTATTTGCTTCCTCTTTTACTATGTTCAGTGATAACTGCTCCAGGTAGGCAGGTGAGGTCTGGGGCAGTTCAGTTACCTTCACGTTGAATTGCAGGACAAGTTTGAGAGGCTGAGTGGCCTACTTCTCCTTCTCTTTTTATATGTCCATTTGAGGGCATGCTCCCAACTTCCTGGCCTCAACTTTCAGAAGAAAAAACTCAATGCTTGATCTGCAGTTTCATGAGTTCCTTCTTGGAATCTCATTCTCTCCCCTTTGATAATCTTAAAATCTCCGAAATTTAGGCCCAATCTGCAAAGAATAGTTTGGTTCCTGAGCCCTGATACAGACAGTGCAGCTAAGCCCTGAGGCCATTTGTCCATCCCAGAATGTCAGTGTTAATCAGGAAAGCATAGGACACAATTTGTTTCCTTGTTATTCGGGTCATTTGATATACAAGCTATGAGTACACATAATAAATTATTTATGATTTCAGTCAATTTATAGACAGGCTGAAAAGTTGCACATTGGTCTGATTTTGTGTTTATCTATTTTGTCCCCTGACATGAACAATGATATTGATTTAAGAAAAGTAAATACATCACTACTTGACTTTTCCAAGGTTACCTTTCAAAGTACCAATGGAGCTTCTGTTGCTTCTCTCCCATTATGTCCCTTGTCTGCAATACCTGTAAACAGATTATTGAATAATGCGACCAGAATAATGCCTTGGAAAAAAAAGATACACAAACTTTGATCACCAGGTCTTGTTGCGCATTAGGAATAAAATTCCTTCGAAGCATTTCTTGACAAACTAGATCCCCCAATGAGAGTTAAATCTCAAATTAAAATTAGGACTGCACTGAAAGCAGCAGCTTCTATAATTGTGCAGTCGTTTATTAATTATACTTTAAAACATATATACATGTTGCAGAACCACTGTGAGCCAATCTTGCTGTGGTTACATATAATATACTCTGGATAGCATCTCTGTGGTATGGCTAAATTATGTTTATGCTCAAGAACCACAGCAAGTCACAGTTACAATGAGGTTGCACACGGAGTTCTCACTCTTTGTCCCAAATTACAACATACTTTCTGAAATGTTGTCTGTATTCCTGTTGAACCCAGAAACATCACAACAAGCATAACCCTTCCAGTGTAGATGATGCAGAGAGCACTATAGAAAATTACCCACAATTTTAGTTTATGCTGTTATACTTTCTCACCAAGCACATTGTTGAAAGCTGATCAAAAGTTTCAAGCACTGTCTAATGGAAGGGGTAGTATCATCTGCCCACATATCATTGTCACCACCTACAGTTGATCTATCTGTTTGCTAATTGTCATTGATAGGAAAACTAGAATACTCTCATGTGGATTTGAAAGCTGAATATAAAACAAGTGACCCCATGATACTTGAGGAATGATGGAATTACATAGGCTGGAGAATCATAAAACCATCCTTGGATTTACCCCATTGAAAGCAGCAAGCTCTACACCTCCAGCAATCACACGGAATATCAAGAGGTTCTTCATCCTCGAAGGAGTTCAGTAAGTGGAGGAAAGTCAAAGAGAAATGCATCTGTTTTTGAAAAGCAATCAGAATCTGCTTATGCTGCAGTTAATAGCATGGATATCAAGGACAAGCTTAAGTACTAAGCCAGCAACTCTCACTAATTTCCTTGGAGGCTTGAAGAAAATCTAAGTCCATTCTATGGAGCGGGATGAAATATGCTTATGCTTCTCTCTTCAAAAGGTTTACAGAGGAACCAACAGCCTTAAGAAAGAGCAACACACACTCAGATATTCTCAGCTTTATTACTCCAGTCCTGCCAAAGAGTTCCTGCCGAAACACATTGACTGTACTCTTTTCCATACATGCTAGCCTACCTGCTGAATTCTTCCAGCATTTGGCGTGTGTTGCTCAGATTTCAAGCATCTGCAGATTTTCTTGTGTTTATGCCTTAAGAAAGAGAGTAGTTTATAGCTAAAGATATTAAAGGTCATCAAATCTTTTTCTACCACTTTCTCCAATTTGAAGGCCACAAATAGCTCAGTCTCCTAAACTTCTTGTTCTTTGTTTTGGAGGTTTTAGACCAGCGGACCAGTACTGAGCCGCAGACCAGTACCGGGCCGCAAAGCTTGTGCTACCGGGCCGTGAGGAAACGATATGATTTGGCGATATGAGTCAGCTGCACCTTTCCTCATTCCATGTCATGCCCACTGTTGAGTTTGAATGCACGCGAGGTCATTACCCGCGAGTGATCCATGTCAGCGCGGGAAGGAGATCAATTCCTCGAGCTTGCAAATGACAGTGGGCTGAAAAGTATGTTTGACGTAACATCTCTGCTGGCATTCTGGATCAAAGTCAAGGCTAAATATCCTGCGGTAGCCACGAAAGCACTGAAAACGTTGCTTCCATTTCCAACATATCTCTGCAATGAATGCAACGAAAACTAAATTGCGGAATAGACTGGACATAAGGAACCCCCTTCGAGTATCGCTGTCTCCCATCACCCCTCGATAGGACCGTCTTGTTGCAGGAAAACAAGCCCAGGGCTCCCACTGATTCAGCAATATTGGTGTGTTGCAATGATTTTACATGTACATACGGGGAAAATATGTGCTGTGTGTTTAATGTGCAAACTTTACTTAAAATGTTATGATGCTATTGACTTATATAACCATATAACAATTACAGCACAGAAACAGGAAATCTCTGCCCTTCTAGTCCGTGCTGAACGCTACTCTCACCTAGTCCCACCGACCTGCACTCAGCCCATAACCCTCCATTCTTTTCCTG
This sequence comes from Mobula hypostoma, assembly GCF_963921235.1. Taxonomy (NCBI): domain Eukaryota; kingdom Metazoa; phylum Chordata; class Chondrichthyes; order Myliobatiformes; family Myliobatidae; genus Mobula; species Mobula hypostoma. The sequence continues at coordinate 141,524,130 of NC_086100.1, forward strand.
TCCAATTTTTCTTTAACTGACAATATCGAACCTGCCTCTACCACTTCTACTGGAAGTTCGTTCAACACTTCAAGCTCCCCTGTCCTCCCCTGATAATTGACTTATCACTATATTCATGCAAGGAAAATATGCGCTGTGTGTTTAATATTAAATTCATTAGATAAACCTTTTTAGAAACAAAATTGAGTGTATTAGCCACTTATCACCTATATTCCGGTCATGATTAACACCCTCCATTCCTCCCCACCCCCGAACAGAGTCGCCAAAAATGATTTAGAAAAAAATCGGCACATACACGCATGCGCAAGTCACACATGCGCACTGGTGCCCGCGCAAGGCTTCATGGTCATTGTAGTCTTTCTCGGGGTAAACCCAACGTATTTGACTGCTACTCTTGTCCGTTGGCAACCTTACCCCTCCCCCCCACCCCCGGGTCGGCCGGTCCGCAAGAATATTGTCAATATTAAACCGGTTCACAATGCTAAAAAGGTTGGGGACCTCTGCTTTAGACAATGTGGAGAACTTGGATCAAGCTTCAACTCTTGCTAAGTTGAAGCTTCAACTCCTCTGAGTTGCATAAAACTCCTGGAAGTAATGGCTTATCAGTTGTTCTATACTCAGCTTATGAAAATGGATGGTGAAAAACTTGCTGGAAGTGTAGAGCTCAACGCTTTCAGTTGGCAGTATAGTAGAATCCAAATCCCTCATCAACAAGCAAAAGGAAAAGAAGAAGAAGATCAGAAATGGCAATCTATCTCACTGTTAAATGTGGATGCATGATTTTGTTGAAAGCCATCACCAGATTTGCAACATATCTGACAGGAAAACCTCTGAGTGCTTTACACTGGTCTGGGATGCCTGCACATTGGATGTGGTGACTGAATACTTTACAGGTCAACTTAGACCAAGTGAAGGCCATTGATAGAACATTCCACAGTTAGTGGATGTTCTTCAAAATAGGATTAGTGAAGGGAATCCAGATTGGATAAACCTGTCTATACAGACATCAACGACACAGCACAATTCAATAAGTTGGAACAGAATATTTCCTGATCATAACTGAAGTCAGTCAACACTTGCTTCTCTCCACTGTCTTTGTGTATTCCATTGAGCAATTCTGTGAATTCATTAGGAAGAACATGATGATCAGATGGCTGATGGTCTCAGTGAATGCACGCCCTTAAGCTGAAGCTAGCATTGCCATGTCAGCCTGTCTCTAATGTGCATTGGGCCAAGAGAATTTGTCTCCATGATCCTGACCACAGTTTACATACTGCCAAAAGCAGATGTTAAACAAGTAAACAACAGGAATTCTGCAGATGCTGGAAATTCAAGCAACACACATCAAAGTTGCTGGTGAACGCAGCAGGCCAGGCAGCATCTATAGGAAGAGGCGCAGTCGACGTTTCAGGCCGAGACCCTTCGTCAGGACTAACTGAAGGAAGAGTGAGTACCTTCCTTCAGTTAGTCCTGACGAAGGGTCTCGGCCTGAAACGTCGACTGCGCCTCTTCCTATAGATGCTGCCTGGCCTGCTGCGTTCACCAGCAACTTTGATGTGTGTTGTTAAACAAGTACTCAGTGTATTGAATGTCATCCTGACATCTTTCAAATCATTGTCGAAGACTTCAGTCAGGCCTATTTGAAGAAAACTCTGCCCAATTGTCATCAGCATATCACCTGCAGCACCAGGGGTCCATCCCAACACACTTCATCACTGTTACACTACTATTAGGAGTGCCTATTGTTCCATGCATTGACCGCAGTTCAAGAAATCTGGTCACTTGGCTGTCCTCCTCTTGCCTGCGTTCAGCAGAGGCTAAAGAGCAAGGCTTCAGAGATAAGGACAACAAAGAGGTGGTCACTGTTAGCAGTGGAATAGCTATGAGATTGCTTCATGTCATTGACTGGGCCATGTTTATGGACTCATCAGAGCATCTGAATGAAAATACCACTTTACAAAAACAGACGCACATGAATGTGTCCCCACAAAATCTTTTAGATTATTCCCTAACTAGAAGCCCTGGATGAACCATGAGATCCGAAATCTGCTGAGGACCAGATTAGTGGCCTTCAGGTCTGGCAACCAAGTTAAGTACAAGAGATCCAACCAAGTTAAGTACAATCTCCAGAAATCCATTTTATATACAAAGTGGCAATTCCAGACTAAAAGAATTATTAAAGGATGCTCAACAGCTGTGGCGGGGCTTGAATGTTATCAGCTCCTCCAAAGTGAAACCAAGTGATATAGATAGCAACATACATCAAAGTTGCTGGTGAACGCAGCAGGCCAAGCAGCATCTATAGGAAGAGGCGCAGTCGACGTTTCAGGCCGAGACCCTTCGTCAGGACTAACTGAAGGAAGAGTGAGTAAGGGATTTGAAAGTTGGAGGGGGAGGGGGAGATGCAAACTGATAGGAGAAGACAGGAGGGGGAGGGATAGAGCCGAGAGCTGGACAGGTGATAGGCAAAAGGGGATACGAGAGGATCATGGGAGAGGAGGTCCGAGAAGAAAGACAAGGGAGGGGGTGACCCAGAGGATGGGCAAGAGGTATATTCAGAGGGACAGAGGGAGAAAAAGGAGAGTGAGAGAAAGAATGTGTGCATAAAAATGAGTAACAGATGGGGTACGAGGGGGAAGTGGGGCCTTAGCGGAAGTTAGAGAAGTCAATGTTCATGCCATCAGGTTGGAGGCTACCCAGACGGAATATAAGGTGTTGTTCCTCCAACCTGAGTGTGGCTTCATCTTTACAATAGAGGAGGCCGTGGATAGACATGTCAGAATGGGAATGGGATGTGGAATTAAAATGTGTGGCCACTGGGAGATCCTGCTTTCTCTGGCGGACAGAGCGTAGACGTTCAGTCTCCCAGTCTGCGTCGGGTCTCACCAATATATAAAAGACCACATCGGGAGCACCGGACGCAGTATATCACCCCAGTCGACTCACAGGTGAAGTGATGCCTCACCTGGAAGGACTGTTTGGGGCCCTGAATGGTGGTAAGGGAGGAAGTGTAAGGGCATGTGTAGCACTTGTTCCGCTTACACAGATATAGATAGCAACAAGGCTTCACTCCCAGATGAGCTCAATGCCATTTATGCTGGCTTTGACCAAAACATGGAGGTAACTTCACAAACTCCCACAGCCCCGAAGAGCTGTGATTTCAGTGTCTGAGGCTGATGTGAAAACATCCTTCAGGAGGGTGAACCCTTGGAAAGCAACCAGCCCAGATGGAGTACCAAGCCATGTACTAAAGACCTATAATGATCAACTGACTGAAGTGATCGTCGATATCTCTAGCCTCTCACTTCGGCAGTCTGAGGTACAGGCTTCAATTATACTGGTGCTTAAGAAGAGCATGGTGACCTGCCTCAATGCCTATCATCCAGAAGCTCTAACATCCACAGTGATGAAGTGTTTTGAGAGGTTGGTGATGAAACATGTCAACTCCTGCCTGAGAAACAAGTTGGATCCACTCCAATTTGCCTACCGTCATAACAGGTCAACAGCAGATGCTATTTCCTTGGTTCTTCATTCAATCCTGGAATATTTGGACAGTGAAGATGCATACATCAGGATGCTCTGCATTTACTGCAGCTTGGCATTCAAAACAATCATCTTCTCAAAACTAATCAATAAGCTTCAAGACATAGGCCTCAAAACCTCCCTGTGCAACTGCATTCTCAATTTCCTCATGTGAAGACTTTAGTCTGTTTGGACTGGCAGCAGCATCTCCACAATCTCCATCAGCATGGTGCACGACAGGATTATGTGCTTCGATCCCAGCTTTACTTGCTCTATACTTACGACTGTGTGGCTAACCACAGCTTCAATGCCATTTCTAAGTTTGCTAACAACACCACTGTTATTGGCCAAATCAAAGGTGGTGATGAACCAGAATATAGAAGGGAAATTGAAAATCTGGCTGAGTGGTTCCTCAATCACAACCTCTCACTCAATGTCAGCAAGTCTAAGGAGATGATTATTGACTTCAGGAGGAGGAAACTGAAGGTCCATAAGCCTAATTTGAATGCTTCACTCTGGAATTAAGCAGAGAGTGAATCTCCTGATTCATAATATGTTTTCCACTTTAGGAACATCCACACTGTCATCTTCAGTAATCAGTCCTCAACACACTTGCTGATATAGTCTATGACGCTGGTGACATACTCACTTTGGCTCCCTACTGACTCTTTGAAGGTTGCAACTTCAACCAGGCCACATTCAAGAGTCTGTTACTAAAACACTACTGGTATGTCTCCTGTCTCACCAGGGACCCTTGACTATTGCTACACAAACACCGAAGATAACAGTCAACACACTCTGAGTCCATATTTTATAAATCAGACCACCAGATGAACCAGTGGTCTGACTTGCAAACTTTCTTTGTGTGTACTGACTCTAGGTAATTAGACATAAGATTGGCTAATTCCTCAGACCAGTGCTGAATAGCCTTCTGTAGTAAATCCTCATGTTTCAGCTTCTGTTTGAATACAGGGAGAAGGATAACAGCCTGTTAGCCTGAATTGAAAACTGAGATACTCACTCATTGTTCTAACTTCAGTGAGTACAGGTTCAGAACCGTCAAAAGTTCCTTATATGTTTGCCTTTTCATTTCCTGGATCATTCTCATTAACCTCTTCTGGACCCTCTCTAATGCCCTCACATCCTTTAGTAGATATGGGGCTCAAAGCTGCTCACAATACTCCTAAAACAGACTGACCAATGCCTTATGAAGTCTCAGCATTACACGTGGCTTTTATATTCTAGTCCTCTCAAAGTGAATGGTAGCATTGCATTTGCCTTTCTGATTACCAAGTCACTTACAAGTTAATAAAACATAGAATTAGACTTAGGCCATTTGGACCATTGAGTCTGCTCTGCCACTAAATCACGGTCAGAGATTTTTCCCCCTCCTCTGCCCCACTCTCCGCCTTCTCTCTATAACCTTTGATGCCGTATCCAATCAAGAACCTACCGTTTTGCCTTAAATACATCCAATGTTCTGGCCTCCACAGCTGCCTGTGGTAATAAATTTTACAAATTCACAACCCTCTAGCTAAAGGAATTTCTTCATATCTCTGTTTTAAATGGACGGCCCTCTATCCTGAGGCTGTGCCCTCTTGTTCTAGACTCCCCCACTATGGAAAACATCCTTCCCACATCTACTCCCTCTAGCCCTTTAAACACTCGAAAGGTTTCAATAAGACCCCCCCCGCCACCATCCTTCTAAATTCCAGTGAGTACAGACCCAGAGCCACCAAATGTCCCTCATATGATAACCCTTTCATTCTCAGAAACATCTTTGTGAACCTCTTCTGAATTCTCTCTATTGCCAGCACATCTTTCTTTAGATGAGGAGCCCAGAACTGTTCACGATACTCAAGGTGAAGTTTCACCAGTGCGTTATAAAGACTCAGTATCACATCTCTACTCTTGTATTCTAGACCTCTTGAAATCAATACTGCCTTGCTCATCACTGACTCATCCTGCAAGTTAACCTTTAGGTTGTTCTGCACAAGGGCTCCCAAGTCCCTTAGCAGCTCAGATTTTTGGATTTTCTCCCCATTTACAAAATAGTCTGCATATTTATTTTTCTATCAAAATGCATGAGTATGCATTTTCCAACACTGTATTTAATTTGCACTTTCTTGCCCATGCTTCGAATCTAAGTCCTTCTGCAGCCTACCTGCTTCTTCAACACTACCTGCCTCTCCACCAATCTTTGTATCATCTGAAAACTTAGCAACAAAGCCATCTATTCCATCACCTAAATCATTAATATACAGCATAAAAAGAAAGGGTCCCAACACTGACCCTTGCAGGACACCACTAGTCACTGGCGGCCAACCAGAAAAGGATCCTTTTATTCCAACTTGCTTCCTCCTACCAATCAGCCAATACTCTAACCATGCCAGTAACTTTCCTGTAATACATTAAGCTCTTAACTTGGTAAGCAGCCTCATGTATGGCACTTTGTCAAAAAGGCCTTTTGAAAGTCCAAATATACAAAATCTGATGCATCCCCATTATCTATCCTACTTGTAATCTTCTCTAAGAATTCATCAGGCAAGATTTTTCCTAAAGGAAACCATTTCTGACCTTGTCCTATCTTGCCCTATGTCACCAAGTACTCTATAACCTCATCTTTAACAATTAACTCCAACATCTTCCCAACCACTGAGGTCAGGTTAACTGGTCTATAATTTCCTTTCTGCTGTCTTCCCCCTTTCTTAAAGAGTGGAGTGATATTTTTGCAATTTTCCAGTCCTATGGAACTATGCCAATGTCTAATGATTTTTTGAAAGATCATTACTAATGTCTCCACAATCTGTACCCCTACCTCTTTCAAAACCCTAGGGTGCAGTTCATTTGGTTCAGGTGACCAATGTACCCATAGGTCTTTTAGCTTTTTGAGCACCTTCTCCCTTGTAACAATAACTGCACTCACTTCTCTTCCCTTGCACCCTTCAACATCTGGCACACTGCAAAGTGTCTCCCACAGTGAAGACTGATGTAAAATACCCATTTAATTCATCTGCCATCTCCTTGTCCTCTATTATTAATTTTCCGTCCTCATTTTCTAGTGGTCCTATATCTACTCTTATCTCTTATTTTTTACATACTTGAACAAGCTTTCACTGTACACTTTGATATTGTTTGCTAACTTGCTTTCATATTTCACCTTTTCCTTTCTAATATTTCTTTTAGTTGTTTTCTGTATGATTTTAAAAGCTTCCCAATCCTCTGTCTTACCACTGGTTTTAGATATGTTGTATCTTCTCTTTTTTGTTTTTACATTAGCTTTGCCCTCCCTTGTCAGCCACAATTGTACTACTTTGCCATTTGAGTATTTCTTGTTCTTTTGGAATACATATATTCTGTACCTCCTTCATTTTTCCTGGCACTCACACCATTGCTGCTCTGCTGACATCCCTGCCAGTGGCTCCTTCCAGTTTACTTTGGCCAACTCCTCTCTCATACCACAGTAATTTCCTTTACTCCACTGAAATACTGCTATGTCAAACTTTACTTTCTCCCTATCAAATTCCAAGTTGAACTCAATCATATTCTGGTCACTGCCTCCTTTTTTTTACCTTAATCTCCCTAATCACCTCTGGTTCATTACATGACATCCAATCCAGTATAGCTAATCCTGTAGTACGCTCAAAGACAAACTGCTCTAAAAACCCATCTCTTGGGCATTCAACAAACTCACTCTCTTGAGATCCATTACCAACCTAATTTTCCCAGTTGGCCTGCATATTAAAATTTCCCATGACTATCATAACATTGCCCTTTTGATACGCCTTTTCTATTTCCCATTGTAATCTGTGGTCCACATCCCAGCTACTGTTGGGAAGCCTGTATGTAACTGCTATCAGGTTCCTTTTACCCTTACAGATTCTTAACTCAACTCACAAGGATTCAACATCTTCTGATTCTGTATCACATCTTTCTACTGATTTGATGCCATTCTTTACCAGCAGAGCAATGACACACCTTCTGCCTACCTTCCTATCCCTCTGATAGGACACGTAACCTTGGACATTCAGCTCCCAACTACAACTATCCTTCAGCCATGATTCAATGATGGCCGTAACATCATACCTGACAATCTGTAACAGTGCAACAAGATCATCTTATTTCTTATACTCCTTGCACTGAAATATAACATTTTGAATGCTATATTTGATATCATTTCTGATTCTGCATCCCTAATGCCCTGATATTCTGCTGGCTGCAATTTTGTACTACTATCATCTGCCTGCCCTTCCTGACGGTCTGACTGCACGCTAACTTTGCTTTTTTACCATCCATCCTATCCTGAGTCCACTCACACTGGTTCTCAGCCCCTGTCAAACTAGTTTAAACCCTCCCCAACAGCTCTAACAAACCTGCCGGTGAGAATATTAGTCCTCCTTGGGTTCAGGTGCAATCCGTCACTTTTCAACAGATCATAACTCCTCCCGAAGAGATCCCAATTGTACAAGAACCTAAAGCCCTGCCCCCTACTCCAGCTTCTCAACCATGCATTAATCTGCCAAATCATCCTGTTTCTACCCTCATTAGTGTCCTGGTCCAGTCCGTGAAATCCACAGTACGTTTCATGGTCCTGTCCATGTTCCTTATTCCAGGTTTTCCCGTTTTCCCCAGTTTCTGTTGAAGCAGCGATTCTCGTTTGATTGGCCTCATAAATAGGTTCAGGATTCAGCCTCTGGCTGCTGGATTGTTCCTGTCCTAACCCCCTGTTTAAATCCCTTCTCTGCCCCTTCCTCCTGAAGTCTTGCCATGCCCCTGCAACCTGTGTCTGAACCCTCCTCGTCTGAAGCCATGCCTCGCTGTGCCTCGCCTCGCCTGAAGCCGTGCCTTGCCTTACCTGAAGCCTTGCCTCACCTTGTGTCGCCTGTAACCCTCGCCTGCACTGCTGTCAAGTTCAATCGCCGGAGCAAGATAAGGAACTGTCTATTGTTGTTCTGAACTGTCTCTGTGTCCACGCCTTCACTAGGTAGGTCTGGCCGTTTGCTGCTACCTAGTGTTGGGAACCGTCTGTATCCACGCCTTTGCCAGGTAGGTCTGGTTGTTTGCTGCTACCTAGTGATGGGAACTGTGATGGAGTCCTGAATTACCCCAATGAACTGTGCTCAATTACCCCTATGAACTGTGCTTTTGAAAAGAGAGAGAGAGGTATTTACCACTGATATCTTGTTTTGAAAAGAGAGAGAGAAGGAAAGAGAGAGAGAGGAAGACAAACTGTTGGACCGTCACTTTAAGGCATGAGAAAGAACTGGCTAACTTCTGGATTCCTGCTGAGTTGGAGACAGCACCAAGCAGCTTGTAAGTTGCAATGGTGACCGAAGGCAGCGTTATTTGATGGACACTCGATGTTATGATTTTCCAGCAGCGTGTTGATACTTCTCAAGGACATTTGCCTGCTTGCATTTCTTACACAGAGAAGAGAAGGAGGAGTTATTTGACTGACAGCTGGCACCCAGTACAGTGAGATAAATAGGAGGTCAGATGATATAGACCTCAGACACATGTTTTGGACACTGAATGAGCTTTGTTGTGCCTGCAGAAAAAGTGGGTTTTTGGAGGATCGGTCAGGCAGATCGATCAGTTGGCTCTTACAGTGAGAAAAGGGATTGACCGGTGGGGAGTTGTCCATGTGTCCAACCTTTGCCTGGGTTGATAGCTCCACCATAGAAAACCAGTCCCATTTGTTGTGGTCACAGTCAGTGACTTTTAAAAGATTTCGGAGGACAACGAGAAGATCGACGGGGTCAGCTCAACTGAAGACTCAAACCTCTCCCTCTCTCTCTCTCTCTCTCTCCATCACTACTAAACTCAAAACCACGAACTGAACTGAACTTTACTCATCATCATAAGACTGTATCTTTTTACCCCTAGACTTGAAGAAGCCTGATTTTCATATATTTTTTCACACTTACTTTTATATAATCATTGCTAACCTGTTTGATTTATCTACATTTATATTACTGTATCACGTAGTTACTAATAAATATTATTAGGTAATAGCAAAACTGCACTCCAAAGTGTTTTCCATATCTGCTGGATCTTTATTCCCGTCACGGGGTATGTGACAGGAACTGACTGTGTCCATGCCTTTGATAGGTAGGTCCAGCCATCCCAAGTCCATGTCATGTCTTTGTCTAGTTCCAGAGTCCGAGCCCGAGTCAAGACCCAAGTTCTGGGTCCTTGTCCAGTCTCTGGCTCGGAGTCCAAACCCAAACCTCGTCATGTCCTCGCCTCGAGGAACCCAAGCCATGAAGTACCCAAGCCACGTCCAGTCCTGTAGCCACGTTATGTCATCGCCTAGTTCCGGGGTCCGAGCCCAAGTCAAGACCCAGCTTCTGGGTCCTTATCCAGTCCCTGGCTTGGAGTCCAAGCCCAGGCTCCTAGTTCCAAGTTCCACGTCCTGGTTTCGCTGCCCTAGTCAATTCCTAGCCCAGGCCCTGTATCCTTGTCTCGTCCAGGGCCAGTGCCATGTCCAGCGTCCTTTCTTCCCCACTTCTCTTGCTTAACTCTATTCCTAGTCCTGTTCCTTGTTCTCCAGTGTCTGTGTCTTGCATTTGGGTCCGCTCCCAACACCCCACTTTATGACAACTAGTGTGTGGCACAGGCAGCAATCCAGAAATTACTACTGGGGAGGTCCTGCTTCTCAGCTTTCTACTTGGCTCTTTAAATTCTCTTTTCAGGACCTCTTTCCTTTTTTTTCCCTCTGTCATTGGTACCAATAGGCACCAAGATACCTGGCTGCTCTCCTTCCCTCTCTAAAATGCCATGGACGTGATTCGAGACATCCCTGACCCAGGGAACCAAAATACCATTTGGGTGACCCATTCACGTCCACATAATCTCCTGCCTGTTCCCCTGACTATTGAGTCCTCTATCTCTATCACTCCTCTCTTCTCTCTCTTTCCCTTCTGCACCACCTATACTCAGTGCCAGTAAGGCAGTCTCCGTGGCATTCCCCTGGGTGATCATCAACCACAACAGTATCCAAAGTGGTATGCTTATTATTGAGAGGAATGGCCACGGAGGTGCTCTGTGTTAACTGCCTACTCACATTATAATTTCTCCTGACAGTCACCCTGCTACTTGCCTCCTGCAACTTAGAGGTGATTACTTCCCTGTAACTCCTATCAATTATCTCATCATTCTTCTTTTATTGAATCCAGCAACAGGACTCCCAAGTTTCTTTTCACCTTTATTTACTGAATTTGCTCCACATTTAGAAAGTAGGCTATACCCTTATTTCTTCTATCAAAGTGCACCATTACGTACTTCCTTACTGTATATTCCATCTGCCACTTTGCCATCTCTCAACCTGTCTAAATTCTTCAGAAGACTCCTTACTTCCTCAGCATGAGCTGCCCCTCCACTTATTTTCGTAGCATCCGCATATTTGGTCATAAAGCTCTCCATTCTGTCATCCAAATCATTGAAATAAAATGTGAGAAGCCATGGTCCCAAAACTGACCACTGTGGAATACCAATTGCCACCAGCAGCCAAACATCTCATACCCCCTTGAATCCTACTCCCACCTTTGGCCAGTCAACCAATCTTTTGTTCATACTAATATCTTTCCTGTAATATCATGTGCTCTTCTCTTATTTTGCAGACTCACGTGTGGTACTTTGTCAAGGAACTCCTTTGTCTATTCTACCTGATATTTCTTCAAAGAATTGAAGTAGATTTGTCAGGCAAGATTTCCCTCTAGGAATCCATGCTGCTTTTCACCATGACACCTCATCCTTAATAATGCACTCAAACATCTTTCCAATCAGTGAAGTAAAGCTACCTGGCCTATAATTTCCTAACCTTTGCTTCCCTCCCTTTTTGTACACTGGAGTGACATTTGCAATTTTCAGGTCCTCCAGAACTATTCCGTAATCTTGTGAGTCTTGAGCACATTTCAGGGCTGTTGACCATGGAGTATAGTTCATTGAGTAGGGATCATTTAGTAGAGTTTTTTTAAAGCACTGAAGCCATAATTTCTAAAAGGTCTCCCACTCAATCAATGCCTCAAGCAGATGCTTTCTGTACGTCACCACTGTAATTCCTAAATGCCTAAGATATTTGCTCATCTCCCACTTAATCAATGTGTAACACTTGTGTAGTGCTTGTTTTATCTTGTGTGACTGGCTGCACTGTTTATGAGAAAAATCAAATTACATAGTACTACACCAGGTGCTAGTAGACCATCAGAAGCTCTAGATATTGGAAGGAGGCAGTGAATAGAAAACACACACTTCTGGAGGCAAGTTTTGTTTATATAAAAAAATATACAAAATATTTACATAGATAAGAACAAAACAATATTCCAACATTCTGTTTAAGTTCTAATCCTCAGATATCAAATAAAAAACAGTTCCTGTTTAATTAGAATCAGTGATATTCATTAAAATAGCCTTTGTTACTCCAATTTCTCTAATTAGATCTAGTGTTATTCCCTATTTAAAGGTTTACAAACTAATCTTTTTATTTATCCTTAGTTAATTAGAAAACTAGTTGAATTCCTATTAAGCACTGTAGTTAACTTCAGTTTCAGTTCCAGTCAGTATGTCTAGTAATTCAAATTCAAAAATTATATATATAGCTTAACTCCTTTCATGACAATTCTTCAACATCGCAACCTTTCTCATTCAGTAACATATCAAAGTCTTTGAAAAAATATTCAGTTCTTCCAGAAAATCAAATTCAGATCCTTCAAATGAAATTTAACTTGTACGCCTTATCGTATTAAATCCTCTACATCATTTTGTTCCTGCACTGGTTCTTTGGTCTTGGGTGGTTCGCCATTTTGTTTCTTGTTTCGTTGGATGAAATAGTTTATCATCCACAGAAAGTAGAGTCACAAACTTATACACAAAGAAAAACTGATCAATCCCTTGGTGTGATTTACTTCCCAGTTACACGGCAGAGATCTTGGACACTCATCTCTGCTGATGTTGTCTCATTATAGCTGCTGCTTGTATAGCTGTTGCGTTTCTCTCGCTTTCCCTCGCTGCATCAGCCATACCTCATTCTCAGAGTTTTTATCCAAGTTCTTTTTTTTTAAAACTCAGTACATCTTGTTTTCATCACTCCACAGACGGAGCTTTCTAACATTACATCTTTTAGGTTTAATTAACCTGGGTTACAAATGACTAAAGCAGTTGTGTTTTGTACTTCACCGCTGTATTTCCTAAATGCCTAAGATGTTAGCTCATCTGGATGTGTTGCAATATTAATTTTCTGTATGGCTATTGGATATGCCAGGCATCAAGAAATCACCACGAGGAACAAATTATTGTATAGTTTCAAATAGCCTTAGGTTATTAAGTTTGATCAAGTAAACCACTACTAGCATCATGCTTCGTTTTTTTTTGTGAATGCAACTAGAACTGTAAACTCTTCCTCTGCTTTCTGATAATCATTTCATTGCTTCAGGTAATCTGTTACAGAATCATACTCCATTTAATGTTGAGGAATTGCTGCAATGTAATTTGGATATGGGGTGGAAATAATCTTCATATTAAACATGATTTATTTTCTTGTGTATATTAATCTCAATGAAACCATGAATTGGTGTAAATTTGCAAGATGTGTACAAGATTACAAGTTTGAAATTAAGTCTCTTTTGAATTTTCTGCTATCAGCCTGCCAACTTTACTTATTATAATTGGCCTCAGAATATTAAGTTAGTGAGGGGAATGGAAATTCAGAAAAAATGCATTGACGTTTTTCACTTTGATGTTAGTCAAACCTGCATAGAACTTGGATTTGATGGGAATCTTCCATTTGGAGTTATTGTCAGCTTCATTATATTCACACATGAAGAGTCAGTGCTAGTGTTGAAGTTGGTGGACAACAGTAAATGACTGACAACATGGCCATACCCCGCCATGCAAGAATGTACATACAAGAAACATAGCTATACATTTCACTCTATTTTTATTTGATTCCCATTCATTGTCAATTTAACCTTAAATATTTATTGGCAATAAAGAAGTCACAGGCATCTACCAAATGCTGCAAATTGGCACTCTTTGACAACAATATGGTCTGAGTCCAATTTTATCAGGAATTAGATCTCCCACTCTTTCTGAATCTAGTTCAGAGCAAAACAATATTTATTTCACTGGAGTAATTTACTTCATAGAGACATGCTCACAAATGTACATTGTAGGTTTCCAAAGGAAATTAAAGCTTTTCCCTGATCATTGTGTACTATACGTCGAAAAGAGCCAACAATACTTGTTACGAGAGCTATGCTTACACTGTTGATTTGCACAGAGCAAGGGAATCAGCAAAACCATCACTAGCCCAGAAGAAACAATTGAAAAGCAAAGCAATGCAGATGTTAGAGGTCTAAAAAATAGTTTACTGGAAATGCTTGACAAGTCAAACAATATCAGTACAGAAAGAAACAGAGATAACATTCTAGTGTTACTGAAGGATCAACAGTGGAAAATGTGAGCAGTTTTAAGTTTCTGGGTGTCAACATCTCAGAAAATCTATCCTGGTATCAACATGATCATGAAGAAGGCACTCATCTCCTTAGGCCACAAACTTATCAATCACCTCTGATGAGTTATTAACTTCAAACTTTCTGCTTAATCACTCAAAGAGTTGAACTGCATGTGCATGTAACGAGAGCTGTATAACTCATCTCCTTCTACCTTAGGTCATGAACTAATGAATCACCCCTGCTGTGGACACTTTCTGGAGGTCCAAGATCCATATGCTCCATGAACGCTGGACTAAGTGTGCAAATGTAGGAGGGGACTATATTGAAAAATAAATGTGCTAACTTTTCTAAAATTGACTCCTTCTACCTTAGGCCAAGAACTTATCAACCACCCCTCGTATATCAGTCATATAACATCACGCCAACAAGAATGAGGTGCATGATTTGAAATGTGTAGAGAAGTGTTTCAAATGTTAGGAGCTTCAAATGCAAAGGAGTGAAAGCTCCACAGAATAACCATGTCAGGAACTAGGAGAAGAAAGAGTCGATCGTTTGGGAGATCAAGTTGCAGCTCCTGAGAGAACAAATTGAGGAACTGGAACTGCAGCTCGGTGACCTCATATGGGAGAATGAGGAAGTGATAGACAGGAACTACAGGGAGGTTACCACCCTGTGATTGCAGGAGACAGGTAACTGGGTGACTGTCAGGAGAAAGACGGGAAGTGCACATGCAGTGCAGTGTACACTTGTGGCAATTCCGTTCAATAATAATTATACAACTTTAGATACTATTGAGGGGGAATGACCATCCGGGGGGGAGCCACAGTGACTGGGTCTTCTATGGAATAAAGGGAATTTCAGAGCCATGAGAGAGGAGTTGGCTAGAATTGATTGGGAAAGAACACTGGCAGGGATGATAGAGCATCGATGGCTGGAATTTCTGGAAGCAATCTGGAAGTCAACGAGCTCAGCATGCGTGCAGGAAGCAGCGCCAATGCAGTGGTCGATGTAGCGAAGGAAAAGTGGGGGATAGATACCAGAATAGGTTTGGAATATAGATTGTTCCACAAAGCCAACAAAAAGGCAGGCATAGCTGGGACCCATACGGGTGCCCATGGCTACACCTTTAGTTTGGAGGAAATGGGAGGAGCCAGAGGAGAAATTATTAAGAGTAAGGACTAATTCCGCTAGACGGAGCAGAGTGGTGGTAGAGGGGAACTGGTTAGGTCTGGAATCCAAAAAGAAGCGGAGAGCTTTGAGACCTTCCTGATGGGGGATGGAAGTATATAGGGACTGGACATCCATGGTGAAAATAAAGCGGTGGGGACCAGGCAACTTAAAATCATCGAAAAGTTTCAGAGCATGAGAAGTGTCACGAACATAGTGGCAGATGGAATACAGTGTCAGGAAGTGTATGGTCTTGCACTTTGGTAGAAGAAATGATAACAGTGACTACTTTCTAAAGGAAGAGAAAATACAAGAATCTGAGGCACACAGGGATTTGGGAGTCCTTGTGCAGGATTCCCTAAAGGATAATTTACAGATTGAGTCTGCGGTGAGGAAGGAAAAAACAATGCTAGCATTCATTTTAAGAGGACCAGAATATAAATGCAAGGATATAATGTTGTAAATCTCTGGTGCAGCCTCACTTAAAGTAATGTGAGCAGGTTTGGGCCCCTTATGAAAGGATGTGCTGAAACTGGAACAAAGGAGTTTCACAAAAAGGATTCCAGGATTAAACAGCTTGTCATATGAAGAGTGTTTGATGGCTCAGCCTGTATTCAATGGAGTCCAGAAGAATGAAGGGTGGCCTAGTTGAAACCTATCGAATGGTGAAAGGCCTTGATAGAATGAGATGTGGAGAGGATGTTTCTTATTCTGACGTGGCCTCAAAATAGAGGGGCGTCCTTTTTGAATGGAAATGAGGAGGAATTTCTTTAGCCGGAGAGTAGAGAATCTGTGGAATTTGTTGCCACTGGCTGCTGGGGAGGCCAAGTCTTTATGGTTACTTTAGGCAGAGGTTGATAGATTCTAGATTGGCCAGGATATGAAGGGATATGGGGAGAACGCAGGAGGTTGAGGCTGAGAGGAAAAATGGATCAGCTATGATGATATGGTGGAGCAGACTCGATGGGCCAAATGGCCTCATTCTGCTCCTGTATCTTATCATCTTATGGTCACTTCTCATTACTACCATCAAGGAGGGGACACGGGAGCCTGCAGGTGCACACTCAACATTTTAGGAACAGCTTCTTTTCTTCTGTCATCAGATTTCTGAATGGTTCATGAACTAATATTCTTCACTAATAGTCTTTTTTCTTTTTAAATTATACCTTATAGTAATCCTTTTATATGTTACACTGTGTACTGCTGCCACAAAACTACAAATTTCATGGTGGACGTCAGAGAAAATAAATCTGATTCTGATGTTGTTTCTATCATATTATCAATCCAAATTGTGAATTGAAATTCCATCATAACAGCTGGGGAAATTTAATTCAACCAACTAAATAAAATCTGGAATTTAACTTTTAGATTTGATTACAGGACTCACAAAATCACTGGATTTTTGTATAACTTATTTAGTTCTTGAATATCAATTGAAAAGGGAAACCTAACATCCTTAAGTTCTACAGTATTAGAATCTAGACCCACCAATGATGTTGACTCTAATCACCTCCTTAATTGAAGGTAATTAGGAATCATAGATGGAAAGGTTGCTCTGCTCACTTCATAGAGTTAATCATAATGTACAGACAACTTGTGATATTTGCTCTCATTAATAAGAAAATTAATGAGACCAAATATCACTAGGATTAATTAAAGGGCTGCTGGAGGAACTCAGTGAGTCGAACAGCATTTATAGAGGGAAATTGACAATTAACATTTTGGGTCAAGACTTATTTTCTAGACTGAAAGCATAGAGGGGAGATAGCTGTATAAAGAGATGATGGGGACAGATCTGACAAGTGATAGTTGGATCCAGATGAGGAGCTGATTGGCAGATGGAGTCAGGTAAGGGAGGAAAGGGTAGAATAAGGGCTGGGATATGCTTCGTGGAGGCAACAAAGTGTTGCAAATGATAGAATCTGAGAAGAAGGGAAAGTGAAGAAGAACCAAATAAGGGAGATCTCATGGGCAAATGGTAACAACTAGGGGAGGGGACCTAGTGAGAGCGGTGTGCAGGACACATTGTGCAATTTTGACAAGCTATAAACATCTTCAATCACTTTTTGGATTTGGTTTTAAAGCTAAAATACATTCAAAAGCTAAATAAGATTTTACATTAATATTATTTTATTTTGAAATACAGCACAGTAACAGGTACATCCAACCCAAAGAGCTTGAACCACCCAATTACTCCCTTGTGGGACCAATTAACCTACCAACTCAGAGGTCTTTGGGATATGGGAAGAAGGCAGAGCACCCGAAGAAAACCATGCACTCATGGGGGAACCTACAAACTGTTTAGAGACAGTGGTGGCATTGAACCTAGATCATAGGCTAATCTTGCTAATCTTCTGAGCTACTTTCACCTAATTTGCGTTTTTATAGTTGCGCCTGAATCAAGCAACTTTCATCATTTGTGGAAGTGAAATAATGGCTGAAGCAGGCAGTTGATCCAGCCACTCAGTCACTTGCAGCATACTATTTTCATACCTCCGTTTTCATTTCTAGATTGCAAGATCAACTTTAGCAGGTTTGTATGGGAACCACCTTTAAGGGCAGCATTCTTCGTGCATTTGAAACTGATAGTAATGTAAGCAGACCAACTTTTGATCTTTGCATTTTCAGGTTTTTTTGGATCTTGGGCAAAGGAAGTGAGTTGTGCAGCTTGCAGAGTTCTTGCCCTGCAGCTTCTGAGATCTGAGTTTAATTCTGACTTCTGATATGTGTAATTTGCACAATTTCTTTGCAATCGTGTGAATATCTTTGCTTTTGTCTCAAATCTCAAAGACATGTGGTATGGTTATTTAACACACCATAGTAAAATTCCCTGTAGATTGATCAGTCTGGGGGGGGGGGGGTGGGTGGTATGTATGAAAACGTGGGGAGAAAAACGTAAGTGGAATATACAGTATGTTTGATGGTGGGCTGGAAGACCTCTTTCTATAGTGTTTAATATTATAGAATAATATTTTGGTGACAGTATAAACCAGGTTGGCATTGAACTAGTATTCTGCGTTACAAGCACCAATTTCATTTTTAATTAAAATTTGTAAAGGAAATGGGTCATGGTACAAGATTTGATGCTGATAAGGTGGGTGTTAGAGGCATTACTGGAAGTTTGAGAAATTGATGTTCATGCCATCAGTTTGGAGGCTACCAAAACAGAATATAACCTAAATGTGGCCTTATTCCAACAGTGGAGGAGGCCATGGATGGACATATCAGAATGCGAGTGGGAAGTGGAATTAAAATGGGTGGCCACTGGGAGATCTCGCTTGTTCTGGTGGACGGAGCATAGATGCACAGCGAAGCAGTCTCCCAATCTATGTCGGGTCTTATCAGTATATAAGAGGTCACACCGGGATCACCGAACACAGCATATGATCCCCACAGACTCACAAGTGAAGTGTTGCCTCACCTGATAGGACTGTTTGGGGCCCTGAATGGTAGTGAGGGAAGAGATGTAGGGGCAGGTGAAACACTTGTTCTGCTTGCAAGGTTAAGTGCCAGGAGGGAGTTCAATGGGGAGGGACAAATGGACAATGGAGTCGTGTAGGGAGTGATCCCTGCGGAAAGAAGAAAGTGGGAGGAAGGGAAAGATGGGTTTGGCAGTGGAATCCAGTTGGGGGTGGCGGAGGTATCAGAGAATTATGTGCTGGACACGAAGGCTGGTGGGGAGGTAGGTGAGAACAAGAGGAACCCTATCCTTGGTAGTGTGGCAGGAGGATGGTGTATGAGCAGATGTGCGTGAAATTGAAGGGATGTGGTTGAGGGCAGCGTTGGTGGTGGATGAAGGGAAGCCCCTTTCTTTGAAAAAGGAGGACATCTCCTTTGTTCGAGAATGAAAAGCTTCATCCTGCGAGCAGATGCGGTGGAGACAGAGGAATTGAGAGAAGGGGATGGCAGATATTGAAAGTTTGGAGAGGAGGGGACTTTAGTCAGGTCCACTGCTGGAGGATAAAAGGGAGAGAGGGCTGCAGCAGCTTAATCGAGCTTTGATCAGTGACCAATGAACGTTTGTGATTGATTAGTAAGAGCAAATTAAAGAAAAGCAGGGGCAAGCACAGAAATCATCATCTAAGTGGACATAGTCAGAGTGGTGATCTTAAGGCTTTAACTCTTCGACGCTTCAGTGAAGCAAGGCTTCACTCAGAGAAAACAAAGGAAAGAAAATATCAAACAAGAGGAATTCTGCAGATGCTGGAAATTCAAGCAACACACATCAAAGTTGCTGGTGAACGCAACAGGCCAGGCAGCATCTCTAGGAAGAGGTACAGTCGACGTTTCAGGCCGAGACCCTTCGTCAGGACTAACTGAAGGAAGAGTTAGTAAGAGATTTGAAAGTGGGAGGGGGACACTGCAGATTTCCTCATGTTTGCGTGAATATGAACTGAATTTAGTCCATTTTGGAGGGGGAGATCCACAATGATAGGAGAAGACAGGAGGAGGAGGGATGGAGCCAAGAGCTGGACAGTTGATTGGCAGAAGGGATGTGAGAGGATCATGGGACAGGAGGCCCAGGGAGAAGGAAAAGGGGGAGGGGGGGAAAAACCCAGAGGATGGGCAAGGGATACAGTCAGAGGGACAGAGGGAGAAAAAGGAGAGTGAGAGAAAGAAAGTGTGTATAAAAATAAATGATGTATGGGGTACGAGGGGGAGGTGGGGCATTAGCGTTACGAGGGGGAGGCCCTCTCGTACCCCATCCATCATTTATTTTTATACACACTTTCTTCCTCTCATTCTCCTTTTTCTCCCTCTGTCCCTCTGACAAAATTTCTTCAGATACTTCAAGTGTAAAAGAGAGGTGAAAGTGGATATCAGACCACTGGAAAACAATGCTGGAGAGGTAGTAATGGGGACAGTGAAATAGCAGATGAACTGAATAGGTATTTCGCATCAGTCTTCACTGTGGAAGACATTAGCAGTATGGTGGAAGTTTCAGATGACAAGAGCATGATCTGTGGGAAGTTACCATAGTTAGAGAGAAGGTTCTTTGGAAACGGAAAGATCTCAAAGTAAATAAATCACCTGGACCAGCTGGTGTACAATCCAGGGTTCTAAAAGTGGTGACTGAAGAGATCGCAGCTGCATTCTTTCAATCTTTCAAGAATCACTAGATTCTGGAATGGTTCCGCGAGGCTGGAATGTTGCAAGTGTCACTTCACTCTTCAAGAAAGGATAGAGACAGAAGAAAGGAAACTATAGGTCAGTTAGTCTTACCTCAGTGGTTGGGAAGATGTTTGAGTCGATTGTTAAGGTTGAGATCTCAGGATATTTGGAGGCAAATGACAAACTAGGCCATAGTCTGTATAGTTTCCTCAAGGGAAAATCTTGCCCGACAAATCTGTTGGAATTATTCGAAGAAATAAAAAGCAGGACGGACAAAGGAGAATCAGTTGATATCGTGTACTTGGATTTTCAGAAGGCCTTTGACAAGGTACCAGACATGAGGCCGCTTAACAAGCCCATGGTGTTACAGCGTAGATTCTAGCATCTAGCATTCTAGCATAGATAAAGCCGTGGTTGATTGGCAGGAGACAAAGAATGGGAATAAAGAGAGCATTTGCTGGTTGGCCTCCAGTGAGTAGTGCAGTTCCACAGGAGTCTGTGTCAGGAATGATTTTTTTAAAGTTATACATTAATGATTTGGATGATGGAATTACTGGCTTTGTTGCAAAGTTTGCAGATTATACAAAAATAGGTGCAGGGGCAAGTAGTTTTAAGGAAATAAAGAGGCTTCAGAAGACAGATTAGGAGAATGGGTAAAGAAGTGACAGGTGGAATACAGTGTCGGGAAATGTATAGTCATGCACTTTAGAAGAAATGAAAGGGTTGACAATTTCATAATTAGAGAGAAAATTCAAAAAACTGAGGTGCAAAGAGACTCAGAGTCCTTGTGCAGGTTTCCCTAAAGGTTAATTTGCAGGTTGAGTCTGTGGTGAGGAAGGCAAATGCAATGTTAGCATTCATATCAAGAGGACAAGAATATAAAAGCAAGGATGTAATGCTGAGAATTTATGAAGCACTGGTGAGGCATCACTTGGCGTGTTATGAGCACGTTTGGGCCCCTTATCTTAGAAAGGATGTGCTAAAACTGGAGCAGGTTCAAATGAGTTTCAGAAAAGTTATTCCAGTGTTAAAGGGCTTGTCATATGAAAAGCATTTGATGGCTCTGGGCCTGTATTCACTAGATTTCAGAAGAATGAGGGGTGACTTCATTGAAACCTAACAAATGATGAAAGGCCTTGACAGGGTAGATGTGGAGAGTGTGTTTCCTATGGTTGGTGAGTCTAAGACAGAGGACACAATCTCAGAATAGAGGTGTGTTGTTTTAGAATGGAGATGAGAGGAATTTCTTTAGCCAGAGAGTGATGAATCTGTGGAATTATTTGCAGCTGTCCAGGCAAAGCTTTTATATATATTTAAGGCTGAGTTTGATAGATTCTTCATTGGTCAGGGCATGAAGGCATGTGGGAAGAAGGCAGATAATTGGGGATTTGAGGAAGATTGGATCAGCCATGATGAAATGGCAAAGCAGACTCAATGTGCCAAATGACCTAACTCTGCTCCTATATCTTATGGTGTTATGATCTTATAGAACATAGAACATAGAACATAGAACATTGCTGCTCGGTACAGGCCCTTTGCTCCATGATATTGTGCAAACTTTTGGTCTACTCTAAGATTGATCTAACCCTTCCCTCCTACATAGCCCTCCATTTTTCTATTATCCATGTACCTGTCATCAGCCCTCTTGCACTACTATGGGCTTGTATATGACTGTGATTTATTGTGCACTGTCTTGTATAACTTACATAAAATTTATGTTCTGTGTGTTGCTTGAATTGAGGTTCCTGTGAGCCTGCTACATGGAAGCTTTTCATGTAACATATCCACAAGCAATTAGACTCACCACACTTGTGTAAATGACAATAAAGTTGAAGTCGAACCTTTGAACCTTTATTTGATTTTGAGAAAAGATGAGGCTCATTTGCTCATTATTATCATTTGAGCTAATTGATATAATTTTTCCACGATTTAATTGTAAACTTTTTAGTATATTTTCTTTTCTTGCTGGCAGTTTGATGTTTATTTTTAGAAGCTTTTTGTATGACGCATGGCTCCGGGGTTGTACACCTAATGGGTTCTTTTTTTCCCTCACTTTTCTGCTTAGTAGGTTTTTTTTGTTATCACAAGATATTTTTTCAATCTTTAAGATAATGTCTTTTTTGAGACATTGTAAGTGTTGTTACTTCAATGTACTTGCGTTTTTTTTTCTGTATAATATAACAAAAAAAGGATTTGAAAAGAAAGACAATAAATTTCACTTGTCTTCGTAACATATAGAGCATAGAGAAAATAGTCGAAAGTGTGCATACTACCCATGCAGCTCCACCATTTGTTTTATCAGCTGCCTGAAAGTCCACAGAACTGGAGTGGAAGCAAGCAATCTGCAACCCTAACTGAATATCTAAAAAAATCAAATTTCAACTCTGACAATTCTTAAATGTACATCACTGTACAAAAAACTTCAGCATATATAATGCCTAAGACTGCAGCTTCTCTTCAGTTCTACATCTTGTGATAGCACAATCTAGATAGTTGTCACTCTCTGAATAAAGACATTTCTTATGTACTCTCTATTTGAGTTACTTTTTGTCTTACATAAAATCACAGTCATATAAAAGCATGAAAACACAAGCCCTGTGGTCCATTATATCCTTGCTGATGATTAAGTATGTCTCCAAGCTAATCACATTTGCTAGCAGTTAGTCTGATTTTTTATGCCTTGGCAATTCAAATTGAGCATTACTATCTCTACCTCCAAAAACCATTGTGCATTCTAGACTTCAGCCACTCTCTCAATGAAAAAGTTCTTCCTCCAATCCTAAATATTTTACTTCTTACTCAAAACCTATGCCATCTAGATCCAGCTATCTCTGCTTACCATTTACCTATTATGCCCCTCATAAATTTGTAGTTGGACAAGTATTTATCGATTCCCCCAGAATCATATGCTATCATAATTTCCCTTGGACACCCACCTTATGCAACTGAGCCACAGAGGGTGCAGTGACAAACCAAGATAGGACTTACACAGTGAATGGTAGGGCACTGAGGAGTGTGGCAGAACAAAAGTGTCTTGTAATACAGATCCATAATTCCTTGAAATTTACATCATAGGTGGGGAGGATCGTAAAGAGAACTTTTGGCATGGTGGCCATAAATCAGAGTACTGAGCTCAGGGGTTGGGCTGTTACTTTGAAGCTGAATACTTTGAAGTATAAGGTATTGGTGAGGCTAAATTTGGAGTAAAGTGTGCAATTCTGGTCACCTACATATAGGAAAAATATCAAAAAGAGGAAAGACTACAGATAAAATTTATATGGATGTTGCCAAGACGTGATTAATAGGGAAAGGTTGAATAGGTTAGGACTTTATTCCATGGAACGTAGGAGAATAAAGAGAGACTCAAAAGAAGCATACAAAATTATGAGGGGGGGGTATTGATAGGGTAAGTGCCAACATGCTTTTTCCACTGAGATTGGGTGAGATGAGAACTAGGGGTCATAGTGTCAGGGTGAAAGGTGAAATATTGAAGGGGAACATGGGGGAAAACTTCTTTACTCAGATGGTGATGCGAATGTGGAAAGAGCTACCAGCAGAAGTGGTGGATGTAAGTTTGACTGCAACACTTAAGAGAAGTTTGGATAGGTACAGTACATGGATGGGAGTGGTATGCAAGGCTATGGTTCAGGGGTGGGTCAATGGACTAGGCAGAATAACAGTTCGACATGGACTAGATGGGTCAACGAGCATGTTTCTCTGCAGTAGTGGTCTATGACGATAGAATCTTGACTCTAGCTGCACTTGTTAGAGATCCATTCAGCACAAGATTTTCTAACATGGTGAAATAGTTCTATAGCAATTTGTATTCACAAGACCATAAGAACATAAGACATTGGAGCACAAGTAGGCCACTTGGACTATCAAATCCACTTTGCTATTATATCATAGCTGATTTATTATCCCTCTCAACTCCATTCTCCTGTCTTCTTCCCATAACCTTCAACACTCTGACTAATCAAGAAATATCAACCTCGACTTTAAATATACTCAGTGACTTGTCCTACATAGCTGTCTGTGGCAATGGTTCACCACTGTCTGACTAAAGAAGTTCCTTCACATCTCTGTTCTAAATGCACACCCCCTATTCTGAGGCTTTTCTCTCTGGTCCTAGACTCACCCACTATAGGAAACATCTTCTCCACATCCATTCTATCTAGGTCTTTCAGTATTCAATAGGTTTCAATGTGATCCCCTCTTTTTCTTCTACACTCCAGCTAGTACAGGCCCAGAATCATAAAACACTCCTCAAACATTAACCCTTTTATTCCTCAAATCATTCTCATGAAACTCCTCTGGATAGCCTTCAATGCCGGTATATCTTTTCTTAGATAAGAAGCCCAAAACTACTCACAGTATTCTAATTGTAGTTTGACAAATGCTTTATAAAGCCTCAGCATTACATTCTTGCTCTTATATTATAATCCTCTCAAAATGAATGCTAACATTGTATTTGCCTTCCTTGCCACCAACTCAACCTGCCAGTTAACCTTTAGGGAATCCTGCACAAGGACTCCCAAGACCCTTTGCCCCTCTGATTTTCTGCCCACTTAGAAAATAATCTACATAGTTATTCCTTCTACCAACGTGCATGACCATTCAATTTCCTATACTATATTCCATTTGCCATTTCTTTGCCCATTCTCCCAATCTGTCCAAGGTCTTCTGTATTCTCCCTGCTGTCTGAACACTACCTGCCCCTCCACTGATCTTTGTACCATCTGCAAATCTGGCCACAATGGCATCAATTCCGTCATCCAAATCATTCATATTAAACATGAAAAGAAGTGGTCCCAACATCAACTAGTCACTGGCAGCCAACCAGATTAGGCGCCTTATATTCCAGCTCTTTGTCTCCTGCCAGTCAACCAATATTCTATCCATGGAAGTATCTTTCCTCTAGTACCATGGGCTCTTCACTTGCTTAGCAGACTCATGTATGGCACCTTGTCAAAGGCTTTCTGAAAATCTAAGTAAGCAACATCCAGTGACTTGCCATTGTCTTTCCTGCCTGTTATTTCCTCAAAAAATTCCGACAGATTTGTCAGGCAAGATTTCCCCTTAAAGAAAGCGTATTGATTTTGGCCTATTTGATCATGCACCTCCAAGTACCCTGAAACCTCATCCTTAGTAATGGAAGCCGATATCTTTCCAACCACTGAAGTTAGTCTAACTGGCATTTAATTTCTTTTTTCTAACTTCCTCCCTTCTTCCTGAGCCATTCATTCATCTGTACTATCATCTATTCCTGCCCTAACTAGCATATGGCGCTGGAAGTAATCCAGAGATTACTACCTTTAGAGATCCTGCTCTTCAGCTTCTTCCATTACTCCCTAAGAACACTGCTCAAGACCTCTTTCCCCTTTCTGACTATGTCATTGGTGCCTCTGTATACCATGATGCTGGATGCTCACCCTCCATTTTGAGACTTTTCGGCAGCCACTCTGAGAAATGCTGGACTCAAGCACTTAGGAGGCCACTGAATCTGCTGCCTGTTCTCCTAACTATCAAGTCTATTACTATTGCTCTGTCAGATTTTACCCTTCTCTGCAGATCTTCAGTGCTGACCAGTGTATCACCAGCTTGGTAGCTGCTGTTGTGCCTTGGTAGATCATCCCCCCAACAGTATCCAGAGGGATATATGTGTTGCTGAGGGGAATGACCACAGGAGAACCCTGCACTGACTCGTTACTCCAATCACTTCTGGTGATCACCCATAAAGTATCTGAAGCTTGCACTCTGGTTGCAATCACCTCAGTAAAAGTCTCATATATTAAGTTTTCAGCCTCCCGGATGGTCCTGAGTACATCCAACTCAGGCTCAAGTTCTGTCATCTTGTCAGTTAGGAGCTGAAGTTGGGTGCACTTCTTGCAGTTGTAGTCATCAGGGAGATTGTTAGGTATCCTGAAATCCCACATCTCACAGGAGGGGTATTCTACTGCCTGAACTACCATCCAACCTACACTTGCTATACGTCTAAATTCTTAAACATTCCCAGCCTCTTCTTCTTCCTACTTTGTCCTTTGGTCATCCACTCCATACCTAACTGCTTTACCATAAGTTGTGGAGTGACTGTCTCTGAAAATGGGAAAATGGGCTATCCATATAACTTTCAGCCTTGTGGCTGCACCCTAGCATGTTCAGTTTGTGCTCAAATGTCAGAACCCCGGTGCATGGGTTAACTTAATTAGTGTCACAGAATTTATTTCCCATCAAGGATCTCAGTCATATTGCATGCACATGTGATAAAACAAAGCAAACTAGTAAGGAGAAAGTATGTGTTAATTTACTTGCTAAACATTACCAATTTACTGATTAAAATTGTATACAAAAGACTAAAGCAGAAACTGAAAATGCTACAAAATAAACAATTTATAACATGTAAGTACAAACTTAATTTATTTTATAATCTTCTGTATTTTGAAATATTTATGCAATGCAGTTATAATCCATACATATATAAATATTTTTTTTCTGGTAAATTAATGTAACATTCTCGGCAAGACTAATCTGTAAGAGTTTTAAAATCTCACCAAATAAACCAGTATCCCTTGACATATAGGCATAATCACTGACAGCAACTTTAAAACATCCAGAAAAAATATTTAAAGCATGTAATTCCTAAAGTTGCCAGCTCTATGGTCTAATCTGATTCATGGCAGAATGCCAATAGTTTCAGAGTCCACAGAACCTGGCCGTTTATGTTTGGTGATATGAAAATTAGTTTTAGCAGAAACTTAAACAATAAATTAACTTTCCAAACAAGCCCAATTTTGAGGATGATTTCTACTTGCCTTTTGTATTGTACTCAAAGTGAAAGCTCTTGGGCAAAATATTCATAAAATTGTTAACTACATTGAATAACATCAAGTGTTCGAGAACAGGGAACAAATTTAACCATTAAGGCATTGTGGCAATCAATGAGCCATCAAAGAATATGATTGGTGGGGCCCTCTTGAACAAGATGGGAATGTCAAAGTAGGAGGATTTTGGGACTTGTAAGCTCTGTTGATATGGTCTTCCCTCGTGTGTGGAATTGCCACCGGTTGTCTGAGTCTATATTAAACTAGACTGGATATGCAGCCCTGTTTCATTGCAATGTTGCACTCTTTAGAAACCAGACAGATGATCAGAATATTATAGAGATAATTAAAATTCAGACAAATAAATTTAAAAATCAAAACTAGTTAAGATGAAAAAAAAGTTAACTATGAAATTGGGAGCAGAATCTAAATGAACACTACCAACACTACCAGCTCACAGTTATAAAGAACTGAGTTGAGTCATAGCCCCCTGGAAATATTTCTGTGGACTTTATTCCTTCTCTTTGTGACTCCCATGAGAACTGTCTACCTCCGACATCCAAAGATTTAATGGTTGTTAGTTAATATATTACTGTAAATTTCCCCTAGTGCTGGAGGATGACAGGAAAATAAGGGAGGGAGGAACGCACTTGATTAGGATGCAAGAAGAAAATGGGATTATTACAGACAGGTGTTTGCTGGTTGGTGTGGAAGTTCCTGCTCCATGGTGTATGACGGTCATTTATAAATATAATCATTAAAATAAAGCAAAATAGTAAAAATTGTAACTTATCTTTCCCTTTCCATCTTGAAATTTTGTTCTATAACTTCCGTTAAATTCATGGAATCCTAGGTCTTTTGCCAGATTCTCAGAGGAAGTCTTCTACTGTAACTCTCAAGAACCCTGAGGATTTTTTTTTTTGCTTGTTTGAATGCATACACAAATATTCAGGAGTCACTACCTCCTCATGGGGAAAGCATCAATTGTTTCAATCAAATCTGATGATAAAAGTCAATTCAATCTGTTCTACATTTAGAGGAGGGTACTCATATTTCTATTTCGTACTTCATTACGACATAAAAGGAGGACATTTGTCCCAGTAAGTCCATGCTTGCTCAGAATAACCCCCAACCCTCACTTATTTTTTGTAACATATTCTCCCTCATCTGTCCATCATTCATAATCATATCACTGAAAAAGTGCCTAGCTTCCTTGACATTTTTCTACACAAAGATAACTTATGGTGGTCAATCAATCTACCTCCCCATACATCTAAGGATGTGAAATGAAACTAGAACACTCAGGGGAAACACATTGAATCAGAAAGAGAATG
Organism: Mobula hypostoma; assembly: GCF_963921235.1. Classification (NCBI taxonomy): domain Eukaryota; kingdom Metazoa; phylum Chordata; class Chondrichthyes; order Myliobatiformes; family Myliobatidae; genus Mobula; species Mobula hypostoma. Next base: position 141,552,540 of record NC_086100.1, read on the forward strand.
TACAGCCACTGCACAGACAACACCAGAAGTCAGGATTTAACCCATTTTACTAGAGCTGTAAGGCCGCGGCATTAACTTCGAAGCTATTAGTCTACTCTAAGACAGACCAGCTTCAATATTTGTAGAGATAGCTCATTCACCATTTGAAGCACTACCTAGACTGCTGTAATAGTGAAGGAAAGGAGCTCAGAATATTGTACCTGTGTATTGACCCACTATGTAGGATAGATCAGTTTGCACACAGTCTTCACATAGTCTGGTAATATTTTATGGTAGAACTTAGACCTTGTCTGATTGCACACAGTACAATATGATATCCATAGGTAGAAATTAACTACTATTTCTGAAATAGTTGCCTTGATTACATTTAATGGAATGAATATCTAACCTTTGCTGTCCATATGATTAATAGCTACAGTACTGTGCAAAAGTCTTAGGCACATATATATAGCTAGGGTACCTAAGACTTTTGGACAGTGCTGTGAATAACCATACAAACAGTGAAGTAAGAGTTGAAAGTGAAGGGACGGAAGGAAATTGCATTGCTTGATCCTAATGACTAATTTCTCTGTTTTCTAACATTTATTGGGAGCTTCAACTTCAATGGTCAAATAATACAGGTGAAACATGATTGAGTTTCCATTTTCTGATTATTTTTAAGATGCAGAGAACAATACATTCCATTTCACAACTGTTGGGGGGAAAGTTATCACTGGATAGTGGTAAGATAGTGAGATGTTACGTCAGGATGCTGTTCATTGACTATAGCTCAGTATTTAATACCATCATTCCCACAGTCCTGATTGAGAAGTTGTAGCACCTGGGCCTCTGTACCTCCCTCTGCACTTGGATCCTTGACTCTTTAACTGGAAGACCACGGTTTGTGTGGATTGCTGATAACATATCCTCCTTGCTGATGATCAATGCTGGCGCACCTCAGGAATGTGTGCTTAGCCCACTGCTCTACTCTCTATAGACACATGACTGTGTGGCTAGGCATAGCTTAAATACTATCTATAAATTTGCTGATGATACAGCCACTGTTAGTACAATCTCAGGTGGTGACCAGAGAGTGTACAGGTGAGATATGCCAACTAGTGGAATGGTGCTGCAGCAACAACCAGGCACTCAGCGTTTGTAAGATGAAAGAGCTGATTGTGGACTTCAGGAAGGGTAAGATGAAGGAACACATACCAATCCTCATAGAGGAATTAAAAGTGGAGAGAGTGGGCAGCTTCAAGTTTCTGGGTATCAAGATCTCTGAGGATCTAACCTGGTCCCAACATAGCAATGTAGTTATAAAGAAGGCAAGACAGTGGCTATACTTTACTAGGAGTTTGAAGAGATTTGGCATGTCAACAAATATACTCAAAAACTTCTGTAGTTGTACCGTGGAGAGCTTTCTGACAGGTTGCATCACTGTCTGGTATGGCGGAGGGGGGGGGGGCGGCTACTGCACAGGACCGAAAGAAGCTGCAGAAGGTTGTAAATCTAGTCAGCTCCATCTTGGGCACTAACCTACAAAGTACCCAGGAAACCGTCAGGGAGCGGTGTCTCAGAAAGGCAGCATCCATTATTAAGGACCTCCAGCATCCAGGGCATGCCCTTTTCTCACTATTACCATCAGGTAGGAGATACAGAAGCATGAAGGCACACACTCAGTGATTCAGGAACAGCTTCTTCCCCTCTGCCATCCGATTCCTAAATGGACTTTGAAGCTTTGGACACTACCTCACTTTTTTTAATATACAGTTTTTCTGGTTTTGCATGTTTTTTAAAATCTATTTAATATACGTAATTATTTATTATTATTATTATTTTTCTCTGCTAGATTATGTATTGCATTGAACTGCTGCTGCTAAGTTAACAGATTCCACGCCACATGCCGGTGATAATAAACCTGATTCTGATTCTATTGTGGAATTACTTGTAAAATTGCAACTTGGTGCTGGTGTCTGTTATGGTCTTTGACAATGTTCCTAATTCTTGTCAAACATGGATTTCAAATCTCCATGAGATGTTATACTCAAACAGGGGTTACAGAAAGTTTTCTTTTCCCAGCATCCTAAAAGAGCTATGTTTGCAAGACCACAACCAGAGTGCCATTTACTGGCATGATTGCTAGGGGGCATGCCAGTGAAGTTACTTCACCTGGATTATTCTTTGTCCTGAGAGATAGTCTATATTACATAGAAACATAGAAAATAGGTGCAGGAGTAGGCCATTCGGCCCTTCGAGCCTGCACCGCCATTTATTATGATCATGGCTGATCATCCAACTCAGAACCCCGCCCCAGTTACTTCACCTGGATTATTCTTTGTCCTGAGAGATAGTCTATATTAAGTAGCTCTGGGTGTTTAATGATTACAGTAGCATCTAATTTGGCTTCCACTGAAACTACCAACAATCTGTCTATCCCAAGCAGATTTCTAACCCATAAGTCATCAAAATATTTCTGCAGTCCACTTCAGCCAAATTTATCCTTATACTATAGTCATTTCCTTTATTCTACTTTCCTCTCTGATTAGATTCTTTCTTCTTCAGCTGTTCACCTTTTTCAGCGATCACCTCCTAATTTCTCTCATCACCCCCACCCCCCCACCTGCAGATACCCCCAGACTTACCTTCCAGCTCAGCTGATTTCACCTGTTACTGCCAGCTTGCACTCCTTCCCCTCACTCACCTTCTCATTCTGGGTTCTTTCCCAGCTGGATGAAGGTTCCCATTCTGAAACGTCAACTGTTTATTGCTGGTTGCATTAATGAAACGCACCTTTTATCTGTGATCTAAATGAATGACAATGTAGGTACGGGGACTGGCTATTCAACTTCCTTTCATCTGTTTTCAAACTTCCTTTTGATTTTACCAGAAATGTCAAGATCATCTTATAATTCCTGAGCTATTTAATGAAGACGTATTATTCTTTGCATTTTCAGCCATATACAAATACAGCCACTTTGCAACAGAAGAACTAGGTGACAAAGTCAAATGAGTGGTCAAGCTCTCAAGAATAATGTCAGTATAATTTTGCCCCAAAGGACAGTGAAGTTCCAGAATTGCTCCAGCAAGCTCTTGAGATATTGGCTCAGGTTGGCTCCAAAAGATATACAGGACAATGCCAGGCTATAGAGCAGAGTTCTCATTCACAAAGTGTTTCTGAATTCTTTTTTATTTTCGGTTTAATGAATAAATCTCCAAGTGGGCTCTTTTTTCAGCTGATTTTGTTTCTTAAACATTTCCAAAAAAAAAAAGTCCTAAAGAAGGGACTCAGCCCAAAGCATTGTCTGTTTGTCCTTTTCCATGGATGCTGCCTGACCTGCTGAGTTCCTCCAGCATTTTGTGTGTGTTGCTTTGGATTTCCAGTGTTTGCAGAATTTCTCCTGCTTATATTATAAGACTGTCTATAATCAGTTTGGGATATAATTTTTTTTTTAAATGTCTAGAAAAATGGACTGCCAGTATTTTTCGTCACTGCATTCACTAACTACAGACAACTTCACTCCTGAAAAATTGTTTCTATAATTTCAAGTAAGAACAAAGTTCTACAGATTTGTTTTCATTTGTCTTGGGAGGAAACTCATTTCAATAATTTTAAACAAAATTGATCATAAATGGTTTAATGGAGATGCAGAATCCCAAACAGAGTGGCAATTATCTGTGCACACCTACATAATTTGGTTATTGTTGGAACTATTAAAGGTAGCTGGAAATGGATGTCAACAATGTCAACATTGGAACCTGTCGTTTCAACTATTTTCGGTATTTCCAGTGACAGCTGTTTCTAAATTTTGTTCAGTGTGCTGGGAAATGTTCAGAGTACCTGCCACCCAGTAAAATTTTTGATGATAAAACCATTGAATGAGGGGGAAAGAGAAGGAAAAGACAGTATGATTACAAGTGCTAAACTTTCTTGGCTGTCCTTGATCAAGAATGTGTTGCAAGCAGGTTTCTGAGACTAATTGGGATGTTCTGTAAATAAATGCATTCTATACAGGTTTTAATAGTGAGTAATGAGGCATTAAACTGACCTATTTTGCTGAACCACTAACAGCTTAACCTTTGCAAAGGTGAACGTGAGATAATTAATCTATTGTTAAAGTGTTCATTGTTTGTCTTTGACTGCAAATCTATCAATTCAAACATAAATGGCATGCATTATGTTGCTTCACAAGCTTGCATAGAAATGAGCCGAGCTAGCTATGTTGCATCTTAATAAAAACTATGCAGCTGTAGCTGTAAAATATTAATAATAAATGCTATGATATTGTGCTGCAAATATATAAACATACTGCATTAATCCTGTACATGGAGTTTGTCATATATTATTGTGCCTTATGATAGTTAAATTTGAGATAGAAAATGATTACTGTTTATGGACAAAGACATAAAAATAATATCCTTCAATGTGAACACAGGCACTGATTTATATTGGAAGTGAAATAATGATGGTAAATTTAAGTATGTTAATTCTTAGAAATGCTATATATAATTTCAGCCTTTTATTTCTGCTGTGTCTTCTTGATATGTTTTGGACACACATAGACTTAATGAAGGTGGATCCCTTTGATAACTATGCTGGTTCTCTGGGTGGAATCCATGTTAATGGATCCCTTTGATAACTATGCTGGTTCTCTGGGTGGAATCCATGTTAATGGCTCACCAGTATGTAAGAAATTAAGCCAATATGAACAATTTTGTCAAGAATAGTAATTATGAACTTCCTAGCTACAGACCAGCAGGGATTACAATATAACTGCTCTTTAAACAGTTTAGGTTTTCTTTGATTTTCTCACCATACAAGGTTTGTCTTCCATCTTAACTCATTGATCAATGTTATGTTTGAACCTGTTTCATGGATGCATTTAAGAGAAAGTTGGAAAAGATAAGGGAGAAAGGACAATATAAAACTATGGATGCTGTATATTTGAAATCTAATCAGAAGATGCTGGAAGTACCACCGGTCAGACATAATAAGACCATAAGATATAGGAGCAGAATTAGGCCGATTTGCTCCACCATTTCATCATGGCTGATCCATTTTTCTTCTCAGCCCCAACCTCCTGCCTTTCCCCCCCATCCCTTCATGCCCTGACCAATCAAGAGTCTATATAAAGACTTGGCCTCTACAAGTCTTGAATTCCACAGATTCACCACTCTCTGGCTCTTCATATTACAAGCTGTTTAATCCTGGAATCATTTTTGTGAACCTTCTTTGAACCATCTCCAGTTTCAGCATATGCTTTTTAAGATTAGGCACCAAAACTGCTCACAATCCTCCAAGTGAGGCCTCACTAGTGCTTTATAAAACCTCAAGAGTACATGCTTGCTTTTATATTCTCGTACTCTTGAAATGAATGCTAGCACTGCAGTTGCTTTCCTCGCCACAGATTCAACTTGCAAATTAACTTTTACAGAATCTTGCAGAAGGACTTCCAAATCCCTTTGGCCTCAGATTTTTGTATATTCTTTCAATTTAGAAAATAGTCTATGTTTTTATTTGTTCTACCTAACTGCATGGCCATACACATCCTGACACTATTCCATCTGCCATTTCTTTGCCCATTCTCCTAATCTAAGTCCTTCTGCAGCCTCCCTATATCTTCAAAACTACTTGCCCTCCACCTTTGTATCACCTACAAACTTTGCAACAAAGCTATCAATTCTATCATCCAAATCATTGATGTATAACTTAAAAAGGATCAGTTCCAACACAGGCACCTGTGGAACACCACAAGCTACTGGCAGCCAACCAGAAAAGGCTCCCTTTATTCCCGCTCTGCCTCCTGCTCTATCCATGCTAGTACCTTTCCTGTAATACCATCTCCAGTTTCAGCATATGCTTTTTAAGATTAGGCACCAGAACTGCTCACAATCCTCCCATGGGTTCATAGCTTGTTAAGCAGCCTCGTGTTGCATCGTCAATAACAACTCATCCTTTTTGAGATATGGGACCCAAAACTGTTGTCAATACTCCAAGTTTTGCCTGACTAGTGTCTTATAAAGGCTCAGCATCATCTCACTGCTTTTATATTCTATTCCCCTTGAAATAAATGCCAACATTGCATTTGTCTTCTTTGCCACAGACTCAACCTGGAAATTAACTTTCTGGGAGACTTGCACAAGGACTCCTAAGACCCTCTGTACCTCTGATGTTTGAACCTTCTCCCCATTTAAATAATAGTCCGCACTATTCTTCCTTTTACCAAAATGTATTATCATACATTTCCCAACACTATATTCCATCTGCCTCTTCTCTGCCCATTTTTCAAATTTGTCTAAGTCCTGCTGCAGTTGCGTTGCCTCAGCACTACCTACTCCTTCACCTATCTTTGTATGGCCTGCAAACTTTACCACAGAGCCATCAATTCCATTATCCAAATCAATGACAAACAATGTGAAAAGTAGTGGTCCCAATACTGACCCCTGAGGAACACCTCTAGTCACAAGCAGTCCGCTTTTTCCCCCACTCACTGCCTTCTGCCTGCATGTGCTTCAAAGTATGCCGAAAGCACATTGTTAATAATCAACTCCAACATCTTCCCAATCACTGAGGTCAGACTAACTGGCTATATTTTCCTTTCTTCTGCCTCTCTCCCTTCTTGAACAGTGGAGTCTTCTGGAACCATTCCAGAATCTAGTGATTCTTGAAAGATCATTACTAATGCCTCAAAAATCTCTTCAGCCATCTCCTTCAGAACCACGTAAATATAGACTATTTAGTCCAGGTGACTTATCTACCTTCAGACCTTTCAGTTTCCCAAGAACCTTCTCCCCAGCTATGGCAACTTCACACACTTCATGACCCTGACACCATCTGCTATTGTCTTCCACTTTGCACTTCATGTATCTGAAGAAACTTTTGGTTTCCTCATTAAATATTATTGGCGAGCTACTTTCATATTCCACCTTTACCTTCTCAATGATTTCTTAGTTGCCTTCTGTTGGTGTTTAAAAGGTTCCTAATCCTCTAACATCCCACTATTTTTTTTTATGATATGCTCTTCCTTTGTTTTTTTTTTCTGTTGGCTTTGACTTCTCGTTAGCTGTCGTTGTATCATCATGCCTTTAGAATAATTATTCCTCTTTGGGATGTATATATCCTGTGCCTTCTAAATTACTTCCAGAAATTTCAGCCACTGCTACTCTGCCATCATCCATGCCAGTGTTCTTTTCCAATCAATTCTGGTCAGCTCATCTATCATGGCTCTGTAATTTCCATTACTCTACTGTAATACTATTACATCTGACTTTAGCTTCTCCTTCTCAAAATTCAGGGTGAATTTGGTCATATTATGATCACTTGTCCCTAAGGGTTCTTTTACTTCCTTCCACTAGTGGGCTCAACTAGGAGCTGCTCTAAAAAGCAATCTTTTAGGCTTTCTCAAAAATTCTCCCACTTGGTATCCCACACCAACCTAATTTTTCCAATCTACCTGCATATTGAAATACTCCATAACTATTATAACATTGCCCTTTTGGCATACATTTTCTGTCTCTCATTGTAACTCTTAAAACCACATCCTTACTACTCTTTGGAGCCTGCATATAACTCCCATCAAGGTCTTTTTACCCTTGCAGTTCCTTAGCTCTACCCACAACAATCCAACACATTCCAACTCTATGTCACCTCTTTCTAATGATTTAATTTATTTTTTTACCCACAGCCATGTCACTCCCTCTGCCTTCCTGTCTGTTCTTTTGATACAATGTGTATCCTTGGACATTAAGCTCCCAGATAAAGTCTTCTTTCAGCCATGATTCATGATGCCTACAATGTCATACTTGCTAATCTATAACTGTGCTGTAAGTTCATTGACCTTGTTCTGTATACTGCACACATTCAAATATAACACTACCTTTAGTCCTGTATTCACCTTTTTTGATTTTGTCTGCCTTTTACATTGCAACTCATCCTGTTGATTGCAATTTTGCCCTCTCATTTGCCTCTCCTTGCTAGGAGTCTCACTGTACATTACCCTCTGTTTGTAAACCAACTACCTCATCTTCAGCACTATAACTCTGGTTCCCATCCCCCTGACAAATTAGTTTAACCACACCAAAACAATTCTAGACAACCTGCCCAACAAGGATATTTTGGACCCCCTCGGGTTCAGTTGTAACCCATCCCTTGTGTACAGGTCAAACCTTCCCAGAAGAGATCCCAATAATCCATAAATCTGAACCCCTGTCCCCAGCATGAATTCCTCAGCCACGCATTCACTCGCCAAATCATTCTATTCCTATTCCTCACTCGCATGTGGCACAGGTAGAAATCCAGAGATTACTGTCCTGTAGGTTCTTTTTCTCAGCTTTCTACCTAGCTCCTTCAAATCTCCCTTCAGGGTCTCCTCACCTTATCTACCTCTGTCATTGCTGCTGATATGTACCAAGACTTCTGGCTCTCACCCTCACCCTTGAGAATGTCATGGACATGATCTGAGACAACCCTGATCCTAGCTCCAGAGAGGCAACATACCATCCTGAACCTCGTCTCTGTTTTTCTGACTAAGAAATCTCCTATGAACACTGCAGTCCTCTTCACCTCTCTGCCCGTCTGAGCCACAGCACCAGACTCAGTGCCAGAGACCCAGTCACTGTGGCTCCCCCCAATAGGTTGCTCCCTCAATAGTATCTAAAGTTATATACTTAGTATTGAGGGGATCAGCCACAGGTGTACTCTGCACAGGCTGTGCATTTCCCCTCCATCGTCAGTTAACTATCTCCAGCACCTAGGGGTAACTAGGTCCCTGTAGCTCTTGTCCATCACCTCCTCATTCTCCTGTATGTGTTGAAGGTGATCAAGCTGCAGCTCCAGTTACTTAATATGTTCTCTCAGGAGCTTCAGCTTGGTGCACCTGGTGCATATGTGCTTATCGAGGTGTCTGGTGTGGGTTGTTCAAATCGGAGAAAACTGGCTGGAAGCTCTGCTTCTTATATTTTGAAAGCGGACCCGACTGAAAGGTAACTCTTTTTACACATGGCCTTTTTCTGATCGGTTACTCTTCAAATCAGAGAAACTGCCGTGAAGCTCTGCCTTCAAAATCTCAATTGCCTACCTGATAAAAAAGTAGCTTCTCTTATGCACCCCTGGTGTGGATGTTTAACTCTGTGGAGATGTTCTCCTCTACTTAGCCACTACAATAGGTCTAGTGCTACCTACCAGCAATGAAACTCTGGGCAGAACTATTTCCCTGTCCACCAGTTCTTCTTGAAACGCTGATGAGAAGTCAGGTTAGACGAAAGGCATAGAGCACAAATATCTTTATGAACCAGCTGAGCTGAATATTCTATATAAATCTCTGTGAGGTATTTGAAGCTCATTGAAATGCAAGAGAAAGAGAAAAAAAATCAAAGTGCAATGTAAGAAAACATTCAGATCACTGGGAAAAAGAACAAACACAGCATTTTTGTCCTGTCAATTATGTTGTTTTGGTTGCACTAACAGAGTTTCCACATTGTAGGTTCTGGCAAAATTATGAGAATGAGAATAGAACCACCAGAAACAAGAGTAGGAGCAAGTGACTTAGCTCTGTGAGTCTGCTTGCCATTTAATAGAATATTTTATATCCACATACCGTAGTCATACTCTCCCACTGCAAACCTTGCACCGTTCTCCTGATTTGTGCTCATTGTTTTATTTATTATTCTCATGAATGCTGTTTACTATGTGAGATTCATCTAGTCAAGGAATCCCATTGCACCCTGGTGTATGTGACAATGAAGTATCTAACCTGATAGCCCTTGATGTCCTTTGTGCCTAGACATCTACCTACCTCCTTCTGAATTAACTCACTAACTCAGTCTCTACCATTTTTCATGGTCGAGAATCCCACAGGTTCACCAGCCTCTAAGTGAAGAAATTTCTCTTCACCTCAGTCATAGATGCCTTATCCTGTATTTTTAGAATGTGAACTACTTGTTCTGGATGCAATCAGAGGAAATATCATCCTTGTACCACCTGAATATCCATTTCAATATCTTAAAAATCATTTATTTCCTTACTGTCAGAAAAGGCAATTGGTCCCATTGAATTCATGCCAGTTTTCAACCAATCCCATCAGTGTTTTTCCTTTACCTATTTTCTTTCTAACCAAGTTCTCTCACATATGCCCATTTGCAGAACAGTGGTTTTCATACCACTGTCCTACACTAGGGAGAAATTACAGTAGCCAATGGCCGAACGATCAGAATGTCTTTGAGAGGAAACTAGAACAACTAGGAGAAACACACGGGATGTGACCAAATGTAAACTCCACACAAACTTGAACCGAGGTCACTGGATATGTAAGACATGTGTATAATCTGAATATCACTGTGATGCCCCAAATCGCTCCACGTATTACAGCCCTGCTGTCTCAGAAATCACATTGGTAAACTTTTGCTGCACTATCTCTATAGCTAGAAAAGCCTAAAAAAATTAGTTGATACGGCCCAGTCCATCACAGGTAGAGCCCTCCCCACCATTGAGGACACTATCGTAAGAAAGCAGTACCAATTAACAAGGATCGTTCACACAGGCCATGCTCTCTTTTTTCTGCTGCCATCAGGAAGGAGGTACTGGAGCCGTAGATCCCACACCACCAGGTTCAGGTCCCGGTCCCACACCACCAGATTACCCATCAACTATCAGGGTACTGAACCAGAGCATATTACTTCGCTCACTCCAACATTGATGGTGATATATATGTAAGGGCTTCTTCTTTCATGTTACTTGCTAAGGCTAATAATGAAATGGCTTCTCTGTAGTGTATAATGAAATGGCTTCTCTGTAATGTTAACTGATGAGGTAATGTTCTCTGTAGCAGCATGTTTGGGTTATAATTAGTGATAACAGGACTTGTATTCATTTGCTAACCAATTGGGATAGATGTTATTCTTTCTGTCTGTGTGAAAGCTGTTAGTTGCGCGGGCTTTGGGAAGAAGGCGCAAAGAGGATGAAGAGAGAAGAGGTGGCTTGAGGAGACGGGTGCCGGACCTGCTGGGCCTGGGCTCAGGGTGGGAGCCCAGGGGTTGACGACGCGCGGAGGATCAGTTAAAGGGAATCCATGAGCTCCAACGTTTGTGCACTGGACATGTTTATGAGATTATTAGTGCCTTTTATTTGTTTTCCTTTTTTTTTGTTTCTCTACCAACCCCATACTTAAATATAAAATCTTAATCGTTTAACCGCACATTGTGGACTGAATGTTATTCCAGGGTACTGATGTTACACAGGGGACACAACACGCAGTATCCACCCAAACAAGAGGGCTAAAGTTTGGACAGGTAGGGGGCACAACCCCCAAGATCATGCCACTAGGCAAAGCGAGTCTTACATATATGCACTTTGATAATAAATTTACTTTGACTTTGACTTTGAGTAGATCCTTTCATAGGCACAAAGGTAAAACCTCCATACAATAATTCAGCTATGGCCTCACCAAGGGTATGTATTATTGGTATAAAACACCATAGCTCCTATATTTCCAACCTAGTGCAAAAAGATATCACACCATTTACTCTCTTAACTGCTACCTCCATTTGGATACCTACTTTCAATCACTGTTGTACATTTTGCTCCCAGCCTCAACAGCTTTAATCTGTGACATTAATTGAACACATCCATTGGCTCTCCACTACCTGTTCTAACAATTAAATTCTCTAAAAGCTGCAGGGAGTTAGTCAAATTTAATTTATTCATATTGACCTTGTTTAATCTCAATAATATTTTTAAAGTGTTCTGCTTGCATGTTCTTTATAATGGATTCTTGTATTTGCTCTACTACTGCTGTTCAGCAAACCCTTCTGTAGTTCCATGTTCACACTCCTCCTCCTCCTTCCAAAAATAGTGTGGCGACATTTATCACTCTTTGGTCTATAGAAACTGCTCTAAAATCTCCAGAATTTGATAATAAATTCATTCAATACTTAAATGACTTTCTTGTTTGGTAGTCTGGCATACAGACTATCAGGCCTGGGGATTTATTGGATTTTAGTGATGTTAATTACTTCAGCTTTATTTTCCTTACTAACATTAGTTTTTGTTAATTCTTTCTTTTAATTAAGCTCTTGTTTCTTTATGTTTCTTGGAAGTTACCTGTGTCCTCTTCTGTGAAGATCGAACAAATTCATTTCCTTAATTTTTCTGCCATTTCTTTGATCCTCATAAATTTTCATGCATATGACTGCCAGGAATCCTCATCTGTCTCCACTAATCTTCATTTTACACCAGTTAAGGTTTTACAAAGTACTTTTATGTTATTTAAAAGTTTACTTTCATAGTCTACTTTTCCTTTCAGTCAAACTCTTTTGATTCTTTTCTACTGAATAGTGCACTCAGGCCTGCTTCTTTTAGTAACTATTTTTGAAAAGATGTATAACTGTTTCAGTTCCGACATTTGTTCCTGAAATGCTATTTTCATTCCTTTTAATGAAGCTCCCCAAACTAGCAAAACCATCCCAGTCCTTTGTTTTAAATTCAGAGCCCTAGTTTTGGATTTGAACTACTTTACATGCTATCTTAATGAAGATCCTACCGTATTATGGTCACTCTTTACAAAAGGCTTCTCCATGGAATTATGAAGTAACTCATTTGTATTTCATAGTGTCCAGTCTAGGGTAGCCAATTCCTCACTTGTTCCTCAACCTAATGCTCTACAAACCAATCTTGGATACAATCCAGGGATTCATCCTTCATGGAATTATTTCTAATTTGTTTTGGCCCATCTGAATGTAGGCTAAAGTCACCCATGATTACTATAGTACTATTACTTCATGCATCTCATTTGAAGCTGGCCTAGATTACCACTACTGTTTGAAAGTCCAATGACAATTCCCACCAATACTTTCTACCATTTGGTGCTTCTGGACTGATTCTACATCTGGATTTTCTGAACCTGTATCCCTTCTCACTATCTTTGAATCAATATCCTTTCACAGTTTCTCTAATATCATCTTTTACTGATAAACCCATTCTCCCTTCTTTTGCTGTTTGCCTGCCTGCCTTTTCTAAATAACAAATACCCTTGGATACTCAGCTCCCAATTTTGTCAACTGGCAATTATATCCCCCAAAATTGCAAGTACATCATATTTACTTATATCTATTTGTCCTGTCCATTTGACCACTTTATTACAAATGTTTCAGATCCACACATGTGGCTGATTCTGAAATCCCTCCTCATTTGAGGGGCAATTACACATTGAAAATAACCACAGGCGTTGCCAGCACCATCCATATTCCATGAGCAAAGAAACATTGATATACTGCTTGCATTGTTGGTTGTAATATTTAACCACCTGAAAAACTTACTGGCCTCAAGCAGAAATAGCTGGAATTTTGTCCAGCTTTGTCTCTATAATTCATTTCAACCTTGAATGTGCTTGCATTTGAGCATGATGAGAGTTCACTAGACTAGTTGCAATGGTAGAAGTTTATGGTACGAAGAAGGATTTAATAATCCAGGAATGTACTGTAAAGATTATAGGAGATCAAGAGGAGATCTCACTGAACCTTTACAGAGGTTGTTAGAGAGATTTTTGGGTTTTGCACATTTAGCAAATAACTGGCCACCAATTTTCAAATCTGAATACAGATTGTAGATTTAATTTCAAATCCAGCTCTGAGAAATAGGTACCTGAAAGCCTTGAACCATAGACCAGACAGATCAAGAAACAGGCACTTAACGAATTGTCTACATATGCATGAATCCAAGCAATATCTCATTGCACAGATAAACTGTTATATGTACAGTTCAAAAGAGCATTGTAAATATGGATTTGTTTAATTTATCTTGAGCTTTCTTTGATCTTTAGCATAAAAGACGTACATAGTGCTGGGCACAGGCAGACCATTTTCCAACCAGAAAGGTTTCTAAATGATGTCTGCTGTATCTTGTTTTGTTGAATAAAGAGGCTGCTTCATATCTACGAGTACCTTTCTCTGAAGACTTTTGGTGTCAGAAGTAGGACACCTTTGACGACCCATCGTGTGGTCAGTGATTTTAACAGTTTAAGTGTGTGACTGCTTTTAAAATTAGCACTCACACTTGGACCTGTTTCTGTACACAGGAACGCACGGTATCATGAAAATGGACAGCTGAACTGGTAGACGTAAAGGTAGTGTGTGAGCGAGCATGTGTGTTTATGTATGAGATGAAACTTTGTGTGTAATTTGGTGAGACGGAGCCACCAGTTGCAAAGTGTGGTTACTCATTCCGGGGGGCAGCATTTCACCATACGCATTTTGCAAGAGTGTGAGTGTGTGTGTGTGTGTGTGTGTGTGTGTGTGTGTGTGTGTGTGTGCGCGCGCGCGCGCACGCGCCTTGGTGTAACAGTTAGATACAATGGAATACAGCAGGCATCATGAGTTCCGGTGCTCTAAAGTGGCAGATTGCAGAGTACGTACTCTGTGGTTTTAAGTAGGTGCTGCTTAACTGGTTTGTTGTTCATAGAGTCCATAGGGTTTCCATGGCAAGTTACAGAAGTAGATTGCCAGGCCTTTCTTCCGCACAGATACTGCTGCTGCCCAGGTTGGGACCCAGCTGGGTTTGAACTCAGGACCACGTGCCTTGAAGTCCAGTGCTGATGCCACAACACCACCAGCCGGCCCGTTTAACTGGTACCTATAATTTATATTTTGTGTAGTGTGGGAATTAGGGAGCAGATATTTCAGGGAGAGGTTTTACCCAGGAGTAACTGTCAGGATAGCAGCTATTGAGGTCAGGCAACGTCAGGTCGAGAAATCTGATGATCCAAACCAGCCCTTGACTCTGATTACAACCATTCATAAGCCCTTCACCCCCGGGGAGAAACAAAGCATTTTGTCAGAGTTGCCCTCACTTAAGGTCGCATGTGGGAATTCAGAATTCTGGCGCAAGCTCGAGGAAATGGTTAAGATTCACCAGATCCACCCTGAATATATACACATGTTGGTAAAAGCAAAGAAGTATGTGGGAAAATATGGCTCAGGGGATGTGGGATAGTATATGTACTGTATATCTACATAATGTGTGCACAGGAGTACATTCAGCCAGAGAATCATTCCTCCGAGATGCACCACAGAGCATCATAGGAAGTCATTCCTGCCTGTGGCCATCAAATTTTACAACTCCTCCCTTGGAGGGTCAGACACCCTGAGCCAATAGGCTGGTCCTGGACTTATTTCCTGGCATAATTTACATATTACTATTTAACTATTTATGGTTGTATTACTATTTATTATTTATGGTGCAACTGTAACGAAAACCAATTTCCCCCGGGATCAATAAAGTACGACTATGACTATGATGGGCAACTACTGGGAATGCCAGCAATGAAGGAAGATATTTCTCTTTTAAAGGGGAATTGAGGCAGCCACTGCGGGGTGGTGAAAGTAACTGGGGAATGTTAATGGCAGTGATTCAAAGAGCTGATGAAACAGCTGTGGATTATGCAGAACATAATAAGGTCTCAGCCCAAACGTTGTCCAACCTGTGGGGCTGCTCCAGCGTTTTGTGTGTCTTGTTATCAGCGGCAGCATCCACCACATTTGCCTGGAGGTGGACCACATGGCCGCCATCCTTCAGCAGCTGCGGGCCCAGCAGGTGCGTACCCTGATGCCGCCTCTTGGTGAGGCCGGGGCCCGGCCCCGGGTCGCCCGCCGCCACCCTGCAGCCAGTACAAGGCGGTGGCGGGCGGAGGGGGCGAGGCCCGAGGCCTGAATCTGGCCTGCCGCTCATCACGACCGCCGCCGACCGCCCCCGCTGCCTGGTACGGCCAGCGTGGCGGTGAGCTGCGAGCCCACTTCCATAGGCCAGTAACCAAGGTGATCATCCCAACGACGGAGCAGGCGGAAGAGGAGACATCTCCCAACGGCTGCAAAGGCGGATGAGGATGCCCAACAATGGGTAGGGAGGCTTGCAAGCATGCCGCAAGAACTGCCGTAGACCCACAACACTCAGGGCTTGTCTACCTAGTGTGTGAAGCCTGGATTCGGCGGACTGCGTGGAAGAAACCATCACTTGTTCAACGGGCAGAAAGGCGATTCTCAGCAATGCGTCGTGGAGCACTAAGAGGGCACAGTGAGACACATAGAACACTGCTGGCCATCCACTGCATCCTGACGTATTTCCAGCCGTCTCGACTATGTCTTGCCACTGGGTCCAGATGGGCCGGGACGAGAGAGTGAGGCTGATGACCTGCACAACTCTCCCTCACTTTAATCCAAGTCAAGCGCAAGTCATGACTTCAAACCCAACGCGCAACCTAAAGTCCTGTGGCGATGGGGGAGTGGCGAAGCAGCAGGTACGGATACACTGGACGCTGTAGTCACAAACCTGCACACAGGCGTCCCAGGGCATAGGGTCACTCTCTACTGGACCGAAGCAGCAGTTGAGTTCGGCAGCCCCCTGGGTGTCTGAGCAGCCCTCTTTAGGATCGCTCTGCTCACCTCCATGGAGGAAGGTGCTGGAAAAGGTGCCTTAAACATAATCTGCTTCACTTCACCCTGGCCAGCTTACCGCGGCTGGTGGGGATCCCTCATAGTGGTCGACCTACAACAGTGAAGAAGAAAGTGATGGTGCTCAACCTCGGCACATGGAACGTGAGAACTCTGCGAGATAACATCAAGGCAGACAGACCAGAGAGAAGAACTGCACTGGTTACAAAAGAACTAGCTCGCTACACCGTGGACATAGCAACTCTCAGCGAAATGCGCCAGCAGACAAGGGCCAGCTGACAGAACGTAGTGGTGGATACACGTTCTTCTGGAGCGGTCGCAGCAGCGCTGAACGACGAGAAGCAGGCGTGGGATTTGCCATCAATTCTAACCTCGCCCGTAAACTCACCAAGCACCCAGAGAGCATCAACGACCGCCTGATGACACTTCAGCTCCCACTTGCAAACAAGAAGAGTGCTACGCTGATTAGTGCCTACGCTCCCACCATGACCAACCCAGATGACATTAAAGACAAGTTCTATGAAGAACTCGACGCCCTCATCTCAGCAATCCCACAGTCAGAGAAGCTCATCGTTCTCAGGGACTTAATGCCAGAGTAGGGACAGACTACCAAACCTGGGAAGGGATCATTGGAAGACACGGCACTGGCAAGTGTAACAACAACAGCCTTCTGCTCCTCAAGACACGTGCCACACACGACCTTGTCATCACCAACACCCTGTTCCGCTTACCCACCCGTAAGAAGACGTCATGGATGCACCCACGCTCGAAGCACTGGCATCTGACTGACTACATCATCACCAGGAAGAGGGACAGGATGGATGTCAGAGTGATGAGAGCCATGTGTGGTGCCGACTGCTGGACCGACCACCGCCTCATTGTGTCCAAGTTCAGGCTTCGCATTCTGCCCATGAGAAGACCCCAAGGGCAGAAGACTGCAAAGAGGTTGAATGTCTCCAAGCTGAAAAGCAGCAGGGTTGCAGAAGAACTCGTTGATGACCTTGAAGGCAGACTGCCAGACACACCACAGGATGACGGGACCAGCGTTTTCGGAACAGTGGACGGCCTTCGGAGACGCTGTCTACACTACTGCCCTCGAACATCTCGAACCAGCAACCCGAAGAAACAAAGACTGGTATGATGAGAATGATGAAGAAATACAGGCACTACTAACGGAGAAACATCAACATTACAGAGTGCATCAGAACGACCCCACGTCGCTAGCCAAGAAAGATGCCTTTACCAACGCAAGAAGAAAGGTGCAGAAAAAACTTGGCGAGATGCAGGGCAGCTGGTTCAGCAAGAAGGCCAATGAAATCCAGGGCTATGCAGACAGCCACGACATAAAGCGCTTCTACGATGCGCTGAAGGCTGTATACGGACCCCAGTCCTCCGGCTCCTCACCTCTCCTCAACGCAGATGAGACGCAGCTGCTGACAGAGAAGAAGCAGATTCTGGATCGGTGGGCTGAGCACTTTAACAACGTCCTTAACCGCCCTGCCGGCATCAACGACGAGGCCATTGCCCGCCTGCCCCAGGTAGAGATTAACAAGAACCTTGACACCCTCCCCACAGTAGATGAAGTCAGGAAGGCAGTGAAGCAACTCTCCTGTGGCAAAGCGCCAGGACCCGATGCAATCCCTGCTGAGGTATACAAAGCAGGAGGCCCTGTCATGATGCAAAAGCTGACTGTTCTCTTCCAGTCCATGTGGAAAAAGGGACAGGTCCTGCAACAGCTGAAAGATGTCAGCATAGTCCACATCTACAAGAGAAAAGGCAACCGCCAGTCTTGCGACAACCACCGAGGCATCTCCCTTTTGTCCATTGCAGGGAAGATTCTGGCCCGCGTCCTGCTTAACCACCTTCTCCAACATCTTGAGCAAGGTCTGCTCCCAGAAAACCAGTGTGGCTTCCGTGCTGAACGTGGGACCGCGGACATGATTTTTGCTGCACACCAACTCCAGGAAATATGCCAGGAGCAACACAGCGACCTCTTCGTGACCTTTGTCGATCTAACCAAGGCTTTCGATACGGTCCGCAGAGAAGGCTCGTGGAAGATCATGGAGAAGTTTGGCTGCCCCAGCAAGTTCATCACAATTGTCTGGCAGTTCCACGACGGTATGATGGTGAAAGTTCTGGATGACGGCGACGAGTCGGAGGCCTTCCCAGTGACAAATGGCGTCAAACAAGGCTGCGTTCTTGCCCCGACTCTGTTCAGTATGGTATTCTCTGCCATGCTGACAGATGCCTTCCGTAACTACGAAGAAGTAATCCACGTCAGGTACAGGACTGACGGCAGGTTGTTCAATCTTAGGCGCCTGCAGGCAGTTACAAAGGTGCAAGAGACTGTCATCAGAGAATTGTTGTTTGCTGATGACTGTGCACTCAACGCCAGCGCAGAGCAGGAGATGCAGCGTGAAATGGACTGCTTCTCACAAGCCTGCGACAACTTCGGACTCACTATCAGCACCAAAAAGACTGAAGTTATGTACCAGCCTGCCCCAGGAAAGCCATACCAGGAGCCGCGCATCACGGTGAAGGGCCAGAACCTCCAGGCAGCCGACAACTTCACCTACCTGGGCAGCATACTCTCTCGCGCAGTGAACATAGACGCTGAGATCAACATCAGGATTGCCAAAGCCAGCGCTGCCTCTGGGAGACTCTGTGAGAACGTCTGGGAGCGGAGAGGACTCAGCCTTACCACCAAGCTGAAGGTCTACTGTGCAGTGGTCCTTACCACCCTCCTTTACGCCAGCGAGACCTGGACTGTCTACAGCAGACATGCCAAACAGCTCAACCACTTTCACCTGAGCTGTCTCCGCAGACTCCTCCACATCAGGAGGCAGGACAAAGTCCCCGACACGGAAATCCTGGAACGAGCTGGGCTCTGCAGCGTCTACACCCTCCTGCTGAAAGCCCAAGCCAGGTGGGCTGGACATGTGGTCAGAATGCCAGACAGCCGATTGCCTAAGCAGCTGCTGTACGGAGAACTGTGTCAGGGCAAGTGCTCAGTTGGGGGGGGGGGGGGCAGAAGAAACGTTACAAAGACTGCCTTAAAGCGTCCCACAAAGGCCTGGGTGTCGACATCAACACGTGGGAGTCGCTTGCCCTCGACCGTCCTGCTTGGCGCAGCAAGATCACCACAGGAGCCTATGCAGCTGAAGTCAGGCGCATCATCGAGGCGCAACGAAAGTGTGCTGTGCGCAAGGCCCAAGCAGCATCCACTGCCACGACAGCACCCACCCACTTGTGCTCCACATGTGGGCGAGCCTTCAGGGTCCGGATTGGCCTTATCAGTCACCTCCGGACCCACAGCCACCAATCTCCCATTTGACTTTGAAGCCATGGTCATCTTCGACTACGAAGGACGAACAACAACAACATGCAGAACATAAATATCAAGCATATGAGGAGTATTCAGGGTTGGATAATCCAGGGAGGGATGACCCAGTCTTCCTGAAAATCATGAAGGAAGGCCTGAGCTCAGCCCACCAGGAAATTTTAGATTTAGGGATAGCAGTGGGGTCCTTCTCAGTGATAGTTTCATAGGCCAGGGAGAGAGACCAACAAAAAATGCAAGATAAGTTGTAAAGTGGCTATAGTGGATGCAGCTGCTATGACATCACAGATGGTTTGCTTTGTGTGCTGGCTGCTGGGGCAGGTAGCAAGGAACTGCTGGTGTAGGTGTGGATAAAGGGTTTGATATGCTACAGCTGTGACCTATCTGGACATGTTTAGGGAGAGTGTCCAATAAAGAGGATAGAAAACAGGTGAAAAATCACAGCAGACATGCAATCTCTTGCTCATCAGTGCCTAGTCTGACCAATCTGACAGTCAATAAGATCATAGAGCAGGTGAAGATGGCTTCTGGGTCAGAGAAAGATATGGCGGCAGCGTCTGTAGGTTGAATGCTAGGACAATGTTTCCCTCGGTTGAGGAGTCCAGGATCAGAAGGTCTGGTCTCAATTTGCCTAAATTTCTTTCTTTGCACTCAAGAAATAGAAAGTTGAAGGAGGAGGAAAATTGGCGGGTGCCTTGATTCCAGGCTGGGAACCATTGTCTATTTAGGCTGCAGGGAGATTCCGACTGGCAGATGTGAAATTTGCGTGAGTGTCCAAGACTTGTAACTTCTCCTTGGACTGAAGATTGTACTAGCTTCTCTGCAGCAGTAACTTCCCAGGATTTCTCACTAGTGACATGTTTGGAATGGTGCCAATTGTAACATCTCCATCGGATGCTAGAAGGTGTTCCAAAGAGAATGGGAAGAGAATCTAGCTGGTGTCCATATCAAGTTTGCAGACACTTAAGTCCAAGGATGTGGATTACAATTACTTTCTTTAGAGCTTTCCTATAGAATTTCAGAATAGCAATAGGCTTGTATGTTCAGTTCAGTTAGTTCATGGCTAATCTGCATCACAATTACATCTATCCACCTTGATTTCCTATACCCTAAACAAACATAAAAGAACATTGAGTTGTCAGTTTTGAAATCAATCAATCACAATATTTATTTAGGCCATAAGGATTATAACTCTACAAAATTAAAAATAGTCTTTTCAAATAAGTTGCATTATTACCAAGATAATTCCATAAATGTGAGACAAAAAGGTATTGAAACCAAAGAATTAACACAGATTCCATGAAAATGAAACAATATTGTCAGCGGTACTGAAAGCAGTTACCAAATTAAAATAGACAGGGCATCAGTTAGTCTTCAGGGAGTTCTGAAATGATGCAAGTCATTTGAGTTATTTTTTCCTCCAAAAAACCAATGTGTTATATACAACAAAATATATAAAAATATTATCATTACAGAGCAGTGAACAAAACAGAATTCTCAATACATACGCACTTCCAATATTTGACTCAAGTTCAATAGTACACGTAGATAAAGATTATGTAGAGTGGAACTTGAGTTACATGATGAAAATTTACCTTTAACCAGAATATACAAGAGAGTGCAGCAAACATAAATCTCTCCCACTTAGGCACCACTCAAGTGATGAGAGGTTATGCCCTTTTTGTACTCAATGGATACTTTCCATAACACTATTGAACTCAATTTCATTTCATTAACTTGGATCGGCCTATATTTCCACATCTTGGATATCTCCCTCAGTATCCTGAAAATTAAAAAAAAGCTGAATGTGGATTACAGGAGGAACAGAGACAGACTCACCCCAATCAACTTCAATGGGCCTGCAGCTGAGAACGTGAGTAGTTTCAAGTTCCTCAGTATAAACATCACTGAAGATCTCACCTGGACAGTACATAACAGCTGTATGGCAAAAAAAAAAGCACAACAGCGTATCTTCTAGCTCAGGCGACTGAAAAAGTTTGGAATGAGCCCCCAAATCCTCAAGACCTTCTGTAGGGGCACCATTGAGAGCATCCTGACTGGCTGTATCACCGCCTGGTACGGGAACCTCAGAAACCCCTATTGTGCATTGCGGAGAGTGGTATGGACAGCCCAATGCATCTGTGTATGTGAACTTCCCTCCACTGAAGACACCTACAGCAGCAGGTGTGTAAAGAAGGCAAGAAAGATCATTGGGGATGCCAGACACCCCTGCCATAAACTGTTTTAGCTGCTTCTGTGTGGTAAGCAGTACCACAGCATTAAAGTCGGGACCAACAGGTATGGGACAGCTTCTTTCTACAAGCCATTAGACTTATAAATTCACATGTCTGTACATTGCGACAGAGCCATAACACGAAGATTTTTGCTCCTTCACCTTGTGGGACAGATGTAAGATTTGATTATTTTCAAATAAATTCAAATTCAAATTTTTCTTATTGATTGCTCTGCGCCTCAACAAAGTGCCTGCAAGTAAGCAAAACAAAAATCCCAGCTATTTTTACATTTAACACAGATGAAAAATATCTACAGCAGTCTTAATGACCTTCCAACATACATGAAGAAAATCATTATGCTGTTATGAACTATAAATCATTAAAAGAAATCATTAATTGAAATAAATAATTCATTGAAAATAATAGTGAAAGAAACAAAATTGCAGAAAACCAAGTAATCAAAATAGCTGCAAAATTGGGATCAAGAGTTGCTTTTATCAGATGACTATCCTTGGAGAACTGATGTACAGAGGGATTTTGGTGCGCAAGTCCATAGCTCCCTGAAAATGGTAACACAGGTAGATAGGGGAATAAAGAAGGTGAATGGCATGCTTGCCTTCGTCAATTGGAGCACTGAGTATAAAAACAGGTAAAATATGTTTAGTTTGACCACACTTGGAGTATTGTGTCCTTTTGGTCACCACATTACAGGAATGATGTGAAGGTATTAGTGAGCATGCAGATGAGATTCAACAAAATGTTGTCTGGATTGGAGACTATTAGCTATAATCTTGGAATTCTTGGTTTGGAAGTTGACAAGGGACCTGTTAAACCTATGTGTAGAGCTTTAAAATTATGAGAGGCAACAATAGGGCAAATATTTAATCCTTCCAGCAAAGAAATGTCAAATACTAGAAGGCATAGCTTTAAGATGAGAGGAAAAAAGGTTTAAAGAAGGTGGGCAAGGCATTTTTTTTAATTAATTATTTTTTTTTATATACACGCAGAGAATGATGGGTGCCTAGGGTGAACTGCAAAGGAAGATAGTGGAAGCAGGTATGGCAGCAATGCTCAAGAAACAGCAGATGGAGGAATATAGACCACCTGCAAGCAGAGGAGGTTAGATAAATTTGGCATCACAGTTGGCAGCGATATTTGGGGTGAATGCCCTCTACTGGACTGTTCTAAGATCTATGTTCCATCCTGATGATGGGAAAAATAAATACAGTAATTTATTTTCCAAAATCACAGTTTGCCCTGAAAAATCTATTCTTTCATGGGTTATTTAAAAAGACTGCAAATGTAAATCAAATTCCAATAAAAGGAATAGCCTCTTGTTCCATCTCTTAGCTGACCACTATTATTTAATTATACAATAAGAAATTGTTTAATCTAGTGCTAGAAAGCTTCATTTCTAAAACTTAATTTCAATTTATACCATGTAAAGTCATGTCACACTTTGATCTGGCGGGCTTTATAAGCTCCTAAAGTGATTTGTATTAATGCCTTATCTGATGAAATACCATAACTTTTACCTAAGCCAATATAATTTATTTAGAATCAATTTGATAGATTTAGTACATCAGAAATCCAAGATCATAAGCCTAACTAACTTAACCATAATTACATTAATGAACATTATTTATTTCAACTCTATTGAAACTCAAGGGAAATCTGCTCACTATTAAAATGATTAGAATGTAAAACTTAACAGTAATTTTACAACATGGTTATTGGTTTAGCTAACAAATACATGTCCTTAGCATTATATTTAAGTACAATAACATTGGTCTTTTTAGGTCTGATGTTACATTTTTGTAGCCTTGTAAGATTCACAAATGACTTGACTCTCTGGCTGAATAGAAAAGATACATTTGACAATCCTTTTTCATATTTCACTAAATGATTTCTTTACTCAGGCTTAGTCTTGATAGTTTCATATTGGAAATATATGAATTAGCAAAACATACAGTAAAATATTTATACTGTTTGAACTAAATCATGGCAAGGAGCATTCTAATCAATGTGTTGAGTACAATTTCCCACATAACCTCTCTTATCAACAGTATTCTTCAAGTGTATATTTCCCAGTACTTTGAGATCAATTTCTGTGGCCATTTACCTGAGGCAGTGAAGGCTATAAAACTGACCAGCAATGTGGGAAGACAAACTGAAGTCTTGCCAATGGAATGCCTTGATCGGTTTCTGACAATGGATATTGTCAGGCCTTTTCACTTTTTCCAAATGGCTCCAATGATCAGAGCTGCTTAAAAGTAATTAAAAATGTGTTAACTAATAAAATCACTTAAAACACATCTACCTGACATCAATTAATTGGGCGGCGGTAATGCACCATTAAGCTGGATGCCAACCGCCGTAAAACAAGATAGTCAATTAATTGAAACATTAATAATGATTGGAATAAAATAAAATTAAAAAAACACTAACGTTTTCATAAAGATCGGTGCCCCATTTTATGAGAGTTGTGGTAGCTTTAATTGGCATACATCCGAGCAACGAGGCACGGAGTACACCTAATCCCTTAGCTAAGCAAACATCTGTAATACTACTGGATTCAGTTGCGAATCCGGCGATAGAGTCAAGTCTGATACACTCATGTATGACCTCGATCATACTTTCTAAGTTTATGCAACAGCGTGCGTGGTGAAAGGAGCCAGACATTCCCTGTGGACTCAGCCATGAGCCTTCAATGAGGTCCTATCAATTACCATAGATTTCTCTGGATTACTTAACATTCTGAAGTTCACACAAATAATTCATTCATGACCTAAAATGAGTGAAACATCAGTTCAATATTTACTCAAATAAAAAAAATGGAAATTATCAGCACTTAAGGTACCTTCACTTTCAGAGAAAGAAAACTAGAGTTAATTTACAGTTTGGTAATGTCATAGAAGGAAACAGCACAGCTATAAGCCCTTTAGCCAAACAACCACTCATCTTAATTAATCTCAATTTTGATTCTCCTACATTTTATTCAACTGCTCCTAGATAATATCCTTCACTTACACATGAAGGATCGACTGCAAAGCCATGAATAGATGAGATCAGGTCAGAAAGTAATGGTACATGTTGGATTGGAGGGTTAGAGTGATTGAATGATAATGGCCACGTGAAGTACACTGAAGTTAACACAGACTCTAGTCAAAATATCTTAAACTATTTATGGAAGAAACCTTCACCATTAAACAAGGAGTTCTGGAATGATATCAATCAGATGAAGAATTTATCCAGAGAGAACTTTGTATAATATAAATGAGGTGCAATGAGAGAAATCTGTACCCGAGTGTCACAAAAAACTGTGGGTCAATTGTTTAAGAAAAATAACCAGATGGCTTGAGTCACAAAAATAAATTGAGGTGCTTTTATTTACCTCAAAACAAGACAAAAACTGAAGAAAAAGCTATATTATATATATATATATAGCCACCCTCAGACGACACACAAAAAAAAACTAACCCCAAAGCCTTGGTAACCTGAGGCTTATAACTGCTGAGCCCCTCCCCCTAGACCAACCAAAAGCTAATTAACTCAATTATCCAATTAAAGATGGTATCCTCCACCATCAGCACACCTTGTGCAGGTTGCTACTGTCTCTATATGAGACAGCTCTATGCAGCAGCTCTGTTTCAGACCCAGTGACTATTACAGCTGGGGATGAGTGTTTTACTGAGTGCGCCATGTGCCATCTGTAATCAGTGACGGGTCTTCGTCACATTACCACCCTCCTCTCCTGCAGCGGCAATGTTTGACAGGAAGTCCACTGTGACGTTCTCCTTGCCTGCTTTGTGCCACACACAGAACCGGAAAGGTTGAAGTTCCAGGTACCACCTAGTCACCCTGGCATTCCAGTCCTTCATTGTCTGGATCCAGGTCAGGGCTCTGTGGTCTGTCTGGAGGTCAAATTCCCTCCCAAGAAGGTAGCACCTGAGGCTGTCCAATGTCCACTTGATTGCTAGACACTCCTTCTCGATTGTGGAGTACCGGGTTTCACGGGGCAGAAGTTTCCTGCTGAGATGTAACACAGGACATTCCTCACTTGACTCTCCCTGAGCCAGTACTGCCCTGATGCCTACACCTGAGCCATCCACCTACACCAGGAAGCGGCGTTCAAAGACAGGACTCTGCAACACAGGGGAAGAGCATAATTTCTCCTTCAGGCCCTGGAAAGCACTTTCACACTCCTCACTCCATCCCACCGCTGCTGCCATATGTCACAAAAAACTGTGGGTCAATTGTTTAAGAAAAATAACCAGATGGCTTGAGTCACAAAAATAAATTGAGGTGCTTTTATTTACCTCAAAACAAGACAAAAACTGGGGGAAAAACTATATATATAGCCACCCTCAGACTAAACACAAAAAAAACTAACCCCAAAGCCTTGGTAACCTGAGACTTATAACTGCTGAGCCCCTCCCCCCCCAGACCAACTAAAGGTTAATTAACTCAATTATCCAATTAAAGATGGTATCCTCCACCATCAGCACACCTTGTGCAGGTTGCTGCTGCCTCTATATGAGACAGTGCCATGCAGCAGCTCTGTTTCAGACCCAGTGATTATTACTGCTGGGGATGAGTGTTTTACTGAGTGTGCCATGTGCCATCCGTAGTTAGTGATGGACTTTTGTCACACTGAGAAGTATGGATGCAATCTTCAGGGACAATTACTGTATTTATTAGCTCAGAGGAGTAAGATTCTCTGTGCTGGAAATGTTGATTTATTCTAATAAATTGACCAGACTGTGATAGCAGTGAGATGCCCAGGACAATATCAGTCTCGGGCGTGGTAGTTTATAATTTAATAGTACAGATTATTGCTGATCTACACCTTTATTTATCTTTTTTATCTGTTAATTTTCTTGTGTTAATATTATTTTAGGTTCTGTGTGTGATATATGTACTGTGTCCCTGACGAACATTGTTTCATTTAGGTGTATAAATGTGTAAGGTTGACAATAAACTCAAACATAATCTTAAACTTTCTCTCTTATCCATCATTTTGATTTATGCTACAGCATTTCCTTCTTTCATCATGAAAACGCATTCAAGCACTACCGGTCCATTATGTTTCCTTTCCTGTGTGATATTATCTTCTCTCCAACTCCAAACATTTATCAGTTTTTGAGCTGGTTCTGCCATTCAATAAGGTATGGCTGGATCCCTCATCTCAGTTTCATGTTCCCAGTCCATTCCATACGGTTTAATTAACTTAGTATTAAGAGTCATTGATTAACATAACTATATACACAGTCCCCTTGGTCCATATTTTTCATGCCAACCAAGATGCCAAACTAAGTTAATTCCTTTTGCCTGCATTCAGCCCATATTCTGCTGAAATTGTCCTATCAAAGTACTGATTCAAACACTTATTAAATGTTCTTATTGCACTCAACTCTGTCATAGGCAAGTTCCTGGAGGTCTGGCAAATAGTCAAAGTTACTCCATTGTTCAAGAAGGGGAACAGGGATAATCATGAAAACTATAGGCCAGAAGGTCTCATGTCAGTGGTAGGGAAGTTAATGGAGAGGATTCTTAGGGATAGTGTTTATGAGCAATTGGAAAACCAGGGCCAAATTAGGCACAGTTAGCATGGGTATGTGTGGTGCAATTTTTGTCTTACTCAGCTGATTAAGATACTCAGGGATGTGAAGTTTGATCGATGAAAGCTGAGCTGTGGATGTAGCTTACACGGATGTTAATAAGGCATTTGACAAGACATGGGAGGCTCATCCAAAAGATCAATATGCATAAGATACACAATAAACTGGCCATTTGGATTCAGAATTGATTTGATCATAGGATACAGAGGGTGGTGGTCCACGGGACTTAATCTAGTTGGAGGTCTGTGACAAGTAGTGTTCCTCAAGGATCTTTACTGGGACCTCTGCTGTTTGTGATATACAGTCGACCCTCGGTATCTGCGGGGGATTGGTTCCTGGACCCCCCGTGGATACCAAATTCCGCGGATGCTCAAGTCCCTTTTATAAAATGGCGTAGTATTTGTATATAACCTATGCACATCCTCCCACATATTTTAAATCATCTCTAGATTACTTATAATACCTACCACAATGTAAATGCTATGTAAATGGTTGTTGTACTGTATTGTTTAGGGAATAATGACAAGAAAAAGAAGTTTATACATGTTCAGTACAGACGCAACCATCATAGCTCTTCTGGGAACGCTAATGCTGCCTCGCCATCAGCTGATGCTGATTCTCCTGTAATCTTTAAGTTCTTGAGGCTGTAGCACTTTACGTAGCTAGCCAGCCATCCCCTACTAGCCTTAAACTCCTTCCTCTCGCTCACAACACAAGTAGCAAATGAACAATACTCAAACAACAAGTGCTGGAGAGACACTGAGGATCTGTGAGATGGCGGGAGGCTACAGCAGGGTATGCCTACACATCACTTCATTCGCATGGATTTAGCATAGTACTCGGCGCGCGGCAAATTCAAGTTTTGCTTTCTGGAATTTTCTGGAATTTTTTTTTAGAATATTTTCGATCTGTGGTTGGTTGAATCCGTGGATGTGGAACCCGCAGATACGGAGGGCCAACTGTGTATAAAACTGGCCAAGATGAAAATGTAGATGGGTGGGCTGATAGGTTTGCAGTTACGAAGATTGGTGGTGCTGTGAAGACTGGCAAGTGACCTAGAGGGATATCGATCAGTTGCAGATAGGGGTGGGGAAATAAGATATGGAATTTAACCTAATCAAACGTGAAGTGTTGCACCATAAAAAATCAAACGTAAAGAGACAATACGCTGTTAACGGCAAGACCCTTAACAGTGTTGATGAGTAGGGGGATTTGGGGTCCAAGTCCCAAGGAGGATTCAATGGTTAGAGGAACAGACAGGAGGTTCTGTGGATGAGAACTAGATTCCTGCGTGGTATGTTGCCTCTGGGTGCCAAGGTTAGGAACATCTCGGATCAAATCCACAACATTTTTAGGAGGGAGGGTGAGCAGGCAGAGGTCGTAATTCATGTCGGTATCAACGACATCGGTCCGAAGAGTGACAAGGTCCTGAAAACTGAATTCAGGGAGATAGGTGCAAAGGTAAAGGACAAGGCCTCCGGGGTTATGATCTCAGGACTACTACTTGTGCCACATGCTAGTCAGGCCAGAAATAGGAAGATCATAGAGTTTACCACTTAGCTAAGGAGTTGGTGCTGGAGGGAGGTCTTCAGATTTTTGGTTCATTGAGCTATTTTTCAGGAAAGATTGGAGCTGTACAGATGGGATAGTTTGCTCATGAAGAGGAGGGGGACTGATCGCCTTGCGGGAAGGTTTGCTAGTGCTGCATAGTGGTGGTGGGGGGCTGGGTGGATGGATTAGTGGTTGCTTAAACTAGAGGGGCAAGGGATGGGAACCGAAGTGCCAGAGCAGATTGTGGAATGGTTTTGGTGAAAGATATTGTTAAGACCTCAGACAAAGTCAGGAATCAAAAGGTTGAATGTGGTAGGACTAATGTTCTGAGTTGTGTATACTTCAATGCAAGAAGTATTGTAGGAAATGTAGAGGAGCACAGGGCAAAACAAAACATGGATTATGACATTGTGAATATTAATAAGAATTGGTTGCAGGAGGGCCAGGACTAGCAGCTTAGTGTTCTGGTGTTTCAGAAGGGATGACCACATTAATGGGATTATATTATAGATCTTTCAATAGTCCATGGGATTTAGAGAAGCAAATTTGTAGAGAGGTTGCAGACTGTTGCAAGAAACATAAGATTGTGATATTAATTGATTTTAACTTCCCACATATTGATTGGGACTCCCATAATGTAAAATGGCTAGATGAGTTTGTAAAATGTGTTTAGGAAAGTTTTCTTAATCAGTACACAGAGGTCCCAAATAGAGGGAGTGCAATACTAGATGTCCTGTTAGGGAATGAGACAGGGCAGATGACAGATGTTTGTGTAGGGGAACACTTTGCATCTAAAGATAATAACACCATTGGTTTCAATATAATTATGAAGAAGGATAGATCTGTTGCTTGGGTTGAGATTCTAAATTGGAGAAAGGCCAATTTTAATGGTATCAGAAAAGATCTGGGACATGTGGAGTGAGACAGACTATTTTCAGGCAAAGATCTGCTTGGTAAGTAAGAGGCCGTCAAAAGTGAAATTTTGAGAGTACGCTGTCTGTACGTTCCTCACAGAATAAAAGGCACGGATAACAGATTTAATGAACCTTAGTAATCAAGAGATATTAAGGCCCTGGTTAAGAGAAATAAAAGAGGTGTATAACAGGTATGGACAGTTAGGAATAAATGAGCTACTTTGGAGTATGAGAAATACAAGAAAACACTTAAGAAAGAAATCAGGGGGCTAAAAGAAGGCATAAGGTTGGCGTAGTAGACAAGGTAAAGGAGAAACACAAGGGATTCTACAGACATATTAAGAGCAAAAAGATTGTAAGGGACAAAACTGGTCCTCTGGAAGATCAGAATGGTAATCTATGCAGGGAGTCAAAAGGGATGGGGGAGATGTTAAGTGGATTTTTTGCACCTGTGTTTACTCACGAGACAGAGACCGAGTCTATGGAAGTGTCGCAAAACAGTAGTTAGGTCATGGACCCTATATAGAATACAGTGGAAGAGGTGTTTGGTGTCTTGAGACAAATTAGGGTGGATAAATCCTCAGGCCCTGACAAGGTGTTCTCTCAGAGTCTCCCTGGGAAGTTAGTGCAGAAATTGCAGGGGACATAGCAGAGATATTTAGAACATCCTTAGTAATGTGTGAGTTGCTGCAGCTTTGGAGGATAACTTTAAAAATAAGCTGTGAAATAAATGGATGGTGAATCTGATATCAGTAGTGAGTAAGTTATCGGAAGGTGTTCTAAGGGACCAGATATATAAGTGTTTGGATATATGGGCGACTTATTAGAGATAAGTCAACACTTTGTGTGTGGTAAGCCATGTCTAACCTACCTAATGGAGTTTTTCGAGGAAATTACTTGGAAAGTTGTTAAAGGCAAGGCAGTGGATGTTATAGTTAATGCCCAAACAACAAGGACATGTTTCTCTTTTGTTTAAACATCTCTACTTTCAAAGTCTCAGTTCAATACATGAGGGCTGCTACCTTAACATCCGACAATTCCCCATTTTCCTCTGACGTACACATGCGTAACAGGGAAAGTGTACATATCTACTCAATACTTGCATAGTCCAGATAAACAGAACTGAACAATCTCCCATCCTTTTCTATGTATACATACTTAAAAAAATAATTTAAAAATGTTGAAGACAATTTAAATGTTCATTAGGATATGAAAACTCGTTCTAACCCTTGATGTTAATACAATTCCTAAAGTACTAAATGCCTTCACTAAATGCCTTTTACAGCACAAGATAATCTTTGGCTTTGTTTTTCTGAACTCCTGAGCAGTTTCTGTAGTCTATCAATCAAAGCATGTCCAAACTAAATGTGAAGTTTGAGCAACACTGCATTTCTCATCTATGAACATCTTCTGTGTGCACTTCACTCTCACATTGATTCTCCGTAATGTCTTTATCTAGAATGTTCATATAGTAATGTCCATAGGTCGTGAGCTCAAGAGACACTGGCTGTTGAAGCATCATTGCTTGGTCATTCTCCATACCTAGTACTGCTCCTGCTTTCTTTAAATTTTACTCAAGAGCAATGGAATGTTCACTGCTATCTTCTCCATTTCAATGTAACATTTCGTCTGCCCTATTGTAGCAGGAATTTTCACCCTTCTGGGGGAAAGTACAGTTCTTCCATCTTCAAATTTGAATGCTTTGTTACTAGGTGTATCTGTGTTCACCAGTTTCTGCACTTCATTCTGGTTTAGTACACTTATATAGCTTTCAAGCCATTTTTCTCCACACACTGTGCAGGTGCATGTTGTATCAATAACAGCAGATTCTAGACATTCTATCATCAAAATCTATGCCTCAGATGTCTCTGCAATAGTAAGTTCAAACACTGTAATTTGGCACTCTTCTACATCTTCAAATTCGTTATTTTCTTTAGTTAGCTTAACTTGTCTAGTTCTGTGCAAACAGTTTCTTGCCCAGTGGTAAATACTTTGACATATCACACATTTTGATCTTCTACCATACTTGTTTATTGGATTTGTACCAGGTAATGATACCCTTGTCTGGTCACCCTGGGATCTACGCTTGCTAAACTCTTGTCTTTGTTCAATGATGTATGCCATTTCCTGACTCAAACTAATACCGACTGTTGTCTTAGCTGCCTTTTCTCCAAAAATCCTCTTCAGTGTTGATTTCATAGATGCAAATGCAAGTTCTGTACATGCAGTTCCCTCTAGCTGTCTGCCCTTTATATGTAGACACACAGTATCCAACAATTTAAAAGCTAATACAGTGTCAGGAAGTTCTATTCTGTATTTACACATGTGATGGTACTTTTGTTCAAAATCAATAATATAGTCAGCCATATTTTTAGAATGCCCTCTGTTAAGTTTTGTCAAAGTCTGAGGAGGAGAAGATGGCACGACAGGAGTGCGCGCGGCCTCTCCGGTGAAATCTGTAATCTGTCAAGTAGGGTACAGTGCACAATTCTGATTTGATGGAGACATACGTGAGAGTACGGAGGGACATTTGGAGAAACTCCTGAAATGTCCGCTTCGCTGCCGCTGCTACTGTGTGGTAACCAGAATCTCCGGAGCAGAAGGCCCCGAATCCTCGGCTTTGCTTGTTTCAGCGGCCGGGGCAAGGTCGAAGGCGCTCAGCAGAGGATGTCACTCAGGAGGCTGTATTGGAGGGGCTGGTCGGAGGCTCGAAGTTTTCGGATGGACAGACTCAGTGTCTGCTGTGGTCGGCTGCTTCCAAGGCATCGGCAAGTTGACGGTGCCTGGAGGTTTATGGCAGGGAGTTTCTCCCTTTTGCTGCCTGCTATCGGGGACTTGGGAGTAGATCGACTCGGGGACTTTGAGACTTTTTTTTACTGTGCCCATGGTTTGTTCTTCATCAAATTATGGTATTGCTTTGCACTGCTGTAACTATATGTTATGATTATGTGGTACTGTCAGTGTTAGTCTTTGGTTTGTCCAGTTTTTCTGTGATATCACTCTGGAGAAACATTGTATCATTTCTTAATGCATGTATGCATTTCTAAATGACAATAAAAGAGGACTGAGTGTTGTTCTCATAATCTAAAAAATATGCCATACAAATCTGATCCTTTTCTTCCTTCAAAAAACAAGACTCGAGTATTTATTAGTATATTCATACTGCCATCTTTTTTCGAGTCCTCCACCACAATTCTCATCACTGTCTCTTTCGCTCTTCCTGAAATTGACAGCTCAACAGCCAATGCTTGCTTCTCCAGTTCTCTAACACGAGTCCATATTCCAATTTCATTTTTCCAGTTTTCGTAATGCTTGCTCTCATCAAATGCTGGCAGGATCCTATAACTGGAAACCATCCTCTGCTTCCACTGTTAATGCCCAAACAAGAAAGACACATTTCTGTTTTGTTTAAACAACTTTGCTTTCAGTGTCTCCGTTCAATACGTGAGTGCTACCCATGTACATCCCACAATTCCCCACTTTGCTCCTATGAGCATGCATGTAACAAGGAAGGTGCATATGCCTACCAAAGATTTACATAGTCCAAATGAACAGAACTCAACAGTTTTCTACATCAACCTCAGCAAGGCCTTGAGAAGGTCTTGCGTGGGAGGTTGGTCACAAAGGTTCAGTTGCTTGACAATCCAGATGCGGTAGTAAATTAGATTAGATATTGCAGAAGAAGCCAGAGAGTTGGAACAGATGGTTGCCTCTCTGAATGGAGACCTGAGACAAGAGGTGTGCTACAGAGAGTGGTGCTGGGTCCATTGTTGTTTGTCATCTATATCAATATTCTGGATGATAACGTGGTAAACTGAATCAGCAAATTTGCATTTGACACCAAGATTGGAGGCGTAGTAGAGAGCAAAGAAGTCCATCTAAGTTTGCAGTGAGATCTGGAACAGCCGGAAAAATGGGGTTAAAAATGGCAGATGGAGTTTAATGTAGAAAAGCGTGAGGTGTTACTCTTCAAGGACCTGAGCTATAGGGAAAGCTTGAATAGGTTAAGACTTCATTCCCTAGGGAACAGGAGAATGAGCAGAGATTTGATAGAGGTATAAAAATTATGAGAGGGGGAATAGGGCAAATGCAAGCAGGCTTTTTCCATTCAGATTGGGTGACACGAGAACTAGAGGTCATGGGTTAAGGGTGAAAGGTCGGCTCTTTTTCACACTGAGGGTGGTGAGAGTGCGGAATAAGCTGCCAGTGGAAGTGGTGGGTGAGAGTTCGATGTCAACATTTAAAAGATATTTAGATAGTTACATGGATGGAGGGCTATGGTCTGGGTGCAGGTCGAAGGGACTAGGCATATTAATAGTTCAGCATTGAATAGATAGGCCAATGGGCCTATTGCTATGCTGTAGTGTACTATGACTCTAAGATTCTAATTCTATAGATCCCTGAAAGTGGCTATGCTATAGAGTAGCAAAGATGCCACATGACATGCTTGTCTTTCTCAGTTGAGAAATTGAGTTCAAGAGTGGGAAGTTATGTTGCAGCCTTATAGTACTCTAGTTAGATTGCACCTGGAGTGTTGCATTCATTTCTGGTCTCCCCATTACAGGATGGATGTTGAGGCTTTGGAGATGGTGTAGATGAGGATTGCTGGGATGCTGCCTTGATTAGAGGGCATACTGTATACTAAGCACAAGGCTGAGTGTTTAGCCCCCTGCTCTACTGGTTTGACACTAAGACCATGTGACTAAGCACAGTTCTAATGCCACATTTAAGTTTGCTGATGATACCACTACTATATAAGCCGGGAAGATGTGGAATCGATATGGGTAGAGCTGCATAACACTAAGGGGCGGAAAATGCTGGTGGGAGTTGTGTACAGGCCACCTAACAGTAGTAGTGAGGTCGGAGATGGTATTAAACAGGAAATTAGAAATGTGTGCAATAAAGGAACAGCAGTTATAATGGGTGACTTCAATCTACATGTAGATTGAGTGAACCAAATTGGTAAAGGTGTTGAGGAAGAGGATTTCTTGGAATGTATGTGGGATGGTTTTTTGAACCAACATGTCAAGGAACCAACTAGAGAGCAGGCTATTCTAGACTGGGTTTTGAGCAATGAGGAAGAGTTAATTAGCAATCCTGTCGTGAGAGGCCCCTTGGGTAAGAGTGACCATAATATGGTGGAATTCTTCATTAAGATGGAGAGTGACATAGTTAATTCAGAAACAAAGGTTCTGAACTTAAAGAGGGGTAACTTTGAAGGTATGAGACGTGAATTAGCTGAGATAGACTGGCAAATGACACTTAAAGGATTGACGATGGATATGCCATGACAAGCATTTAAAGGTTGCATGGATGAACTACAACAATTGTTCATCCCAGTTTGGCAAAAGAATAAATCAAGGACGGTAGTGCACCCGTGGCTGACAAGAGAAATTAGGGATAGTGTCAATTCCAAAGAAGAAGCATACAAATTAGCCAGAAAAAGTGGCTCACCTGAGGACTGGGAGAAATTCAGAGTTCAGCAGAGGAGGACAAAGGGCTTAATTAGGAAGGGGAAAAAAGATTATGAGAGAAAACTGGCAGAGAACATAAACACTGACTGTAAAAGCTTTTATAGATATGTAAAAAGGAAAAGACTGGTAAAGACAAATGTAGGTCCCCTACAGACAGAAACAGGTGAATTGATTATGGGGAGCAAGGACATGGCAGACCAATTGAATAATTACTTTGGTTCTGTCTTCACTAAGGAGGACATAAATAATCTTCCAGAAATAGTAGGGGACAGAGGGTCCAGTGAGATGGAGGAACTGAGCGAAATACATGTTAGTAGGGAAGTGGTGTTAGGTAAATTGAAGGGATTAAAGGCAGATAAATCCCCAGGGCCAGATGGTCTGCATCCCAGAGTGCTTAAGGAAGTAGCCCAAGAAATAATGGATGCATTAGTGATAATTTTTCAAAACTTGTTAGATTCTGGACTAGTTCCTGAGGATTGGAGGGTGGCTAATGTAACCCCACTTTTTAAAAAAGGAGGGAGAGAGAAACCGGGGAATTATAGACCGGTTAGCCTAATGTCGGTGGTGGGGAAACTGCTGGAGTCAGTTATCAAAGATGTGATAACAGCACATTTGGAAAGCGGTGGAATCATCGGACAAAGTCAGCATGGATTTGTGAAAGGAAAATCATGTCTGACGAATCTCATAGAATTTTTTGAGGATGTAACTAGTAGAGTGGATAGGGGAGAACCAGTGGATGTAGTATATTTGGATTTTCAAAAGGCTTTTGACAAGGTCCCACACAGGAGATTAGTGTGCAAACTTAAAGCACACGGTATTGGGGGTATGGTATTGATGTGGATAGAGAATTGGTTAGTAGACAGGAAGCAAAGAGTGGGAATAAATGGGACCTTTTCAGAATGGCAGGCAGTGACTAGTGGGGTACCGCAAGGCTCAGTGCTGGGACCACAGTTGTTTACAATATATATTAATGACTTGGATGAGGTAATTAAATGCAGCATCTCCAAGTTTGCGGATGACACGAAGCTGGGCGGCAGTGTTACCTGTGAGGAGGATGCTAAGAGGACTTGGATAGGTTGGGTGCGTGGGAAAATTCATGGCAGATGCAATTTAATGTGGATAAATGTGAAGTTATCCACTTTGGTGGCAAAAATAGGAAAACAGATTATTATCTGAATGGTGGCCGATTAGGAAAAGGGGAGGTGCAACGAGACCTGGGTGTCATTATACACCAGTCATTGAAAGTGGGCATGCAGGTACAGCAGGCGGTGAAAAAGGCGAATGGTATGCTGGCATTTATAGCGAGAGGATTCGAGTACAGGAGCAGGGAGGTACTACTGCAGTTGTACAAGGCCTTGGTGAGACCACACCTGGAGTATTGTGTGCAGTTTTGGTCCCCTAATCTGAGGAAAGACATCCTTGCCATAGAGGGAGTACAAAGAAGGTTCACCAGATTGATTCCTGGGATGGCAGGACTTTCATATAAAGAAAGACTGGATGAACTGGGCTTGTACTCGTTGGAATTTAGAAGATTGAGGGGGGGATCTGATTGAAACGTATAAAATCCTAAAGGGATTGGACAGGCTAGATGCAGGAAGATTGTTTCCAATGTTGGGGAAGTCCAGAACGAGGGGTCACAGTTTGAGGATAAAGGGGAAGCCTTTTAGGACCGAGATTAGGAAAAACTTCTTCACACAGGGAGTGGTGAATCTGTGGAATTCTCTGCCACAGGAAACAGTTGAGGCCAGTTCATTGGCTATATTTAAGAGGGAGTTAGATATGGCCCTTGTGGCTACGGAGATCAGGGGGTATGGAGGGAAGGCTGGTGCAGGGTTCTGAGTTGGATGATCAGCCATGATCATAATAAATGGCGGTGCAGGCTCGAATGGCCGAATGGCCTACTCCTGCACCTATTTTCTATGTTTCTATCATTAGCTGAAATAAAAGGGGTGATGAATCAGCATGTAGGAAGGAGATTGAAAATGCAGTTGAGAGGTGCCAAGGAGTGAGACCAAGGAGCTGATTATTGACTTCAGGAGGAGGAAATCAGAGATTCATGAGCCTGTTCTTACTGGGAGAACAGAGGAAGAGAGGGTCAGCAACTTTAAATTCCTTGGTATTATCATTTCAGATGATCTGTCCTGGGCCCAGCATGTAAGTGCAATTATGAAGAAAGTATGCCTACTTCCTTTAAAGTTTGCGAAGATTTAGCATGACATCTAAAATTTTGTTAAATTTCTATAGATGTGTAGTGGACAGTAGATTGACTGGTTGCATCACGGCCTGGTATGGAAGCAACAATACTCTTGAATGGATAATCCTATAAAAAGTAATGGATACAGCCCAGTATTTCATGGGTATAGTCCTCTTCACCATTGAGCAAATCTATAGCGGGCATTATCTCACGAAAGCAGCATCCATTATCTTGGACCCCCACCTTCCAGGTCATGCCCCTTTCTTGCAGCTGCCTTCAGGAAGAAGGAACAGGAGCCTCAGGACTCACACCACCAGGTTCAGAAACAGTTACTAGATCTTAACCATTTGGCTCTTAAACCAAAGAGAATAACTTCACTCAACTTCACTTGTCCTATCATTGAAATCTTCCCACAACCAATGGATTGACTTTCAAGGACTCTTCATCTCATGTTCTTGATATTTATTGTTCACTTATTTATTATTGTTATTATTTATTTTTTCTTTTGTATTTGCACAGTTTGTTGTCTTTTGCACACTGGTTGTCTGCCCTGTTGGTTGCGGTCATTCATTGTTTTTATTATGGTTCTTGGATTTACTGAGTATGCCTGCAAGAAAGCATCATTCATGGTTGTATATGCTGACATATTGGTACTTTGATAATACATTTACTTTGAACTTAGAACTTTGGTCTTTGATCAAAGCTGGGTTGATTTCTCAGGAGCAGTGATGTTGAGAAAACACCTGATTAAGAGACAGAGATAGAATAGACATAAAGTACTTTTTTTGTGGACATGTCTAAGATCAGAAGGCATGTTTTTAAGGTGAGAGAGGGTAAGTTCAAACATGTGAAGGGGCAGCTGTTTACACAGAGAGTGGCGTGTGTCTGGAATGTGCTGCTGGGAGTGATGGTGGAGGCATCTACATGAATATGTAGATAATGGAGGGATATGCGCATTGCGAAGGCAGAAGGGATTAATTTAGTTGGGTATTTGATTACTTATTTAATTAGCTTGGCACAACATTGTGATCATGTGAAGTACTGTTCATTGTTCTATGTTCTTTGTTCTGTAGGTCCTTCAATGTATGTATGAATATATATATTTGCATGAAGATGTTGCTCCCCAGTCTCCTTTAAAATCTTTCTCCTCTCACAACCAATGCCCTCTACTTTTTGGTTCCCTCTCCCTGGGAAGAAATAGTGTGTGCATTCTCGTTCTCTTTGCCCATCGCCCATCATAATTTTATATATTTCTGTAATGTCATCATTCAGTCCTTTATGTTCCAAGGAATAAAATCCCTGTGGTACAACCTCTCCCAAGACCTGGCACTAATTACATAACTCTTTACTGTACACTTTACAACATAACAACATCTTATCTTGACTTAAACCATGCATAACTTCTTCCTTCTGAAGATAGATGCATTTAAATAGTTCGTAGATTTAGTTCTCTAGTACCTGTGGGCAAGATTGCTGTATCAAAGGGAAATGAGAATTTTTTATTTTCTGTGTTTTACCAAGACATAACTTATCCCAATAGACCAGATAAGGCAATCAGACCCCAAAACCCCTTAATATACAGGATGGACTGAACTGCCAATTCAGAAAAGGAAAAAGATGGAGGTGTGTGTTTCACTATAAACTCTCTGCTGTGCTCCAATTTGGCAGTTTTATCGGAGATTTCGATCAAGCTTGTTTGAAGAAATCCCTGCCCAATTGCAATCAGCATTTAACACTTATCACCACAGATCCCAACATACTAGCCCGCTGTTACATGAAGAAGATAAGGAGTGCCTACCATTCCATGCCAAGATTGCACTTTGAAAAATCTGATCATTTGAGAAAGTATCCTTCTCCTACCTGCATACAGGCAGAGACTAAAGAGCAATGTTCCGGAGATTAGGACAACAAGGATGTGGTCGCAGGAGGCAGGGGAGTGGCCGTGGGATAGCTTGGAGTCAGTGAACTGGGCCATGTTCAAGGACCCAGCTGTGGATTTGAATGAATACACTATGGTTGCCACTGACTTTATTAAATCAGTTGTAGTCGTGTGTGACTCCAAAAAAATCATTCGGAGTCTATAACAGGCTGACTAAAACTGTACACAGTAGTCGAAGTGTGACCTCACTAATGTCTTGCTATGGCCTCTCATCCCAGACTCTCCAGCCCAATGAAACAATTTCTCAGTATCTATCAATTCCATTTATAAATACAGGTATCAGTCATTATAAAGTATTTCCCAGTCCTGTTTCATTTCACGGCTTGAATTCTCAATTGGTTGCTTTCTTTTGCTCTGTCTCTCTAATTTTCTGGGTAGTTCCAAAACTTTTAGTTTTGTGAGAATGAACATTAGATTTCAGTAACAATGTTTTAGAAAAAAATGGGTTATCCATGAAGCATGGTACTGGGGGTCTTAAATGTAAAGAATTGTCTCTGGGATGCTACGTGGGGCAAGCTTGCTAATGAATTTAAAGACATTTCTACAAGTACTCTTATCATGAAGCTCTAAGGAGTAGATTCAAGATAGGGATTCTGCCGAAAGATGGTAAATAATAGGGTGAAAAAATTCTCAAAACTATCTAACTATCAAATTTAATAATCTTCAAGCAAAAGGTTTGGAGCATACATTAAGTTGCACTAGTCTTTCCAATGAAATCCACGTAAACACTATGAAAACTATCAAGAAACTTCAAAAGCAAGTGCAAAGCAAGTTGATCATTTGCACTCTTTTCTGTTGATTTCTGGAAGGTGGTCTCATTTACAAAAATAACCATATTAGAGACCACTACTGCTATTGCACACATCTACTGACTAAGGAAAAATACCATTCCACTAATAGGTAAATTTTAAAAGATTTTAAGTTATATTTATAATCAGCTATAATAATATTTAATTCACCAAGAAACTAACAACTATAACAACAAAGAAATGTAAATAATTCAAAAAGCCTACTCAGTCATATTCAGTAGCTTTCAAAAATCAAAGTATTGAGTACAGGAGTTGGGATATTATATTGAAGTTGTATAAAATGTTGGTGGAGTCTAATTTGGAGTGATGTCTGCAGTTGTAGTAACCAACTTACAGGAAAGTTATTGATAAGATTGAAAGAGTGCAGAGAAAATTTACAAGGATGTTGCCAGGAATTGAAGACCTGATATATAGGGAAAGGTTGAATGGACTCCGTTATTTAGCACCCCATTACCCAGGACATGCAGGCTTTGTCAACTGAAAGTGCACAAGACTAGAACTAGAGTTTAAGGGATAAGGGTGAAAGGTGTAATGTCAAAGAGGAATATGAGGAGAAACATCTTCTTTCAGAGGGTGGTGAGCTGCTAGCAGAATAGGTGGATGCGGGGTCAATTTCATCAGTTAACATATATTTGGATAGGTACATGAATGGAGGAGCATAACAGGTTCTGATCCAGATGCTGGTTGATGGGACTAAGCATATTAATAGTTTGGCATGAACTAGATCGGCCAAAGAGACTGTTTCTGTGCTGAATATTTCTTGACTCTATGACTCTATATAAATATACAAAGGACTGGTAATGTTGCAGTCTGGAGCAACATACCAAGTGCTGGAGGAATTCAGCTGCAGGATGTGGAGGGAAATAAACAGCCATATTTTGCATCAAAAATCTTTGTTACGTAAAGATCAAGGAATATAAACTTTTAATAATAATGCTTATTCAAATTGATAAACTTGCATTTAGCTACTGCCCCTAAATATACTCTATCTGATAACTGTATCTGCAGGTTTACAAGTTTACATAATT
The DNA here is from genome assembly GCF_963921235.1 of Mobula hypostoma. Lineage (NCBI taxonomy): Eukaryota > Metazoa > Chordata > Chondrichthyes > Myliobatiformes > Myliobatidae > Mobula > Mobula hypostoma. The sequence continues at coordinate 141,594,060 of NC_086100.1, forward strand.
GCATCATGCTTGTAACTGAATTTGAACAACACCAACTGTAAGTTCAATTGCAAAATGGATTAATTTTGAGAGAAAACTTTGCCTGAGATGCAAACTTTGACGAAAGCCAATCTGCTCTGAGATTTTTTTTAAAAATAGAGGAAGTTATAAGCAAAAAAGTGTAACTCTGCAAGCTACAATGAAATTGTGAACAATTACTGTCTTAGCCATCCAACTTTAGAAATAGAATTTCAAAACATGCTATAAAGATCATTCACTCTTATCTTGGACATAGTCCATTTCAATGAATACCAGTAAATAATGTGCAAACAGCAGATATGCATTTAAATAGTGTTAACTCTTATCTAGCTTATTCTGCTTTCGGCCTGGGAAATATTTCAATATGTAATATTTATTGCAAATATGAACATAACAAATTGAATCAGAAGCAGGCCAGACAGTCTTTTGGATCTGCTCAGATGTTCAAAAAGAGGATTAGTTGATCATTATCCTCAATACCACTCTCCTGCTTTAATAACAAATCTCATAATATGCAAAAATGCTATGTCTTGAGTAAACTTCATAGTTACCTCTCTCCAGCTGTCCAGCAAAGATTCATTATACTCTTTGCAAAGAATTTAATTTCTTATCTGAGGTCTGGATGAGTGATTCCTTCATTTTGAAACTCCAGCCCTCGATTGTGCACAATCAAACCAGAGGAAATATCAACCCTCTATCTACTTTGTAAAGCCCCACAACACTTTTGCTGATTCAATGAAATCACCTCTCATTCTCCTAAATGCTAGAAAATATCCCTCTTCACAAAATGCCTAATGCTATTTATTTTATCATAACTATAGTCTTCCTTAAAGAGATCACACAATATTTCTGACATGGTCCTACCAGGACTCTTTACTCCAGAGATCAGATCCATCTACGAGAAAGCTCAACATATTTTCAGCTCTCTCACTGGCTCACTGAACTTGCATGCTAACTCTAAAAGGTTTGTATCCAAAGTTACACAGGTCTCTTTGAAAATTATTTCCTGTGAATATTTCTCCATTCAACATACTCTGCTTTTCTATTTATTTTTTACCATGGTGTATAACTTCAAAATTTTCAACAATACATTCCATGTGTGATGTTCTCACCCTTTCACTTAGTCCCACCAGCATTTTGTGTGTGTTGCTTGAATTTCCAGCATCTGCAGATTTTCTTGTGTTTGCGCTTTTACTCAGTCTGTTTATTTCTACCTGAAACCTCTCTGCATCTCTCCACAGTCCACACAGCCAATCTTTGTATCATCAACAAAATGGATATGTTATTCTTTATAGACGCTAGAGTTTCAGCAGGTGCTGGAAATCTTGAGCAGTACACATAGAATGCTGGAAAAACTCAACAGGCCTGCCAGTATCTACTTCTCCCTATTGATGCCGTCTGACCTTCTGAGTTCCTCCAGTATTTTATGTATGTTGCTCATAATATTCTTCATGCATTTATCCAAACCAATGATATAGGCTGGAACATTTGGCATCTAACATCAATCACAAAGTTGGATATTGTGACGTGGTAGTGCCCCACCATCTCACAATGTCCCAATTTCATAATACCCAGCTTTATTCCTATTCTCTATCTGCTGATAATTAACCAGTGCATTACAGTGAATTACCGCAATCTTTTGAGTTCTAATTTTGTTTATATCCTCATGTGCTATACTTTTCCAAAGTCCTTCTGAAAGTCCAAATAAAGTCATCTACTGGTTCTCCCTTATCTATTCAGTTTGATGCAATCTCAGATTCATTAGTTAAGATTACCCTTTCATAAATCCATGTTCACTCTGTCCAATCCTATTAAAATAATAGGATGATTAACATAATGCTTATGTTAATAATCCTATTAGGATAACACATTAGTAATAACCGATTCTAGTGTTCTCTTTATGACTTATGTTAGACTAACTATTCTGCAGTTTGTCCTTTTAGTTCTTCCTTCTTTATTTAATAGGAGATTATATTTGTATTGTTCAAATCTGTAGAAAGCATTCTGGAATATATTGAATTTCAAAAGATGACAAGGATCTCTGTAGCCATTTTATTCAAAACCTCAGGAAGCAGGTCGTTAGGTTCTGGAGATATGTGTTTCTCAACACGTATTTTTACTAGTACTTATTTCTCTTAGCTTCTCATTGGCTCTTAATTGGCAACTCTTCATTATCTATAGTGATTGCTGTGACTTTTATCAAGGCAGGAACAACATTTTTGTATAATACTCTGCAGTTTCATTTTCATCCAAATAATTAACCTTACCTCATTCCATGCGGAACCAAAATTAACATTTCTCTTTTATTTTCCATATAGAAAATGTGCCTGTATTTGTGTGGGATCATTTGACTCACATAGAGTTTAACATTCATTTTGTTCAAGATTTGTTGGAGAAATTTTTCACATTTTTAATGAGGAGAGAACAAAATTTAATTTTGTCTCCATATGGCACAGATCAAAATGTTTCATTCCTCCAAGTAAATGTGTTATACAGTTTGCAAGTTGACCCCATATAAATGCAGTACAAATCCCAAATGATTGCCTTTGAGTCATTTAGTCACATTGGTTTTGTAGGAGGAGCAATTTGCATTAAAATATATCAGTTTTGCTGATTTTAAAGGATGTCTAGGCTTACTCAAGCCTAAAGTTTGACCTTCATCTGATTAAAGAACTCAATTTTGATGAGTTTGCACCAGTCAACCCTAATGAATGTCCATACAATATGCAAACGGTATCAAATTTATACCACACTAGAAAATGACTTTATGTCAATTTTTTAATCCATGGCAAGTACGCTTGTAATAATTTTCTTCAATTCAATCACATTTTATAGGCTCTTGAAGATAATGACAACTTATATTCAGTCTCTGTTTGAATACAATTCATCTTGTCATTTGCTGAGAATGCTTTCAGAACATGGGAATACTATGAAGACCTATTACATATCAAAGCATCGTACTCATCTCACGCTTGTTAATTTCAACCAGTGTTGTCAGTTTTGGTACTGACGCCAAACAAAAGCAAATCCCTTCTTACTGACAGTGTAGTATGAAGAGCATTCAATTGATATACTCAATATTACATGGTCATAGAATTCATCCAACAATTCAAAAGTATAGTTGAATTTGTGATGAATCTTGATCTATCACGAAGTAATGGATAAGGATCACTGAAGATCATTATTGGCTAGAACCATTTGGGGTTTAAAGGAAGGCTTAAATTAATTTTGTTTTAATATCTATTAATTGGGAATTTAATTCTATTCAATTGTTTTAAATATTTATCAGTTATTGAAATTTTTAAATAATGGAACATTTGTTTAAATGTAGTCGCATTCTTTCTTAATTAACTTTTAAATATCTGCAAATGATATTCAATTGAACATTTCATTTAAAGAGCCATATGCAATAATGACTTTTTCTGTGCTGTAAAATATATATGAGAGCCCTCAACAAAAGGGGGAACATTCCAGGATGCCAAGTTCTTCCTTTTGTTGGGACCTGCTATTAAAGGAGTAGTCCCCATAATACTTGTGTACAATGAGTAGGTTCATTCTTTGCTCATGTCAATTTTTCCAGTTTGCCATCTACATCAATTTTATGTATAAGATTTTACTACTGATTTTGGATGCGATATTCTGCAGGAAGATAACTTAACACTGGAAAAATAACATGCCAGCATGGACATAATGTTTTTAATGGGACAAAGTTGTTAGTTTTTCTAAGATAGTATCTGTCTCCTGACTTTATGATTATGTTGTGTAGCTTCTCCAGCAGTTAAAAGCCACAGAGGTACAGTGGTTTGTCCTTCAACAAAGCTCTATTGACCTGGTTTCAATCCTGACCTTGGATTATCCCTTGACTGTTTGGGGTTCCCAACAAAGGCTCCAATTTCATCCCATATTCCAAAGATGCAATGGCTTGTTGGGATATTTGGTGCCTGTTGTAGTTGAATGGTTGGGGAACACAGGGGAATTGATGGGCATAGGAGAATGAATAGGTGTAAGGGAAATAAATTGAGGAATGGGACTTTTGGGAGCAAAGAATGATGTCAGTCATTGCTCATAAACCTTATATGAGTTCCACCATTAATGAGAGATCCTAAGCAATGGTATGGGTTTGATAGGCCAAATGGTATGTTTTTACATCATAAAATACAGAAATTGACGTAGTCACTGAATACTATTGCAATGATTCTCCAGATGGTTAGCTAATCATATATTCAAATGCAAGGTGATTGATTGAAAATATATTTGCTTAAATAGTTAAGACCAAACTCCTCACACAAAACACCAAATATGCTTTCACTGTGTCCTCTCTCAAATATTTTCCAGTTCTGAGGAAGCTTTGCAGCATGGAGTTTACTCAAAAGAGAAACACTATAACAAATCATTTTCACAGCAGAATGGATCACTGTATCCTGAATGTTAGAAAACAAAAATATTGATCTTGCCAAAGAAAGGCAGCTTGCTAACTTTTAAGTCTTGAATATTTTATTTAAGGTTTCAGAATTCTAAAAGTATTTGAAACCTATATTAGAAGCTTCAAGAAAGAATTTCTCTATAAAAATGCTCTAGGGATTGGACTACAAAAGAATTAGCCTGTTTTAAGTCATACATGGCAATCTGCTGATGTGTCAAAACAAATTGAATATGATTAAGAATATTGCCTTGTAAATTTATGTTAATGTGGACTGAATTGACTTAAACTCTCCATAACTTCTTCTATTGTTATAACTTCTGCCTCCATGAGAAACTGAAGATAGATGCATTTAAATAGTTTGTAGATTTAGTCCTGTAGTACCTGAGAGCAAGACTGCTGTATCAAAGGGAAATGAGGAATTGTTATGTTCTGTGCATTACCAAGACATGGCTTATTCCCAATACACCAGATAAGGCAATCAGACCACCAAGCTTCTCAATACACAGGATGGACTGAACTGCTGATTCAGAAAAGGGAGAAGGTGGAGGTGTGTGCTTCATTATAAATGCTCTACTGTGCTATGATGTGGTGGTTTTGTCGGAGAACTCAATCAAATTTGTTTGAAGAAATCCCTGCCCAATTGCCATCAGCAAATAACCTCTATCACCACACCTCCCAACGCACTGGCCCTCTGTTATACCAAGAAGATAAGGAATGCCTACCATTCCATCCCCAGATCACATTTCAGAAAATCTGATAACTTGGTTACCCTCCTCCTGTCTGCATACAGGCAGAGACTAAAGAGCAAGGTTCCAGAGATTAGGTCATCAAAGATGTGGTCACGGGCTGCAGAGAAGTGGCTATGGGATTGCTTTGAGTCAGTGGACTGGGCTGTGTTCAAGGACTCATCTGTGGATCTGAATGAATACAATATGGTTGTCACTGACTTTATTAAAACAGTTATAGTTGAGTATGACCCCCAAAAATCATTCACAGTCTTCCCCAACCAGAAGCCCTGGATAAACCATTAGATCTGAAATCAGCTGAGGACCAGATCATAGGCATTTATGTCTTGGCAACCAAGTAAATTACAAGAGTTCCAGGTACGATCTCTGGAAAGCCATCTCAAGGGCTAATTGGCTATTCTGGAATAAACCTGAATCAGTGAAGGATGTTCAACAAATGTGGCAGAGTTTGAATGGAATCACCACTTGCAAAATAATACCATGTGACATTGGGGATAACAGGGCTTCACTTCCAGATGAGTTCAATGTCTTCTATTCTGGCTTTGACCATCAAAACATAGAGGAGTCTTGGGGTCTCAATATCTCCTTGTGAAGTTGGATCCTTGATTTCGTCACTTTCAGATTCCAGTCCGTTTGGACTGGTGAAAGCATGTCCTCCACAATCATCAGCACTGTGTGCTTAGCCCCCTGCTCTACTTGCTTTACACATATAGAAGGGGGATTGGAAATCTGGCTGAGTGCTGCCACAACAATAACCTCTTACTCAAAGTCAGCAAGACCAAAGAACTAATTATAGACTTCAGGAGATGGCAAGCAGAGATCCATGAGCTGTCCTCACTGGGAGAATCAGAGGTGGAGAGGGTCAGCAACTTTAAATTCCTTTGTGATTTCAGTTCAGATGACCTGTCCAGGGCCCAGCATGTAAATGCAATTATAAAGAAAACATGACAGTGCCTCTATTTCCTTAGGAGTCTATGGAGATTTGGCATGACATCTAAAATTTAACAAACTTCTATAGATATGTACAAGGGAGCATCACAGCCTGGTATGGAAACACAAATACCCTTGAACAGAAAGTCCTTCAAAAAGTAGTGGATGCAGCCCAGTCCATCACGGGTAAAGCCCTTGACATTGTTGAGCACATCTACATGGAGCGTTGTTGCAGGTGTGGGGTTTAAGGCTCATGTACCTTCTTCCTGATAGCTGCAACATAAGAAGAGAGCATGGCCTGGGACCATGGCATGGACTGGGCCATATCCACTACTTTTCATAGGATTTTCCATTCAAGAGTATTGGTGTTTCAATAAATGGCCATGATGCAACCAGTCACATCCACCACACATCTGTTGAGGTTTGTCAAGGTTTTAGATGACATGCCAAATCTTCGCAATCTTCTAAGGAAGTAGAGGCACTGCTGTGCTTTCTTTGAAATAGCACTTAGATGCTGGGCCCTAAATAGATCCTCTGAAATGATGGCACTGAGGAATTTAAAGTTGCTGACTCTCTCCAAATGAATCTCTGGTTTCCTCCTCCTGAAGTCAATAATCAGATCCTTGATCTTGCTGACACTGAGAGAAAGGTTGTTGTGGCACCACTCAACCAGATTTTCAAAGTCCCTCCTATATACCAATTCATCATCAATGACAGTGGTGTCATCAGCAAACATAAATATAATATTGGAGCTGTGCTTAGCCTCAGCCATAAGTGTAAAGGGAGTACAGCAGGGGGCTAAGCACACAGCTTTGTGGTGCACCTGTGCTGATAGAGATTAAGGGGGAGATGTTTTTGCCAATCTGAACTGACAGGTGTCTGTAAATGAATAAATCAAGGACCCAATTTCACACAAACGGGTATTGAGGCCAAGGTCGTGAAGTTTATTGATTAGTTTTGAAGGGATGATAGTATTGAATGGTGAGATGTAGTCAATAAGGAGCATCCTGATGTATATACGTCTTCATTGTTCAAATGTTCCGGGGTGGGTGAAGGGTCAATGAAGTGGCATCTGCTGTAGATCTCTAGTGACAGAAGACAAGTTGGATCAGATCCAAGTCACCCCTCAGGCAGGAGTTGATATGTTCCATCACCAATTTCTCAAAACATTACATCACAGTAGATGTAAGTGCAATCTTGATGAACTGTTTGAGAACAAATTGCAAATGGGCTCCAGTATTTTCAGAGCACCTATCAATTCAATCCATTATCTCAGACAAGAATTCAGACACTGGTTATGTTTTACTAAAAATGTATTGTTGCCATGCAAGATGGCACAGGTAGAATGGATCTGGATCTGTCTCATCCATAGAGGGCTGCTTTCCAAGACTTTGCCAAATTGCTGGGAGAGTTGATCCTTCTTTTCTGTTATTTTGCATTGCTTGTTGCTGTTACTTTCAGACTCTGGTAGTTCCCCAAGTGCAGACACATTTATCTTGTTATCTGGCCCACAAAGAATACCAGTATTGAAGGCAAATCCTGAAATGATGGGTGTGCCATACACAAGGTAATTAGAACAAACGCTCTCTGGTACCTGTTCTTCCATGGGAGTCTCTTGCTGCTACAAACACCCTAGATGAAACGCATGAGATCAGGATGACAGAAAGATAAGGCAATCTGAAAGCAACTTAGTGTATACGAGCTTAAATTGCACTAGTTTCACGTAAACTGTGATGAATGATGACAGCTGATATGCAAACACTCAATGAAAAGTAGCTTTCCTACCCTATGTGCTAATGAACCTCTGCAAGTTCCTCTTCTTCTATTGCAATTCATGTGACCCCCAGCTGGGAATTTGCAGGCAGGAGTTTCAATATTTCCACATCTGTGCATGGACCCCAAAATTCAGTAACACTTGTGCTGGGAAACAATGACAATTCTCGGTGGAACTACTGTAAATATCAAGCACAGATCACAATCCAAGCTTGTGTGCGACACTTTCATCAGAAACAGCCAGACATAAATTCTGTGACAATAACAAGTTTGATATCTTGGCTTGATACAAAGAATTATAACATATGGGAAAGATTCAATTCACTGATTAATCCATTGAGCCACTATAAATTGTACAAACAATAGTATTAATCTTTCCTACTAATTTCCTTTCTCTATCAGTCGATGCAAGATCTGAGCCTTTCACACAATATTAAAGAGGAAACTTATTGAAGTAACCACAGTTATTTTTTTCTAGGTAATTATAATAAGCTACACAGCAAAGAAGAACAAAAAACATTAAAACAAATAATTATTTTACCATAATAAAGATTATGCATTGATTTGGAAAAAAAACTTAAAAATTAACTATTTTCCATGTGTATATCAAAACATTGAAACTTATTGAATTCATTTTGCAATTTTGAAATGTCAAAAGAAATCAATGTAGTATTGACCATAAAAGAGAGATGATTGTTTTAAACAGCTTTCTCTTTAAAAAAAAAATCAGGTGGATGACTGCTCCTTGTTTTGTGATATTGCTTGTTGAAGCTTTCAGAGCGAATTTAGTGGAGCCATTGGAATAAACAGCCTTTTTTATTAGAGGTACTGAATCTTGGTAAACTTGTACACAACATTGCACTGTAGTAAAGTAGTGAAACTAAATATTGTGGCTAGTTTTAGTGTTCCTTTTGCCTATCAGCCAATACTTAAGCAGAAACTGCACTTACCCCTACAACTTTTACTTTTTCAGCAGCTCAAACCACTCCCACACTCCCACTCTAGCAACAATACAAAAGAAAGAGTAAGCAAGATGACAGCATGATTCCTAAAGCTAGGCAAGGAGCAGCTGTATGTAAGGCCAGAAGGGGAATAAATTATTTTAAGTTTTCTTAACAAGAATAAATTAAATGCAAAGAGAAATTCTGTGTAAACTAGACATTTGAATGATATCTAATATAAGGGGAACAATTATGGCTGAATTATATTAAACTGCTAACTAAGAAACACGAACATAAATATTATTTTTTGACAAATGCATTTGGTAATTGAGGAAAATCTTATGTTGCAGTGAGTAAGTCAAACAGATTGGTAATGTCTTGCAATAATTCTGGTTCAACTGAATCAGAAGGTGTCAAAAGAATCAGCCTTTGAATAGACATTGGTTAAACCATACTGAGGAGCTAAAGATTCCAGGACATGTCTGGCTGTATGTTCGTGTTTAATCTGTTAATTAGTGATGAAACAGTGATGATCCCTGGGACAGATGGTACACTTGTGGAACTCTGTCAAAGTTCAAATCGGTCCATGAATACACAACATAAAAGATGCAAAAGTTCAAAATTTCAAAGTTCAGAGCAACTTAAAAAATGTATTATCAATCTACATATATTCCAACATATACAATCCTTGAACTCATTTTCTTGTGGGCATTCACAGTAAATGCAAAGAAACAAAAAAGCAAAATAATAATAAATAAATAAGCAATAAATATCGATAACATGAGATGAAGAGTCCTTAAAAGTTAATCCATTTCTGTAATATAGGAGTAATATTGTATATATATTGTTTGCTTCAACATTCTTGTTCATTTAAATAATCCTTTATGAGTTATATGTAAAAGTATGTGAATGGCATGCGTCATCACACCACCACATCTAACGTGCCATGCCTTGCTTAAAGTAAAAACAAAACTAAGGCACACAGTACCTGCTCCATGTATTCTTTCAATCAGTTGTATGTTTTGGAGTTACAAAGCATAACACGTAGATGCGGGAACCATTCAGTGGTGGGCTGAGTGATGTTATCCCATCTGGTTCAAAAGACTGATAGTTGAGGGGTAACAACTGTTCCTGAACCTGGTGGTGTGTGTCCTGAAGCTCCTGTACCTTCTTCCTAAAGGCAGCAGTGAGAAGAGAGCATGGTCTGAATGGTAGAAGTCCCTGCTGATAGATGCTGCTTTCCTGTGGCAGCGCTCCAAGTAGATGTGCTCAATGCTAGGAGGGTTTTATCTCCGATGGAAAGCCATACATAAATCCTGCAGAATTACGGTGTTATAATCTAATTGACAACGAAAATTACAAATATTTGACTGCGCTAGGAATACTGCTTCTGATTACTCAATGAAGTGTACAGGTACTGTAATTCCTTTGGTTTCCATGGCAATAGAGTGGTCACCTAATGAAGCTAGAAGTTGCAGATCCAATGTTTTTGCACTTCCCAGCAAAATTGTATTCTTTGCACGAAGGCCATGTTTTTTGCAGTCTCTCTCTCTCTCTCTCTCTCTCTGTCTTTACTGTCTTGTATAATTTATATATAATTTATATTCTGTGTATTGTCTGTACCTACATGCCTGTAATACAGCTACAAAAAAAGATTTTCAATGCATCAGTACCTTGCTGTACTTGTGCACATAGCAATAATCTCAACTTCACTTCAGGCAACTTGTTAGGAGCACTGTAAATGGCATTGACATTTCTTTATGCAATGACAATATCCTGGAGAGTTAGAACCATGTCGATTCCTGGTCCAACATTTTGTTAGTAGAAATCTCATCCACAAAACAATATTTCCACTGTCATGGTAACCCACTAAGAATTTTAGGGAGAAGTGAGATGAATCTCGTCGACATCTGAATTTTCACAATCCCAAACCTCAGCTGGAATTTAATAAAAGGAGTTCATAAAATGAATTTAAAAGATCTTTTAAAGGAAAGTGTGGAGCTCTCAATCGAACACCTATTTCCATTATTCAGAGAATTCTACCTTTGCTGCCTGAGTAATTAATGTGGGGCAATTTAGCATAGGATAGTATTTTAATAAACAGAACAGGCACCAAGTGAACTCAGTCTGTTTCTTTATGTGTTTCCTGAAGAAATTCTATTGGTTACAGGCTAAGGGATAAAGAGGTCAGGCAGTTACTCCCAATAAAGAGATAATAGAGCAATGGAAGATGAACGTGTGGCAATGCTGTTTAACAGAGGATACAGCCTAGTTGATTGAAGGATAAAGAGGAAGGCCGAATCCATCAGCCTGCTGGTTTATCTTCTGCTCAGCAAGACAGAATGAAGAAAATCTATTATTGCTATTCAATCTCTCTTTAAAATGGGAACAATCTCCTATGTTTTTTTTAAGTAATAAAGTTTGACAGTCCTCTATCCCGCTCAGACTGCAAATCATCTTATTGTAGAGAAATTAAGTCTGTATATTGTGGCTTCTCACCAGGGAGGCCAGTATTCTGTGCTGCAGTATTTGTGACTTATAACTATTCTAAAAAGTACATAGGAGGTTATCAGTGTACTTGCAGGTAGGAAAGTAAATAATAATCTTCAAATTAAATAAATACATACATGTTGGGACCAATGACATAGGCAGAAAGAGGGATGAGGTCCTGAAGTGTGAGTTCAGGAATTAGGCAGAAGGCTGAAGAACAGGACCTCAAGGGTGACGTTCTCAAGATTGCTGCCAGTGCTACGTGACAGTGGTGGTAAGAATTGGAGGAGATGGCAGTTGAATACGTGGCTGAGGAGTTGGTGCAGGGAGCAGGGTTTTAGATTTTTGGATCATTGGGATCTCTTCTGGGGAAGGTGGGACCTGTACAGATTGGCTGGGTTGCACCTGAACTCGAGGGGGAGCAATATCCTTGCAGGTAGGTTTGCTAGCATGGTTCGGGAGGGTTTAAACTAACTTGCGAGGGGGATGCGACCCAGAGCGATAGAACAGTGAAAGAAGTGCATGGAGTAAAGCCAGATCTAACATACAGAGAGGCTTTGAGGAAAGAGAAGCAGAATAAACGGTGTAAAGACAGTAAGGTAGAAGGGCTGAAATGTGTGTACCTCAATGCAAGAAGCATCAGGGACAAAGGTGATGAACTGAGAGCTTGGAATTATGATGTAGTGGCCATTACAGAGGCTTGGCTGGCACCAGGGCAGAAATGGATTCTCAATATTCCTGGATTTCAGTGCTTTAAAAGGGATAGAAAGGGCGGAAAAAGGGGAGGAGGGGTGGCATTACTAGTCAGGGATACCATCACAGCTACAGAAAGGGTGGGTAATGTAGCAGGATCCTCTTTTGATTCAATATGAGTGGAAGTCAGGAACAGGAAGGGAGCAGTTACTCTACTGGGGGTATTCTATAGGCCCCCTGGTAGCAGCAGAGATACAGAGGAGCAGATTGGGAGGCAGATTTTGGAAAGGTGCAAAAATAACAGGGTTGTTATCACGGGTGACTTTAACTTCCCTAATATTGATTGGCACCTGATTAGTTCCAAGGGTTTAGATGGGGCAGAGTTTGTTAAGTGCGTCCAGGATGGATTCCTGTCACAGTATGTGGACAGGCCGACCAGGGGGAATACCATACTAGATCTAGTACTAGGTAATGAACCGGGTCAGGTCACAGATCTCTCAGTGAGTGAGCATCTGGGGGACAGTGACCACCATTCCCTGGCCTTTATCATTATCATGGAAAAGGATAGAATCAAAGAGGACAGGAAAATTTTTAATTGGGGAAAGGCAAATTATGAGGCTATAAGGCTAGAACTTGCGGGTGTGAATTGGGATGATGTTCTTGCAGGGAAATGTACTATGGATATGTGGTCGATGTTTAGAGATCTCTTGCGGGATGTAAGGGATAAATTTGTCCCGGTGAGGAAGATAAAGAATAGTAGGGTGAAGGAACAATAGTAGGGTGACAAGTAAGGTGGAAAATCTAGTCAGGTGGAAGAAGGCAGCATACATGAGGTTTAGGAAGCAAGGATCAGATGGGTCTATTGAGGAATATAGGGAAGCAAGAAAAGAGCTTAAGAAGGGGCTGAGAAGAGCAAGATTGGGGCATGAGAAAGCCTTGGCGGGTAGGGTAAAGGAAAACCCCAAGGCATTCTTCAATTATCTGAAGAAAAAAAGGATGACAGGAGTGAAGGTAGGACCGATTAGAGATAAAGGTGGGAAGATGTGCCTGGAGGCTGTGGAAGTGAGCGAGGTCCTCAATGAATACTTCTCTTCGGTATTCACCAATGAGAGGGAATTTGATGATGGTGAGGACAATATGAGTGAGGTTGATGATCTGGAGCATGTTGATATTAAGGGAGAGGAGGTGTTGGAGTTGTTAAAATACATTAGAACAGATAAGTCCCCGGGGCCTGATGGAATATTCCCCAGGCTGCTCCACGCGGTGAGAGAAGAGATTGCTGAGCCTCTGGCTAGGATCTTTATGTCCTCGTTGTCCACGGGAATGGTACCGGAGGATTGGAGGGAGGCAAATGTTGTTCCCTTGTTCAAAAAAGGTAGTAGGGATAGTCTGAGTAATTATAGACCAGGGAGCCTTACGTCTGTGGTGGGAAAGCTGTTGGAAAAGATTCTTAGAGATAGGATCTATAGGCATTTAGAAAATCATGGTCTGATCAGGGACAGTCAGCATGGCTTTGTGAAGGGCAGATCGTGTCTAACAAGCCTGATAGAGTTCTTTGAGGAGGTGACCAGGCATATAGATGAGGGTAGTACAGTGGATGTGATCTATATGGATTTTAGTAAGGCATTTGACAAGGTTCCACACGGTAGGCTTATTCAGAAAGTTAGAAGGCATGGGACCCAGGGAAGTTTGGCCAAGTGGATTCAGAATTGGATTGCCTGCAGAAAGCAGAGGGTGGTGGTGGAGGGAGTACATTCAGATTGGAGGATTGTGAGTGTCCCACAAGGATCTGTTCTGGGACCTCTACTTTTCGTGATTTTCATTAATGACCTGGATGTGGAGGTAGAAGGGTGGGTTGGCAAGTTTGCAGACGACACAAAGGTTGGTGGTGTAGTAGATAGTGTAGAGGATTGTCAAAGATTGCAGAGAGACATTGATAGGATGCAGAAGTGGGCTGAGAAGTGGCAGATGGAGTTCAACCCGGAGAAGTGTGAGGTGGTATACTTTGGAAGGACAACCTCCAAGACAGAGTACAAAGTAAATGGCAGGATACTTGGTAGTGTGGAGGAGCAGAGGGATCTCGGGGTACATGTCCACTGATCCCTGAAAGTTGCCTCACAGGTGGATAGGGTAGTTAAGAAAGCTTATGGGGTGTTAGCTTTCTTTAGTCGAGGGATAGAGTTTAAGAGTCGCGATGTAATGATGCAGCTGTATAAAACTCTGGTTAGGCCACACTTGGAGTACTGTGTCCAGTTCTGGTCACCTCACTATAGGAAGGATGTGGAAGCATTGGAAAGGGTACAGAGGAGATTTACTAGGATGCTGCCTGGTTTAGAAAGTATGCAGCTAGAGCTTTACTCTTTGGAGAGAAGGAGGATGAGAGGAGACATGATAGAGGTGTACAAGATAATAAGAGGAATAGATAGAGTGGCTAGCCAGCGCCTCTTCCCCAGGGCACCACTGCTCAATACAAGAGGACATGGCTTTAAGGTAAAGGGTGGGAAGTTCAAGGGGGTATTAGAGGAAGGTTTTTTACTCAGAGAGTGGTTGGTGCGTGGAATGCACTGCCTGAGTCAGTGGTGGAGGCAGATACACTAGTGAAGTTTAAGAGACTACTAGACAGGTATATGGAGGAATCTAAGGTGGGGGCTTATATGGGAGGCAGGGTTTGAGGGTCGGCACAACATTGTGGGCTGAAGGGCCTGTACTATGCTGTACTATTCTATGTTCTATGTTCTATTTGTAAATACTATTTGGACTAATCTAACATATATAGGATCCCATTAATTTGATAATCCAACTGCCATTATATCACTGTAAAACCAATTAGAAATGTCAGTAATGTGATAAAAAACATTTAATTTTTCAATTAAATTACTCTGGGACAAAGCCACATGCACGAAATAAGAGCTGTTCTGTTCATGAATAAAACACAACTTTGTAGTTTATTATCAAGGTGTATATTTAAATGGATAATTTAGATTTGTTAAAATGATTTTTTTGAGTAAAATCAGTGCTTAAATTATATATTTTTTTCATGGGATTTCAATTATTGAAATCTAATTGTATTTTAGGAGAGTACCATGGTGCTTTAATTTATGGTAACCTAAGTATCCTTGAAGTGCTTTAACATATTGGAGAGAGATAAGTTTGCAATGTTACTTTTTTAATATATAAAGGACACAATCAAGAAGATTTTGTGCAAACCCATAAGTGTAAGGTGTTTTATCTGTGGTTCAATCTGTTATACAGATTGTTGTGTACTATTGAGTGATGCAGATTGATAAATGCCAGCAAGCATATAGGTAGGAGACAATCTGTTTGTCACCGTGGTATCACTTTTTTTTATCCTGAACACTGTGTGACAATATTTATATTCATAAAAACTGAAAGTCATATATTTTAATTCAAAGGTAATGCAAGATCAGCAGGAACTGATATGATTCACCAGTCTCGTTCTGGTTAGTTAACCTATGAGCTGGAACAATGGTAATATTATAGGCTGGAAATAACATCGAAACAGCCTCCCAGCCTAAAAACAATCACTTAGACAAATCAGATGATTTCATTTCCATAGCTGAAATATTGTTGAATCTGTTAGAAATTAGAAACTAGAACTCAGGAGGAAAGACTGAATTTTTGGAATACATTTTAAATATCAACAAGGGTTCTTTTGTTGCATGTGACTCACAGTGAAAAGTGTTTGGCTAGTAAAGCTGAGTAAAGAAAATAAGCAGCTTAGCTTCTTTATTGACTTGGCTCTGTATCAATTTACAAAATGAAATCAAGTGGAATATGAGATACCTGATATTCTGGAAGATTGCAGGTTTCTATGTTTACTTTTGGTCGTTGCTGCTGAATCCATAAACTTAATCATTCTTCAAGTACCTTCAATAATTTCTGAGATTGTAATGAATCCTACACTGAGGAAAGTTAGTGTGTAAAGTGCTAAGGTCGTCTTACATTCCTTGCAATATTGTTTTGAGAAAATAAAAGACTAAAGAAAGGATTATGTTTGTTTATTTTCATGTTAACCCAAATGATTTACAGCCAAAGAAATTTTTCCTAAACTTTAATAACTCTTACAAAATTAGAAAGTGGAGTAAATAATGCCCCAAATGAAAGGAGATGCTGTTTCTGCACCAATTCTAGTGTGGCACCAGATTCTTTGCATAAGTGCTGGCAAATTGGCTAAGCTTTGCACTTTTATTTTATTTAGAGATACAGCGCAGACTAAGCTCTTCAAGCTCTTTGAGCTGTGCTGCCCCAGAAACTCCTAACTGTGTTTGTCAATGTGAAGTGGACAGTGAGTTTATAAATCTGGTGGGAGCACATATATTACGTTTTTTTTCTTACAGTGACAGTACAACGCAATGTATAAAATTACTACTTAACTGTGCAAAAGTCTTAGGTACCTTAGCTATATACAACATATATGTGCCTAAAACATTTGCATGGTAGTTTAAGTAATAAAGTTTCTAGTAAGTTTCTTTTCTTTTTTTTAAACAATATTCTTACTGAATTTTACATATATTTCACATATACAAATAAACAATAATAATAATTAAACTAAATAGTGAAAAATGACCTCATGTTTTTCACAATTATCAAAGGAAAAGAAATATAACATTGTAGCGGTGTGCTACACACAGCGTCAGAATAATGACATGTAGTCGGTGAGTTGGAGTTGCGATAACAGAGATTTATTCAAACTTCGTGGCCTCCTTTAAAACCTTCCCGTTCCCGCACTCCCCGTGTGGCACTGCTGTGGGGAGTGCATATTCGCAGACCCTTTTCGCGTGCGGGATATTCCCCCTGCTGGTGAAGATGGCCTGGCGCCCTTCTGGGGGCGGCCTCTCTGCCGGCGCGCGCTGTTTTGTGAGCCTGTTCGAGTGAGCTGGAAAGTGGGTCGCCACATAAACCCCCCACCCCCCAGAACCGGTGATACCTTCCCCAATGTCCACAGTCTGAATCGGCCTCTGTTTGGGAAGTCTGCCCCTGCTCCGCGGTGCCGGAGCTCGGACCGGCTGCGTCAAGTCCACATGGGCCGGTTTGAGTCGGTCCACCGTGAAAACCTCTTCTCTCCCCACAGTGTCCAGCACGAATGTGGACCCGTTGTTCCTGATCACCTTAAACGGCCCCTCGTAGGGCCGCTGTAGCGGTGTCCGGTGTCCGCCCCGTCGTACAAAAAGAAACTTACAGTTCTGCAGGTCTTTGGGTACGCAGGTTGGGCTCTGTCCGTGCTGTGAAGTGGGTATGGGGGCCAGGTTACCGAGCCTCTCACGTGGTCTGTCAGGACTGCTGCGGGTTCTTCCTCTTGCCCCCTTGGGACTGGTATGAACTCTCCTGGGACTACCAGGGGTGCGCCGTACACCAACTTGACCGACGAGGTGTGCAGATCCTCCTTGGGTGCCGTGCGGATTCCGAGCAGGACCCAGGGAAGTTTGTCCACCCAGTTAGGCCCTTCCAGGCAGGCCATGAGAGCCGACTTCAGGTGATGGTGGAAATGCTCCACTAGTCTGTTTGACTGTGGGTGGTAGGCAGTTGTGTGGTGTACCTGTGTTCCTAAAAGGCTGGCCATAGCTGACCACAGGCTGGAGGTGAACTGGGCGCCTCTTTTGGAGGTAATGTAGGCTGGTACCCTGAAGCGTGCTACCCAGGTTGCGATCAGTGCTCGAGCGCAGGATTCGGAGGTGGTGTCGGTGAGTGGGACTGCCTCTGGCCATCTGGTGAACCGGTCTACGATAGTCAGGAGGTACCGCACTCCTCGTGACACTGGCAGGGGCCTCACGATATCCACATGAATGTGGTCGAACCTCCGGCGGGTGGGTTCGAACCGCTGCGGCAGAGCCTTGGTGTGCCGCTGCACCTTGGCCGTTTGGCACTGCATACATGTTTTGGCCTATTCACTGACCTGTTTACGAAGTCCATGCCAAACAAACCTGTTGGAGACCAGCCGGACGGTGGTCCTGATGGAGGGGTGCGCTAAGTTGTGAATGGAGTTGAAAACTCGCCACCACCAGGCTGCCGGGACGACGGGGTGGGGTTGGCCAGTAGCCACGTCACACAGTAGGGTCCTCTCACCTGGGCCTACGGGGGGGTCTTGGAGCTGCAAACCGGAGACCGCAATTCTGTAACTAGGGATCTCATCGTCTGCCTGCTGTGCCTCTGCCAGCGCTGCATAGTCCAACCCCCCCCCCCATGCCTGTATAGTAGGTCTGGATAGTACGTCCGCCACGACGTTGTCCTTTCCCGAGACATGCTGGATGTCCATCGTGTATTCAAAGATGTAGGATAGATGTCGCTGCTGGCGAAACGACCAGGGGTCGGACACCTTAGTGAACGCAAAGGTAAGCGGTTTGTGGTCCGTGAACACGGTGAAGGGCCTACCTTCTAAGAAGTATCTGAAATGCCGGATTGCCAGGTATAGTGCCAATAGCTCCCGGTCGAAAGCACTGTATCTGAGTTCGGGTGGTCGTAGGTGTTTGCTGAAGAACGCCAGGGGTTGCCAGCGACCCTCGATGAGTTGTTCCAGCACTCCACCGACCGCTGTGTTGGATGCGTCCACCGTGAGGGCTGTAGGAATGTCTGTTCTGGGGTGCACTAGCATCGCAGCGTTTGCCAAGGCCTCTTTGGTTTTAATGAAAGCGGCCACGGCCTCCTCATCCCAGGTAATGTCCTTGCCCTTACCCGACATCAGGGCGAACAGGGGGCGCATGATTCGGGTTGCTGAGGGGAGGAAACGGTGGTAGAAATTCACCATACCCACGAATTCCTGCAGGCCTTTGGTTGTGTTGGGTTGGGGGAAGTGGCGGACCATGTCTACCTTGGCGGGCAGAGGGGTTGCCCCGTCTTTAGTAATCCTGAGGCCCAGGAAGTCGATGGTGTCGAGTCCGAACTGGCAGTTGGCCGGGTTGATTGTAAGGCCGAATTCGCTCAGTCGGTCGTAGAGTTGATGGAGGTGGGACTGATGCTCCTGACGACTACTGCTGGCTATGAGGATGTCGTCCAAATTGATGAATGCAAAGTCCAGGTCGCATGATCGTCGTATGATCCCCAATTCCTCCATCTTCTTGAAGTCCTCCTTCGCCAGTCGGCGCTTGTCCGGGGGGAGCCTTTGAGCACGGGCGTGGAGGGGTGGTCCCTGGGTCAGCGTGTGGTGCTGTATTCCGTGTCTGGGCATGGCTGCCGTAAACTGCGGTGTCAGAACTGATGGGAAATCTGCCAGGAACCTGGTGAATTCGTCGTCGGACAGTGTGATGGAGTCCAGGTGTAGGGCTGGCAACTTGGCTTCACCCAGGGAGAACATTTGAAAAGTCTTGGCGTGGACTAGTCGCTTCTCTTGCAGGTTGATCAGCAGGCTGTGAGCTCACAGAAAATCCGCCCCC
The DNA here is from genome assembly GCF_963921235.1 of Mobula hypostoma. Taxonomy (NCBI): domain Eukaryota; kingdom Metazoa; phylum Chordata; class Chondrichthyes; order Myliobatiformes; family Myliobatidae; genus Mobula; species Mobula hypostoma. The sequence continues at coordinate 141,613,462 of NC_086100.1, forward strand.
AGGAGTGGTTGGACGACGGCGGCCAGTGTGAAGTCCCACGTGAACTGGCTGGAGCTGAACTGTAGCCGCACCGTGCGGGTGCCGTAGGTCCGTATTGTGCTGCCATTTGCGGCCCTCAGGGTGGGTCCCGGTTCTCTGTTGTGGGTGTCGTAACTCGTTGGAGGTAAAACGCGGATCTCTGCTCCGGTGTCGACCAAAAAGCGGCGTCCCGACTGCTGGTCCCAGACATACAGGAGGCTGTCCTGATGGCCAGCCGCCGTAGCCATCAGTGGCAGCTGGCCCTGGCATTTCCCGGGAATTTGCAGGGCGGTCTACAGCGGCAGGCCTCTGTGCCCCACCGCTGATGGTAGAAGCACCATTGTTCGTTGGGCTCCTCACTCCCGTCGTCGGGTTTTGTAGGCTCTGCTGCCGGGCCTGGTCTGGTCTGCTGTTGGGCACGCGGCTTGGTGATCTGTGTGACGGACACCCATCTCTCCTTCTTGGCATTCCACAGCACATCTGCCCGGGTCGCCACCTCCTGGGGGTCGCTGAAGTCTGTGTCAGACAGCAGCAGGTATATGTCCTCGGGCAGTTGCTCTAGGAACGCCTGCTCAAACATGAGGCAGGGTTTGTGTCCTTCAGCCGGGGCCAGCACTTCGTTCATTAATGCCAATGGCGGCCTGTCTCCCAAACCATCCAGATGCAGTAATAGGGCAGATCGCTCTCACCGTGAGAGTCCAAAAGTCCTTACGAACAGTGCTTTGAATGCTGTGTATTTGCTGTCCTCCCGGGGCGACTGTATAAACTCCTCAACTTGTGCAGCAGTCTCCTGGTCGAGGGAGCTCACCACGTGGTAGTAACGAGTGGAATCCAAGGTTATCTGCCGAATGTGGAATTGGGCTTCTGCTTGTTCAAACCATAGACGAGGTCGCAGCGTCCAGAAGCTTGGCAGTTTTAACGAAACTGCGTGAACAGATGCGGCGTTGGTCATTTCTGGTCCAAATATCGTTTGGGCCGTCGGGGTCACCAATTGTAGCAGTGTGCTACACACAGTGCTAGAATAACCACACGGAGTCGGTGAGTTGGAGTTGCGATAAAAGAGATTTATTCAAACTTCGTGGCCTCCTTAAAGCCTTCCCATTCTTGTCCTCCCTGGGCGGGACTGCTGTGGGGAATGCATATTCACAGACCCTTTTCGTGTGCAGGTTTTGGGGCCGGCCTCTCTGCCAGCGTACGCCGTATTGTGAGCCGGTTTGAGTGCGCTGGAAAGTGGGTCACCACAACATTTCACATACTTCACATACTTAACAAAGAAATAAAATGAAAATACATCAGGATAAAAATCATAGAAGCTCTCAACAACACACAGCTATTTCAAAATGACTGTGTACCTTGACATTCAAGAAACTCCAATAAAGGTTTCCACACATTTTCAAATTCTCCTGCCCTTCCTCTGGTTGTGTAAGTCAGTCTCTCCAATACAATACAAGATGTCATCTCCCTCACCCATATATGTAACGAAGGTATATCCATTTTCCTCCAAGATAAAGCTATCATCCTTCTGGCCTGCAGGAGTCCAAAGTCAATTAAAATTGACTGTTTTGAACTAACAGTGAAGTTCTTTGGATATATACCTAGTACACACATTTTTGCTCGGTGAGGCACCTTTACTCCAACAATAGATTAGATTCAACTTTATTGTCATTGTGCCGAGTACAGATACAAAGCCAATGAAATGCATTTAGCATCTGACCAGAAATGCAAAGAATAGTGTTATTTACAAAATAACTGCGAATAAGAAAAGTGAATATCAGATATAGTCTGAACACGCAGACTTGAGGAAATCTGTAGATGCTGGAAATTCAAGCAACACACGCAAAATGCTGGTGGAACGCAGCAGGTCAGGCAGCATCCATAGGAAGAAGCACAGAAACATCTGGCCTGCTGCGTTCCACATGCATTTTGTGCGTGTTGCTATAGCCTGAACAACTGTTTTCCAGTATTTTTTTAAATTTTGGACAGTCCCATACACAGTGAAACAGAGTACCCTTTTCTTCTAAGCATTTAACACAAGTGTCCAGGATGTCAGGGGACATCCTGGACACTTTTCTTTTAGTAATAGCTAGTGCTCTGTGAATGGGTCCGGAATTACTGGAATTTTCCTTGTGAGAGATGAGGGAAATTTGGGAGCCCTCTAGTCTCCCTGATAATTACAACTGTACAAAGTGCACTGAGCTGCAGCTCCTTAGAGACCATGTTAAGAAACTAGAGCTGCAGCTGGATGTACTTTGGCTCATACAGGAAAATGAGGAGGTGACAGATAGATCCTCAGGGAGATATCACCCCTAAGGGTGCAGGAGGCAGGTGCCTAGGTGAATGTCAAGAGAGGGAAAGGGAGCAGGCAGCCAGTGTCGAGTGCCCCTGTAGCTGTTCCCTTCAATAATAAGTATATTGCTTTCAATATTGCTGGGGCGGGAGATCTACCAGGGGAAGCCTCCAGGACCAGGTCTCTGGCACTGAGTCTGGCTCCGTGGCTCAGAAGGGAAGAAGAGAAATGCAGTAGTGATAGGGGATAGGAGCCTAAACTCTCCCTCTGCAACTGGATCCTAGACTTCCTGACTGGGAGACCTCTGTCAGTCCGGATTGGAAGCAGCATTCCAACACCATCACACTGAGCACAGGGGCCCCCCAGGGCTGTGTGCTCAGTCCACTGTTGTTCACTCTGCTGACCTACGACTGTGCTGTAACACACAGCTCGAACCACATCATCAAGTTCGCCGATGACACGACCGTGGTGGGTCTCATCTGCAAGAATGATGGGTCAGCATATAGAGAGGAGGTGCAGCGGCTATCGGACTGGTGCAGAGCCAATAACCTGTCTCTGAATGTGAATAAAACAAACGAGATAGTTGTTGACTTCAGGAGGACACGGAGTGACCACTCTCCGCTGAGCATCGACGACTCCTTCGTAGAGATCATTAAGAGCACCAAATTTCTTGGTGTTCACCTGACAGAGAATCTCACCTGGTCCCTCAACACCAGCTCCATAGCAAAGAAGGCCCAGCAGCGTCTCTACTTTCTGCGAAGGCTGAGAAAAGTCCATCTCCCACCCCCCATCCTCACCACATTCTACAGAGGTTGTATTGAGAGCAAACTGAGCAGCTGCTTCACAGCCTGGTTCAGAAATTGCACCATCGCAGATCACAAGACCCTGCAGCGGTTAGTGAGGTCAGCTGAGAAGATCATCGGGGTCTCTCTTCCCGCCATTACAGACCTTTACACCACATGCTGCATCCGTAAAGCAAACAGCATTATGAAGGGCCCCACGCATCCCTCATACAAACTCTTCTCCTTCCTGCTATCTGGCAAAAGGCACCGAAGCATTCGGGGTCTCACGACCAGACTATGTAACAGTTTCTTCCCCCAAACCATCAGACTCCTTAATACCCAGAGCTTGGACTGACACCAACCTACTGCCCTCTACTGTGCCTATTGTCTTATTTATTATTTATTGTAATGCCTGCACAGTTTTGTGCACTTTATGCAGTCCTGGGTAGGTCCGTAGTCTAGTGTAGTTTTGTGTTGATTTACTTTAGCTCAGTGTGGTTTTTATATTGTTCATGTAGCACCACGGTCCTGAAAAATGTTGTTTTGTTTTTACTGTGTGCTGTACCAGCAGTTATGATCGAAGTGACAATAAAAAGTGACTTGACTTGACTTGACTGTAATTAGAGGAGCAGACAGCAGACTCTGTGAGCGTGAAAGAGACACCCAGATGGTATGTTGCCAGGATCAGTTCCACAACGTTCTAAAGGGGGAGAATGAACAGCCAGAAGATGTGGTACATATTGGTACCAAGGACATAAGCAAAAAAAATGGAAGGAGGTTCCAAAGAGATAATATAGGGAGTTATAGAGAGATCTGAAAAGCAGGCCTTACTGGGCAATCTAAAGATTGCAGCCTGTGTAACCACCAGTGAGGGTAGGATAATTTGGCAGGTGAATGCCTGGCTGAGGAATTGGTGCAAGGGGCAAGGTTTCAGATTTCTGCTTCATTGGACCTCATCTGGGGAAGGAGTTACCTGTACAAAAAGATGGGTTGCACCTGAACCCGAGGGGGCCAATATCTTTGTTGGCAGCTTTGCTAGGGCTGTTGTGGAGTGTTTAAACTAACTTGGTAGGCAGATGGGAACTGGGGTGATAGGGCTGAGAGTGTGAGGACATATAGCTGACAGGTCAGAATTGCAGTCAGTGGGATGAGTAAAAGTGGAGTCAAAACAAAAAGGATGATGAGTACAAGACCGAAGTTGTTATATTTGAATGCACACAATGTATGAAATAAGGTAGATGATCTTGTGGTGCAGTTGGAGATTTGCAGGTATGATGTTGTGGGCAGCTCTGAGTTCTGGCTGAAAGAAGATCATAGTGGCAGCTTAGCATTCAAGGAAACACACTGTATTAAAAGGATGGACAGATAGGTAGAGGGGGTGGGATGGCTCTGCTGTTTAAAAAAAAGATATCAAATCCTTAGAAAGAGATGACATAGGATTGGAAGATGTAGAATTCTTGAGGATAGAGTTAGAAAACTGAAGCTTAAAAAGACCTGATGGGTTATTTACAGGCCTCTGAATAGTAGTCACGATGTGGGCTACAAATTACAATGGGAGATAGAAAAGACATGTCAAAAGGGCAATGTTGTGATAGTCATGAGGGGGATTTCAATATGCAGGCAAAATGGGAAAATCAGATTGGTGCTGGATGCCAAGAGAGAGAACTTGTAGAATGTCTACGAGAAGTGGCAATTTTGGATTGGGTATTGTGTAATGATCCAGATTTGATGATGAAACTTAAGATAAAGGAGCCCTCAGGGGACAGGGATCACAATGATAGAATGCACCCTGCAGTTTGAGAAGGAGGGCTAAACTCAGTATTAGAGTTTAATCAGTATTAGAGTAGAATAATGGAATTATAGAGGCATGAGAGAGGAGCTGGCCAAAGATAATTGGAAGGGGACACTTGAAGGGATAATGGCAGTGCAGCGATGGCAGGTGCTTCTGGGGGAAATTTGGAAGGTACAGGAAAGATACGTACCAAAGGTGAAGAAGTATTCTAAAGGGAGCATCCATGATTGACGAGGGAAGTAAAAGACAGTATAAAGGGAAAAGAGAGAGCATGTGATATAGCAAAAATTAATGGCAAGTTGGAGGATTGGGAAGCTTTTAAAAACTAACAAAAGGCGACTAAAAAGCCATAAAGAGAGAAAAAAAGAAATATGAGGGGAAACTACTCAGGGGAAAGAACTTGAGAAGCTGAAAAGCCTGAAAGGAGCTGTCACATGGACCAGATGAACTACACATCAGGATTCTGAAAGAGGTAGCTGAAGAGATTATAGAGGCATTAGTAATGACCTTTCAAGAATCATTAAATTCTGGAATGGTTCCTGAAGACTGGAAAATTGCAAATATTTCTCCAGTATTTATGATGAGAGGGAGGCAGAAGACAGGAAATTATAGGCCAGTTAGCTGACTTCACTGGTTCAAAAGATATTGAAGTCTGTTATTAAGGGTAATGTTTCGGGGTACTTAGAGGCAAATGATAAAATAAGCTGTAGTCAGCATGGTTTCCTCAATAGGAAATCTTGCTGAGCAAACCTATTGGAACTTCTGGAGGAAATAACAAGCAGGATAGACAAAGGAGAATTGATGGATGTAATCTGCTTGGATTTTCAGAAGGTTTTTTATAAGTTGCCACACATGAGGTTGCTTAACAAGATAAGCGCCCATAATATTACAGGAAGTACGCTAGTATGGTTAGAAGATTGGCTGACTGGCAGGAGGCAAAGAGTGGGAATAAAATGCCCTTTTCTGGTTGGCTGCCAGTGATTAGTGGTGTACCACAGGTGTTGGTCTTGGGACCGTCTCCTTTCAGATTCTATGTATGTATGATTTGGATGAAAGAATTGATGGTTTTGTGGCCAAGTTTGCAGATAACATGGAGATAGGTGGAGGGGCGGACTGTGGTGAGGAAGCAGGGTTTATGCAGAAGGACTTAGACAGATTGGGGGAATGGGCAGAGAAGTGACGAATATAAGGTAGGGAAGTGCATGGTCATGCACTTTTGCACAAGGAATAAAGGCATAGACTTTTTTCTAAATGGGAGAGAATTCAACAATCAGAGGAGCAGAGGGGCTTGGGAGTCATCATGCAGGATTCCCTAAAGGTTAACTTGTCAATGGTAAGAAAGGCAAATGCAATGTTATCATTCATTTTGAGAGGACAAGAATATAAAAGCAAGGGTGTAATGCCTTGTCTTTATAAGGCATTGGTCAGACTGCACTTGAAAATTGTGAACAGAATTGGGCTCCTCATGTAAGAAAAGAAGTGCTGACTTTGGAGAGTGTACAGAGGAGTTTTATGAGAATGAGCCCAGGAATGAAAGGGTTAATATTCACTGGAGTTTAGAAGAATGAGGGGGATCTCACTGAAACCTAACAAAGATTGAAATGTCTGGATAGACTGGATGTGGAGAGGATGTTTCCTATAGTGTGGGAGTCTGGGACCAAAGGACACACCATCAAAATTGAGGGACATCAATATAGAGCAGAGATGAGGAGGAGTTTCTTTAGCCAAATGGTAGTGAACCTCTGGAATTCACTGCCACAGATGGCTGTGCAGGCCAAGACATTGGGTATATTTGAGGTGGAATTGATAGATTCTTGATTAATCAGGGTGTCAAAGGTTTTGGGAAGAAGGCAGGAGAATGGGGTTGAGAGGAATGATGGGTCAAGTATAACGAAATGGCAGAGCAGATGCAATGGGCCAAATGGCCTAATTTTGCTCCTAAGTGCTACGTTCTTATGGATTGAACTCTGATGCTCCGAATTGTAATTACATCGTGCTAACCACTACGCTACTGTGGTACCCTCTTCACCACTATCATCACCGATTAACTGGACTCTGGCCACAAGCAATCATTACTCAATCATTATTTATTTTACTTGTGTAAGCAGAGAACAGCATCGCCTTTGTCACTATATTGTTCTAAAATCAGAACAGAGAAATGCGATTTTTTATACAGAATTGACTTTATCAGTTACGGATATTGATCATGTGGTAAACTATGTATGTTTGAATTTCTTACTTGCAAAATCAATCACCATTCACAATAGAGGTGTTAAAAGTCAATAGAAACTACAAGGTGACAACCAAAGATATTTTGAAATTAATCAAGCAATTGTCTCTTAGCTCATATCTATGTTTTGCATCATTTTGTTATCTCGTCTCCAGTAAGTGAAACTCATCTCTAGTAAATGAAAATGGCTCCAGGATTCTGGTCTGTAAAGGGAGGCAATGCTGTTCACAGAACTTTCTTGCCTGGTTGTCTGCACCCAATTTGCAATCATCCTTGCCTGGATATTGTGTTAACTCTTGCCTAACCATATGTTGCACACCACCATAAGGAGTCTATCATCAGGGCATCATTAGGAAAACCCATGAAAATAAATGTCTAAGTTTGGAGCTTTCCTGCACACCTGAGGATCACTTTGGTGGTATTTTTCTAGAACTATTAAAGCATTTAATTTTCTCTATTCTTCTGTAGATCTAATGAAAGGAGACCAACTTGAAATTTGATCTCATTTGTCTTTCGAAGGATGTCTCGTATCCATCTATCATCAGCATTTTTCTAAATGGGACAAGTATCAAAATCAATGGAAATGCCTGTTCAGGTAAGAGCTCCTATACTGTCCTCTACACACTCAGATGAAAAAGTTTGTGAAATCTGATATCAATCTCATTATCAGTTCTATAGTACTCAGCATTAAAACTGAAAACTACGATAATATAGCATATTAGTCGAGCAACACCTTATATTCTATCCGGGTAGTCTCTCGCATGATGATGAAACCCAATAGTATGAATGGCAGCGATGCTTCACTACCAGATGGACTCAACGCCTTCTATGCACACTTTGAAAGGGAGAACACAACTACAGCTGTGAAGATCCCTGCTGCACCTGATGACCCTGTGATCTCTGTCTTAGAGGCTGAATTAGACTGTCTTTAAAGAGAGTGAACCCTCATAAGGCAGAAGGTCCTGATGGAGTACCTGGTAAGGCTCTGAAAACCTGTGCCAAACAACTAGCAGGAGTATTCAAGGACATTTTCAACCTCTCACTGCTATGGGCAGAAGTTCCCACTTGCTTCAAAAAGGCAACAATTATACCAGTGCCAAAGAAGAATAATGTGGGCTGCCTTAATGACTATCACCCAGTAGCACTCACATCGGCAGTGATGAAATCCTTTGAGAGGTTGGTTATAACTAGACTGAACTCTTGCCTCAGAAAGGACCTGTACCCATTGCAATTTGTCTATCACCACAATAGGTCAACAGCAGATGTTCAATGGCTCTCTGCATGGTTTTAGGCCACCAAGACAACACAAACACCTATTTCAGGATGCTGTTCATCGACTATAGCTCAGTATTTAATACCATAATTCCCACAAACCTGTTTGAGAAGCTGCAGAACCTGGGCCTCTGTACCTCCCTCTGCAATTGGATCCTCGACTTCCTAACCCGAAGACTACAGTCTGTGCGGATTGATGATAAAATATCCTCCTCGCTGACGATCAACACTGGCGCACCTCAGAGGTGTGTGCTTAGCCCACTGCTCTACTCTCACTATACACATGACTTTGTGACTAGGCATAACTCAAATACAATCTACAAATTTGCTGATGATATAGCCATTGTTGGTAGAATCTCAAGTGGTGACGAGAGGGCGTACAGGAGTGAGATATGCCGACTAGTGGAATGGTGCTGCAGCAACAACCTGGCACTCAACATCAGTAAGATGAAAGAGCTGATTGTGGACTTCAAGAAGGGTAAGACAAAGGAGCACATTCCAATCCTCATAGAGGGATCAGAAGTATCAGAAGTGGAGAGAGTGAGCAGGTTCAAGTTCCTGGGCATCAAGTTCTCTGAGGATCTAACCTAGTCCCAACATATTGACGTAGTTATAAAGAAGGCAAGACAGCTGCTGTACTTTATTAGGAGTTTGAAGAGATTTGGCATGTCAACAAATACACTCTTAAAACTTCTATACTTGTACCATGGAGAGCATTCTGACAGGCTGCATCACTGTCTGGTATGTGGGGGCTACTACACAGGACCGAAAGAAGCTGCAGAAGGTTGTAAATCTAGTCAGCTCCATCCTGGGCACTAGCCTACAAAGTAACCAGGACATCTTCAGGGAGCGATGTCTCAGAAAGGTAGCATCCATTACTAAGCACCTCTATCACCCAGGGCCTGCCCTTTTTTCACTGTTGCCATCAGGTAGGAGATACAGAAGCTTGAAGGCACACACTCAGCGATTTAGGAACAGCTTCTTCTCCTCTGCCGTCCGATTCCTAAACGGACTTTGAAACTTTGGACACTACCTCACTTTTTTTTAATATACAGCATTTGTGTTTTTGCATATTTAAAAAAATCTATTCAATATAAGTAATTGATTTACTTGTTTATTTATTATGTTTTATTTTATTTTTTTTTCTCTCCCTGCAAGATTATGTATTGCATTGAACTGCTGCTGCTAGGTTAACAAATTTCACATCACATGCCGGTGATAATAAACCTGATTCTGATTCTGATTCTAAACATTAACACAAGAGATTCTGCAGTTGCTGGAAATCCTAATGAAGGGAAGGGTCTCAGCTCAAAATTTCAACTGTTTACTCCTCTCCATAGATGCTGCCTGACTTGTGGAGTTCCTCCAGCATCTTGTGTGGGTGACATGAACATTGATTTCTCTAACTTCCTCTCTCCTTCTCTCTTTTACCTTTCTGCTTCCCCTCTTTCCCCTTGAAGGCACCTCACCTGCCTATCAACTCCCTCTGGTGCCCCTCTTCCTTCCCTTTCTCCCATGGTTCACTCTTTTTCCTATCAGATTCCTCCTTCTCCTGTCCTTTACGACCCAGCTTCTCACTTCACACTCACTCCCCACCCACTTACCTTCCCCCTTATCTGGTTTTACTTATCAATTGCCAACTTGTACTATGTCCCCCTCCCAGCTTTTTATTCAGCTTCTTTCCCCTTCCTTTCCAGTCCTAATGAAAGTCCTCAGCCTGAAATATTGACTGATCATTCCTCCAAATAGTTGCCATCTATCCTGCTGAATTCTTCCAGCATTTTCTGTGTGTTGCCCTGGATTTCCAGCATCTGCAGAAGTTCTTGTGTTTATAATATTTTTTTTAGAATTTAGTTACCAAAATAAATTTATGCATAGAAATAAATTTATTTATTACTTTCAGATGGATAATATCTACAGTTGGTTCTCTTTACGTGATGGCAGTGTATATTAAAGATATAAGACTAAATATTAATGTGAGATTCCATTTTAAATCCTTGTTTTTCTTGATTAAATATCCTGTTGTGGTAGAGAGAAACCGAATTGATCTTTTGCATCGCACTGAGGAAATTTCCCATAGAAGTGGAATTTATCAGTAGGAAGCTGTTCTACTAATATTGGCTGCACTCTATAAACAAGGTCATCCACTTTACAAAAGTTGATTTGTGTTACGTAGATGACACTTGTATTTGTTTGCACTCTCAGGCTGCGCTCCATGCTGCTGTTGCCTCGTTCACAAGTGGGTAGGCCTTACACACATCATCTGCCTGTTAAACTGACCCTGATGTACAACAATCCCTTTGATTTGCTGTAAAGCCCTGTAAAGTGTGGACAACATCCAGCATTCTTAGCAGCCACCTCTCAGTGTAGGCAAACATTGATGATGAAATTTACCGCTTGCTCACTTTGCAAGGCAAGTCTTTGGACAACTGAGGAAAAAGGTGTTTGTAGGTAAGGATCAAGGCTGAGAAGGAGGAGGTGTTTGTTGGCTGAGGCAAATCAGGGTGGACAAATCTCCGGGGCCTGACAAGGTGCTCCCTCGAACTCTGTGGGAGGCAAATGTAGAAGGGGCCTAGTAGAGATGTTAAAATCATCCTTAGCAGCAGGTGAGGTATTAAAAGGTTAGAGGAAATCTAATGTTATTCCGCTGTTTAAGAAAGGCTCTGAAAACAAACCAGGAAGTTATAAACATAAGAAAAATTGTAGATGCTGGAAATCCAAGCAACATACACAAAATGCTGGAGGAACTCAGCAGGCCAGGAAGGTCCTGATGAAAGGTCTTGGCCCGAAATGTCGACTGTTAATACTTTTCCATAGATGCTGCCTGGCCTGCTGTGTTCCTCCAGTATTTTGTGTAAACAGAGAAATTATAGGCCAGTGAGCCTGATATTAGTAGTGGGAAGGTTATTGGAAGGTATTCCCGCATGGAATGTTGGTTAAGAAGTTTCAGTCATATGGCATTCAAGACGAGGTAGTAAACTGGATTAGACATTGACTTTGTGGAAGAAGCCAGTGAGTGGTAGCAGATGGTTATATCTCTGACTGGAGGTCCATGACCAGTGGAATGCCGCAGGGATCAGCTTGGGTTCGTTGTTTGTTGCCCTCTATATCGATGATCTGGATAATAATGTGGTTAACCGGATCAGTGAATTTGCGGATTATACCAAGACTTGGGACATAGTGGACAGCGAGGAAGGATACCATGGCTTGAGAGGGATCTGCATCAGCTGGAAAAATGGGCTGAAAAATGGTAGATGGAATTTAATACTGACAAGAGCGAGGTGTTGCACCTTGTTAGGACCAACCAGGGTAGGTCTTACACAGTAAATGGTAGGGCATTGAGGAGCGCTGTGGAACAAACTATCTGGAAATACAGGTCCATAATTCATAGCAAGCGCTGTCACACGTAGATAGGGTCCAAGAGAAAGCTTTTGCCATATTGACCTTCATAAATCAAAGTATTGAGTACAAGTGATGGGATGTTATTTTAAAATTGTTTGAGATGTTGGTGAGGCCTAATTTGGAGTATTGTGTAAAGTTATGGTCACCTACCTACAGGAAAGATGTTAATAAAATTGAAAGAGTACATTGAAACTTTACAATAATATTACCGGGACTGGAAGACCTGATTTATAACGAAAGATTGAGTAGGTTAGGACTTTAAATTGCAGCAAATCTGTGGGATTCATTGCCAGAGGCAGCTGTGTAGGCCAAGTCTGAGATTGATAGATTCTTGATTGGTCAGGGCATGTAGAGATATGGAGAGACGGCAGGAGATTGGGGCTGAGAGAAAAAATTGATCAGCCATGATGAAATGGCAGAGCAGGCTTGATGGGTCAAATGGCCCAATTCTGCTTCTATGTCTTACAGTCTTTAATCCTTGGAATATAGGGGAGATTTGATAGGGGTATACAAAATTATGAGTGGCTTGGACAAGGTGAATGCAATCAAGGTTTTTACACTGAGGTTGGGTGGGACTATAACTAGAGGTCATGGGTTATTGGTGAAAGGTGAAAAGTTTAAGGGGAACATGAGAGGAAACTTCTTCACTCAGAGGGTGGTGAGAGTGTGGAACAAGTTGCTAGTGTTAGTGGTGGATGTAAGCTTGATTTCAATGTTTACGAGAGATTTGGATGGGTACATGGATTGTCAGGGTATGGAGGGCTATGGTTCTAGTACCAGTCAATCAGAGTGAGCAGTTTAAGTGGTTCAGCAAAAGCTATATGGAATGAAAAGCCTGTTTCTGTGCTATATTTTTCTATGACTCTATGACTCCATGAGACCCATATATGAGTATTTGGATAAACAGGGGTTGATTCAGAATATTCAGCATGGCTTCGTGCATGGTAGATCATGTCTAACCCATCTTATATAGTTTTTCAAAGATGTTACCATAAGACCATAAGATATAGGAGCTGAATTACGCCCTTTGGTCCGCTGAGTCTGCTCTGCCATTTCATGGGGGCTGATCCAATTTTCCTCTTAGCTCCAATTTCCTGCCTTCTCCCTGTATCCTTTCATGCCTTGACCACACCAATCAATAATCTATCAAGCTCAGCCTAAAATACACGTAAAGACTTGGCCTCCACAGCTACTTGTAGCAAAGAATTCCACAAATGCACCACTCACTGGCAAAAGGAATTCCTCCTCATCTCCAGTCTAAAAGGATGCCCCTCTATTTTGAGGCTTGTGTCCTCTGGTCTTAGACTCTCCCATCATAGGAAACATCCTCTCCACATCCACTTTATAAAGGCCTTTCACCATTCAATAGCTTTCAATGAGATCACTCTCTTTCTTCTGAATTCTAGTGAATACAGACCCAGAACCACCATATGCTCTTCATATGACTAGGTATTCAATCCTGGAATCATATTTATGCTACAAACACGAGGAAATCTGCAGATGCTGGAATTTCAAGCAACACACATAAAAGTTGCTGGTGAATGCAGCAGGCCAGGCAGCATGTATAGGAAGAGGTACAGTCGACGTTTCGGCTCGAGATCCCTCGTCAAAACTAACTGAAAGAAGAGCTAGTAAGAGGTTTTCATCTCTTACTAGCTCTTCTTTCAGTTAGTCCTGACGAAGGGTCTCGGCCTGAGATGTCGAGTGTACCTCTTCCTATATATGCTGCCTGGCCTGCTGCGTTCACCAGCAATTTTTGTATCGTTTTCATGAACCTCTTTCGAGTCCTCTCCATTTTCAACACATTCTTTCTAAAACAAGTGGTTACAGGGAAATATGATGAAGGTAAGGCAATGGAAGTTGTCTAAATGGACTTCAGCAAGGCATTTGACAAGATACACATGGGAGGGTGGTCAAAAAGGTTTAGTCACATAGCATTCAAAATGAGGTAGTAAATTGTATTAGACATTAGCTTTGCAGGAGAAGCCAAAGAGTGGTAGTAGATGGTTGCATCTCTGACTAGAGTCCTGAGAATAGTGGAGTGCTGCAGGGACTGGTGATGGGTACATTGCTGTTTCTCATCTATATCAACAAACTGGATGATAATGTGGTTAACTGGATCAGCAAATTTGCAGATAACACCAAGATTGTAGTGCAGTGGACACCGAAGAAGAATAGCAAAGCTTGCAGTGGGATCTGGACCAGCTGGAAAAATGGGAAAAACTTTTGGTATCCTTTTTGATATTGTTGGCTAGCTGACCTTCATATTTCATCCTTTCCCTCCTTACGGCTTTTCTAGTTGCCTTTTGTTGATTTTTGAAAACTTTCCAATCCTCTAACTTCCCATTAATTTTTTGCTTTGTTATAAGCACTCTCTTTTGCTTTTATGTTGGCTTTGACTTCCTTCGTCAGCCATCATTGCATCATCCTGCCTTCAGAATGCTTCTTCTTTGGGATGTAACTATCCAACACTTTCTGAATTTCTCACAGAAAAACTAGCCATTGCTGATCTAGTAGTGTCCCTTTCCAATCAACTTTGGCCAGCTTAGCTCTCATGCCTCTGTAATTTCCTTTACTCTGTTGTAATACTGATACATCTGACTTTTATCTTTTCCCTCTCTAACTGCAGGGTGAATTCTATCATATTATGATCACTATCTCCTTAGGGTTTCTTTACCTTAAGCTCCCTAATCAAATCTGGTTCATTACACAACACCCAATCCAGATAGCCGATCCCCTTGTGGGCTTAACAACAAACTGCTCTACAAAGCATTTTTGTAGGCATTCTACAAATTCTCCCTCTCTTGGGATCCAGCACTAACCTGATTTTCCTAATTTACCTGCATATTGACATCCCCATGATTATTGTAACATTGCCCTTTTGACATGTATTTTTTTTTATCCCCCATTGTAAGTTGTAGCCCACATTCCAGCTACTGTTAGGAGGCCTGTATAATAACTCCCATCAGAACCTTTTTTGCTCTTGCAGTTTTTTAACTCAACCATAAGGATTCTACATCTTCTGATCCTATGTCACCTCTTCTCAGGATTTGATTTAATATTTTTACCATAGAGCCACGCCCCCTCCCCCCCCCTCTGCCTACCTGCCTGTCCTTTTGATACAAGGTGTATCCTTGGATGTTAAATTCCCAACTATTACCTTCTTTCAGCCATAACTCAATGATGCCCACAACATCATACCTGCTAATCTCTGACTGTAACTACAAGATCATCTACCTTATTCTGTACATTGGTTGCATGCAAATATAACACCTTCAGTTCTGCATTTTACTGATTTTTCACCTGTCACCTACCAGCCTTCTCCTTCCCACCCTCCCCCCACCCTCTTTATAGGGCCTCTGCCCCTTCCCTCTTCAGTCCTGATGAAGGGTTCTGGCCCGAAATGTTGACAGACCATTTCCATGGATGCTGCCCGACCTGCTGAGTTCCTCCAGCGTGTTGTGAGTGTTGCTTTGACCCCAGCATCTGCAGAGTATTTTGTGTTTTGTCACCCTTTCCTGTCACAGGACTAAATGACTAGGTGGACAGAGGGAAAATATTCAAGAATGTATTCAACTATTCCTTGAAAAATGTGACATCCCCATGAACTTTCGGATTTACATGGCTGTTCAGGGTGTTGGATGATCGTTCAAGATGTTATTGAGAATGTTGACCCCTGTGTCAGGAGTACACAAAAGCCCTGGATGAAGAGCAGAAGGAACTCATCAACTTGCAACCTTACCACCCGCTTTTTTTTCGGACACCTGCAAAGATCACATGGTCACCATACTGGCCTTATCATCTCAGAACCAAAACATACCAAGAGGAAGCAAGTCATCCTTGATCCTAAGGGATTGCCTAAGAAGGAGGTCATGCATTTTCACTATAAGAATAATAAATAAGCCACAATGGTTACATTTGCACACCCTCTAGTGGTTAATTTCAGCTCACTAACAAAGACAATATTTAGGGACAGATTAACATCTATTCTACTGAGAATGAATGTGATAGTGTTAGCATTTAAGAAAGAGAAGAGTATAATTTCCATGAAACAACTTCTCTCTCCCAAAACCAAAGATTAAATTAAGAACAGAAGCCAAAAAAACCTGGTAATAATTAGCAAGTCAGGCAGCATCTGTGGAGAACAAGAAACAAATTTAATGTTTCATGTCAATGACCATTCATCAGAATGAACTTAAAGCAGTGATTCCAACTTAAATCATAGGATATATTTGTGTTACCTGCATTAGAACAGTGGTCATAATTTTAAAATATTTAATTAACTGGAGAGGTCTTTGGAACCTCTTAAGATGACGCAGGGTTAGTAATGTTGACATTTCCATTCATTATTAAACATTTTCCTCTTGCTATATTTAGCTATTTGATATTGTTTAGCTGATTTACAAACTTCTGAACTCAACTCTGCTACAATGAGAAGCAAAGAATGCAGTAAATAAAGGACTGTATTTTGGCCTTGTTGAAGTTGCTGCCAGTCTTACTGCTGAGACCTTTCAGGTAACAATTTTGTCATCTGACTATTGTTAATTTATTTCAAGGCCCATATATTTCGGGTGGAAATTTCATAATTGGTTCTTTAATATTCTGAGCAGGGACAAATATGGCACCTTAGGTCTAAAAGTTTGAAAGAAGCCTATTGAAGCAATTATCAGAGAAAAGACCAAAGGATAAACAAAAAACTATTTAATGATTCCAGCTACTTGTTATTTTTGTGTTTTATAGCTTGCATAATTAAATGACAACAAAAAAGAAATGTATTGTGTGGCATTTTTTTATTGGTTTCATATGTGCATTCCCAATGTTTGAGGGGGTAGGGAAGGCATTGTAAAATGCTCTAACCATCTGTGCGGAATGATGCCAGACAATAGGTAATGCATCAAGTCTATGTTGGGAAGCATTTAAATAAACTGGAGTTGCAAATGATTACATGTTTGCTTTCCTATTTAAATGTTTGTTAGTGAAAATATCCTGAGGCTTTCTGTTTCTCTGTTCCTTTTACAGTTTTACCATATAGTGTAATGTATTTGCCCTTTTCTCATTGTTCCTCTCTGTGTTAAATTTCATCTGACTTTTATCCTTCAAGTTTATTAATCCACCATGATATTCTTTGCAGTTCTCTTCTCAGTCAACTAAACTCTCCATTTTTGGAATGCTTCCAAATTTTGATGTTGAACATTAGTTCCAGATGCAGGTTACTTTTCACGCAGGAATCCTAGTCCTAATTAAGATGATTTTTCAACTGTTTCTTCCATCACAAATTCTGCATGATCTGGTGTATACTTCCAGAATTTTCTGTTTAATAATACAAGAAATGTAAGCCAGAGTAGGCCGTTTGGATCCTGTCATTCGAGGGTGAGCTATTCAGATCAGATCAAAACTTTGCAATCCTACCATATCTAATCATGAACGATGCAGGAAAATTAAACAATCGATGAGCTAATGGAATGAGGTTATGCAAAGATTATCCCCGTATTCATTTTTGAAGAGCCCAGCACATGAGTGCTCTTCTTGAAATCACTAACATCAACCAATTCAATTTACTCTACGTGATAAGAACTGGACACAACAAAAGATACCAGATCATATGCCACTTTCTTACCAAAGCCTTCTTTTGCAAAACTAGCTATGCCTTACTATCTTGTTCCAGTACTCTTACAACCCAACAATCTGCAAAATTGCTCAAAATTATTCACAAAAAAACCGTCTGGTTAAGTCTATTATCAATCATCAGCAAAGTGTTGGAAAGTATCATCAAAAGTGCTATCACTTACTCACTAATAACCCTCTTACTGATTCCCACTTTCCTTTTGCCAGTATCACTCCGAATTACATTACAGCCTTGATCCAGACATGGACCAAGTGAGATGACAGTTACTGCCGTGGAATCAGGGCAGCATTTGACTAGGTCTGACACCAAAGAGAAGTGATAAACATGAAATCAATGGGCATCAAGCTGAAAACATTTGCAACATTTTGGACTATAGCTTGCACAAAGGAACGTGGTTTTAACTCAAACAAGAGAGACTGCAGATGTTGGAAATCTGGAACAACATATATAATACTGGAGGATCTCAGTGGCGCAGGCCACATCGAAAAAGTGGAAATGGACACGCGATACTTTGGGTTGAGATCTTTCATCAAGACTAGATGGTTTTGAACTACTTGTAAGTAATCCCATTCTCAAGACAACATGGTTTGGGCTCCTTAGGGAAACTTGCTAGGCTCAGCTATCTACAGCTGCTTCATCAATGTCTTCCTTACATCATAATGTCAGAGATGGGTCTGTTCTCAGATGTTGCTATAATATTGTATTCCATGCACAGCTCCTTAGGAAATGTATGTTCCTCTCACCATGTCCTTGACGACATTCAGAGATGCCCGTTAAGTGACAAAATGAGTAAGGCAATTCAATTGAACAGAAACATAAGAAGCTGCAGAATGTAGTGAACTAATCTACACATCACAAGAACAGCCTTCCTAACCATAGGTATTATCTGTATTAGGCGCTGCTTCAAAATACAATAACTGTTATGGAAGAATCCCACTATCGGGGCCATGTTATCTTCTCCCAGCTACCATGGGGCAGCAGATACAGAAGCCTAAAGTACAACACAACCAGGTTCAAAGACAGCTGCTTCTCTTCAATCACTCTTTTCTTGAACTAGCCTGCGCAACCTTGATATCTAATTCAGTATAGCAACACTATGATCACTTTGAAATACAATAGGCTAATTATGTTCTTTCTTATAAAAATAATGTATAATTTATGTGTTTCTTGTGAATGTTGTGCAAATGATACAATATGCTTGCCATGGTGCTACAATTAATTTATTTGTTGCACCCATGCATATATTTATGTGTACAGATAATAATAAAGACATTTATGCCACAAAGATGTCAGGAAATGTCCATCCCCAGTAAACTGGATTCTAACCAACTATAATAAACAGTCAGGTGCATGCAGTCATCAAGCCCCTCACCATCAATGTCCTGATATTGGCACAAGTCAGGAGTGTGATGGAATACCTTCCATAGCTCCAACATGTGCAGTTCAAACAACACTCAATATGTTCAACACCATCGAACCCAGTGCAAATAACTTGACTAAACTCAAGAAATTATGCAGATCTTAAGTCCAAAATGCTGGAGGAGCTCAGCAGGTCAGGCAGCATCCATGGAAAAGCAAAAATAGTTGATGACTTTTCAGCAACCTCTCAAAATATTCACCTTTGGTGTACAAATGTTGCAGATTTTACAATGTACAGAATTTATATTAGTCATTTAGGCTACTCTAAAAGTATCTCCAAAACTGGTGACAGATGACAACAAGAAGGCTTTAATTACCTGAGAGTATCAGTACCTGCTGGTTCCCTTTAGGTTACACACCATCTTGACTTGGAAATATATTACTAATCCTTCATAATCGCTGGGCCCAAATAATAGAGCATGCTAACAGCAATATAAGAGTATGCTTACTCAAAGAACTGCAGTGGTGCATTAAAGTGTTTTATCACATTCAAATAAAATTATAGATGGGCAATACATTCTGAATTTGCGTCCAATGCTCATATCTCAAAAGACATGAATGAACATGTCCCTGTACTCTCCATGTGTCTGCTCTACCATTCACTAACAATAGTTGGTCATTTACCCAGCAACATTTTCCTGCATTAACACAGCATCCCCTGATTCTCTTAATATTTAACGATGGCTCATTCTCCACAGCTATTTTATTTTTGTAAAGAATTGGGTCTTTATTGGTCATCCTTGGTAAAGAATTGCATATCATTTACTATCTTTATAATGAAGGAATGTCTAGTCATCACTCTCCTGAATGTTTGACCTTGAGTTTGAGAATGTGACCCTGGTTCCATTCACCTCAACGTGGAGAAGTATCACATCGGTGTTAATCTTGTCAAGCCCCTTGAAAGAATTTTGTTTCTTCGAATGAAATCACATTCATTCACTTAGAAACTTCAGGCTACTTTATCTCTCTCTGTGCCAGGATTGATCTGGTGAACAGCTGTTATACTCCTTTGTTATAAATACACTTTTCTTTGACTAGAGAGACCAGAACTTTTACAGAAGTATTCCAGGTAGAGCTTCGCCAGACTTTTTCCTTCTGGGTTTTTTGCCACCAAGAATGTGACTTGTGCAAGTGGCTCTGATGGAAACCATCAAATACTCCCGTTACATTCTGCTACAGCTGAGAACCACATCTACTGTACATCTAAGAACTGTACAGTTAGTAGTGTTGTTTTAATGCAACTAAAGATCCTATTACTACTTAAAATCAACAGAACTTGCAGAGGTTTCCCTTTAAGACAGCAGATGTCAAGAAGAAAGTGAAAGAGGTTGTGTCAAGCTGATTTAAAAGTTCATTTAAGGAAGCATGGCTTTCAGCTCCCAATACCGACCATCTTGTTGGCAAATGTGTAGTCTCTGGAAAATAAAATTGAAGATCTCAGAGCTGGAGTACTGTATCAAAGGGACATTCGGACCACTTGCGTTTTTGGGTACATGGAATCTTGGTTAACCCCCTACTTTCTAGATGCAGTGACTGAGATTGATGGGTTCACAATACACCAACAAGATAGGACTGCTGAGTCTTTCAAAGGCAGGAGAGGAAGAGTATTGCTTCATAATCAACTCATTGCAGTGTAGAAATGTGGCAGTGCTATCCCAGTCCTGATCACCAGACCTGGAACACCTTGCATTCAAGTGTCATCCATTTTATCTGTTGTGCGAGATTTCAGCAATCATCTTTGTAGCAGAGTACATCCCACTTCAGGCTTGTGTAAAACAGGCTCTGGACATACTGAATGATGTAATACAAGAAACAGCATATCCTCACACCTTCCCCATCATTTTGGGGGATTCTAACCAGGCCAACTTAAAAAGTCTCTCAATAATTATTACCA
The DNA here is from genome assembly GCF_963921235.1 of Mobula hypostoma. Classification (NCBI taxonomy): domain Eukaryota; kingdom Metazoa; phylum Chordata; class Chondrichthyes; order Myliobatiformes; family Myliobatidae; genus Mobula; species Mobula hypostoma. The sequence continues at coordinate 141,634,184 of NC_086100.1, forward strand.
ACAAATCATTTGTAGTACCAGAGAAATCAACACACTGGACCACTGTTACACCACCTTCAAGAGTGCTTACCGTGTTATTCCACACCCACACTTGGGTGTACTTCTATTCCCTGAGTATCCGCAGAGACTGAAGACTGCAGCACCAGTAATGAAGACCAAGAAGGTATGGTCAACAGGAGCATTCAGAGGGCTGCTTTGAATCGGTGGACTGGACTGTATTCAGGGATTCATCTTCAAGTCTGAAAGAGCATGCCACACCAGTCACTGACTTCATTAAAACCTGTGTTGGATGAGTGTGTGCCTACAAAAACTTACTGTACATATTGTACCCAGATCAAAAGCCATGGAGGAACCAGAAGGTTTGTGGTCTGCTAAGGGCTAGATCTGTGGCATTCAAGTCTACTAACCAAGGTTTGTACAAGAAAACCAGGTTTAAGAACATAAGAAATAGGAGCAGGAGTAGGCCATCTGGCCCATCAAGCCTGCTCCGCCATTCAATAAGATCATGGCTGATCTGGCCATGGACTCATCTCCACCTACCTGGCTTTTCCCAACAACCCTTAATTCCCTTGTGGTTTGTGGTGGGCTACCTCAAGAACTAAGGAACCACTCAGAGTGAAGGCAACATCAGATGCATGCCAACTCTGGCAGGGTTTGCAGGCCATTACTTCCTACAAAGCGAAACCCAATATCATGAATGGCAGTGATGCTTCACTTGCAGATGAGCTTAATTCCTTTTATGCTCATTTTTAAAGGGAGAATAAAACTACAGCTATGTGGATCCCTGAAGCATCCTGCGACTTTTGTCTCAGAGGCCGATGTCAGGCTATATTTCAAGACGGTGAACTCTCGCAAGGTGACAGGTCCCAATGGAGTAGCTGTTAAGGCTCTGAAGACCTGTGCCAACTGACTGGTGATGGTGTTCAAGGACATTTTCAATCTCTCATTGCTACAGTTAGAAATTCCCATCTGCTTCATAAAAGCAACAACTATACCAGTGCCCAAGAAGAGCAGGGCGAGCTGCCTTACTGACTATCAACTAGTAGCGCTCACATGACTGCCGATGAAGTGCTTTGTGAGGTTGGTTATGGCCAGAATCAACTCCTGACTCAGCAAAGACCTAGATGTACTGCTGCTTACCTACTTCAATGTCATTGGCTCTCCATGTGGCTTTAGACAATACAAATACCTATGTCAAAATTCTGTTTATTGACTATAGCTCAGCGTTTAACACCATCTTTCCCACAGTTCTGATTGGAAAGCTCCAGAATCTGAGCCTCTGTCCCTTCCTCTGCAATTGGCGCTTCAACTTCCTAACCGGAAGAACACAATCTGTGTGGTTTGGAAATAACATTTCCCACTAGCGGACAATCAGCATCGGCACACCATAAGTATGCATGCTTAGCTCACTATTCTACTCTCTCTACACCCATGGCTGTATAGCTAGGTGCAGCTCAAAGGCCATTTATAAATTTGCTGATGATACAGCCATTGTTGGCAGAATGTCAGATGGTGACGAGAGGGTGCACAGGAGTGAGATGTACCAGCTAGTTGAGTGGTATCACAGCTGCAACCTTGCACTCAATGTCAGTAAGACCAAAGAACTGATTGTGGACTTCAGATGAGGGAACACACACCAGTCCTCATAGAGGGATCAGAAGTAGAAAGAGTGAGCAATTTCATGTTCCTGGCTGTTAATATCTCCGAGAATCTAACATGGACCAAGCATATCAATGCAGCTACAAAAGAGGCACAACAGCAACTATATTTCATTCTGAGTTTGAGGAGATTTGGTATGTCACCTAAAACACTTACAAATTTCTACAGATGTACCGTGGAGAGCATTTCTAACTGCCTGCATCACTGACTGGTATTGGGGTTGGGGGGTGCAGTTTCAGCTACTGCACAGGATTGAACTAAACTGCAGAGAGTTGTAAACTTCATCAGTTGCAGCATGGGTTCCAGCCTCCGTGGTATCCAGGACATCCTCAAGGAGAGATGCTTCAAAAAGTCTGTATCATTATGGACTCCCAGCACTCTGGATATGCCCTCTTGTCAATGCTACCATCAAGAAGGAGGTCACAGACTTAATAATTCAGAAACAGCTTCTTCCCCTCTACCATCTGATTTCTGACTGGCCATTGAACCCATGAGCACTACCACACTACTTTTTAAATTTCTATTTTCTTTTGCACTATTTAACTTAACTATTTAATTATGATGTTGAAAGACCCGAAACACCCGATGATTCCAGGAACATCACTGAAGATGTGTCCAGAAGCATCAGTAGATGTATGTGCACAACTGTAATTCACAGTTTTTTCTCTATTGTTATGTAATGCATTGTATTATTAACACATTTCATGACATCTGCCAGTGATGTTAAATGTGATTCTAATTCTGATTCTAACGTAATTGTGGTATTGTGATATATTTTCATTCGTACTCAAATTCTCTTGCAGTAAAAGAACCAGATATTATTTACCTTTTTAAATTTTTGCTGCATGCTTTTATTATCTCAGCATTGCTTTCTGCCATTTAGTCACTGATCAACTCTACTCTGTTTTAGAAACAACTTTCCAGCCTATTCTGTTGCACTCCCTCTTTCACTGTGTCACTGTAATTTTTTTCCCAGTCCTCCTCACACTATTGGTATTCAGCATTCTGTGCACTTTGTTATTTTCTCAAAGGTCTTCTAATAAAATTAATAATAAGGTTTATCTTTTACAAAATATATTTGCATTCCTTAGTTGAAATCTCTTTCTCAGTAGTGTGTAAGATCCTGGTGAACAAAATTCAGATGTGCGTGAACTCTATTGATATTATTGTAAGTAAATCCTTGATTCAATTATAATAAAGCATGTAGTTTTAACTCAGACAAAAGAACAGATGTTAACAAATTGGAAACCATTTCACACATCACCACGTTACTGAAATAGAAACTAATGTAAAAATACATTGGCAATCAAATGACACCCACTTTTATCTTGCAGTTACATAAGATATTCACTCTGATGTGCAGTTTCAGTGGTCCCTATTTTTAGCAGAGTCACTGGTACCCAACTCTATTAAACACAGCTGAATTTTTACATTTATGTAAATTCTCAGGCAATTATTTGTATCACCAGTGATGGCATATGCAGCACATGACAGTAAATTGATTTACAAATACAGGTTCAAAGGTTCAAAGGTTTATTTTTTTTGATCAACATATGTATGCAGTATATATATCTGAGATTCGTCTTCTCCGAATATCCACGAAACAAAGAAAACCATGAAAGTTGTTCAAAGGAAAACATCTAACCTCCTCCACAGAAAAAGAAACCTTACAAATTGCCCCAAATTAAATCATTCAATGACAACAAGAGCATCAATTTACCATCCACCGCCCCCCCCCACACACACAGAAAAACAAATCAGGTGAACTTGAGAACATAAAACACCAACCCCCACCCCCGCACAAAAAAAACTTGCAGACTTGCTAAATTAAATTACTCAGATGGCAGCAAGAAAGAAATGGGCAAGAAGACAGAACATAAACGGCATAAAACCAAAAAAAGAGTCAAGTCCAATCTGTAAATAGGCCATCTCACACAGACACACAATAAAGGTATGGTTGCATCAAATTGTTTATGCTATCATTTTTAGACTTCTCTTTCATAATAAACTAAATAAATCCATGACCATTTAAGTTAAAATTTCTGTAGGAAACTGTCAATTGCTGTAATTTACTTTTATGACATTTCTGACCGAATTCATTCGGGGTGGATCCCATGTTCTTAATGATATCATATTAAGGACCAAATTTCTTTAGTCATTGCTATCATAAATCAAAGATGAGCATAAAGATTAACATTAAGATTAAGAAAATGTCACACTTTATTCTACTGAATTAATTACCTAGTCATTAATTAAACAGGAATTTCTGAAGACACTGGGAATTCAGTGGAGTTCTGCAAGATAACCTAATGGCCAACTGTTGGCTGTTATGGTGGTGTACATGAAAGATGTTTTAATGTATACTTAATTTATGATTAATACAAGGTGTTTTGTCTGTACATCTGTATGTTTACACATACAAAAAATTCAATCTTGTGTATACACAGACACACACATTAATAATTTATTTTTAGATCCATTCCCAGCAAAACATTCAGCTTATTGTAGTGCAATCCAATAAACTTTACAGAACTTTTTCATTTCCCAGCTAAGGCTTAACCTTCAATATGATATTATTAGATGACAGAGAAGATCATGCTTCTCATTATTTGTCAGTGAAACATTTGGATTTAGTTGCATCTAAAAGCACAGTTTTACAGTTAAATTCACTTAAGTCAAACTTTTACATTGTGGTGATACAAATTGGTAATCAGGTCTCTCAGGTAATTGGATAACCAGCTAAAAATGGTCAATTGAAGTCAGCTGTCTCATAAATACTTTCGAGTATTGATTTTTATGGGAAAATGATACTCTGATCCAAGATAAAAGCACAGAATCAAAAACTCTGACTTTGAGAGACAGAAAATTAGAGAAGTGATTTTAAATCAAGACATAGTTGAATCTTATGTAAATAGTAATTATTATGAATATTTACAAATAGACACAGATGCTTCAAAAATGGTAATAGTAGATTAGGGGTAGGATACATAATGCCTGATTGTAACATTAAAAAGCAGGTGAGGGTAAATGATGATTTCTCAGTGTATACAGGTGAAATGACAGCTGTACTATTAGCTTTGCACTGGGTAGAGGAAGTGTGACCATGAGAGTTGTAATATTGTCTGATTCAAGCACAACAATCAGGAGTCTAAAAGATTTACATTTAGACACAAGACCAGACATTATGTGTGAGATAATACAAACCTTATTTAGATTTAAAATGATGGGGCTCTGTATATGTTTTATGTGGGTTCCAGTACATGTTAGTATTAGAGGGAACAAGCAAGCAAATAAATTAGCAAAGGAAGTAACTAGACAAGCAGATGTGGACATTCAAACAATTCCAGTAAAAGAGAAATGAAGAACATTATTAAGTGGAGAAAACAATGGGATGAAGAGAGAACAGGAAGACATTTTTTATAATATCCAGAAAGAAGTGGGTTGGTCAAGGAATGCAGGAAAGAGCAGGAGTAGGAGGAGATAATATTGAGATTGAGGTTTGAGCACACAGGGTTACATAGGGCATTGTTTTAATGAAGAAACACAATAATAGGAGGCGTGAGCATTGTAATCAGCATGAAATAGCTGAGCATGTACTTGGCAGCTTGAGGAGATTTGCTCAGAGTTGAGCTGGAATCAGAGATTTTGGCACTGATGCAACAGGAAGAAGGAACATTATATGACTATTTCATGCAAAGAAGCAATCATAGTTTTTAGATTAAGAACTGTTGAAATGGTCATCAAGAATACTGGCAGGGAGACTATGAGTGAGGCATTAATGAAGATCCAGAAGGTAGAGCTGTAGAGCTTTCTATATTTTTCCACCTACTCAAGAGAAAAAAGGCTCTTGTAACATGAGTGGATGATAGAGGAGATGAGGGGTGCTTGACCAAGCTAATGACAATGTTATGATACAAATTGGGAGAGTGAAAGTTATTTGTTGTAGGGGGACAGTTTTATTAAAGGCACTGGTCTTACCAGTAGCAAACCTGATTCTGAAGGTTGTTTCCTATCCTGTACCAGGTTAAGGACATTTATCTGGGACTGGAAATAAACTTTAAGTGGGAGACGAAACATCCTATTGTAGTCGATGTGAAACGTAGAAAAGGCAATGTAGTAAATGTTGCTGAAGGAGTATGAGCATCTATAGTCCAAATTGAAGGGGAAAAATTAACAAAGATTATTGGTGGATTATAATGTGTTTACAGACATTTTCAATCTCTCCTTTTCCCAGTGTAGAGTGCCCTCCTGCTTCAAAACATCCACCATTGTTCCTGTACCTAAAAAGACCAAGGTAACATGTCTGAACGACTGGCATCCTATTGCACTCACCTCAATAATAAGCAAATGCTTTGAGAGGCTGGTCAAGGACTATATCTGCAGCTTGCTACCACCCACAGTGGACCTGCTACAATTCACCTACTGACACAACCAATCAACAAATGACATCATAGCCACTGCTCTGCACACTGTCCTTACACATCTGGAGAAGAAGGATGCTTACATGAGAAACACACATAAAAATTGTTGGTGAACGCAGCAGGCCAGGCAGCATCTATAGGAAGAGGTACAGTCAACGTTTCGGGCCTGGTCAGGCCTGAAACGTCAACTGTACCTCTTCCTATAGATGCTGCCTAGCCTGCTACATTCACCAGCAATTTTTATGCGTGTTGCTTGAAATTCCAGCATCTGCAGATTTCCTCGTGTTTGCTTACGTGAGAATGCTGTTCTTGGACTACCATTCAGCATTGAACACCATAATTCCCTCCAGGCTCGACAAGAAGCTCAGAGACCTCGGCCTTGACCCTGCCTTGTGTAGCTGGATCTTGGACTTCCTGTCAGATCACTTGGCAGGTGGTATGAGTGGGCTCCCTCACCTCTGCCCCTCTGACCCTCAACACAGGAGCCCCTCAGGGCTGTGTACTAAGGCCCTCCTTTACTCTTTGTATACCAATGATTGTGTCGCCACCCACAGCTCCAATCCACTAATTAAATTTGCTGATGACACTACACTGATTAGTCTGATCTCAAATAATAATGAGGCAGCCTACAGAGAAGAAGTCACCACCCTGACACAGTAGTGTCAAGAAAACAAACTCTCCTTCAATATCACAAAAACAAAGGAGCTGGTTGTGGACTATAGGAGGAATGGAGACAGGCTATCCCCTATTGACATCAATGGATCTGGGATTGAGAGGGTGAACAGCTTTAAGCTCCTCGGCATAAATGTCACCGAGGTTCTCACTTGGTCTGTACATACCGGCTGTGTGGTGAAAAAGGCACAACAGCGTCTCTTTCACCTCAGATGGTTGAAGAAGTTTGGTGTGGGCCCCTAAATCCTAAGAACTTTGTACAGGGGCACAATTGAGAGCATCCTGACTGTCTGCATCACTGCCTGGTATGGGAACTGTACCTCCCTTAATCGCAGGACTCTGCAGAGAGTGGTACGGACAGCCCAGCGCATCTGTAGTTGTGAACTTCCCACTATTCAGGACATTTACAAGGACAGGTGTGTAAAAAGGGCCTGATGGATCATTGGGGACCTGAGTCATCCCAACCACAAACTGGTCCAGCTGCTACCATCCGGGAAATGGTACCACAGCCTAAAAGCCAGGACGAACAGGCTCCGGGACTGCTTCTTCCATCAGGCCATCAGACTGCTTAACTCATGCTGACACAACTGTATTTCTATGTTATATGGACTATCCTGTTGTACATACTATTTATTATAAATTATTATAAATTGCACATTGCACACTTAGACAGACGTAACGTAAAGATTTTTACTCCTCATGTATATGAAGGATGTAAGTAATGAAATCAATTCAATTCAATTCAATTTGGGCTACATGTCATTAGGGTAAATGAGATAGAGGATTTTAAAGAATGTCTCAAAGATCTGTATGGGACAAATTAGGAGGTGTTTCAATGGGATGGGCTTCACTTGACTTGGCTGTGACCAGTGTTCTAGTGAGCTTAGGGATAGCACTGTGGAGATGAAGCTTTAAACTAAACAGCAGGAATCAGGCTCTGGTGAAGAGAAATTTAAAAAAATTAAAGAGAATGTATAACCAATCATGCAGGATAACAAAATAAGTAATGATACAAGAGCTTGTCAGGGGAAAAAAAAATAGGAAATACAAATGTGATTTGAAAAAAATGACAAACGTAAAGGTTCATTCTCCAAATGTACATTCCAGTTGTAATAAACCTGAATGAATGGCACAAATAGAAATAAATGGGAATATTCTAATAACAAACCAAAGGACTGGTAGAAGAGTGGCCAACATTGTGAATTAAATATTCCATGATGTTTAACTTTTAGAGATGGACAAAATGTTGAGGGTAACAAATATGCCTCAAACAGGAGTTAAAATGTGGGCTATGAGGATATATCAGGTACTTTTATCAAGAACAATACAATAGTCATGGAAGACTTAAACTACATATAGATTAGGCAAACTAAGTTAACAGTAATAGTGTGGAATATTAGTTCATAGAAAGATTTTACTAGAGCTGAATGTTGAGGAACCAGTTAGGGAAGAGGCTTTTTTTTTACAGCTGGCATTGCATAATGATAATGGGTTGATTGAATCTGGTTATTTAAGAGCTGTTAGTAAATAATGGAAAAATACTGGAAGTGATTTAGCACAATCTGAAACTAAAGCTTAAATCAGAAAAATAAAATAAAGTACAGGGTTATTAGGAATGAACCGGCTACAAATTGAGAAACTGCATTGAGAAGTATGAAAGTAAACAAGCAATGGAAAGCATTTAAATAATTAATTAATGGGTTACAAGCATTACATATTCTCCTTCAGGCAAAATAACACAGAAAAGTGGTCCAAGCATGGTTATTATGTAAAATTAAAAACAGCTTTCGATCAGAGGAAAAAACTTACAATGGTGCCAAAACAGTGCTAAGTCTGGGGATTGGAAACATTTCAGAATTCAGCAAAGGAAAACCAAGATATTGATAAGAAACATGAAAGTAGAATATCAGAGAAGTCTTGTGAAAAGCATAAAAAATAGAGTGTTAAAAATGGAGAAAGATCAGCTAATGCTAATGTGGGCCCCTTACAGAACGAGACGGGAGAAAATATTCTGGGGAATATGGATACGGCAGAGACCTTTTTAAAAAGTGAAGGTTTTAATGGAAAACTGGCACATTAAAACCTACTGGAAATGAAAATAAAAGCTCCAGAGTGAATAAGAAACTTAAAGAAATTAGCCTTAGTAATTAATTGGACTGAAAACAATAAGAAATCAAGTCCTGCAACACACATCAAAGTTGCTGGTGAACGCAGCAGGCCAAGCAGCATCTATAGGAAGAGGTGCAGTCGACGTTTCAGGCCGAAGGGTCTCGGCCTGAAACGTCGACTGCACCTCTTCCTATAGATGCTGCTTGGCCTGCTGCGTTCACCAGCAACTTTGATGTGTGTTGCTTGAATTTCCAGCATCTGCAGAATTCCTGTTGTTTGCGTAGAAATCAAGTCCTGATAACTTACACTCTAGGGTTCTAAAGAGGATTCCTATTAAGGCAGTGCATCTCCTAAAGTTTGATGGATACAAGAATGGTGCCCCCATGTTGGATACTATAAGTTGTATCTGCACTATTTATGAAAGGAATCAGAATTAAAACATGGAAGTAGAAAGGGTAATAAGGACTTGTCAGTGTTATCTTGTAATCATGAAAGAGAGACCACGTTTGATAAATCTGTTGGAAATATTTGCTCGGTTTTATATATAAATGAAATCAAGGGGTCTGCTGTTTGCAGAAAAAAATACCAGCCTAAAAGATCAGCAAGTCCAAAGGCTTCATGGTTAAGTTAAGCATCTTGAGAATTTGTACTGTTCTTTATAAGTCGGTCAGAATTCAGGAAGATGCCTTTAAAAGCAGACTTCACTTGGCAACCCACTTCAGGGCAGCCAGTAAAGAGATCATATGGAAAGCAAGATGGGAAGCCAGAAGCATCTTGGCTTAGAATAACAGTGTGTTCCCTCAGGAAGCTTCAGAAATTCTAAGGTAGAGCGATCGACGAGGAAAGCTGGGAAAACAGTTTTCTACCGTTTTTTGTACTGAATACAGAAATGCCTTTTCCATGAGAACAGGGAGCATTAATAAACAAGGGTTTGAACTAAAAAAAAACAAGTCAAACTCTCATTCCTCGATCTAAATAGACCACTGTTCAACTAGACGTTAGATCTCCGAACCAACAGACCTCGAATAGTGAAGATACACAAACGCTCCTCCCTCGCCATCATCTTCAAAATGGGTGCCCCCCCAGAGCTGCATGCTGAGCCCATTGATGTACAAACTGCTCACACATGACCGCACAGGCAGTCACCCGAGTAATCGCATTGTTAAGTTTGCTGATGACACAACAGTGGTGGGACTCTTCACCAACAACAATGAAATGGCCCACAGAGAGGAGGTGGAAGAGCTCAAGCCAAGCAAATAACCTGGTGCCAAGCAAATAAAATTACAGTATCAGTCATAAATTAGGCTATCAGTAGAACCTGGCCTCAAAATTCATCAGTAAGCTGGCTAACCAGTTGCTGTGCAACTTGCCAAAGACAATTTGTTTGCTTTTGGATATACTTGAGGCTGTAGATGTATGAACCAGTTTTTTTTCCTTCACTGGTGGGAATGAGGATTTAGCCGAGGGTTAGCTGTTGATGAGTAGAGAGTTGTGGACTTGTGATGGGCAGTTGACTGGTATTCAGTTAAGTGTGGGCTCGGCAGTAGGTGTAAAAGACAGTAAGAGGTGACCTGATTTCCAAGCTTGGCAATGTATTTTTAGGCAATTTCCATAAGAATTCAAACCTATGAAGTTTGCAAAGAATATTCATAGAAACATAGAAAATTTACAGCACATTACAGGCCCTTTGGCCTACAATGTTGTGCCGACCATATAACCTACTGTAGAAGCTGCCTAAAATTTCTCTACTGCATACCCCTCTATTTTTCTAAGCTCCATGTACCCATCCAAGAGTCTCTTAAAAGACTGTATTGTATCCGCCTCTACCACCATCACTGGCAGTGCATTCCACACACCCACCACTCTCTGTGTGAAACACTTACCTCTGACATCCCCCTTGTACCTACTTCCAAGCACCTAAAAATGGTGCCCCCTCATGTTAGCCATTTCAGCCCTGGGAAAATGCCTCTCGTCATCTTATACACCTCTTTCAGGTCACCCCTCATCTTCCATCGCTCCAAGGAGAAAAGGTAAACATTCACTCAAACTTATCCCAAAAGCCATGCTCTCTAGTCCTTGTAAATCTCCTCTCTATAGTATCCACATCCTTCCGGTAGTGAGGTGACCAGAACTGAACACAGTACTCCAACTGGGGTCTAATTAAGTTCTTATATAGTTGTAACATTACCTCACGGTTCCTGAACTCATTCCAACAGTTGATGAATGCCAACACTCCATAAGCCTTCTTAATAACACTGTCAACCTGGACAGCAGCTTTGAGTGTCCTATGGACATAGACCCCAAGATCTCGTTAATCCTCCACACTGCCAAGGTCTTACCATTAATATTATATTCTGTCTTCAAATTTGACCTACCGAAATGAACCACTTCACACTTATCCGGATTGAACTCCATCTACCACTTCTCAGCCCAGTTCTGCATCCTATCGATGTCCCGCTGTAACCTTTGACAACCCTTCAGACTATTCACAATACACCCAACTTTTGAGTCATCAGCAAACTTACTAACCCACCCTTCTACTTCCTCTTGCAGGTCATTTATAAAAATCACAAAGAGGAGGGGTCCCAGAACAGATCCCTGTGAAATACCACTGGTCGCCATCCTCCATGCAGAATATGAACCATCTGCTATCACTCTTTGCCTTCTATGGTCATGCCAATTTGGATCCACAAAGCAGGATTTGATCCTTTGATCCCATGCCTCATTACTTTCTAAATGAGCCTCACACGGGGAACCTTATCAAATGCCTTACTGAAATCCATATACACTACATCCACTGCTCTACCTTTATCAGTGTGTTTTATTACATCATCAAAGAATTCAATCAGGTTTGTAAGACATGACCCGCCCCTGACAAAGCCATGCTGACTATCCTTAATCAGATTATGTCTCTCCAAAAGCTTATAAATCCTGCCTCTCAGGATCTTCTCCAAAAACTTTCCCACCACTGAAGTAAGACTCACTGGTCTGTAATTTCCTGGGTTATCTCTACTCCCTTTTTTGAACACGGGAACAACGTTTGCAAACATCCAGTCTTACTTTTGGTACTCCTCTTGATGCAAAGATCATCACCAGAGGCTCAGCAATCTCCTCCCTTGCTTCCCATAGTAGCCTGGTGTATATCTCGTCCAGTTCATTCATTTATGAGAAAAAGGACCACGAGGTAAAAAGTCCCACTCTGTGAATAATGAAAAAAAAATTGAGAAAAGTAGTTCAATCCAATGCCAACTGAGTGCTTCAGTGTTCGCGTTGCTCATTACTGGTAACATGTCACATGTTAAAGTGCATATAAAAATGCTCAGGGAATGAATAAAATGGGAGTGAGATTCTGTCTGAAACCAATTTTTGACCTCTAAAACATATTTGAAAGCAACAATTGCAGCAATATCTGTCGCAAGAGAGGTCGGTTGTACCTACATTAACAGGTCCAGACAGCTGTTCTGGCACTGTGCATTAAGTCAGATTATGTGCATGATCACAATTGCTCCCTCAGTAGTTAAAATCTGGCCCCTGTGATCAAAAGGAGCTTTCTTGCAGTAGGATATTTGTCTTATATTATTATGCTAAGCTCTCATTGAAATAATACATGTTAATCTCAATTCTGCATCCTTCCTCAGGTGCTTTCTTTTCTTTGTTTATCTAATTACGTCTTAAATTTCAAATTGTGATGATGAACAGGAGGGAAATAGATCAACTGATTGAGTGGTGTTGCAGCAAAAATCTTGCCCTCAATGTCAGTATGTCATTGTGGACTTCAAGAAGGGGAAGTTGAGGGAACACACACCAGTTCTCATCGAGGGATCAGAAGTGGAAAATGTGAGCAGTTTCAAGTCCCTGGGTGTCAAAATCTCTGAGGATCTATCCTGGGCCAAATATATTGATGTAATTACAAAGAACATATGACAGCAGCTATATTTCATTAGGAGTTTGAGGAGAATTGCCAACAAAGACACTCACTAATTTGTGCAGATATATCATGGAGAGCATTCTGACTGATTGCATCACCATGTGGTATACAGGGCCACAGGACAGGATTGGAACATGCTGCAGAAATTTGTAACTGTCAGCTCAGTTCCATCATGGATGTCCAGCGCCCAGGACATCTGCAAAAGGCGATGGCTCAGAAAGGTAGCATCCAACATTAAGGATCCTCGTCACTCAGGACATGCCCTCTTCCCATTGCTTCTCATCAAGGAAAAGGTAAAGGAACCCAAAGACACACACTCAATGTTTCAAGAATAGCCTCTTCCCCTTTGCCCTCAGATTTCTGAATGGACAATGAATAAATAGGAAAATGGATCAGCTCATGATAAAATGGCGGAGCAGACTCGATGGGCCGAATGGCCTACTTCTGCTCCTTTGTCTTATGGTCTTATGGTCTTATGAATCCATAACACTACAGCATTTTTCTTCAGGTTTCAGTCCTCTTTATATTTTGGTTAAGTGGAATGAATTTATTTAATGATGTATTGATGCAGTTAATTTTGCTCAAAAATAATGTAAACAGATTCAAGATTCAGGAATGTTTTATTTCATTTCCAGTACACAAGTGTAAAGGAGAATGAAATAATTGTTACTCCAAATCCAATACATAACAAAAGCACAAAAGAATAGTTAACGGAAGTGAAGAAACACAACAATTACTGTATAAATATATAAGATAGCTTATGTACATTGATTGATTGTACATCCACAAGGTAAAGCTAGGCACAGGAGTGTCTGCACGTAAGGTGACCGACAAGAAATAATAGAATAGTAGTGTTGGGCGGAGGGGGGGGAAGCGTGTGAACAGGTAGGGTAGTAGGATGAGGTGTTGATCAAAGGTTCAAAGGTTCATTTATTAACAAAGCATGTATCCCTATACAACTCTGAAATTTGTATTCTCCAGATAGCCAAGAAACAAAAAAAGAACATGAAAATCATTTAGAAAGAAACATCAAACCCACCCCCTCCCCCCGAACAAAAAATATCGGCATCCCAATCATCCACCACCCCCCAAAGACCCCTTCCCTGCCCAAAACAGAACAGGAACATCAACCCCTAAACCAGTTCCTCTCACACAACATAGTAGCAAAAGAATGGACGATAAAAAAAAAGAATATAAAAACCATAAGTCTGAAAAAAGTCCACAGTCCATAAACACAATAGTTCAATCCATAAACTTAGAATCACCATACCACCCTTTGATATTGCCAACATTCACCGAAAGAGAGGGACACCAAATGAGGCAGAGGCCTACCCGCCTGCCACATTGAGCCACACCATGAAAGGCCGCTCACACGCTCCTTCTCCGGCAGTGATCAAAAGGCAGACAGTTGGCGCTGAACTCTAGCTCACCTTCTGCATAAGCCTCGATGCTTCAGTCTTCCTCAACACTGTAATCGGTGATTAATGGACGCTTTAAATCGCGAAGTGGAGTCGAATATTGGCTCAAGTCCCATCTTGCAGTTTCTTTGCATCAAGGTCACCTGTGTACACGCTCGCTTCTGAGAATCTTCTCGGAGACACAAAGCGCTGGATCACTCAAACAATTTCCAATCTGTAAATCACAGGCTCTAAGAGTCCCAGAAACACATTTAAGATGAAAAACAGATGTCAAAGAAGTAAAAAAGATATTTTCATTTCCTATGTGGAAGATGTCAACCGCGGGCGTGTTGTACGCTGGCACCATCTTGACTGGAAGTACTACTGCTTACTGCTGGGGAAAGTAACTGTTTTTCAGTCGATTGGTCCTGGAGTGAATACCATGTAGACTCCTCCTTAATGGGAGGGGGAGAAACAGTTCATCAACAAAGTGGGTGGGATTCTTTATGATGTTACGGTCCCTTTTCTGGCAGCTAAGCAGTGCTGGTAATGTGTTGGGCAATTTTGACAACCTGTTGTAGAGCCTTCATATCTCCCACAATGCAGATTCCAGAACACGCAGAGATGCAGCATATTAGGAAACTCTACTGCGCATCTATAGAAGCATGTGTGTATAGATGTGCATAGCTCAGCTCTCATCAGCCTCTTCAGAAAGCAGAGGCATTGGTAAGTTTTTCTGATTGTCAGAATGTGTTTTGGGACCAAGAGATGTGCACTCCCAGGAATATGAAACTGCTTGCAGTTTCCACAGCTGCACCATCGATGTAAAGAGGGGTGTGGGTTCGCCTGAAGTTGATAACCATCTCCTTTGTCTTGTTGACATTGAGGAAGAGGATGCAACCAGGCCTCGAGCTCTTCCACCTCCTCTCTGTAGGGTGTCTCATTCCTGTTGGTGATGAGTCCCACCACTGTTGTATCATTGGCGAAATTGACAATGTGAATTCTCGGATGACTGCCTGTGCAGTCATGCGTGAGCAGATTGTACATCAATGGGCTCAGCACACAGCCATGGGGGACACCCATGTTGAGAATAATGGGGAGGGAGGAACAGTTGTGCACCTTCACTGTTTGAGATCTGTTGGCTAGGAAATCTAACAACCAGTTGCACAGTGGTTTATATAGACTGAAGCTTAAGAATTTGTTCACCAAGGTCTATGGGAAAATAGTGTTAACTGCTGAACTGAATACCAGATACAGCATTCTGACATTTGTCCTTGTGTGTTAAGGACAGGTGCATGACAGATTCTATGGCATCTGTTGGACAGCAGTTCTATCAGTAAGTGTCCAGTGTGAAAGGAACAGATATGCACAGAGCACTCAAAATGGAATTTAGGCTTATTATGAACTTTGAACAGAAACCTGTATAAAAAGTCCTTTGTTCAGTCACAGAGTTCCAAATCCAGGGAGCAGGTGCAAATTAAAAAAAAGAGAAGAAAACAAACAAAAACAAATATTGGTAGTTAGTAGTAAAAACAGAAAATACCAGAAACTCTTACAAGATCAAGAGCCAGCTGTAAAAACAGAAACAGGGAAAAACCATTTCAAAGTTCAAAGTAAAATTCAAAGTAAATTTTATTATCAATGTACATATATATCACGATATACAACCCTGAGATTCATTTTCCTGTGGACATACTCAGCAAATCTATAGAACAGTAACTACAACAGGATCAATGAAAGATCAAATAGCAATACATAACCAGACCATGAGAAAATGAGATAAAGAGTCTTTGAAAGTAAGATCAGTGGTTGAGGGAACATTTCAATGATGGAGCAGGTGAAGTTGAATGAATTTATCCCCTTTTATTCAAGCACGTGATAGCTGTTCTTGGACCTGTTGGTGCGAGTCCTGAGGCTCTTGTACCTTCTACCTGAGAACAGCAGCGAGAAAAGAGAATTACCTGGGTGGTGGGGATCTCTGATGATGGATGCTGCTTTCCTGTAGCAGTGTTTCATATAGATGGTTGGGAGTGCGTGACCCATGATGTATTGTACCAAATCCATTAATTTTTGTAGGATTTTCCACTCAAAGACATTGGAGTTGTTATACCAGGCTGCAATGCAGTCAGTCAGTATACTATCCACTACACATCTATAGAAGTTTGTCAATGTTTTAGATGACATGCTGAATCTCCACAAGCTCCTGAGGAAGTATAGGTGCTCCTGTGCCTTCTTTGCAATTGCATTTACTTGTTGGGTCCAGGACAGGTCCTCTGAAATAGTAACACCCAGGAATTTAAAGTTGCGAACTCTTTCCTCCACTGATCCTCCGAAGAAGACTGGCTTATGGATCTCTGCTTTCCCTCTCCTGAAGTCTATAATCAGTTCCTTGGTCTTGCTGACGTTGTGTGAGAAGTTGTTGTTATGACATCACTCAACCAGATTTTCCACCTCCCTCCTCTATGCTGATTCATCACCATCTATGATTTGGCCCATGTCAATGGTGTCATCAGCAAACTTCAGTATGGCATTGGAGCTGTGCTTAGCCACACAGTCATAAATGTAAAGTGAGTAGAGTAGGGGGCTAAGCTCACAGCCCTGTGGTGCATCTGTGCCGATGGAGATTGTGGAAGAGATGTTATTGCCAATCTGAACTGACTGGAGCCTAGAAGTGAAGAAATCTAGGATCCAATTGCTCAAGGAGGTATTGAGGCCAAGGCCTTGGAGCATATTGATTAGTTTTGAGGGGATGATGGTATTGAATGCTAAGCTGTAGGCAATAAAGAGCATCCTGTGGTATGTAACTTTGCTGTCCAAACATTCCATGATTGAATGAAGAGCTGATGAGATGGTACCTGCTGTGGACTTTTTGCTCAAGAAGGCAAATTGGAACGGATCCAAGTCATCTCTCAGGCAGGAGCTGATATGTTTTATCACCAGCCTCTCAAAACACTTCATCACAGTGAATATAAGTGCAACTGAACGATAGTCACAGAGGGAAGTCACCACATTCTTTTTGGGCACCAGTATAATTGAAGTCTATTTGAAGCAAGTGGGTACCACACATTGACACAAACAAAGTGAGAGGTTAAAGAACTTACTGAACGCACCAGCCAGTTGGTCAGCACAGGTCTTTAGTACATGACCAGATATCCGTAGATTCACCCTCCTAAAGGCAGCTCTCATGTCAATTTCAAAAAATTGAGTGATAGGAATATGACATATTTTAGATATTAAATAAGACTCTTCCGCTTCCTCCCACGGGATCCTGCCACCAAGCACATCTACCCCCCTCCCCCCCACTTTCCCGCTCTCTGCTTTCCGCAGAGATCGCTCACTATGCAACTCCCTTGTCCATTCATCTTTCTTCACAGATCTCCCTCCTGGCACTCACCCTTGCAAGTGGAACACGTGCTACACCTGTCCCTACACCTCCACCATCGCTACCATCCAGGGCCCTAAACAGTCCTTTCAGGTGAGGCGACTTTACCTGTGATTTACTGTGTTCATTGCTCCTGGTGTGGCCTCCTGTACATCGGTGAGACGTGACGTAGATTGGGTGACCACTTTTCCGAGCATCTACGCTGTGTGCACCAGAACAAGCAGGATCTCCAGTTGGCCACTCATTTTAATTCCACTTCCCATTC
Organism: Mobula hypostoma; assembly: GCF_963921235.1. NCBI lineage: Eukaryota > Metazoa > Chordata > Chondrichthyes > Myliobatiformes > Myliobatidae > Mobula > Mobula hypostoma. The sequence continues at coordinate 141,652,017 of NC_086100.1, forward strand.
CCATTCCGATATGTCCATCCATGGCCTCCTCCACTGTCATGATGAGGCCACACTTACGTTACAGGAACAACAGCTTATCTTCTGTTTGGGTAGCCTCCAACCTGATGGCATTAACATCGTTTTCTCAAACTTCTGTTAATGCCCCCAACCCTCCCCTCCCCCCTCCACCTTTTCCCATCCCCTTTCCCCTCTCTCACCTCATCTCCTTGCCTGCCCATTGCCTCCCTCTGGTGCTCCTTCCATATTTTCTTTCTTCCATGGCCTTCTGTCTCTTTCACCAATCAACTTCCCAGTCCTTTACTTTATCCCTTCCCCTCCAGGTTTTTCCTATTACCCGGTGGTCCTCTTTTGTCCTCCCCCCACCTTTTAAATCTACTCCTCAGCTTTCTTGCTCCAGTCCTGATGAAGGGTTTCGACTTGAAACCACGACTGTACTTTTTTCCATAGATGCTGTCTGGCCTGCTGAGTTCCCCCAGCATCTTATGTGCGTTGCTCGGATTTCCAGCATCTGCAGATTTTCTCTTGTTCTTGGAAATCAATGATAATTTTACTACTAGCATCATTTTTATAGACAATCCTCTGTTGTTGCAGTATATTTTTAATATTTAACAAAACTGATTCCAAACATGGTATCATTGGGTAGCTTAAATACAGCTCTCCAAACAAAAAGGCTTTATTAGTTTTAATGTATAGCCTTACGGATAGTCAATGGGTATATGAGCTCATGCTGACTCTCGCTCTTAAACTCAGTGAGGGTGGAAGTAATATCACACTTCTTGTGGAAGATTTGTCAATGTGATGTGAACTAAATTGATTTGAATATCATTTTTTCCATTGTTCTTTCACTGTACTAAAAAAAAATCAATTGCCGAAGGTAAAGTTGGCAATATATAATTACATTTTTAGTTTTCACCACAAGGTTCTATAATTTTGTGTTTAATTTTTCAAAATGCGTAGCTTAAATTCCCTTCCCTATTTTTCCAGTTGATATATATCCTGCTGTAACCTTAGACAACCTTCTTCACTATCAAATATATCATCAATTTTAGTGTCATCTTCAAATTTACTTACAATGCCATCCACAAGCAAGAGAAAGTCTGCACATGCTGGAAATCTGAACAACACACACAAAATGCTGGAGGAACTCACCAGGCCAGGCAGCATCAGTAGAAAAAAGTACAGTCGATGTTTTGGGCCGAAGCCCTTTGGCAGGACCGGAGAAAAAAAGCTGAGGAATAAATTTGAAAGGTGGGAGGGGGGGATATGAGACAGAAATGCCAGGCATTAGGTGAATCTTGGAGGTGGAGGGATGAAGCAAAGAGCCCAGGAAGTTGATTGGCGAAAGAGACAGAAGACCATGGAAGAAAGAAGAAAGGAGGGGGTTGGGGGACGATTACCCAAAGGAGGCGATGGGCGGGCAAGGAGATTAAATTGGAGAAGGAAAGGGGATTGGAAATGGTGAATGAGGGTGATGGAGGTATTACAGGAAGTTTGGGAAATCGATGCCATCCATATTCACACCTAAGCATTGATATATATAACAAACAATAGCAGACCGAGCATTGATTCCTGTGGGACGCTGCTGGTCACAGGCTTGCAAACTGAAAAACCGTCCTCCTTTACCACTCCTTGCCTCTAAACCTGTTTTGTATCCTGTTTACTTGGTCACTCTGTATCCCACGTTTTCTAACCTTCTAGAATAGCCTATTACGTGGAACATTGTCAAAGGCCTTGCTGTGGGTGACACAATTGCTTTACAGCACTAGTAACCATCAATCAGGGTTCTATTCTCACCGCTGCCTGCTTAAAGGTTACATGACTGAGTGGGGCTTCTCCAGATGCTCCGGTTTCCTGCCACATTCCAAAAATGTATTGCTAGGTTTTAATAGGTACTTTTCAGAGAAATGTATACAGTATACATCCTGAAATGCTTTTTCTTCACAAACATCCAAAAAACTGAAGAATGCTCCAAAGAATGATAAACAGCTAAATGTTATAACCCCAAATCCCCCCACAACTCCCCCCTCCCACGCATAAGCAGCAGCAAAGCAACGATAAATCTGCCTCCCTCCATCAAGCACTCAAACATGCAGCGAAGTATCAATAAAGACACAGATTAGCGGTGCCCCAAAGACTACTTGTTTACCCAGTATTTGACATACCACAGATTCTCCCTCTGCCTAATAAGAGAAAAAGAGGTGCCCCCATTTCACAGTGGGAAGGGAGGCACAACAAAACACCCCCTTGATTTATGGTGTTAAAAGTCTGCTGCATCGCTTTTTCTGAGCTCTGTGCCTAAAGAACTCAGGTGCCCGAACACACGGCCAGCAACCAGCACGCTGCTTTCGATCTTCCGTGTACTCCCATGACACACCAGGCGGTGGCATCGGCCTTGAATCAGCCCGCCTCCAGAGCCACGAAAATCCAGCACCCTGAAGGTGCTCTAGACCTCTAGGCCGTGTTCTTGGCATATCGAAAAGTGGCCAGTCATGACGCCCTGAGAGAAGGTCCCATTTCCGCGAAGAACTGAAGCCAGTGTGTAACTCCAGGTTAGGGTCTTCAAAAGAACCTTGTAAGGGAAAAAAAGAGATATCAAAGATAGAAATAAAGCTGTTTCCAAAAATGCAAGCAAAGGAGTTGCCGTTAGATGACATCATCCTCCTAAGCTCCAGCCACAGTTTGGGTGAGTAGTGGGCATGCTATGCTCCTGCCAGAAGTGTGGTAACACTTGCAGATAACCCAGCACAATCCAGGCTGATATGACTTGATTTGAATGGAGCATTTCACTGTATGCTTCAATGTACAGCTGACAAAGTCATCTTTATCTTTAACAGAAGTCCATGTAGGCAATGTCTATTGCCCTGCCTTTATAAATCCTCTTAGTCACTTTTTACCCCCCAAAATAAAACAAATCTTTGAGATTAAGGATTATTAATAGTTAAGGATCCCTACCACCCTGGGCATGCCCTCTTCTCACTGTTACCATCGGGAAGGAGGTACAGGAGCCTAAAGGTACACACTCTGCAATTCCGGAACAGCTTCTTCCTCTCTGCCCTCCGATTTCTAAATGGACTTTGAACCCATGAACACTACCTCACTACTTCTTCTATTTCCATTATTTTCTATTACTTATTTTAACTTAACTATTTAATAGCCATATATTAACTTAATGAAACTTTACTCTATATCTATTTCTCACATTTCATTGTACTGCTGCTGTAACGTTAACAAATTTCATGATATTGCTGATTATATTAAATCTGATTCTGATTTCTGATTCTAATTTCTCATGCACAAAGCCATATTGATAATCTTGCCTTTACAAACGCAAATAAATCCTGTCTCTCAGATTCCCTTCTAAGTACTTACTCTCCACAAATGTAAATCTCACCAGCCTATAGTTGCTCTGTTTATTCACTCTGCTTTTCTAAAAATAAAGACACTATATTAGCTCTTCTTGGGCCTTATGGTACGTCAATCGTGGTGAATGAAGATTAAAAAAAATCTCTATCAAGGCCACATCAACTCTACCCTTTCTTCCCAGAATGTTTTTGGATACACCCCCAATGGACCTGAACCCACCTTCACTGTTGCAGATCAGTCTTCCAGGGAGTGACTAAAGGATTGCTTCTGGCCCGGATGGTGTCTCTATCTGTGTCCTTCAATCTTGTACAGATTAGCTATCAGGGGTATTTGCAGACATTTTTAACATCTCCCTGCTTCAATCTGAGGTTCCCACCTTTTTTCTCATCCTGGTACATGGGGTTTCGGGTGGAGATACGTTTCTACCAAAGGAGGCATAAAGCACTGATGCCAGGCACATAACCTCTGAAGTGTATTGATAATGGCTGGGGTCACCTGTCTTGTAAAAACACTGCTCAGAAGAAGGCAATGGCCAACCACTTCGTAGAAAAAATTGCCAAGAACAATCATGGTCACGAGAACATGATCAGCTACGTCATACAACACGGCACATAATGCTGATGATGATGACCTAAGGAAAACAAGATAACATGTCCTAATGTCTTCGACCCAGTGGCTCTGACATTCACCATCATGAAGTGCTTCAAGAGACTGCTCATAGCACAAATTAACCTCAGCCTCCCAGACAATCACGACCCACTGCAATTTGCCTAGCACTACAACAGGTCTATGACAGGTGTCATCTTCCCTCCATGGACTCTGCTTATACTTCTCACTGCCTCAGTAAAACAACCAACATAAGCAAAGACCACTCTGAATATTCTTTTTTCTGCCCCTTCCGTCAGGCAGAAAATATAAAAGCCTGAGGACATAAACTGAGGGACAGATTCTACCCCATTGTTATAAGACTATTGAACCATTCCCTAGTACAATAAGATGGATTCTTGACATCACAGTCAATGTTTTTAGGATCTTGCGCCATATTGTCTACCTGCACTACACTTTCTCTTTAACTGTAACACTTTATTCTGCATTTTTAAAATTGTTTTACCTTGTGGTACCCCAATGCACTGTTGTAATGAAATTATCTGTATGGATGATAGGCAAGTCCAGTTATAATAAGCCAGTTTACCGATGTATAGCCTTGTGAGACCTTGGGATTAATCTATCTTTATGTGTTTCAGGACCTCCAATCCCATCTTCTTTGTAACATTGATGTGCTCCAGAATAATGCTGTTCCCTTCCTTGCACTAACATCCATGTCTTTCTCCATGGTAAATAGAGATGGGAAGCATTAATTTAAGACCTCCCGCGTTTCCCATGACATAGGTTACAACACTGATCCTTTACGGGATGTTCTCTATCCCCAGCTACCCTTTTTCCCTTAGCATACTCACAGAACTTTTTAGGATTTTTCTTTTCCTTTTCTGCTAGGAATACCTTGTGGTCCCATTTTGCCCTTCTAATTTCCTTCTTAATTATATTCCTAAATTCCTTAGGTACCTACAGGGGTTCACTTGATCCCAGCTGTCTGGATGTGACATGTGCTCCTTCCTCCTGACCAGACCCTCAGTATCTCATTTCAATGAAAATTCCTTCACTTCACTAGCTCTGCCCTGCACTGTAACAAGGATAAGCTGACTCTGAACTTTCCCACTTACCATAGATGCTTTTACCAGCAATCAGCCTCTTCTCTTTCAAGTCGCTGTATGATACAATTAAAATAAACCTTACCCAAATTTAAGACTTTAACGTGAGGACCAATAAGAATTTTTCTCCATTGTTTTGAAACTGCTACAATTAAAGTTACACTCCCGAAGTGGTCCCCTACTAACTCATTAGTCACTCGCTTCTTCCCAGGATATCCCTTCTAACTTCTGAAATAACATTCTCCCCAATCAACAGTGCAATTCCTTGTCCTCTTTTCCCTACTCCTCTGTCATGCCAGAAACATTAATATCTAGAACAGTGAAATGCCTGTTCTTACTAACTCTCAACCATGTTTTTGTAATGGCTGGCATATCACAATCCGGTGTGTCAATCCACATCTTGCATCCATCTGCCTTACCTGTGAGGCTTCATGCAATAAGGTAAATGAAGTTTAACGCTTTGGACCTTTCATGTACCCTGTCCTGCTCCTGGCTGGCCTGTACACTGGACCTATTCATTTTAACCTTTTTACTTTCTCATTTGAAACACTACTGCACAAGGTCTAACTTCCCCCCAGACTAGTGTAAACCTTTTTGAGTAGCTCGAATAAATCTCCCTCTAGGAGATTTACTGATTGATGCATCTCACCCCTCTTATTCAGGTCAGCTCTGTTCTGGAAGAGATCCCAATGGTCCAAATAGCTGAAGCCCTCCAGTTCTTCAGCTACAGTTATTTGATCTATTTTCCTTTTCCCACTCTCTGCGGTGAGTGGCACTGGGAATAATGTCGGCAGGCTGTATAATAATAATGGTTCCGCTGCCCTCTGCTTCCACTATCTCTTTGAAAAGTAGGTGTATTGCTTGGTATGGTATTTAGCTTGATGTCACACAAGCCCTGTATGTAACAAGCTAACTGATCGCTGCAGGTGAGTAGGTACAATGAGTTGCCAGAGGAAGGTGGCTGAGGCAGATTAAATGGTATAATCTTAAAAAGCACACACAAACCGATGGAACTCAGCAGCATCTCTGGAAGGAAATGAAGAATTGACATTTCTGGCCGAGATCCTTCATCAGGACCCTGCTTGCACCAGTTCTTCAGTTTAAAAGGGCAGCTTTTTCATGCACATGTAGTGAGTACACGGAATGAGCCTTAATTTTCAGGCAACTATTTTGATACATTACTTTCCAGGCAAATATTCCTGAAAAAAAAAGATTTTGTCTTGTCATTGCTGCTGCCACTGCAAATATTTCTGTAACTGAGGTACTGAAGAGACCATCCTCCGAGCATTACCAGCCACCCAAATTGACCTTTATTACTGCAGGTAATTTTGCGTTGACAAATCCCACATTGACAAGCCTGCTCCCACGCTCAGTTATCTCCCATGCGGTGGCTGACTGTACCTGATCACCATGACCTGCCAGAGAAAGTCACCCTTAAAAAAAGAGGAAAAACCGAAAATGCAGCAGACATAATGAGCTACAAGGGAGACAGGACTGAAGGGTCTCTGAATCTGATACACACAGGTGAAAGGCAGGAAGCAACGGATCAGCTATAAAGAAATAACCTAGCTTCACATTTTTAACAAATTGAGCTGGAGGACAAACAAGGAGACCAAGGTGGGACTGAAATATAATATTCAAATGATTCAATATGGTCAAGTCTCAGCATATATCATTAAGAAATAAATGTAGAAATATACTAATTGGTGCAATGAACATCATATCTTTTTGTGGTTGCCTTATGCAGCTAATCTCTGATTTGGTCAAAATGACCTCACTAATTTGAACCACAGGCTGAGTCTTTGTTAGCTAGATATGAAATTCTTGAACAAATCCCTAGGTAGTATAGAAAGCAGCTGCTGTTGCTATATCACTTTGTAGTACAGCACATCTTAAGAACCATTAGACTAACTAATACAGAGCAATAATAAACTGACAAGTAATTAGGTTCATCCTATAGCCTCCAAGAGTAGAATTAAGCCATTTTTAATTTATCAGGAGTGCAGTTCATGGTTAGCTTAATTAGATTTTAATTATAAACTGGCCTGACAGACTGTCATAAGGCAAAATTTCTTTTGTGGACATGATCAGATGCCTTAATAAAGATTCTTTCTATCAGTAGTGTGGGATTAAATCACTGCACAATAGGACTACTTTGTCTTAATTATGAGCAAACTAATAGTGAGTACTATGACAAGTAAAAACCCCATATTCAAAATGCATGGATTATTTATGCTCTGTAACTTTCAATATACAGGTCAGCCTTCTATAATCTGGCACAACTGTGATCTGAGGAGTGCTGGATTAGTGAAAATGCCGAATTACAGAAGGATCACATTAAGCAATAGCTAACCACCTCATCATACCTTTAAAATACCAAAGGATTCAAAGGTCCATTTAATGTCAGAGAATTGTATACAATATACATCCTGAAATGCTTTTTCTTTGCAACCATCTACGAAAACAGAGGAATGCCCCAAAGAATGAATAACAGTTAAATGTTAGAACCTCTAAGCTCCCCCACCGCTCCCCTCTCTCTCGCGCATAAGTGGCAGCGAGCAACAATCCTCTCTCCCCACCGAAAAAAAATAAAGCGCATTCACTACCAGCACTCAAGCATGAGCTAAGTGATAGCAAAGACACAGACTTGCAGTTACCCTAAAGACTACATTGCACTCGCAGTTACTGAGGGAATCCTTGTTAGTTTCTTTTCCTCCGCTTAGTAATATGCTTAAATTCAGTGGGTCACCACGTCTAATCTGAGGTCGTAGGTGGAAGAGAACAGAGTGCCGGCCGGGCGACGCCGGAGGGCAGTGCATGACTGCCGGCAGGCGGGCGAGAGGGCGGACTGGCCCAGTGCGCACCAGCTCCCCCGCCGCTGGTGGGTGAGACAGGCGGGTGCCGGGCAGCCGGGCCTCGCGCAAATGATATTAATAAATGCAGGAAAACAAGCAGGAATCGCCTGTCTGCGCTTACAAGAGCGCGCCAACACGTGAACAGATCTAGTGCAACCAAAACAATGTGAGCAGATTGGTACGGTGGCCCAGAAAATTTGAAATTACAGTTGCGCGGAAAATTTGAACTCAGTGCGGATTATCGAAGGAACTGGATTACAGGTAGTCGGATTAGTGAAGGTCAACCTGTACATGTACAGCCACATTAGAATAGGAATGTAATGATAGACCCCAGTGAGAAATAACCATGATAAAAATAGGAGATCTATTAATCTGCAACATCCAGATCATTCCCCTTTGAAAGTGAACTATAGGGTTTGAGAGTTAGAATGTGTCAGTGTACTGATGTTTTTAGCTATAATGGAGTAGACTTGAGGACTTGTCTTTGAAACTGTAGCTTACATGTTTATATCATTAGGACCAAGTCAGGACTGTCTCTGCATTCATGTTCTACTCAGGAGCTCCTGCCTGTTGATATCACCCAGAGGGGTAGTACAGGATGAGAAACCATTTTTAAAGTTGCACCACAAGCTACCGTACACTTCTGTATAACTTAAGAGCATTCACAAAATCAAATCTCAGATGCCGCAGTCCCATTTTCCAACTTGAGTTGGGTAGTTTCATGATATAGTAAGACAATGTTGTTGTCAAGAGTGGAGTCATGGAGGTGATCATGATGAGAATTACTGCAGGATGTCAAACCAGTTTTGAACAAAATACAATGGATATTATTAAAATGTGATTAATATGAACAAAACACGTTTTACTTTTCTTTAAAAAAAGGTAATATCCTCTGAAACCTAAAAATTGGACTGCGCCTATTTTTAATTTGCTCAAGCATAGTAGCACTTAATGCAAATATCAAATCAAGCACTGGGGAGAAGTGAAGAAACTTACTAAAATTTGATATGAAATGGTACAAGGTTGAGTTACACTGAGAAGCAAGATCTAAAATGTAACTTGCATGATTCTTAGAACATAGAACATGGAACCTACAGCACAGTACAGGCCTTTTGGCCCATAATATTGTGCTGACCTTTTAGCCTACTCTAAGATCAATTCAACCCTTCCCTCCTACGTAGTCCTCGATATTTCTGTTATCTATGTGCAAGATGTCTGCAAGAGAGACATGAAGTCACTGAACATGAACGTTGAGAGGTGGGAGGACTTCGCAAGCAATCGCTCTCGCTTGAGGCTGGAACTACGCAGAGGTCTAAAAAGAGGAGAAGAAAGGCTGAGGCTTGCTGCTGAAGAAAAGCGCACTTGTTGGAAAAACAGCACCAAGACAACACTGGAAGGCAGTGCCTTCAAGTGCAGTTGATGCAGCCGAGACTGTCACTCCTGTATGGGCCTCTACAGCCACAACAGATGCTGCTCTACCAACACAGACTGAAGCAAGATTTTCCAGGTGCAGATCCATGGTCTCGCGAGACTAATGGATGCCACTATTTACCATGTGCTTACCTAAGAGTTTCTTAAATTTTTGGTGAGACAGGTGCAACTTTGGTCAATTTGCTGCACAATATAATAAGACCATAAGACATAGGAGCAGAATTAAGCTACTTGGCCCATAGAGTCTGCTCAATTATTCTATCATGGTTGATTTCTTATCCCACTCAACCCCATTCTCCTGCATTATCACCATAACCTATGATGATCTGACTAACCAAGAATCTATTAACCTCTGCTTTAAGTATACTTTGGCCTCCACGGCCTATGGCAATGAATTCCACAGATATAGTACCCTCTGGATAAAGAAATTCTACCCATCTTCAGTTCTAAATAGGTATTGCTCTAGTCTGAGGCTGTACCTTCTGGTCCTAGACACACACACTATAGGAAACATATTCTCCACATCCACTTTCAATATGCGATAGGTTTCAAAGAGATCTCCTTCATTCTTCTAAACACCAGTGAGTACAGGCCCAGAACTATCAAACGCTCCTCATATATTAACCATTTCATTCCTGGAATCATTCTCATGAACCTCCCTGGACCCCCTCCAATGCTAACACAAATTTCCTTAGATAAGCAACCCCAAACTGCTCACAATATTCCAAGTGCAGTCTGACCAATGCCTCATAAAGCCTCAGCATTACATCCTTGCTCTCCTATTCTAGTCTTCTCGAAATGAATGCTAACATTGCATTTGCCTTCCTTACTTCCAACTCAACCTGCAAGGTAACCTTTAGGGAATACTGCACAAGGACTCTCAAGTTCCTTTTCACCTCAGATTTTTGGATTTTCTCCACGTTCAGAAAATGGTCTATGTATTTATTCCTTCTGCCAAAGTGCATGACCGTACACCTCCCTACACGGTATTCCATCTTTGCCCATTTTCCCAATATGTCTAAGTCCTTCTGAAGACCCTTGCTTCCTCAACATTACCTGCTTTTCTACCTAGCTTTGTATCATCTGCAAACTTGACCACAAAGCCATCAATTCCGTCATTCAAATCAAAGACATATGAGGTGAAAGTTAGTGGTCCCCATACCAACCCTTGTGGAGCACCACTTGTCATCAGCAGCCAACCAGAATAAGCCTCCTTTATTCCCACGCTTTGCCTCCTGCCAGTCAGTCAATCTACTATCCATGCTAGTATCTTTCCTGTAAGACCATGGGCTCTTATCCTGTTAAGCAACCTCATGTGCAGCACTTTGTCAAAGGCTGTCTGAAAAACCAAATAAGCAACATTTCACTGATTCTCCTTTCTCCATCCTGCCTGCTTTTTCCATAAAGGATTCCAACAAAGTTTGTCAGGGAAGATTTTCCAGAAGAAAACAATTTTGACTTTTGCCTATTTTAGAATGTACCTCCGGGTATCCCGAAATCTCATCTTTGATAATGGACTCCCACAAATTCTAGCCACTGAAACCAGGCTAATTGTACTATAATTTCCATTCCTTTCTTCTGCCTCCACTTCCCCCCCACCCCACCCCCTTATTAAAGAGTGGAGTAGCATTTGCAATTTTCTTAGTTCTTGGGAACCATTCCAGAATCTAGTGATTCTTGAAAGATAATTTCTAATCCCTTCACAATCTCTTCAGTTACCACTTTCAGAACCCTAGTGTGTAGGATAGTATCTAGATAGATGACTTATCGGCCTTTAGAACTTTCAGTTTCCCAAGCACTTTCTCCTTAGTATTAGCAAATACACTCACTAATGCCTCATGACTCTCTTGAATTTCTGGCATAGTGATGGTGTCTTACAGTGAAGACTAATGTAAAATACATTTTAAGTTCATCCAACATTTCTTTGTCCCCCATTACTACCTCTCCAGTGTCACTTTCCAGTGGTCTCTCGCCTTTCTTTTACTTCCTATATATTTGAAAAGAAAACTTCTGGTATCCTTTTTATATTATTAGCTAGCTGACCATATTTCATCTTTTCTCTCCATTTTTCAGTTGTCTTCTGTTGGCTTTTAAAAGCTTCCTTATCCTCTAACTTGCCAATAGCTTTTGCCATATTATATACCCCCACTTATCTTTGATGCTGTCTTTGACTTCCCTTGTCAGCCACGGTTACCCCAACCTCCCTTTAGAACAATTCTTCATCTTTGGGATGTATATATCAATCACCTTCCTAATTGCCACAGAAACCCCAGCGATCTCTGTTCTGCCATCATCCCTGCTAGTATCCCATTCTAATCAACTATGGCCAGCTTTTCTCTCATGTCCCTTTAATTACCTTTACCCCACTGTAATACTGATACATCTGTCTTCATTTTCTCCCTCTCTGCAGGGTGAATACTATCATATTATGATCACTGCCTACTACACAGGGAAGTGTTAGAACTTCAGCACACTTCTCAAGGTATCCACACAGCAGCAACAAGAGTTTGAAAGTTATACTTATTGCAAGGTATAGAGCTCCTATTTACCCTTTCAAACAACAGGAATTCTGCAGATGCTGGAAATTCAAGCAACACACATAAAAGTTGCTGGTGAACGCAGCAGGCCAGGCAGCATCTCTAGGAAGAGGTGCAGCCTGGCCTGCTGCGTTCACCAGCAAGTTTTATGTGTGTTGCTCCTATTTACCCTCTACAGTTTATCAAGTCCTGATCAACAAATTCCTGCCAGGGAAGTTATGTGTGCCTGGAGAGCTCAAGCCACACTAGGACTTCTGTAAGAGTAGCTGATGGAGATAGCTACACTAATCTCTTCCCGGAATGAAAATCTCTGCACCATTGAGTAATATAAAAACAATTTCATGCCCTCATATGATATGCCAAGGTCAACTGTACAATGCTGTTTACAAAGCTGAGATCCATATAAGATAGCGTGTTTTGTGTAGAAATCAGTGTTCCTTAATCAAAGTGTCAACCATCAGGAAATGGAGGAATGCTGCAGCAATCCATTTAAGTGACTGGATCAGACATTTATGAATTTATCTGCTGAACAGTGCAGACAGATCTGCAAAGCAGGACCTAAAGGAATACTGCATTTTCTATGCTCATCTGCCCAACTATTGATGTACTTTGCTGATAGATAACAAGTGTGTTGGGAGTGTCATTTGGTTTGCAATGGGGAATATGAAACTGCAAACTCATTACAGCAAGCTTTTCTCCACAAGGGAGTCCCTTATTTCCCACAACATCAATGGCTGCCTTCTCTCTCTATTGGGAGCTAAGTGAATGCTGGGCCGGGGTAAAAACCTACAAGTTTTGTATTCCGTTCTACTTGTCTTGTTCTTGATGCTCTCCAGACTCTGTTTTATGGGTTCAGTATCCAGGACTCTGTGCTCTTTCTCCTTCTCTTCTGCCTTCGAATGGGAGGATTTGCAACTTATGGTATGGAAAACTTTTCTTTGCATGCAGATGTCTGGGTTATTAACGGAAGCTGTGAGTCTAGCTCATGACAAGTGAAGATCCCTTTGGCAGACATACAACTTTACCCTCACTGAAATTTAAGCCAATGAAATCACCTCTGTGTGATTGCAGGGTGGTATCAGAACATGGGAATTAGGAACAGGAATAGGCGATATGGCCCTTTGAGTCCATTCATTCATTCATTCAGAGCATGTTTGATCAGATTTTGACCTTGATTCCACTTTTCTATCTGTATCTTATGATTCTCGATCCATTTCCCTTGGCTTTGACAATATTCAAGCCTCCTCTGATCTATGGGATAGAAAATTCTAATGAGTCACTTGCCTCTGTGCAGAATTGCTCCTCTCCATCTGAAACTACTCCTTCTAATTTAGATTCTCCCATGACGAGAAACATCCTCTCAGCATTTAGCCCAACAGACTCTAAAACCTTCACAATCTTGCATTTCAATGAGATAAATTTTTCATCCAAATTCTTACATTATGTTAACTCCAAAACATTTCCTTCATTCCAAATTCAACCACATCCCTTTATTTCCTACATTTTCCTTTTACTGACAGTAAACCAACAGCACTTATATCACTGTTTTGTGGAAATGAATATTTTAAACTTGACTACATTGTTAATTTTGAATGAGAAACCATCAGTAAACATTTTATTCTGAATCAACTGCTGCTGAGAGTGGGTGTGTGTATTTATCCTTACAATTTCACTTTTAATAGTCCCCAAACTAAGTAAGGCTCATATGATGTTTACTTGATTAAATTAGAAGAAAAGGATGCTAATTTAACTGTTATAATATATACCTGGGTTAGCTTGGGTTATAATGAGCTGTAATGATACATTAGTCTCTGAAAAAGATATCACCTTAACATTGTCTTTTTTAATGGTAAAGATACTATTACAATATAAAGTTCTCTTATTCTTATGGCACCAAGCATAGTAATTGACACTTGCAGGCAACTCTGCCATCTGCTATGGTGTTAAAATAGGTATTTTTATGTGAGCAGAGATGACTGAAAATTCGATCCTTACTGAAGTGCGACTGTCTGCCAAGCAGCCGAGGAGCTCATTCACCTGACTTGTTTTCATTTAAGTGTCTGCACTGTTCGCTTGGCACATGTTGTGGGACCAGAAGCATTTTCACAGCATTGTATATTTTTTTCACAATACCTGTCACGTCTGCTTTGAGGCTGAAACTCCAATCCTTCACTTAAGGACCTTCATGAAAATAGAGCTGTAATGGAACCTCCTCTGCCAGCTTGTCAGCTGCTGCTGAAAATTTATAAGTCTGCCTGCACTTTGAGAAGGGGACATATGGGATAGGGATTTGAAAACAATGGTACCCTTTGGGTAAAATAAAAACATGACACCTGAAAGCACAGGGTTGATATACGTTAAGGTTAAAGGGTTAAATGCTCTGGGATTATATAAGCAAAGGCTTATTCCAAGTGTAAAAATTATCTCGCATTTAGTTCCCTGCTCCCCCCCGCTCTCTCTAAATTTTCAGAGTAACGCTGTAGTAGCTGATCTGTGCAGAGCTATTATTCAGATATATAATTATCTGACACGTTCAGATGGATCAGCATTTTGGAAATCCTGTTGTACTTCACTAAGATAGAAATCTTCATGAGTCCACTCTGTTGTCACTTACTCTGCAGCCAAAAGCTTAATTTGAAAAATAACATCTGTTACTTGGTGTTTGATGAGGTACTTCAGAAATGTGGAATTTGAGAGACTGGAATTATTCTTAAAGCAGAGAGGAGGAAGGATAAATACATCACAGACATTGAAAAGTATGAAGGGTTCTGATGGACAAATATGGTCCTGAGGGACAAAGTGGGTCAAAAAACTCCTTTGCAGTTGAAGAACATTTGCAGAATAGTCATTATCCAATGTAATGCAGCTATATAGGACCTTGGTCAGACCGCACTTGGGGTACTGTGCTCAGTTCTGGTCACCTCACTACAGGAAGGACGTGAAAACTATATAAATGGTGCAGAGGAGATTTACAAGGATGTTGCCTGGATTGGGGAGCATGCCTTATACAAATAGGTTGAGTGAACCCAGCCTTTTCTCCTTGGAGCGGCGGAGGATGAGAGGTGACCTGATAGAGGTGTACAAGATAATGAGAGGCATTGATTGTGTGGATAGTCTGAGGCTTTTTCCCAAGGCTGAAGTGGTTAGCCATGAGAGGGCATAGTTTTAAGGTGCTTGGAAGTAGGTACAGAGGAGATGTCAGGGGTAAGTTTTTTACGCAGAGAGTGGTGAGTGCGTGGAATGAGCTGCCGGTGGCGGTGGTGGAGGCGGAAACAATAGGGTCTTTTAAGAGACTCCTGGATGGATTCATGGAGTTTAGAAAAATGGAGGGCTATTGGTAAGCCTAGGTAGTTCTAAGGTAAGGTTATGTTTGGCACAGCTTTGTGGGCCAAAGGGCCTGTATTGTGCTGTAAGTTTTCTATGTTTCTATGTTTCTAAAACTTAGTGGGCTTAAAATGAAATCTGAATATCGTGTACTTAACTGGAGCAGCGATGATCTCAATCAGCAGTGTTACGTATCCCGTAACTGGGTTGCCAAACCAGCAGAAATGGATCACTCAGTTGGAGTCTGGATTACTAGAACTAAGAAAGTTTTATTAAAGAAACAAGCAACACAGTAATTGAAAGGATAATGAATGCAACAGTTTAGCAATGATAAACACACATGTGCACAGAATTAAGATAACAGCATCAATCAAGCTCTATCGTTGTCTAGGGGTAAATGACCAAATTTCAAAGTGACACAAAGTTCAGTCCAATTTAGTAGTTCAGTTCGCAGTAATTGTTGCCATGGCGAGGGACAACATGGGGGGAAAGAGAGAGAGAGAGAGAGAACGGGAACGACTGATCATTCAGAAACGGCTTCCACTCACAGACCGACGATATTGCTCACACGCAGCTTTCGAGTGGGTCCTTTGTGATGTCACCTGAGGTCACTGACTGTGACCCCTCCTCCAGATGCGTTCGATCCTCTGCAGTGACCCCGGCGCCCAAGCGAGGGTGGACACACACCGGGTTCCCGCTGATCGTACCTTTCCGCCCTGTGCGTTTAAGGTCCGGTACTTCCCACCGACTCGTGGGAGGCGCACCGCTTCCAGGGTCTCGTTACCTCGGGTGTCGTGTGTCCTGCCTTAGCGAACCTGTCCCTTTTTATCCCCCTGCTGGGGTATCGCCTGTCCATCACTTCAAACAGTTCAGGGTTCAAAGGGGGAGCCACTCCAAACAGCTCTCTCTCCCGTCCCTTCATTACACATCTCCAGACGCTGCTTCATTGTTCCTTATCTCTCCTTCCCCTGAGGACAGGTGGCAGACCACTTGCTGATGTCACTGATGCTAACCCAGGCCAGCAAACATCTTAATTTTATGTGTATTCTCGTCACAGCAGGAACTACAGACATGCTGGAGGTCAAGTGTACTCATGTCAGATCTCCTTCTCCACCCCAGACTCACCAATGAGTTTGGGACTTTTTGTAGCTTTAGGGTCAATTACACCTCTTATCTGCTTCTTTGGCATTATATGGCTTTACTTATCAGACCGAGGATGGAAGCATTAACTTTCTACTTGTTTATTTTTCTCCTGATCTTGATACTGAATATACCTATTTTTTCATTAACATACAGTGGGTTAATCTGATTAGAGTTTATTTAATTTTTTGATGACTTTAAAAATTAATTTCAAGTATTTCTAAAGTTTTCTGATTATTGGAGATATATTCAGTGCTAGGCAAAAGTCATGGGCACATCTATATATCTAGAGTGCCTAAAACATTTGCACATTTCCGTAGATACAGTGAAGTAGGTTTTTGAGAGCATGCGATCACAAAGGCCATCATGGCTGTGGTGGAGAGGCATTGAGGCCTAGTCCAATAAATGCACGGGATGGCCAGAGAACCAAGGCCTCATGGATAATGAGATATAACTTCAAATGGTCAGTACTACCTCTAGGCTGAGGCTACATTAGATCAAGCAAGACTGCCAATACCTGCTGATAACTGCTGATGACCCAAGGAAATTGGTTAAGTACTGAAAAGCAAAAAAAAAAATCATAAAACTATAGGAAAAGAAGGGTAAGAAAGTAGTGAATGGACCTTCCACGGAGCCAGAGCATTTTCCACGTTGATCGTGCATCAGTCTTTTTATGCTTATGTATAGTTTTCATAAAATTAAAGAGTCGTACAGTAAAGAAACAGACAGAAACAGGTCAATCTAGTTCATGCTGAACTCTTCTTCTGTTATTACTTTCCTTTAAATGCGTGCAAGAAAATGAATCTTAAAGTGGTATATGGTGACATATACAGTATGTATTTGATAATAAATTTACTTTACACTTTGAACATACATTATAGGTCCCATTGTTTTCTTCATAATTTTATGATTATAAAATCAAAGGGCAAATGTGTTAGTATGGAATATAAGGCAAATGGAATTGGCAATCTATTCAAAGTGTTGACATATTGCTCTATGGTAGCAGTGAGCAGGTTTCATTCTCTACTATTCACCTTTAGTAAAAGCAGTTGCCCATTCTGAATGGAATTTTCCTTGTTGGAAGTGAAGCTGAAGGGCAGTTGCTTCACTTCACTCTTGTTCTTCTCTATAAACCAGCTCAACAGTTGCAAACATGCCTTACTCAGTCTGGGCATTTTTGTCCATCCTGTTTCAACTATAATTAAGAAATTTGGTGACAAACTGTGCTAAAATAATTAAGGAAAACTTTTATGCAAAATCTTGAATTAGTTCACTACAAGTAACCTAAGGATGATTAAATTATTTGCTGTAATGACGGTATTTACCTGCATCGAAGAACAAGAAATAAGATTATAAAAAGGAGAGTGAGAATAAAGAGAATTTTAAACAGTTAATTGCACATAAGATATTGGCAATGTTACACTTATAGCGCAGGAGGAGATGGTAAAGAAAGGCTTTCTTGGCAATTGCTTTATCGCCTGAATGACTTGCTAAGCCATTGAGAGTCAGTAATGTACTGCAGGAAAAGAATCACATCAGGACCTCCCTTCGTTGCAGGAACTCAGTGAAGTGGCTGTTGTGACCTTTTTTTTTATAGCACTAATGGCCAGAAACAAAGTGGCTCAGGATTGTCTCAGTCTTACTGAGCTTTTGTCAATCTGATTGCCAATTTTGGAATCTATTCCCTCAATTCAGCTAGGCAGACTGGATAATGAACTGTATCCAGTATAATCTCATTAATGAAAGCAATATTTTTCCACATGGAAACATTTAAGGTGATCCTGTATTTCTTGGGGAAGTCTTCCTTCTTGAGTGTGCAGGAGTCCATCTGATTGCAAAACTGTAGCCTCCATCTTTATCTGCCATGCTATCAGTCAAAATGTCAGAATATTCCTTGTTCCAAATTGCCTTCTGGTGAATTCTTCAATAAGACCCTTTGAGGAGGTCATTAACTTCTGCCTCTACCTGTCTAGCTACATTGACTGCATCATTTAAAATATGCTTGAGTGCAATGGAATCCAAATCAACTCACTTTCAATGTTAAATAAAGTATCATACCTCAAGGCTTCCTTTCAAGAAAGTCTTACCAATAATAATTTTAAAAAATCTGAGTTAATTAATCCTGAGGCTACAGTGGTTATTTGTCTCCTACAACAAGATGATATTTTCTTGTAGATTTTCTACAATGCAAAGCAATAGCTAAGGGTATATATAACAATACAACCTAAATATCATGAGGATATTTTGAATATCATGCATTTATCTCAAATTCCTTTCCCTTTCATTTCTGCCCATTTTTCTTCAATCCCTTATTAAGCTTTGTTAAACGGTATGCTGTAGTTTGAGACTCTCCAAAGAGAAGCATAATGGTAATACCACATTGGTATTTTCCTTTAATTCGTTCATCCCTTTAAATTTAACATTCTTGCTATTGCCTTTTACCATCGCCTGTGCCCCCTCCAGATTCACCAGAATCAGCATCTGGGGCTGTCATTATGCAAATGAGCATACACAGGAGAATTTTATTCCACTTGCACTTGACCTTTTGAGAAAAATGTGTACCTCAGTTATGCACTATTGACTTAAAGATAAAAATAGGCCCAAGTTAACTTCAAGAGGGAAGGAATAAAGAAGCACTCAATTATTTTAGCTTTCTCCCAGCCACAGAGTCCATTAAAATCATAGTTCATAGTTTGGAAATATTTTGAATTTGAATACAGATCAATGCTGAATCATTTAGAAAGTTGTATTGATTAAATGTAATTTTGGGTGTATGGGCTAGATCAAGGCATGGGGAGTATCTGTGAACTAGGAATATTTAAAAAAATACTCAGAAGTGTACAGGTATAGCACAGTGGTACAAATCAATAAACCTAACTGAAAAGAGATTTCTGCAAAGCAGAGTGGTGCCTCAAGATTATCTGTCATATAAGAAAGCCTACAAACAATGACTTATCATTGCCTGAAGCAACTTCTAAATTATTCAGGCCTTTTAACTCAGGAGAAGCAGTACATTTGGCTTCACGCTGTTAAAATTTTTCCAAATAATTTTTCATCTGTATCTTACCATCTTTCCCCTCTCTCTCCTTCCTCTGTTACAGCCCTAGAGCCACCATCTGCTAACTGCACTTGCTCTGTTGAAAGATGAAGGAAGTTGGGAATGCATTTCCCCACACTGTCCATGATCAGCTTTCACTAAAGCTGCTTTTGTAGATTGCACAGCTTGTACACATCCTCCACTTCCTGGATTTGAGATCTGCTCAGGATGATTTATGAACCCAAACCAAGTCTAAATGTGGCCAATGATGTTGGAGCCCAGCTGCTGCAAGGCACATAATCAAAGCCCAGTAATAAATCTCCCTTATGTCTCTTTCCCCTGGGAAGGAAATGCAGTGTCTATTCAGCAAATACTAATAATATGGCAGAGATTGGGAACTTAGCAAACTGTAGGGATCAATAATGCTTCTTGCCTTTTCCTGGTCGTAGGCTTGGCTTTCTTTATTCCAGTATTAGCATTATTGCCTCCAAGCAACGTTTGTAATATCAAAGACTCTAATTTGAAACTGATTGAAAATCTATTGTGTCTTTGAATTTCAATGGAAGGTAGGAACAATGTGCTTGCTACATATTGTAAAAGGGAAACTCTTATATTGCTTTACACTGCTCTGTAGACAAGTCAACATTATGTAAACATTCATTAATATATTCAAATTATGTTCCAATCCTTGTTGAAGGATTGTTGCTGATGTTGGCAAGCATAAGCACTTGATTTTTTACATGACAAATCTGTCTAGCAATAGATGATGCTAACTGCAACAATGTTTTAAAGGATTATTTTGTATTTGCTGGCCACTGGTAATTTGAGGCCAGTAGTTAGCTTGTGGGCCCTTTGTGGTCAGTTTTGTTGACTGTGGAAGTAGTTCCAATTTGAAGGAGATAATATTGCTGATATAGGTCTGCTTTCAGTTGACTCATATGCATTTCTATAATCATCATGTTAGTTAGACTAGCAGCGTTTTCTTGAGTGTGGGGCATGGGGGAATTCAAAAAAAGCAAGTCAGAGCAGGAGAGATGAGGGAAGAGTGAAGATGAAGAGGGCATTGCCCCAAATAGCTTTTCTAGAATGGATCATCAAATAAGTGTGTCTTCCTCTCTGAATTTCTATGTAGACCAATGTCTCATCACCAATGAGATGATTGTGCCATCTGCTGCAGCCAAAGGTTCAAAGGTTCAAGATGCATTTATTATCAAAGTACGTATGCATTATAGAACTCAAAGATTCATCTTCTCCAGATAGCCACTTAACACAGGAAAACCATGGAGGTCATTCACAAAAATCATCAAATACAGCCACCACTGCACAAAAAAAACTTACAAATGGCCTCAAATTTAAATTGCAATGGCAAGATGAGTATCAAACCAACCCTCCCCCCACACACAAAAAAAAACAAATTGGTAAACTGTGAGAACCCCCCAAAATTTAAATCTCTCAGATGGAAACAAGAAACAATGGGTGAAAACAAAGAATATAAAAGATATAAAACCAAAAGTGAATCCAGTCCAATCCATAAATCACAGAACTTGGGTAACATCCTCCAATAGCCTCAAGAAGAGGGAACACACATCAAAGTTGCTGGTGAACGCAGCAGGCCAGGCAGTATCTCTAGGAAGAGGTACAGTCGACGTTTCAGGCCGAGACACTTCATCAGGACTAACTGAAGGAAGAGTTAGTAAGAGATTAAGAGAAATCTAACTCTTCCTTCAGTTAGTCCTGATGAAGGGTCTTGGCCTGAAACGTCAACTGTACCTCTTCCTAGAGATGCTGCCTGGCCTGCTGTGTTCACCAGCAACTTTGATGTGTGTTGCTTGAATTTCCAGCATCTGCAGAATTCCTGTTGTTCAAGAAGAGGGAGACCAGTTGAATGCAGAGGCAGAGCAGCGAGGGAGATAGGCCATCACCCACAGACACCTTATCCAGCAACAGCGAGCAATACATGGTCACACAAACATACCTTATTAGGCAGAGATCTGTCACAGCACAACGAGAGGCAGATAGTTAGCACTGAACACTCCCTCACCGTCCACATTCGCCTTGATATTTCAATCTTCCTTGGTGCTTTAAACAGTGATTAGTGGACACTTTAATTGGTGAAATGAAGTTGTTCATGGGCTAGCACCCCATCTGTAAGCTTCGTCACGAGGCCCACGGTCATCTCCTGAGATGTTCTCAGAGACAGTAGAGAACTAGATCACTCAGACGATCTCCAAACTACAAATCACAGACTCTAACAGTTCCAGAAACACATTTAAGATAAAGAAAAAATGTGCAAGAAGTGAAATAACAGTTTCGTTGACTATTTGAAGACATCACCTAATGAATCATTGTTCACTGTCGCCATCTTGACTGGAAGAGCCACAATCCGACATTTAAAAATCATTAATGGTTTCAAAATTCCCCCAAATTATGAAAGTTCCAACAGACTGTAGAAGAGTAAAGGTAACTCATTTTACCAAAGTGAGAGGTAGGAAAAAAGACAGCAAACTGCAGACCACTTAGTTTAACACCTTTGATAAGGAAAATGTTACAAACCATTTTTGAAGATGTTATAGCAGGACATTTAGAACAATGCAAGATAATCAGGCTAAGACAAGACACAAGAGAAATTGCAAATGTTGGAATGTTGGAATGTTGGAGCAAACAACATACTGTTGGGGATCTGATTGGTACAAACATCATCTGTGGGGACAAACGTGCTTTTGGTCATGAACCTTCATATGTGCAAATTCAACATGGTTTTGTGAAGGGGAAGATCATGTCTGGCTACTTTATTAAAGTTCTTAGATAGCAGATGGCATTAGTAAGGCACGATGTCAAAATTTGCTGTTGAAGCTAAAAGCTCAAATAAAAGAAATGCAGAGCAGTAAAATGTGAAGCGGGTCCAAAGAGATAGGTAGGTTAATATGAGTGCATAAAAAATATCAGGTAAATGATGTATACTGTGATATTATGTGTCTTGTCACAGAATGCATAATTAACATTGTGTAAAATACTGGCAAGAGTTTTATGAAAATCTGTCTTTTAGTCTTGTGAAGTAACTATATTTACATATTTATAAAACTTTCCACTGCAATTTGCAGGTTTGCACAACATTTGAAATAGAAATCATGTATTAAATGTGTCAGTGTGAATTCCTAGATTGTGGATGCTTTCGATAGGTGAGTAAAATGCTGTGGTAAACAGATTATACTACTGAAATGAACTGACTAAATTGTAATTTAAACATAACAAACTGACTGAGGTGCCCTATCATCAAATACTCTAAGCCATGGAATTATTTGTGTGGCCAGCACTCGGAATTGTATATTCAAGGCTTCATTTATCTGCATCCTGCATTCTCTATTTCATTATGCTGCATATTTTTGAAGACATATCATTAGAAAGATACTGAATACTTGCTTTAAAATTTTAAATGAACATAAATGTAATCATGTGATGGTATCCATGTTATCTGATGTAATTGACATGCTCTAATATAAATAGATTACTGCATCTGTTAAAATAACAAGTGGAAAATATTTTCTTTGAACAATGATATCTTAAATAGCCATTTCTATCATTTATTATGCCAGTGTTTACTCTTTTGAGCTGCAGACTAGAATGAAAAAAAGCTTTATCTTATTTTACAGTGCCAATATGTTCTGAAATACTTCAAAGACAGAAAAAAAATGTTTTCTTTTGAAGTGGAGAAATTCTGGAAGGAAAATGTGGCACCTTATTTCCATTTAGTAAGGTTGCCAAACATGAATAAGATTTTGCACTGCTGATGGAGGAATTAAAGATACCCAGGATATTATGAGGATGTGTACATATGAGGGCTGGTATACCTTCATGAACTGAATGTAGCATGTATTATAGCCTTCAATGTATTCCATATCAGCCATTGTTGTCAGCTGAAGTTTCTATGTTTCTATGTTTCTATGAGATTGATTTCCTTTAATAAAGAGTGCCTAGCTGGTAGTCCTATCACTGCCTTTAGTAAGAAGCAATGCTAAACAGCCTTCATTGGCAGTGAGTTTGGAACATTGATGCTGAGGGAGTAACAGGGCACTAATCAAATGTGGAGAGCTCTGTGAGTAGAGCATTGATGATGGCAGACAGTAATGTGCCAGTTAGTGTGCTTTAAAAAATACAAATGTCTCAGCCACTTCTTGTGTACATGGAGGAAGAGAAAATATTTCTAAAGGTGAAAAATATCATCAAAACCACAGAACAGAGCAGTAAATAGGTGGAAAATGAAAGGTGATATTATTACCGGTGATGTGGTCGGAGACATATGCCTCCCTCAGGCAAAACCATTCAATACGGCAAACTTAGTACTCAAGGCAGCACAAAGAAAAGTCACCTGCAAATTGGTGGTATCTAAAAAAGTGAAGCATTGGGGCATTGTTGCTAGGTGCAACCAGCCATAGAAATAGAAATAACCCTGTGTCCTTCATAGCCAAGTCACATGGACATTAAAAAAGCTTATTATCAAAAAGTGAGAAATCACAAAAATGCAAAGGCCTCTTTACCTTATGGTTGATCTTATGGAAACTCCTTTTCTCAGCTGCTAGATTTAGATGGTCCAATACATGTGCCAAAGGGAAGACATATTTTCTGAAGAAAGTAACTGTCGGCCATTTTATTCATCCCTATTTGCTTACTTTAATATCTTTAAATTTCAGTTTTAAATAGTAGAGTTCCTAATTTTGGGGAGTTAAGCAGGGTACTATAGGATGCACTTTCTGTTTTTCCCATCACCAATGGTCAGCAGGTTGCATTTTGCTTGATGTGAGATTAGCCATTCAGTGGTCAAAGGTTTAGTCTCTAGTCGATGAAGAATTAACCAGAGGAACTGAAAAGAAGAAACTACCAAAACTTATTCAACAAAGACTACTAATTTTTATTGCTTTTGAAAGAATTATGTTTCAATTTGCCTCAGTAGCAAGTCATTTTAATAGATCTAAAAACTCATAGCAAATTGGCAATCCTGTTAAACCTACTTAGAGTCGTTAAATGTTGATTATTATTCCTAAAGATAGACAAATTCTGTATTCTGAACTGGCAGCAAACCTCTTTGTTGAGTATTAAAGGTGAGCATTGAATTGAAAGGCTCCAGTAATCTGAAATGAACCAATTCACATGAACTTAAAGAAAACAAAATATTTTCTTTAATGAATATGATCTTCTTGTTCTGTAATCAATACGTTGACACCAAGTAGGACATTTTTGACTGAGGCAGCAATCTTAATAAATCTTATATTTCCCTGAACTTTGAAACTATAGTATTTTCAAGTTGCAAGGGGCTGAAGTGACTTCCCCAGGACCTGATTGCCTTTGCAAGTTCTGTCATATGATTCAAGCTAATGGCCTTAATAACTGTGTCCACAGCACATTATGCTACTGGTATTGTAGTTGCATTTGGGAGAACGCAGGCCAAAGTTTCCTACTTCCCATTTTGGTGACATGCCAGCATGTCCAATATGGACTCAAATCTTTGAGGGACAAAATTTTGTTCAGCAACTTCTTTCGATTATGGAATCAATCCCTGGATGTTTCTAGTTCTTCGCCATAACTCTGTGATGATAGCTAGGGTGAATGCAGTGTTGAAATTGGCTACTCAGTATGGTAGATGCACAAAAACACTATTGTATTTACTCAAACCAGACAGCATCCTAGAAAGTCTGTTGTCTGATTGGCATTTTATTTTTGTGTTTTTTTTCTGATCCTCTATCTTTTTAAACACTGTCTCTACAATGTGACTAGTTGTTTTAAATAGGTTCTTGCTGGTTTGCTTTATCTTATCTGGCAAGAATACTCATCAGAATCTGCAATGCAAATATCATTTAAAGTGCTTTATCCAATTGGAATAACATTTTGATTGCAAAACACCAAAACAGTCACTTAAAATACATTGCTTATTTTGTGCTGAAATATTCAAATTAGTATAAAGTGCTTAACAGCATGATCAAATGGGCACAGAAGCACAGGAAACAATTGTGCTAATTTGATAAATTAGTTTATCAAATCAGTTTGGAAGACTTTTTTGCCATATTTCAAAATTCAGTTTGTAAATATTGAAAAAGAAAGATATTGACAGTTGTTCTCAGACTATATGTTCTTATCCAACCATTCACAACCCTATAGCAAATAAAGAAGTCCATGTCTTCATGCAACAAGACCTGGGTGACATTCATGCATGGCCTGATTAGCTGTGAGTAACATTCATGCCACAAAAGAACTAGTGAATGATCATCTTTAACAAATGAGAGATGAATATACTAAATTTCCCAACAATTCCCATTATGTTTATTGCTCTCCAGTACAAAACAACGTGCTTAATTAGCATCCCATGAACCATGCTGAACGTTCATTTCATTCACAACTGACACACTGTGGCCACTGTGCACCACCTGCATTGCATTTACTCAGCTAGGCTATGCCGACAGTGTCATGCAAACCTCATGACCTTTTCATCAGAAAGGACAAGGATATTTACATGGGAAGGCAGGAACACCTTAAAGCTACACATGATCCTGTCTTGAAAATATAGTATGTAACTGTTCTTTCATCCTTGCCAGGTCTAAATCCAGGAACTCCTTCTCAAGAGCCCTGTGGGAGTACCTTAACTGGAAATATCCAGGCCTGGCTAGATAACAAGTAACATTCAGGAAACACAATTGACAGATAATGATAACATCTAATGAGAGAAAATCCAGCTATAAATCCTTGATATTCAATGGTATTATGATTACCTAATCCCCCCACTATCAATGTTCATTAACCAGAAAATGAAATGGAGTAATCATATACACAAGATCGGGTCAGAGGTTAGGAATCCTGCATGAGTAACTCACCTCCTAACTCCTTTGAGCCTGTCTACCATCTACAAGGCTCAAGTCAACTTAATAAGCAAACGTAATTCAAACTCATGTCTGTATGGAAACACAGGAAAGATTGATTATAATTTCATCATTTAATTAAAATGAGACTTTATTGCCCCTGGTAGAATTTGGATGGTTTTCTCAAGCTTTGCAGACGACAGACCAATCATATATCGCGAGATGATTGTTGCATGGATTCCATTGGGTATTTCTTGGGGTGTTTTCTGACGGGGGGGGGAGACATGAGAAAGCTGCACACACAAATTTATGAGCTTTCTTCTTAAGGATAATTATGAGTCTAGTCAAGTCAAACTTATCACATGCGCAAGTACGGTGAGGAACAGATACAAGGGAAAAATTGCTTGTAGCTTATCACAGGGCATGTCGGAACAGACAATGTAAAGAATATAAATTATATGAGATGGTGGAGAGAGAGAGAATACCATGTGTAATAGTTTCTGTCTCATGTTAACTGCTAAGGTTAATAAAATGGCTTCTCTGTAATGTAAAGTAACATGGGGTCTCTGTTGTTCTTGGCAGCAGCTTGTTTTGGTTATAATTACTGACAATGGGTTCACTGTCCAATGGGAGAAGTGTTATTCTTTCTTATGTCTGGGAGCCTGGGTTTCTGGCGGGCTTTTCGGGGAGGTGAGAGTCGAGGAGGGATGTGGGTTGGAGCCCCAGGGTGGCAGATACCAGGATTCGGCAGTTCGGAGGTTGTCAGAGGCCCGGAAGTCGTTGTGGAGGGATTCGAAGGCGTGAGCTCCAACGCATTAAAATTTCTTGTGCACAAAACTGATAAATTTACTAATTTGGCACCTTTATTTGTTTCTACTAATCCATCACCAAGAAATGATTATAAGGTGTAATCATTTACTTGCATATTGTGTACTGTCTGATATTCTATCTTGTGCGCTTGTACTGGGGTGCATCACACAGTATCCACATCAACACGATCATTGTGGGTTGCTCGTCCAGGATTTGAATTTTGTCAGATACTGTGTGATTCACCCGGTTTAAATTCGTGGAGATGGACCCGGATAGGATTGAACGCTGGTGTGAGATCGAGGATGTACCGGTTAACTGTGTATTAAGTGGGGTGGACATGCGTACCTCAGAGAAAGTGTTAATTCGATGGTTGAGTATGGTTAAAGCCGTCGGTAAGGTCGAAATCATGGCCAGAAAGTTTGGTAAAATGGTGGACCCAGGATTTGTGTTACTTCAGACTAGTGATGATGTCACAGCGGTGGGACTGCCACTGTGTATCGGTGACCCTGGTGAGGGGAGGCCATGGGGCGTGCACATTGTCACAGAGGAAGGGACTGATGGGACACCAGAGGAGTTGCCTGAAGCTTGGGGGGTGGAGATTTTAGAGATCGGGTCCTATCGTTTCTGAGGGATGAAGGAAGGGAATGTTCAGATTTGGAAAATTTAATTAGTCCCCATCCCCCGTGGAAGGGTGAGGGCTCTGTTGGCATCAGCCATTAACTACTTGTTGAACAAGGCAGCGGGTCCTCGTCAGAAGTTGAGAATTTTCTCAGGGAGGTCTCCCATCCCCGAAGGGGAAGCTGATTATGAGACCTGGGTAGAACATGTCTTTCAGCTGCTAGGTGAGCGGCAGTGTTCTGAGCGACAGAGATTGGTGGAAAGTTTGAGAGGGGTGGCGGCTGTGGTAGTAAGAGGCATGAAATTTAACCAGCCCTTTGCTTCTCTGACTGAGTATCTAAGAGCATTGGAGGAGGCTTTTGGTCATTTTGGGGACTGAGGTGGATCGGATAAGGATGGATCAGGTAGCCAGGGGTGCACAGAGGCATGATATGATTGCTATGAGTCTCCAGCAGTGTCTTAGAACGTGTTCCCCCCTCCCCTTCGCTCAGTTGCTCAGAGGGGTGAGGGAGGAGCAGGACACATTGGAGTCAGAAGAGGGCTCCGTTAGTATGGTGCAGTTCCTGGTAGTAGCCCCTTGTGGTGAAGTGACTGGGGCCAGCTCCACTCGGGAGATAGTAAAGGGGGTCACGGCAGGTGGGGTCCCTCTGTGGGAGGGGCTAGCAGAGAGGGCCCCTCCTTGAAGGGACGGACTGCACAATGGCCCGTGGGAGGCCGGGGTCCCGCGAGGCGTGGCGTGTGTTATAACTGTGGGGAAGAGGGGCAGTTCAGGTGTGAATGTGAATGGCAGGGAGCCCCTCGGAGAGCGAGTCCACGAGTGTCCCAGCAGGAAGAGGGATCAGGAAACTTAGAGGAGACCCAGTGAGGGAACGGCCTGGAGTCTCTGGGAAAACACGTTCCCAGCAATGTGCCACGGGACCCCCGAGAGGAAAAGACCCTATCCCAGAAGGATTGGTGGGACCCCGATCCAGTGTGTCAATATGGATAGAGGGAATAGATGCAAAAGCCATACTCAACACTGGGTCGCAGGTCACGTTTCCATACCGTTCGTTCTATGATCAGTATTTGCAGCATTTACCCTTGACCCCCTTCGGTGTACTGGAAATTTGGGGCATCAGTGCTGGTGATTACCTGTACGATGGCTATTTGTCATTGAAACTGGAGTTCCTAGAGGCCAAGGTGGGAGTGTCTGAGGCTCATGAGGCCTTGGTGCTGGTTTTCCCGGATCCACTGGGGGTGTGTCAATTCTGGTAGGGACCAACACCACCCCCTGTTGTGCGAAGATTCCAAGGGGGCCTGCAAGGAGAAGGAGGGTGAGGACTTTTTTGGAGTCCCTGTCGGTGCACCCAGTGTTTCAAGTAGCTTTTAAGGAAGTGTGTGGCCGCACTGGGCTGGACACAGAATTTGAAAGAGGAACTGTATGGTTTGCCCAGTCGAAGCCCAGGGTGGTATGACCCGGTGAAGAAGCGAGAGTGATGGGGACCCCCAGATTCTCCAGTGGCTGAGGGTGAAGCCCTTTTAGTGGACACCCTGGAAGATCTCAAGGGGGAATCGAGATTTCTGGCCCAAGTGCTGGTGAGACCCAAGTTGCAGAAGCCCTCGGTGGTACAGGCACGCAAGATGGTGGTGATCGTCAGGAACACCACCAAAAGGGAGGTCACTTTTAAGCGAGGGATGCCCTTGGTGCATTTGTTCCCGGTGACGGTGATGCATAGTGCCCCCGTGAGGCTCGCTGGGGGGATTGCTATTGAAAAACAGGGATAAGTTGACCGCTGAGGCTTTTAACTTTGGGGCCTCACCTGTGCTGGTGGGTTGAAAGCGTAAGCTAGTAGAGAAGATGTTGATGCTGAAAGATGTTTTTTCCCTTGACGATTTTAATGTGGGTTGTTCCAGGAGCACTCGCCACACCATCCAGGTGACTGAGAACACCCTGTTTCGAGAGAGGTCGCGGCGACTGGCCCCTGCAGACGTGGAAGACGTTCGGCAGCATTTGTGTAAGTTGAAGGAAGCTGGGATCATGACAGAGTCCCAAAGCCCTTATGCATCCCCAATAGTAGTGGCCCGGAAGAAAAATGTGAAGATATGTATGTGTGTGGACTACAGGACCCTGAACATGTGCACCATCCCTGACCAGTATACGGTCCCAAGGGTTGAAGACTCACTGGCCTGTCTGAGTGGGGCGAAGTGGTTTAGTGTGGTGGACTTCAGGAGTGGATAATATCAGATCCCAATGAGTGAGGCCGATGAAGAGAAGACAGCATTCATATGCCCTCTGGGATTTTTCCAGTTCAAAATGATGCCCCAGGGCATATCCGGAGCCCCTGCCACCTTTCAGGGGGTCATAGAGAAGACAGGGAATATGAATTTGCTTGAAGAGCTGGTATATTTGGATGACCTGATAGTATTTGGATCCACCTTAGAAGAACATGAAGTGAGGCTAAGGAAGTTGCTAAACCGATTGAAGGATGAAGGATTAAAACTTTCCTTGGACAAATGCTAGTTCTGCCAGACTTCTGTTAGCTATGTTGGACACATAATCTCGTGGAATGGAGTAGCTACAAACCTGGCTAAGATAGAAGCGGTGACCACTTGGCCGAGGCCCAGACTGTGAGAGCTCTGCGCTCGTTCTTGGGGCTCTGTGGATATTACCGGAGACACGTGAAGGGCTACGTCAAGGTGAGTCATCCCTTCAACTAGCTTCTGCATGGCTACCCTCCCCTGGGACAGAGGGGGAAAGGGAGTGTTACGAGAATACACATAAAATTAAGATGTTTGCTGGCCTGGGCTAGCATCAGTGGCATCAGCAGTTGGTCTGCCACCTGCCCTCAGGGGAAGGAGAGATAAGGAACAATGGAGCAGCGTCTGGGGATGTGTAATGAGGGGATGTGGGAGGAAGAGCTGTCTGGAGCGGCTCCCCCCTTTGAACCCTGAACTGTTTGAAGTGATGGACAGGCGATACCCCAGCAGGGGGATAAAAAGGGACAGGTTCGCTAAGACGACACACACGCCACCCGAGGTAACGAGACCCTGGAAGCGGTGCGCCTCTCATGAGTGGTGAGAAGTACCGGACAACGCACAGGGTGGAAAAGTACGATCAGCGGGAACCCGGTGTGTGTCCGCCCTTGCCTGGGTGCCGGGTTCACTGCAGAGGATCGACCGCATCTGGAGGAGGGGTCACAGTCGGTGACCTCAGGTGACATCACCAAGGACCCGCCCAAAAGTTGCTCGTGAGCAATCTCGCTGGTCTGTGAGTGAAGCTGTGCTGAATGATGAGTTGTTCTCTCTGTCTCTCTTCCCCCACCTTGTCCATCGCCATGGCAACGATTACTGCGAACTGAACTTTGAGTCATTTTGAAATTGGTCATTTACCCCTTGTTACGAGAATACACATAAAATTAAGATGTTTGCTGGCCTGGGCTAGCATCAGTGGCATCAGCAGTTGGTCTGCCACCTGCCCTCAGGGGAAGGAGAGATAAGGAACAATGGAGCAGCGTCTGGAGATGTGTAATGAAGGGATGTGGGAGAGAGAGCTGTCTGGAGCGGCTCCCCCCTTTGAACCCTGAACTGTTTGAAGTGATGGACAGGCGATACCCCAGCAGGGGGATAAAAAGGGACAGGTTCGCTAAGACAGACACACACGCCACCCGAGGTAACGAGACCCTGGAAGCGGTGCGCCTCTCACGAGTGGGTGAGAAGTGTCAGACAATGACAAGGGTGGAAAGGTACGATCAGCGGGAACCCGGTGTGTGTCCGCCCTTGCCTGGGTGCCGGGTTCACTGCAGAGGATCGACCGCATCTGGAGGAGGGGTCACAGTCGGTGACCTCAGGTGACATCACCAAGGACCCGCCCAAAAGCTGTTTGTGAGCCATCTCGCTGGTCTGTGAGCCATCTTGCTGGTCTGTGAGTGAAGCCGTGTCTGAATGATGAGTTGTTCCTATTCTATCTCTCTCTTCCCCCACGTTGTCCACCGCCATGGCAACAATTACTGCGAACTGAACTACTAAACTGGACTGAACTTTGAGTCATTTTGAAATTGGTCATTTACCCCTAGACAACGATAGAGCTTGATTGATGCTGTTATCTTAATTCTGTGCACATGTGCGTTTATCATCGCTGAACTGTTGCATTTATTATCCTTTCGATTAATGTGTTGCTTGTTTCTTTAATAAAACTTTCTTAGTTCTAGTACTCCAGACTCCAACTGAGTGATCCATTTCTGCTGGTTTGGCAACCCAGTTACGGGGTACGTAACATAAGTGGGGGCTCGTCCGGGATTTTGAATGCTAAATTTGGGACGGAGTAAATTGATTGGGTTAAAATTCCCGAAAGAAAGAAAAGACAAACAGCAGAAATGGAGGTTGAGGAATTTATAAAGGCGCCGACCTTGGAGGCATTAGAGGATGCCAGGAAATCGGAATTGATAGCTGTGGCCAAACGGGTGAATCTTGCTAAGGTGAAGTCGACAATGAGGAGAGAGGAGATACACAGAGCTATTGTAGAGCACTATGTATCTAAAGGTGTGTTTCCCCAAGGTGAGCTGGGGGTGGTGTCTATTGAAAAACCTGCTGGAGACGCGGTACAGGTACAGCTTGAAAAACTGAGACTCGAGCACGAGTTCCGGGTACGGCAGTTAGAACACGAAGAGAAGCAGTTAGAAAGGAAGGAGAGAGAGTTAGAAAGGCAGGAGAAAGAGAGAGAGTTAGAAAGGCGGGAGAGAGAGAAAGAGGTAGAAAGGCGAGAGAGAGAGAAAGAGGTAGAAAGGCAAGAGAGAGAAAGACAGTTGGAGAGAGAAGAGAGAGAGAGGGACAGACAGTTGGAGAGAGAGGAGAAACAGAGGGAAAGGGAATTTGAGCTGGAGAAGTTAAAGATAAGGGCCGAGCAGGGGCTCGTGCCGAACCAAGGTGGAGGGTTCCGGGCGACCCAGGAGGTTAGGCTGGTTCCCCCATTTGACGATACCGATGTGGATCGGTACTTTCTCCACTTCGAAAAGGTGGCTATAAGTCAGGAATGGCCGAGGGATAAGTGGGTTGTCTTACTTCAGAGTGTACTGAAAGGGAAGGCCCAACAAGCTTACTCCGCTTTATCCGCGGAAGATGCCCAGAAGTATGAGGTGGTGAAGGAGGCCATCCTCAGGATTTATGAGTTGGTCCCGGAGGCATACCGGCAGAGGTTCCGGAATGCGAGGAAGCGGTGGGACCGCACGTATTTGGAGTTTGCTCGCGAGATGCAAACATATTGTGAGCGTTGGTGCGCCTCGAAGGGGGTAGAGGGGGATTATGACAGACTGCTGCAACTGATTCTGATTGAGCAGTTTAAAGGTTGTGTCCCTGAGGGTATGAGACCCTACCTCGATGAGAAAGAGGCAGCCACGTTAGCCGCAACTGCTAAGTTAGCGGATGAGTATGCGTTGACGCATAAAATGAAGGTTGCCCCGAGTAAAGGCTACCAGAAGGGTAGTCAGGACGGCGGGGAGAGTCCACCGGAAAAGTCAGAAAGTAAGCCGGGGACTAGTGAAAAGGATAAGGTAGACCGGGAGCAGTCTGGTAGGAAGTCTCCTGGGGTCGTCTGTTATAATTGTGGGAAAGTCGGACACTTTGCGTCCAGGTGCTTTGCCCCAAGGAAGGAGACGGGGAAAGGAAAAGCGGAAATTTTGAATGGCTGTATCGAGCTGTTAAGCGAACCGCTAGGGAAGGACAGGTCTGAAAAAGTCCAGGAAGGGCGCGAGAGGTTTATCTCGGCCGGACTGGTGTCAGTGAAAAAGAGGTTAAAACCAGTTCCAGTGCGGATCTGGAGAGACACGGGAGCGTGTCAGTCACTAATACTGAAGAGTGTATTAGAGTTTAGCTCAGAGACCCAGACTGGGGAGGTAGAGGTCAAAGGTGTTGGGGAAGGGACAGAGTCAGTCCCTTTGCACCAGATACATTTACAGAGCAACCTGGTCTCTGGAGTAGTCACAATCGGGGTGAGGTCCGAGTTACCAATGAAAGACGTGGAAGTCTTGCTCGGTAATGACATCGCCAGAGGAATCGTGTTCCCAGTCGTGAGATTGACGGGTCAGCCTGCCAGCATGGAGGCCCCGCCCGCGATGGTGAATTTGGCTGAAACATTTCTGCCAACCTTGTATGAGACAGGGTGTAGTGAGATAAGAGGTAGTGAGGGAGCTGGGACGGACGTAGCAGTAGCCAGGAAAGAATTTGTGCAGACGCAGGAGCGAGGCGAGGGGCTGATGGGTTTTGCAGAGACCGCTCTCTCTGACACAGCCTTGACAAGCTATTGTGCGGATGAGGAAGTGCTAAGGAAGAAAGGGAAATCAAGTACAGCATCCGCAGATGAGGAGTGGGGGGTGGTGCAAAAGAGCTATGGGGATGAGGTTTTTAACATGGCCCACGAGGTACCCCCCGATGGACATTTTGCGGTGCTGGAGGAAACAGTTGGTGGAATCATGAAAGAGAGTTACCGGCTGCCCAGGGGGAAAAATGTTATTGATCATGACCGACGCGAACTGAGACGGTCACCGGCTTTTGATATGCTAACAAACCTAGTCGGTGTTAGCGTGGAAATCAATGAAGCTAGGGGCCCCCTGCTAAGAGGAAAAAACCATTTTGAAAAGATTAGGATGGGATCGGTCAGATGGGAGAAGGCTATTGTTTTGGCCAGGTCTACTGATAAGGTCTCTCCCTTAATCCCCGAAGGAGTAATTAAACGACTCGCACCCATGTGTTTGATTGTCCCGAGGAAATGCAAAGAACTGGGACGTTGGGTGATTGTGGTTACAATAGGGCAGCCAAGTAAACAACACCCATATTTTTTGAGTAATTCAGTGACTAAAGGGCTGATGAACACAGAGGTGTGTATTGGCAATTTAACACGGCTGTCTGAAGCCAGCTTGATAGTGAACCTTGGAAAAAATGAATTCGGCCACACGAATGTCACTTACCTGGGAATTGTGGTGACACAGGGGCAGCTGGCAGTGATGCAAGCTACAGTGCAGGCTATCGCTGACCTCCCAACCCCGACAGACAAGAGGGCCCTCAGAAGGCTTTTGGAGATGGTGGGGTACTGCAGGAAGTTTTGCAATAACTCTGCGGTCAATACCCGTCCCCCTCCTACTAAGCCCTTGCGAGAGAAAATTGAGTCGGAATGGGACGACCCTTGTTATTGTGGTCCGGGACAAAACCAAATGAGAGGTTACATTGGTCGCAATTCATCAGTGTTTTTGGCCACTATGAAGTTTGCTGAGTTGGAGCCTGGTCTAAGGGATTATTAATAACACGTGTAAAAGGAACAGAAAATGTGATGACTGTCTGTCAAGGTGTTGACAGCTTCAAATTCTCTGTATTAGCTAAATAACTGTTAAAGATGTATATTGTGTATGTATCAGATAATGTAGTCATGTTTGTAATTTTTACCTCCCGGTAAAAATCCTTAAAGGGGGGAAGTGTTACGAGAATACACATAAAATTAAGATGTTTGCTGGCCTGGGCTAGCATCAGTGGCATCAGCAGTTGGTCTGCCACCTGCCCTCAGGGGAAGGAGAGATAAGGAACAATGGAGCAGCGTCTGGAGATGTGTAATGAAGGGATGTGGGAGAGAGAGCTGTCTGGAGCGGCTCCCCCCTTTGAACCCTGAACTGTTTGAAGTGATGGACAGGCGATACCCCAGCAGGGGGATAAAAAGGGACAGGTTCGCTAAGACAGACACACACGCCACCCGAGGTAACGAGACCCTGGAAGCGGTGCGCCTCTCACGAGTGGGTGAGAAGTGCCAGACAACGACAAGGGTGGAAAGGTACGATCAGCGGGAACCCGGTGTGTGTCCGCCCTTGCCTGGGTGCCGGGTTCACTGCAGAGGATCGACCGCATCTGGAGGAGGGGTCACAGTCGGTGACCTCAGGTGACATCACCAAGGACCCGCCCAAAAGCTGTTTGTGAGCCATCTCGCTGGTCTGTGAGCCATCTTGCTGGTCTGTGAGTGAAGCCGTGTCTGAATGATGAGTTGTTCCTATTCTATCTCTCTCTTCCCCCACGTTGTCCACCGCCATGGCAACGATTACTGCGAACTGAACTACTAAACTGGACTGAACTTTGAGTCATTTTGAAATTGGTCATTTACCCCTAGACAACGATAGAGCTTGATTGATGCTGTTATCTTAATTCTGTGCACATGTGCGTTTATCATCGCTGAACTGTTGCATTTATTATCCTTTCGATTAATGTGTTGCTTGTTTCTTTAATAAAACTTTCTTAGTTCTAGTACTCCAGACTCCAACTGAGTGATCCATTTCTGCTGGTTTGGCAACCCAGTTACGGGGTACGTAACACCCTAGACAACGATAGAGCTTGATTGATGCTGTTATCTTAATTCTGTGCACATGTGTGGTTATCATTGTTGAATTGTTGCATTTATTATCCTTTCGATTACTGTGTTGCTTGTTTCTTTAATAAAACTTTCTTAGTTCTAGTACTCCAGACTCCAACTGAGTGATCCATTTCTGCTGGTTTGGCAACCCAGTTACGGGGTACGTAACATAAGTGGGGGCTCGTCCGGGATTTTGAACGCTAAATTTGGGACGGAGTAAATTGATTGGGTTAAAATTCCCGAAAGAAAGAAAAGACAAACAGCAGAAATGGAGGTTGAGGAATTTATAAAGGCGCCGACCTTGGAGGCATTAGAGGATGCCAGGAAATCAGAATTGATAGCTGTGGCCAAACGGGTGAATCTTGCTAAGGTGAAGTCGACAATGAGGAGAGAGGAGATACACAGAGCTATTGTAGAGCACTATGTATCTAAAGGTGTGTTTCCCCAAGGTGAGCTGGGGGTGGTGTCTATTGAAAAACCTGCTGGAGACGCGGTACAGGTACAGCTTGAAAAACTGAGACTCAAGCACGAGTTCCGGGTACGGCAGTTAGAACACGAAGAGAAGCAGTTAGAAAGGCAGGAGAAAGAGAGAGAGTTAGAAAGGCAGGAGAAAGAGAGAGAGTTAGAAAGGCGGGAGAGAGAGAAAGAGTTAGAAAGGCGGGAGAGAGAGAGAGAGTTAGAAAGGCGAGAGAGAGAGAAAGAGGTAGAAAGGCAAGAGAGAGAGAAAGAGGTAGAAAGGCAAGAGAGAGAAAGACAGTTGGAGAGAGAGGAGAAACAGAGGGAAAGGGAGTTTGAGCTGGAGAAGTTAAAGTTAAGGGCCGAGCAGGGGCTCGTGCCGAACCAAGGTGGAGGGTTCCGGGCGACCCAGGAGGTTAGGCTGGTTCCCCCATTTGACGATACCGATGTGGATCGGTACTTTCTCCACTTCGAAAAGGTGGCTATAAGTCAGGAATGGCCGAGGGATAAGTGGGTTGTCTTACTTCAGAGTGTACTGAAAGGGAAGGCCCAACAAGCTTACTCCGCTTTATCCGCGGAAGATGCCCAGAAGTATGAGGTGGTGAAGGAGGCCATCCTCAGGATTTATGAGTTGGTCCCGGAGGCATACCGGCAGAGGTTCCGGAATGCGAGGAAGCGGTGGGACCGCACGTATTTGGAGTTTGCTCGCGAGATGCAAACATATTGTGAGCGTTGGTGCGCCTCGAAAGGGGTAGAGGGGGATTATGACAGACTGCTGCAACTGATTCTGATTGAGCAGTTTAAAGGTTGTGTCCCTGAGGGTATGAGACCCTACCTCGATGAGAAAGAGGCAGCCACGTTAGCCGCAACTGCTAAGTTAGCGGATGAGTATGCGTTGACGCATAAAATGAAGGTTGCCCCGAGTAAAGGCTACCAGAAGGGTAGTCAGGACGGCGGGGAGAGTCCACCGGAAAAGTCAGAAAGTAAGCCGGGGACTAGTGAAAAGGATAAGGTAGACCGGGAGCAGTCTGGTAGGAAGTCTCCTGGGGTCGTCTGTTATAATTGTGGGAAAGTCGGACACTTTGCGTCCAGGTGCTTTGCCCCAAGGAAGGAGACGGGGAAAGGAAAAGCGGAAATTTTGAATGGCTGTATTGAGCTGTTAAGCGAACCGCTAGGGAAGGACAGGTCTGAAAAAGTCCAGGAAGGGCGCGAGAGGTTTATCTCGGCCGGACTGGTGTCAGTGAAAAAGAGGTTAAAACCAGTTCCAGTGCGGATCTGGAGAGACACGGGAGCGTGTCAGTCACTAATACTGAAGAGTGTATTAGAGTTTAGCTCAGAGACCCAGACTGGGGAGGTAGAGGTCAAAGGTGTTGGGGAAGGGACAGAGTCAGTCCCTTTGCACCAGATACATTTACAGAGCAACCTGGTCTCTGGACTAGTCACGATCGGGGTGAGGTCCGAATTACCGATGAAAGACGTGGAAGTCTTGCTCGGTAATGACATCGCCGGAGGGATCGTGTTCCCAGTCGTGAGATTGACGGGTCAGCCTGCCAGCATGGAGGCCCCGCCCGCGATGGTGAATTTGGCTGAAACATTTCTGCCAACCTTGTATGAGACAGGGTGTAGTGAGATAAGAGGTAGTGAGGGAGCTGGGACGGACGTAGCAGTAGCCAGGAAAGAATTTGTGCAGACGCAGGAGCGAGACGAGGGGCTGATGGTTTTTGCCGAGACCGCTCTCTCTGACACAGCCTTGACAAGCTATTGTGTGGATGAGGAAGTGCTAAGGAAGAAAGGGAAATCAAGTACAGCATCCGCAGATGAGGAGTGGGGGGTGGTGCAAAAGAGTTATGGGGATGAGGTTTTTAACATGGCCCACGAGGTACCCCCCGGTGGACATTTTGCGGTGCTGGAGGAAACAGTTGGTGGAATCATGAAAGAGAGTTACTGGCTGCCCAGGGGGAAAAATGTTATTGATCATGACCGACGCGAACTGAGACGGTCACCGGCTTTTGATATGCTAACAAACCTAGTCGGTGTTAGTGTGGAAATCAATGAAGCTAGGGGCCCCCTGCTAAGAGAAAAAAACCATTTTGAAAAGATTAGGATGGGATCGGTCAGATGGGAGAAGGCTATTGTTTTGGCCAGGTCTACTGATAAGGTCTCTCCCTTAATCCCCAAAGGAGTAATTAAACGACTCGCACCCATGTGTTTGATTGTCCCGAGGAAATGCAAAGAACTGGGACGTTGGGTGATTGTGGTTACAATAGGGCAGCCAAGTAAACAACACCCATATTTTTTGAGTAATTCAGTGACTAAAGGGCTGATGAACACAGAGGTGTGTATTGGCAATTTAACACGGCTGTCTGAAGCCAGTTTGATAGTGAACCTTGAAAAAAATGAATTCGGCCACACGAGAGTCACTTACCTGGGAATTGTGGTGACACAGGGGCAGCTGGCAGTGATGCAAGCTACAGTGCAGGCTATCGCTGACCTCCCAACCCCGACAGACAAGAGGGCCCTCAGAAGGCTCTTGGAGATGGTGGGGTACTGCAGGAAGTTTTGCAATAACTCTGCGGTCAATACCCGTCCCCCTCCTACTAAGCCCTTGCGAGAGAAAACTGAGTCGGAATGGGACGACCCTTGTTATTGTGGTCCGGGACAAAACCAAATGAGAGGTTACATTGGTCGCAATTCATCAGTGTTTTTGGCCACTATGAAGTTTGCTGAGTTGGAGCCTGGTCTAAGGGATTATTAATAACACGTGTAAAAGGAACAGAAAATGTGATGACTGTCTGTCAAGGTGTTGACAGCTTCAAATTCTCTGTATTAGCTAAATAACTGTTAAAGATGTATATTGTGTATGTATCAGATAATGTAGTCATGTTTGTAATTTTTACCTCCCGGTAAAAATCCTTAAAGGGGGGAAGTGTTACGAGAATACACATAAAATTAAGATGTTTGCTGGCCTGGGCTAGCATCAGTGGCATCAGCAGTTGGTCTGCCACCTGCCCTCAGGGGAAGGAGAGATAAGGAACAATGGAGCAGCGTCTGGGGATGTGTAATGAGGGGATGTGGGAGGAAGAGCTGTCTGGAGCGGCTCCCCCCTTTGAACCCTGAACTGTTTGAAGTGATGGACAGGCGATACCCCAGCAGGGGGATAAAAAGGGACAGGTTCGCTAAGACGACACACACGCCACCCGAGGTAACGAGACCCTGGAAGCGGTGCGCCTCTCACGAGTGGTGAGAAGTACCGGACAACGCACAGGGTGGAAAGGTACGATCAGCGGGAACCCGGTGTGTGTCCGCCCTTGCCTGGGTGCCAGGTTCACTGCAGAGGATCGACCGCATCTGGAGGAGGGGTCACAGTCGGTGACCTCAGGTGACATCACCAAGGACCCGCCCAAAAGTTGCTCGTGAGCAATCTCGCTGGTCTGTGAGTGAAGCTGTGCTGAATGATGAGTTGTTCTCTCTGTCTCTCTTCCCCCACCTTGTCCATCGCCATGGCAACGATTACTGCGAACTGAACTTTGAGTCATTTTGAAATTGGTCATTTACCCCTAGACAACGATAGAGCTTGATTGATGCTGTTATCTTAATTCTGTGCACATGTGTGGTTATCATTGTTGAATTGTTGCATTTATTATCCTTTCGATTACTGTGTTGCTTGTTTCTTTAATAAAACTTTCTTAGTTCTAGTACTCCAGACTCCAACTGAGTGATCCATTTCTGCTGGTTTGGCAACCCAGTTACGGGGTACGTAACAGGAGGAAAGGACGGGAGGTGGGAGAATATTTGAACCTGTCAGAGTCCTTCAGACAGAGATGGGATAACAAATGTGAGGAGGCTTTTCAGTCACTGAAAGAGATGCTGACTCACGCTCCGGTGCTGGCTTTTGCGGACCCCCGATTGCCCCATGTGCTACACACAGATGTCAGCTATGAGGGGTTAGGGGCCGTCCCGCATCAGGATCAGGGCACCAGGCTGAGGCCTGTAGCGTTTGTCCCCCTCTGAGAGAAACTATCCCACCCACAAGTTAGAGTTTCTGGCGTTGAAATGGGTGGTGGTGGATAAGCTGAGTGACTATCTCTATGGGGCCAAGTCTGAGGTGAGGGCTGACAACAACCCGCTCACCTACATCCTGACCTTGGCGAAACTGGACACCACAGACCATCGGTGGCTGGCAGCATTGTCCGTATATGATTTCAGCCTGAAGTACCGGCTGGGGAGCAGAATGTTGATGCAGACACTCTGTCCTGATGGAGGCATGAGGAACTGGAGAGGGATGAGCAGTGGGAGAGCATTCCTGCATCCGGGGTGAAGGCCATGTGTCAGTTTGCTGTCACCATGCAGGCCGAGGAAAAGGAGAGGCCAGATCGCACAGTGGACCTATTGGGAACTTCTAATGATGCCCTACCCCTAGTTTACTGTGACCTGACTGCTCTGAAGGTCACGCAGCTGCTGGAGTTAAGTCCTGGGGAAGTGGCAGCTGCTCAGCGTGATGACCCGGGCATTGGCACTATCTGGTACGCAGTTGAAAAGAGGGATGTGGCATGGGAGGAGAAGACAAAACACGTTTCAGTGCCTCCATTACTGAGGGAATGGCCTCGGTTAGGTTGAGGAACCAAATTTTATACCGGGTAACGTCACCCCCGGATCAACCTCAGTGTTGGCAGCTGGTCCTGCTGGAGAAGTATCGGAACATTGTGTTGAAGTCACTGCATGATGACTCTGGGCGTTTGGGAGTGGAAAATACCTATGGATTGCTCAAGGACCAGTTTTACTTGCCCCAAATGAGGTTGGAGGTCGAAGAGTACTGCAAGTCCTGCATTTGTTGCATACGCCAGAAGACGCTGCCTGTGCAGGCTGCTCCTTTGTCACACTTGCAGAGTGCGGGGCCTTTGGACCTGGTGTATATGGATTTCCTGACCATAGAACCCGATGCCAGCAACACAGCAAATGTCTTAGTCATCACGGACCACTACACTAGGTATGCTCAAGCTTTTCCTATCAAGGATCAGAGGGCAAGTACGGTGGCAAAAGTGCTATGGAAGAAGTATTTTGTACATTATGGCCTTCCCCAATAGACACATAGTGACCAAGGACGGGACTTTGAGAGTAAGCTCATCTATGAGTTACTGGGCACGCTGGGGGTTGAGAAATTGAGGACCACACCCTATCATCCGCAGGGCAATCCCCAGCCGGAGAGGTTTAATCAGATGTTGCTAGATATGCTCAGGACTCTGGAGATCAGCAAAAAGAACAGATGGGGTCAACGTATTGGGCATCTGGTTCAAT
This sequence comes from Mobula hypostoma, assembly GCF_963921235.1. Classification (NCBI taxonomy): domain Eukaryota; kingdom Metazoa; phylum Chordata; class Chondrichthyes; order Myliobatiformes; family Myliobatidae; genus Mobula; species Mobula hypostoma. The sequence goes on from NC_086100.1 coordinate 141,693,796, forward strand.
TTTACAACTGTACACGCAATGAAGTTATTGGATACTCGCCCTATTATCTGATGTTTGGATGCGAGGCAAGGTTGCCCATTGACCTCTGTTTCGGGACTGACGCGGGTGAGGTATCACCAAAGCCTTACTTGAAGTATGTGTCTGATATGAGGGAGAGAGCTGAAAAGATTATGAATTGGCTGGGGTGGTGGCCGCCAAGCAGAATCAGGGAAATAAGAGGAGGTATGACCAGAAAGTGAAGTTCTCCCAACTCCAGCCGGGAGACCGAGTCCTCATAAGGATTTTGGGATTACTGGAAAGCACAAGTTGGCTGATCGCTGGGTGGCCACGCCCTACGCAGTGGAGAGTCAGATGACAAACCTACCGGTTTTCCAGGTGAGGCCCAAGGAGGGGAATGGGCCTGTCAAGATACTCCATCGGAATCACCTGTTGCCGCTGGGGCAAAATGTACAGGTAGAGCGGGAGCCCGACTTGGCGCCTGCACCAAACACAAGGACTCTGCGTACTCGCAGGGTGATGGAAGAGCCTACCTCGGAAGAGATGGGCCCGGGTCCAGCCCTTGTGGGGGATACTGATTCGGAGGATGATGATTCGGACGATTGGTACATGCATTGGTACATTACCACTGTTTTGGGGAGCTATGTCACTGCTTTCTGCACTTGGATTGGGCTTGTATGTTTTGCAGGAAGGGTTGGGAAATTATTTGAATGTCATGAGGGCATGACTAAATTCGGTGGGGTGAGAATGTAGTTATTTCGAACCCATGTTAACTGCAAAGGTTAATAAAATGGCTTCTCTGTAATGTAAAGTATCATAGGGTCTCCGTGTTCTCAGCAGCAGCTAGTTTTGGTTATAATTACTGATAACGAGTTTACTGTCCAATGGGAGAAGTGTTATTCTTTCGTATGTCTGGGAACCTAGGTTTTTGGCGGGCTTTTCGGGGAGGCGAGAGTCGAGGATGGACGTGGTGCGGGAGCAGTCGGAGTCCCAGGACAGCACGTACCAGGATTCAGCAGTTCGGAAGTTGTCGGAGGCTCGGAGGTCATTGTGGAGGGATTCGGAGGCGTGAGCTCCAACGCATTAAAATTTCTTGTGCACAAAACTGATACATTTACTGATTTGTCACCTTTACTTTATCTGTTTCTACTAACCCATCACCAAGAAATAACTATAAAGTGTAATCATTTACTTGCATGTTGTGTACTGTCTGATATCCTATTTTGTGGGCTTGTACTGGGGTGCAAGACCAAGTGATCCAGTGGGTGGTAAAAGGATAAACCCTCGGCCCACTGGAAATCATAAAAATCGTTAGCCACAACGTCGAAGGCTTCAGCTACAGTAAAGCAGAAATCCTGGCAAACTTAAAACCGGACATCTTATGCATACAAGAAACTCATAGGCTGAACAACCAACCCTATGTGCCACAAATGCACTTGGCTATTGATACCCCTAGCCAAACTTATGTAAGTTCAATCTTTGTTAAAGAGAAATCTATAGTAATTCTCACTAAAACCCTCACTAATTTTTATAGGTGCACCGTAGAGAGACATTAGCGTTGGCAGGAACTGATAGAAAACACAGACATGACCAAGAATAGTAAGAAGGCATGGGCAACTGTTCGGAAACTCAACTCAGACAATAGACCACCACAGAGAATTGCTGCAGTAATACCCAAACAGGCTGCCCACCAACTGATACTAAATGGTCGACCAATTAATAAGGAAGGGAGGCAAAAGAAAAAGCAACATCAGGAGATGGAGTCAGCTCTCTCAAACAGGAATAGCAACTTCCCACCTCTCACCCTAGAAGAATTAAAGGATGAAGTATCTCAGCTAAAATCCAACAAAGCTGCTGGCATGGATGGGATTCCTAATGAATTTCTTAAACATCTTGGACCTAAAGCACTGTTGCCTAAGATCATTAAAGATAAATAAAATGTGCAGAAGAGCTGAAGTTGTTGCTCTCCTAAAACCCAATAAAGACCTCAACATTCCTAAAAACTACAGAACAATTTCCTTGCTCTGCACCCGCTATAGACTCTACGAGAGACTCATACTGAAAAGATAATCCCCCTTAGTCAAAGATCTTCTAACACCAGACCAAGCCGGGTTCAGGCCAGGCCACTCTTGCTGTGGTCAAGTCCTGAATTTAACCCAGTATATTGAGGATGGCTTTGAAATGTGACAAATTACAGGGGCAGTATTCGTTGACTTAGCAGCATACAACACTGTGAATCACAGAGGCCTTTTACTGAAATTATCTAAAATGATAAAGAACAAAACCACAGTCAAAGTAATAAGAAGCCTGCTAGAAAATCATAGATTTTATCTAAAAATGAATGGAATTAAGAGTAGGTGGTGTCCACAAAAGAACGGACTACCACAGGGATCAGTCCTGGCACCTCTACAATGTAATGTCTACTCAGACGACCAACCAACCTTTCTTAACACACACAGGTTCATCTATTCAGATGACCAATGCATAGCAACACAAGCTATCTCCTTCCAAGAAGTTGAAGTACGACTTACAGCAGTCCTCGAAGCAATGAAGCAGTATTATGAAAAATGGTCTCTGAAATCAAATCCATCAAAAACTCAAGTGTGTGCATTCCACCTGAGGAATCGAGAAGCAGTTCGGAAACTCAAGATCTTCTGGTGTGGGAAGGAGCTCGAACTCCATCCGACTCCAATTTACCTGGGCATGACACTGGATAGGACACTCTCATTTGCCACCCACATCCAAAAACTCCGAGGGAAAGTTGGCTTTCACAATTCTCTCTTGAAAAAATTAGCAGGCATGAAATGGGGAGCTAATGCTCATACACATAGATCAACTGCCCTAGCACTCTGCTATGCACCTGCAGAATACTGTGCACCTGTGTGGGGCAGATCAGCCCATGCAAAGAAAATAGACCCGTTGCCTAACGAAGCCTGTCAAATAATCACGGGCACAGTGCGCCCCACACCCACTAACATCATTTACAGACGTGCAGGCATTGCTCCCCCAGAGATCCGAAGACACACTACAACCAAAATTGAAAAAGGTAAACAGAACTCGGATCCACAGCACCCACTACATCATCATGTGCCAGTTTCCAAACTCCTCAAATTGAGGAAAAGCTTTGCTACAGTGGAGGAACTGCCACAAAGAACATCCCCCCAAACATACCGGATTGACCTCTGGCAACAAACAGAAGCCAGAGCCCCACCAAACAATACAGTGCAGGACCCTACAGAAATGTTACCCGACGGGGCACTGCTTGACAGACTGAGGCGGTGCACTCTCAACAGAGCAAGAGCGGGAGTTTATAGGACGGGAGACAATATGGTGAAGTGTGGTTTAAAGACCAGCGAATCCTGTGAGTGTGGCGAAAGGGTGCAGAACATTGAACATCTTCTGCACCACTGCCCACTCTCACCTGATTTAGCTGACACTGACCTGCTCAACATCAACCAAACAACACTAGAGTGACTGGTTGTCTGGTGTGATAAGCTATGATGATCACCAGGATGCATCACACAGTATCCACACCAATGCGATTACAGAGTTGGCGGGGTCAACGCCAGTTTACCCTAGACGAACGGGACTCAAGTGGGGCATAGTTGATACACATGTAAAAACAAAACCTCAGTGCAAAAAAAGAAAAACATATTCAGGGGCAAGTCATTGGTAGTGCAAGAAGTGGTTCATAGTGTTCCATTGCTGAGCCAGGGATAAGAATGGGCAGGTTGGTTCAAGAGCCTGATCGCTGTGGTAACTTAGCTGTTCCCAAATTTTGTGGTGTAAGACTTCAGGCTTCTGTACCTCCTGTCTGACAGTAGCAATAATAGAAAGGAATAACCTGGACAGTAGGGATAGACACCATCTTCCAGAGGCAATCCCTCCAGGTGATCCTGTCAATGGTAGGGGGGCTGTATCCATGATGGACCACAACTCCCTGTAGCCTCTTATATTCCCAAGTGGTAGAATTGCCATACCAGGCCATGTTGCAACCAATCAGGATACTTTCAACAGTGCACCTGCAAAGGTTTTGTAGAGTATTTGTTGACATGTCCATAAGACCATAAGACCATAAGGCATAGGGACAGAATTAGGCCATTTGGCCCATCGCATCTCCTTCACCATTTCATCATGTCTGATCCCGTTTTCCTCTCAGCCTCAATCTCCTGCCTTCTCCCTGTATCCTTTCATGCCCTGACCAATCAAGAACCTATCAACCTCTGCCTTAAATCTACACAAAGACTTGGCCTCCAAAGTTGCCTGTTGCAAAGAATTCCATAGATACACCACTCTCTGGCTAAAGATTTCCTCCTCATCTCGTTCTAAATAGACACCCCTCCATTCTGAGGCTGTATCATCTCCCACCATAGGAAACAACCTCTCTACATCCACTATCAAGGCCTTTTACTATTCTATAGGTTTCAAAGAGATAATCCCATTCTTCTGAATTCTGGTGAATACAAGCCCAGAGCCATCAAACACTTTTCATATGACAAGCCATTCAATCCTGGAGTTATTTTTGTGAACTGTCTTTGAATTCTCTTCAATTTCAGAGAATCAGAGTCAGAATCAGGTTTATTATCACCAGCATGTGATGTGAAATTCATTAACTTAGCAGCAGCAGTTCAATGTAATACATAATCTAGCAGAGAAAAATAATAATAAATAAATAAACAAGTAAATCAATTACAGTATCCATATATTGAATAGATTTAAAAAACGTGCAAAAACAGAAATACTGTATATTAAAAAAAAGTGAGGCAGTGTCTAAAGATTCAACGTGCATTGAGGAATCGGATGGCAGAGGGGAGGAAGCTGTTCCTGAATCGTTGAGTGTGTGCCTTCAGGTTCCTGTACCTCTTGCCTGATGGTAACAGTGAGAAAAGGGCATGTCCTTATTGCTGGAGGTCCTTAATAATAGATGCTGCACACCACTCTCTGAAGATGTCTTAGGTACTTTGTAAGCTAGTGCCCAAGACGGAGCTGACTAGATTTACAACTCTCTGCAGCTTCTTTCGGTCCTGTGCAGTAGCCCCTCCATACCAGACAGTGATGCAGTCTGTCAGAATCCTCTCCATGGTACAACTATAGAAGTTTTTGAGTGTATTTGTTGACTTGCCAAATCTCTTCAAACTCCTAATAAAGTATAGCCGCTGTTTTGCCTTCTTTATAACTATATTGATATGTTGGGACCAGGTTAGATCCACAGAGATCTTGACACCCAGGAACTTGAGGCTGCTCACTTTTTCCAGTTCTGATCCCTCTATGAGGATTGGTATGTGTTCCTTCATCTTACCCTTCCTGAAGTCCACAATCAACTCTTTCATCTTACTGACACTAAACGTCAGGTTGTTGCTGCGACACCACTCCACCAGTTGGCATATCTCACTCCTGTACACCCTCTTGTCACCACCTGAGATTCTACCAACAATGGTTGTATCGTCAGCAAATTTATAGATGGCATTTGAGCTATGCCTAGCCACACAGTCATGTGTATACAGAGAGTAGAGCAGTGGGCTAAACACACATCGCTGAGGAGCGCCGATGTTGATCATCAGTGAGGAGGATCTGCACAGATTGTAGTCTTCCGGTTAGGAAGTCAAGAATCCAATTGCAGAGTGAGGTACAGAGACCCAGGTTCTGCAAGTTCTTAATTAGGATTGTGGGAATGATGGTATTAAATGCTGAGCTGTAGTCAGCACATCCTTTCTAACATAAAGGGCCCAAACCTGCTCTCAGTATTCCAACTGAAGGGTCACCATTGTTTATAAATTTTCAATATTACATCTTCGCTTTTCTATTGTAGTCCTCTTGAAATGAATTCTAACATGGTTTTTGCCTTCCTCACTGCAGACTCAACCTGCAAATTAACCTTTAGGGAATTCTGCAGAAGGACTCCCAAGTCTCTTTGCACTTCAGTTTTTTGTATTGTCTCTCTGTTTAGAAAATAGTCAACCCTTCTGTTTCTTCTATCAACATGCATGCCCATACACTTCCCAACACTGTATTCCATCTGCCATTTCTTTGCCCATTCTCCTAATCTGTCCAAGTCCTTCTGTAGCCTCTCTGCTTCCTCAAAACTACCTACCCATCCACCTATCTTCATATCATCTGCAAACTTTGCAACAAAACCATCTATTCTAGCATCCAAATCATTGATATATAATGTAAAAGAATCGGTCTCAACACAACTAGTCACCGGTAGTCAACCAGGAAAACCTCCCTGTATTCCCACGCTTCGCCTCCTGTCAATGAGCCACTGTTTTATCCATAGTAGAAGTATGGGCTAATACCATGGGCTCGTAGCTTGTTAAGTAGCCTCATGTCTGGCACCTTGTCAAAGGTCTTCTGAAATTCCAAGTACACAACAAAAACTGATTCTCCTTTGTCTATTCTTCTTGTTATTTCTTCAAAGAATTCTAACAGATCTGTCAGGTAAGATTTTCCCTTGAGAAAATCATACTAGTTTCCTCAAGTACCCTGAGACCTCATTCTTAATAATCAACTCCAATATCTTCCCAACAAGTGAGGTCAGACTAACTGGCCTATAGTTTCTTTTCTTCTGCTTCCCTCCCTTCTTGAAGAGTGGTGACATTTGCAATTTTCCAGTCTTCTGGAACCATTCCAGAATTGATTAATTCTTGAAAGATCATTACTAATGCCTCCACAATCTTTTCAGCCACTTCTTTCAGAACTTGGGGGTGTACACCATCCCATCTGGTCCAGGTAACTTATCTACATTCAGACTTCTCAGTTTCCCAAGAACCTTCTCTGTAGTTATGGTAACCACACACTTCATGTTCCCTGATACCTGGGATTTCCACCATACTGCTAGTGTCTTCCACAGTGAAGAATGATGCAAGATACTTATTCAGTTCATCTGCTATTTCGTTGTCCCCATTACTACCTCTCCAGCATCATTTTCCAATGGTCCAATATTCACTTTCACTGCCCTTTTGCCCTTTATGCATCTGAAGAAACTTTTGGTATTCCCTTTAATATTATTGGCTAGCGTAGTTTCATATTCCATTTTTATCTTCTTAATGACTTCTGTTGGTTTTGAAAAGCTTAAAATCCTCTACCTTCCCACTAATTTTTCCTCTATCATATGCCCTCTCTTTGGGTTTATGTTGGCTTTGTGTTCTCTTGTTAGCCATGGTTGTGACATCTTTCCTTTAGAATACTTTTTCCTCTTTGGGATGTATATATCCTGTGCCCTCCAAATTGCTTTCAGCAGTTCCAGTCATTGCTTCCCTGCCACCATCGCTGCCGGTGTTCTTTTCCAATGTCAAATATCCTTAAGATGTTTTAGAAAGTAGAGGCAGTGGCATGCCTTCTTTGTGACTGCATCCATAGGGTGGCTGCAGGGCAGATCATCCTAGATGAAAACATAAAGGAATTTGAAGCTGATCATTCCTTTAAACTCTGACCCATAGTTGAGAATTAGCATATCAAATCCCAACTTACCATTTTTGGAATCAAGTAGAGTTCTTAGTTCTGAAACTGTTAAGAGTGAAGTTGTTATTGTACACCAGATATTCTACATGATAAAAATTACATTGGCTGTATACTTAGTCATAGGACACATAGTGTTCCACAATATTTTGGTAGACTTTTCTTAGAGCACATCACAACAACATTTAAACATACCTTTAAAGAATAGTCAGGCTTAATATCCATGGAAACATTTAGTTGATTATAAATCCAGCTTCCCAGTTTATGGAAAGAAATCTACCCAATGTCAACAGGCTCACTAGCATGTAGAGTAAAATTAAAGATGGTGCATACTAAGTAACGACTCACACATATTTGATCTGCTAGAACCGTTATTTTTCTAGCAAATATCTCGTCAAATGGTTGTTATGATGCATCTAGTCTGGTAGTGTAGTGGGTAGTGCTTATCACTGTCTCTTTCAGCTTCCACCACTGGCAAGCAGTCTCGTGAAAAGAAGAGCTAAATGTGTGAGTATCTCCTGCCTGTACATGGCATCTATCACAGCGTGCCTCATGTAGGACCTTCTCACTAGTGACACACTGAAACTGAACTCCTTTCGGACTGAGGCTGAACCACAGAGGATGTGGAGGAGGTCTGGTTGCTGCACACATAGCACGCAGGCCCACTGGTGTGTGGTCATGCCCTGATGCTTGTGAAACAGATCCCCAATTAGGGGTAAATAGCCTTGTTGCCTTGTAGGCAGCCTCAGGAGAGATGAAGGCAACAGGAGTAAACCCAAGAAACGCATTCAGAGTGGAGCCCCGAAGGCGGCTGGACGTCATTGAGCCCTTAAGGAAGACGGCAGCTCCTGCAGCCAAGCTGGTGCCAAAAGTATTGCTTCATAAGCTTTCCTTTGGACTACACTGGTGAGGCCGAGAGGGAATCTTGATGACTGGGCAACTCCATATCTCTATGTCTTCTGCCCAGGCTTGTGAAGATGATGATGATCAACCATTGTCCTTCGAGAGAGATGGATGCCAACCATCTAGTGCAATCACCCACAGCTACAAAAAAAAGCTTGCTTTTGGTTTACTCTTAAAATAACACTGTTCTTTGCATTTCTGGTCAGATACTAAATGCATTTCATTGGGTTTGTATCTGTACTCGGCACAATGGCAATAAAGTTGAATCTAATCTAATCTAAAATCTAATCTATTGTATGAGTGGGCCAGTGTTAGAGAGATCTGGCTTTGGCTCAACAGGCTTGGGCAAGCACAGGTGGAGGTTCTAAGTAAGTTTCTGGTAAGTCTTTTATCTCTCTTTCTTTGTCTATTAGTACATAGGTAGTGCACTGAGAATGGGACCAGAGTTAGTGCAATGTACTCTGAGTGAGAAGTGGGAATTCTGGGCGACCTCCAGTGGAAGAATGAGGGGGTGGTAGACAGGAACTACGTTGAGGCTGTCACACCTAAGTTGCAGGAGGCAGGTACCTGAGTGAATGTCAGGAGAGAGAAAGGGAATAAGTAACCAGTTCAGAGTACCCCTGGGGTTATTTATCTTAATAATGAGTATACCGTTTTGGATACTATTGTGGGGGAAAACTAACCAGGGAGAATCCATAGCAAGCAGATCTCTGGCACTGCGTCTGGCTTTGTGGCTCAGAAAGGAAGAAAAGAAAAGGGAGTGCAGAAATTAAAGGGGATTCCATCATTAGAGGAGCAGACAGGAGGTTTGTGGATGTGAAAAACAAAAGCAGATGGTATTTTGCCTCCCAGATGCCAGGGTCAGGGATGTCTTGGATCTGGTCCACAGCATTCTAAAGGGGAAGAGTGTGCAGTCAGAAGTCGTGGTACATATTGGTACCAATGACCTTGAAGGGAAGAGATCCCAAAGAGGGAATATGGGGATTTAGGTAGAAAGCTGTAAAGTAGGACAGCCAGGGTAGTTATCTGCTGATTGCTGCCTGTGCCACGCACTAATGAGGGTAGGGATAGGAGCATTTGACAAATGAACGCATGGCTGGGGAACTGGTGCAGAGAGCAGGAATTCAGATTTCCAGATTACTGGGATCTCTTCTGAGGAAAATACAACCAGTACAGAAGGGAAGGTTTACACCTGAACTCAAGGGGGAGCAATCTGCTTGTGGGTGGGTTTGCTAGAGCTGTTCAGAAGGGTTAAACTAATTTAGCAGGAGGGTGGGAACAGGAGAGATAGGACTGAGAATGAGGTGGTTGTTATACAAGTAGATGTAGTGTGCAGTGAGACTGTGAGTAAAGACAGGCAGATGAAAAGGCAAAAGTGCAGTCAGTGGGATTTGTTGAAGTGTAGAATGGGGACAAAATCAAAAAGGGTGATGAATACAGGACTGAAGGTATTATTTTTTTAATGCATACAGTATACAGAAGAAGGTAGATTATCTTGTAATGCAGTTAGAGATTGGCAGATATGACATTGTGGGGCATCACTGAGTCATGGCTGAAAGCTCACAGCTGGGAGCTTAACATCCAAGGATTGGAAAGGACAGGCAGGTAGGCAGAGGCAGTGGGTGGCTGTTATGTTTTGTAATTTCAAAACATTAAACTAATTCAAAGAAAGACACAGGAGTCTGAAATGTGAGTCTAACTTTGAGTTTATTTTAAGCAGGGTGCATACGATTCATCTGGGAGTGCCATGCTGTATGCAATTCACTATTTATACAAATAACCCGTAATTATTTATTTAAATGATCAAGAATGCTTAATCAAACAATATTTAAAAGATTACTTAAATATTAAATACATAACACTCTTCTCTGCTTAGCTATAAACGCTAACTCAATATAGAATGCATCTCAGCTCTATATACACAGTTGATTATATAATACAAATACTATTAACAGACATCCACAGCATAGTAAATTTTAAATTGTCACATTCAGGCCTAAAGATTTAATCGCTGTGGAGGCTTTCTTACTCTTGTGGGACAATGACTTTCCTGACACGAGGGATCATTCTGCTTGGCAGGTGAGATGTGGCTGTGAAAGAATCTCAGGTTCTGGGGCCTCCTCTGTTATGGTGGTAGGAGTTGACTCTGAGACTGCAGGAGGTGGTTCTGACAGCTGTGGACACGTTTCCTCTCCTTTTTCTTCTTTCTGTAATGTGTATCTTGATCTTGGGAAGGTGCATTTAGTTCACTGAAGCATTCTCTTATTAATCGTTTTATTGCTCCCTTTGCAATTGATCTCTCCTCTTGATTTCCCCATCCACAACATTATCTGCTGAATCCTCTGTATTTGTATCTCAATTAATTTCATTCTTTCTGGCCTTCCATTTATCCAGCTGGGCTCTGGTCTTTGCATCCACTTTTACAGGCAGTTTTTGTCTCCCACTTGAAGTTCAGGCAATAAACAATACACGTATGGTAGATTCTGATTCCACATACTCACAAAAGCTAAACACTTGCAACTTTCCTGAAGCTTCTTGAATTCTCTTCCACCTTAAAACCAAGCTAATTTTCACAAGTAACTGCCTGAATAACAGATCAGAGGCTTTCTCAGATAAAAGCTTTTATAGATATGTAAAAAGGAAAAGACTGGTAAAGACAAATGTAGGTTCCCTACTGACAGAAACAGGTGAATTGATTATGGGGAGCAAGGACATGGCAGACCAATTGAATAATTACTTTGATTCTGTCTTCACTAAGGAGGACATAAATAATCTTCCCGAAGTAGTAGGGGACAGAGGGTCCAGTGAGATGGAGGAACTGAGCGAAATACATGTTAGTAGGGAAGTGGTGTTAGGTAAATTGAAGGGATTAAAGGCAGATAAATCCCCAGGGCCAGATGGTCTGCATCCCAGAGTGCTTAAGGAAGTAGCCCAAGAAATAGTGGATGCATTAGTGATAATTTTTCAAAACTCGTTAGATTCTGGACTAGTTCCCGAGGATTGGAGGGTGGCTAATGTAACCCCACTTTTTAAAAAAGGAGGGAGAGAGAAACCGGGGAATTATAGACTGGTTAGCCTAACGTCGGTGGTGGGGAAACTGCTGGAGTCAGTAATCAAAGATGTGATAACAGCACATTTGGAAAACGGTGAAATCATCGGACAAAGTCAGCATGGATTTGTGAAAGGAAAATCATGTCTGACGAATCTCATAGAATTTTTTAAGGATGTAACTAGTAGAGTGGATAGGGGAGAACCAGTGGATGTGGTATACTTGGATTTTCAAAAGGCTTTTGACAAGGTTCCACACAGGAGATTAGTGTGCAAACTTAAAGCACACGGTATTGGGGGTAACGTATTGATGTGGATAGAGAATTGGTTGGCAGACAGGAAACAAAGTGGGAATAAACGGGACCTTTTCAGAATGGCAGGCAGTGACTAGTGGGGTATCGCAAGGCTCAGTGCTGGGACCCCAGTTGTTTACAATATATATTAATGACTTGGATGAGGGAATTAAATGTAGCATCTCCAAGTTTGCGGATGACACGAAGCTGGGTGGCAGTGTTAGCTGTGAGGAGGATGCTAAGAGGATGCAGGGTGACTTGGGTAGGTTGGGTGAGTGGGCAAATTCATGGCAGATGCAATTTAATGTGGATAAATGTGAAGTTATCCACTTTGGTGGCAAAAATAGGAAAACAGATTATTATCTGAATGGTGGTCGATTACGAAAAGGGGAGGTGCAACGAGACCTGGGTGTCATTATACACCAGTCATTGAAAGTGGGCATGCAGGTACAGCAGGTGGTGAAAAAGGCGAATGGTATGCTGGCATTTATAGCGAGAGGATTCGAGTACAGGAGCAGGGAGGTACTACTGCAGTTGTACAAGGCCTTGGTGAGACCACACCTGGAGTATTGTGTGCAGTTTTGGTCCCCTAATCTGAGGAAAGACATCCTTGCCATAGAGGGAGTACAAAGAAGGTTCACCAGATTGATTCCTGGGATGGCAGGACTTTCATATGAAGAAAGACTGGATGAACTAGGCTTGTACTCGTTGGAATTTAGAAGATTGAGGGGGGATCTGATTGAAACGTATAAAATCCTAAAGGGATTGGACAGGCTGGATGCAGGAAGATTGTTCCGGATATTGAGGAAGTCCAGAACGAGGGGTCACAGTTTGAGGATAAGGGGGAAGCCTTTTAGGACTGAGATTAGGAAAAACTTCTTCACACAGAGAGTAGTGAATCTGTGGAATTCTCTGCCACAGGAAACAGTTGAGGCCAGTTCATTGGCTATATTTAAGAGGGAGTTAGATATGGCCCTTGTGGCTACGGGGATCAGGGGTTATGGAGGGAAGGCTGGTGCAGGGTTCTGAGTTGGATGATCAGCCATGATCATAATAAATGGCGGTGCAGGCTCGAAGGGCCGAATGGCCTACTCCTGCACCTATTTTCTATGTTTCTATGTTTCTGTATGTAACCTGCAAAAACTGTTGCAGTCGGACCACTGCTTTTGTAACTTTCACCATATCCGTCAGTAGCATGGTCCTTCCTCGGTCCAATATGCTTTCCAATCAGATGCACAGAGGTTGTCACAAACACCTGTTTGCCCTCTGTTGGGGAATGGTTCATGGTGTACAACATAGAGATAACTGTGACACCAATATCTTTTTAAATTTGCTTTCAGTTGACTTCATTGTAGAGGATGAGGCAAGCATATGGTAGATGGATCTCCAATCATATTGCAGTTGTCTTAATCAATCACACCCACACAATGCTGGTCCTTCTGGTTTTACCACATACAAGCTCAACGTGCCTTGTTGGTTGTTTGTATTTCACTGTTATGGATGTCATTCCCACAAGAGTTATACTTTCTCTCATATACATTTTTAGCTGGATACCTGCAAGCTTCAGTTTAGTGCCTTTGAAATGCTGTTCAAACTCATTTTGTAGAATAATTGAAATGGCTGAACCAGTGTCCAATTCCATTTTAATTAATTTGATATTCACCTCTGGTGTAAGTTATACTGTTTGTCTGTTGTTAGTTTTCACAATGTAAATTGTAAGGATACACAGTCCTGTGTCATTCTCATCATTATCAAATTTTTCATCAACAGTAAATTGACTTTTTATTTTTGCCTCTTTCCTGCGCAGTCCATTTATTTTTGTCTGACTGACATGGTTTTTTTGTGTTTGTCCTACTTTGTGGAATTTTCTGCGTTATGCCTTTAAATTTGCATTGGGCTGGTATATGTGAGCCTTTGCCACACCAATAACAAAATTTATTTGGCCAGGTAGGTTTCTGTTTAGATGTTGTAATTTTATTCATGTTCACTTTCGTTCCTGATGGCAACTCCATTGCATCTCTAACTGCTGTTTCCATTGAAACAGCAATTTCAACTGCTTTTAAAAATGTAAGTTGTGCATCAGTTAGGAGCCATTATTTAATACCTTCTTGTAAGATTCCACAAGCTAAACAATCTCTCAGTGCACCAGTAAGCCCATTACCAAACTAACAACACTCAGACAATGTTTTCAATTCAACCATGTACACTGAAATGGACTCCCCTTCCTTATGAAACATAAAGCATTTGCAATCAACAATTTTTCATTCTAAATGTTCCTGCATTACTTTGACAATATCAGCAAAGTTCATTTCTGCTGGTTTGGTTGGAGCTATTAACCTTCAAAGCAAACATTTTTCCCTCAAACCCAATGTACTCAGTAAAATTGGTACTTATTTCTCATTGACTATTACATTTACTTCAAAATACTTTTCAATTTACTCAGTACATAAAATCCAGTTATCTTTTATGTAAACAAACATGCCTATCTTTGCAATGTAGCCAGCCATTTCTGCTCTTTTTTTTAATGATTATTATCACCTGGTACTCACTGTCTATGAACCCATGAATTCTTCCATTTTATGTATTTTTAAAACTTGATCATGTCTTTCCTTCTGTAGAACAGGTGCTGTGCTGCTTTTGTAAATCGACTGTCCCTGTTATTTAGTTTGAGTATCTCACTGCATTTTGGCAGGTCAGTAGCCATCTTGGATTCATTTTCAATGTGCCTCATCACCACTGTCATGTTTTGTAACATCAAAACATTAAATTAATTCAAAGGAAGGCACAGGAGTCTGGGAATGTGGGTTTAACTTCAAGTTTACTTTAAGTGAGGCACCTATATGTCACATGGTAATATGATGACGTATGCAATTCACATATTTACACAAATGGCCCATAATTAATTATTTAAACAACCAAGAATGCTTAATGAAAAGATATATATGCAAGATTACTTAATTATTAAATATATAACAGTGGCTCTGTCGGGAAAAAAATGAAATCAAATCCTTAGAAATACATGACATACGATTAGAAGATGCAGAATCCTTGTGGGTGGAGTTAAAAAACCTACAATGTTAAAAAGGCCCTGATAAGAGTTATATAGAGGCCTCCAGATAGTAGCGAAGGTGTGTGATAGAAATTACAATGAGAGAAAGAAAAGGCAAGTAAAAAAGACAATGTTACAATAGTGATGGGGGGATTTTAATATGCAGGTAGATTGGGAAATTCAGATTAGTGCTCGATCCCAAGAGAGGGAAGTTGCAGAATATCTACAAGATGGCTTTTTAGAGCAGCTTGTGGATGATCCCACTGTGGGAAAGGTAATTCTGCATTGGGTGTTGTGTAATGAACCAGATTTAATTAGGTAACTTAAGGTAAAGAGGCCCATAGAAGACAGTAATCATAATATGATAGAATTTACCCTGTAGTTTAAGAAGGAGAAGATAAGGTCAGATGTAATGTATCCATATTACAGTGCAGGAAAGGGAATTACAGAGACATGAGAGGGGAGCTGGCCAAAGTTGATTAGAATGGGTCACTAGCAGGTATGATGGTGGAACACTAATGGCTGAAGTTTCTGAGGCAATTCAGAAGGCCTAAGATAGATACATCCCAAAGATGAAGAGGTATTCTAAAGGGAGGTTAACGCAATGATTGCTAACAGGGGAAGTCAATAACAGCACAAAATGAAAGGAGTCTGCATATAATATAGCAAAAATTATTGGAAAGTTAAAAGATTAGGAAGCTTTTAAAAAGCAATAGAAGGCAAGGAAAGATCCATAAGGAGAGAATAAAATGAAATATGTAGGTGCAAGTTAA
Organism: Mobula hypostoma; assembly: GCF_963921235.1. Classification (NCBI taxonomy): domain Eukaryota; kingdom Metazoa; phylum Chordata; class Chondrichthyes; order Myliobatiformes; family Myliobatidae; genus Mobula; species Mobula hypostoma. The sequence continues at coordinate 141,709,317 of NC_086100.1, forward strand.
TATTATAATAGAGGATAGCAAAAGTTTTTCAACTATATAAAAAGTAAAGGAGAGGTGAAAGTGGTTATTGAGCTGCTGGGAAATAATGCTGGGGAGGTAGTAATGGGGTACAAAAATGGAGGACAAACTTAATAAGGACTTTGCATCAGTCTTCACTGTGGAAAAGACTAGCACAATGCCAGAAATTTGAGAATGACAGGAAGGAGAAGTGACTGTAGTTGCTATTAGCATAAGACCATAAGATGCAGGAGCAGAAGTAGCTCATTCAGCCCATCGAGTCTGTACCGCCATTCAATCATGGGCTGATCCAATTCTTCCAGACATCCCCATTCCCCTGCCTTCTCCCCATACCCTTTGATTCCTTGGCTAATCAAGAGCCTATCTATCTCTGTCGTAAATGCATCCAATGACTTGACCCCCACAGCTGCTCGGGGCAAAAAATTCCACAGATTATCCACACTCTGACTCAGGTAATTTCTCCACATCTCTGTTCTAAATGGATGTCCTTCAATCCTGAAGTCATGCCCTCTTGTCCCAGCCTCCCCTACCATGGGAAATAACTTTGCCATATCTAATCTGTTCAGGCTTTTAACATTTGGAATGTTTCTATGAGATCCTTCCCTCATTCTCCTGAACTCCAGGGGATACAGCCCAAGAGATGGCAGACATTCCTCATTCCTTTCATTGCTGGAATCATTCTTGTGAATCTTCTCTGAATCCTCTCCAATGTCAGTATATCCTTTCTAAAATAAGGAGCCCAAAGCTGCACACGATACTCTAAGTGTGGTCTCACGAGTGCCTTATAGAGTCTCAACATCACATCATTGCTCTTATATTCTAGAAATAAATGCCAACATTGCATTCACCTTCTTCACGACCAACTCAACCTGGAGGTCAACCTTTAGGATATCCTGCACAAGGACTCCCAAGTCTCTCTGCATCTAAATAATAGTCTGCCCATTTATTTCTTCCACCAAAGTCCATGACCATACACTTCCCAACACTGTATTTCATTTGCCACCTCTTTACACATCCACCTAAACTATCTAAGACTCTCTGCAGGCTCTCTGTTTCCTCAACACTAACCATTCCTCCACTTATCTTTGTATCATTGGAAAATTTATCCACGAATCCATTAATCCCATAGTCCAAATAATTGTATATACATTGTAAAAAGCAGTGGTCCCATCCCAACACCGACCACTGTGGAACTCCACTGGTAACCGGCAGCCAGCCAGAATAGGATTACTAAGGAGCTAGTGCTTTGGAAGCTGAAATGTCTGAAGGTACATAGATGATTCACCTAGGCTAGATGGAATATACACCAGGATTCAGAAAGAGATAGCTGAAGAGATTGTGGACATGTTAGTTTCAAGAAAAGCTAGATTCTCGAATGAATCCGGGGAACTGAAACATTGCAAATGTCATTCTATCTTTTAAGAAAGGAGGGTGAGTGAAATAGGAAATTACGATGTCTTGTAAAATTATTCAGTCCCTAAGCCCTTTTTCACATAAATGGGAATTATAAACAGGGATTTTGATTAATTTAACTGAGAATTTTTATTTGTGAATCATGTGCTCCTGTTTCCTAAAAAACAGAGAAAATTATAAAGCACGAGAAACTAAAAATTCAGAAATTGAAATGTCAGCAGTTCCAAAGTAGTCATCCCAATTTGTACAGTACTTAGTTTAACCACCTCTCACGGCTATTACAGACAGTAGTCTTTTTGGATAGGGTCTCTATTAGCTTTGTACAATGTGAAGGAGCAAGATTTTCTCATTCCCCTTTGCAACATACCTCAAGCTGTGCCGGGTTAGTCGGGGAGCAGCAGTGGACAACAATCTTGAGGTCTTGCCAGAGATGTTTGATTGGGATAAGGTCAGGACTCTGACTGGGCCACTCAAGGACATTAACTTTCTTCATTTGAAACTACTCCATGTTGCTCTGCCAGTGTCTTTTGGGTTGAGGTCCTATTGAAAGACGAACTTACTCCCTAATTTAAGCTTGCTGGCAGGGGTTAGCAGGTTTTTATCCAGGAGCTCTCTGTATTTAGCAGCATTCAGCTTCCCAACAACCCTGACCAGATTTCGAGTCCCGGCTGCTGGAAAGCATCCCCACAGCTGATACTACCTTGAATATACTTTACAGTATGGTGTTACCTAGCTGAGGTGCAGTATTAGCTTTACATCACATGTACCACTCAGTGTTGAAACCAAAAAGTTCTACATAGTCTCATCTACCCATAAGAGTTTCATCTACATATTTACAGTATCTTCTAAGTGACACTTTGCAAAGTCTTTATGGGCAAAGATATGGTTCCTTCTTTGTCAGAGCTCCTTACTTGCCCCTCTTCCATAGTCATTTTGTGCAAGGCTCAGAGATTGTGGGGCCATGAACTTTACCTCCAGATGCACACACTGACTTCTGCAGCTCATTCCGAGTGACTGTTTGCATCACCGTAGCCTCTTTTACAAGTGCCATTCTTCTATGCTGACCAAGTTTAGAGGGGCAGCCTGACTTATGCAGTGTGACTGTGGCTGTATTTCTTCTACTTCTTCGTGATCGACTGCACTGAGCTCCAAGGAATGTTCAGTGTCATTGAGATAATCCTGTATGCTTTTCCAGATATGTGCTATTATCATTTCCCTAAATGTCTTAAATGCTCTTTTGTTCTCATTTTGGTTCGGCCCATTGAAAATCTACCACACTATTGGAATTGACAGAAAGAGGGGTTATTTTTCAGGTGATTCTCAAATTTTCTGCATCAACAAATTGGGTGAGTTGGTAAGATAATATATCATTACTATGTGTTTCCTAGCAAAGTAATTACAAAGCGGATAAATACTTTTTCAGCCTCAGAATTTCGGTTTTTAATTCTTAGTAGATTGTTGACAGGTTTTGGAAATTATCTTTTGATTCAACAGCAAGCACAATGTTATGTAGATTTGCTCTAAAATCCTATTTCAAAACATTTTAAATTTAGAAAATGAGATAATAAGATGTGAAAATATTTGTGGGGGTTGAATACTTTTTCAAAGCAGTCTGATTTCAGTGATTGGGAAAATGTTGGAGTGCATTATTGAGGATGATATTTCAGGGTACTTGGAGGCACGTGATAAAATGGGGGAAGGTCAGTGTGAGTTCAGGGGAAACGGGAAATCTTGCCTCACAAATCTGTTGGAATTCTTTAAAGAAATAACTGGCAAGATTGACAAATGAGAGTTAGTGGATGTTGTTTACTTGGATTTTCAGAAGGCCATTGACAAGGTGCCACACGTAAGTCTGCTTAGCAAGATAAGATCCCATAGTATTACAGGAAAGATGCTGGCATGGATAGAAGGTTGGCTGGCTGGCAGGAGGTAAAGAATGGGAATAAACAGGGCCTTTTCTAGTTGGCTGGCAGTGACTAATGGTGAAAAGACAACAAGACTATAAGGCATAGGAGCAGAATTAGTCCATTCAGCCCATTGAGTCTTCTCTGACATTCCATCATGGCTAATCTCAGATCCCACTTAATCCCATATCCTTTAATACCCTGACTGATCAGGAATCCACCAACTTCCGCCTTAAATATACCCACGAATTTGACCTCCACCACAGTCTGTGGCAGACCATTCCACATATTCAGTACTCTTCGGCTAAAAAAAATCCTCCTTAACTCTGTTTTAAAAGGTCAACCCTGAATTTTGAGGCTGTGCCCTTTTATTCTGGATACCCTCACCGGAGGAAACATCCACCCCATCTAGCCCTTTCAACATTCAGTAGATTTTACTGAGATCACTCCACATTCTTCTAAATCCCTGTGAGTACAGGCCCAAAACTGCCAAATGCTCCTCATATGTTAACCCCTTCATTCCTGAAATCATCCCTGTGAAACTCCTCTGGACTCTCTCCAATGATAACAGATCCTGTCTGAGATATGGGGCCCAAAACTGTTGACAGCACTCCAAGTGTGGCCTGATTATAAAGGCTCAGCAGTATCTCCTTTGTTTTATATTCTATTCCCCTTGAAATAAATGCCAACATTGCATTTTCCTTCTTTACCACAAACTCAACCTGTAAATTAACTTTCTGGGAGCCTTGCACAAAGACTCCTAAGTTCCTCTGTATGTTTGAACCTTCTCTCCATTTAGATGATAGTCTGTACTACTGTTCCTTTTTTTTAGAACTGAACCACATGTTTCTTATGGTGAGCATAATTCACAAATGAATGCATTGTCTATCTCACATCACCTTCGAGACCTCATGGGTTCTATAATACTAATACAGGTTTCCCCTGCCATCTGAAGGTAGAGTGTTCCTAAGAAATGGTTCTTAAGCTGAAACGTCATAAAGCGAAGAAGCAATTACCGTTTATTTATATGGGAAAATTTTGTGAGCGTTCGCAGACCCAAAAATAACCTACCAAACCATGACAAATGACATATAAAACCTAAAGTAACAGTAACATATAGTAAAAGCAGGAATGATATGATAAATACACAGCCTATATAAAGTAGAAATACTTCTCTACAACGATTGCCTGCACTGATCTCCGTAGCAAAAATCTCACGCAAGTGCTCTCGGCAGAAAATCTCACGCAAGCGCTATTGGCATAAACACGCTCTTCGGTAACGTTTAAGCTATGAGGCTGCCAAATCTACCAAATAACATGTAAAAATACACAGCCTATATAAAGTAGAAATAATGTATGTACAGTGTAGTATCACTTACCGGAATCGGGAAGACAGATTGCAGAACAAACTGATGATGGTGTGTTAAGCTGAATCGTTGCAGGTTGGGTGGTGCAGTGGCCCCCACCCTCCGGGCCGCCGACCCGATACATTACGTGAAGAATGCAGCAGTAGCCGGGAGGCACACAGCACATCTTTAAGAAAAAAGCCAAAATAAACATGCTAATTAATTAGGTGCCGCCGACATGTAATTGTCGGCCCAGATCAGAGACGATGCAATCAGAAATTGGCACTGATCTGGGCCGACAATTATGTGTCCGTGGCACCTAATTAATTAGCTTGTTTATTTTGGCTTTTTTCTTAAAGATGTGCTGTGTGCCTCCCAGCTACTGCTGCATTCTCCGCGAATCAGTACAGTATCTGTCCGCGGCCTGGGTGTTGGGGTGGTGTGACACAGGGGTGTCATCTCATCGTCGATCAGGGCAGGTAGCTCATCTTCTCCTATGACTGCCCGCCTCGATGTCGAAGATCGAGGTTCGTCGTCTGCTGTGGCTGATCTGGAAGGCTTGCATGACTGCTGAGCCAAGCGCGTTTTTCTAAAATACAGTTGTTTATAAGGACTCAAACTATCCTGAAAATATCCCCTAAACCTACCTACCCTTTCAAAATTAAAGTCGTACTTTATCATTGCAGCGAAAATCTCACGCAGTTGATTCACTTTCTGCATTCGGTTTCAATTGTTATGCTTTTCTCTTTCAATTGCATCAGCTCTTCATCTATCAGTTCTTGGTCATGGGATGCCAAACCCTCTTCAACATCATCTTCGTCAGCTTCCACAAGCCAAACTCACTTTATCCTTGCTTCTTTTACCACGATTGAAACGCTTAATTATGTCTAGTTTTACGCTAAGTGTAACACCCTTATGAGCTCTTTTAGGCTTTTCCAATACCTCAGAACTCATCTTGCTAACAGCTGCTCACAGGCGCGTGTTTAAGCAATGCCGTTCTGAATCCAGGGAGAGCGGCTGCTCGGGACGTGCGCTGCCTTTTACTGCGCCCTGATTTTTTCGCACGCTGCCTTTCTTCGTAACAGTGAAAACACCTTCTGAAAGTGAAAACAGGGAACTAATGTAGGTCTTCCGTAACAGTGAGGTTTCGTAAAGCGAAATTTCGAAAAGCGGGGGACACCTGTATTAGAATTGAACACTGAAGGGTCCGCCCAAAAATAGATAAGAAGTTTTTTGTGAAATTTGTCTCTTTGGGAATGATCTTATGGGGAAAGCACTGAGGGATCTATAATCACGCTCTGGTGCTTTAGAATGGTCATTCCTCTATCCCTTGTTTCCTGTATAGTACCAAGCTTCATTACTAAGTCAAAAATGCTGGGAGCTTAGCAATCAAGGCTGAAAACTAGGTATACCTGTGTTTCAAATTTCCTGATGCTAACTGTTAAAAAGCTGTAAATGTTAAAGATTACCCAACAGAGTGGAATTACACAATGCTTACCTTCCAGTAATAAGGTATTTTAAGGTATTGTGATTTTAACATCATATTTCTTTTGAGAGATTAATTGATTAATGAAAAGCAGCAGCAGCAGGTAGTCACAACCACTGAAATCTAAAGATATAGAAGGAGATCTTGCAGTCCTTGGCATAAACGGAGATTCTGACAGTGATTTAACAAAACAGTGGGTGAGGAACTGCTTGTGATTTGTGTCAGCAAGAGTCGAGGAGCCACTCCAAGGTGGTACATTTGCTGGAAACCATAGTAACCACTGCAATAAATTTCTGTCGAAGTAGCTCCTTCCAGATACCAATTGAAAATATCATGCTGATAAGTTAATATTTGGCTGAGAGTAAAATGGATGCATATTTGAGTGGCATGTATAATACAAGTGACTGATCTGCTACCAAAACCCAAAGTACACATATCTTTTTCAATGGCTTGAATAGGATTCTCTTAACATTGGTTATAGTTGACAATGGAAAGAGTAATGTAAAATTATTAATTTAAAGTTAGTTCACACCACGCAAATTTCCATATTTACATTGTCTGTAGGTTGGACTTAGACAAAAAAGGTAAAATTACAACACAAGAGCCTGCCAATGCTGGAGTCGAAAGCGAAGGGTCTTGAATTGAAACATTAATTGTCCATTTCCCTCCACAGTTGCTGCCTTATTGACTGAGTTCCTCCATCTTCTTGCTTGTTGTTAGGAAAATGTGAAGATTTGTTAGATTATAGCACACAACCTTGGGAATTTTTGTGTGCATAATTTGAAATTTCATCCTTTCCAAGCAATTTTTTAAAGGAAAGTGAGCCCATCCTTCATTTGTGTGTCTTTGTCACTTATTAGGAACCATGCTGAAATTCAAAGCTTGTACCAAGGATGGAGAGTGTAATAAACCAAACTATTTGGCACATCATTCTAAATAATGAAAGTATTCCTTGCTGCCTATATCCCCTCTAAAAGCAAGTACTAATTTATATTTCATAAGGACTATAGTTTCTCATGAAAGTGAAGAAGTCATTAAAATGTGAATGCCACGTAACTCTTCATTTGGGATTATCTCTACAATAAAGGAATAAGAGAAAAGCAAATAATATTCTTAGACAATAATAAAGATTTATATGCTACATAATTTGCTTGGTACTGGAATCTCATGAGTTTTTAGTGCAAAGGTCTTCCAGTCTCTGACCTAACTTTGGATTGGGAGATCCTGCAGATACACATTACTATGAATTCTGATTTTCCAGAGTTTTTGTCCAATTTTCCATTTAAGAAAACACAGAAGATAAACAGACTTCACAGAACTTCCAAGTGTTTGGGTAATCTGAACAGATTGTATTTTAGCTGTTTTACCATTGTTGGTGCTTTGGGAATGCTTCATTAACTAGTAAAAGCAAAAGACATTGAAAAGTGTACAAATTCCAATATTAAATAAAAATGAATTTAACTTTTCACTTATCACTTCTAACCAATTTTTTTGAACCCATCTCCAGAAAGCCCTATTAATCACTATCAGTGCTTTCTGGAAATGGGTTCCCATCAGGATAACACCAGAACACCTGATCATGCAAGTTAAATTATTATTCCTTACCATATTTCTTGGTAGATTCCATAAAATGAACATGTCTACCATACTCAATGTTGAAAAGTATGTTTTTTGTAATTTCTCCTATCCTGCAAATCAATACCTACATGTAGAGAAGTAAAATTTAACATTTTCTTTTGGGAATAAATAATATTTCAAGAAATTTGAAGAAGTTTGAAGAAATTGTTCTGTTTTCACAACCTAAGCATTAACTTTCCTAACTCTTTGTTTTTCTTTTCAATATTTTTTTGCTTTTGATTTCTATATGTGGAAGAATACAGAGTTCAAGAGAATACATATTATAAAACAAAATAATAATGCCAGATACAGTATATTGAGTCACATTAACACACGCCTTACTCTACATTCATATGGATTAGATTAGTTCGCATATTAGAATATAAACAATTTTATAAAGGAAAAAAAGATCTACACCCACTACCAATGCCAAAGCTGTTTGGGGAAAAAAATTTAAAAAGAAACTTATCAAATAATAAAATATACTCTTAACCAACTTCTGTACTTTAACAAGAAGTCAAAAATTATCAAAATCATTTAAAAATGACCCCCACAAATTTTGAAAATCTTGGTTGGATTCAGAAATTCAGCAACAAAACTTTTCTAAATTTAGACATGCCATAACATCCTGTAACCACTGAGCATTATTAGGCGGAACTTAACTGAACATAAATGGGGTATGAGCAAAGAAGAAAAAGCCTTATAAAATTCTCCAGAAATTCGTCAGGACCTGGAGCTTTCCCTGAATGCAACAAACGTACAGCTTTGGCCATGTCTTTGTGAGAAATACATTGATCCAACTGTTTTCAGTCATCGACAGGAAGGGTAGGGATATTTATTTGGTCCAGAAAGTTATCCATTACAGTATTATCTTTAAGAATATCAGAGCTATAAAGTTTAGAATAATATTCTGTAAAAGTATTATTTATTTCTAAATGATCAGTTATCCTAGTATCGTTAGCTTTATAAATTTCTTTAATCTGTCGTTTACCACTAGAAGTTTCAATTTGGTTAGCCAATAATTTACCTGTTTTATCCCCATGGATATAAAATTGACTTTTATCCTTTAAATGTTGAGTTTCAATAGGGTATATTAATAAAAAATCATATTTATCTTTAATTTCCATCCGTCTTTTATGTACAGCAGGATCTGAGGTCAAAGCATATTCTTCACCTAATTGTTTCAGCTGATTGGCTAAATTAATTCTCTCTTTATTAGATTTTTTCTTTATACTTGCAGTATAAGAAATTATTTGTCCTCTAATATATGCTTTAAAGGCATCCCATATGACGAGGCTAGAAGTCTCCTCCACCGTATTCTCTACAAAAAAAAGTGATTTGCCTCTCCAAGAAATTTAATAAATCCTTGTCAGATAACAGAGTTAAATTAAAACGCCAGAATCTGTTTGGCTGAGGAAAACCAGGAAGATTTATGGATAAAAGCACAGGAGCACGGTCGGAGATAGCAATCTTTTTATATTCACTAGATCGAACTAATGTAATTATTTGATTATCAATAAAAAAAATAGTCAATTCTGGAATATGTATGATAAACATGAGAGAAAAATGAATATTCTCTATCTGTTGGATATAAGAAACGCCATATATCAACAATACCACATTTCGTTAAAAATGAATGGATAAAAGAAGCTGATTTATTAAGTGTTGCTGGTTTAGAAGAGGATCAATCTAAAGCTGGGTCTAACCAGCAATTAAAGTCTACTGCCATCACCAATGAATACATACTCAGATCAAGCAAAAACAAAAACAAAAAAAATCGCTTAAAGAATCCTGGATCATCTATATTTGGGCCATAAACATTGGCAAATACGAACAATTTATTCTCCAGTTTCCCTGATAGTATAACAAATCATCAGTTAGTATCAGAAACAAACTTGTGTTGAACAAAAGGAACTGTATTTTCTCTAAAAATTGAGACACTTCTAGCTTTGGCCTGAAAACTTGAGTGAAAGTGCATCTTCACTATTGGCTAAAAAACCGTGAATTATCAGATTTATGTACGTGTGTTTCTTGTAAGAAAATAATTGGGACCTTATATTTTTTTAATATAGGCAAAAATCTTATTTCATTTCAAATGATGATTTAATCCTTTCACGTTGAGACTAAGTAATTTAGTATTATAATCTATTTTATTATTTTAAAAAGAAATTAGAAGGATAATCCTTAAGGAGATTAATAAAACTAAGCAATGACCTATGAGATAAGAAAACCAAACAATAGGTTTGGCTAAAAATCCCAAACACCTTCCAAGAAAAAAAAACAACACCCTCCCCCCTCCCAAAGAGAGAAAGTCAACCATATATTCTGATTTTGCATCTCACTACTCCTTTTGCTTCAGTTGAAACACTTCATTTCACAGACAATAGAAAGGTTTTTATGCAATTTTCATCTCCAAAGAGCAGAAACACTGTAACAATTAAAATAAATTTTATCTATACTTAATAAAAAGCAAACTACATAAAAGCCACTGAGGTAAAATGTTGGTCCGAATGCTTACAATTTGTTATGGGCTATTAAACATAATATTTTCTGACATGTGTTCTGACTATAATGCTGTTTCTTGCTACTCTCCGAGAAATAATTCCATTGTCACTGTAGAACATCGTGCTATAAGCCAAAGCATGTGGTGGACCATTATGTTCATTACATCATTATAGATCATATTATATTTTAAATGTTCCTTGACTGTCCTCACTCAACAGTTGTCTTAAGATAGACATAAGTCTTCCAAAGATCTAATAGCCATGAAATGAAATTGTAGCTGATGATTCCAAGGCTTCACTTGATAAAACTGGAAATAATTAGATACATCATTCCTATAGTAACATAAATAAAAGCTCCTTCATTGCATTATTTCTTTTTTCACTCATTTCATGTACTTTACTGAAGTTCTCCAAAAGCCAGTTGGAAGTCTGTTGCAGAGAAAGATAAGAAAGTGCAGAATCAGCTGTGGCATAGTAGTGCTGTTTCCCCACTGTTCCAAGGACCAATATTCAAACCTGATCTTGGGTGCTGCTTGTGAAGAGCTGTGTGTTGACCCATGATTATATGGGTTCATTCCAGGTACTGCAGTTTCCTCCTACATGCTAAAATCAATGCTGAAGTAGTTGGGTGGTAGGTGATGTGCTTGTGAGAGAAAATAGATTACTGAGAAATAAATAGTGGAATTAACTTAATGGGATTCCTCTAAGAGCTGGCATAGGCTTACTGGGCAAAATTGCTATCTTTATGCTTGGCGAAATATTAAAAGTAAAATTAAGTCTACTCAGCCATAAAGTAAGGGTAGGTCTAAACTTTAAAGTACCATTATTAACATAGTGTTCTGATAAAGTTCAAAGAAAATTTATCATCGAAGTACATATATGTCACTATATACAACTTGAGATTCATTTTCTTGCTGCCTTTCTCAATAAACCCAATAACCACAATAGAGTCAATGAAAGACCACACCAGCTGGACAGACAGCTAGTGTGCAAAGGACAACAAAAAACACAATACAACAAGAAAGAAAAAAAAGAAATAATAAAAATAAAATAAATAAATATATTAGCAAAATTTTAAAAAACAAGAACGTGAGATGAAGAATCCTTGAAAGTGAGTTCTAGGTTGTGGGAACAGTTCAGTGATGAGGCAAGTGAAGTTGAGTGAAGTTATTCCCTCTGATTCAGAAGACTAATGATTGAGGGCAATACCTGTTCCTGACCCTGGTGTTGTGGGACCTGAGGCTCCTGTACCTTCATCCTGATGGCAGCAGTGAGAAGAAGGTGTGATCTATGTGGTGGGGGTCCCTGATGATGGACACTGCTTTCCTGTGAAAACGCATCGTGTAGATGTGCTCAGTGGTGGGGAGGGCTTTACCAGTGATGGACCAGACAGCATCCATTAGTTTTTAAATGATTTTCCATTCAAGGACATCGGTGTTTCCGGATCAGGCTATGATGCAGCCAGTGAATATACTCTCCAGCATACATCTTTAGAAGTTAATCCAAGTTTTAGGAGTCATGCCGAATCTGCATAATTGCACTTCGTAATTGCACTTGTGTGCTGAGCCCAGGACAGGTCCTCTGAAGTGATAACACCGAGGAATTTATAGTTGTTAACCCTCTCCACCTCTGATCCCCCAATGAGGACTGGCTCCTGGACATCCAATTTCTTCCTCCTGAAGTCAATAATCAGCTCCTTGGTCTTGCTGACATTGAGTAGGAGATTGTTGTTGTGGCTCCACTCAGCCAGATTTTCAATCTCCCTCCTATATGCTGATTCATCATCACCTTTCATTGGGACGACAACAGTGGTGTTGTCATCTTACTGAAATGTGGATAACATAAAGGAAATGAAAAATTGGAGTCTGTCATTAACAAGGTAACAAAGAACTACAGACTAGCCATAACATACGTACAGTTATTGATAACCAGAAGCATCTAGGTGGATTTAATCAAATAGCATTCCTACTTTGCCCATAAGCACTAATGCTGAAAGAATTTTATTTTTAGCCAACCATTTATATTAATCATGATAAAAATACTTAATATATTGAGTCAATATGATCTTTTGGCATGCACAAGAAATAATGTAATGATTTAATTAGTTATTTGCTCACTTTTCTAAATCTGACTGTGAGTCTTGAGTGCTTGTTAACAGAGAACAAACTTGTCAACTGATGGCTGATACAATTATTTCAGCACACTTCTTCACCAATTTTTGGAGATCCTTCATGATGTTGGATAGAATCTATAGAGGATAGAACACTAACTATCTTGTCATAGCATTGACAAATGAAGAGGCAGTATCTTTTCTGCAAGGGAGATCATATCTCTGAAATCTGATCGAGGTTTTTGAGGAGGTTGTTGTAGCATGGATGAAATCACCGAAGAGACAGAGTCACTGGTAGATACAAAGCAGCTTCCTTATTCGACACAACAAGGTGCAGTAGGCATCTTAAGGACGGAGACACTTTCCACAGAAAGGTCTGGTAGCTAAACGTAGGCTCGATATTTACATGCTAAACACAAAGGCAATCACTACTTAAAGTTACAGACAATGCATAGACAATGCTTCCCTTTGAAGTCACATACAAAATATCACACTATCCTTTCCTTCCAATGCCAACATGTCTGTGTTAGTATCCACAGCCTTTAGTTCAATCCACAATACATTTATTTGTCATTTTACATGCTAACATAGAAGACAATTAATATTTATAATGTATCGATAATACTGTCTTCGAAACTACAACATCAGACACCAGAAGCATCTGGTATTTACACCTTTTAGGAAGCCCATTGTGGTGGATTCAATCCACAGTCCTTTGTCAAACAGTTAAAATAGAAGTCTGGTGGCCAAAGTCATTTAAGTGTAAACAAATCATCTACCCTAAAAAATCCACTCTAACAATCACTCCTCTTGGCCCTCCTGGACAAATAAAATTTGTATCAGGAAAGGCCAACCAAAGAGGATCTGCTCAAATAGGGCAGCAAAAATGCCCAGTCTCGAAATTCCCTCCCAATGTTATGTACCTCGATACCTATCCTAGCATTACCTACCAAATGTTAAGCAGAGAGGCTGTTCCAAGTATTTAAGAATGCGGCTCCTTTCGTGTGCCTGCAGGCTGACTGCATCTTAATCACATTCCTTTGTCTTCAGCCCTTTATCCTCTGGTCGCTGAAACTCTCCTTCCAGGAGCACCCACGGGCTCTCTCAACAATGTACAGGAAGGGGTTGGGGTGGCCTCTAGGTAAATGTCTGCAAGGACCTCTCGCCAGTGGCACCCCCTTCCGAACTGTTCCGTTGATCACTGGCTCAACTGCTGAAAAGGGCCCAGCTCCTCAGACTGGGGTGACTGCTTCCAGATGCTGTGTGCAGCCTGAAATGCCATCAAAGTGGTGGTACTTGCCGTCTCTGCTTTAATTCAAAAGTCCCTCCCCATCTATTTCCAAAATAAATTTCTATACTATGCTATAAAATTAATCATCTACCTTCAGTAACTAGCTTTCTTTACAGAGTACCATCGTCATCACACTTTAGCAGGCTATTCATGGTTTTCCAACACATTCTAAGTGTCTTCTGCCATGCTCTCAGCGTTTTCTGCCTTTGCGTTTCCTCCGGGTATGTTTTCATCAGCTGTGGTCAGGTCTGCCATGGCCGGCTGGTGCTCCTCTCTTAGGTTCTCTGTAATTACATGGTTACTGGGTACACTTGGTTCCCCATTCTGTCTGTGGGAGCAACAAGAGGGTGAGTTGTATGCTTTAACCTGAGTCTACCGTTTCCACTGGCTGCCTCGCTGAGTCTGTACACAGACACACGTATCATTCGTTGAGAGTGCCATCTGTGGTCCTATCCACCTGGGGGCAAACCCCGGCCTTTCTGGCAGCACCCTCACCATAACTTGGTCACTGGACTGTGGAAGAACTATCCTCTTTCCCTCTGGCTCTTTCTGATCAGTGATTCACTGCTGTTGTTTCGCTCGGTCCTTTAATACTTTAAGTTGACAGTAACTTTTCCCCCTGCTTTTTGGCAGGGGCCCTGTGAAGTCTATCTGGATGTTTTCCCCAGGGTCCCCTCAGCTGAGGTTAATTTGCCAGCTGTAGCTTTCTGCCCTTACCAGGGTTATGCTGGGCACAAATGATACAACGGTGGCAGAATTTCTCAACATCCCCGCCCATCCCTGCCCACCACTAGTCCTGCCGGAGGGTTGTGATCATGCTCTGCCTTCCCTGATGCATCACCCCATGATATAACTTTAGTAGTATCAGTCTAATACAGGGTGGGGCCACCGCGACTCTTTCCTCCCCATGTGTCCAATACCCATCTGGTCCCCCCTTTGCTCCTTTCCTCCTCCATTTTTCCTTCTCTTCTGCCTCTACCTCTTCATATAATTTTACTAAACTGGCTTCTGTCGTTTCCTCCTGCACACTTACGATTTCAATTGCCTCTTGTTCCTCTGCTGCCTTCTTCACTGTAATTTCTGCCCTTGGAGGAACTGGGAAAACTTTATGTTCTGGAGTGGCCGTAGTCTCTCTGAGTATCCCCTGGTGTTTTTGTTCCTTCGCTATACCCTGAACACCGGTCAGTGTGTCAGTTTGTATAGGGTCCCGCTTAGCGGGTTTATACAGACCCTCCTCTATTTTAACTGGGTCTATCTCTACCTTCTCACAATCTTGCTTGTCTCTAGCCCACACAGCTGGGAACTGCAGACAAGGTAACCCATAGACACCATCCTGGCTCCAGTCTCTAATGATCGGGGCAGCTGCGCCTATGCTGGCCAGGCTGTGTATTCTGTTGGTTGTGCGCATTCGCTGCCCCTGACTCGTCCATATTATTTCTCCCTTTCCCGAATCTATAACAGCTCCTGCTTCCCTTAGGATGTCTATTCCAAGGATCGTGCCCTCATTATTTGGACATATCCAGAAATACACTGGAAGCTGCACTCCCCCAATTTCTAGTATTTGCGACCCACTTCTTTCTACTTTTACTGTTTTCCCTCCTACACCCCTGATATATCTGGCCCGTCTGGTTGTTGCTAAGGGTAAGTCTGTTACTGATACCGATGCCCCTGTGTCCTTCACCAGCGCTGGCAGTGGAGCCCGCTGCCACATCTTTTTCTTCCCTAAGAGGCGCCATTACTCACTCTTTTATCTGATCAACAATCAGACTGGTTGCTGATGGGGTGAGTGACTGGGTGTCTGCCGTGACCTTCGCCTGGGTTTTCCCCCTCCCTTTTGGACACTGTCTCCAGCCATGTCCCAATAGGCCACAGCTGTAGCATATCAACTCCGTCACTGTCTTATACCTGGTCCGGCAGTCCTTTGCTAGGTGTCCTGGCTGCTGGCAAGCAAAGCAAGCCCTCCGGGACATCACAGCAGCTGCATCCACTATACCCACTTTACGATTTCTCTTGCCTTTTCTTTGGTCTATCTCACTGGCCCACAAAACTACCGCAGAGTAGTTGGACCCCACCATTATACCTAAATCTAAAACTTCCTGGTGGGCTGAGCTCAGGCCTTCCTTCAGCATTTTTAGGAAGACTGGGTCGTCCCTCCCTGGATTATCCAACCCTGAGTACTCCTCATATGCTCGATATTTACATTCTGCGTAATCCATGGCTGTCTCGTCAGCTTTTTGAATCACTGCCATTATTGTTCCCCAGCTACTCTCGCTTCCCCCCAGCTGCTGCTTCACTTCCCCTTTAAAGGAACAATAACTTTCTTCATTACTGGTGCTCCCGGTAGTTGCCCATGTACCATCCCGCACCCCCTGGGCCATCCTGCCCCACATATTCCTCGGGCACTTCGCTTTTACCAACACATGTATATCTTTAGGGTGCATCTGGTGAATTTAAACCATTTCCTCAAGTTTACGCCAGAATTCTGAATTCCACAAGCAACTTTAAGTGAGGGCAACTCGGACAAAATGTTCTGTTTCTCCCTGGGGGTGAAGGGTTTATGAATAGTCATAATTAAGGTCAAGGGCTGGCTCGGATCATCAGGGTTCTCAACCTGACATTGCCTGACCTCAATAGGTGCCATTCTGGTAGATCTATCTAGGTAAAACCTCTCCCTGAGATATCTCCATACTAATTCCCACACTACGCAAAATATAAAAGACGGGTAGCAGTTAAACAGTACATATTTAAAACTACAGAGTATGTATTCCACAATCTGCCACTTTTGAGTACCTGAACTCATGATGCCTGCTGTATTCCTTCACATCACACTTGCAAACGCATACACTAAAATGCAGCTCCCTGAACGAGTATACACATCCCCACTCTGGCGTTTTGAACGTACTGTCAGTTACCACCTTTCGCAACTAGTGGTCCAAGTTAACCAAGTTAACACGTAAAGGTTCCTCACTTACATAAACACACATGCACACGCACACACTACTTTTATATCTACCAGTATAGCTCTCCGCGTTCGTGATACCTCGTGATCCCGTGTACCATCGTCCGAACAGATCCAAGTGTGAATGTTATTTTAGAAAAATGCTCACCGACTTAGCCACACGACGGGTCACGAAGTATCCCACTTCTGACACCAAATGTTGTAGCGTGGATGAAATCAGCGGAGAGACAGAGTCACTGGTAGATACAAAGCAGCTTCTTTATTCAACACAACAAGATACAGTAGGCATCTTACGGACGGAGACGCTTTCCGCAGAAAGGTCTGCTAGCGAAATGTGGGCTCGATATTTATATGCTAAACACAAAGGCAATCGCTACTTAAAAAGTTACAGACAATGCATAGACAATGCTTCCCTTTGAAGTTACATACAAAATATCACACTATCCTTTCCTTCCGACGCCAACATGTCTGTGTTAGTATCCACAGCCTTTAGTTCAATCCACAATACATTTATTTGTCATTTTACGTGCTAACATAGAAGACAATTAATATTTATAATGTATAGATAATACTGTCTTCGAAACTACAGCATCAGGCACCAGAAGCATCTGGTATTTACACCTTTTAGGAAGCCCATTGTGGTGGATTCAATCCACAGTCCTTTGTCAAACAGTTAAAATAGAAGTCTGGTGGCCAAAGTCATTTAAGTGTAAACAAATCATCTACCCAAAAAAATCCACTCTAACAGAGGTAACTAAGAAGAGTGATGAAGTTAGAGGAGTTTACATGGATTTTATTAAGACATTTGACAAGGTCCTGTATGGTGGACTAGTCTAGAAGGCTAAGGCACAAGGGATCAAAGGTGTGTTGACAAACTGGATTCAAAAGAGGCTTTGACATAGTGTTTGAGGGGTATTTTTCTGACTGGAAATCTGTAACATGTGGTGTATCACAAAGATTGTTGTTAGGGTCTTTTTTTGTTATTTTCATTTTCCAGGGTCCATAGATTCAGTGTTAATTTGGGAAATGGGTCAAAAATTGACTGAATGGTTGATGACAGATAATTGGAAACACAAGAAATTGCAGATGCTGGAATTTTGACCAACAAAAAAGGCGCTGGAGGAATTCAGCATGTCAAGCTACATACCTAATCTATCAAACTTTGTTAGGTTACAAGGGATGATAAGTTACACAGACAGATGAGACCTCAGGGATGCTTTGTACAGTGGCTCATCTTCTTATCAAATGTAAAAAAAATGTGTAGAAAGTAATGGCAAAAGCAATAAAGAAATTTGGAATCGCTACAACACACATCAAAGTTGCTGGTGAACGCAGCAGGCCAGGCAGCATCTCTAGGAAGAGGTACAGTCGACGTTTCAGGCCGAGACCCTTCGTCAGGACTAACTGAAGGAAGAGTGAGTAAGAGATTTGAAAGTTGGAGGGGGAGGGGGAGATCCAAAATGATAGGAGAAGACAAGAGGGGAGGGATGGAGCCAAGGGCTGGACAGGTGATTGGCAAAAGGGATATGAGAGGATCATGGGACAGGAGGTCCGGGAAGAAAGACAAGGAGGCGGGGGGGGGGAACCCAGAGGATGGGCAAGGGGTATATTCAGAGGGACAGAGGGAGAAAAAGGAGAGTGAGAGAAAGAATGTGTGTATAAAAATAAATAACAGATGGGGTACGAGGGGGAGGTGGGGCATTAGCGGAAGTTAGAGAAGTCGATGTTCATGCCATCAGGTTGGAGGCTACCCAGACGGAATATAAGGTGTTGTTCCTCCAACCTGAGTGTGGCTTCATCTTTACAGTAGAGGAGGCCGTGGACAGACATCGACTTCTCTAACTTCCGCTAATGCCCCACCTCCCCCTCGTACCCCATCTGTTATTTATTTTTATACACACATTCTTTCTCTCACTCTCCTTTTACTCCCTCTGTCCCTCTGAATATACCCCTTGCCCATCCACTGGGTTCCCCCCCCCTCCCGCCTCCTTGTCTTTCTTCCCGGACCTCCTGTCCCATGATCCTCTCGTATTCCTTTTGCCAATCACCTCTCCAGCTCTTGGCTCCATCCCTCCCCCTCCTGTCTTCTCCTATCATTTTGGATCTCCCCCTCCCCCTCCAACTTTCAAATCTCTTACTCACTCTTCCTTCAGTTAGTCCTGACGAAGGGTCTCGGCCTGAAATGTCGACTGTACCTCTTCCTAGTGATGCTGCCTGGCCTGCTGCGTTCACCAGCAACTTTGATGTGTGTTGCTTGAATTTCCAGCATCTGCAGAATTCCTGTTGTTTGGAATCACTATATTGGATCTTGACATTTTGATTGGTGATTGGTAGTGTAAGTGTGTGAAATGCATAATCATACTTCAGTGGTTCCTTAGGGTTGTTGTAACTGGGGTTAGTAATGGAAACAAGCTCCCACTACCTATTAAATGCTTCCATTGGCGTGCGCCTCAAATAGCCTCTGACAACCAAGTCCAGATCCTGGCCTTCACATGTGGCTTAGCTATTAAGGCCGGCGGAACTGTTCCCTCTGACAAGAGATGAAATAATGGAGAGTTGCTGGCGCTTTATAACCAGTCACTTCGGGCAGATGGGGCTCATCACCTGTGGGTGGCAGTTCATCTAGGAGAAGGGAAACTCTAATCTCAAACCTCTGTTGCCTTGCGGCTATACCGACTCATTGGAAAGGCTTTGGGAGTAAACTCTGAAGGAAAAGTCCAGAATGGGAGTCCCTAAGGCAGTCCTACATTTAGTTCCACGCTGACTGGCAACTCCTGTGATGCTGCTTCTTCCAAACTGTATAGGTCTCTGCTGCTCCTTAAGGTTAATCAGATTCATAGGTGGGGGGAGGGGTGTTCTTGCCACATGGGCAACAGCTTGCTCTCCATATCGTACTGCCTTGGCAAGTTAGGACGCTATACTCATGGTTGACCCTGACTGGTGGAGGACTCACTCACACACTCACTCAGTTCATTCTGGAAGGTTTACTAGCTGTACACATGAGGGAGAGCCTCACAGCTCACCAACATAGGTTGGGTTTATTCCTGACATTTAGTCCTCCCTGTGTGCAATGGTTTCCTTCCAAGCCCCAAAGATACAGCAGTGGTGGGTTTAATTTGTTACCGTAAAATACCTTCCAGCAGGAGACTGGTAAGAAAATCAAGAGGGAGGCGATATGAGAAAGAATAGGTTACAGGGAGATAAATAGGGGAAGTGCGATTAATTAGTTTGTGCTGACAGCCAATGTACACTTGGTCGGCTAAATGTCTCCTTTTATATTATCACAGAAAAAGTGAGAAATGTGGCAAGTTGTTGCTCTTAGCAGATAACTTGTAGCTTGCAACAATGATCATATGACTCAGATGTTCTTTATCTTACGTAACATAAACTACATATGTTTTCTGACATAATGTGGTCAAACAAACTATAGAAAGTGTGATGCACTTTGAGAAAATCTAGTTATCAATCAATGATAAAGAAGTCCATAATTGATAAGTGATGCAGGAAGATACTTCCACAGTTATTCTACCTGAGTGCAAAATAAATCAAGGAATAACAGATAAATTTATTGACAATATACCAATATTCTCATGGAACAAAATTCATCAGAGTACGTGATAATATGAATTAGAGTGCTATATGCATCCAGATTTTTTTAAGAAAATGGAGGACATTTTTGTGCATTTTTGTTTAGTCCATATAACCATATAACAATTACAGAACGGAAACAGGCCATCTCTGCCCTTCTAGTCCATGCCGAACTCTTACTCTCACCTAGTCCCACCGACCTGCATTCAGCCATAACCCTCCATTCCTTTCCTGTCCATATATCTATCCAATTTAACCTTAAATGACAACATTGAACCTGCCTCAACCACTTCTCCTGGAAGCTCATTCCACACAGCTACCACTCTCTGAGTAAAGAAGTTCCCCCTCATGTTACCCCTAAACTTTTGCCCTTTAACTCTCAACTCATGTCCTCTTGTTTGAATCTCCCTCACTCTCAATGGAAAAAACCTATCCACATCAACTCTATCTATCCACCTCATAATTTTAAATACCTCTATCAAGTCCCCCCTCAACCTTCTACGCTCCAAAGAATAAAGACCTAACTTGTTCAACCTTTCTCTGTAACTTAGGAGATGAAACCCAGGCAACATTTTAGCAAATCTCCTCTGTACTCTCTCAATTTTATTGACATCTTTCCTATAATTCGGTGACCAGAACTGTACACAATACTTCAAATTTGGCCTTACCAATGCCTTATACAATTTCAATATTACATTCCAACGCCTATACTCAATGCTCTGATTTATAAAGGCCAGCATACCAAAAGCTTTAATATTTACTGAGAAAATAAGGATGAACTGTTTCTTGAACTAAATTAGTCAAAATCAAGTTTGAGTCTATTGTCATTTGCACAAGTACTTGTATGCATAGGTGTAATAATGAAATTGCTTAAAACAGCATCACAAGGCACACGGCCTCAGGTTCAACATTCAAAGGAGGTAAACATAAAATAAATATAAACTGTTCACAATTTTACAAGAAAGAATACACACTTAGAATATTCAAAAACAAGGCCCATTTTAGTGCAAAGTTGTCGAAACATTGTACTGAGCTAATGCTACGGTTGTACAGCTTGGTTCAAGAGCTGAGTAGTTGAAAGGAAGTGGCTGTTCCTGAACCTGGTGCTGTGGAACTTCTATACCTCCTGCCCAATAGTGGCTGCAAGAAATTAGCATGGCCTAATTGGAGGGCATCTTTGATAATAGATGTTGCCTTCTTGCACCAAAGCCTCATGTACTGCAGATGCTTCCAATGGCGGGGAGGGATGTGCCCCTCATGTATTAGGCTGCAAATTCTACTCCCTGCAAATTACTGCATTCCAGCACATATGCAAGTTGTTACTGTATGAGACCATGACACAACCAGTCGGTATTCTTTCAACAGTATAACTGTAGATGTTTCTACGAGTGTTTGATGTCATGTTGAAACTTGTGAATCCCCAGTGTCCATTACATACCCATCTAAGTTAATTTAATTTTCCAGCAATTTCCGTAAAGTTTTCAGTGCCACAGTGTTTCTCCACCATGCCCTCAACAATGCCTTCCTCAAAGCACCTCTACAGCTCTTAGCCTTTTCTGAAAATTTTGCCTTTTAATTATAGACACCTCTGCTCCCACCATCATTTCCTATCAGGTTCACCTAATATACAAACACTCCTGTGCCTGGCATCACTTTGTGGACATACAATCAATCTATGTATATAAGCTATCTTAATATTTTTTTTTTATTGTCCTCTTTACCTTTCTGCGTTTTTGTGCTACATAAGTTCTAATTAAATTTATTATCAAAGTACATATATAAACAACTCTGGGATTCATTTTCTTGTGGGCATACTCAGTAATCCAATAACCACACCTTACCACACCTCTCACGCTCTGATTTTTTTCTATTATTTTAAGTTCCCTGGCACCCACCGCCTTACTTTCAACATGGATGTCCGTCCCTATATACCTCCATCCCCACCAGGAAGGTCTCAAAGATCTCAGCTTCTTTTTGGACTCCAGACCTAACCAGTTCCCCTCTACCAGCACTCTCCTCCGTCTAGCGGAATTAGTCCTTACTCTTAACAATTTCTCCTTTGGCTCCTCCCACTTTCTCCAAACTAAAGGTGTAGCCATGGGCACCCATCTGGGTCCCAGCTATACCTGCCCTGGCTTTGTGAAACAGTCCATGTTCCAAGCCTATACTGGTATCCATCCCCCACTTTTCCTTCGCTACATCTGGCATTGGCGCTGCTTCCTGCACACATGCTGAGCTCGTTGACTTCATTAACTTTGCCTCCAATTTTCACCCTGCCCTCAAATTTACCTGGTCCATTTCTGATATCTCCCTCCCCTTTCCTGATCTTTCTGTCTCTATCTCGAGACACCTTATCTACTGATGTCTACTATAAGCCTATGGACTCTCACAGCTACCTGGACTATTCCTCTTCTCACCCTGTCTCTTGCAAAAATGCCATCCCCTTCTCAGAATTCCTCAGTCTCCGCTGCATCTGCTCTCAGGATAAGGCTTTTCATTCCAGGATGAAGGACATATCTTCATTTTTTAAAGAAAGTGGCTTCCCTTCCACCACCATCAACTCTGCTCTCAAACACATCTCTCCCATTTCACGCACATCTGTTCTCACCCCATCCTCCCGCCACCTCACTAGGGATAGGGTTCCCCTGGTCCTCACCTACCAGCGCACCAGGCTCTGGGTCCATCATATAATTTTCCGTAAATTCCGCCACCCCCAAGTGGATCCCACCACCAAGCACATCCTTCCCTCCTCCACCTTTCTGCTTTCCGCAGGGATCGCTCCCTACGCAACTCCCTTATCCATTCGTCCCCCCATCCCTTCCCACTGATCTCCCTCCTGGCACTTATCCTCGTAAGCAGAACAAGTGCTACACATGCCCTTACACTTCCTCCCTTACCACCATTCAAGGCCCCAGACAGTTCTTCCAGGTGAAGTGATACTTCACCTGTGAGTCAGCTGGTGTGATATACTGCGTCTGGTGCTCCTGATGTGGCCTTCTATATATTGTTGAGACCCGACACAGACAGGGAGACTGTTTTGCTGAACACCTACGCTCTGTCCACCAGAGAAAGCAGAATCTCCCAGTGGCCACACATTTTAATTCCACGTTCCATCCCCATTCTGATATGTCAATCCATGGCCTCCTCTACTGTCAAGATGAAGCCACACTCAGGTTGGAGGAACAACACCTTATATTCCGTCTGGGTATCCTCCAACCTGATGGCATGAACATTGATTTCTCTAACTTCCGTTAATGCCTCTCTTCCTCTTCTTACCCCATCCCTTATTTATTTATTATCCTCCCTTATTTTCTCTCTCTCTGTCCCTTTCACAATCACTACTTGCCTGCTCTTCATCTTCCTCTGGGCTCCCCTCCCTCTTTCTTGCTCCTTAGGCCTCCCATGCCGTGATCCTCCCCCTTCTCCAGCTCTGTATCCCTTTTGCCAATCAACTTTCCAGCTCTTAGCTTCATCCCTCGCCCTCCTGTCTTCTCCTATCAATTCGGATCTTCCCCTCCCCCTCCCACTTTCAAATTTCTTACTACCTCTTCTTTCAGTTAGTCCTGACGAAGGGTCTCGGCCTGAAACGTCGACTGTTCTTCTTCCTATAAATGCTGCCTGGTCTGCTGTGTTCCTCCAGCATTTTGTGTGTGTTGCTTGAATTTCCAGCATCTGCAGATTTTCTCGTGTTTGCTATTTTATCATGTTCCTCCAAGTACCCCAAAATCTCATCCTTAATGATTGATTCTAACATCTTGCCAACCACTGAAGTCAGACTAAATAGCTTATAATGTCCTTCTTCTGCTTCCTTCCTTTCTTAAAGAGCGGAGCGATTTCTGTAATTTTCCAGTTCTTCAGAAACATTCCAGAATCTAGTACTTCTTGAAAGGTCATTACTAATGTCCCACAATCTCTTCAGCTATCTTTTTTTCAGAAACCTGGGGTGTAGTCCATCTGGTCCAGGTAATTTGTCTACCTTCATACCTTTCAGCTTCCTAAGCAGGTTCTCCTTATTAGTAACATCTACACTCAAGTCTGCCCCCCCCCCACCCGCACTCTAGAATTTGTGGCATACTTCTAGTGTCTTCCACAGTGAAAAATACTTAATAAGTTTGTCTACCATTTCTTTCTCCCCCACTACTACCTCTCCAACGTCATTTTCCGGTGGTCCAATACCTACTCTCACCTCTTCTTTACTCTTTATGTATCTGGAAAAGGTTTCGGTATCCTATTTTATATTATAACACCAAAGACATAGGAGCAGAGGTAGGCCACCTGGCCCAATGAGTCTGCTTCACCACTCAGTCATGGATTTTAATCTCCTCCTCAACTACAGCTCCCGGCTTTCTCCCCTTAACCTTTGATGCCATGTTCAATCAAGAACAATCTCTACCTTAAATACACCCAAAGACCTGGCCTCTACAGCTGCATGTGGCAACAAATTCCACTAATTCACCACCCTGTGACCAAAGAAATTTCTCCACATCTCTGTTTTGAAGGGGCGCCTCTCTATCCTGAGGCTGTGCCCTCTTGTCCTAGACTCACTTACCATGGGAAACATCCTTTTCACATCTACTCTGTCTAGGCCTTTCAATGTTTGAAAGGTTTCAATGAGATCCCCCCTCATCCTTCTGAATTCCAGCAAGTATAGACTCAGAGCCATCAAACGTTCCTCGTATGATAAACCTTTCATTCCTGAAATCATACTTGTGAACCTCCTCCAGAGCCTCTCCAATGCCAGCACATCTTTTTGAAGATGAGATGCCCAAAACTATTTACAATGCTCAAGGTGAGGCCTCACCAGTGCCTTATAAAGCCTCAGCATCACATCCTTGCTCTTGTATTCCAGACCTCTTGAAAGGAATGTTAACATGGCATTTGCCTTCCTCACCACTGACTCAACCTACAAGTTAACTTAAGGGTGTTCTGCTCAAGGACTCCAAAGTCCCTCTGCATCTCAGGTTCCTGGATTTTCTCCCTGTTTAGAAAATAGTCCGCACATTTATTTCTACTACCAAAGTGCATGACGGTGCATTTTCCAACATTGTATTTAATTTGACACTTTCTTGCCCATTCTCCTAATCTGTCTAAGTCCTTCTGCAGCCTACCCATTTCCTCAATACTAACTGCCCCTCCACCAATCTTCATATCATCTGCAAATTTGGCAACAAAGCCATCTGTTATTGTATCACCTAAATCATTGAGATACAACATATAAAGAAGCAGTTCCAACACTGACCCCTGCAGAACACCACTAGTCACTGGCAGCTAACCAGAAAAGGATCCTCCTATTCCTACTCCCTGCCTCCTCCCAATCAGTCAATGCTATAACCATGTAGTAACTTTCTTGTAATACCATGGGCTCTGAACTTGATAAGCAGCTTCATGAGTGGCACCTTGTCAAAGATCTTTCTGAAAGTCCAACTATACAACATCCACTACATCACTTGTATCTATCCTACTTGTAATCTCCTCAAAAAATTCCAACAGGTTCATCAGGCAAGATTTTCCCTGAAGAAAACCATGCTGACTTTATACTATCGTATCCTGTATCACCAAGTACTCCATCACCTCATCCTTAATCTTCCCAACACTGAGGTCAGGCTAAATAGTCTATAACTTCCTTTCTCCTTTCTTAAAGAGTGGAGTAACATTTGCAATTTTACAGTCCTCTGGCACCATGCCAGGGTCCAATGATTTTTTAAAAAATAATTTCTAATGCCACTGCAATCTCTAACACTAACCCTTTCAGACCCCTAGGTATAGTTCCTCTGGTCCAGGTGACTTATGCACCTTTAGATCTTTTAGCTTTTTAAGCACATTCTCTCTTGTAACAGTAACTTGCACCCAGTCCTCTTCCTTTACACACTATCAGGCATACTGCTAGTGTCTTCCACAGTGAAGACCGACGCAAAATACTTATTTAGTTCATCAACCATCTCCTTGTCCCCAGTTATTATTTTTCCTGCCTCATTTTCTAGCGGCACTATATCCACTCTCATTTCTCTTTTATTTTTAACATAATTGAAAAAAACTTTTACTATCCATTTTGATATTATTTGCCAGCTTGCTTTCATCTTCCCCCTTCTAATGATTTTTTTAGTTGCTCTCTGTGGGTTTTTAAAAATTTCCCAATCGTCTATCTTCCCGTTAATTTTTGTTTTGTTGTATGCCCTTTCTTTTGCTTTTACAATAGCTTTGACTTCCCTTGTCAGCTACATTTGTACTATTTTACCATTTGAGTACTTCTTCATTTTTGGAATACACATGTCCTGCACCTTCCTCATTTTTCCCAGAAACACACACCATTACTGCTCTGCTGACATCCCTGCCAGCAACACCTTCCAATTTACTTTGGCCAGCTCTTTTCTCATAACACCGCAATTTCCCTTACTTCACTAAAATACTGCTACATCAGACTTTACTTTCTCTCCATCAAATTTCAAGTTGAACACAGTCATATTGTGATCACTGATTCCTAAGGGTTCTTTCACCTTAAGCTCCCTAATCACCTCCAGTTCATTACATAACGTCCAGTCCAGTATAGCTGATCCCCTAGTAGGCTCAATAACAAACTGCTCTCAAAAGCTATCTGTTAGCCATTTAACAAACTCACTCTCTTGATTCCATTACCAACCTGATATTCCCAATCAACCTGCATGTTAAAATCTTCCATGACTGCCATAACATTGCCCTTTTGCCTTGCCTTTTCAATTTCCTGTTGTAATCTGTGCTCTACCTCCCAGACACTGTTGGAAGGCCTGTATATAACTGTGATCAATGTCCTTTTACCCTTGCAGTTTCTTAACTCAACCCACAAGTATTTAACATCTTCCAATCCTATGACATATTTTTGTACTGAGTTGATGCCTTTCACTATCAGAGAGCCACGCCACCCCCACTGCCTACTTCCTATCCCTCCGATATAAAGTGTAACCATGGACATTCAACTCCCAGCTAAAATCATCCTTCAGCTACAATTCAGTGATGGCCCCAACATCATATTATTGGCTAGCTTACCTTCCGATTTCATCTTTTCGCATGCTCTAAGAGCTCTTCAGCTGTAAAGGTGGATTTGTAAGCTTGAAACTTCCATGCATTTGTCACATTCTTCCAAAAAATCCACCACGGTTTTGCTTTGTTATTGTTTGTCATTCATACTCAAGCAAGCCAAAGACATCTAATCTACTGAGTTGTGAAGTGAAGGACAATTAGCCCAATCTTTCAGACAGGTGACAGCAGTATAGGCATGTTTCTGTGGTTCTTGATTTTCAAGATTCTATTTTCTTCATTGTTTCCTTCATACCAGCTTCCTCATATGAATGATATCTACTTTATATGTGGATATGCCAAACTGAGCAGTCCCATTAGAATGTTCCACTATTGAAATTCTGCAGGGAAATCTCTCATGAGCTTATAACCTATGCCAATGTTTCTGGCACCTCTACCTTTCCCTTAGCTTCTCTTTCCAGTTATCCAGCACCTAGCTCAACCACATCCACAAATTTCAAGCCAACATCCAAGTTAAATATACCCTTTCATGAAGTGAGGAAGTGGTCCTGCATATAAGCAGAAATGATAACAACTTGGACAACTTGAACTCCTAAGCTGGCAGGAAAATGAGATCATGATAATGTCATTGAATGTTAGGATAAAATGATTCATACTCTTTCTTGATTAAGGAAGCTTGTGCAAAACAAGAGCTATTTAGCAAACTTTCCCTCAGATCTTTATTTATGCAAATATGGACTGCTTTATTAACAGAATTTGCATTTAGGCGTGAGTATGTGCAATCATTAACAAACATAGTCACTTTTGATCTAGTACGCATGGAAAAATCACTGATGAAGTACTTGAGGTTGTTTAGCCCAAGACTATTTGGGAACATCTATAGCAATGGTATAGCTGACGTAATTGCCCTCCAATTTTTACATTCATCTTTCTTTGAGGTTTACAAGTTTTGTTTCTTTTACTTTTTCTTTTTTGTGCAAGGGTGGGGGGAGTTGATGTCTTTTCTTTTAACAACCCCATGGTCTTTCTGAATTTCATAGCTATCTGGAGAAGACAAATATGAGAGTTGTATTGCACATGCATACTTTGGCAATAAAATGAACCTTTGAAACTTTGAACCCTTGTGCTCAGTGTGTCTCCAAACATATTTTACTGGAGCTCATTGATTCCACTCAGTTAAATGTGATTTGATAGCAAGGGCCATTATTCTCTCTTTTCTTCTTTGGAATGTAACTCTTTGTCCATACTTCGATTGAGAATGTGTGAGGTCAGGTGCTATGTGATTGTGATGGGACCCAAATTGACCACTGGTGAACCACTCAGGAAACACCAGCTGAAAGACCTTCCATCTCTTTGCTGATGACTGTTGTTAACTGGATGTGGGTTGAAAGGGTGGTAATACCCAAAGTGGATTTTTGCTGTATGGTCCATGCCTGGTAGATTGGTTTATTATTATCACATGTATGACATACAATGGAACATTTTGTTTTGTATGCCATCTATATGAATAATTTCACTACATCAATACAGCGATGTAGTACAGGGAAAGAACAAAGGAAGACCCTGAGAAATAATGTCTCCTTCTGCAACCATAGAAAGGGCGCAGAGGAGATTTACAAGGATGTTGCCTGGATTGGCAAGCATGCCTTATGAGAATAGGTTGAGTGAACTCGGCCTTTTTCTCCTTGGAGTGACAGAGGATGAGAGGTGACCTTGTAGAGGTGTGTAAGATGATGAGAGGCATTGATCATGTGGATAGTCAGAGACTTTTTCCCAGGGCTGAAATGGCTAGCACAAAAGGGCACAGTTGTAAGGTGCTTGGAAGTAGGGACAGAGGAGATGTCAGGGGTAAGTTTTTTTACGCAGAGAGCGGTGAGTGTGTGGAATGGGCTACCAGCGATAGTGGTGGAGGCGAATACGATAGGGTCTTTTAAGAGACTCCTGGATAGGTATATGGAGCTTAGAAAAATAAAGGGCTATGATAATTTCTAAGGTAAGGACATGTACGGCACAGCTTCGTGGGCCGAAGGGCTTGTGTTGTGCTGTAGGTTTTCTATGTTCCTATGTTTCTAACTACATCTTTGGTTTTCTGATCAACAAACACTATCAGTAAGGATAGACAGTGGCACTTATCATGATTATTCAAAACACTGCTGCTCCACAGGGTTGCAAGATCAGTCCTCTAATCTACTCCCTGTACACTCATGACTGCATGGCCAGGTTCTAGAGTAACTCCATCAAATGATACCACTGCAGCAAGCCACATCTCAAATACCAATGAACACTGGAAGGAGACAGTGAGCATAGTCATATGACAACAACCAGCTCCTCAATGTCAATCAAAAAGCTAGTCTTTGACTTCAGAAATGGGGGTGATGCACATGCTCCTGTCTATATAAAGAGTGTTCAGGTTGAGAAGGTTGAAAGCTTCAAGTTCCTCTGTCACGGTCCCGAGCATTAATTCTCCATTTTCTCCTCATTTTCTCTGATAGTGGCACACCTGGTTCTCATAGAGACCTGCAGCATAAGGACCCTGGCTATGCACCCACTAGTTGCCAGATCGTTGGTTTTGCCAGTGTGGTAATTAACGTTTCCCGGCTGCTTAGGATTGTGTGTTCTAAGTTTTGCTTCAGTACTGAGACTTACCTGTGAAACTCAGTCTCTCCGTGTCAAGATAAGTATTCTAAGTTTTAATTCAGCACCGAGGTTTACCTGTGTAACTTCGTCTCTCTGTGCTAAAAGAAGTTTTGTCTGCCGTTTTCCCTTCTACGCTCCGTGCCAAGATAAATTGTGCCTGCCTCCTGCACTCCCACCTGTTCGCTGTTCAACGCTCATGCCTGCGTCTGCATCCTAACTCAATCTCCGTGCCTGTGTCCTGCGTTTGGGTTTGCCTTGTCCATTGCAACAGAACGATCTGGCCATCATGGACCCAGTGGATACAAACACTCTCCAACAAGCCCTAGCCAGCCAGGGTACTATACTGGGACAGCATGACCAACTCCTCCGGGAGGTCATGGAGAACCTCCATTCCCTGTCTGCTCACATCGCGCAGATCGGTAACCAGGTGGACCGTGTCTCTCCACTCTTTTCACTCAACCCACTCCTGGAACACAGCTAAGGCAGCCCAGACAGTCTGTAGCGGTAACTCCCCACATGTCAGCAACAGCCCCGCCAAGAGAGCCTCACGTACCTGAACCAGAGCACTATGCTGCAGATTTGGGGACGTGCCGGGCCTTCCTTGTTCGGTGCTCCCTGGTGTTTGAACAGCAGTCGTCCAGGTACTGCACGGATAAGTCACAGATTGCTTATATCATGGGGTTGTTGCGGGGAAGAGCCTGAGCATGGGCTACAGCGGTTTGGGATAACCAACCAGATATCTGCTCTTCCTTCACCACCTTTATCGCAGAAATGAGAGAGATCTGTGACCACCCCGTCCGTGGTAAAGACGCCACCAAGCATCAACTCACTCTCCGCCAGGGCTCACGCAGAGTTGCTGAATATTCCGTGGAATTCTGGATGTTAGCTGCTGACTCGGGGTGGAATGCTGAGGCACTCCAAGGGGTATATCGGAATGGTCTCAGCGACATGGTGAAAGTCGAGTCGGCGGCAAGGGATGACACTGATAGCCAGGATTTCCTGATCTCCCTAGCCACCAGGTTGGACAATCGCCTCCAAAAATGCCATAGAGAAAGAACTGGTCGTCCACCATCTTTGGCCGCTCCTTGGCACACATTACCGTCTCCTGCCAGAACAAGCCTCTCTCCTCCTCCTGCACCCCGAATAGCTCCCGGCCCTGTCGTTTCCATCACCCCAGCAAAGGAACCCATGCAGCTGGGATGGAACGTTCCTGCTGAACGACTCCAGAGACTGAGAGCGAGTGAGTGTCTATATTGCAGCCAGTCTGGTCACTTCTTTGTCACCTGCCCTCTTCGGCCAAAAAGGGAAGGCTCACCAGTAGCAGGGGGAACCATGTTGAGCCAGACAACATTCCCTTCCATCCCCCGACCCCGGATGCAGCTTCAAGCCACTTTGTGTTACAACCACCAGTCCTTGCCTCCTTTGGCACTAGTGGACTCCGGCGCAGAGGGAAACTTTTTGGATGAAAACTTGGCCTTCCAAGCTGGAATTCCTCGTGAGCCATTGTGTACCCCCCATGGAAGCCCAGGCACTGGACGGTAGACTACTGGCCCGATTCATACACTGCACAGAACCCCTGCTTCTCCTTCTCTCCAGAAACCATCGGGAACAGGTACGATTCAACTTAATTTCCTCTCCTCAAGCCCCTATATTTCTTGGTTACCCTGGTTAAGCCGTCATAACCTCCACATCAACTGGTCCACCAGGAAGATAGTCAGCTGGAGTTCGTTCTGCCACTCCGCTTGTCTAAAATCAGCCCTTCCCCATTGGAGGTCACTGCGAACTCGTCCGACTCTGAACCCCTCAACTGATCCAAGGTTCCAGTAGAGTATCACGATCTGGGAGAAGTGTTTAGCAAGCAATGGGCTCTTTCCCTACCTCTACATCGCCCTTATGATTGCACAATTGACCTTCTCCCCAGAGCCTCTCTACCCACCAGTCGGCTGTACGACCTGTCCCGACCAGAAAGGGAAGCAATGGAGGCTTACCTAAATGACTCTCTCACGGCTGGCATTATCCGACCCTCATCTTCCCTTATAGGCGCAGGTTTCTTCTTTGTGGGGAAGAAAGATGGCTCACTGCGACCCTGCATTGACTACCATGGCCCGAACAGCATCACCATAAAGAATAAGTATCCCCTGCCCCTTATCAACTCTGCTTTCGAACCCCTTCACGGAGCCACAATTTTCTCTAAGCTGGACCTGCGGAATGCCATTCACCTGGTCAGGGTAAGGGAGGTAGATGAATGGAAAACAGCTTTTAACACCCTCCTCAGTCATTTTGAATATCTGGTATCGCCATTCGGTCTCACCAATGCCCCCGCCGTCTTCCAAGCCCTGGTAAATGACACCCTTAGGGACCTTATTAACCGTTTCATTTTTGTTTATTTGGACAGCATCCTAATCTTCTCCCGTAGTCTTCAGGAACACACCCACCATGTCCCTCAGGTTCTTCAGAGGCTTTTGGAGAACAAGCTATTTGTTAAGGCAGAGAAGTACGAGTTCCATGCGTATTCTGTCAGTTTCCTGGGGTACATCATTGAGAGAGGGCAAGTGAGGGTGAATCCTGAAAAGATCCGGGCAGTGGCAAAGTGGACAAAACCCATGACGCTCAAACAACTCCAGCGATTTCTGGGGTTCGCAAACTTCTACCGTCGCTTCATCAGGGATTACAGCCAGGTGGCAGCGCCCCTTACTCAGCTCATATCTCCTGCAACCCCTTTCCACTGGACCCCTGAAGTGGACTCAGCCTTCTCGGAGCTGAAGAGGCATTTCACCTTTCCTCCCATCCCGGTCCAACCTGACCCCTCTCGCCAATTCATTGTGGAAGTCGACGCCTCTGACTCTGGGGTGGGAGCGGTCCTCTTCCAATGCTCTGGCCCAGACCAAAGGCTCCATCCCTGCGCCCTCTTCTCTTGCTATCTGTCCCCCGCCGAACAGAACTACGATGTTGGGAACTGGGAGTTGCTGGCCTTCAAACTCGCCTTGGAGGAGTGGAGGCACTTGCTGGAGGAGCTGAACATCCATTCATTGTCTGGATGGACCATAAGAACCTGGCATACATCCAAGCTGCTAAACACCTTAATTCCCACCAAGCCCGTTGGGTATTATTTTTTGGCCATTTCAAATTCATCCTCACCTATCGTCCTGGTTCCAAGAACTGGAAGCCAGATGCTCTCTCTCATCAATACGTCTCCAAGGAGAAAGCCAACCCCAATACCATCCTTCCACCATCCTGTGTTGTGGCTGCCCTCACCTGGGAGATCGAATTCATAGTCAAAGAAGTCCAATGGACTCAACCTGACACAGGCAATGGACACCCCAATCGCCTCTTAGTGCCTGACTCTGTCCGGTCTCGGGTTCTCCATTGGGGGCATACTTCTCTTTTCGCCTGCCATCTCGGGATCGATCGAACTCTGTCCCTTCTGAACCGACATTACTGGTGGCCCACCTTGGATACCGACACTTGCTCCTTCGTCTCTGCCTGTTCTGTATGTGCCCGTGGAAAAGCCTCCCATCGAACACCTGATAGGTTGCTTCATCCCCTACCTGTCCCTGGCCACTCTTGGTCCCACATTGCTCTGGATTCATTACTGGACTACCCCCTTCACATGGTAACACTGCTGTAATCACCATGGTGGACCATTTCTCCAAAGCTGTGCACTTTGTAGCCCTTCCCAAACTCCCTACAACCCATGAAACAGCTGACCTCCTTGTCCATCATGTCTTCCACCTTCATGGAATTCCCTCTGACATTGTTTCTGACCGGGGCGCCCAATTCATCTCTCAAGTCTGGAGATCCTTCTGTCAAGCCCTTGGAGCCTCAATAAGTCTGTCTTTTGGTTTCCATCCACAGACTAACTGTCAAATGGAATGAGCAAACCAGGATTTGGAAGCAGCACTGCGCTGCATATCTGCCAACAACCAGTCATCCTGGGGCACCCATCTAACTTGGGTGAAGTACACCCTGGTCAGCATCGCCACTGGAATGTCTCCCTTCGAATGCTCCCTTGGTAATCAACCCCCTCGGTTTCCTGCCCATGAATACAACATTGCTGTGCCTTCAGTTCATGCCCATCTCTGCCAGTGCCGCAAGGTCTAGAAGGATGCATGTGCAGCCCTGCTCCACTCAGCTGACCGCAACCGGAGGATGGCCGATCGCCATGGAATTCCTGCACCCAACTACCGGCCTGGTCAGAAGGTTTGGCTGTCTTCAAAAGACATCCCCCTCAAGAATGAACCCAAGAAACTCGCCCCTCGTTACCTCGGACCATTTGAAATTGAGAGCATCATCAACCCCTCGGTGGTCAAACTCAAACTGCCCAGATCCATGCACATTCATCCTATGTTCTATGTCTCCCAACTGAAACCGATGTCCATCAGTCCTTTGTGCCCTCCTGCTGAACCCGTCCAGATCATTGACGACTAACCAGTTTACACCGTCCGGCGAATACGGGATGTGCGCTACTGAGGCAGGGGTCTCCAGTACCTGGTCGAATGGGAGGGATACAGTCCTGAGGAGCACACCTGGATTCCCTGCTCCTTCATCTTGGACCCTTCCCTCATCCGAGATTTCCATCGAGACAATCCAGACAAGATTGGTGATTTGCCTGGAGGCTCCCCTTGAGGTGGGGGGTACTGTCATGGTCCTGACTGTTAATTCCCCATTTTCTCCTAATTCCCTTTGATTGTGCCATGGTTCTGACCATTAATTCCCCATTTTCTCCTAATTTCCTTTGATGGCGGCACACCTGGTTCTCATCAATACTTGCAGCATAAGAACCCTAGCTTTGCACCCACTAGTAGCCAGATTGTTGGCTTTGCCAGTGTGGTAATTAACTTTTCCCGGCCGCTTAGGATTCTGTGTTCTAAGTTTTGCTTCAGTACCAAGATTTACCTGTGAAACTCAGTCTCTCAGTGTCAAGATAAATTTTCTAAGTTCTACTCCAGTTCCGAGGTTTACCTGTGAAACTCAGTCTCTCTGTGCTAAGAAAAGTTTTGCCTGCCATTTTCCCTTCTACACTCCATTT
Organism: Mobula hypostoma; assembly: GCF_963921235.1. Lineage (NCBI taxonomy): Eukaryota > Metazoa > Chordata > Chondrichthyes > Myliobatiformes > Myliobatidae > Mobula > Mobula hypostoma. The sequence continues at coordinate 141,744,230 of NC_086100.1, forward strand.
CAAGGTACATTCTGCCTGCCTCCTGCCTTCCTGCACTCCCTCCTGTTTGCCGTTCAACGCTCACGCCCACATCTGCATCCTAACTCAATCTCCATGCCTGTGTCCTGTGTTTGGGTTCGCCTCGTCTGTTGCAACATCCTCAGTGTGAATGTCACACCTAGACCTAGCCTGCTCCAACCGTGATGATGTCACAGCCAAGAAAGATCACCAATACCTACTTCCTCTGGAGGCTAAAGAAATTTAGCATGTCCCTGTTGACTCTTACCATTTTTTACTGATGCAACCTAGAAAGCATTTTGTCTGGACGAGTAATGGTTTGATATGGCAATTGCTCTACACGTGATCACAAGAAACTGCAGCAATTTGTAGGCACAGCTCAGCACATTACAGGAACAAACTTTCCCTCTATGGACTCTGTCTATAATTCTCACTGTTTCTTTCAGTAAAGCAACCAGCATAATCAAAGACCCACCCACCCTGGACATTTTCTCTTCTACCTTCTTCCATCAGGTCGAAGATACAAAAGCCTAAAAACACATACTACTGGGCTCAAAGAGAGCTTCTTTCCCACTGTTATGAGACAATTGAATGGACTGCTTGTACAATAAGATGGACTCTTGGCCTTACAATTTACCTTGTTATGATCCTTCTCTTTATTGTTTACATGCACTCACCTTTTTCAATTGCTTTTACACTTTATTCTGCATTGTTGGTTTATCTTATTCTAGTTGAACGCACTGTGTAATGATTTCATGGGTACAAATAGTCAGCAAGAAAACCTTTTCATGATATCTTGGTACATTCAGTTCAATTCAGTTCAGTTCAGGTTCCGTTTATTGTCATTTAGAAATGCATGCATTAGAAAATGATACAACATTCCTCCAGGATGATCTCACAAGAAAACACAGGACAAACCAAGACTAAAACTGACAAAACTACATAATTATAACGTATAGTTACAACAGTGCAAAGCAATACCATAATTTCATAAAGAGCAGACCATGGGCACTGTAAAAAAAAGTCTCAAAGTCCCGATAGACTCATCATCCCACACAGATGGCAAAGGCAACTCTCCCCGCCATGAACCTCCAAGCACCACCAACTCATCGATGCAGCACCATTGGAAGCACCCGACCGCAGCAGACTCTGAGTCTGTCCATAAATTTTGAGCCTCCGACCAGCCCCTCCGACACAGCCTCTCCGAACACCATCCTCTACTGAGTGCTTCAACCCCGCCCTGGCAGCCGAGCAACAAGCAAAGCTGAGGACTCGGGGCCTTCTCCTCCGGAGATCCTGGACCACATAGTAGCAGCAGCAGCAAAGTTTCACCAGATGTTCCTCCATGCTCTCATGTCCGTTTCCATCAAATCAGGATTGTGCACGTCACCCTACTCGACAAATAACAGACATCACCATCGGAGTGGCCGCTGCGAGCTGCGTCGCGTCGCCATCTTCCCACCATCTTTATGACAATAATTAATCATTACCAATATCAATACTTATAACAAAATGCAGAATATATTGTTAGGAATGAAAGAAGGTAATGTTATTGCCTAGGCATTTTTGCATTTTGTCTGGTTGTTGCTAAATTAGAATAATTAGTTAAAAGTACAACTATTTAGCATGACAGTTCCTGCTGTAGATAGGTTTTAATTGTGTCTGGGGTGCTCAGCATTCCTTTCCATTATATAAAGAGAAGACTAGCTTCTATGACAGTGGAAACTGAGGAGAACACCGAACTGGATCACCGACATGGGATTTCTGGTGAAAATTAGTTGTAAATTCTTTAAAATTGTTTGTTAATCTTACAACTTGTCCTCTGTTATCTTTGAGAGTACAGCGGTTTACAGAGCTCCCTTCTAATTAATAGACTAATTATATACTACCATTCATCAATTAATGTTACAAGATTGTTGAGCTTGTTCTGATATCTTGTTCATTCATTAGCAATGTTGCAGTAATTGCTCAGTCTTGCAATGTTGCAATGTTTGGATACCCACTCATTTGATTGTTGCTGTCTGAGAAATCAAATTCATCTCTTCTGTTTTTCACTTTAGAAGCATCTTAAATTCCCAGGCTTCAAATCAAGATTTGACCAGCAAGATTTTCTTTGATCGTATGTCAAGTTTCTCTCTGATACTCGATGAAACACTATGGAACATTTCTCGTATTAAAAATGTGATAAAACACTATTATTAATAATTACCAGATAGATTGATAGACCAAACTGCCAAATCTCTAACACAGGTTTTTGGAAAGTGGTTAAAGATTAAGCTTCTAAACTAAGATTTAGATGTTAAGGGTATTAAAATGTATGAACCTTTGGAAAATGGAGCTGAAGTAAAAGATCAGAGATGAAATTAATGAAAGGTCAATTGGCTTAATCCTGCTTTTATTTCTTATGTTCTTTAAAGAAAAGTACAGTCAAGATGGTCTCTTAGATCTGGCAAGGAAAGAGAAATAACGAGAGAAACCTTTTCATTCAAGTCAGAGCCAATCCATTTCAGGTCTCTGATCAGAAGAGCAAGGACGGGAGATACTTTGAAATTTTTGAAATAAGTTGAAGTCCTCCTGTTGGCATGTTCTTTTGCTTACATTCATCCAAATCTGTCATCTCTATTTCAACAATTATTTCTGTTCACCAATCACCCCCATTTGAGATGGCTTACATCTGTTTCCAGTCCAGTAGTGCTTTGACTATAATCTTTTCATCCTCTTTCCTTCATGTCTCTATAATCACCTCTTGCCCTACAACTCTTCAGTTGTGCGATCTTGTGAATTGCTTATTTCTTTAAGCAAATCAGTTTCATCTATACATTCAGCTGCTAATATCCTATGTTCAAAAACTCTAGTTAGAGTCTGTATCTCTGCCAAACCTTTTGGTTACATATTCTACTATCGTCTCATCTGCCTTGGTGTTAGATTTTCTGTTGGTGGCACATCGGTGAGATTGTTTATTATGTTAACAGTATGATAGAAATGCAAGTTGTTGTCACTATATGGTGAGATTTCCTTTCAAACCCAGCTCTTCTTTGATCACTCATTCTTCTGAAATGATTCAGCTGTTGATTTATCATGAGCTTTGTTGGAAGAAATGCACATGAGATTGTGTCTTAAAAAACTGGAGAAGCTTCTACATCAGAGATTATTTTATCTGGTTTAAAGTATCAAAAGAATAGATTCTGGATCGAGAAGATAAACACCTGAATGTCAAATACGTAGAGGATTCACAGGAAAGAATGTCAAAATGTGAAATATAGTTCCTTAAATTTACAGCTTGCTATTATTACCTACCTGAGCCTTAAAGGGCCTGTCACCCACACAAAAATGTTATATTCACCATTGAAAAACTTCTTTCTCAAAATCCACCTGCAGAGGGAAGACTGCGTATGCACTCAGTACAACAGGAATTCTGCAGATGCTGGAAATTCAAGCAACATACATCAAAGTTGCTGGTGAACGCAGCAGGCCAAGCAGCATCTATAGGAAGAGGTGCAGTCGACGTTTCAGGCCGAGACCCTTCGTCAGGACTAACTGAAGGAAGAGTGAGTAAGGGATTTGAAAGTTGGAGGGGGAGGGGGAGATGCAAAATGATAGGAGAAGACAGGAGGGGGAGGGATAGAGCCGAGAGCTGGACAGGTGATAGGCAAAAGGGGATACGAGAGGATCATGGGAACAGGAGGTCTGGGAAGAAAGACGGGGGGGGGGTGACCCAGAGGATGGGCAAGAGGTATATTCAGAGGGACAGAGGGAGAAAAAGGAGAGTGAGAGAAAGAATGTGTGCATAAAAATGAGTAACAGATGGGGTACGAGGGGGAGGTGGGGCCTTAGCGGAAGTTAGAGAAGTCAATGTTCATGCCATCAGGTTGGAGGCTACCCAGATGGAATATAAGGTGTTGTTCCTCCAACCTGAGTGTGGCTTCACCTTTACAGTAGAGGAGGCCGTGGATAGACATGTCAGAATGGGAATGGGATGTGGAATTAAAATGTGTGGCCACTGGGAGATCCTGCTTTCTCTGGCGGACAGAGCGTAGATGTTCAGCAAAGCGGTCTCCCAGTCTGCGTCGCGTCTCACCAATATATAAAAGGCCACATCGGGAGCACTGGACGCAGTATATCACCCCAGTCGACTCACAGGTGAAGTGATGCCTCACCTGGAAGGACTGTTTGGGGCCCTGTAAGGGAGGAAGTGTAAGGGCATGTGTAGCACTTGTTCCGATAACACGGATAAGTGCCAGGAGGGAGATCAGTGGGGAGGGATGGGGGGGACGAATGGACAAGGGAGTTGTGTAGGGAGCGATCCCTGCGGAATGCAGAGAGAGGGGGGAGGGAAAGATGTGCTTAGTGGTGGGATCTGATCCCAGCTCTCAAGATTCCAGCCTTGAACTCCAGGCCGGGTCTTTATGTGCTGCTGTTGTGACTCCCGTCTCCCCTTCCCCCACCAATACTCTGCAATCCCGTCTCCCTCAGATCCCACCGTCAGCTCCTGGGCCCTCAGAGGCTCCATCTTCCTCTCACCCCAACCCTCCCCTCTCCATTGACACCCCCAGCCTCCCCCCTCCCCCCTCTGATCCCAGCTCTCATCCGTGCCGGGTCTTTACCATCCCCTCCGACCTTCAACTGTCGGAGGCAGAACGCTCTGTTCTCAGTAAGGGCCTCAACTTTGTCCCCCTTCGCCCACACCTCAGCGAGTTCCGTGTTCACCATGATGCGGAACTTTTCTTCCGCCGTCTCCGTCTCCGAGCCTACTTCTTCGACAAGGACTCTTCCACCCCCACCGATGACCCCTTCTCCCGTCTTCAACCCTCCTCTTCTTCATGGACAACCCGCTCTGGTCTTCTGCCTGCTCTGGATTTCTTTATTGCCAACTGCCGATGGGACATCAACCGTCTCGACTTCACCACACCTTGTCCCCATTCCAACCTCACTCCTTCGGAACGCTCTGCTCTCCACTCCCTCCGCACTAATCCTAATCTTATTATTAAACCCGCTGATAAGGGGGGTGCTGTTGTAGTCTGGCGTACTGACCTCTACCTTGCCGAGGCACAGCGACAACTCGCGGATACCTCATCTTATTTACCCCTCGATCGTGACCCCACTAAGGAGCACCAGGCCATTGTCTCCCACACTATCACCGACTTTATCTGCTCAGGGGATCTCCCATCCACTGCTACCAACCTTATAGTTCCCACACCCCGCACTTCCCGTTTCTACCTCCTACCCAAGATCCACAAACCTGCCTGTCCTGGCCGACCTATTGTCTCAGCTTGCTCCTGCCCCACCGAACTCGTTTCTGCATACCTCGACACTGTTTTATCACCCCTTGTTCAATCCCTTCCGACCTATGTTCGTGACACTTCTCACGCTCTTAAACTTTTCGATGATTTTAAGTTCCCTGGCCCCCACCGCTTTATTTTCACCATGGATGTCCAGTCCTTATATACTTCCATTCCCCATCAGAAAGGTCTCAAAGCTCTACGCTTCTTTTTGGATTCCAGACCTAATCAGTTCCCCTCTACCACCATTCTGCTCCGTCTAGCAGAATTAGTCCTTACTCTTAATAATTTCTCCTTTTGCTCCTCCCATTTCCTCCAAACTAAAGGTGTAGCTATGGGCACCCGTATGGGTCCTAGCTATGCCTGCCTTTTTGTTGGATTTGTGGAACAATCTATGTTCCGTGCCTATTCTGGTATCTGTCCCCCACTTTTCCTTCGCTACATCGACGACTGCATTGGCGCTGCTTCCTGCACGCATGCAGAACTCGTTGACTTTATTAACTTTGCCTCCAACTTTCACCCTGCCCTCAAGTTTACCTGGTCCATTTCCGACACCTCCCTCCGCTTTCTAGATCTTTCTGTCTCTGTCTCTGGAGACAGCTTATCCACTGATGTCTACTATAAGCCTACTGACTCTCTCAGCTATCTGGACTATTCCTCTTCTCACCCTGTCTCTTGCAAAAACGCCATCCCCTTGTCGCAATTCCTCCGTCTCCGCCGCATCTGCTCTCAGGATGAGGCTTTTCATTGTAGGACGAGGGAGATGTCTTCATTTTTTAAATGAAGGGGCTTCCCTTCCTCCACTATCAACTCTGCTCTTAAACGCATCTCCCCCATTTCACGTACATCTGCTCTCACTCCATCCTCCCACCACCCCACTAGGAATAGGGTTCCCCTGGTCCTCACCTACCACCCCACCAGCCTCCGGATCCAACATATTATTCTCCGTAACTTCTGCCACCTCCAACGGGATCCCACCACTAAGCACATCTTTCCCTCCCCCCCCCTGCATTCCGCAGGGATCGCTCCCTACACAACTCCCTTGTCCATTCATCCCCCCCATCCCTCCCCACTGATCTCCCTCCTGGCACTTATCCGTGTAAGCGGAACAAGTGCTACACATGCCCTTACACTTCCTCCCTTACCACCATTCAGGGCCCCAAACAGTCCTTCCAGGTGAGGCATCACTTCACCTGTGAGTCGACTGGGGTGATATACTGCGTCCGGTGCTCCCGATGTGGCCTTTTATATATTGGTGAGACCCGACGCAGACTGGGAGACCGCTTTGCTGAACATCTACGCTCTGTCCGCCAGAGAAAGCAGGATCTCCCAGTGGCCACACATTTTAATTCCACATCCCATACCCATTCTGACATGTCTATCCACGGCCTCCTCTACTGTAAAGATGAAGCCACACTCAGGTTGGAGGAACAACACCTTATATTCCGTCTGGGTAGCCTCCAACCTGATGGCATGAACATTGACTTCTCTAACTTCCGCTAAGGCCCCACCTCCCCCTCGTACCCCATCTGTTACTCATTTTTATGCACACATTCTTTCTCTCACTCTCCTTTTTCTCCCTCTGTCCCTCTGAATATACCTCTTGCCCATCCTCTGGGTCACCCCCCCCCCCTCCGTCTTTCTTCCCGGACCTCCTGTCCCATGATCCTCTCGTATCCCCTTTTGCCTATCACCTGTCCAGCTCTCGGCTCTATCCCTCCCCCTCCTGTCTTCTCCTATCATTTTGCATCTCCCCCTCACCCTCCAACTTTCAAATCCCTTACTCACTCTTCCTTCAGTTAGTCCTGACGAAGGGTCTCGGCCTGAAACGTCGACTGCACCTCTTCCTATAGATGCTGCTTGGCCTGCTGCGTTCACCAGCAACTTTGATGGACTATGCACTCAGTAGCCATTTTATTAGATACTTTCTGTACCTGGTGGTGGCTCTGAGTGTATGTTCATGTCTTCTGCTGATATAGCCCAATCACTTCAAGGTTTTACATGTTTTGTGTTCAGAGATGCTCTTCTGCACACCACTGTTTCAATGGGTGATTAATTGAATTTGAACCAGTCTGGGTGTTCTCTACTGATCTCTCTCATTAACAAGGCATTTTTGCCCACAGAACTGCTGCTCACTAGGTGTTTTTTTGTTTGTTTGTTTGTTATTTGCACCATTCACAATAGAGTCTATTATACATGCAAATCCCAGGAGATCAACAGTTTCTGAGATACTCAGGCACCCTGACCGGCATGAGCAGTTATTTCATGGTCAAAGTCACCTGGACCACATTTTTCCCCATTCTGCTGTTTGGGTTGAACAACAACTGAACCTCTTGACCACGTCTGCATACTTTTATGCATTGAGTTGCTGCCACATGATTGGCTGACTAGATATTTGCAAAATTGAGCAGGTGTACAGCTGTACCTAATAAAGTGGCCACTGAGCATTTAATCACCATTCAAAGTTCAAAACAAATGTATTTTGGGACCTCTTTTAGGGCAGGCGTGACCTGTACAAAAAGAATGGGTTGCACTTGAATTCGAGGGAGACCAATATCCTGGCAGGGAGGTTTGCTAAGGCTTTTGGGGAGAGGTTAAACTAGAATTGCTTGGGGGTAGGAACTGAACTGAAGAGACAGAGGGAGGGGCAGTTGGCTCACAAATAGAGAAAGCTAGTAGGCTGTGTGAGAGGGAGGATCGGCAGGTGATAGAGAAGGGATACGCTCAGACTGATGGTTTGAGATGCGTCTATTTTAATGCAAGGAGTATCATGAACAAAGTGGTTGATCTTAGTGTGTGGATCAGTACTTGGAGCTAAGACGCTGTGGCAATACAGAGACTTGGATGGCTCAGGGGGAGGAATGGCAACTTATAGTGCCAGACATAGAAATGTTTCAGAAAGGAGAGGGAGGGAGGCAAAAGAGGTGGGGGCATGGCACTGCTGATCAGAGATATTATCCCAGCTGTAAAAATGGAGGAAGTCATAGAGGGATTGCCTACTGAGTCTTTGTGGGTGGAAGTTAGAAACAGGAAAGGGTCAATAATTCTTCTGGGTGATCACCCAGAAGAATTATTGATAGACCACCCAGCAGTAACAGTGAGATCGAGGAGCAGATAGGGAGACAGTTTCTGGAACAATGCTGTAATAACAGGGTTATTGTGATAGGGGATTTTAATATCCCCAATATTGATTGGCATCTTCCTAGAGCAAGATATTTAGATGGGGTGGAGTTTGTTAGGTGTTTTCAAGAAGGTTTCCTGACACAGTATGTAGATAAATCTACAAGAGGAGAGATTGTACTTGATCTGGTATTGGGAAATGAACCTGGTCAGGTGTCAGGTCTCTCAGTGGGAGAGCATTTTGGAGAGAGTGATCACAATTCTATCTCCTTTACCATAGCATTGGAGAGGGATAGGAACAGATAAGTTAGGAAAGCGTTTAATTGGAGTAAGGGGAAATACGAAGCTGTCAGGCAGGAACTTGGAAGCATAAATTGGGAGCAGATGTTCTCAGAGAAATATATGGCAGAAATGTGGCAAATGTTCATGGGATATTTGTGTGGCATTCTGCATAGGTATGTTCCAATGCGACAGGGAAAGGATGGAGGCTACAGGAACCGTGGTGTACAAAGGCTGTTGAAAATCTAGTCAAGGAGAAATGAAAAGCTTATGAAATGTTCAAAAACTATGTAATGATAGAGGTTAGCAGGAAGGAGCTTAAGAATGAAATTAGGAGACCCAGAAGGGGCCATGAGAAGGCCTTAGTGAGCAGGATTAAGAAAAACACCAAGGCATTCTACAAGCATGTGAAGAGCAAGAGGATAAGATGTGAGAGAATAGTGTGACAGTGTGACAGTGGAAAAGTATGTATGGAACAGGAGGAGGTAGCGGAGGTACTTAATGAATATTTTGCTTCAGTATTCACTACAGAAAAGGACCTTGGTGATTGTAGGGATGACTTACAGCAGACTGAAAAGCTTGAGCATATAGACATTAAGGAAGAGGATGTGCTGGAGTTTTTGGAAAATATCAAATTGGATAAGTCATCGGAACCAGATGCGATATACCCCAGGCTACTGTGGGAAACGAGGGTGGAGATTGCTGATCCTCTGTCAATGACCTTTGCATCATCATTGGGGATGGGAGAGGTTCCAGAGGACTGGAGGGTTGCAGATTTTGTTCCCTTATTCAAGAAAGTGAGTACAGATAGCCCAGGAAATTATAGACCAGTGAGTCATACCTCAGTGGTTGGCAAGTTGACGGAGAAGATCCTGAGAGGCAGGACTTATGAACATTTGGAGAGGCATAATGTGATTAGGAATAGTCAGCATGGCTTTGTCAAAGGCAGGTCATGCTCTAAGAGCCTGATTGAACTTTCTGAGGATGTGACTAAACACATTAATGAAGGTAGAGCAGTAGATGTAGTGTATATGGATTTCACCAAATCATTTGATAAGGTACCCCATGCAAGGCTTATTGAAAGAGTAAGGAGGCATTGGATCTAAGGGGACATTGCTTTGTGGATCCAGAACTGGTTTGCACATAGAAGGCAAAGAGTGGTTGTAGATGGGTCATATTCTGCATGGCGGATGGTGACCAGTGGTGTGCCTCAGAGATCTCTTCTGGGACCCCTTCTCTTCGTGACTTTTATAAATGACCTGGATGAGGAAGTGGAGGGATGGGTTAGTAAATTTGCTGATGACACAAAGGTTGGGGTTGTTGTGGGTAGCGTGGATGGCTGTCAGAGATTACAGTGGCACATCGATAGGATGAAAAACTGGGCTGAGAGGTGGCAGATGGAGTTCAACTCAGATAAGTGTGAGGTGGTTCATTTTGGTAGGTCAAATATGCAAATTTGATGGCAGAATATTTTATTAATGTTAAGATTCTTGGCAGTGTGGAGGATCAGAGGGATCTTGGGGTCCGAGTCCATCGGACACTCAAACCTGTTGCACAGAATGACAATGTGGTTAAGAAGGTGTATGGTGTATTGGCCTTCATCAACCATGGAATTGAGTTCAAGATCCAAGAGATAATGTTGCAGCTATACAGGACCCAGGTCAGACCCCACTTGGAGTACTGTGCTCATTTCTGGTCAACTCACTACATGAAGAATGTGGAATCGGTAGAAATGGTGCAGAGGAGATTGACAAGGATGTTGCCTGGATTGGGGAGCATGCCTTATGAGAATAGGTTGAGAGAGAACTTGGCCTTTTCTCCTTGGAGCGATGGAGGATGAGAGGTGACTGGATAGAAGTCTATAAGATAATGAGAGGCATTGATCATATGGGTAATCAGAGGCTTTTTCCCAGGGCTGAAATGACTAACATGGGAGGGTACAGTTATAAGGTGCTTGGAAATAGGTACAGAGGAGACGTCAGAGGTAAGTTTTTTGTGCAGAGAGTGGTGAGTGCATGGAATGGGCTGCCGGCGACGGTGATGATGGCGGATATGATAGGGTCTTTTAAGAGACTTCTGGATAGATACATGAAGCTCAGAAAAATAGAGGGCTATGGGTAAGTACATGTTAGGCACAGTATTGAGGGGCCGAAGGGCCTGTATTGTGCTGTAGGTTTTCTATATCTATTATGGAAGTATATATATGTCATCATATATAACCCCGAGATTCCTTTACTTACGGGCAATCATGGTAAATAAAAGAAATACAATAGAATCAATGTAAAGCTATGCCTAATAGAACTACTTAAAGGGAAATTACAGGCTGCAGATTGTATTGAGATAGGTTCAGAGGAAGTATATTTAGAAGTTTTGTCAGCAACCAGCAGTACATTGCCATGGTTCACCAGATCTATCTTGGATTAACAGTATGTGGGAGCTTCAGGGCACCAGTCATGGGACCTCTGAGAAAACATTCCCCTATGGTTGTTGTCACATTATCTTAAGGTTCACAGCAGAAAGCTAGGTAGAAGGAATATGTCAGGTTTTTCTACTGTATCTAGTGCTCCCAGTGCAGTCACCTCTACATCAGTGCGACCCAACAGATTTAGGGACCACCTTGTCGAGTGCCTTCTCTTTGTTTGCCTCAAAAGATGGTATTTTCTGGTGGCCACCCATTTCATTTTGACTTCTTATTACCATTCTGAAATATTGATCCAGGGCCTTTTCTACTGCTATGATCAGGCCACACTCAATTTGGAGGAGCAACAACTCATATTCCATCAGAGTAGCCTCCAACCTGATGACAAGAATATCAATTTCTCTAACTTCCAATAATTTCTCCTCCCTCCCCCTTCCCTCTTTCTCCATTTCCCCAATCTGACATCCCACTCACCCCTTCTCTTATCCTCACCTACCCATCTTCTCCCTTTGGTGCCTCTACTCCTTCCCTTTCCCCCAGCTCCTCACTTCATAACCCCTTCCCAACCAACTAGTCCTTCCCCCTCACCTAGTTTCATCTATCACTTCACCTCTACTGCCTTGTAACTATATCCACTCATGCTGAAGGCTTCGGGGTAAACCCCAAGGGGAAATCCAGAGTTGGAGTCTCCTTAAGGCAGTTTTACATCGTTTTCATCACTGACAAGCAACTGTACACTATTGGTACCAAACTGTATCAGTCTCTGCCATTCCTTTGGATATATCAGCTGCATGGAAAGGGGGACCCTGCCACATGGGTAACATTTTGTTCTCCATATTGTACTGCCCTGGCTTGCATAAGTAGGCAGCTAGGACACAATAACCATGATGGATCTCAACCAGTGGAGGGCCTCTCCTCTCCGTTAACAGCAGGCAAACAGCACAGATGATATTCTAGGGTGTTGTGACTGCACCAAAGCTCTCCTGAGGAAGGTTGTTATAGTTCGATCAATCAACAGCTCTATTTCATATCAGAGAAATGTATGCAATATACATCCTGAGATTCTTGTTCTTTGCAGACATCCACGAAAACAGAAGAGTGACCCAAAGAATGAGTGATAGTTAAATCGTTAGAAACCCAGAGCCACCCCATAACCCCTCCCATGCATAAGCAGCAGAAAAGCAACGACTGCCCCACCTCCGCCCACTTCCGCAAAAAGACATCATCACCCTCCACCCACCAAGCATGCAAAAGCAACGACCCCAATAAAGACCACAATCTGTTGTACAAAAACTAATTCTTCACCCCACAGTTCGACATGACACATGTTCTCTCTCTCTCTCTCTCTCCCTAATAAAGGGAAAAAGAGGTGACACCTTTCACAACAAGAGCAGAGACATAACAAAACATCTCACTGACTTACAGTGTTAACAGTCTGTTGCACCACCTTTTCTCCACCTGAGTTTTCCACCTCGAGCATAGGCAATAATGTCTCCCCCACCAACAGGAGAGAGAGAGAGAGCACAATTCACCGAGTACTGAGCCTCCAACAGCTGATCTGCTATGCCTGATGTTCTGCTATCTGCTGCATGCTACATTCAATGGCACTGGCTTAGAATCAGCCCATGCACAGGGCTGCAAAATCTCAGAACCCCAAAGGCACAGTCATCTTGGAGATTGAAAAGCAGCTAGACATGAGCCCCTGGGAGTAGGTCCCACCACCGCAAAGAATCAAAGTCTGAGTGTAAATCCAGGTCAGGGTCCTCAACAGAACCCCATCCAACCTGAAAAATAAAAGGGGAGACATCAAAAGTAGAAATTAAAGCTGTTTTCATTGATGACCTTAAAGGAGTCACCACTGAGCACTGTCAAAACTCTGCCTCACCTACGCCACCACCAGAAAGTGATTTCCACCCATAAGGACAAGGAAGTTACCATCTATTCATGCTTTGCAACTGGAATCAAAGAGGAATTCAATATTGGAGCATAATTCTGTATAATATTGTGAATGGTTAATTACAACTTTGGAATTTCAATGTCTGATTGGAAATCCCATGGCTGCTTTCAGATTCTGAGAAAATACAAAGTTATGTTGCAATTTCTCTGTCAACTTTGCATCTATATTTCCTGAATTTACACTCTTCATGTTCAGTTGGCAATCTTGTATCCTAAACTAAACTGCGACCCCACTCATTTTTCAATACCCTATACAATTCTCTCTATTAAGTGATATCCTTGTCTTGCTGTGGTTTCCTGTAGTCTATATTTATTAGTTCTCTTGGCACAAAACATCATAAAATCCTCCCATTGGGAGTGTAGAGATTTTGCCTTGTACAATGAGGTTATTTGATGTGAGTTCTTTATCAGACAGAATCGGCACAACTGAATGCACTGGTGACAATATTTGATGAGTAAAGCAATGCTTTTGATACAGTGATAAATGTATTGAATTAGTAATTTTGAGGCCTGGATTTGTAATCCAAATGCATCTATAAATGATGAGGAATCAGCTTATTAAAGCTGCAACACAGTTGTATTTAACAACAACATTAACAAGTAATAGGCAGAGTTAAGTAATCTCCCAACCAATGACCAACACAAAGCTAAATCTAGTTGTGAATGATTTTGATCAGATAAGAAGAAAAGGAAGCTACTTTCATTCTCATTGATGTTAATGCTAAAGAAAAGGCTGGTGCATCTGTAACCAAAAAGCACCAAGTAAGTAATCTCTCCCATCTTTCCCCTGAGATCCGAACCACCACACAGGCCAACCTTCAGCCAATTTGATTCACTTTATGTAATAACTGAGAGAATAGGATGAAGAAAAAACGAAGGTTCTAGATCACGTTCCATCTGTAGTACTGAAGATTCAGGCTTTCAACCTGAAGCATTAACAATTCCTTGCCATGCTACTTGTTGCTTGAACCATTGAGTGCTTCCACCAGGTTTTTGCTGCTCCAGATTTCAGCATTTTCAGTCTCTTGTATCTCCTTCATAGTACTGAAGATCAGTGCTCAGAATTAACTCTTCTTCTAGTCAAGGTATTCTAGTACTGTTGGAACCCAGACATCATCCTAACCAGGTGGAACACAGTTTACACAAGAAGGACAATTCCAACTTGGCTAATTATCTCTTATTCAATCACCCCTCAATCATTAGCAAAGTAACAAAATCTGACTTTGGTAGTTCTATCAAGTAGCAGTTACTCACCAAGTAACCTACTCATTGATGCCTAGTTTTTGACTTACTGGGACCACTTGGCACCAGTTCTCAGAACAGCCATGATGCTAATATGAACAAAATAACCAAACTCCAGAGGAAAGATGAGGTTGATTATATTTGGTGTCATAACAGCATTTGATTGAGTATAGCATCAAGGTGCACTGATAAAAATTATATCATGGCGTATTGAAGATAGCAGCCATTCATCAAATGATGAAGATGGTTGTGGCTATCCAACCCCAGGATATCATTGCATAAGATCTTCAGGACTGCATTTTGAACACAGCCATCTTCAGTTGCCTTCTAACAGACTGTCCTACCATCATTAAACCAGGCACCATATTCAATGCCATTGTAAGCTCCCCATCATATGAGCCAATCCAATGCTTATATATACTGTATAACGTCTGGACAACATTCAAATATGGGCTGTTAAGTAGCAAATATTGTGTCCCAAATAAGCCAGAATATGGTGGTCTCCAACAAAAAGGAACCATCTGACCATCTACCATTGATATTCAGTGTCATTACTGTTTCTGATCACCACTCTTGTCAGTATCCTGTGATACACAACTGTGATCGATATTCACTGTCCTGAGCCAGAGGGCCTTCCTCTTTTACCAAGCTCAGCTTACCAACATAGCAGTGCAGACCTCTAGTGATCAAAGAACTGTCTTTGAGTAAGATAAACTTACAACCAATATTATTTGCAAACAACAGGAATTCTGCAGATGCTGGAAATTCAAGCAACACACATCAAAGTTGCTGGTGAACGCAGCAGGCCAAGCAGCATCTGTAGGAAGAGGTACAGTCGACGTTTCAGGCCGAGACCCTTCGTCAGGACTAACTGAAGGAAGAGTGAGTAAGGGATTTGAAAGCTGGAGGGGGAGGGGGAGATGCAAAATGATAGGAGAAGACAGGAGGGGGAGGGATAGAGCCGAGAGCTGGACAGGTGATAGGCAAAAGGGATACGAGAGGATCATGGGACAGGAGGTCCGGGAAGAAAGACAAGGGGGGGGGTGACCCAGAGGATGGGCAAGAGGTATATTCAGAGGGACAGAGGGAGAAAAAGGAGAGTGAGAGAAAGAATGTGTGCATAAAAAAGAGTAACAGATGGGGTACGAGGGGGAGGTGGGGCCTAGCGGAAGTTAGAGAAGTCAATGTTCATGCCATCAGGTTGGAGGCTACCCAGACGGAATATAAGGTGTTGTTCCTCCAACCTGAATGTGGCTTCATCTTTACAGTAGAGGAGGCCGTGGATAGACATGTCAGAATGGGAATGGGATGTGGAATTAAAATGTGTGGCCACTGGGAGATCCTGCTTTCTCTGGCGGACAGAGCGTAGATGTTCAGCAAAGCGGTCTCCCAGTCTGCGTCGGGTCTCACCAATATATAAAAGGCCACATCGGGAGCACCGGACGCAGTATATCACCCCAGTCGACTCACAGGTGAAGTGATGCCTCACCTGGAAGGACTGTTTGGGGCCCTGAATGGTGGTAAGGAAGGAAGTGTAAGGGCATGTGTAGCACTTGTTCCGCTTACACGGATAAGTGCCAGGAGGGAGATCAGTGGGGAGGGATGGGGGGGACGAATGGACAAGGGAGTTGTGTAGGGAGCGATCCCTGTGGAATGCAGAGAGAGGGGGGTGGGAAAGATGTGCTTAGTGGTGGGATCCCGTTGGAGGTGGCGGAAGTTACGGAGAATAATATGTTGGACCCGGAGGCTGGTGGGGTGGTAGGTGAGGACCAGGGGAACCCTATTCCTAGTGGGGTGGTGGGAGGATGGAGTGAGAGCAGATGTACGTGAAATGGGGGAGATGCGTTTAAGAGCAGAGTTGATAGTGGAGGAAGGGAAGCCCCTTTCTTTAAAAAATGAAGACATCTCCCTCGTCCTAGAATGAAAAGCCTCATCCTGAGAGCAGATGCGGCGGAGACGGAGGAATTGCGAGAAGGGGATGGCGTTTTTGCAAGAGACAGGGTGAGAAGAGGAATAGTCCAGATAGCTGAGAGAGTCAGTAGGCTTATAGTAGACATCAGTGGATAAGCTGTCTCCAGAGACAGAGACAGAAAGATCTAGAAAGCGGAGGGAGGTGTCGGAAATGGACCAGGTAAACTTGAGGGCAGGGTGAAAGTTGGAGGCAAAGTTAATAAAGTCAACGAGTTCTGCATGCGTGCAGGAAGCAGCGCCAATGCAGTCGTCGATGTAGCGAAGGAAAAGTGGGGGACAGATACCAGAATAGGCACGGAACATAGATTGTTCCACAAATCCAACAAAAAGGCAGGCATAGCTAGGACCCATACGGGTGCCCATAGCTACACCTTTAGTTTGGAGGAAATGGGAGGAGAAAAAGGAGAAATTATTAAGAGTAAGGACTAATTCTGCTAGACGGAGCAGAGTGGTGGTAGAGGGGAACTGATTAGGTCTGGAATCCAAAAAGAAGCGTAGAGCTTTGAGACCTTCCTGATGGGGGATGGAAGTATATAGGGACTGGACATCCATGGTGAAAATAAAGCGGTGGGGGCCAATATTATTTGTTCAGCTTCTTGTCATAAATGGGAACAAGTCCTCAGTTTTAATGTAAGTAGTCAGCAATAATCAGTCCAAAGTTAAAAAAGAAAGCTTTGTAAACAAACATCCTGTCTATAGAACACAGGATCCTGGCCCATAGCAGCAGGGCAGGTTTCTCAAGAGTTGTAGTGTAGGACAATGGGGTTATTTAACTGGGCTTATTTCAAGACAGGCAACATTGCTAAATTACTTATTTCTAAGAAGATTAGATTACAGACTAGATTGATTCTGTCATTTAGCACATCAAATAGTTGATCTGTTAATAATTGCTATATTTGTATGCTCAGAGAATCATATCACAACATTGATAGAGAGTACTTGGAATTTTCGTCTCCAGAAACTTCTAGACGCTTTGTGTAAAAAAAGGTATCTGAAAAAATATTGTGAACATATGAAGTGACCCAAATGCAGCAAGACAGTATAAATGTACAGAGCAGTCAGACTAATTAGGAATGGTCATGGAACAGAAAGAAAGATGGTAGAAACACGCGGTAGGCTGGAATACATTCTTCTGCCTTTAATTTCTGTGACATTCATCAGCATCACTTTGGTATGGCTTTTTAGCTTATAGGAATTTTATGTTTTGAAATCCATTGTGTTTTAGAAATTATTTGCAATTCAGAAAATTTTATAAGATAGAAAGCCTCTGTGAGGTTCAGATATGTTTTAAGAATTTTATCTGGATTTAAACACATATCACTAAAACAAATGTACTGTGCTTAAACTACTTTGTTAGCTGGAAGTATCTTCTCCTTGTTGAGGATGGGGGACATACCACTTAGATAGTGGATATTGGCAGGTAAAGTTACCATGGGGGATAAATGGGGAAGTGAACTAGTCTTTGAAGAGTAGGTGCAGTATAACCTCCCTTTAGTTAGAGCACCTGTAGCTATCTAAATCAGACAGGGCTTTGGATCTTTGTTTGAGTTTAGAACTTCATGGTCAGCAAATCCATCACAATCACAGTTGGTGCCCAAAGTATTAATGTTACACCAAAAGTGAATTATAATGTAGCAGTGGCCCAATTCAGAAATGGTTAACAATTCAGAATGGTTATTATTCTTTATGGATTTACTGAGTTTGCCCACAAGAAAATGAATCTCAGTGTCGTGTATGGTGACATATATGTACTTTGGTCCCCGAATGCCCCTCAGATTGAACATGATGAATATATTATTCTTGAACTTGGAGGCTGAAATGATGAAGGAATAGAATATAGATTAGGATGCAGATTAGACAAACCAAACTCCGCTGTATGACCTGCTGGATTCACACTATCACAATTTGTACCAGATTCCAATAATATAGCAATAATTAATGTCTGGAGACAACAAGATGGCCCATTTTAGATAGAAATCATACACCCATGTGGGGACCATATGCTTATGTGATAAAACCTGGTGACCTATATCTTAATCTCAATGAATGGGAACATCATGTATTTCCTCTATGCAAACAGGCATATTACAGGCCACTTACACTGCCATGATACTAAAGAAGATGAATAAGCAAAACAAGCTGTTGGGACGGACATTACTATGAGTAAAGGATGCCGGGGTTTTGGTAGTGACTAAGCAACAAATAAAAAGTAATC
Source organism: Mobula hypostoma (assembly GCF_963921235.1). Lineage (NCBI taxonomy): Eukaryota > Metazoa > Chordata > Chondrichthyes > Myliobatiformes > Myliobatidae > Mobula > Mobula hypostoma. Next base: position 141,762,708 of record NC_086100.1, read on the forward strand.
AGGATGATACTTTAAGCATTCTCCTAGATACTACTGAACCCAATTTCAAAGGATTTCCAACAAGGTACCAAGATGAAGCTGACGGTGAAGAAACATTTGGGTATGCCACCCCCAAAAAAAGAAACAAATACCTCAAGCCCACAAGCGGGAGGCACTGATTCGAGAAACCCACCACCAATTCAGACACAGCCATGGTGGCGGGCAAGCCGCTCAAGTGGAATTAGCCATGTTATACTGGTGGCTTTACATGTGGAGTGACTGGAAACAATTTGTTGAAAACTGTAAAGAATGTCCGGCCTATAATAAAGGAGAGATACAAGATCACCTCCTATATGACAAACAAAACCAACGTCACCTATGCAGCTGTGGCAGAGTGTTTGATTATATAGGCCCATTTCCAGCATCTCAAGGCAACCCACTTTATTGAAAACCTAATTGGTATATAACTGCATCACACATCAAAGTTGCTGGTGAACGCAGCAGGCCAGGCAGCATCTGTAGGAAGAGGTACAGTCGACGTTTCAGGCCGAGACCCTTTGTCAGGACTAACTGAAGGAAGAGTGAGTAAGGGAAGTGAGAAAAGGAGTGAGAAAATCCCTTACTAACTCTTCCTTCAGTTAGTCCTGACGAAGGGTCTCGGCCTGAAACGTCGACTGTACCTCTTCCTGCAGATGCTGCCTGGCCTGCTGCGTTCACCAGCAACTTTGATGTGTGATGCTTGAATTTCCAGCATCTGCAGTATTCCTGTTGTTCGGTATATAACTGTGATAGTTGATCTTTGTATGGGATATGTGTAATGAGGCTGCACCTGTCACAGCACTCCAAAACTCCATATTCCCACATGCTGGCACCCCTGCCTGCATACCCACCCAAGGGTCTTCCTTCATTGGTAAAGGCTTTCAGGACATGTGTGAACAAACAGTTATACAAGTGGAGTACAATGCTCCATTCTACCCCTAATTGAGTGGCACAATGGAGCAAAGAAATCAGATGAAGCAAAGTCTGTCAAATTGGGCTACATTTGACCCTGAAGTGCAACTGTCCGTAAACAATATGCCGATTGCAAAACTAGGAGTATACAAGAATGTTACATCTTATTTCATAATGTACAGTGTCCACCTAAATATATCCTGAGTTGCTAACTCAGGCCATCCATCACTTACACTCAATACAAATCTCCTCAAGGAATGGGAGTTCAAGAATAAGCAAAAAAAAACAGAACAAGTAAGTTTGAATACCACAAAAAGGGTTCTGGGTCCAAGGAAAGGAACTCCATTACAATAAAACTAACCCTAATTTCTATCCGAAATGGGAACCTCCTTGTCTTGTTAGTCAGGTAATGAAAGGCCTGTGGTAATCAGGACTGATTAAAACTGTCTCTATAGAGATCAGACCTGCACAGCAGGATGTATCCCACTAGAATGAGTAGAACTCTTGAACCAGAATCAGGTTTAAAATCACTGGCTTATGTCATGAAGTATGGTTGTTTTGTTCCAGCAGTACATTGCAGTATGCAACAATAAAAATACTATAACCTACAGTAGGAAAAATATACATGAGAAATTAAATTAAATAAGTAGTGCAGAAAGAAAGCAAACAAAATTACCGGGGCTGTATTCGTGGGTTCAATACCCATTCAGAAATTTGACGATGGAGGTGAAGAAGCTGTTCCTAAAATGTTGAGTGTGTGCCTTTGGGCTCCTGTACCTCCTTGACTGTAGTAATGAGAAGAGGGCATGTCCTTTATAGGCGTTCTTAATGAGAAATGGCATCTTTTTGAGGCATGGCTTTTTGAAGATGTCCTTGATGCTGAGGAGGCTGGTGCCCATGACAGAGCTGGCTGAGTTTATAACTTTCTGCAGCTTTTACTGATCCTGTGCAGTGGCCCCTCTATACCAGACACTGTTGCAGCCAGTTAGAATGCTTGCCACGGTACATCTGTAGAAATTCATGGGAATCTTCAATGAAATACCAAGTCTCAACAAACGCTAAAGGAAATATAGCTGCTGTTATGCCTTTATTTTATTTTATTTAGGAAGACAGTGTGGAACTGGTCCTTCTGTCTCACTGAGCCGTGCTGCCCAGCGATCAATCGATTTTAAACCTAGCCTAATCATAGAAAGATTTACAAAGACCAATAATCCAACTAATGAGTACGTCTTTGGACTGTGCGAGAAAACCAGAGCACCCAGAGGAATCCCACACACACATGGGAAGGACATACAATTTTTTTTACACAGGATGCCAGAACTGAACTTCGAACTCCCATGCCCCAAGATGTAATTCTGCTAACTGCTACACAGTGCCAAGGTGTTCCTTGAGTATTGGATCAATATAAGCTCTTCTAGCACTGGTATCCTACTGGAATGGTTGGTGGAGTGATAGTCTGCTCCCAAGAGGAATCTTGGCAGGAGTCAGACCTCAAAACTGATTTCTATAAGGAGAAACTGGGTAGGAAATCTTCACTTAGCAAGAGTGGGGTTGATAGATATTCACTGTTCAGAGTCAGGAGCCTTTCTTTTTTGCCATGCTCAGTTTTTTAACATAGTAGCTGAAGCTTCTAGATAAACCCAACCAATATTCTTTGTTCAGCTTCTTATCACAAATGGGAGCCAATCTTCAGTTTTAATGAAAAAAACAGCTTTGAAATCAAACACACTGCCTATACAACATGCAATGTTGGCCTACAACATTTGGGCTGGATTCCCAAGCGTTTCAGTGTAAGTGAATAGTTTATTTAAATAGGCATTTTTTCCAAACTGGACAACATGGCTAAGTTATTTAGTTCAAGAAAGTTTGCAGACCAAATCGATACTATAACTAAGTATATCAAATAGATAAGCTGGTTATAGTTGAAAGGCTATGTACTTGGAAAATCAGCTTCACAGTATTAAGTGTAGGAATCTGGGAATTCTGTCCCCAGAAGCTTTTAGATAATTTGTATAAGAAGGTATCTGAAAAAATACCTAAGTGTTCAGAAAAAGATGGTATAAATGTTGAGAACAGTCAGGCTTATTAGGAATGGTCACAGAAGTATGAAGGAAACAAGGGATGAACTGGACTCCATTCCTTTGCCTTTGATTTCTGTGATGAATGGTTCACTCATCTGCAACTCATTGGTATGTCCTTTTAGCTTTAGGAATTTTATCTGTGTTTTAGAAATAATGTGTAGTTTGGAAATCTTTTATAGGATAGTAAATCTCTCTGAGTTTTAGATGTGTCTTAAGAATTCTGTCTGGATATAACTGTGTCACCAAAAATAAATAGACTGTTTAATAAGAGTGTTTAACCTACTTTGTTAGCTAGAAGTACCTTCTCCTTGGTAGGGCACAGAGATAGTGGGTATTGGCAGCTAAACTCACCATAAACATGAAAGTGAACTAGTCTTTGAAGAGCAGATAACTTCAGTATAACCTCCCTTTAGAGCCGGTACCCGTAGCTCTCAACATCGGATAGTGCTTAAGTCCTTTGAGAGTTTAAAAGGTCATGGTCAGTGTATCCAATACCATCACCAGAAACTCAACTGGGTCAATCCCATAAATATTGTGGCTAAGAGTGCTAATTGGATTCTGGGTATCCTGCAGTTAATAATTCACCTCCTGGCACTTTACAATCTATAAGGTTCATGCCAGGAATAGTGTTGGAATGCACTATGCTTGACAGGATGAGTGTAGTTTTAAGATCTTTTAAGATTTTTCACACCATCCAGAAGATGGCGGCACGACGCAGCTTGCGCGGCCACTCCGGTGAATGATATCTGTAATCTTTCAAATAGGCTGCTGTGCACAATTCTGATTTGATGGAGACAGACGTGAGAGAACAGAGGAACATCTGGAGAAACTTCTGAAATGCCTTTTTCACTGCCGCTGTTACTGTGTGATCCGGAATCTCCGGAGGGGAAGGCCCTGAATCTTTGGCTTTGCTTGTTGCTCGGCGGCTGGGATGGGGTCGAAGCGCTCGGCTTCGAGATGGTGCTCAGTGCTCGGTGTCAAAGGGCTGGTCGGAGGCTCGAAGTTTTCGGACGGACTCAGAGTCGGCTGGGGTCGGGTGCTTCCAATGCATTGACAGTTGTCGGTGCCTGGAGGTTTATGACAGAGAGAGTTTCTCTCTTCTGCCGCCTGCTATCGGGGACTATCGGGAGTCGATCGGAACTTTGAGACTTTTTTTACCGTTCCCATGGTCTGTTCTTTATCAAATTATGGTATTGCTTTGCTCTGCCGTAACTATATGTTATAATTATGTGGTATTGTCAGTGTTAGTCTTTGGTTTGTCCTTTTTTTTGTGATATCACTCTGGAGGAACATTGTATCATTTCTTAATGCATGCATTTCTAAATGGCAATAAACGAGGACTCATGAGGAGTGTCCTCATAATCTAATCTAAAACCATCCAGGACAAAAACAGGAACACTAGGTAGGCACCTCACTGGCCAACCTGGAATTCATTTCTCACACCAGCAGCACATGGTAACTAAAGTGAATACTCTCTACAAAATGCACAGCAGTTACTCAACTGGGCTACATTGACAGCATCTCTCAAAACCTATTACCTTTACCTCTGGGAACACCACTATAATGCACGTTCTTCTCTAAGTTGTGCACCACCTTGAAACATACCACGTTTCCTAAGTTCTAAAACTCAACAGCAGAAACACAGACTTTCAGCAAAAGGACTGTTACAGTTCAAGGAAGCAATCGAACAACATTTATCAAAATCAGTTAGATGTGAGCAATAATTGCTGACCTGTCCAGTGATACTCAGATCCTGATTTTAAAAATGGGTGAAGAGTGGGCATGGGATGTTTATATGGGACACTTGCATACTGATAGTTATGAACTGAATGAGTGAAGCACCAAAAAGAAAATTCTTTGATGAATCACCAGCTTAAACTTTTTGTAGCACATTAGGTGTAGAGTACATAATTTTACCGCAGTAATAGATCATTATACCTTGGCCAGTTTGTGTAGACATCTTTCCTTCATGTATTAGATACTTCGGGGAGGATTGATTAATGATTAGTTTGGAACTTTGTTTTTGATTGATTAGAAACTTCTTTGGAATACTTTATGTATGATTGATTTCAGATTACTTTAGTTTTTCATTGTTAATTGACCATTTCTTTAGAATTGTTCATAATCAATTGAAGGAAGATTAGTTTAGATTTCTTAGGGGAAGATTGATTAAAAATTTGTTCTGAATTCTTTTTTGCCTAATGATTAAATATCAGCTTGAAACATTCCTAGACCAATTGTACAAGGATAGTCCCACTTCAGAGCCAATTAAGATGATTTTCTAATTTAATGCAGACTGATAAAGGATAGTTTTAGGACCTACTCAAGTTCAAATGATTAAAGATTACATGCTTTGAGGGATGATTGATAAAGAATACCTTAAGATTCAACTAGATTGACTGATTAAAGACTTGGAACTTAAGTGAATTAATTGTTTCTTGAGGAAATAACTGTCTTACTGGCGTAGCACCGGTCTAAATGTGGTAGCAATCTATCAATGGGAAGCTGAGGATTCCGATACTTTAAGCAGTTGTCATTTTCATCTTGAGAAATGTTCCTCGTTAATTTTGTAGGGCTTGGTGCAGCTGGAATATAAACATAAAGACTGTTTACCTAGAGTGCTGGAAATAGTACATCTTAACTTAGATTAACTTACTATTGCTTGTTTGAAACTGATTATCCATGAAGATGTCTTACCCCAGTAATAAGTCATTAATGATGACTGATTGCACATTAAATAAGTTGGACTGTGTTAATTGGCTCTTGGTACCTTTAGTTTATAATGCTCATATGCATCAACTGGTACAGTATATGTAAATGCCAAGAAAAAAATAACCAAAGACATTTAAATGTTAAAAGTTATGAATTATATATGATTAGAGCTACAAATTAATGCCACACATTTGGGAGAACTGTTAAATATTTTAAACCATCTTTACTCACTAAACCTTTTGGAAGTGTACTGCTTCTCCAGGGCCTTCATTAGCTTGCTTCAACATTGCTTTGCATATAGGGGTGACAGGACGACAATATCTGAATGTAAATACAGTTTCTGTCTCCACATTATTGTTGTGGTAACTGGTGCCTCAATTCTGAAATCAAATTATAGCTCCTTTTAATACTATTTATGAAGCACATTGTATCTTCTGAAAGCTAAAGTGGACATCAAAAGAATTGTTAGTATATATGGATGATAAGAGAAGGCAAATTAAAGAGGATTTAAGCACAAAATAAGACTAAGGAAAGGCTGTGTCCAATTGTTCAAAAATCCCTAGTCGGCTATTAGTTATGAGCCAAAACAACATTTTCAAGATAAACTATTCGTAATACACTGTTAATCAATAGCTAATGAAGGTTTATTGACCCTAAAACATGGACTTTGTTTTTCATTTCCTCACAATTGCTGGCTGACTTACTAGCTATTCTGGCTTTGTTATTGTCTTTGACTTCCAACAGCTGCAAGTTCTCTTTGGTCTTGAGCATTCAATGTTATTGCACTTGTATCATTTGCAGAATAACTTTAAACATGCCCGAGCAAAATCATGAAATTTATCACTTTTACTCCACACAATTTAAAATTTCTGAAGGATGAAATTCATGCCTGATCTGAGAATTATTTCTCAGCCCATCATCGTTTGACGTACTTTTAGCATGTACATGTCTCACCAATGAGAAATACACGATGAAGTCCTAAATATGAAAGACATCTTGTCATAGTTATGCTTGTTGTAGCGTGGATGAAATTACCGGAGAGACAGAGTCACTGGTAGATACGAAGCAGCTTCTTTATTCGACACAACAAGGCACAGCAGGCATCATACGGATGGAGACGCTTTCCGCAGAAAGGTCTGCTAGCTAAAATGTGGGCTCGATATTTATGTGATAAACACAAAGGCAATCACTACTTAAAAAGTTACAGACAATACATAGACAATGCTTCCTATTGGAGCTACATATAAAATCTCACACCATCCTTTCCTCCTGATGCCAACATGTCTGGGTTGGTATCTACAGCCTTTAGGAATGTAAGTTAAGTCTACAATACGTTATTTGGCATTTCCTGTGCTAACATAGAAGACAATTCATACAATTAATATTTATAATGTATAGGTGATACTGCCTTCAAAACTACAGCATCAGGCACCAGAAGCATTTGGTATTTACAGCTTTTAGGAAGCCCATTGTGGTGGACTCAATCCACAGTCCTTTGTCAAACAGTTAAAATAGAAGTCTGGTGGCCGAAGTCATTTAAGTGTTAACAAATCATCTACCCAAAAAGAATCCACTCTAACAATGCTCACAGCTCACCTTAAGATATTCCAACCTAGTAATTGCTTTAGAATATTTTGAAGTTGATTACTTTTTATGCAGTGAGCATATTTGAGTATTCAGTATCCTTCCTCTCAGGTTCATAAAGATAGTTAAAGCACATCATTTGAGGTAGAGTAAAGCATAAGCTGGTGTAGAGTAAGGATGAACTGAACTAAAATAGTCAACTGTGATTCAATAGTTTGTATTCATTTTTGAGGCAGAAGATTGATTATTCATGTCCAACTTTAGAGCCCTAAGCACAAAACTCAAGTTGGAGATCTATCACCCTCTTTCAAATGAAAACTTCAAACACAGTTGGTTTTTAGGTTGTTGTAAGATGTATTTAATTGTCTGTAAAGTTCTTCATGTGTCTAGAGAATTTGAAAATCCCAACATAATTATCTTTTTTCTTTTAAATACAGAGATGCAGTTCCACAGCATTGGATCACATTAATGACTCCTAATTAATTGGCACTGATTGTTGAGAGTTATTTGTTTGGAGAACATGTAAAAGCATATAAACTGTTAGTTGATTTTGGTTCAGGGAAGACTTCCTTCAGCAAGAGTCTGCACTCTTGACTAGGTGCAAGCACCATTGTGAGGCCATGGAACATTGATATCCTCACCAGAAATGCCTTTCAGCACTCAGGATTGGAAACCATTAGCTAATTTTCTCCAGCAATTTGTTTGTTGCTCTGGATCAGAAACCATCGATTTTGCTCAACAATTGGGAAAGCTGCAAACTTACCGTCAGCATCTCAAATTCCTTCCAGCACTTTACTACCAATCTACCCCTATGCATCTTCCACCTGGTTCTCAGGAAAGAAAGGAAACATTTTCCTCTCGCTCATAGTTTACAACCAGTAGAACATTAGTTATTATTACACCCAGCAGTTTCTAGCTACATGCACATCTGTGAATATCCAACAGTATTTAGCAAAATATATACAGTTGAAGTCAGAAGTTTACATACACCTTAGCCAAATACATTTAAACTCAGTTTTTCACAATTCCTGACATTTAATCCTAGAAAACATTCCCTGTCTTAGGTCAATTAGGATCACTACTTTATTTTAAGAATGTGATATGTCAGAATAATAGTAGAGAGAATGATTTATTTCAGCTTTTATTTCTTTCATCACTTTCCCAGTGGGTCAGGAGTTTACATACACTTTGTTAGTATTTGGTAGCATTGCCTTTAAATTGTTTAACTTGGGTCAAACGTTTTGGATAGCCTTCCACAAGCTTCTCACAGTAAGTTGTTGGAATTTTGTTCCATTCCTCCAGACAGAACTGGCGTAACTGAGTCAGGTTTGTAGGCCTCCTTGCTCACACACGCTTTTTCTGCTCACAAATTTTCTATCGGATTGAGGTCAGGGCTGTGTGATGGCCACTCCAATACCTTGACTTTGTTGTCCTTAAGCAATTTTGCCACAACTTTGGAGGTATGCTTGGGGTTATTGTCCATTTGGAAGACCCATTTGCGATGGAGCTTTAATTTCCTGGCTGATGTCTTGAGATGTTGCTTCAATATATCCACATAATTTTCCTTCCTCATGATGCCATCTATTTTGTGAAATACACCAGTCCCTCCTGCAGCAAAGCACCCCCACAACATGATGCTGCCACCCCCATGCTTCACATTTGGGATGGTGTTCTTCGGCTTGCAAGCCTCACCCTCCAAATATAACGATGGTCATTATGGCCAAACAGTTCAATTTTTGTTTCATCAGACCAGAGGAGATTTCTTCAAAAAGTAAGATACTTGTCCCCATGTGCACTTGCAAACTGTCGTCTGGCTTTTTTATGGCAGTTTTGGAGCAGTGGCTTCTTCCTTGCTGAGCAGCCTTTCAGGTTATGTCGATATAGGACTCGTTTTACTGTGGATAGAGATACTTGTCTACCTGTTTCCTCCAGCATCTTCACAAGGTCCTTTGCTGTTGTTCTGGGATTGATTTGCACTTTTCGCGCCAAAGTACGTTCATCTCTAGGAGACAGAATGTGTCTCCTTCCTGAACGTATGACGGCTGCGTTGTCCACATGCGACTAATGTTTGTACAGATGAATGTGGTACCTTCAGGTGTTTGGAAACTGCTCCCAAGGATGAACCAGACTTGACATCATTTTCTGACCTCAATCTGATGGAAAATTTGTGGGCAGAAGTGAAAAAGCGTGTGCGAGCAAGGAGGCCTACAATCCTGACTCAGTTTCGTCAGTTCTGTCTGGAGGAATGGAACAAAATTCCAGCAACTTACTGTGAGCAGCTTGTGGAAGGCTATCCAAAATGTTAGACCCAAGTTAAACAACTTAAATGCAATGATACCAAATACTAACAAAGTGTATGTAAACTCCTGACCCACTGGGAAAGTGATGAAAAAAATAAAAGCTGAAATAAATCATTCTCTCTACTATTAATCTGATGTTTCACATTCTTAAAATAAAGTTGTGATCCTAACTGACCTAAGACAGGGAATGTTTTCTAGGATTAAATGTCAGGAACTTTGAAAACTTTGAGTTTAAATGTATTTGGCTAAGGTGTATGTAAACTTCTGACTTCATCTGTAGGACTTATATTTCATCTTTAGTCATTGACTATTATTAATTCACTAATAAAAAGTTTTAAAATTCCCATTACAGTTTTCAGTTAGTTATGATTTCATTTTTTAAAAAACCTCGGAAACCTAGAAACTGAATATTGCATGTACCACCAGCACCAAATCAGGTCTTCTACATGAAAAAGTCACTAAATTGTATGCAAGCATGTATGTAACAGTGTAAATTTTGTTTTCACCCCAAAATAGAGACGGATGTTCTATGGGAGTAGTCAATATTTTTTGCAATGACGATCACTTTGCTGTCAATTAATCAAAAAGATGTTCTTTGGAGGCACACTCCCCATGGTAGCCAAACTACCCTTCACATCATGACAACAGGAGAGTAAGAGAGCTACTGAGGGCATGAAAATAACACCAAGTTTCTCTGGAAGTATAAAGCTGCAGAGCTGATAAATGAGGGAGAATCCATGTAAAATGGTTCAATTTCAGATGTGACTATTAAAAATCTCAAAGTGGTCACTACAGGAACATAAATACTGCTCCCTAATTCTGAAATTACACATCCATATATACCTTACCACCTCCCTCCAGCTACACCCTAATGGCCGATTTTAGTATTCTCTACCACAGACAATTACGCTCCACAAACTGCACACTAAAACCAAGGTTATGAATGTACACTTAAAAAGATTACTTGGTTCATGTCCTCCAGTGGGGCAGAAGCAACAATGGATAAAATGGAGATACCAGAAAAGGGATACAACGAAGACTGCTGACGTGAGGGTGGTTGTCTCTACTACAGCAATACTCCAGGCTGCTGGACAAGGTGCTTTGCTTCATGAGCAGAGGAACAACTGAAGCACCCATGAGTTCCCCAGTTGTCGAATTTTCCAAGAAGCTCAGTCTTCTGTTTTGGCCAGCATCTGAGCCTTTTGCAGTTGTCTGAGCAGCCTTCAATGAAATATGGATCTGCCTCATGAATTCAGTGGGATGGTCATTTAAATGATCTGGAAACATCAAAATTGATTCATTGATACTTTTAGTAACTTCCAAATAACAGATGCTTTCTGAACTTCAAAGTTCAGTTCAGAGCTCAAAGCTTCAGATACGTATTGCATTATGAATTATTTGATTTTACGTCATGAATCCTAACTTGTTGCCCTGGGTCCAATTTCAATATTAGTGGAATTTCAACCAGAAATTACCTTCTCTGCTCTTTACTCTAGCTTACATCAACAAAACCCAGTGATCACATTTCTCAGAGCTAGCCTCTTTGCTTCGTATTTCAATACATAGTGCTTCTTCTCTTCCAAACTTTACCTTACGATCAGGTACATATTTCACTTTGAACATACCCCAAGTTTAAATGAGCTTCCGTAAATTTAAAAATGCATTTTCTGTATTTAGTACAAGTTGTTTAGGAGGAAAAATATCCACATTAGGCTACACTAGCTTGTTTGGATTAACGACCTCTTCCAGTCTTCCCACCCAGATACCTATCCAATTATCCCTCACAATCTAGATGCTTCATTATCCTTTCAGGCTATTTTCTTTGACATTTTTTTTTAGGAACTGTATTTTTGAAGAAATGCATCCAGTGATCTGCACAGCTACATTAATCTTGCATATCTGAGGTTTCTAAGGAGGCACTAGGCACTAACGCTGTACCAATTGATCAGCAAATATCTCTCATCTCCCACCTCTCAAAGAAGATTAAAAACCTTACTTTTCAATTAAATCAACTTAGTTGTTTGTGAAATGGTTGTTTACTGTTCTGCTTGATTGTAATTTCTACCTTGATCAGATCCCTATTACATGGACTAAGAAAGCCATTAGGAGCTTAATCACTCCAGCCAAACGAAAGTTTTATGTGATCATTATTATTCATGAAACTGACATTAACCCATATACCACTTTGTTACCAGACCCACAGTGATAAACATGTTTTTCTCATTTTATTTTTACTCTTTGATCATTCAGTTGTTCAGTTTGTTAACTGGACACCAAGGTTTTACAATCACGCTATTTCCAAGGCCCTGTTGTTAAATCACCTCACCATTTATTAACCCTCCAAGTGATCCTGTTACAAGAATCACCCCTTGTAATAATGATCAGTGAGGCACAGAGAATCTGTATATACTGACAAGTAATTTTTATTATTTCAGCTAAAAAAGGCAGCTGGGTTCACACTTTTATCTACTTGTGTGCTCCCTACTAGGACCCCTGACACTCCATGAACAGTCAATGAAGAGAAAAAGATATTACCTGGAAAAGGAGTCTACACAGGCCAGGCATTCCTCATGGTCCTGATCTCCACGTGTACGTGGGGTCCTCCTTATCTGCGATGGGTGGTCTCTGGCTGCTGGAGTGTTATCATCCCTGCGTATTTGGAGCTCTTGAGTCTTGTACTGTTCCTCATCAATTGAACCATTGGATCTCCATCCCATTGGCTCAAGGTCACCCGACCTACTTGGGTCACCTTCTTACTGGTCATTGTACAGGGCTACGGCCAACATTGTTTCATGGCTCTGCCCATCCCAGCCTTGTGTATTTGTGTCTTTACACTCTGACTGGTCCAAACCAGTTAAATGAGGCAACCCAGACAGAGACTAACGATATTTCCGATTGCAGGTCTGGCAGCTTACATAACAAGTAGCTACTCCTCTGAGAATGGTCTCTCAGGTTTATTGCTTTGATTAGATCGTCCCAGAGCAAGGATCAGTTCAGAGTCCTTTCCTTTACATAACAAACGGCTACTTGTCTGAGAATGGTCTCAGGTTTAGCAGATCATTACCTGAAGCTTCCTGTGTCCACATTCAATTGCTCTAATTAGATTATCCAAGAGCAAGAAACTGTTCAGAGTCCACAGAATGGGGGAAACAAAGACTACTAGCTTGTCTGCTTCTCCTGTCCTTGATCAGATTTAAATTTCTTCTGGCCAATAATCCATTGTTAATTCCATTTACAATCCCTACTTCCAAAAACATTTGGACCACCACCCATGAATTAAACTTTTTGGAAATCTCCTTCCTTCAACACCTCTTCTAAACAAGTTTCCAGTCCTCTTCGATACTCCAGCTTGTGGTAGACTTTCTCTTAGAGGGCCTCCAAACAATTGAGCATTGTAACCTTTTACTTGGTTGACATATAACTTCTTTCACTGGCTAACTGTAAATCTCCAGGCTTTCCAGCTTTAAATGCTAGCAAGTCTCTGTGCCTTTGTTTTCACCATGAATCATTTTATGCCATCTCTAATCCCTTGTGCCAATTAGCACATTGACTGCACGTCTCCATGACTGATTTGGTTACACAGTGTCCTCCTGTTGACTGGCAATGCAACAATTCCCTCCTCCCATTTGTACATTCAGCCCTTGTTTCCATTCTGTTCCATGAGAATAGCTAACAAAACAGACTCAAGCCTGGAATATCTAGCAGTTCAGTGTCGCCCACTTTACCTACCACAGGAGTTCTCTCAGGTCATTTTGGTAGCAGTATATATTCCACCTCAGGCAAATGTCAATCAGACTTTAGATGATCTGAGCAATGGGATCAACATGCATGAAACAGCGCACCCTAAAACCTTCGCCATCGTTTTGGCAGATTTTAACTAGGACAGTCTGAAAAAATCACTAAGCAACTACCATCAACAGATCACTTGCAATACCAGAGGAAACAACACACTGGACCATTGCTACACCACCATAAAGAATGCCTACCATGCTATTCCACGCCCTCACTTCGGGAAGTCTGATCACCTAGCTGTACTTCTACACCCTGAGTATAGGCAGAGACTGAAGACTGCAGCAGCAGTAGTGGGCATCAACAAGATATGGACAAGGGAAGCACAGGAGTGCCTACAGGACTGCTTTGAATCAGTGAACTAGACTGTATTCAGGGATTCATCTTCGAACCTGGATGAGTATGCTGAAGTTGTTACCGACTTCATTAAAACCTGTGTGGAGGAGAGTGTGCCTACAATGACTTACTGTACATTCTCAGACCAAAAGCTGAAGATGAACCAGCAGGTAATTTGTCTGCTGAAGGCTAGATCTGTGACATTCAAGTCTGGCGACCCAGGTCTGTACCAGAAAAAAAGGTATGATTTGCAGAGGTCTATTTCAAGGACAAAGAGACAATTTTGAATGAGGTTGGAGGCGCCATCGAATGCACGGCAACTCTGGCAGGGTCTGCAAGACATTCCTTCCTACAAAGCGAAACCCAATAGCAGGAATGGCAGCGATGCTTCATTACCAGATGAACTCAACGTCTTCTATGCCCGCTTTGAAAGACAGAACGCAACTGCAGCTGTGAAGATCCCTGCTGCATCCGATGACCCTGTGATGATCCAGAGGCCAATGTTAGGCTGTCTTTAAAGAGAGTGAACCCTCTCAAGGCAGAAGGTCCCGATGGATTATCTGGTAAGGCTCTGAAAACCTGTGCCAACCAACTAGCGGAGGTATTTGACATTTTCAACATCTTACTGCTATAAGTGGAAGTTCCTGCTTGCTTCAAAAAGGCAACAATTATCTCAGTGCCTAAGAAGAGGGCTGCCTCAATGACTATCGCCTGGTAGCACTCACAACGACAGTATGAAATGTTTTGAGAGATTGGTCATGACTAGACTGAACTCCTGCCTCAGCAAGGACCTGGATCATTGTATTTGCCTATCACCACAATAGGTCAATGGCAGATGCAAACTCAATGGCTCTCCACATGGCTTTAGACCACCTGGACAACACAAACATTTACATCAGGATGCTGTTCAATGACCATAGCTCAGCATTTAATACCATCATTCCCACAATCCTGATTGAGAAGTTGCAGAACTTGGGCCTCTGTATCTCCCTATGCAATTGGATCCTTGACTTCCTAACCGGAAGACCACAGTCTATGTGGATTGGTGATAACATACCCTCCTTGTTGACGATCAACACAGGCGCACCTCGGGTGTGTGCTTAGCCCACTGTTCTACTCTCTGTACACACATGACTGTGTGGCTAGGCATAGCTCAAGTACCATCTACAAATTTGCTGATGATACAGCCATTTTTGGTAGAATCTCAGATGGTGATGAGAGGGCGCACAGGAATGAGATATGCCAACTAGTGGAATGGTGCCGCAGCAACAACCTGGCACTCAACGTCAGTAAGACAAAAGAGCTGATTGTGGACTTCAGGAAGGGTAAGACGAAGGAGCACATACCAATCCTCATAGTGGGATCAAAAGTGAAGAGAGTGAGCAGCTTCAAGTTCCTGGGTGTCAAGATCTCTGAGGATCTAACCTGATCCCGACATATTATAGTTATAAAGAAGTCAAGACAGTGGCTGTACTTTATTAGGAGTTTGAAGTGATTTGCCATGTCAACAAATACACTCAAAAACTTATATAGTTGTACCATGGAGAACATTCTGACAGGCTGCATCACTGTCTGGTATGGGCGGGAGGGGCGGGTGCTACTGCACAGGACCAAAAGAACCTGCAGAGGGTTGTAAATCTAGTCAGCTCCATCTTGAGTACTAGCCTACAAAGTACCCAGAACATCTTCAGGGAGCGGTGTCTCAGAAAGGCAGCGTCCATGATAAAGGACCTCCAGCACCCAGGACATGCCCTTTTCTCACTGTTACCATCAGGTAGGAGGTACAGAAGCCTAAAGGAACAGGTTCTTCCCCTCTGCTATCCGAATCCTAAATGGACATTGAATCTTCAGATACTACCTCACTTTTTTTAATATACAGTATTTCTGTTTTTTTTGTACATTTTTAAAAAACTATTCAATATACGTATACTGTAATTGATTTACTTGTTCATCTATTTTATTTATTATTGTTATTTTTCTTTTTCTTCTTCTTTTATACTATGTATTGCATTGAACTGCTGCTGCTAAGTTAACAAATTTCATATCACATGCTTGTGATAATAAACCTGATTCTGATTCCCTTTCTGTTCAGTTGTCATATAGGAGATCACTAGAGACTATCAAGTGATATCAAGCATGGAGCCTGGGAAAATTAATGATTCAAGCAACAGACTAAATTCAGTTCATATTCACGCAAACACGAGGAAATCTGCAGGGTCCCCCTCCCACTTTCAAATCTCTTGCTATCTCTTCTTTCAGTTAGTCCTGATGAAGGGTCTCGGCCCGAAACGTCGACTGTACCTCTTCGTATAGATGCTGCCTGGCCTGCTGCGTTCACCAGCAATTTTTATGTGTGTTTCTCAGTTCATATTCAAGTGTCTTAGATACTGAGGGAATCAAGGGAGACCTGGTTACTGAGGTAAAAGATCAGCCATGATTTTATTGGATAGCAGATCAAGTTCATGGAACTGAGTGGCTTCATTCTGCTTCAATATTGTATGTCCTTAAGGATTTCAATTACATTACACACAATAAGCAAACTTCTGTTTCCTCTATCACCCCCTCCCATGCCTCCCCACCCTCACAACCTCAGCATTTCTGCACAGTCCTACTTTGGCCATGATTTTCAAAATACACTGTCCTTCCTCTCTACCAACATAGATCTGGGATCCACCATTTTCATTTGCTTCTCCAACACAGAGGCAACAATTTTCATCTGTCCCATAACTGGCACCACTGATTCATTCAATCCAGCCTCATCTGCCAGCTCTTCAGTCATCAAGGAGTTCACTGAGTATTTTCCAGAAGATTAGAATGAGTGCCGAGCAGCTTCCATCACCAAGGTTCATCTTCCTTCTTCATTCTTCTCGATGGTCTCTCCTGTCTATCAGCACGTTCACCTTCTTTCACCCCTTCATCAGCAGTTCCTTTCTCACTTACCAACTTGCTTCTCATCGTTTTCCATTCAGCATAGGCAGCCCATCCTCCCTCCTCTCTGACTCCCACTCCCATGCCTTGCCCAATGAGCAGTGTTAAATTCACAATAGATAAAATATCACAACACATAGGAGTAAAATACATTAGAGTTTAACACTGCAAAAAATGTCAATAAAATGAAAAGAAAGTAATGCCTTGATGACTGAGATCTTCAGTGAGAAAAAATTAATACCCCATAGACAGTAATAAAGTGAAATAGCATTAGACTGAAACATAACATGATTAATATCTACAATGCAGTATAATTACAGAGATAGAATATAAGGAACTAAATAATATATTACAGCAAATGTGAATAATAAACAAAAAATAAATTCACCACATGATTTCTCATAGAACAATATAGTTGCCAGGTTTTGCAGTCAATAGTGAGCAGCCTACACACACTGCTGATCACGGAACTAAATCCCCACTTACCATAGTTGTGTTCCCTAATGAAAACATGTTGAAAGGTGGATCCATCAGTGATGAGGCTTATATTATTATACAAAGAGTAGAAATCAACTTAGAAAGTGTATACATGTTAAGGCAATTTATATAACATTTTTTTTTCATTTTCTATTTAAAGGACGGTAATGCAGCATTAGATATGCACATGAAAGGGCAGAGAAGGACAAGATATGTTCAAGTCAAGTGAAGTTTATTGTCATTTTACTACATACATATATATAATGTATATAACCATTTAATGTATATAGAAACAAGACGTTCCTTCAAACCAGGGTGTGAAGCACGTAACACACGATAACTTATGAAAGTAAGGATAAAATCTACAGATGTATCACACATAAATAACAAACTAAAGTGCATTAATATTAAATATTGTAAAGTATGGTACAGATTAACCAGCAACACTTTGAATACGATGCAGCCGGGAGTTCAGAAGCCAAATAGCCTGGCAGAAGAAACTGCTTCTCATCCTGACCGTTCTTGTTTTTATGCATGGTAACCTCCTGTCTGATGGTAGAAAGTCAAAGAGGATGCTGGATGGATGGATGGATGGGATCGTTAATAATATTTAGGACCCTGGGTATGCAATGCTCCTGATAAATGTCCTGATGGATGGCATTGAGACCCTATAATCCTCTCTACTGTCCTCATAGTCCTTTATAAGAATTTCTGACCAGATGGAGATGCAACTTGTCAGGATGGTCTCCATGGTGCTCCTGTAAAATGCAGTTAATATGTTAAATGTGTAGCGAGAAAGTATTAGATTAATTAGGAGTCAGTTGTCTAAATTAGTTTGGCACAACATTGTAGGCCAAAGGTCTGTTCTGTGCTGTTCTGTTTTATTATCTATTGAAATAAAATATCTTCTTCCAATAATAAATAGAAGAATAAGTATCTTAAGAAATGTCTTCCAGTATCACCAATAAAAACCCATAAACTCATATGCCTATAATTTGATTCATGCCTTGATATAGTTAATATCTCTAGTCATACTAAACAAATTTTATATGAAGTAAAGACTTTCTTTCTAATACATTGCCATTGGGAAAAATAACTGAGGAGAAATCAATGCTTTTCAATGAAAATTAAGTCTACGATTAGATCTAGATAAGGAGCTGGATGGTGGAGTGGGGTTTGTGGAGTAAAGAGGCCTGGGGATGGTTGCAAGGCTGGTGGATCAGGCTAGAAGTAAAGGCTCAGAATCAGGTTTATTATCACCGGCATGTGACATGAAATTTGTTAACTTAGCAGCAGCAGTTCAATGCAATACATAATATAAAAGAAAAAAACAAAATAAAATAATAAAAATCAATCAATCAATTAATTACAGTATATGTATATTGAATAGATTAAAAACAGTGCAAAAACAAATAATATATATTTTAAAATGAGGTAGTGTCCAAGGGTTCAAGAGTCACTCACTCACAGAGCAATAAAGTCATAAGTCATGGAATGCAGCTCTTTGGCTCATTATGACCATTCTGGCCATCAGGTACTTTCTATGCTAACCCAATTTTCTACTACTCAGTCTGTAGTCATTTGTTCCTTGGTGCTCTGAACATTTATCCATTTTTTTAATGAGCAGGAGGTAGTGTGTTCCAGATTTCACCTTTCCTGTGAAAATATTTTTCCTTAAATCTGATGTAAATCACCAATTCCTCACCTTAAACATACATCTTCTAGTTATATACACCTCCACTAGGGGGAAAAGGTTCCTCACTCTATCCGTACTCATCATAATTGTGTATAACTCAATCAGATTTTTCATCAGCCTCTTCTGGTCCAAAGAAAACAAACCCACTCTACCAAATCTCTCTTCATAGCTGATATTTTCTATGGTAAGCAACACATTTGACATCCTCTTCTGTGCAATCACATTCATTCTGCTGCTTGGTGACCAGAACAAAATTATAATACGTCAGCTATGACTTAACTCATGATTAAATTAAAGGTGTCCGTTAGTCTTGCGAGACCATGGATCTGTGCCTGGAAAGTCTTCACTCTCTAGGGCGCAGGCCTGGGCAGGGTTGTATGGAAGACCAGCAGTTGCCCATGCTTCCCTCTCCACGACACTGATGTTGTCCAAGTGAAGGGCATTAAGACCCATACAGCTTGGCACCAGTGTCGTTGCAGAGCGCTGTGTGATTAAGTGCCTTGCTCAAGGACACAGCACATTGCCTCAGCTGGGGCTTGAACTCACGACCTTCAGGTCACTAGTCGAATTCCTTAACCACATGGCCACGTGCCCACAAACTCATGATTAATATCATTGTATCATGACCTTCCTGCCCTTCCTGCCCTTCCTGCTCATTAGTATGATACCCTGGCTAATGAAAACAAGCACCTTGCAAGCCTTCTTAATAAACATCTCCATCTGCACTGCTGACTTTACAGATACTTAAATATGGACACAAAGGCCGCTCTATTCCTCAGTACATTATATAATCCTACTAATCATTCTGTCAGGTTCTTTATTAGTCTTCTCAAGATACATTGACATTTTTCAGAACTCAATTCTGTCTGACTAATGGCAACTAGTCTTGATGCAGGGGTTTGATCTCAAGTGTCCACAATTTCTTTCCTCCCACAGATTCTGCTCAACCCACTGAATTCTTCCAGCAGATTACTTATTGATACTAACATCAATATTATTCTATAACTGAAGATTACCCTCCCATTATCAACAACACACCAATCTTTGTGTCAACTCTGAACTTAATAATTAATTATTCCTACCAAGATCAGTAGCTGCAAAGGACCCAGTGTCGCATTCCTGTAGTACACTGTTAACATTTAGCTTGTTCAACTAACTTAGGTTAGGTAAAGGACCACACAATTCCTAACTAATTTGAATACTCTGAACTTTATTCCGTCAACTTATTATATCAAAGACAAATATCCATGTAATTCCTGAATTCTACTATTCCTTTAGGATCAATACTCACCCAAACTAGTTTCCTCACTTGTACCAAAATAAAGGATCAACCATTGACTGATCTTTCTTCTATCCTGCAATAGTTAGTCTCCCTGGAGTTCTTTCTCATTAGTCCCTAGTTTCCACTGTTCTAACCCAGAAAACCTTCATTATTATGATTTTCACTTATCACTTCTGCATTGTTTTTCTTTGATTCTGTTGGTTCTGCTTCATCGGACTACCCTGTCCACCCGTCATTGGCTCTAGCCAAAGCTACTGATGGCAGCACATCTACATGCCTCCAAAGTCTTTCTTTGCTTTTTTTTGGCAGAATCAGATCCTTTCCACCAATAATAACCAGTTCAAATCAGACACTGGACTCAAGCCACTCCAACTGACAGATTCAGACTACTGCTATCATTGGCCAAGTTGTTTCTTCTGCCTTATTCAAGGGCATATCACAAATTAATTGCTTGGGTCTTCATTATGTCCAACTTCAAGTGCTTCAATCCAGAAAGAGTTTATTCAAAAAACCTTCCAATCACATAAACAACTATCACCCTCTGCCAACTTTGCAGCCAGCTTACCAAATGTCTTTGCGGCCTATGCCTCTTATTTTTGAATCAGTCTCACATGTGGAACCTTGTCAAGTGAAACTCATTGAAATCCTACTCACTCAAGGAAGGCTCCTGAGACACCGTGAAAGCCCATACACTCCAAGTAGGGTTCTGTTACACACCAAAATGCCAACAATCTTGACTCATTTTGAAACTTATACCTTTGGTAGGGTGTTGATAGAGAGTGTGTACTGACACACTAAAACCTATACACTCCTGGAAGGTCTTAATATGCTGTGAAACTGAATACATTCCAGTTATCCACTTTGGTGGCAAAAATAGGAAAACAGATTATTATCTGAATGGTGGCCGATTAGGAAAAGGGGAGGTGCAACGAGACCTGGGTGTCATTATACACCAGTCATTGAAAGTGGGCATGCAGGTACAGCAGGCGGTGAAAAAGGCGAATGGTATGCTGGCATTTATAGCGAGAGGATTCGAGTACAGGAGCAGGGAGGTACTACTGCAGTTGTACAAGGCCTTGGTGAGACCACACCTGGAGTATTGTGTGCAGTTTTGGTCCCCTAATCTGAGGAAAGACATCCTTGCCATAGAGGGAGTACAAAGAAGGTTCACCGGATTGATTCCTGGGATGGCAGGACTTTCATATGAAGAAAGACTGGATGAACTGGGCTTGTACTCGTTGGAATTTAGAAGATTGAGGGGGGATCTGATTGAAACATATAAAATCCTAAAGGGATTGGACAGGCTAGATGCAGGAAGATTGTTCCCAATGTTGGGGAAGTCCAGAACGAGGGGTCACAGTTTGAGGATAAAGGGGAACCCTTTTAGGATTGAGATGAGGAAAAACTTCTTCACACAGGGAGTGGTGAATCTGTGGAATTCTCTGCCACAGGAAACAGTTGAGGCCAGTTCATTGGCTATATTTAAGAGGGAGTTAGATATGGCCCTTGTGGCTAAAGGGATCAGGGGGGTATGGAGAGAAGGCACGTACACGGTTATGAGTTGGATGATCAGCCATGATTGTACTGAATGGCGGTGCAGGCTCGAAGGGCCGAATGGCCTACTCCTGCATCTATTTTCTATGTTTCTATGTTTCTTTGTAACTTTGTGAGTACAGCAGTCAGGACGTCAGGTTTAAGCTGAACAAGATGCTGGTGAGACTGCACTTGCAGTATCAGGGTGCAGGTTGGGTTGTCCAGTTATTGGAAGGAAGTTATTAAATTAGAAACGGTGCAGAAGAGATTCACAAGGATGTTAGCAGGACCTGAGTGCTTTAGTTATGCGGAAAGATTGGATAAGCTGGGCCCTTTTTTTTTGGAGCAAAAGAATCTGAGGGTTAACTTTATAGAAGTACATAAAATCAAGAAAGACATAGATAAGGTGAATGATCACACTTTTTTTCCAGAGCAGTGGAGCCTAAAAATGGAAGCTATAGGTTTACAGCGAGAGGGGAAGGATTTAAGGGCGACATGAGAGATAACGTTTTCAGAGAGAGGGTGGGAGATACATTGAAAGAGCTGTCAAACAAAATTGTAGAATTGGGTACAATTAAAGATTTGTTTTATTTGTTGCATGTAGATTGAAACATTAAAGCATACAGTGAAATGGGTGGCTTTGCATCAAATCAAATCAGAGAGGAGTTGCTGGGGGAAGCCCTTCTGCAAGAGTCACCACGCTTCCAGTACCAATATAGAATGCCCACAACATACTGACCATAACCCCAACCTGAGCCTTTGGAGTGTGAGAGGAAACTGGAGCACCTGAATAAAACACACTCAGTCACAGGGAAAAAGTACTAACTCCTTACAGACAATGTTGGGAATCGAACACCAAAAGCAACTTCGTCAGTTTGATTGAGTTGAGCTGAAGGACCTGATTCCATATTGCAAAACAGTATGACTTGATAAAGGTTTCACTGAAGTCTATTTTGGTTACGTCAACCTTTTCATTGAACATGAAGTTAACTCTTAAAAAAAATAATTTAATTAATCAAGCAGTAGCTCACAATAACAAGGCTATGATGATATTACATACAAATAAATCTTGTGCTTCAGAACTTTGACAAATGTCTTCCCTAGCAATGGCGTTTGACTCATCTGCCTGAAATTACATTGCTCATCCCTGCTGCCTTTCTTTAGCAAAGGTTCTTGTCCTCCGAAGACAAGAACCTCTTTTGTCATCAGAGAAGATTTGAAAATTTCTGCCAAAGCCCCAGTATTTAACTGTACTGGCCCTCATAGCATACATCTCTTTATGCCTTGAACTTAACTTCCTCTGAGTTGGCAATGACAACACATTTCTCTTCTGCTTAAATTAATTCTAAAACTTCACCATTCTCTTCCTTGATTCTCCAATTAAAATGTCTTTCTCCAGACTAAATACAGATGAGAAATATTCTCTTAAGACCTCACCTACAGCAGCAGGCTCCAGGAACAGATCGCCACCTTTGTCCCTAAGAAGACCTTCTCTCGGTTGCCTTCTTCACCTTAATAAATACACTAAATGCTTTGGAATTTTCCTTAATCTCATCCGTCATTCCAATTTGTGCTTCTTCCTTGTTTGACTTGTTAGTTCTAGGTATCTCTACACTTTCCATCTCGTCTTACTCCAAAACTACTTTAAAACTTACTGAGTTATGAGAAATACCTCTCAAATGGAGAGGAGAAAATGGCGGTGTGGCGGCCGCGCACGCGGCCTCTCCGGTGAATGATATCTGTAATCTGTCAAGTAGGGGATTATGTACAATTCTGATTTGATGGAGATGGACATGAGAGTACGGAGGAACATCTGGAAAACTTCTGACATGCCCGCTCTGCTACCGCTGCTACTGTGTGGTAACCGGAATCTCCGGAGCAGACGGCCACGTATCCTCGGCTTTGCTTGTTTCAGTGGCCGGGGCAAGGTCGAAGGCGTTCGGCAGAGGATGGCATTCAGGAGGCTGTATCGGAGGGGCTGGTCGGAGGCTCGAAGTTTTCGGACGGACAGACTCAGTGTCAGCTGCGGTCGGCTGCTTCGAAGGCATCGGCAAGTTGATGGTGCCTGGAGGTTTATGGCAGGGAGTTTCTCCCTTTTGCCTCCTGCTATCAGGGACTCGGGAGTCGATCGACTCAGGGACTTTTGAGACTTTATTTACTGTGCCCATGGTTTGTTCTTCATCAAATTATGGTATTGCTTTGCACTGCTGCAACTATATGTTATAATTATGTGGTTCTGTTAGTGTTAGTCTTTGGTTTGTCCTGTTTTCTGTGATATCACTCCGGAGAAACATTGTATCATTTCTTAATTCATGTATGCATTTCTAAATGACAATAAAAGAGGACTGAGTGTTCTCATAATCTAAAAAAAATGGTCTGCCACGGACAACCCTGCCATTTTCTTAGCTACGTTCCCAAGGATTAGATCCAGTACTGCTCTCTCTAAGCTTTTTATGTTCTGAAAATTCCAGTTAATATTGGGAAAGTTGAAATCCTCTATTTATTGTACTCTACTATTTTTCACTTCTGTGACATATGCCCAAATTTTTGTTTATTCTCCTGCCGAGGTCACAGGTCACTTGTGCATAAATGGCCGGGAGTGTAGACACCCATCCCACTGATCATTTATCAATTGCTACAGGAAGTGATTGAGGCAAATTCAACATCAACACCTTAAAGAGACTTTTACAGGTTTACAGATAGGAAATGTTAAGAGAGATATGGGCCAAATGCAAGCAAATGGGGCTAGCTTTCATGGGCATTTTGGTTGGCATGGATGAATTGGGCAGAATGATGTGTTTCCATGCATATTGCATTCAAACTCCCTGACTCTCTCAAGGGTGAGGGTAAGGTGCAGCAATCACTTATTACAAAAGGATTTGAACACAGAAGTATGAAAGTCTGATGACAGTTGTGTAGGGTCTTGGTGAGAAAGCAACTGGAGTATTGTGTACATTTTGTTCTCTTCACTAAGAAAAGACGTATTTATCATTGAGAGGGAGCAGTGAAGTTTTGCTAGATATGTCCCATCAATGGTGAGTTTTCATATGAGGACAGATTGAATGGACTGAGACTCCAGTATTTGGAAGAATGAAAAGAGAAAGGATGTTTCCCCAAATGACGGATCTTGGCTTGAAAATAAGGGGCAGGCCATCTAAGACTGAGATTTAAAAAATCTTTACTCAGGTAGTGCTGGAGTCCCCTGTCCTGGAGTACTCTGAAGGCTCAGTTGCTCTGTTCATTCAAAACAGAGATTTCTGAACATTACGGGGATCAAGTTAAGTGGGGACAGGTGCTGAAAAATGGCCCTGAAGTAGATTATCACACGTGATCTTAATGAAAGGCAGAGCAGGCTCGAGGGGCTGTGCCTGGTTCTAGCTCTGATATTGTTGGGCCAGGTGCCTCTGAGTTCAGACATGATGTAATGCAGCTGGAAGGGCTGCAATCATTGTTCAGGAGCTGTGTCAGCAGTTGGAGGAAATTATTGGACTGGCATGTAGAATGCTGCGGGACGTGTTGGTGGTAGAGGTTAATGGATGGGCTGACGATTGGTTGAGGGGGAACTTGCAGTTGCGTTGTGATATTTTGGGAAGAGAGAAGAGTTCAATATCAGGGGTTGCTGAGGAATGGGTGCACAATAGAGAATTGAAAAAGTAAAGCTAGGAATCTGCCCATGTCAGTTTGCCAGTTGTAGTCAGGGATCAGTTGGGGGACGTCTGCCTCGTGTCTCCTAGAACTGAGCTATGTTTGGCATGATCAGCCCACAGTCTGCTTAACCACTCACAGAGCAATGAAAATGCAGGATTAACATCCATAAAAGTGTTGTACATTGCTGGACACCCCTGTGCATATTTGGCACCCTCCAGTAAACCAGAGAGACAGATATCAAGGAATAAAAATTGTAGTCTTCTTGATCCATATGCTAGCTGCATAGTTTTTATTTTTTATATGAATCCGAAAACACAGCACTCCATACAGTGATGTTACACTGTCCAATTTCTGCATTTTCTTTCTGTATCGCCTGCATTACTGAGATTCTGAGATGGCTCTTTGTAGAGCTGTTGGTTCACTGTTACGCTATTGCTATCATATACCCAGCCAAAGATGAGCAGGTGTATTCAAGGCCTGCTGTCATTTCTGGCAGAAAAGTCCCCAAAGACTTGGCAAAAATCAGTCAGTTTAGTGCCTCATTGCTGTTTTCAAGCCATCAACTTCTAAATCAGCACAAACAGGTGAACACATCAACAAGAATCTAAGCCTGCAAAATCTAGTTACTGTAAAAGTGGGAGTCAATAAATCTACTGTTGAGTTGTATCACCGATCTGTCAAGTACAAACCTAATCTCGGGCCACATGGTAAACAGTGAATTGAATTCTGGCCATCAAGACTTCAAGTTCAGCAGTTGATGGAGAAAGACCTTGGAATGATCAGTAATATTGGTGAAACTCATGGTAGTACTGCACCAAGTGCAGCTGTCTCACTGCACCGCAGTCTGGGTTGATTCTGACTTCCAGGTGGTGTCTGTGTGGAGTTTGTATCATTCCTATAGCCTCGTGAATTTCATTTGACTGT
This sequence comes from Mobula hypostoma, assembly GCF_963921235.1. Classification (NCBI taxonomy): domain Eukaryota; kingdom Metazoa; phylum Chordata; class Chondrichthyes; order Myliobatiformes; family Myliobatidae; genus Mobula; species Mobula hypostoma. The sequence goes on from NC_086100.1 coordinate 141,788,928, forward strand.
CTTAGAACCATACAGTACGGAGACAGGTCTTTGGGACCATGCTGTCCAAATATGCTGTGGTTCACTTCAGTATCCCAAAGACTGGAGTAGTTACCAGGGTAAATGAAACATTGAAATCATCTTTATTCCCAGTAAGTGATAATAAAATTGATAGGCTTTAATGAACATACGTGAGTAGTTTACGGGAATATAACTAGGGAATGTAATTGGTAAGATGATTATGATAGCAAACACAGATTCAAAGGGTTAATGTAAGGAAATACATGTCAAAGGAAGGAGAATTGAATGTTGGTTAGAGAAGCCTTGCTTCTGGTTTAAGATGGCACTCGTGAAGCACAGCAACAACTTGCTGGTAGCAAATAAAAGAACTATAAATTACTGTATTGATCACATCTTTTTCTCAGATACAATGACTGCAATCAATAGCTTGTAACTTCCCTTTCAGAGTGGAGTTTTCGAAGTGCCTGAAAGAACTGGCATTTTTGCAGTGTGAACTGAAGTCTCTAATGAGGATGTTAGCAGTGTGGTGTGTATGGGCTGAATTGAGACGATGGGGCCCTGGCCTGAGAGCAGACAATGAGCCAATGTTTGGCCATTGCTGGAGTGGACTTGGAGGTGATTCCATGTGGAAGAACCGAGGCGTGGCAGAGTTAAGGCAGCTGGGTGGGTTCAGGCCTGAGTGTGAGGAAAGACCTAAGGCTTGATTGATTTAAGTGCCAGGCCGAATTGTATAGACAGCTACAGGCCAAATCGAGGCAACAGGGCTCGGACTCAAGAACCTATTATAGCAACAAGGCCCAGGTCCGAGAGCAAGAAATGACCAGAGTTTGGCTGATTTAAGTGCTGAGGCAGATTGAAAATGTCAGGGTATCCCAGCCAGAGGCAAGGGATGCACTGGTTCAGCTTACTGCTCCAGAACGTTTACTCATCTCTGCACTGAACTGAGGCTGAGGCCTGCAACTATTGGGCTCCTGAATCAGATGCAGTGATGGCTGGCTTTGTGTCTGTGGACTCACTTTTGTGAACTTCAGTTCTGAATGTTATTTGCTGATTTTTATTGTTTTTATAATTTTTTTTTTCTGTATGTTGGGTATTCAATTGTCTTTTTTAATGAGTTCTATTGGGTTTCAAATGGTTCCATTTATTATCAGAGAATATTTAGAGTATACAACTTGAAATACTTAGTCTTCGTAGACATCTACGAAAAACAGAACCCAAACACTCTCCCTACCCCGTGAAAGCAACAGCAAAGCATCAATGATTCAACCTCCCCCTCCCCCAACCCAGTTCAGTAAAATAGTGTCAGCAGCCACAAGCACCAAGCAATAGCAAAGCACCCAACAAAAACTATTGTTTACCCAACAACAGGAATTCTGCAGATGCTGGAAATTCAAGCAACATACATCAAAGTTGCTGGTGAACGCAGCAGACCAAGCAGCATCTATAGGAAGAGGCGCAGTCGACATTTCAGGCTGAGACCCTTCGTCAGGACTAACTGAAGGAAGAGTGAGTAAGGGATTTACCCAACAGTTCACCATGCCACACGCTGTCCCTCTCATTTACAAGGGACAGAGAGATGTCACCCATTTCACAAGGAAAGGGGAGACTAACAGTTGCTGTTACAATGTTACAGCCTGCCGTGTCATTTTTTTGTCCTGAGATTCTCCAATTTGAGAATCAACTGCAAACTCTCCCTACCATCAAGAGAAAGATAGAGAGAGAGAGCAATCACGCAACTACAGAGACCTCCACTTGCAGATCCCCCGCAGTGAAATCCTTATGTTCCTTCTCCTGCAATGCCTCAGTCGGCAACGCTGGCGTGGTACTGGTTGTCCACAGGGCCGCACCCTGGAGGCACCATCTTCGTTGCCGCACCTGGAGAATGTTGGAAAACAGCCGGCTGGTGAGCTCCGGCAGCAGGAACTCACCCGCCACAGTTTTGAGTGCCATCGTAGATCAGGGACCTCGACAGAACCCCAGCCACCTTGAAAAGGGAAAAAAGAGACATTAAAGAGAGGAATTTAAGCTGTTTCGACAGATAAACTTGAAGAGACAGGATTTGGCACCATCTTAACTCTGCCCTCATGGGTTTCTTTGTTTTGTGGCTGCCTGTAAGGAGACAAATCTCAAGGTTGTATATAGTATACATAATTAAATGTACTTTGAACTTCAAGTATGAAATAAGGTAAACAAAGATGAGAAAAGTTATGTAATATCTGTGGAGAGAGGAGGAGAGAATGTCTCAGGTTAATAACCATTTATTAGGATTGAGAATAGTCAAAGATAAACATTCTTAAAGTACTAGGAAACTAGGAAGAGAGAAATAAACAAACATGCTTTATGAATGGGTGGAAGACAGGAAACAATAAACAGCAAAAGAGGTGATTATTTCCATTAAACATCATGCATTCACCAGACCTCATCTGGTCTCCATTATTGATCACAGGGTGTGTCCTATCTTGCTGAACTTCTCTATTCAGTCTGCAACTCAAGACCCTGGGTTTCCAATTGCCTGTCACTTTATTTGCCACTCTGACCTTTCCATTCTTAGCCTCCTACATTGCTCCAGTTGGTTGGTTCTTCGTCCATCGTCGACATCGATAAGGACCTCGACACCATTATGATGGTGTCGAGACTAGCGCGTGATATGGATTTAAGTGAGGGAGAGTTGCATAGCGTCAGCCTCACTCTCTCTTCCCACTTCCCATCTGGATCCAGTGGCAAGACAGAGTTGAGATGGCTGGAGATGGGACTAGGCGCAGTGGGTGACCAGGATGTCTTCTGTGTCTTGTCCTACTCTACATGTTACAGTAAACTTCAATGCAAACTAAAGGAACTGTATGTCACAATACTCCCTTATAGGGCCATCATTAAGTTCAACACTTACATTTAACCTACACTATCATTCCTATGTTGCAGCATTCTTTCCAAATTCTTTTTGCATTTACAGTTATCTGTTCTGCATTTTAATGTCCTCATGACTTCTATTACTGTGTATTTCACTCCTTTAATCTTTCAGCCTCTCCCGTCTTCCACCCTATAACAGATATGTTTTTTTTCTTCTTTTCCCTCATCCCACTTTTGTTTTGCATCTTAAAATCATTTTATCTCCAAGCAGATTCTGATTGAGCCAGAAAGTTAGCTCTGTTCACCGCCTGGAGATGCTGCATGGTTTACTGAATATTTACAACAGTTTTTGTTTTAATTCAAATTTCCCATATCTTCATTGTCACTGGATAAAGATAAGATCACAACATTACATTACAAATGAAAAGACAGATTATGGACTGATGCCTAAGCTGTATCTCATAATTAATAAGTGACTTACTTTTAGAGTAGATCATTCGATGAAATTAGTGAAAAATATCTCTTAAATCATTTGTAATTTCAATCATAATTAGATTAAATGAACTGATTGTCGTCCCTTTTTACTGTTCAGTTTATGATATCTTTGTTTATTTTAACAAATAATAATACAATTATGGAATATATAAAAGATAATATGATCGCTTGGAAGGGAAGAATTCGTAAAATCATATAATTGCTATAGTACCCAAAAGGCCATTCAGCCCTTTGAGATTGTGTCAGCATCTAGCAGAGAAATCCTGACTTTCTCATTTCTCCCTCTCCTTCCTTTACAGCTGTACAAATGATTTTTCTCACAACTGCCTCTCTGAGTTTCTTTTCCAACCACGGAGAGCAGTGATTAATCTTGTTTCTGTCATCCCTACATGCAGTGAATTCTGGATCATAATAGTTCTCTATGTAAAGACATTTTCCTTTTATTCCATCTTGTGAAAAATAGACTCAATGTCTTATTCGGAGTAGAGAGCTAGTTGTGTTCTGGGAATTGTCTGTCACTGCCAATGCAAACAGACCAACAGACCTCAGAACTGAACTCTTGTTTCTGAGGGGGTAGAAAGGTCTGTCAATTTCGAGAGCACTATTTCCATGCCACCCACTGATATCCATATGTATTGGAGACCATGATAATAAACCACTATAAATTCCCCCTAATCTTAAGACGCAGAGCTGCAGATGCATTGAGCAATTTTATAAAATGGGCACCGGGAGGTCTCCAAGCTGTTCAGTACACAACTCTGTGGCTTAAAAGTTGATTGCCTAATTTTGGAAATTTCAATTCTTCCTGCTGCTCCTGAATTGCCAGCCTGAATTTGGTTTATAACAGATCTCATATTTAGATTTCTCAGCTGCTCACTGATGCTCCTTCAGCAGTTCAGCACTTGTCATCACTCAAACATTTTCAACAGCAGTTGTACTGCTCCTCACCTGGAACCATAACCATTGAGCTAAACCTAGGACTTAATTGAGCTGCCAGTAGAATTTCAAATCCTCTAATACAATCAGAGTCGTGCTGGTTTCTCACATTAACTCCAGAAAGAGAGCAGCAGAATTCAGCCTTCCTGTAACAAAAAAAAACAAGACCCCCCTCAAAAGAATGAGAAAGTTGAGTAGTTTCTGGCTCCTTTTACATAGAACATGGAACATAGCACAGAAACACACGCTCTCCAAGCTGGGCAAGATGCCAATTTTAAGATATCCCTGATGAAAGGTCTTGGCCCAAAATGTTGACTGTTTATTCTTTGTCATAGATGCTGCCCGAACTATTGAGTCCCTCCAGTATTATGTGTGTGTTGCTTTAGATTTCCAGCATCTGGAGAATCTCATGTTTAAAAAATACCTTCTGTCTCGACTTGAGCCACTTCCTTTCATTCCCTGCATATGTACCTTTGAGGCCCAGTGTTCAGTGATAGGCGGGTCCTGGAGTTGAAGCTGACAAAAATATGGTGTAATTTGTACACACGCTGATACAATCAGGCACATCCATTGACCTCCATATGTATTCAAGTCCATAATAATAGAGTTCACTATAAAGATCCCCTGACTTAAAGCAGCAGAAATCACATTAAGTGATGGGATGCCATCTTATTCCCACTATCTTAATTAGCAGCTATTGCTTAGCCAGGTGGGTGTCCTTAATAATCTAAAGGAAAGCCATGTGGTAGAGTTCTGGTGAAGGGAGTTGAAAAGTCAGAAGTAAATACTGACACTATATGCAGTTTATTAATCAGAATAGATCAGAAGTTTATTAGTCATGACCATGTGGTTACATTTAATTATCTCAATTTTATTGCTGACTATAGGCATTCCGATGGAGGCTAACATTCTCTCCTCTAGGACACTGAGCCTTTGGACCTCATTTTTAGCCCACCAAGAAATACGGAAATATAATCAGAGTGCACCATGCAATTTAGCCAGACAACATTCTTGCCATATTTGAAAACGTGGGCCTCTGCAAAAGCTGTGAGATGAGGGAATATGGTTTAGATTATTAATAGACGCTGTTGCTAACTGAGTAACAGGAGTGTTTGCATTTGAGTAATGTCTGAGCTAAGCTGTAGACTTTGGCATCAACATACTTAGCTGCATGATGTCCTGCCATCATGCCTGAAACCCTTCTCATGGTAATCCTTAAAAATGAAAGACTGTCTCAAGTAATGGTGCAGGAGAAATTTCCTGAAGAATGTTGGTTCACTTTTGCCTCAGATACAATGATGATAACATATACGGAAGTCTTACTGAAGTACCACTGATGTACTGGAATTGAAGAGTAAAGAGTGAAAACTGGTATGGAGATGCCAGTGACTAAGCTATTGGTTTGATGGGATGCTATCAAAAGAAAAATGTGATGCCTGTACTGAAAGGAGCTAAGTAGCTAAAAGAATAAATTTCTCAAAACTAGAGACAGATAGTTAACAAGATCATCAAGATGAGACTGGGACAGTGGTGGAAGTATCAGTGGGAGAACACTTTTAGAACAGTGACCATAATTCTGTAGGTTTCAAGGTAGTTATGAAAAGGGATAAGATTTGTCCTCAGGTTGAGATCCTAAATTGAGTGATGCCTGATTTCAAGAATAGAAGAGAGGACCTGATGAAAGTAGATCAGGAGCAGATACTTACAGGTGAAGTAACATCTAACAAATGGAAGTCTTTTAAAAGTGAGTTAGTAAGATTTCAGAGCTCTATGTTCCATTAAGGATGAAAGGTAAGGTTGGCATGATTAGGAAACTTTGATGGCAATTGGTTTTAAAGTTTGTTCAGGAAACACATAACAGGCATAGGTGCTGGAATTGATTGAGTCTGTTTCTCTGTTGCCCACTCATTTAACCTGTTTATAAATGTAATGCCCTGGTAAAGGTTTTACTGCTAATGTAGGGTATTACTTGTAATCGTCTTTCTGTAGAAGCGGTGTTAGGATTACTGATGGAGGTAAGGGATGTTTAGGAATGTGGCCATCCAGTCAGGAGAGTGGAACGGGGAGAAGGATCTAGAGATGGCTAGGAGAGTGGTTTTGTGACTGACACCGGTTCTGTGACTTTGCCTTTGTTCGGCGGGAGATGAAGAGAGAAGACACTGGAGAGAACCGGTTGTAGGATTTGAACCGGTGGGGAAATGCTATTTGATGGAGCCCAGACGTGGAAATCTGCCGAGTATCAGCGAATATGGTTTTTGGAAGATATGAGCTTCAACCTGTGCACATTTGACTGTTTAATTATAATAGGCTCGTTCGTTTTTCTTTCTTTTCTTTACTCACTCTTTGATTAAGTTAATGTTCACAAATATACTTATTTATAACTGTATTGGGTACGATTTGTTATTTCATGCTGACTGGCTATTGCAGGGCAGTAAATCACACAACATTCACACAAAACAGGGCTTGGGTGGTGAGACATCCCAATCTCATGGAATTGGCGGGACCAAAGTTGTATACACCTTAGATGTATGAAGCTAGAAAAGGTGGGTTTATTACTGCAGAATCCAGTGGCTGTTAGTGAGGAGCTAATGGGCCACATTTCCAGAGACACCCAGTAGAAGGAGGTTTCATGAATCTTAAGGAAATTAAGTATTCTCTTGCCATCTACCTATCTATTGCCAGCAAATTTGATTACAGCACATTCAGTCCCTTCATGCAGCTCATTAATTTAGATTAACAGATGAGGCCTTGCCAGTAATCATTGTGGCATGCATTAGTTACATTTTGCCAATCTAGAACAGACCATTTTATCCTGATTCTATTTTCTGATCATTGTTGTCCATCTATGCACAGTAACCCTGGAAATGTTCACAGTAAGTGATTCTCGTCAGGGAGTCTGTGATTTGTTTGAGTGTTGAGTGATGATTCATTAGAGTGCTAAGGTAATTGCAGTACCAATGCAAGCATACACTAATGGTGATAAGGTAGGAGCTATTGTAGTGAGGCTACCCGTGTCAAAACAGACGATGATGCCATGGTGGATGAGATAGCTTAGTTCTTTAGAAAGAGTATGGTCTCTATCATACTTCTACTACTCATGGAATTACTAAATGCAATGAATCCAGCTCAATCCTGGTCGGGGGGCGGGGGTGCAGTGCAGCTATAATATGCCAATTGTGGCTGAATGCAGCTATGACCAAACTGTGAGCATTGAAAACAATCCAGAGAGAGAAGTCAGAAGTGATGTCTTTCTAACCTTAAAGAAGATCATGCTCATGATAAAGGAGACCACAACTAATGGAATCTGGAACAAAAACTTTCAACTTAATTAACTGAATATTGAATTTTCCTATTTCAGGTAACCCGCAGAAACTCACCTACTCACCTCTTCTCTTTTGTTCATCTTTCCCCTTGCTCCGCCAACCCCACCATGTTCTTCCTCCCCCATCTGGTTCCATAGACACATCATCTGTCCTTAAACTTCCTACATCTCCCATCATCTAGTTCTACCCATCAACTACCAGCCTCTTATTCCACCACCAACCCCCCACCCACATATTGCTATATATTAACAATCTTTCCTCTTCCTTCACAATCCTGATGTAGGATTTTTGCCCAGAATGTCAAAGCACATAAATGCTGTTTGACCCACTGAATTCTTCCAATGTGCTGATTTTTGATCCAGAAATCCAGTATCTACAGAAATGCAAAACCCAGGTGCAAATACAGGCTGTACAAAGTCACAGAAAAGGGGAGTCTTATGAAGATTCTAAGTAAACAATGTCTTAGACAGTGTCCACCACCAATCATGAAAGAATTAGTAAACAAACACCAGGACTGGGAATAGAGATGGGAATGAAGATGGAGGAGCAAGGATCGGCCTCCATTGTACATGGGGTATTTACTGGCATGGAAGATTCAAAATTAAACTTGAGAAGGTTGGGTGGATCAATTGAACAGGTAATGGCGGATCCAAGTGGAGGGGATGAACATCAAGAAAATAGTTTTCTGGAAAGTAATTACCAGTCTCATCTAGTAGTTAGGTTTATTTGATTAAATTCAAGCACTCATGCAAGAGTTATACCGTAAGATAGATGTTCTAGGCCAGTGACTTTGAATTGAAACCAGAGAGTGACAACAGGAATGGAAGAAACAGAGCCCTTTGATTGTTTGCTTAAACCATTTCCTACAAGAGAGCAGTAATATTCTTAGAACTATCTGCATAATTTTTAACAATTCTAAGTCTACATCTCACAAAGATGACTGCCACTACTATTTTTTTGTCCATTAAACACAATGAGAATGTAGAAACAAATTCATTCCAATTCTGGCAATGTATTTACCCATGTTATCTTCCCAATGTTTGGCAATCAGACAATGGAACTATTACACAATAATAAACTGTGTTTTCTATTTGTCTATTTTCTCAATAGATTCCTTAGAATATCCGGATTGAAAATATAGGAGTTGCTCAGGCCTAATGCAATAGTGTATGAATTATTGGTTTAATTTGCAGAAATATCACAGTAGATTATCTGCTCAGTTTATTTAATATTATTTGTTTCTTGTGATATTTTAGAACATCGAACGTAGAACAGCACAGAACATTATGAGTCCTTCAGCCCACAATGTTCTGCCAACCAAAATAAACCTGTACCATGATCAATCTAACCCTTCCCTCCTACTAGCCCATAACCCTCAATCTTCATTATAAGAGTCTTTTATATTGTATCAGCCTCTACCATCATTCCCAGCAGAATGTTCCAGCCACCCAATACTCTTTGTATAAAAACACTTACTCTGATATCGCTCCAAAATTTTCCTCCACTTACCTTACATGGATATCCTTTCATTTGCCTCTTCCTTTGTTTCTTCTTTAAAAAGCCTGAATATTTTTGCGTTGTGCATCTGGTAATAGAAACCAGTCAACCATAAGAATAATAGGAATAATGTGCATTTATCAAGCACATTTAATACCATAAAATATCCCAAGGTTCTCTAGAAATGCAGTTATCAAATTAAAGGAGGAGGAGAAGATGGCAGCGCGATGCAGCGTGCAGTGGCCACTCCGGTGAATGATGTCTGTTATCTGTCAAGTAGGGTGCCGTGCACAATCCTGATTTGATGGAGACAGACATGAGAGCACGGAGGAACATCTGGAGAAACTTCTGAAATGCCTGTTTCGCTGCCACTGCTACTGTGTGACCCGGAATCTCCAGAGGAGAAGGCCCCAAGTCCTCGGCTTTGATTGTTGCTCGGCGGCCGGAGTGGGGTCGAAGTGTTCGGCAGAGGATGGTGCTCGGGAGGCTGTATCAGAGGGGCTGGTTGGAGGCTCGAAGGTTTTAGACGGACTCAGAGCCAGCTGAGGTCGGATGCTTCCAATGCATCGGCAGTTGTTGGCGCCTGGAGGTTTATAGCAGGGAGAGTTTCTCCCTTTTGCCACCTGCTATCGGGAGTCAATCGGAACTTTGAGACTTTTTTTTTACTGTGCCCATGGTCTGCTCTTTATCAAATTATGGTATTGCTTTGCTCTGCTGTAACTATATGTTATAATTATGTGGTTTTGTCAGTGTTAGTCATTGGTTTGTCCTGTTTTTCTTGTGATATCACTCTGGAGGAACATTATACCATTTCTTAATGCATGCATTTCTACATGACAATAAATGAGGACTGAGTGTCCTCATAATCTAACCTAATCTAATCTAATCTAAATTTGACCTAGCACATAGAATTGGGAGTAAAATATTGTTATGGATTGTTAACATACAGCAAACAGAAAGTCGGAATAAGTGGGTCTTTACTGGGCTGGCAGGCAGAGTGTAGTGGAATGTCATGTAGATTTGTGCATGGGCCTCAGCTATTCAAAATATGTATCAATAGTTTCATGATGGAATCAAAACTGGGTGTGATTGTGAGCCATGGGGAGCTTGCAAAGCAGTTTCAGTAAATGGACAAATACTTGTCAGATGTAATATATTGTAGAAAAAAGTCATCTAGGTGTATATCAGTCACACTGAATAAGCATGCAAGTGCTACAAACAATTAAAGCAAATTGTACATTGACCTTCATCAGAGGAGCTTCTGAATACAGGAGGAAGGATGCCTTATAGCCTGAAATTTTGCAGATTACAGCCTGGTACATAATGAAATCTAAACGTGTTTTGATAATTATTTTTAAACCATCATAATTTTCTTACCAAGTCTGATCAATCAGCCTTCCTCCATCTATTGTGAACTGAATTATTGATGAGAAATTAATTCAATGGTTAAGTAAAGCGATGAAGTGTATTATTTCCTATTGAAGAACTCATGTACTCTTGCTCTGGTATGCTAGCTTGAATTTCTCCCCACTATCTTGTTATTTCTTCTCTTATGTGGCACTACTTGAACTTTACCACTTCAACCAAGCTTTTCGTCCTCTCAGTAATTCCTTTCATTTGCCTCAGTGTCAAATTAGAAAAACTATAGGAACAGATGTAGACCATTTTGCTGCATGAAATTACTCTGCCATTCATTCAGATCACGGATTCACTTTTACATAAACTTCATCTTCATGCCCTAATCCCATAATCCTTAATTCAATGAATGCGCCAAATTGTATACATTTTGGTCTAGAATAGGCTCGCTAACTGAATATTTTGTTAATCTCTGTGACAGAAAAATGCTGTTGGATATTTTACTAAGTTAAAGCCCCTGTCTAAATGTAGGTTGTTGCTGATGTTGACGATGTAATCTTAGCTGAAGTAGTTTCGAACTACGTGTCGGATTGCAGAAGCGACCTCCTTTCAGCTGGGTTATTAAATTGAGGCTCTGATTTTCTATCCAAGTGGATGTAGAATATCCTTTGACACTATTTTGAGAGATTTGATAGATTTGTTCAAGTTCATGACTGGATCATGCAGGCTCAATAAGGGGAAGTTGATCTCTTTAGCAGGTAGTTCAAGGGCTAAAGGATCCCGATTTAAAATATTGTTCTGAAGGTGCAAAGGGGATGTGAGGGAAAATAAATGATTACAAAATAGTTGTGGCTGGATTTCTATGTCAATAGGACTGATGTAAACAGAATCACGTTTCAGGAGGAAATTGGATATGGACAAGAGAAAAACAGTTTAGAGTCGCAGAGTCATACTGCATGGAAACTGGCCCTTTGACACAAATGGTTCATGGCAAACAAGGTTCTCATAAAAGCATATCCATTTGCCTACATTTTTGCCCATATCCCTCTAAATCTTTCCTACTCAGGCAGCTGTCCAAATGCTTTTTCAAATATTATTAATGTAGGTGCTTAATCCACTTCCTCTGGCATTCATTCTATCTAGTGACCACCATCTGGATCAGGGATTCTCAACTGGGGCTCAGCAAGAGGTGGCTCGGGTTTCTGTAAGAGATCGTGATTAAAAAAAGTAAATGTCATTTTTTGAACTTCGTGCAGCGTGTGATGTTGGCACTCACAGTGGTGGGCAGTAACTGAGCAGACACGTTAGCAATCTCATTGGAGGTCTCTCAGTACGTTATGGCAGTGTGGTAAGGACCATGTTTATTTGGTTGAGACCATTCTCCATTTTTGACATGAACCAGGGGAGGCTGTTGACAATTAGTGAGCGCTGTATTGCATGGAGGGGATGATGGTAGGCTGATGATTGGTGAGTATCGGAGGGGAGGACAGTAGGCTGATGAGGAGTGTGAAGTGTGTTTTCCAATCATTGAATGGAGTCACCCATTTTTATATTTTATTAATCCCTGTGTTTTATAGACATGTCTGATGGACCAAGGTGACGATTTCTGAATTACAATCTTCTGAGTCATTTCACTGTACTATTGCAATAACAGACACAAAAAAGTCCATCTTTACAATGAAAGCTACTTATTAATGGGTTTTACATGGACTGGTGATCCAAGTTGTCCTAGTCCATTGTGCCTAATCTGTAGCAAACAACTTACAAATGCAGCAATGGCTCCAGCAAAATCGAAAAGACACTTAACTACAAATCACAGCCATATGACGTGTTTCAAAGGTTTCAAAGGTACATTTAATGTCAGAGAAATGTATACAATATGCATCCTGAAATGGTTTTCCTTCACAATCATCCACGAAAACAGAGGTGTGCCCCAAAGAATGAATGGCAGTTAAATGTTAGAACCCCAAAGCCCCTCACTCCTCCCTCCCCCACAAGCAAAAAAGCATCAGCACCCCTCCACCAAGCACTCAAGTGTGCACCAAAACATCAAAAAACTTGCACTATTCCCAAGACTACTTGTTCACCCTGTAATTCAACATACCACAGGCTCTCTCTATCTCTCCTTGATATGGGAAAAAGAGGTGGTCCATTTCACCGTGAGAGGGAAGACATAACAAACAAATCACTGATTTACGATGTTAAAAGTCCATTGCGTTGTTTTTTCCAAGCTCTGTGCCCAAAGAACTCAGGCCTTTGGACACACAGCCAGCAGCCAACTTGCTGCTTTCGATCTTCTATCTCCTACAACACACTGATTCCCTGCAGAGGCTTTGACCACAAGTACACCTGCCTCCAGAGCCATGAAATCCCAGAAATCTGAAGGTGATCTAATCTTCTAGGCCATGTCCTTGGTATCTCAAATAATAGCCATTCATGAGACCCTGAGAGGGGGTCTCAGGGCCCACTCAGAGCCACCTCTTGCTGAGCCAAAGTTAGTGTATAACATCAAGTCAGGGTCAAAATTCTGTAAAAATTACATAAAAATGTAAAAATTCTAATTATTTTAAACAGCTATTGGAATCTCAAAACAGACAGAGTAAAGTTTTTGGTAATAAAATCACAGTCAGTAAAAAAGTCTAGGAATTAAGTTATTTAGTAGCAGAACTTATTACCCAGGAAAGGAAAAGCCACACAGTTGGTGAGGACCTAATAATGCCAGCACGTAAAATTAAAGTAGGTAGAACGTTAGGACAAGACGTAATATGAGAAACTGAAAAGGTTTCACTCTCAAACAGTACGATAAGTTGACGTATTGATGACATGTCACATAATACTGAAGAGGTTTTGTGTGACAACCAAAAACAAATAGCTTCTCAATCCAGGTTTATAAGTCGACAGATATCAGCAATAAATGTCATGTTATATCATTTGTAAAATATGTAAATGATGGTGAAATTCAAGAAAACTTTTTCTGTTACAAAGAGCTGACCAAAACATGCAAAGACCAAGATGTATTTAAAGTTGCTGGTGAACGCAGCAGGCCAGGCAGCATCTCTAGGAAGAGGTGCAGTCGACGTTTCAGGCCGAGACCCTTCGTCAGGACTGCCTGGCCTGCTGCGTTCACCAGCAACTTTTAAGTGTGTTGCTTGAATTTCCAGCATCTGCAGAATTCCTGTTGTTTATATATTTAAAGTTTTGTCTTTATATCTGGGAACAAAAGGTCTGTCTTGGAGGAACTGTGTCAGCATCTATACTGATGGTGTCCCATCAATGGTTGGCTCCATGAGAAGTTTTGTTTCTCTTGTAAAAAAAAAGAAAATCCTGATGTTGTCACAACACATTGCTTTCTTTACGGAGAATTGCTGATGTCAAAAACTTATTTTAGATGACATGAAAAAAGTTCTGAATGGTGCTACAAAAATGGTTAACTTTATTAAACAAAGACCAGTTCACTCAAGAATGTTTAAAAAACTTTGTGAAAACTTGGACAAAGAGCACAGCAGTATCCTGCTACATACAGAAATCCGGTGGCTTAGCAGAGGAAGAGTTCTCAACGTCATATTTGACCAGAAAAGTGAATTGCAGGAGTACTGTCAAGAAAATAGTAGGCCAGATTTTGCTGAGTGCTTCGAAGATGAAGAATGGCTGCAGAAAATATCCTACTTAGAAGCCACTTTTCATTATATGAACCAGTTGAACAAGTTTCTACAAGGCCCTGAACAAAATGTTTTGACTTCAAGTGACAAAATTCTTGGATTTAAAAGGAAACTGAATCTTTGGAAAAATCATGTTGCTAAAGGAAATCTTGAAACATTTCCACTGCTGCTTGGGCTTGAGAGTGAGGAATGATCGGAAAGTCTCAAGTCTTATTGAAAACCACCTGGAAGAACTTCAGAACTCCTCCCTTTCACCACAAGTGTATGACAGGTTGGAGGACGCTTTCTCTGAATCTTCTGCTCAGCCTGAGAACTTGACTTTGAGAGAAAAGGAAGAGCTTTGTGAGGTGCAGTCTGATCATGTGCTCAAGATGAGATTTACTGACCTGCCCCAGAACAAACACTGGATTTCTGTGAAAGAAGAGTATTCTACCGTTCAAAGGAAAGCAATGAATATTTTGCTGCAGTTTTCAACTTCAACCTTTTTCTTGGTTAACAAGCATCAAGAGCAAGGATAGAGATCATCTCATTACAGTTGAAGGTGATATCTCATGTCCGATCCAGAACTGAGTATTTGTGCAGCAAGAAAACAAGCACAGGTTTCACATGCTAGGCCTATATTTGAGCCTGATCATGTAAGAAAACATTTTTTCAAAGTCTTTTATAAAATTTTGTCTTAGGCTGTATTTTCACTCACATTGATCTGGCTCACGGATTTTAGTAACTTTATGATTTAACATTGTCAATAAATTTTCATTGCAACTTTCATTTAAATTAAATGTACCAAGGCTACCTTTAGAAAAATTAAATCCCATTTTGGTTTAAGCCAGTTATTTAACAGAAATTTATTATGTTTGCCTTATGGGTTTTGAAAATTTTTGAAAGGGAAAGGAAGAGATTAATTTCAAGAAAGGTAAGCTAAGTTTGACAACCTGTTTTGTTCAAAAGGTTTGGCTAAAAATTCATTCTTTACTCAAAAGAGCATTGAAAATTACTTTTGGATTATATCTACAACTTACAGATCACGCGAACGTACCGTGAGCTGTAGATATAATAATGAGACCTGAAATTAGTCAAGGGTTCCTCCAGGGCAAAAAGGTTGAGAAAGTCTGCTCTAGGTGAAAGAATTGCCCATGAAGTTCTGATTAAATCTTTCCTCTTTCACCTTAACCCTATGCCCCCTAGTTATTAATTACCCCACCATTTGCAAAAGATTGTGTGTATTGACCTTATGTATGCTCCTCATGATTTGATACCCTTCTGTAAGAAATTACCTCATTCTCTTCTGCTCCAATGGAAAAAAAGTCCCTAACCTGTTCAACCTCTCCTCATAACTCACTCACTCAAGTCCCAGCAACATCCTTGTAAATCTCCTCTGCACGTTTTCCAACTTAATGGCATCTTTCTTATAGCAGGATGATCAAAACTGAATGGAATTTTCAAAATGAAGCCTCACCAACTTCTGTACTACTTCAACATGACATCCCAACTTCTAAACTCAGTGGCCTTACTGACTTAGGCCAGTATGCTAAAAGCCTTTTCAAACACCGTTTCCTTGTGATATCACTTTCAGAGAACCATGTAGATTTGTTCCTTGAACATAGAACAGTACAACACAAGAACACGCCCTTTGGCCCATGATATTGTGCTGAACTAATAAACTTTGTAATTAGATGCCTCACTAAACTAGTCCCTTTTGGCTGCACAAGGTCCCTCCACTCTCTGCATGTTTATGTGCATTTCTTAGAGCCTTGTAAATGCTTGCATATTTTTCTCCACTACCATCTTCGGTAATGCATTCCAGACACCTGTATCGGTGTGGAAGCATATGCCTTGCACATTTCCTTTGAACTTACCATCCCTCACCTTAAAATCACGCCGTCTAGTATTAAATATTTTATTCTAAGACAAAAATGCTGGTTGCCTATTCTATCTAGGCCTTTCATAATCTTATAAACTTCTATCAGGTCTCCTCTCAGCCTCCACTCCTTCATTGAACACATCTAAATTTGCCAAAATCTCATAATCATGCCCTCTAGGCAATATCCTGGCAAACTTTCTTTACACTTTCTCCAAAGCCTCCAAATAGTTCCAATAATAGGGTGACTAGAAATACTCCAGCTGTGGTCTAACCAGAGTTTTCTAAATCTGCAACACAACTTCTTGACTTGGCTTAACATAACTTGATGCATCAGCTAATAATGTCAAGCAGGCCATGCACCCTCCTTACCTCCCTATTAAATTGTGCAGCCTAGGTCCCTCTGTTCTGTAATATTCTGTAGGACCTCACCATTCACTGTCTTCCCAAAATTCAACATTTCACACTTATCTGAATTAAAATCCATTTTCTATTCCTCACCCCATTTATTCAGCTCATCAAGATCCCTCTGTAAGATAACCAACTCCACGGTCAATGACACCGTCTATTTTAGTATCAATTTGCAGACTCTGGGAACAAAGGGGATAGATATAAAACAGACTGAATTGCTTAACACAAGGCCAGAAAAGATTTGCTCAACTACATTACCTCTTCTGTGCCACGATAATTATATGATCTTGTTTGTGATGTTTGTATGACTGCTTTTTGCGATGCAAATGAACTTTCAGGTTTGTCAACTTTGTTGAATAAGCTCTGAAGTAATTTTTAAAAATTCCTTATAATATGGAGATAATTATGTAAACATACAGTGCCGATAAAAGGTATTCACCCCATCCCCCCAGAAGTTTTCATGTCTTACTGTTTTACAACATTGAATCACAATGGATTTAATTTGGTTTTTTTGACACTGATCAACAGAAGAAGACTCGTTTGTGTCCAAGTGAAAGCAGATCTCTACAAAGATCTCGACACAATCTCTGCACTTTCTTCTTGGTAGTTATGATGTGGAGCAGACTTGATGGATGGAATGGCCTAATTATGCTCATATCCTTTGTGGTTTTATGATGCAGGTCTGGAAGATATTGTTAAGTATGTTTGTTGCACCTAGCCGAAGCCCACAATTTATTAGTAATGGAGGGAGTAGGACATTTAACTTAATGGGGATTCACAATTAACTCAGCCTTGATGGTGTTGAGAGCTAGAGTAACTGTGCCTATCTCGGCAAGTAAGAAAATTCCATGACACCCCTGAGCTGAATGTTGTCACAGTTGGTGGTGAATCTTGCTCTTTTAACTTTTAACCAAAACCTGATTTTTCACTTCAACACTGCAGTTATGAAATCATGCGCATTTTTCACGTGTGGAGCTTACTTAAGTATTTAAATGAAACAAATCATGCGGAGTCAGACATTAATGGTCAGCAGATGTAATTTCTAAATTGCCCCGGTAAATTAAATGCTGTTTCATAACTTATAAGTGTGCTGGCAAGCAATAGATTATAATGATTATAAATATGATGAAATGCGGAAACAGAATTTCTCACATTGAATCTGCAATTAGCTTCCATTAAAAAGAAATCTTTTGATTTGTTTTAATTGGTTGTTCATGCATTCAGGAAGATCAAGCATATCAATGCTGTAACTGTAAGAACAATGGGTGACATGATGATGATTATATTGCACATAATTCAGAATACTTGATATAGAACATAGAAATCTACAGCACGTTATAGGCCCTTCAGCCCACAATGTTGTGCCGACCATGCAACCCATTCTAGAAACTGCTTAGAATTTCCATAGTACATTGCCCTCTATTTTTCTAAGCTCCATGTACCTATCTAAGAGGCTCTTAAAAGACCCTATTGTATCTGCCTCCACTGCAGCTGCCCGCAGTGTATTCCATGCACCCACCACTCTCTGTATGAAAAGCTTACCCCTGATACCTATTTCAAAGCAACTTAAAACTATGTCCCTTCGAGTTAGCCATTTCAGCCCTAGGAAAAAGCCTCTGGCTATCAACAAGATCAATGCCCCTCATCATTTTATACACCTCTATCAGGTCACTTCTCATCCTCTGTCGCTCCAAGGAGAAGAGGCCAAGTTCACTCAACTTATTCTCATAGGGCAAGCTCCCCAATCCAGGCAACATCCTTGTAAATCTCCTCTGCACTCTCTCTATAGTATTCATATGGTCTGTTTGAAAAAGCAGTGAAGTTGATAAGAGGCAAAATTGACAAAATTGTCCCAAAAGAAAATAAATATATAACAGAGAAAATAAACCAGTAAAACATTGATATACTAAGCCCCTTCATATTAAACTATCATACATTGTTAAGGAGTACTGAGAAATAAAGAAATCATAATCTTGGATTAAATTATGTATCTGGCTGTAACCAGAGAATTACCAGCTATGGCTTTTTTTTCCTGTATCATTACTCTTGTGTCCCTGGGATTTATCCTTGGCTCCCCTCTATTTCCCATGTATATCCTGCATTCACAAACATGAACAAAGAACCAGGCAACAATTTTCTTTATGTCTGATGATAACATGCAGCACCACCTCACTAATACCACTCTTGAACTCTAAATTTTCAGGTTAGCTGCCTAACATCTAGTCCTGGATGAACAGAAATTTCTTTTGACATAATATCAGGAAAACTGAAGCTATTGCTTTTCTTTTGCTTCACAACTCCTGCCAGACTCAATCCTTCACACGATAAATGAAACTGAACCACACTGTTTGTTGCCTTGGTGTCACTTTGAATCCTGAGATGAGCTTTCAATCATATTCTTGTTATCTGTGAGGCTGCTTTGTTCCCATTGCTGAAGCATGCTCTGACACAATCCAGGCTCTACCCATCTGCTGCTGAAAACACTAAATATTTTTTTCCCCCATTTGATAACACCAACACACCACATGCCTGCCTCTGTTATTGGCATAATATCAGATGGCGACAGGGTGGCATACAGGAGTGAGATAGATCAGCTAGTTGAGTGGTGTCACAACAACAACCTCGCATTCAACATCAGCATAACCAAAGAAATGACTGTGGACTTCAGGTAGGGTGAGTAGAGAGAACACACTCCAGTCCTCATTAAGGGGTCAGCAGTGGAAAGGGTGAGCAGCTTCAAGTTCCTGGGCATTGACGTATCAGAAAATCTATCCTTGGTCCAACACATGAACTCAATCCTGAAGATCACATGCCAGTGGCTATACTTCATTAGGAGCTTGAGAAGATTTGGTATGTCAGCAAAGGCGGCAAAATTTTGCAGACGGTCGATGAAGAGCAATCTGACTGCTTGCATCACAGTCTGATGGAGAGGCTCTAGAGCTTGTAGACAACCAGCTCCATCACGGTACAACCCTCCCTGCTATCAAAGATTTCTTCAAGAGGCAGTTCCTCAAGAAGTTGGCTTCCATCATTAAGAACAAGCTCGCTTCACATTCATACCATTAGGGAGGAGGTAAAGGAGCCTGAAGACCCATACTCAACGTTTTAAATAGAGTTTCTTCCTTTCCATCATCAGATTTCAGAATGGTCCATGAACCAATGAACACTACCCCATTATTTGTTTTTTGCACTCATTATTTATTTTGTAACTTATAGTAATTTTATGTCTTGCACTATTATGCTGCCCCAAAACAACACATTTCTCGACACATGCCAGATTATCCGATTCTGAATCTGATTCATTCCATTGTCTGGGAGGCTGATGTCAGCTAAATTTTTAAATATAGGACATAGAATATTAAACAGTACAACACAGGGTAGGCCCTTCAGCCCATGGTGTTGTGTTGAACTAATTTAACCAATTGAGTTCTTCTTCCCTGCACATTGACCATATCCTTCCCTTCTCTATATATTCATGTGCCATTCAATGACTTTGCTGACCTGAGTTAAGTAATGCCTCAGCTTTAAAGTTCTTGCCCTTCTTTTTGCATTCTTCCCATTCCTAGCTCTGTAATCTCCTTAAGCTCTGTAATTCTTTCTCCAAACTTGTCTGCTTCGACTTGCCACACACCCTACCTCCTTTAAGAAGATATATAAAATCTATCTCTTTGGCCAAGCATTACATTACTTGCCCTGAAACCTCAACATCAAGCTAGACATTAGTTTCTTTTTAATAATATTTCTGGGAAGCTTCTTAAGAAATATTGTTACATTAAAGAAGATATAAATAAAGTTAGACCATAAGAGCGTAGGACATAGGAGCAGAATTAGGCTATTCACCCCATCAAGTCTGCTCCATCTCTCCATCATGGCTGATTTATTATCCCTCTCAACCCCATTTTCCTGCCTTCTCCCCGCAGCCTTTGATGTCCTGATTAATCAAGAACCTATCAAACTCTACTGTAAATGTACCCATTGACTTGACCTGCACAGCCGTCGATGGCAATTATAGTTGTAAGCTCTACAATTATAATTGCCATACAATTATAATACAAGTTTAATTATAGTTGTTATTTTAGTCCATATTACTGTGAAGTGCAATTGGTGAGGTGAGGAAAGATTGATTTTGTTGTGTCCCTTCAATAACCTGATCTTGTGATTGTGAGAAGGAAAGCCCTAAGAGGCTGACAGGTTCCTTCTTCATACTAGCAGGTCTGTGGCCAATTTGTAATTATAGTCACAGCCTTCGGCCTCCCTTGTCAGAAAAAGAGAAAGGACATTTCAAGAGAATGTGCTAAACACTTCCACTTTTCATTTGAGGGGAAAGGTATCAGATGCCAACCCGATGCAATATAGACTTGATATTGGCTGTGTGAAAAAGCAGTTTGAAGAGAAGCCACCTAATGTCTGAGTATTGCTGAGGAGATTCAGTCTGTGATGACACAAACTCAGCCCCTGCGCAGCAAGCTTGTCTTCTACCCCCATGGCTAACATATCCCTATTCAAAGAGGTTTGCAGGAGTCCAGCAGACTGTCCTCGAACTGATTACTTGGTTTGCTTGGTTGCAGTTGTCAGCATTGTTTCTGTGGGATGTGAAGTTACAGTACTCTCAAGATGACAGCACACATTCTCCTTCTCGCAACACACTAGCCAACCTGGAATTCTGACACTCATTCCAAATGGTGCAGTCTGCAACTAAGATTTTGGGTTCTCCTCCAAGACTCTCTATAAGTTCCTCTGCTAAAAGTTAGCAAACTTCCACAAACCATGTTTTGAATACTTGAGTACCACTGAAGGCAGGCCAAGGAATATTGAAAGCAGGAACTAAGGATCTCTATTCAGGGCCCCAAACAGTCCATCCAGGTGAGGCAACACTGCTGGGGTCACCTATTGTGTCCAGTGCTCCCAATGTGGCTTCCACTACACTGGTGAGACCCGTTGTAAATTGGGGGTTCGCTTCATCGAGCACCTCCGCACCTTCTGCCACAAGCAGGACTTCCCAGTGGCCAAATATTTTAATTCCAATTTCTATTCTCATTCTCACATGCCGGTCGATGGCCTCCACTTGTGCTAAGATGAGGCCACTCACAGGGTGGATGAGCAATATTTTATATTCCATCTAGGTACCCTCCAACCTGATGGCATGAATGTTGATTTCATTATAGAAGAGGAGAGTGAAAGGTAAACAAATGTCCTCCAGCTCATTCTTTTATTCTCCGCTCTGACCTTTCACTTATTCCCACCTGCCTATTACTTCCTCTGGGTCCCCTCTGCCTTCTTTTTCTCCTATTGTCCACTCTCCTCTTCTATCAGATTCCTTCTTCTCCAGCCCTTGACATTTCCCACCTATCTGGCTTCACCTATCACCTTCAAGCTAGCCTCTTTCCTTTCATCCCATCACTTAATTCTGGCATCTCCCGGCTTCCTTCTCAGTGCTACAGTAGGGTCTCAGCACAAAACATTGACTATCTATTCATTTCCATAGATGCTGCCTGATCTGCTGAATTCCTCCAGTATTTTGTTTGGGTTTAATGGGCTTACTAATGCACTGAGAGATCATTTAGTTTGTGGAATCTTACAAGAAAGGATTGCATGGGGAGGGAAAAAAGTCAAAAAGTCATGTTGCAGTTGCAGAAAGAGCATTAATCTGAATGCTGTTAATGAAAAATCAGAAGACGATGAGGGTGGCACAGAACTGAGTAGCCTTAAGATTTACAATGTGAAAACTAATGATAGGCAAGTAATGTGGCTTACACCAGAAGTGAACAATAAATTAATTAAAATGGAATTGGACACTGGCTCAGTTGTTTCTGTCATTCCACAAAATGAGTTTGAACCCCATTTCAAAGATATCAAACTGAAGCTTGCAAATATCCAACTAAGTACTTATACTGGAGAAAAGATAACTCCTGTGGGAATGACATTTATAACAGTGAAATATAACAACCAACAAGCCACATTGGGCTTGTATGTGGTAAACATCGCCAACATTGTAGGGTGTGATTGGCTGAGACAACTACAAGTTAATTGAACATTCATCTGCCATTGAATGTCATATTCCCTGAAATAAAGTCAACTGAAAGTGAATTAAGAAAGGTACTACATGTTGCCATATCTGTCTCCATATTGTACACCATGAACTGTTTCCCAGAGTGGCAAAAAAATGTTGCTGCCAACCTCTATGCCTCTGATTGAAAAACATATTGGACTGAGGAAGTGCCATGCTGCTCAGAGATGGAAGTTGTGGTCTGACTATAACAGTTTTTCTTTTAGGTTACATATCCGAGAAACCTCCTGATATGTTAATCAGGGAGTTACTTGTGAACTGTCGTTTGGTTTTAAGCCGGAAGAGAGTTCAAGGAGCTTCAGAAAAGTCGCAAGCATTTGGCTTTTGTGAGTATAAAGAATCAGAAACTACTCTGTGTGCATTAAGGTTATAGCTTGAACTTCAAGTGGTAGACAAAATCTGTTTGTATAAGTGGATGCAAAGGCTAAAGCCCAGCTGGATGAATAGAATAGCAAGAAGAAAGGAGTGAATAGGGATATGATAAAAGGGAACTCAGCAGATGATATTGTGGAAGATGAAACCAATAGGAGAGATCAAATTATAAAGGGAGTAATAGAAGAATTAATAAAAAAAACTCCAGTGAACTAAATGTACTTTCCCAAGATCCACATCCTAGAATGAAGAAGAAGAAAAAGAAAAAGTGCGTGAATGAGTGTGTGAGTGAGATCGGGACCACGATAGGGGTTGCGAGTAAACCAAGGATAAGGAAAGGTAGCGCAACCAAAAAAGCGATTAAGAGCATGATACAAAGAGAAAGAAACCAGCACCAAGAAAGAAGCAAGGATTGAAGTAGATCCAGAGAGAAAAGCCAAGAAAGGGACAAGAAAGGTGTCCAGAGCTAGCTGTCAGAACCACTTCCTGCATCTCAAAATCAACTCCTACAACCACCATGGAGAAGGTCCCAGAACCTGAGGTTGGTTCAGACCCACAGTCTCACCTGCAAAGCAGAGAGATCTGCCTTGTCAGTGGAGGTGCATTCTACAAGGAGTTGGAGTTAATAGCTAAGCAGAGGGTATGGTGTATTTAATATTTCAGTCATATTTGAGTAATATTGTAAATATATTGTTTGATTAAATATTCTCTGAAGTCTAAGTAATTCATTACGAGGTATATGAACTTTCTACAGAGGCACAATTGAGAGCATCCTGACTACTGTATCACTGTCTGGTATGGGAATTGTACCTTCCTTAATTACAGGATTCTGCAGATAGTGGTGCAGACAGGCCAGTGCATCTGTAGTTGTGAACTTCCCATGCTTCAGGACATTTACAAGAACAGGCGTGTAAAAAGGGCCCATAGGATCATTGGGGGCTCAAGCCATCCCAACCACAATCTATTCTAGCTGCTACCATCCGGGAAGTGGTATTGCAGCATAAAAGCCAGGACCAACAGGCTCTGGGACAGCATCTTCCACCAGGCCATCAAACTGATGAACTCACGCTGATTTGAGTGTACTCTATATTGCATTGACTGTTCTATTTATTATAGTTATAAATTACAGTGATTGCACATTGCACATTTAGATGGAGACGTTACGTAAAGATTTTTACTTCTCACGTAGGTGAAGGATGTAAGAAATAAAATCAATTCAATTCAAGATGTAAAAGTACATGCATGGCTTATGTCATCACACTACCACATCATACACGCATGTCTTGCTTAAAGTAAAAACAAACTAAGACCTGTTCTCCTTGACTTCCATATTTTTCTTGCAATTAATTTTATGTTTTGGAGTTACAAATTATAGTTCATCGCCTTCTACTTCATAATTCACAATACTACCAGGTTTTGAATCAGCAATTGTTGGATTGAATTAATCATTTTGCCGAGCCGATCCATGTGCATTTGTGAATTGGATTCCATTTTAGAAGCCAATGTAAGTGTGTGCTCTCTTGGTATCTCACAAGTGGCAGTGTATTGTTTTATGTTGGTAAAACATACTGAACATAGTAAAACAATTATTTGTTTTAATGCTTTGGGCTTCTGCAATGGCCTTTGTTAGTAGGTTTGGATTGGATTATCTGCAACCATTTTTTTTAAAAGAAGAGGAAGCTGAAGAAATGTTCTGTGCCATAATCAAGTTCCACCATCCTGCTTCATTGTAAATGATCATACATCTATTTCTGGTATTCCTCTAACAAAGAATATGAATACCACACTTCAATTTATGCAGGGGGGATTCAGTATGGATAATTTAAGGTCTAGGCGTAATTCCACAATGTAATTGCACATAGATCTCATCTTGAATTTCACAAAGCCAGCTGCTGCGATCATAATTTGGTTAAAGCAGTTTTAAAACAGATGGCTAGAGTAATTTCTCTGAAAAATACTGACCTGAGTGAACACAGTGCCCTGTTCTCTTCATTTCATAATCGACTTTGATGGGAGAGTAGAAAAATGAAGTACGCCCTCCTTTGAAACTGTAACGAATTACAAGACTTAGGAGAGAGAGAGGGGAAGAATCCATTCGAAGCTTATCAGGAGTACTGGATGTGGTCACATTAATCTTTGGTATTGTAGAAAGGTGCTTTAAGGATGTAAACCCTTGTGTAAATATAGTTTTGGAATGAACTGCCCTCAGTGAAAACACATTATTCAAAATTGTTCAAGATGATCTTCTAGATTATCCCACAAGTCTAAAATAGAGCCAGGGAGGCTCCAGGCAGTGACATATTATACAGGATGTTTATCAACATTTTTTGTGTTAGAATTTCTGTCAAAATAACATTTAATTAGAACTGCAATATTTGAATGTTATTAATTTACTCCAGGAAAGCCTGCCTTCCATCAGCCTGATAGATTGTAAGTCAGAATAACATTAATGTTCAAGGGTTGATTAAGCTTTCAGTCTCAAGCTAGTGTCATGACTTTCGAGATAGAATTAAAGGATCTTAGATGAGCAACATTTCTGTGCTATGAGTTGCAAACTGAACACAGCGAGTTTCAGCAAAGTGAAATTAGTTTACCAGCATAACTGTCAACATTGTTCTTTTCTTCTTTTTATGTATGTGACTATTTTGAATGTGAGTCTGGTTTAGATATAATATTCTATAATTACATGCAACTGATCTTCCATTGCAGACCCATGGCTTTGAAACTGTTAAAGGTCAGAATGAGTTGATCCAAATTGCATTAACTGGTTTTAATTAAAAAGTAAAAAAATAACAAATTTTATTTTGTGGGGGGTTCTAGCAATGAACTTGGACAGCTGAGCATGTTTTGTTTTGCAAGCATTTCTCTGTGCCTTAAATTTGAAAACTAGAAACCGGCAGCAAACAAAAAAAACACTTTGCTGGAAGAAATCAGCAGGTTGAGCAGCGTCTGTGGAAGGAAAAGATATACACAGATTTTCAGGCTGAGATCCTGTCTTGGGAATAAGAGAATAAATTTTGGATAGACAGAGATTGTTTAGAGATAGTCAACATGGCTTTGTGTATTCTAGGTCATGTGTAGTCAATCTTATAGAGCTTTCTGAGGAAGTTGCCAGGAAAGATGATAAAGGAAAGGCAGTGGATGTTGTCTACATGGATGAGAACATAGGAGAACGAGGAGAGATTTGACAGAGGTGTGCAAAATTATGCAGAGTATAGTAAGGGTAAATGCAAGGAGGCTTTTCCACTGAGGTTGGGTGAGACTGGAACTAGAGGTATTGGTTAGGGGGAAAGGTGAAAAGTTTAAGGGGAACATAAGGTGACACTTGTTCAATCAGAGGTTTGTGAGAATTCAGAATGAGCTGCCAGTGGAAGTGGTGGATGCAGGCTCAATTTCAACATTTAAGAGAAATTTGGATGGGTACATGAATAGGATTGGGTTAGAGGGCTGTCATCCAGATGCAGGTTGATGAGACTAGGCAGAATAATAGTTCAGCATGGACTAGACATTCCAAAGGGCCTGTTTCTGTGCTGTAGTGTTCTATGACTAAGATAAAGAGGAAGGATTTGCTATTACATCATTGTATGAGGGGAGTCGAATAGAAGCTGGTAGATGACAGGTAGATCCAGAGGATGATGGGCAGATGGAAGAGTGGGGAGAAGGGTAGTCTATAAGGAAATGATTCCACTTTGTCAAATTTTGTATCTCTCTTGCACAGATCTCCCTTCACCTTCACGTGGTTTGGTACAATATGGAAAATTATGCAAATTACATAAAATTAACTCATTATAAGGATAAACATTAATTTCAATAAAGTAACACATATTAACTTAAGTGCTCTTTCTTATTTGATACTTCCCTTTAAGAATGGGTATACAAAAATTTTAACTTGTCTGTGTTTGGTGTGGGGAGAATTTCGAAGGATTTCTTCCAACATTTAGTATGAGCAGAAAGGTGGCCATTAATGTGATTCATACCACTTTCTTCTGGTTTTTAATAGTTCTTCCAGAAAATATGCCAGAAGAGCAGATAGTCCCTACAGACATAGAGCATTCTAATAGATAAGCACATAGAAAAGATCCTTGCATCCACAGACATGTAAGTAACCTGCAATGGATCACAAATCTGCCCGAGCACACAATCCAGTTTAAATATTCTTTTTTGCAGGCAATGATGGCACTTTGTTTTCATTTACAATTACAAAAAAGAGAAAGACATAGTAACCTAACAGCCAGCTAAGTTTTTTTTGAAGTGTGGTAATAGTTTAATGTGACGAAGCAAAAATCTATTTCTACATAGTAATCTCTCAACAAAGAGCAAGGTTACAAAGACCAGATAATGTTAAATGGGAGACAGTGTCACACTGTTTTGGGTGCTGTGCTTCGGAAGAGATGATAAACAGTTTACACTTTCAAATGGATGAAGTATTTCTTACAAAAGGAAGATCAGGGTTATACTTGGTCTCATGTTTATGGCACACTCTCAGCCTGCTTCTGTATCCTTAAGTCTCTGAAATCAGATTATCACAGGGCCTTTTAAAAGGTAAACCAATTGATCCAACCATTACATAACAGACAGCTGAGCTGATGTCATGTCTTGTGTATTATCACTCAAAATAAAGTTGTTCTTGCTTTTGAAGTGTGTATACTGCTCTCTGTTCCAAAAGGTTAGTCAGTCCTGCACAGAACAATCAGCCCAACTCCAAATCTGTGCAGAATTTTGAAGTTTCAATTTACTTTTAAAGGTTGCTTCTCAACCTTTGAGCTCAGTGCTTTTGTCACTGAACGATAATTAAATGACCTTAGCTTAGTTCAACATGAAACTCTGCCAGACAATTTTAAACCAAGAAGTTTTTTAAATTTTTGTGTACCTTCTTGGTCTTGGAGTAGGGTGGGCTGGTGGGGGTTCAGGGACTGATAGTGCGTGGAGGAAGAAGGATGGTCACACCTGCTATTCAGGTCTTTGCCTGCTCCATTTTGACAATTCTCTTCAGAACAATTTCCTCCTTGCCTAAAACTACACACCACAAATTCCAAGGCTACCAGCTCAAAAACTCTGAGGGCAGATGAGGAGTACCCAACTGGTGAGCTCTGAAGATGAGCTCTCTGAGCCATGCACATTCATATTGTGCAGTACTTCTGTTGATTCCTATTTGCATCCGTGGACACAACAGATTAGTTTTCAGCAGAGATTACCTTCCATTTTATTAACCTTGTTGTGGGAGGCAACAAAGCATTAAATGAACTCACCATATGGACCACGGTACACAGTATAAAAGATTAAAGAATCCTGCCAATTACTTGGCATTCATCCTGTAAGAAAATACAGTGATGGTGGCCAAACCTTCTGTTTTTCAGTTATTATGAAACAGTTTGGTCAATTAGGCTGTTAAATTCTTTAGCGGCGTATCAGCATGTTGCATTTGAGGGATTGCTTTTTGTGCTCATTGGGCCATAGATAATAATTTTTCTAACAATGGGAAGAATTGTTTGCAAGGGTTAAGACCAGTCAGCACAGAGCACTTTTGTTCATACTTGCAATTATCCCTGAACAATTGACACATTATTATGAAACAGAAGTTTCACCAGCTATACTGTGGAACTGGGGAAAGACTTCAACAAGGTTGACGGTTGCGGAAGGCCAGAGGGAAGGACAGGGGATAAGAGATGGAATGACATTGGAAGTGTAGAATAACAGCTTTCCTTTAAAGTGATTCACATGGCAATGAAATCAATCTCCTTGTAATATTCTCATCTTGGGTCTGTTTCGCACAGCACTCATGTGGTTACACCCTGCCCTCAGTTGTATCGGTGGGTTCACATTTCATTCTCAGGGTCTACTTTAATACAAAGCAGTTTAGTAAACTTGAGCCACTTTGATCTTAAATGCTCATTTTTGAGACACTGGAGGAGCATTTTAACTAGTGACAGGTTATCACATGCACAATAACATAATTACACCTCAGCAGCAAGCTCAGGTAACAGTGGTATTAAAGTACTTTCAAAGACTTTACCTTTCCAGCTGTTACGTACCCCGTAACTGGGTTGCCAAACCAGCAGAAATGGATCACTCAGTTGGAGTCTGGATTACTAGAACTAAGAAAGTTTTATTAAAGAAACAAGCAACACAGTACTCTAATCAAAAGGATAACGAATGCAACAGTTCAGCAATGATAAACATACATGTACACAGAATTCGGATAACAGGATCAATCAAGCTCTATCGTTGTCTAGGGGTAAATGACCAATTTCAAAGTGACACAAAGTTCAGTTCAATTTAGTTCAGTTCAGTTCGCAGACAGTGGCGGGAAAGAGAGAGAGAGCAAAAATGAGTGAATATTCAAACGGCTTCCAGACACAGACCTTCGCAGTCAGCTGTCGGGTGAGTCCTTTGTGATGTCATCTGAGGTCACCGACCGTGACCCCTCTGTTTCCAGATACGATCGTTTCCCTGCGCTGAACCTGGCACACATGCAAGGGTGGACACACACCAGGTTCCCGCCGATCGTGCCTTTCCACCCTGTGCGTTTATGGCCCGATACTTCCCACCGACTTGTGAGAGAGGCACCGCTTCCAAGGTCTTGTTACCTCGGGTGTCGTGTGTGTCCTGCCTTAGCAAACCTATCCCTTTTTATCCCCCTGCTGGGGTATCGCCTGTCCATCACTTCAAACAGTTCAGGGTTCAAAGGGGGAACTGCTCTTGACAGCTCTCCTTCCTTCATTAACATCTCCACATGCTGCTCCATTGTTTTCCTTATCTCTCTCTCTCTCCTGAAGACAGGTGGCAGACCAACTGCTGATTCCACAGGACAGCTAACATCTTAATCTATGTGTATTCTTGTCACACTTCCCCCACTTTAAGGATTTTTACCGGGGGGTAAAATTTACAAACATGAATACATTATTTGATACACACAAATATACATCGTTATCAGCTATTTGGCTAATACAGCGAATTTGAAGTTGTCAACACCTGACAGACAGTCAGCCATCACATTTCCTGTTCCTTTTATATGTTATTAATAATCCCTTAGACCAGGCTCCAACTTAGCAAACTTCATAGTGGCCAAAAACACTGATGAATTGCGATCAATGTAACCTCTCATTTGGTTTTGTCCCGGACCACAATAACAAGGGTCGTCCCATTCCGACTTAGTTTTCTTTCGCAAGGGCTTAGTAGGAGGGGGAGGGGTAGTGACTACAGAGTTATTGCAAAACTTCCTACAGTACCTCACCATCTTCAAGAGCCTTCTGAGGGCCCTCTTGTCTGTTGGGGTTGGGAGGTCAGCGATAGCCTGAACTGTAACTTGCATCACTGCCAGCTGCCCCTGTGTCACCACAATTCCCAGGTAAGTGACCTCCGTGTGGCCAAACTCATTTTTTTCAAGGTTCACTATCAAGCTGGCTTCAGCCAGCCGTATTAAATTGCCAGTACACACCTCTGTGTTCGTCAGCCCTTTAGTCACTGAATTACTCATTCTATATGAGTGTTGCTTGCTAGGCTAACCTAGTGTAACAGACACCACCCAACATCCCAGTTCTTTGCATCGCCTCAGGACAACCAAACACACGGGTGCAAGTCGTTTAATTACTTCTCCTAACGAGTCGCTTTGTTCGGGGATTAAGGGAGAGACCTTATCAGCAGACCTGGCCAAAACAATAGCCTTCTCCCATCTGGTCGATACCATACTCATCTTTTCAAAATGTTTTTTTTCTCTTATCGGGGGGACCCTAGCTTCATTGATTTCCGCGCTAACACCGACTAGGTTTGTTAGCATATCAAAAGCCTGTGACCGTCTCAGTTCGCGTCGGTCATAATCAATAACATCCTTCCCACTGGGCAGCTGGTAAACCTCTTTCATGATTCCACCAACTGTTTCCTCCAGCATCGCAAAATGTCCACCGGGGGGTACCTTGGGGGCCAGGTTAAAAACCTGATTCCCATAACTCTTTTGCACCACCCCCCATTCCTCATCTGCGGGCACGGTACTTGGTCTCCCTTGCTTCCTTAGCACTTCCTGCTCCACACAATAGCCTACTAGTTCCCTTGTTAAGTCTGTGTCAGAGAGAGCTGTCTCTGCCAAAACCATCAGCCCCTCGTCTCGCTTCTGCGTCTGCACAAATTCTTTCCTAGCTAATGCTACGTCTGTCCCAGCTCCCTCACTACCTCTTGCCTCACTACACTCTTTCTTTTCACTTTCTACCCCCTTCTCGTACAAGGCTGGCAGAAACGTCTCAGCTAAATTTACTACCGCGGTCCCGTGATGAACCTGTGAGTCCATGGGCGGGGCCTCAATGCTGGCAGGCTGACCTGTCAATCTCACGACTGAGAACACGATTCCCCCGGCGACGTCATTACCGAGCAAGACTTCCACGCCTTTCATCGGTAATACGGACCTCACCCCGATCGTGACTAGTCCAGAGACCAGGTTGCTCTGTAAGTGTATCTGGTGCAAAGGGACTGTCTCTGTCCCTTCTCCAATACCTTTGACCTTGACGTCCCCAGTCTGGGTCTCTGAGCTAAACTCTAATACACTCTTCAGTATTAGTGACCGACACGCTCCCGTGTCTCTCCAGATCCGCACTGGAACTGGTTTTAACCCCTCCTTCACCGACACCAATCCGGCCGAGATAAACTTCTCGCGCCCTTCCTGAACTTTGGCAGACCTGTCCTCTCCTAGCGGTTCGTTTACCAGCTCGATACAGCCATTCAAAATTGCCATTTTTCCTTTTCCCGTCTCCTTCTTTGGGGCAAAGCACCTGGATGCAAAGTGTCCGACTTTCCCGCAATTATAACAGATGACCCCAGGAGACTTCCTGCCAGACTGCTCCCAGCCTACCTTATCCTTCTCACTAGTCCCCGGCTTACTTTCTGACTTTTCCGGCGGACTCTCCCCGCAGTCCTGACTACCCTTCTGGTAGCCTTTACTCGGGGCAAACTTCATTTTATGCGTCAATGCATACTCATCCGCTAACTTAGCAGTTGCAGCTAACGTGGCTGCCTCTTTCTCATCGAGGTAGGGTCTCATACCCTCAGGGACACAACCTTTAAATTGCTCAATCAGGATCAGCTGTAGCAGTCTGTCATAATCCCCCTCTACCCCCTTCGAGGCGCACCAACGCTCACAATATGTCTGCATCTCACGGGCAAACTCCAAATACATGCGGTCCCACTGCTTCCTCGCATTCCAGTACCTCTGCCGGTATGCCTCCGGGACCAACTCATAAATCCTGAGGATGGCCTCTTTCACCACCTCATACCTCTGGGCATCTTCCGCAGCCAAAGCAGAGTAAGCTTCTTGTGCTTTCCCTTTCAGTACACTCTGAAGCAAAACAACCCACTTATTCCTCGGCCAGTCCTGACTTATAGCAACTTTTTCGAAATGGAGAATGTACCGATCCATGTCGGTATCGTCAAATGGGGGAACCAGCCTAACCTCCTGGGTTGCCCGGAACCCTCCACCTTGGTTCGGCACGAGTTCCTGCTCTGCCCTTATCTTTAACTTCTCCAGCTCGAATTCCCTTTCCCTCTGTTTCTCCTCTCATTCCCACTGTCTCTCTCTCTCCCTCTCTCTCTTCTGCCTTTCTAACTCTCTCACTTGCCTTTCTAACTCCAACTGTCTGTCCCTCTCCTTCTCTTCTCGC
This sequence comes from Mobula hypostoma, assembly GCF_963921235.1. Lineage (NCBI taxonomy): Eukaryota > Metazoa > Chordata > Chondrichthyes > Myliobatiformes > Myliobatidae > Mobula > Mobula hypostoma. The sequence goes on from NC_086100.1 coordinate 141,821,393, forward strand.
TCCAACTGCCGTACCCGGAACTCGTGCTCGAGTCTCAGTTTTTCAAGCAGCACCTGTTCCACATCTCTGGCAGGTTTTTCAATAGACACCGCCTCCAGCTCTCCTTGGGGAAACACACCTTTTGATACATAGTGCTCTACGATAGCTCTGTGTATCTCCTCTCTCCTCATTGTCGACTTCCCCTTAGCAAGATTCAACCGTTTGGCCACAGCTACCAATTCCGATTTCCTGGCATCCTCTAATGCCTCCAGGGTCGGCGCCTTTATAAATTCCTCAGCCTCCATTTCTGCTGTTTGTCTTTTCTTTCTTTCGGGAATTTTGACCCAATCAATTTACTCCGTCCCAAATTTAGCGTTCAAAATCGCGGACGAGAACCCCACTTATGTTACGTACCTCGTAACTGGGTTGCCAAACCAGCAGAAATGGATCACTCAGTTGCAGTCTGGATTACTAGAACTAAGAAAGTTTTATTAAAGAAACAAGCAACACAGTACTCTAATCAAAAGGATAATGAATGCAACAATTCAGCAATGATAAACATACATGTACACAGAATTCAGATAACAGGATCAATCAAGCTCTATCGTTGTTTAGGGGTAAATGACCAATTTCAAAGTGACGCAAAGTTCAGTTCAATTTAGTTCAGTTCAGTTCGCAGACAGTGGCGGGAAGGAGAGAGAGAGCAAAAACGAATGAATATTCAGGGCTTCCAGACACAGACCTTCGCAGTCAGCTTTCGAACGAGTCCTTTGTGATATCATCTGAGGTCACCGACCGTGACCCCCTCCGTTTCCAGATACGATTGTTTCCCTGCGCTGAACCTGGCACCCAGGCAAGGGTGGACACACACCAGGATCCCGCCGATCATGCCTTTCCACCCTGTGCGTTTATGGCCCGATACTTCCCACCGACTTGTGAGAGACGCACCGCTTCCAGAGTCTTGTTACCTCAGGTGTCGTGTGTGTCCTGCCTTAGCAAACCTGTCCCTTTTTAACCCCCGCTGGGGTATCGCCTGTCCATCACTTCAAACAGTTCAGGGTTCAAAGGGGGAGCCGCTCTTGACAGCTCTCCTTCCTTCCTTCATTAACATCTCCACATGCTGCTCCATTGTTTTCCTTATCTCTCTCTCCTGAAGACAGGTGGCAGACCAACTGCTGATTCCACAGGACAACTAACATCTTAATCTATGTGTATTCTTGTCACACAGCAAATATAACTTAAAATATATATTTTGAACATATTTCCTACTGCACCAATGGATGACAGGGGCTTAACATTTGCCATGTTCATTCACTACCTGGAGCTTTTCAAAAGGCAACTTTTTTTTGCCTCAACAAATGAAAATAACATATATTTACAAAGAGAAATACATTTGAATCATTTGGTATCAAGTCATCCTATCCTGGTTTTATTTCTGAAGTTGACAGAGCTGTGGTTGTCTCCAGCACTATCTGTCTTTAATTACAATTGTTGATAGTTTCAAATTGTTGTGCTGCTTTATCCTATTCCACTCTGCGTTATGATCATAAGCCCTCCCAAGGATTGGCATACTGGTATTAGAACAGCGGTCCCCAAACAGCGGGCCGTGGACCGGTACCAGGCCGCAAAGCATGTGCTACTGGGCTGTGAGGAAACGATATAATTTGGCAATAGGAGTCAGCTGCACCGTTCCTCATTCCCTGTCACGGCCACTGTTGAGCTTGAAAGCACGCGAGGTCATTACGTGCGCGTCATCCACGGGAGCACGAGAAGGAGATCAACTCCTCGAGCTTGCAAATGACGGCGGGCTGAAAAGTATGTTTGACATAACATCTCTGCCGGTATTCCGGATCAAAGTCAAGGCTGAATATCCTGAGATAGCCATGAAACCACTGAAAACGTAGCTTCCATTTCCAACATATCTCTGCAATGAATGCAACAAAAACTAAATTGCGGAATAGACTGGACATAAGGAACCCCGTTCGAGAATCGCTGTCTCCCATCACCCCTCGATAGGATCATCTTGTTGCAGGGAAACAAGCCCAGGGTTCCCACTGATTCAGCGATATTGGTGTGTTGCAATGATTTTATATGTTCATACGGGGAAAATATGTGCTGTGTGTTTAATATCCAAACGTTACTTAAAATGTTATGATGCTATTGACTTATATAACCATATAACCATATAATAATTACAGCATTGAAACAGGCCATCTCTGCCCTTCTAGTCCGTGCCGAACGCTACTCTCACCTAGTCCCACCGACCTGCACTCAGCCCATAACCCTCCATTCCTTTCCTGTCGATATACCTATCCAATTTCTCTTTAAATGATAATATTGAACCTGCCTCTACCACTTCTACTGGAAGTTCATTCAACACTTGCTTCAAGCTCCCCTGGTAATTGATATCACTATATTCATGCGAGGAAAATATGCGCTGTGTGTTTAATATTAAATTCGTTAGATAAACCCTTTTAGAAATGAAATTGAGTGTATTAGCCACTTATCACCTATATTCTGGTCGTGATTAACACCCCACCCTCCCAACAGAATCACCAAAAACGATTTGTAGAAAAAAATCGGCATGTACACACATGCGCACTGGTGCCCGCGCATGGCTTCATGGTCATTGTAGTCTTAGCCGGGGAAAACACAATGTATATGACTGCTATTCTTGTCTGTTGGCAACCTTACCCACTCCCCACCGGATCGGCCGGTCCGCAAGAACATTGTCCATAATAAACCGGTCCACGTTGCAAAAAAGGTTGAGGATCCCTGTATTCGAACATAGGACATAAACCAGTACAGTACAGGAAAAAGTCCTTTGCCATATCATGTTATGCCAAACCAATTAAATAGGTAATCAAATGGCCAGCTAAACTAATCTTTTCTTCCTACACAATGCTCATATCCTTCCATTGCCCTTACATTCATGAGCCTATCTAAATGTCTCTTAAAAATCCCTACTATAATTGAAGCAACTTTTCAAAAGGTTTCACCAAGAAGCCTCCTTCTTACTCCAAACAATAACAGAAAACTTCCCAAATTAAGATGGATCCAATTAGTGGCAGAGCATAAATTCCAGAAATTCCTTCCATCAGAATGAATTTAATTAGGCTGCATTTCAGAAGACTAGAAAACTGGTTCAAATGGATGTGTTCCATCGACAGCTGCTGTGCAGCTTCATTTAAGTGGATGCTGTTGTTAATCAGGTGATTATTAATTGCTCTGTCTGAGATTGTAATCATTTAAACAGTATTAATGGAATTAAATAAGTTTATCCATTAGCTTCCAAATGGTAATAATGAATGTTTCAAAATAATTTATGTTGAAAATATCGACTTTGAACTGACTAAACACAAAGCACATCAAATTCCACTCAAAAATACTGGCAGAGTATTTAAAAATGATCAAAATTGATAATACTTCTACTAAGTTGAAATGTTTACAAATTTTAATTTATTATAAAAGCTCGGACTATACTTACTTTTAAAATTGTAGTTCAAAAATAATGAAACAAAGAAATATTTCATCACTATTTCTGAGTCAGGAATTGAATTTCACTATTTTCAATTATGTTTTCCTCATATTTTCCACTGCCCTTGCCCATGTGACACTTGAGAAACAATGAAAAAATAATTAATTGATGCTTGTCATTTTCTTGTCTCGAAGGACATCAAGGTGATATAGCTTTTGACGGAAAATGAGAGGCATGACTGATTGTATTAAAGACATAAAGCAACAGCGAAACAGGGAAATTCATACAATTGTAGAAACTGACAGGACAAGTTCAATGTATCCTTAACTTTACTAATAGCCACAAAGCTTAAAACAAAAAAAATAGTAAACTTTATGAATCTCTGGTTAGCTAGAGAATGGTGTCCAGCTTGAGGTACTTAACTTGCAATTGGATGCCATTTCCTTTGAGAGGCTATGGAGTAGAATTAAACCAATTTGTCAGTAATATGGAGAGAATGGAGCCACCTGGATTTTTCTTTTTCGAAGAGGGTCTATAAGGAGAGATTTAACAAAAAGTCTTGTCAAAAAAAAAATATTGTTTGCATCAACCAGAGGATACATAGTTGGAGCAATGATCAAAAGTCCTTTGAAATGGGAAGAAAGAGCAAAACTCAACCTTGATGATGTCAAACGATGATGGAAGCAGATTTAGTAATATTTTTTAACATACCATAGAAAATGGATAAGGAAAATGTGGAGTGAACCTAATTTGATAACTTTTTCAAAGAGTTGACACTTATTTGGCTAAATTCTACTTTACTATATGAAGAAATAGGTACAAAATCTGACTATAGAGAGAGTAGTTGCTGATTGATTCCCACTGGCTATTGCAATGGTTCTTAAAGAGTTACATGCTTTTTACAGTCCGTTGGTGGCATCAGGCATCTACAAAGTTGAACGTCAATACTAGGTAACAAACGTATTCAAGTCATCAATCAGATTACTGGCAAGGATGCTAATTGGGCTTCTGTCAATGTGTCAGCAAAAAAAGAACTAATTCTTCAATCATAACCTTAGTAATGAACAATATCGCACAGGAGTACGTAAAAGTGGCATGAGACAAGCCTCCAGCTGACTTAAGCAGAATCCCTAGATGGTAATGATCTAACTCACATGAGGTTCAAGAAGTCATGCAAAGTGGGAAAAGAAACCTTGTATTGGAAATCTCCTACAAAAGGCTTTTTGCCTCAATCTTCCACCATTGTGGAACAGTGAAAAACTTGGTTGTGTGAACGGATAGAGAATTGTGGTCGTGAAAGAGATGATTGGGAGGCAAGACTGGAGGCTGGGATTATGGAGAGGATCACGGAGAGCTGAGGAGACTAATGAGAGTGGAGGATAAATGTAGTGAAAAGATGTGTTGGAGACGAGTGTTAGGAGGGGAAAGGATCACATGGGCTTCCACGGTGGGGGATGGAGACTGGATCTCACGGTGAAGAAAATGGAATGTTTAGTGCTCAAGTATGGAATAAAGGGGTTTTATCAGGGATGATGATTGGAGTGAGGGTTCAAAGAAATGCCTTAGAAGATAGGTAGGGAGATGCAATGGAGTAATTCTGTAAGCTTGAAAATTTCACCCACGTCAGAGGATTCTACGAATGCACCGGCAGCCACATGGATGATGATGCACTCATTACATAGTTCAAAGTAATTTTGGTATCAAAGTCCATATGTGTCACCATTTACAACCCTGAGATTCATTTTCTTGTGGGCATACTCAGCAAATCTAAAGAATAGTAACTATAACAGGATCAGTGAAAGATCAACCAGAGTACAGAAGACAACAAACTGTGCAAATGCAGATATAAATAAATAGCATTAAATAATGAGAACATAAGATAATGAGATAAAGATTCTTTAAAGTGAGACCATTGGTTCTGGGAACATTTCAGTGATGGGGCAAGTGAGTGTCATTATCACTTTTTATTCAAGACCCTGATGATAGAGGGTTAGTAAATGTTCTTGAACATGGTGGTGTGAGTATTGAGGCTCTTGTACCTTCTACCTGATGGCAGCAGCAAGAAGAGAACATGGCTTGGGTGGCGAGAATCTCTGATGATGGATGCTGCTTTCCTACAACAGCATTTCATGTAGATGTGCTCAATGATAGGGAGGACATTACCCGTGCTGTACTGGGCTGAATTCACTACCTTTTGTAGGATTTCCTGTTCAAAGGCATTGGTGTTTCCATACCAGGCTGTGATGTAGGCAGTCAATATACTCTCCATTATACATCCACAGAGGTTTGTCAAGGTTTTAGATATCATACTGAATTTCTGCAGACTCATAAGGAAGTACAGGTGCTACCATGCTTTCTCTGCAATTGGACATGTGCTGGGTCCAGGAAAGGTCCTCTGAAATAGTAAAACCCAGGAATTTAAAGTTGCTGACCCTCTCCATCCCTTATCCTTCGCTAGGGGCTGCATCACAGACCTTTGGTTTTCGTCTCCCGAAGTTTGTGATCAGTTCCTTGGTTTGGGTCTTGTTGACGTTGTGTGAGAGGTTGTTGTTATGACACCACTCAGTCTCCATCCTATATGCTGATTTATCACGACCTTTGATTCGTCCCACAACAGTGCTGTCACCTTCAGGCTTAAATATGGCATTGGAGTTGTGCTTGACCACACATTCATAGGTGCAAAGTGTGTAGAGCAGGAGACCAAGCACACAGCCTTGTTGAGCACCTGTGCTGATGGAGATCGTGGAGGAGATGGTTTTGCCAATCTGAATTGACTAGGGTCTACAAGTAAGGAAATCCAGGATCTAATTCTCAAGGAAGTATTGAGGCCAATGTCTTGGAGCTCATTAATTAGTTTTGAGGGGATGATGACATTGAATGCTGAGCTGTAGTCAATGAAGTGCATCCGAATGTATGTATCTTTGCTGTCCAGAATGTTCCAGGATTGAATGAAGAGCCAATGAGATGGCATAGAGCTGAAGGAGGCTCTGTGTCCCCATTTAAAAACTATTTTAGAGTGCAAGGCTTGCTCTGAATTATTTAAATGTCTTACATGCACCAAATAATTTTGTGTATGAAATATACTCTGATATCATTGAGTATTCCAAGCACCCTCTGTGCATACAGTATATCATTTGCTTGGAAAACCAATATCTAATGGCAGGATTTTTTATTCATAGTTTCATTACAAAGGAACAACAACAAGACTAGAATGTGAAATGTCTTCCCTTCCAGAAAGGGCATATTCCATTTGCATTATTTAAACCAGACTCACATGACAACATGGACCACATCGCCATGAGTGTCAGGGTAATTACAGCTACCTTAAACCTCTCAGTTACAGCCAGAATTACTTATAACATATTGGTGTTTTCCATATATTGTTACATGCTTATGTTACTGTAAACTATGTTACTGACACACTCTTTCCAAAACCCAACAAACATATGATCAGCAGGTCTGGAGTAGGAGGAAGATAAGTAAGACAAAGAGGAAGACACTCAGGATCATAAAAAATGGGAGGAGGAGGAGGAGGAGGAGGAGTAGGTTTCCAGTGTCTTTTTTTATTAACCCTATACTCCTTGATTCCTTTAATGTGTATTGATCACTGTACTCACTCACTGTCAAAGTGAATCTTGGGCAGTGAATTCCAAATATTCACTTGTTTCAATGTGAAAACAAATTCTTTTCATCTCCTCCATAGATGGCCAACTCCTTATTTTGAGATTTTGTTACCTCAATAGTGAACGCCAACCACACACCTACCCTGTCAAACTCCACAGGAAATTTGAATACTTCAATGTGATCACCTGTTACTACACTAAATTCAGATTTAATCTGCCTAATTTCCCTCAAATGACAAATCAATTTTTCATACACCCTGCTGGACATTCCAAAACTCCCTCCATCTCAAGCATCTCTTACCCAAGATAAGAAGGTGTGTCCTATTTGTAATATTCCTGAAGGTTGTTATCAGGGGTGTGTCCACTTTTGCACTCAAATCGTTTTGCAATAACCTTTTGCTTGTACTTACAAGGATTTCCAAGTCCTCCTAACATGCAATTTCCAACCAATTGAAAATATTTGAACATTCAAGTTTTGGTCAGTTGAAGGGAATTGGATGGAATTCTTAGAGATGGGATTTATGAGCATTTGGAGAAGCACAGTCTGACTAGGGATAGTTGGTTTAGATTAGTGAGGGACAGGTGGTGGCTCATGAGTCTGATGAAGTTCTTTGAGGAAGTGACAAAATAATAGGTGAAGGTAGACCAACCAAAGTGGTGTACATGGATTTTAGTAAGGCATTTGACAAGATTACCCTTGGTAGGCTCATTCAGAAGGTCAGGAGGCACAAGGTCCAGGGAAACTTGGCTACAACAATTCAGAATTAGCTTGCCCACAGAAGACAAAAGTGGAGGTCAGTGACCAGTGGTGCTCCATAGGGATCCAATCTGGGATGCTTGCTTTTGTGATTTTTATAAATGACTTGGATGAGGAAGTGGAAGAGTAGATTATTAAGTCTGCAAACGACACAAAGTAGTGGTATTCTAGAACATTGTTGTAGGTACTACGGGGCATTGATAGGATGCGCAGCTGAGCTGAGAAGTAATGGATGGAGTTCAATTTGGACAAGTGTGAAGTGAAACACTTTGGAAGGTTGATTTAGAAGGCATAGTACAAAATTACTGGCAGGATTCTTAGTAGTCTAGAGGAACAGAGGGACCTTGAGTGCCACATCCATAGATCTGTCAAAGTTGATGCAAGTTGATAGGGTAGTTAAGAAAGCATATGGTGCGTTGGCCTTCATTAATGAAGGGATTATACCACAAGGTAATGCTGCCGGTCCATAAAACTCTGATTAGACCACACTTGAAGTATTGTGTTCAGTTCTGGCCACTTCAATGAAGGAAGGATGTGGAAGCTTTAGAAAAGGTGTAGAGGAGATTGACCAGGATGCTGCCTGGATTAGAGAGCATGTCTTATGAAGATAAGTTGAGTGAGCTAAGGCTTTTGTCTTTGAAGTGAAGGAGGATGAGAGGTGACTTGAGAAGTGAAAGGCGTAGATCGAATGGACAGCAAGAGACTTTTCTGGGGTGGAAGTGGCTAATAGCCGGGCATAATTTTAGGTGATCAGTGGATAGTATCGAGGGCATGTCAGAGGTAGGTCTTTTACACAGAGATTGGTGGATGTGTGGAATGCACTGCCGGCAGTTATAGTAGAGGCAGGTACAATAGGGGTATTAAGAGACCGTTAGATAGGCACATGGATGGGAAAAAATGGAGGGCTTTAGTAAGCTGAAGGGTTAGATTCATCTTGGAGTAGCTTGAAAGGTTGACACATTATTGTCCAAAGGGCCTGTACTGTGCTGTAATGTTCTATGTACTAAAAGTTACTGTAGTTATTCCTACTATATTCCATCTGTCACAACCTTACCCAGTTACTTCAATGTCTATATTTTCCAAAGGCTCTCTGTAAAGCAACAAATTGAAAAATGAAGGAGAAGGAGCCAAGGTAACCCATTCTAGGCCAATGTATTCCATCAACAGCTGAGCTGTGGGTACTGCATCAGGCACCTGGCACAAAGCATGAAGGGGTGAAGAGTTTTTATGGAAAGAGAGTGATCCATTCATTAACACATTTATTAGCATAAGCATGAGTAGGAAGAGCCATTTTCATTAAACATTTGATGTTCTATTCTTTGCTATTTATTTTAACTCTAAAACTGGGATGTTGGAAAGTCCAGATAATGACGACGGGCCTCTTTGATAACCTCCAAGACATCAGTGATGTCAGAAAGACAACTGTAATAAATAAAGAGTTCAAAAGACTTCATGTGGACATAACCACCTTCCAGGAGACGCATCTGGCTGACTCAGGCACTCTAAAGGGAAAAGACTACACTTTTTCTGGTAGGGGATAGCTTCTGACAAGTGCAGAGAACATGGATTAGGTTTCGTTGTGAGGAAAACATTGTTGAAGATGGTGGAACCAGTCAGCAATGAATCTGAGTGGCTTCTTACTTTTCATCTCATCTCCACTGAACGTCTATTTACCTCTTGCCAGTGTATACACTCCCACACTGTGCTCCATATCAGAGACAATGCATGAGTTTTACAAGAACCTTGCAGCCACCATCAAGGTTACCACCAGCAATGAACGTTTTGTTTTCCTGGGTGAATGCAGGGTGGGTGCAGATCATGAATCATGGCTCTCCTGCCTAGGTCACCTTGGTGTGGGCAAGATGAACGAGAGCAGACAGTGATTGCTAGAGTTCTGCACCTATCATAATCTATGTATTAACAAAAAATACTTCCAGACCAAATTTCAACACAAGGCTTCCTGGAGCCACCCTCATTCCAGACACTGGCACTGGTTGGACTTGATTCTGGTCAGTTGCTTCTTCCTTGGCAGCATGTTTTTCACACATTCCTATCTTAGAGCAGACTGCACAACGCAAACAACTTGCTGGTGTGTTGCAAGATCAGTCTGCTCTAAAAGAAATTCCATCATGCTAAATAAGAAAGGATACCAGCAAGATGTCTTACCCAGACCTGTTGGAGCAGTTTGCCAAGTCCTTCAGGAGAGAACTGAGTGCCCAGTAGTCTGGAAACTATCACAGAGAAATAGAAACTTCTGCGGAATACCATCTACAGCACAGCTATAGCTACCTTTGAGAAAAAGACCTCAAAAACAAATGACTGGTTCAAAGTGAAATCCAAGGAGATGACCCCCTCCCCCCATCGTTGAAGCCAAGCGTGCTGTCCTAGCCAAGTACAAGCGTTTACCAACCGAGAGATGCAGATCCTACAGATCCTCAGGCCTACTACAAGTAAAGTTCAGCAGACTGCCAGGTGCGGCGCCATTGAGTTCTGGATGCAGTTCAGTGAGGAAAGCTCTCGGCCCCTCTCAAAACAAGATGGCTCCCCTCAAGTCCACAGAAAGTAATCATAGATAAACAGATGGAAGGACAGATAACATTAATCTGACTTTGCTCCAGAGTGAACACTGTCATCACCTTAGCCTGGATGCCCTCGTGTCCCCGCCCACAATAGAGGTACTGGATGCAGAGCCAACCCTAGAGGAGCTCAGCAAGCTTGGTCTCAGGGAAGGCACCAGACAATGATGGGATTTTCCCAGACCTGATCAAGCATGACTACTTTACTTTACCCGCTACATGAAGTCCTGTCAGTGCTGCTAAGAATGATCTGTACCTTAGGATATGTGGGACCCCAAGTTCATTACCCTCCACAAAAATAAAGGTGAGAGAACCTGGAGGACCTGAATTTTCTGGAAAGATTGAATGGGTTAGGACTTCCTTTGACGCCATGTCCCTATGTTTCTTCTTCCCATAATCCCTTTTCTTTTCTGGAAGCGATATTTTACTTACTCATTTATAATTAACTAATCATACATATTGATACTAATTTTTTTTATTTATATATTTTAGTAATTATACTATGTAGATTATTTTACTATAGTGTTTATTTTTTACATATATCAGTTTCCGGGGGGTCATCTATGTAACATATATCTTTGGAGTTGCCTCCTGTAGAAATGGGGTTAGAGTTGGTATTAGTTAGTGCTTTCTTCAGCTTTCCTTGGCTTAGTTCGGGGTTCTTGAGGTTGGGGGGTGGGGTAGTCTTTTTCTCTTTTTTAATTTTTTCTATTGGGCTGATTTAGAACTACAAAGATGCCCGCAATGTCTAGATTTCCGGTTCCTCTCTGAACATGTATTCCTCTTCCGATTTCATGAGTTTACATTATGGTTAACCCTTTACTTACCAAAGGGTTAATCTTAAATTATGGTTCACATTATTAATTTTGTCTCTTGGAATACAAATGGTTTAAACCATCCAATAAAACAGAAAAAGATTTTCAAAGTATTCCAAAGACTGAATGCTCATATTATTTTTGCACAAGAAACTCATGTAAGGAAAGAGGATAATCAACGCTTCTTTAAGTTTTGGAAAGAACAACAATACCACTCAAACGCTCAAGCCAAAATTAAAGGCGTTTCAATTTTTAGAGATCCCTCAATTACATTTATTCATCAAGACATTATCTCAGATCCTAATGGCAGATTTTTGTTAATCACTGGGTACTTTTTAATAAAAAGGTTGCTATGGTTAATGTTTACGCTCCGACTGTGGATTATCCTGAATTTTCTAAACACCTGTTCACTTCCTTTCCTAACTTAAATGAGTTATACGTTGATAATGGGCGGTGACTTTAACTTATGTTTGAATCCCATGTTGGACAGATCCATAGGTAGTCTGGCTTTACCGAATAAGTCGGCTACTCTTATTAACTCTTTTATGTTTGATTCTGGGATTTCAGAAATTTGGAGATTTCTACATCCAAACGACAAAGAATTCTCTTTTTTTTCACATGTTCATCGTTCTTATTCCCGAATTGACTATTTGTTATTGACTCTCGATTAATCCCATCTGTAGTTGATTGTAATTACGGCATTATCACCATTTCAGATCATGCTCCAATGAAACTTTCTATCAAGTTAATGGATATTTCTTTTACTAACAGACAATGGCAATTTAACCCTATTTTGCTTCAAGACTCGGACTTTGTCAAGTTTATAAAGGATCAGATTGATTTCTTCTTTTCAACTAATACTACGGAAGCAGTTTCCAATAGAACTGCTTGGGACGCTTTTAAAGTTTATATCCATGGTCAGATTATTTCCTATTTGGTTAGTTTGAAAAGACGTGTTAAGAATGAAATACTTTTGTCGGTTGATAAAATTAAAGAAATCGATAAAAGATATGCTATTTCTCCCAGTAAGGAGCTATACAAACACAGAGTTGAACTTCAATTGGAACATAGCTTATCATTAACATCCTCGATTGAAAATCAATTAATGAGAACTAGAAGTGATTTTTATATTCATAGTAATAAATCGGGTAAATTGTTGGCTAATCAATTGAAATTTGATTCGGTTAAACATCAAATTACTAAGATTCGTAAACACGATAATACTTTGACAGTTGATCATGTTGGGATAAACAAAACCTTTCAAGAATTTTATACCTCTCTATATCACTCCGATTTTCCTCACGATTCCAATTTCATGCATGATTTTTTAGATAAGCGGAATTTTCCGAAATTATCACCTGAAGATTGCTTATCATTCGAAACTCCCATTACAGAGGAAGAAATAATAACTGCAATCTCATCATTGAATTCTGGTAAAGCACCCGGTCCAGATGGGTTTACAGTGGAATTTAAAAAATTTTTTTCCTCCATTCTCTCTCCAAGGTTGTCTAGAATATTCAAAGCAGCAATCAGTTTAGGTAAATTACCACAATCGTTTTATGAAGCCTCTAACTCTTCAATTCTTAAAAAAAATAAAGATCCTACTGATTGTGCATCATACAGACCAATATCTCTTTTGAACGCTGATTAAAAATTTTTTTTCAAAAATTCTAGCAACTAGGTTAAAGAAGGTATTACCTCAAATTATATCTATGGATCAAACCGGATTTATTAAAAATCGTTATTCATCTTTCAATATCAGGAGGTTAATGAATATTGTTTATACCCCCTCACTTACTACCCCAGAATGTATTATCTCATTAGATGCTGAGAAAGCCTTTGACAGAGTCGAATGGCCTTATTTATTTAATGTCCTTGAGAAATTTAATTTTAGTCTGACATTTATATCTTGGATTAAATTGTTATATTACTCCCCGGTAGCCTCAGTTTGTACTAATAATCACAGATCTCCCTTTTCTTGTCTTTTTCGTGGTACTAGGCAAGGATGTCCTCTTAGTCCTTTACTTTTCAATATCACCCTTGAACCTTTAGCAATTGCTATCCGTGACTCGCCCAATATTTTTGGTATTACCCGTGGAAACAAAACACATAAATTATCACTATATGCAGATGATTTGTTGTTAAACATCTCCAATCCGGAGAAGTCAATTCCTGCTACTCTAGGTTTGTTGGCTCAATTTAGTAATTTTTCTGGTTACAAATTGAATCTTAATAAGAGTGAATTATTCCTCCTAAATAAGCAAGAACCTATTTATGGACGTTTACCGTTTAAATTGGTTACTGATTCATTTATATATTTAAGGATAACAATTACGAAAAAGTATATTTATTTAAAGCTAATTTTTTATCTTTAATTGATCAGATTAAACTTTTGTTTACTAAATGGTCACCAATCTCTTTGTCTTTGATTGGTCGGATTAATGCTATTAAGACAATCATTTTGCCCAAATTTTTGTATGTATCTCAATCGGTTCCAATTTTTATCCCAAAATCATTTTTTTGATAACGTAGACTCAAAAATTTCCTCATATATATGGCAGAACAAAAAAATCCTAGGTTAGGTAAAAGGTATTTACAGAAACCTAAAAAGGAGGGGGGCTTGCCCTCCCGAATCTTAGATTCTATTATTGGGCAATTAATATTCGATATTTAAAATTTTGGTTTCGAGATTTGGATGTAGCTTTAAATCCACATTGGGTAAATCTTGAATGTAATTCATTACAAGGGTTTTCCTTTGGTTCGGTTTTAGGAACTTCGCTTCCTTTTACTTCTTCCAAATTGTATAAACAAATGAATAATCGAATAGTTCAGCATTCTTTACATATATGGTTTCAATTTCGAAGATTTTTTGGGTTTAATCAGTTTATTTTTGTAAGTCCTATTATATCTAATTTCCTTTTTCAACCTTCCACTATGGACTTCGATTACTTTGATTGGAAAACCAAAGGTATAATATGAGAATTGGAAGAGCAAATCTTCAGAGAGATAGCAGGCAACTGCAGGAAACATAAAGTTGTGGTGGTAGGGGATTTTAATTTTCCATACATTGATTGGGACTCCCATACTGTTAGGGGTCTAGATGGTTTAGAGTTTGTAAAAGGTGTTCAGGAAAGTTTTCTAAATCAACATATAGAGGAACCAACTAGAGGGGATGCAATATTGGATCTCCTGTTAGGAAACAAGTTAGGACAAGTGACAGAAGTCTGTGTAGGGGAGCACTTTGGTTCCAGTGATCATAACACCATTAGTTTCAACTTGATCATGGACAAGGATAGATCTGGTCCTAGGGTTGAGGTTCTTAACTGGAAGAAGGCCAAATTTGAAGAAATGAGAAAGGATCTAAAAAGCGTGGATTGGGACAGGCTGTTGTCTGGCAAGGATGTGATCGGTAGGTGGGAAGCCTTCAAAGGAGAAATTCTGAGAGTGCAGAATTTGTATGATCCTGTCAGGATTAAAGGCAAAGTGAATAGGAATAAGGAACCTTGTTTCTCAAGGGATATTGCAACTCTGAAGAGGGAGTTGTATGACATGTATAGGAAGCAGAGAGTAAATAAGGTGCTTGAGGAGTATAAGAAGTGCAAGAAAATACTTAAGAAAGAAATCAGGAGGGCTAAAAGACATGAGGTTGCCTTGGCAGTCAAAGTGAAGGATAATCCAAAGAGCTTTTACAGGTATATTAAGAGCAAAAGGATTGTAAGGGATAAAATTGGTCCTCTTGAAGATCAGAGTGGTTGGCTATGTGCGGAACCAGAGGAAATGGGGGAGATCTTAAATAGGTTTTTTGCGTCTGTATCTACTAAGGAAACTGGCATGAAGTCTATGGAATTAAGGGAAACAAGTAGTGAGATCATGGAAACTGTACAGATCGAAAAGGAGGAGATCCTTGCTGTCTTGAGGAAAATTAAAGTGGATAAATCCCCGGGACCTGACAGGGTGTTCCCTCGGACCTTGAAGGAGACTAGTGTTGAAATTGCAGGGGCCCTGGCAGAAATATTTAAAATATCACTGTCTACAGGTGAGGTGCTGGAGGATTGGAGAGTGCCTCATGTTGTTCCCTTGTTTAAAAAAGGATCAACAAGTAATCCGGGAAATTATAGGCCAGTAAGTTTAACGTCGGTAGTAGGTAAGTTATTGGAGGGAGTACTAAGAGACAGAATCTGCAGGCATTGGATAGATAGGGACTTATTAGGGAGAGTCAACATGGCTTTGTGCGTGGTAGGTCATGTTTGACCAATCTTTTGGAGTTTTTCGAGGAGGTTACCAGGAAAGTGGATGAAGGGAAGGCAGTGGATATTGTCTACATGGACTTCAGTAAGGCCTTTGACAAGGTCCCGCATGGGAGGTTAGTTAGGAAAATTCAGTCGCTAGGTATACATGGAGAGGTGGTAAATTGGATTAGACTTTGGCTCAATGGAAGAAGCCAAAGGGTGGTAGTAAAGAATTGCTTCTCCGAGTGGAGGCCTGTGACTAGTGGTGTGCCACAGGGATCAGTGCTGGGTCCATTGTTATTTGTCATCTGGATCAATGATTTGGATGATAATGTGGTAAATTGGATCAGCAAATTTGCTGATGATACAAAGATTGGAGGTGTAGTAGACAGTGAGGAAGGTTTTCAGAGCCTGCAGAGGGACTTGGACCAGCTGGAAAAATGGGCTGAAAAATGGCAGATGGAGTTTAATACAGACAAGTGTGAGGTATTGCACGTTGGAAGGACAAACCAAGGTAGAACATACAGGGTTAATGGTAAGGCACTGAGGAGTGCAGTGGAACAGAGGGATCTGGGAATACAGATACAAAATTCCCTAAAAGAGGCGTCACAGGTAGATAGGGTTGTAAAGAGAACTTTTGGTACATTGGCCTTTATTAATCAAAGTATTGAGTATAAGAGCTGGAATGTTATGATGAGGTTCTATAAGGCATTGGTGAGGCCGAATCTGGAGTATTGTGTTCAGTTTTGGTCACCAAATTACAGGAAGGATATAAATAAGGTTGAAAGAGTGCAGAGAAGGGGTTTACAAGGATGTTGCTGGGACTTGAGAAACTCAGTTACAGAGAAAGGTTGAATAAGTTAGGACTTTATTCCCTGGAGCGTAGAAGAATGAGGGGAGATTTGATAGAGGTATATAAAATTATGATGGGTATAGATAGAGTGAATGCAAGCAGGCTTTTTCCACTGAGGCAAGGGGAGAAAAAAACCAGAGGACATGGGTTAAGGGAGAGGGGGGAAAGTTTAAAGGGAACATTGGGGGGGCTTCTTCACACAGAGAGTGGTGGGAGTATGGAATGAGCTGCCAGACGAGGTGGTAAATGTGGGTTCTTTTTTAACATTTAAGAATAAATTGGACAGATACATGGATGGGAGGTGTATAGAGGGATATGGTCCGTGTGCAGGTCAGTGGGACTTGGCAGAAAATGGTTCGGCACAGCCAAGAAGGGCCAAAAGGCCTGTTTCTGTGCTGTAGTTTCTATGGTTTCTCTGGTTTTCGTGATTTATTTCTGAATAATTGTTTCATGTCTTTTGATCAACTTTCTAATAAATATAACTTACCCAGATCTCACTTTTTTAGATACCTACAGATTAGAATTTTTTAAATTACTGTTTCTCCTAATTTTCCACACCCATATCCAATGGACGCTTTGGAAAAAATTTTAGATTTAAATCTCTCACAGAAAAGTGTTGTAGCAATTATATATAATATAATTATGAATTTATGCCCTGATGTTTCCAATAAAATTAAAGCTAACTGGAAAAGAGAACTTAAGATTATTATACAGATTGAAAAATTTGAAAAAATTCTTCAGTTGGTTAATTTATCTTCTATATGTGCTAAACATGTGTTGATACAGTTTAAAGTAGTGCACAGGACTCATATGTCCAAAGATAAACTATCTCATTATTATTCTTATATTAATCCAATATGTGATAGATGTTATTGCGAGATAGCTTTTTTAACTCACATGTTTTGGTCATGTCCTTTGTTGGAAAAATATTGGAAAGATATTTTTGACATTATTTCAACCGTTTTGAATATAGACTTACAACCTCATCCAATTACTGCTATCTTTGGATTTCCAATGATAAGTTCAAATTATTTAACCTCTTCAGCACGTAGGATGATTGCATTTCTTACTCTAATGGCCAGAAGATGCATTTTGCTGAATTGGAAAGAGATTAACCCTCCTACAGTATTTCATTGGTTTTCACAAACTATGGTATGTTTGAAAACTTGGCGGCCATTCATTCAACACTTTCATTTGATGTAATTTGACCATTTCCAAACTTGTTTTATTTCTCTGTACTGTTGGTTGAGAGGAATGGAGTCATCGACACTAAGGTTTTCTTCTTTCCCATTTTCAAGTTGTTAGTATTGCCCAAGTCTTTTAGTTTAGTTGACTAATTCTGTTTAGTTTTTTTTTGAGATGGGGTTTGTTTTTTTCTTTTTCATGATTTTTCTTCATTTTTTTTTGCTTTGTATTATTCATTGTTATTCTACATGATTGGGCGCTTTGTTAATTTATACTATTTGGTTTTACAATTACTCATTTTAAGTGTAACAATACATCTCCTACTACTTGTGTTTTTGCTTTGTTATGTTTTCATTCTATGAAATGAATAAAAAGATTGAAAAGAAAGGACTTCGTTCATTGGAATATAGAAAATTGCAAGGAGATTTGATAGAGATATAAAAAATTATGTGGGGTATCAATAGGTTAAATGCAATCAGGCTTTTTCCACTTGGGTTGAGTGGGACTACAACTAGAGGTAATTGGTTAAGGCCAAAAAGTGAAAAGTTTAAGGGGAACATGAGGAGAAACATCTTTACTCAGAGGGTCACAAATGTGGAATGAGCTGTCAGCACAAGTAGTGCCTGCAAGCTCAATTTCAACATTTAAGAGAAGTTTGTATAGGTGCATGAATAGAGGGGGAATGGAGGGCTATGGTCCCAGTGCAGGTGAATGGGAGAAGGCAGTTTAAAAATAGTTGAGCATGAACTAGATCAGCCAAAGGGCCTGTTTTTGTGGTGTACTTTTCTATGACTATGACTCTATAAGAAACAACTGTCACAAATACAGAAACATCTCCCTCTTGCATGTTATTGGCAAACTCTTCATTCAAGTTTTCTTGGTCCACCTGCAGAAGTTGGCTGAACAGGTCTACCTAGAGTCACAGAGTGGCTTCCATGATGGAAAGTCAACTGTGGACACAATTTTCTCTCTGACAACTCCAGGCAAAGTGCAAAAAAACAAAAGAAGCCCCTCCATATTGCATTTATTGATCTCACCATGGCACTTGACTTGGTCAGCAGAGAAAAGTTCTTTCAGATCCTTTCTAAGGCAGGTATCACAGTTGATTAGGTAACTTCTTCAGTTTTAACTTCCTTCACAGTAAATAGTGGTGAACTTAATTGCAGAAACAAATCACACAAAATTAGAGGAAAAAAATCCCTCAAGACTTTACTGGACTCCCTAGAAGGCAAAGTCAAAATGCAAAAAAAAACATTAATTGGAGTTCCAAAGCCATGAGCAATTCCTACAAAACAAGGCCCACCTTCACTTACAAAAGACAACTCCAAGTCTAAGGGGGGGGGGGGAAAAAGGTAAGGAACTTATATATGGCTACAAACAAGGCACAGGTGATGACAATGACTCAATAATTAATCTAATAGGCAGGTGAGCAAGAAGGGGTTGGACCAGATGAGGAGGCACCACGAGACACTATCATTGACAACTACAAACTAGATGTTGTTCATTAATTCACATAGCTGGGGTCTATCATCAGTGACAACTTCTCGTTGCATGTAGAAATGGACAAGTGTATTTGGATGGCTGCAACAACTCTTGCCCGCATTACCACACAAATGTCGGTGAACTCTTAACTCTCAGTCAAAACAAAGATGTATGATACTCGTGTCACTAGTACACTGCTGCACAACAGCGAGAGCTGGCCAAAATACGTTAAGCAAGAGAAGAGGGCGGAGCTTAGTGATAATGGCGCTAAACGGCGACTCCTCTGCTCGCATCTTTGGAAACAGCTCTATTTCTATCTTTCATATCTCTTTTTGTTTCCCTTTCCAGGTTCTTTTCAAGACCCTGACCTGGAGTTACACTCCAACTTCGGTTCTTTGCGGGAATAGGACACACTCTTAGGGCCTCACGACTGGTTGCTTTTTGATATCCCAAGGATGTGGCCTAGAAGACTAAGAAGCCTTCAAGGTGCTGGATTTCTGAGGCTCTGGAGGCGGGCTGATTTAAAGGCTGGTGCCGCCGACTGATGTGTCGCGGGAGAACAAGTAAGATCAGAAGCAGCCGGCTTGCTGTTGGCTGTGTGCCCAGAGGCACAGAGCTCAGAAAAAGTGAACAACCAACTTTTAACACCATAAATCAGCAAATTGTTTGTTATGTCTCCCCTCTCACTGTGAAACGGGGACACCTCTTTTTCCTTTATTACTGAGAGAGCCTGTGGTATGTTGAATATCAGGTGAATGAGTAGTCTTTGGGCTAGTGCAAGTCTGTGTATATATTGATGCTTTGCTGCATGCTTGAGTGCTTGGTGACGGGGCGCCGATGCTTTTTTGCTGCTGGTGGATGAGGAGGGTCGTTGTCTTGCTGCTGCTTGTGCATGAGAGGGGGAGTTGGGAGTGCTGTGGGGTTCTTACATTTAACTATCATTCCCAAAAGGCATCCACTACAGTGAGCTGGCTTTAGGCAAGAAAACCGCTAGCTGCCCGCAACTGTGCTACAAGGATGTCTGCAAGTGGGACATCAAGACGCTGGACATCAACACTGAGTCCTGGGAGGAACTTGTAGCTGACCACACCAGATGGAAAAGCATCTTGAAACAACATTGGTCTTGTCAGCCACGAAGAGCGCTGCACCAGTAATGTAGGTAGCTAGAACGCAACATCAATAGGCAATAGACAATAGACAATTGGTGCAGGAGTAGGCCATTCAGCCCTTCGAGCCAGCACCGCCATTCACTGTGATCATGGCTGATCATCCACAATCAGTATCCAGTTCCTGCCTTATCCCCATGACCTTTGATTCCGCTATCTTTAAGAGCTCTATCCATCTCTTTCTTGAAAGCATCCAGAGACTTGGCCTCCACAGCCTTCTCGGACACAGCATTCCATATATCCACCACTCTCTGGGTGAAAAAGTTTTTCCTCAACTCCGTTTTAAATGGCCTACCCCTTATTCTTAAACTGTGGCCTCTGATTCTGGACTCACCCATCAGCCGGAACATGCTTCCTGCCTGCAGCGTGTCCAATCCCTTAATAATCTTATATGTTTCAATAAGATCCCCTCTCAGCCTTCTAAATTCCAGAGTATACAAGCCCAGTCGCTCCAATCTTTCAACATATGACAGTCCTCCCATCCCGGGAATTAACCTTCTGAACCTACGCTGTACTCCCTCAATAGCAAGAATGTCCTTCCTCAAATTTGGAGACCAAAACTGCAAACAGTACTCCAGGTGTGGTCTCACCAGGGCCCTGTACAGCTGCAGAAGGACCTCTTTGCTCTTATACTCAATTCCCCTTGTTATGAAGGCCAGCATGCCATTAGCTTTCTTCATTGCCTGCTGTACTTGCATTCAGATTGCCTCTGCCATTGATCTCGCCGGCTCCAACACCTCAGAGCATATTCAAAACCCAGACTCCAGCAACGACCATGGACACATTCAAAGTGATTGCACAATCACCAACTGCGACTCCAGCCTTGAACTCCAGGCCGGGTCTTTATGTGCTGCTATTGTGACTCCTGTCTCCCCTTCCCCCACCACCACTCTGCAACTCCGTCTCCCTCAGATCCCACCGTCAGCTCCTGGGCCCTCAGAGACTCCATCTTCCTCTCACCCCAACCATCCTCTCCCCACTGACACCCCCAGCCTCCCCCCTCCCCCCTCTGATCCCAGCTCTCCAGCCTTGAACTCCAGGCCGGGTCTTTATGTGCTGCTATTGTAACTCCCGTCTCCCCTTCCCCCACCAATACTCTGCAACCCCATCTCCTTCAGATCCCATCGTCAGCTCCTGGGTCCTCAGAGGCTCCATCTTCCTCTCACCCCAATCCTCCCCTCTCCATTGACACCCCCAGCCTCCCCCCTCCCCCCTCTGATCCCAGCTGTCATCCGTGCCGGGTCTTTACCATCCCCTCCGACCTTCAACTGTCGGAGGCAGAGCGCTCTGTCCTCAGTAAGGGCCTCACCTTTGTCCCCCTTCGCCCACACCTCAGCGAGTTCCGTGTTCGCCATGATGCGGAACTTTTCTTCCGCCGTCTCCGTCGCCGAGCCTACTTCTTCGGCAAGAACTCTTCCACCCCCACCGATGACCCCTTCTCCCGCCTTCAACCCTCCTCTTCTTCATGGACACCCCGCTCTTGTCTTCTGCCTGTTCTGGATCTCTTTATTCTTTAGCCTTACTCACCCTTCCTTCAATTAGTCCTGATGAAGGGTCTCGGCCTGAAACGTCGATTGCACCTCTTCCTAGAGATGCTGCCTGGCCTGCTGCGTTCACCAGCAACTTTTATGTGTGGTACTTGCATGCTTGCTTTCAGTGACTGATGCACAAGAACACCTAGATCTCGTTGTGCTTCCCCTTTTCCTAACTTGACTCCATTTAGATAATAATTTGCCTTCCCGTTCTTACCACCAAAGTGGATAACCTCACATTTATCCACATTAAACTGCATCTGACATGCATCTTGCCCACTCACCCAGCCTGTCCAAGTCACCCTACATTCTCATAACATCCTCCTCACATTTCACACTGCCACCCAGCTTTATGTCATCAGCAAATTTGCTAATGTTACTTTTAATTCCCTCACCTAAATCATTAATATATATTGTAAACAGCTGCGGTCCCAGCACTGAACCCTGCGGTATCCCACAGGTCAGCGCCTGCCATTCCGAAAGGGACCCGTTAATCGCTACTCTGTGTTTTCTGTCAGCCAGCCAATTTTCAATCCATGTCAGTACTCTGCCCTCAATACCATGTGCCCTAATTTTGCCCACTAATCTCCTATGTGGGACTTTATCAAAGGCTTTCTGAAAGTCCAGGTACACTACAACCACTGGCTCTCCCTTGTCCATTTTCATAGTTACATCCTCAAAAACTTCCAGAAGATTAGTCAAGCACGATTTCTCCTTCGTAAATACATGCTGACTCGGACCGTTCCTGTTACTGCTATCCAGATGTGTCGTAATTTCATCTTTTATAATTGACTCCAGCATCTTTCCCACTACCGACGTCAGGCTAACCGGTCTATAATTCCCTGTTTTCTCTCTTCCTCCCTTCTTGAAGAGAGGGACAACATTAGCCACCCTCCAATCCACAGGAACTGATCCTGAATCTATAGAACATTGGACAGTGATTACCAATGTGTCCACAATTTCTAAAGCCGCCTCCTTAAGTACCCTGGGATGCAGACCATCAGGTCCCGGGGACTTATCAGCCTTCAGACCCAACAGCCTATCCAACACTATTTTGCCTAATATAAATTTCCTTCAATTCATCCATTACCCTAGGTCCTTTGGCCACTATTACATCTGGGAGATTGTTTGTGTCTTCCTGAGTGAACACAGATCCAAAGTACCTGTTCAACTCGTCTGCCATTTCCTTGTTCCACATAATAAATTTACCTGCTTCTGTCTTCAAGGGCCCAATTTTGGTCTTAACTATTTTTTTCCTTTTCATATACCTTAAGAAGCTTTTACTATCCTGCTTTATATTCTTGGCTAGTTTACCTTCGTACCACATTTTTTCTCCGTGTATTGCCTTTTTAATTACTTTCTGTTGCTCTTTAAAAGTTTCCCAATCCTCCGGCTTCCCACTCGTCTTTGCTATGTTATACTTCTTCTCTTTTATTTTTATATTGTCCATTACTTCCCTTGTCAGCCACAGCCTCCCCTTATTCCCCTTAGGATCTTTCTTCCTCTTTGGAACAAACTGATCCTGCTCTTCTGCATTATTCCCAGAAACACTTGCCTTTGCTGTTCCACTGTCATCCCTGCTAGGGTATTGTCCCATTGAACTTTGGCCAGCTCCTCCCTCATAGCACTATAGTTCCCTTTGTTCAACTGTAATACTGACACTTCTGAGTTTCCCTTCTCCCTCTCAAACTGTAGATTAAAACTTATGATATTATGGTCACTACCTCCTAATGGCTCCTTTACCTCGAGGTCCCTGATCAAATCCGGTTCATTGCACAACACTAACTCTAGAATTATGTTCTCTCTGGCAGGCTCCAGTACAAGCTGTTCTAAGAATCCACCTTGGAGGGACTCCACAAACTCCCTTTCTTGGGGTCCAGTACCAACCTGATTCCTCCAGTCTACCTGCATGTTGAAGTCCCCCATAACAACTGTAGCATTACCTTTGCGACATGTAACTCTGGATTCAACTTACACCCTACATCCAGACTACTGTTTGGGGGCTTGTAGATAACTCCCATTAGGGTCTTTCTACCCTTAGAATTTCTCGGTTCTATCCATACTGACTCTACGTCTCCTGATTCTATGTCCCCCCCTCGCAAGGGACTGAATATTATTCCTCACCAACAGAGCCACCCCACCCCCTCTGCCCATTAGTCTGTCCTTTCAATAGGACATATATCCTTGATATTCATTTCCCAGTCCCTGTCCACTTGAAGCCATGTCTCTGTTATTCTCACAACATCATACTTACCAATTTCCAACTGTGCCTCAAGCTCATCCACTTTATTTCTTATATTCCGTGCATTCATACATAATACTTTTAGTTCATTACTCCCCTCACCTCCCATATCAATTCCTATGTCACTTGGCCCTACTGTACGATCCCTTCTTGAGCTTTCTGCTCTGTTGATTCTGCTGTCTTTCTGAACTTTTCTTATTCTCACTTTCCCTTTATCTCCATCCTTATCTTTCTAGTTCGTTCCCTCCCTCCCCACTACTTAGTTTAAACACACCCATGTTGCAGAGACAAACCTGGCTGCCAGAATGCTGGTGCCCCGCTTTTAACGTGCAACCCGTCCCTTTTGTACAATTCATCCTTACCCCGAAACATACCCTAGTGGTCCAAGAATGTAAATCCTTGCTTCCTGCACCAGTTCCTCAGCCACACATTCAGATCCATTATCTCCCTGTTCTTGACCACTCCAGCAAGAGGAACTGGAAGCAAACCGGAGATAACCACCCTGGAAGTCCTGCTTTTCAGCCTTCTTCTGAGTTCTCTGAATTCGCGCTGTAGAATGTCTTTCCTCTTCTTCCCCATGTCATTTGTGCCGACATGCACCACCATTTCCGGATGTTCACCTTCACTCTTGGGGATTCCCTGCAATCGGTCCAACATCGTTTGTTGACCTCGACCAATAGAGGGTGACTTCATCTTAGGGCAAGGTAAATTATCTCCTGGGACTAGATGGGCCAAAGGTTCTGCTTCTATGCTGTAGTGTTCTATAATTCTCTGACCTATATAAGCCTGTGACTATTAGAAATGTGATCCAGTTCTGATGAATGATCATGAACCTGTAATATTATTACTGTTTCATCTCTATTCATGCTGCTTGCACTATTGAGTATTAGACAATTTTTCATTTTAATTATAGGTGATGATAACTCTTTGGGTACAGAGAGGAGAGTTAGGGGTCAGATAAGGATTTAAGGACAGGGATGTGGGGCAATTAGAGGTCAGGCTGGAGTTTAAGTCTCCACTCCGCATTCGAAGGTCAGTAACGCAGACATGAGGTAACCATTGCTGGTTGTCAAATGTCAGATGTCAGGGCAGCAGAGTGTGGATGAGCAAACCCCACATTAAGTTTTTGGCGTGTCCGGAGTCAGTGTTCCATGCAGGCAGGAGTTCCGATGACCCCCTAGGTTCACAGATCAGTGAGGTTACAGTGCAAGGGCTAGTGTTTGGGATCCAGTCATCACTGAGTCCAGAGTTCGAAGCTGAGGGTTTAGTAATTGGTATGTCCTGGTATCAATGCCAAGGATCGAGGCCTGTTGGTGAGAGTCAAGTCTGTGAATTTCTGCAAGTCCACTGGGAGAGTCAAGGCCAAATGTCTGCAGGTCCAAGTCAGAGTCCACGTCTGCTGAGCTGGAGGCTGTAGGCCAAAGAAGATCGGCTGTCCTGGGGTTAAAGGACTGTGTATGTGCATGTGTGGGAGGAAGGAACAGGACTTGTTCTGCTGTTGTTGTTTTGTTGATAGTTGTGTTCTGTATTGTTCTAAGCATTGTGAGAATGCTATTTTGGCACCGGAATGTGTGGCAACACCTACGGGCTACCCCAAGCACAAGTTGGGTGTGTTGGTTGTGAATAAAAATAGCACATTTCACTGTGTGTTTTGATGTACATGTGATAAATAAACTTCAATCTTAAATCTCCGCTAGGCTCTGATTTTATGTTCTATTACTTGGATATTGCACAATCGCATATGAGCAACTTGCATACAATAGACTGTGGTAAACCATAGGTTTAACACAACAGTAAGAAGCCACCAACCTGTTGGATTGCTGCTCATATATGTTATAAATAGCATATGACTATGACATTATGTCAGCTGTTGCATACAAACATGAGCTTTTTAACAAGCAAAAAGTCAAAACATTTCCTATTACGAATCCAATTAGAATGCCAAAATTCCAGTTTGCTACAGAAAATGATTGCTTTTTTCAGTCTTCAATATAAAACTTTAAAGAAAGACCCTGGCAAACCCATGAATGTGCTCCAACACTCCATTCATTCCAACTACCCAAGTCTTTCACTTTCCTACCCCATTTCTCTCCTACATGCCCTGCCAACCACAATCCCACCCTTTTTTCCACACTCCCCACTCATCAGGTAGAAGACACAAAATCACGAACCACCAGACTCAAGAACAGTTTCTATCCTACTGCTGAAAGACTATTGAACAGTTCGCAATATGGTAAGATGGACTTTTGTACTCACAATCAACCTTATATAACCTTGTCCCTTATTGATTGCCTGCACAACACTTTTCCTATAACTGCAGTGCTTAATTCTGCATTCTGGGTTTGTTTTTCACTAGTACTATCTCAATGCACTGATGTGAAGAAGTGATCTGTCTGTATGGATGGCATGCAAAACAATTTTTTTTCACTGTACAATAATAAACCCATTTAGCAATTTACTAACTTACCCAATTATCTCCCCACCATCCTCTCCCTTCCCTAAACTTTGAAATGTGTGTTTGAATTCCAGGTTCTACATATTCTAAGAATATTACCACAGAACAAAACATGCTGCCAATAAATTAAGTATGTTAAAACCATTTGCAGCTGTTCAGTCACTGAATAAAGTCTCAGGACAAAGAGAACCAAAAGAATTTTCTCAGACAGTTACATAAATCTACCTGCTATCTGTCTAAAGAACATTGAATCATTTTGATGGCGTTAATGAGCTTCTTGACAATATGAATTGATTACGTTGAATCATCATATATTTTGAATATCGGGTGGATAACCATACTTTTTTCCCAGGGTAGAAGTGGGTAATACAAGAGGGCATAATTTTAAGATGATTGGAGGAATGTATTGAGAAAAGGAAATGTTGGAGATCATTGTTTTGCACGGAGAGTGGTAGTCCATTGAACATCCTGCCAGTAGTGGTGTAGAGGAGAATGCATTAGTGGCATTTAAGAAATTGTTAAATAGGAACATAGATGTTAGAAAAATGGAAGGCTATGTAAGAAGAAAGGGTTAGATTGACCTCAGAGACAGTTTCATATTCAGCACAACATTGTGGGCTGAAGGGCCTGTACAGCACTATAGTGTCTATTTTCTATGTTCTAAGGCAGTGGTGTTCCAAATATCATGCTCCTGTTTAGATTTGTATTTTATGGAAGATTTCTTTAGTTGTTCCTGAATGTCGGATTTGGCAAACACATTCTGAACACAGACCTTGGTTCAGTTCAGACAACCTCAAGAGGCATAGTTGGCAACAGCCAAGTTTTCACGTCTCATTGAAAGTCTCAGATGTCTGCTGCTTTTGACAGGTGAACAAGATCTGATATTTTGTTCCCATTGGACAGTGGAGTAGTAACAGCAGGTCAAACATGATTTCTACCAGGTAACAGCTTTTCTTAATATCTTGGGGCCAATCAATAGAGCAGACCGTGCTTCAATTCCACAGCATTGAGCATATCAATCGGAGCTGTAAAGGGATTTATGCCATACTTAAGTAGGCAAAATGTGAAAGCAAGTGTAAAATTAGCTTCCCCAACTCTACTCTAAGTCTGCATTTTTTTGTCCCTTTGGCTTCAACAAACATGGTTAGCAAATCGCTAGATAGATTTATCATTT
Source organism: Mobula hypostoma (assembly GCF_963921235.1). NCBI lineage: Eukaryota > Metazoa > Chordata > Chondrichthyes > Myliobatiformes > Myliobatidae > Mobula > Mobula hypostoma. Next base: position 141,848,939 of record NC_086100.1, read on the forward strand.
CTACTTCTGTGTGCCATTTATTTTTTTCTCCTTTTTCAAAGGATTTGATTGATGACAGCATCACATTCTTACAGTGCTCCTTTATTCACATGACTTACAGTTTTAAATTATAACAGCTGTCTGTATCCAGAACATACTCAAACCTCTCTGGCATCCACTCGTCCTGGAAATGCCCTAGATACTGCCTGCTCTATCTCCAGGGACACACAGGCACAACAATAAACCTGGAAGAGGGGCAGGAAATCAACTCAAGGAATGGCATCAGAATAGATGTAGGTTCCTTTAGAACAGAGAAGAGGAGGAACTTCTTTAGTCAGAGTGTGGTGAATCTGTGTAATTCATTACCACAGATGGTTGTGAATGTCAAGTCATTGGGTATATTAAAGTGGAAGTTGCTAAGTTCTTGATTAGTAAGGGCATCAAAGGTTATAGAGAGAAGGAAAATAAATCAGCCATGATCAAATAATGGATTTCTGATGGGCTGAATGGCCAAATTCTGCTCTGAAGTTCAAGTTGATGTTCAAGGTTATTGTCATCTGACTGTGCATATATACAACCAATGACACAGTGTTACTGCAGATCATATTTGGTGCACCCAAAATACATAGGTTTATCACACACAGCACATAAGCAAAATATTACCACAAATAAGTTAATAAAATGGAATTCAAAATGCATGTGAAGTGCAGAGCACAGTTAAACTATAAAAAGTACAGTAAACAGTTCACTGTCCTAGTGACAAGATGTCGGTGATAGTAAAGTATTCATTATTCTAACATCCTGAGGGTAAAAGCTGTTACCCAGTCCAGCAGTCCCAGTCCTGATGCTTCTGTACCTCCTTCTTGACCGTTGTGGATCAAAGAGATTGTGGAATGGGTGGTAGGGATCCTCAACAATGCTTCATATACAACACAGTACTCCTGACAAATGTCACAAATAATGGATCCTGACCCGGATCTGGGCCGTACCCTCCAAGTATCCTGACCTGCCTCATGATTTTTTTGCACTACCTTACTTTCCCTTTTCTATTTTCTATTTATGATTTATAATTTAAATTTTTAATATTTATTATGAATTTGTAATCCAGGGAATGCGAAATGCAGAATCAAATATCACTGTGATGATTGTACGCTCTAGTATCAATTGTTTGGCGACAATAAAGTAAAGTATAAACAGGAAGGAGAGAGATCCTGGTGATCCTCTTGGTGGTTTTTACTATCCTTTGTAGGGTTTTGCCTTGCAGCTTCTAAACCACAATTGAACCAGCCAGAAAAGACTCTCCTTGGTACTGCTGTCAAAAGTTTTAGAATGGGGATGGAGAACCTCAGAAAGTGTAAATGCTGCTGTGCTTTCTTGACTAGTGAGAAGGTGTTGTGGGTCCAGGTTAGATTGTCCATCATTTTCAATCTCTCACTACTACAGTTGGAAATTCCCACCTGCTTCAAAAGGACAATCATACCAGTCCCAAGAAGAGCAGAGTAAACTGCCTCAACAACTATCATCCAGTAGCATTCACATCTATGGTGATGAAAAGCTTTGAAAGGTTGATCATGGCTAGAATCAACACCTGACTCAGGAAGGACCTGGAACCACTGCAATTTGCCTATTGCCGCAATAGGTCTACAGCAGATGTGATCTCAATAACTCTCCACGTAGCCTTGGATCACCTGAACAATGTAAATACCTATTTTAGGATGCTGCTTATTGACTATAGAGTAGCATATAACACCATCATTCGTACAGTCTTGATTGAAAAGCTACAGAACCTAGTCCTCTGTACATCCCTCTGTAACTGGATCCTCACCTTCCTAATTGGAAGACCACAATCTGTGCAGATTGGAAATAACGACTCCACCTCACTGACAATTAACACTGGTGATTTATAGGGGTGTGTGCTTAGCCCACTGCTCTACTCTCTCTACACCCATGACTGTGTAGCTAGGCATAGCTCAAACAGTTATCTATAAAATTGCTGATGATACAACCATTGTTGGCAGAATTCCAGATGGTGCCAAAAGTGCATGCAGGAGCAAGATATACCAGTTAGTTGAGTGATGTCACAGCATAACCTTGCACTTGGCATCAGGAAGACCAAGGAACTGATCGTGGACTTCAGAAAGGGTAAGACAAGGGAACACCAACTACTACTCATAGAGGGATTAGAACTGGAGAGAGTGAGCAATTTCAAGTTCCTGGGTGTCATTATCTCTGAGGACTTAACCTGGAAGCAATGCATTGATGCAGCTATAAGGAAGGCAACAAGCAGTTATATTTCATTAGGAGCTTGAAGAGATTTGGCTTGTAAACTACAGCACTTGAGAACTTCTACAAATGAACCATGGAAAGCATTCTGACTGGCTGCAACACCGTCTGGTATGGGGGGGGAGGTGGGGGTACTACTGCACAAAAACAAAGTAAGTTGCAGAAACTTGTAAAATTAGTCAGCTCTATCATGGGTACCGGTCTCCGTAGTATCCAACACATCTTCAAGGTGCGGTGCCTTAGAAAGACGGCGTCCAACATTAAGGATCTTACCACCCAGTATATGCCGTCTTCATACTGTTACCGTTGGGATGGAGGTACACGAGGCTGGAGGCACACACTCAGCCATTCAAGAGCAGCTTCATCTCTCCGCCATCTAATTTCTCATTGGACATTGAACCCATGAATACTACCTCAACTCTTTTTTGCACTAATAATTTTAACTTAGCTATTTAATAGACACACACACACACACACACACACACACACACACACACACACACACACACCCATATATATATATATACTTAATGTAACTCGTTTCTTTTCCTATATTTATTTATCATGCATTTTATTATACTGCTGCCTTAAAGTTAACAAATTTCACAACTGTCAGTGATATTAAATCTGATTCTGATTCTGATGTGCACACCAAGAAAATTCGTGCTCTTCACCTTCTCTACAGCAGAGCCATTGATGTGCAATGGAGTGTGGTCGACATGTGCCTTCCTGAAGTCAACAATCATCTCTTTTGTCTTGTCCACTTGAGACTCAAGATGTTGTTCTCACACCATTTATCCCTCTTAAGTCTTATGCTTGTATGGCTTGGGCAAAACTCGCAAACAACTCACACCTCCGTCCTACACTAGGTGACAAAGATCAGGAAGTCAAGTTGAAATGCAGCCAAAATGTGAGGAGCAGCATCTTTAGATACTCAGATAGAGGATGCAACCTCTTAGGTGTCATTTCCTTGTATACCATATTATATCAGTGTTTATTATTATATACCCCTGGGTTCACTGAAAGAATCTCACAAGGTAAACATTATATACAATAATAATAAATACATATCACTTGTGATCGCAAGACTCTGTTTGACAGTAAGAATGTAAGTTGCCGCTGGCCTATTATGCCTGTCTGGTGGAGGGACCGTCGACATGGGAGCGGTGTAGCTCAATTCTAGCAAGAATGAGGCCTCAAGGCTTGGGCTTGCCTGCTACTGCAGACCAGGTGAGAGTCTCAGAACTGCTACAGCGTGGTTGAGCTTGGCTAGGGCCTGACCTCGCCTGTTGATGCTGTCCTCCCATGTTCGATCAGTGGAATGACAGGCTGGATTGCATGCATCTGTACACTGCTGGGAGACTGTAACATCGACTGCTGAACATTGTTGCTCAGGGTTTTGGACTATTAATGTTTTTTTTTCAAGTGAATATATTTCTTTACTCGATATTTTGAATTATGTTACTTGCTATTTTTGAACACTTGCTTGCAATTTTGAATGTTTTACACCTTGATCCCAGAGGAACACTGTCTTGTTCAGCTGTAAGTTTGAATGTTAATTAAACTTGATTTGATTTGAATAAACATGGCAACAAGCACAATGCAACAGAACAGTGCAGATATAGTGGTCCAATCTGAAGCAGTGCAAAAAGAAATGCGGAAGTAACAGAATCATCAATACAGGTAGAATTACGAGTCCAAAATTTTTCCAGCACCACTAGGAAGGATGCGAAAGAGGTGACAGATTCAGAAGTCAAATGGCAGTGGGGAAGAAGATGTTCCTGAGTCTATGCTTTCAAGCTCCTCAACCTCCTCCACAAAGTTAATAAAGGGAAAATGGAATAGTCAGGGTGGCAATCATCCTTGACAATATTATTAGCCATTCTTTTCTCAAAGTTAATTGCAATGCAATGCTGTGAAGAATGCTTACTGCTTTAATAATGTCACCCATTTTAAGACTTGTATCATGTGGCTAACTAGTTTTTGGTTTGCAATACACACAAAATGCTGGAAAAACTCAGCAAGTCAGTCAGCATCTATAGAGGGAAATGAACAATCAATACTTCAGTCCAAGCCCTTTCATCAGGATAGGAACGGAAGGGAGCAGAAGCCAGAATAAGTAGGAGTGAAATATAAAAATGCAAGATAATGAGTAATACCATGTCTATAGGTAGTTCCCGGAGCTATTGACTAAGCTCTATTTACCTTGTTTGACCTCCTCCTGTCTTGTGTGAAATATGCATACTCTGGATTTTATTGAAGGTTAAGAACTCACTGAGGATTCAATAATAGAGTATTACAGCCATCAAAAGTGAACAAGTCATCCAGGCCATCAAGTGACAAATTTATAAAACTCAAATCACACTATATCTGAGCAGTTTCAAAACTTGATGTGAATAAAGAGGAAAACCTGTCACAACCACGGACTCTGACACGGAGTCTGGGCGCCCTCATAGGCAGGCAGCTGAAGGGGGTCAACAATCACACTTATGAGAATGCACATTGCAGCCAATTTAGGGTCTCTTTGTACGTAACTCCCTTCTTTTTGTTTCAGTTTGGTCAAGTCCTGACCAAAGCACAGCAACGGGAACTCTTCCTGCTTACTCTGGGAAAGAAAGCTACAATTTAGATTGACGCTGTAAAGGAGTGGCATTAGATTTAAAGTTTGATTGTGTTAGTTAGTGGCCCAGTTGGCCCAGCATTAATTATTCTCCTTTTGTTCTGTATAGTTCTTACTACCATTCAGTGTACTGTTCATTTTGCTTCATTTGGGCCATCAGCAAACCAAGATTTGACCATCAAAATGTACACAGTGGAGAGAGTACAGCTGACCATGGCCCTGAAATTCATTGTTTCCGTGGGACAGAAGTTAAGTCAGTGGAACCTGAGTTGTCAGAAGTGGCTCAGTCAGTGTGACAACTACTTTCAGAGTGAAAAGCCCAGTCCATATATGAAAAACAGGTGTCTGCACTCGCAACAACAGTTCAGGAACTCACCACAGACAGCTAGAATCAGGTGGCTGCCATTACAGCCACTACTCAGCAGCATTTTGCCAGAAAACTTCAACACCTCCCACACCTTCTTCTATAACAGTCTCGTCAGCCTCAGCCACTGATGGCTCGATTCTCTTGGCAGCCTCTGGACCTGAACCGAGCATTCTTCCACCACTCAGATATTCTGGTAACCCCAATACTTGCAGAAACATTACTACCCAGTTCGAGGTGACTTTCCAAGCCCAGCCAGATTAGTTCGGTGATGATGCACATAAAGTGGCCTACATGGTGACTCTTTTAGATAGATAACCACTTTAACAGTCCAATTCTCTACGAGAGCTAGGTTCACCTGCAGCCCAGTCTTCCCAACAGTTTGTAATTGAGTTCAAAAGAATGTCTGATCTTCCAGTATGGGGTCAGAAGGCTGCCCACCAACTCCTGAACTTGCTTCAAGGGAGAGGGCCAGTGAGAGACTATGAAGTGAAGTTCCACACTCTTGCTGTTGAGGCGCGGTAGAAAGAAAAATCTCTCAACACTGCGTTCCAGCGTGCTCTGAGCGCAGTGGTCCAGCATGAGTTTAAGTATGTGATGCACAGGACAGCCTGGTAAATATGACCATTTGAATAGACAACTGGGCAACTGAATGGAGCAGAGAGAATATCCCAAGCCTCCTACTCTTTAGATCACTGTTTGTCTTCACCCTCTATCTCATCAGCAGGTATACAGTCCATGCAGGAGCCCATGCAGATGGGGATGCCTACATGTACCTCAGATTGTTGCTGTTATGTTTGTGGTGCTGGGAAACCGGGTGGTTGTGAATAACACACATGAGAAATGGAGAAGTGAAGAACAAATGTGTAGCTGTTTATTTTACTTGTAAGTCATTTAGCCAGAATGTCCTCTCACATTACGTTCAGTACCAAACACACAGGGAAGCTTGACGACTACCTGTAAGAGTTCAAAATATACATGAACACATAACATAACTCTTCCCCTTTCCCATACGCAGACCCGCTACTGAAATATTAACATTCATGAAGTAATCATCTAATTCAACCACAAAAAAAAACATATTTTTCTAAACTAGGGAAAGAGGGTAGACAGCTTCTACACCTAGACATAACCCTGGGGATTATTCTGCCCCATGTGCTGAGGGTTAGTCACTAAACTCAAGAGGCAATCTGTCTGGAGTCTCTGTTCTTATGAGGGTACCAACAACCTGGGAATGAGGCCAAAATCATGTTATCTCACGGTGGTGTATGTATAGATCTTGGCTTGGATACTGCAATGTCAGTAGGGGCACCTGAGAAAACATAGGTGCCGAGGAGCACTGGTGTCACCACCGTTCAGATATGGCCCAAGTGCGGAGTGAGAGACACTGAAGCAGGTCGGTAGTTCACAGACTTTAATTCAAGAAAGGGAAAATAAAACAATAAAAGCTAGGCCAAACAGGGCTATTAACTAAAACTCTCAAAAGGGAAATAAAGCCTACACCGCGGCTGAAAAGAACATCAAAACATTAAACGAATATCGCCAGTCTTCAGAGTCAGTTGATTTTGAAAGTCCAATGGCTCAGGAAAGGCTGAATGCAAAACAACGGCAAAGCTTTGCTATGCTCTGTCCAAGTCTCGACAAGCACTGCAACAACAAGAATGTAGTTAAATACCACCATGATTAAATAATAATTACCTGACACGTGCAAATTCACAAGCATAATTGCCGTATCTATTGCACTGCCGAATCCACAGTTGTGACAACTGGCTGTGTCATTTGACCTTAACAGAGGTTCTGCAGTTGTTGTCTCAGAATTATGTCCCTTTTCTACAACGGGATCTTGATTGGTCAGTTTGTGTTGGTTTTCACTAGCCTCAGAAATGGGCAACAGCTGATCAACATGTCTTCTCCAGATGTTGTGGTGACTAGTTTCCACCGTGTACAACACAGGACCAGTTTCTGCCATCACTCTTACAGGTATCCACTTTGTTCCAGAGATGTACTCATTCTCCTGCTGTGAAACTTCTGTACTTCACCTTAGCATGTCTCGCTGCTTTGGTTTTCTATTCATTTAGCACAATCTGTTTTGTGTTTGGGGCTCTAAGCAAGTCAAGTTGGGTGCAAAGCTGTCTTTTCATCAGTGCAGTGGCTGGAGCCATTTTGGTGGTGGTGTGAGGTATGTCAGCAAGAAAATGCTGAGATGCTGGTTAAGACATCCACTTCCCACTGAAACCTTGAGGGCTTGTATGTTTGTATGAATCATCCAGCAAGGCCATTAGTGGCTGATGATATGGTGCTGACATGACGGGCTAAAAAGAACTTACTTCTATAAATGCCTTGAACTCTTCAGACAGGAGTATTGGCCATTGTCACTGACAAGCTGTTGTGGAAGCCCAAAACAGGCACAAGGTAGAAAATAGCTCTTCAATACATTTTTCAGATAAGACCATAAGATATAGGAGTAGAAGTAGGCTATTTGGCCCATCAAGTCTTCTCCGCCATTCAATCATGGGCTGATCGGATTCTTCCAGTCATCCCCACTCCCCTGCTTTCACCCCATACCTTTCGGTGCCCTGGCTAATCAAGAACATATCTATCTCTACCTTAAATATACCCAATGACTTGGCCTCCACAGCCACTCGTGCCAACAAATTCCACAGATTTACCACCCTCTGACTAATGTAATTTCTCCGCATCTCAGTTCTAAAAGGACATCCTTCAATCCTGAAGTCGTGCCCTCTTGTCCTAGAATCCCCTACCATGGGAAATAACTTTGCCATATCGAATCTGTTCAGGCTTTTTCACATTCAGAATGTTTCTATGAGATCCCCCCTCATTCTCCTGAACTCCAGGGAATACTGCCCAAGAGCTGCCAGACATTCCTCATATGGTAACCCTTTCATTCCTGGAATCATTCTCATGAATCTTCTCTGAACCCTCTCCAATGTCAGTATATCCTTTCTAAAGTGCTCTTCATGATAGCAACCTTGGGCTAATTATTCAATGCATCCACTATGACCAAGAACAAATGGTCTTCTACAGGTCCTGCAAATGGTTCTTCAGGCCATTCCCATGGATGTAAAGGAGCACGTTGAGGAAAATTTCTCACTCACTGGCAATATGGGCATGCTTTGGCCTTCCCTTCAATGGTTACATCTAGTCCAGGCCACAATAAATAGCTGTGTGTGATTTCTTCCTCGCTTACCACACCACAGTATCCTATATGTAGCTCGTCAAGCACTTGCTTTCTTAGTAGTAGAGGAATGACAACACGGTAGCCTCACAGTAAACACCCTGTTTGAACTGTGAGCTCCTTCCATTGAGCCTGGTAAGGTTTCAATTTCCATGGTTGTCCCTCCTTTCCATTAGTGTGTTCTCAACGTCCACCACTTTTGATTTAACAGGGTCAGTTCAGGTGCACTTCTGGGCTTGTGCCACAGTTATTAGAGCTGTAGGTACTTCCCTGAAGTAAAATATCTCTTTCAGGGATGACTCTGGAGCTGTAACAGCCTGGAGAAATCTAGACAGTCCGTCAGTATTCAAATGGTGCTTGGACCTCTTGTAATTTATATCATGCAGATGTGCAGATAGTACTTTGGCCCAACATTGCAATTGACTAACAGCCAGGGAAAGAATGCCTGCATGTGGATCAAAAATTGAATTCAAGGGGTGATGATCTGTCAGTAGGGTAAATCATCAATCGAAGAGGAATTAATAAAATTTCTTAATTCCAAAGACAATTGCGAGTACTTCCTGCTCAATCTGGGCATAGTGGCTTTCTGCCTTACTTAATGTCCTTGATGAGAAAGTGATTAGATGCTCTTCACCCAATGGCATGATGTGCAAGATGACTGTCCCCACACCACAGGGTAATGCATTGAAGGCCGTCTGTGTGGGCAATGACAGTTCGAAGTGTGTGAGTGCTTCAGATTGTAACAAAGCTGTTTTGGCCTTTTTAAAACCCCTTCACAGTGATATGTCTAGTGCCAATGTGTTGATTTATTTATTTAAAGGCTCACAAAGTGGTTTTGCATGCTAGTTAGGAACAAACTTTGTATAGCATGTTAGTTATTCTGAGAAAGATCTTAATTGACTTATATTCTGTGGTGATGGAGTCTTCATGATTACCTTCACCTTTGGTGTCTCATGAAGCCATGAGTTGTCAATCACACAGCCCAAATCATTAATCAAAGGTCAAAAGAACTCACTCTTGTCTTTCTAAACCCTGCTCACACTAATTTTTCCCAGTAATGAGTAAGTCATTCAAATAGCATTGCACCCCATCGACCTGCTCAGGATCTGATCCGTTACTTGCTAAAAAGTACAGGAGACAAGATGGTGCTAAACAGAAGCTTTCAGTACCTGAACCTTCATTTGTGAGTCACTATGATCAACAGTTCCTCTGACTCTGGCTCCAAAGCATTTTCAAGTGTACTTGACACAAGTCAATCTTGCTAAATCTTTGGCCAATCCTGCAAAAGGGGTCATCAATGAGGGGAAGAGGGTATTGTTCAGCTGTAAGAACTGGTTTAACCATTACCTTGAAATTTCCAGCGTCTTAAAGACCCTTCCCTTTTTAGGGCAGGACCCACTCGAGTTGCTTACTTACTTACACACATTGGTTACAATACCTTACTCTGGACCAGACTTCCCAATTCAGCCTCTACTTTTAGTTTGAGGGTTTTGCCCTTGGGTATTTGGGTGTTGTGTTGAGGTTAACAGTGATTCCTTTCATACTGCCCAGTTCTCCCTTGAATATTTCTGGGTATTTCTTCAATACCTCTTGTAGACCAGTTCTCCCACCAATCAAGTGCACTTCAGCCCCATTGAGTTTGAGCTGCTCCAACCACGAGCATCCCAGAAGCCCTGGATAACAACCTTTAACAACATACAGTGGAAGTTTCTTTCTCTGTTCGTTAATCTCCACTGTAACATGTACTACTCCCCTCACCAGACCAATCTCACCAGTGAAAGTCTTTAAAGTCAACCTTGCTCCTTTTGGGTTGAGATGCTACAATTTCTCCTTGTAAGCTGTCTCTGACACCAGTGATACTGCAGTACCCATGTTCACCTGCATCCTCACTGTGGCCCCACCAAACTGCAGAGTCACCCAATAGCCGCCTTTACATCCTGAAACAGATAAAACATGCAAAGCTTCTTCAACCACAGAGGGAGAATCATTCAGTTCATCTTCAGTATGCTCTATCTTGTTCATATGTTTCTTTTTCTAAAAGTCATTTTCTTTATTACAAAGTTTTAATTTGTCAGTGTCTTTTTACTTTTACAGGCACATTCAGAAGGACAGAGGGAGAAAAAGGAGAGAGAGAGAAAGAATGTGTGTATATACATAAATAACGGATGGGATACGAGGGGGAGGTGGGGCATTAGCGGAAGTTAGAGAAGTCAATGTTCATGCCATCAGGTTGGAGGCTACCCAGACAGAATATAAGGTGTTGTTCCTCCAACCTGAGTGTGGCTTCATCTTTACAGTAGAGGAGGCCGTGGATAGACATATCAGAATGGGTATGGGATGTGGAATTAAAATGTGTCCACCAGAGAAAGCAGGATCTCCCAGTGGCCACACATTTTAATTCCACATCGTTTTCATCCCTCTGCAGATAGAACTTTCTAACATTGCAACTTTGGGTTTAATTAACCTGGGTTACACTTCAGTATCACCACAAAATGAATTACACTCACTTTCCTCTTGATTTCTTTTATGAAACTTCTCAGCAATAATAGTGGTTCTTTAAGATTTTAACTATGTCCTCATAAGGCTTACCACCAGGCTTAACAAGTTGTACGAGATTGCAAAGTAAGTTAAACATTTTGGTACCATTCACAGTCAGAAAAGTTGGAACATGAATATCAACAGAAATTTGATTTTCCAGTGCAAAATATTCAAATCTTTCAGTTTATGAGTTCCATTGCTCTGTTGTTTCATCATATGGTCCCACACTTCCAAACCTTTTCACCATTTTCAAACACAATCACGTTGCAGAAAAGTTAACTAGTCATCCCTGTCTCTCTCTCCCTGTCTTACTTGTTTTATTTAACCATCCTGTTCTTGTTCTCTCCCCTTGGGTTCTTCACTCTTCACACTTTCCACAGCTATTTGATTTTCTTTCGCTCACATTACACAGTGATACATTGCCAGCGTTGCACATAGACTTCTCTTACTGAATGTAACAAAACAATAAATTTCACATGAGGAGCTGTCACCTCATTGCCATTTGTTATGTTTGTGATAGGAAGTCGGGCGACCGTCAATAACACACTCGAGAGATGGAGAGGTGAGAAACAAATGTGCTGCTGTTTATTTTTACTTGTAAATCATCTCCTCAGAATGCCCTCTCACATTAAATTCAATACATAACACACAGGGAAGCTTGTAATCAACCTGTAGGGGTCACAATACATATGAACAGATAACAACTATCTGTATTGTGGCTCTCCAGGACAATTCTGGGCACCGTGTCCCAAGCACACAGTAAGAAAGTACACCTGTCAGCCAGAAGGGGAATTCTGATGGGTCAGTTCTCTCTGAGAGCATCTTCCCCTAATGGAAAATGCTCCCAGCTTCTCTCTCATGGAGGCAGCTCACCTGATGTGTGGCAACGTCCAGCATCTCATGGATTGTGAAGGATATGGCCCAGAGGAACTTTCCTGGGTTCCTGCTTGTGATATCCTGGGCAAGTCTCTTTTTCAGGATTTTCAGGTCTCTGGTGCCTTAGGAGCTGTGCCTGGGTGGGTGGGGGACCTTGTCACAAACACGGACTCTGCCACAGAATCTAGATGGTCTTTCAGATGGGCTTCTATAAGGGTTTGACAATCATACTCATGAGAGTGCACTTTCCAGCCAATAAAGGTCTCTTTGGGGTTGTACTTAACACCCTTTCTTCCATTTCAGTTTTGTCAAGCCTTGACCGAAGCACGGCAACGGCAACATTCCCTGCCTAGCTTGGTCCATGTTCCACAAAAGAAGGCTACAAATTAGATTGATGCTGTCAAAGAATGGTATTAATTTAGTCCTAAATTATGTCTTCCAAGCCACAGTATGATCATTAGATTTTTAGTTTGAGAGTTTGAGATAACAGCTCTGTTGGCTTAGCGTTTATTATTCTCCTTTTGTTATGTACAGTTCTTATTAAAATTCAGTGAATTGTTCATTCTGCAAACGTACTTCACTGTTTCTCCCTGTGCACTTGGGCAATCACTGAACACCATGTTAAAACCTAAAAACTGTCAAGGTGAGAAGCAGCACAAAATTTTAGTCCAGTCTCATATTTGAAAACTTGCTACTATGACAATGCTGAGAGACCTTCAAACAAACAAATGGAGATGTTTTTAGGCTGAATAACAACAATGAAACAGCGGCGGACAAACTATTGAAGAGGATTCTTAGAAACAGGGTTTAAAAGCATTTCAAGAAACAGTCTGAATAGCTATAGTCAACATGGCTTTGTGAGGGGCAGCTTGTACCTCGCAAGCTTGACTGAATTCTTTGAGAAAGTAATGTTAACTGATGAAGGAAGAGCAGTTATTGTTGTGTATATGGATTTTAGTAAGGTGTTGACAATGTTCCCCATGGTAGGCTCATTCAAAAAGTCATGAGGCATGGGATCCAAGGAAAATTGGCTGCATGGATTCAGAATTGTTTTGCCCACAGAAGGCAGAGGGTAGTATAAGATGGAGGTCTATGTCCACAGTTCCCTCAAAGTTGCTTCACAAGTTGACAAGGTTGTTAAGAAGCAAAATAGTGTATTGGCCTGCAATAGTTAAGTGTCTGAGTTCAGGAGCCATGAGGTAATGTTGCTTTTCTATAAAACTCTGGTTAGACCACACTTGGAGTATTGTGTTCAGTTCTTGTCCCTCATCCAAGAATGGATATGTAAGATCTACAGTGAGTGTAGAGGAAATATATCAAGATGCTTCCTCGATTGGAGAGAATGTCTCATGAGGATAGTTAAGTGAGCTAGGGTTTTTGTCTCTGGAGTGAAGGAGAATGAAAGATAACTTAGTAGAGGTGTATAAGATGGTAAGAGGCATAGAGTGGACAGCCAAAGACATTTTACAAGAGTGGAAATGTCTACTGTAGTGGATATCATTTTAAGGTGATTGAAGGAATGTATGGGGAGATGTTAAGGATAGAATTTTGGAGAGATTTGTGGATGTGTAAAATGCATGGCCAGGGGTGCAAATAGAGTCAGATATATTAGGAATATTTAGAGAATCTTAAATGGATGAAAAAACAATGGAGGGCTTTATGGGAGAGAGGTGTTCGATTGATTTTAAGAAGGTTAAATGGGCGACACAGCATCATCACACTCACGGTGAGAAGGAATCATCACAGGTGACAAAGTCATGCAGGTCATTCAGCAATGATATGACTATGTTGTACATTTGTGTATGACACACAACAAATCACTTTAGATCTGAGCAGCAGCACATCTTGGTGTATGACTGAGCCTATGAGAAAGCAACTAGCAAGATATTTAAGCAACATTCTGGAGTTGTTAATAAAATACATGGAGAGAAAGAAAGACATCCAGTATTCATACGAGCAGCAAGAACCCTTCCAGAGATTAATTTTATGTCGCCCAGAAGCTTTTAACCTAAGGGCTAAATACCTGTCGTTGATTTATAGGGCAGAACCATAGGCTGAGATCAGGAAGGCTAACAGTGTCCTCAAAGCTGCCTGCCACCACGTTGATTCCCTTTTCTCTCTTCTACTTTCTAGGAGAAGATATGGGAGTTGAAAACCCAAATGACAAGACTCAAGAACAACTTCTTCTTCACTGCTAGCAGAGTTCTGAAGAAATCAACTCTTTCACATATACTTCACAGTGGTGCTACCACATGCTCAAATGTTTAAGTCTATTTCTTTGGTTATTGTCATTCTAGTATTTCTTTTTCCATTACCTCAATTTGCAATACTATACATTATATCGTTCTATTGTTTTTGCACTCATCACTAGATTGATTGTTATATGAATTACTCACAAGTTTACTCTCTAGTCTGTGGCCTTCACAGAGCAAGGAAGCTCATTGCAGTCTAATGTTTATGACAATAAACCAATCTGACCTACTCTGAAGTCCATTTCAAACTTCTGTGAAACACTGTGATTTTTTTTATGATGTGAGTATATGGACCAAGCATTTGGTTTTCTACTCATATGAATGAACTTAGAAGCTAAATTGTAAACTTCAAGACCAATCCAGTTATTCCAGGATCATATTTAGAAATGGAATTACATTACACAGCACACAAATACATAATGGTAGCCATAAGAATCTAACCCTTTCTATTATTAATACTGATGATCTCTCAAGGCAAATATTTCCAAATTTTCTCGTACCGTAAAATAAAAAGTTGTTTGCAGTAAAGTGTGCTTAAAAAATTCAAAAGCCCCATTGTCAAAACTACTACAATCAGGAAGTTCTCCTGATAACACTGCTGGAATGAAAGTTTAGGTGCTATGGGAGTGAGGGAGAGACAATTAGGTGGAATTAAAAGTGGCTCAGAGTAAGGAACAGAATGTGGTGGTTGAAGGTTCCTTCTTGGAAAGGAGGCCAGTGATTAGTGGTGTGCCACAGAGGTTGGTGTTGTGATCCTTCTTATTCACTTTACACACACACGCGCACGCGTTGATGCAAAAGAATCACAAGATTTGATAATTTGTTTTTTTTTGGCGTGTGCCCGTGTGCATATGCATCTGTGCGTGTGTGATGGCGTGTATGTGCGTGCGTCCGTGATGATGTCTTTTTCATGACTTTTACAAGGCGCAGAGTGAGAGAGAGAGACTGTGTGGCGCGCCACTCCTCACACAGGCATTTTCACAGTATTTTTCCCCTTTATTTTACAAGGTCGAGTTGCAATCTCGACGCTCAACCCGGCACGGATGGAAAGCATACACGGGAGAGGACCCAACTGGTTTCGAACCCTGGAACCTCCGCTCCCGGGTCCAGCGCTGATGTCATTGTGCCACCAGTCGACCCTAGATTGGATAATTTTGAAATACTGTATAAAGGTAATATAATTTAGAGAGAGCAGCTAATTATATATGTGTTTTGTTGCATGTTGAAAATTATTTAATTTGATGAAAGTTATATTTGAAGTCATGAAAGTCAATATACAAATAAAGGTTCCTTCTTCCCTTAGTAAGAATGCATCAGTTTTATTTGCCCGAGGCATTGTTAAAATCTAATCACCGTCTGAAAGAAAGCTACAAATTAATCATTTCCTTTAGTACATTATGTTGATAACAAGATGCATTTATATGATTTTGGTAATGGATAGGAATACACAATACCAAATATCATTGCTAATCATTTCAAAATAATGTCCTACTATTAGGACTACAATTTAAACTACAGCAAGCATTTTAGAGCATTAATAATTTTATATGGAATGATTTTGTTATTTCCAGGGAATAAAGAACCTATGAGGGTGTACCACAGGGCTTTTAAGGAAGTTCATCAAGCTGTAATTATATCACAGACTATGTCCTGAAGAAGAACTGCCTGTACTCATAAAGAGAGTTTTCTAATCATCTGTCATAAAATGTAAGTACTTTAAATAAGGCGATGATGAGACACCATTTCACTCATGTCCAGAACTTCCCAAAGGAGAGAGACACTCAGTGAACATAGGGTGGGTGGTAGCATAGTGCGCATTGATAATAGATCCTGACAGCAAAGGAGAGTTAGATTATGAGACGTGACACATTACCATCCTACACAGTGTGCATCTATATCAAGGTCTATGCTAAATGACATTGCTCTCAAACTGAACTTCCTGTGAAATTCCAAATAAATTACACCAAGCATTGCTTGTATCATTAGGTCATGAATTATTGTTTTTCATTCATGTCTAGAAATGAATTCAGGGCTTGCAACAGAAGACATTGGACCTTTTAATCAAAATAATATTCTTTGGTGTTCCGATTGTGTACTATGAAGTGACATCTTAACTGCTAATGGTGATTCACATACAATTTACAGTTCTCATGAGCTTCTCAGTAAGGAACTGGATGATGATTTTGTCTCTCACTTAAGGATACAAATCACATTTTTGTCAGGA
This sequence comes from Mobula hypostoma, assembly GCF_963921235.1. Taxonomy (NCBI): domain Eukaryota; kingdom Metazoa; phylum Chordata; class Chondrichthyes; order Myliobatiformes; family Myliobatidae; genus Mobula; species Mobula hypostoma. The sequence continues at coordinate 141,865,271 of NC_086100.1, forward strand.
ATATCAACTGGAAAATGATAGTGAGAAATCATATTGGGTTCATTTTACATAGTCCATTACCTATAATCACAATGTGATCATTCCTACCAAAGGTTGCTGGTTGGAACATATTATGTGTTTCCCTCAAGATTGACTGCCAATGGCTATGGTACGTCATCTATCCACAATGCGGAGGAAAGCCAAAGTCAGATATAATGACAAGGTCAGCCAATTTTTCAAAAAATTGTTGAGCAGGCTACAAAGATTGGGTAATTTACTCCTGTTCCCCTTACTTATGAATGCAAATTGTAAAGTGAAAGAAGGATGTGGAATCTGATGTGGAAACTCCTGTTCATAACTACCTAGTCTGGAGAAGCCATTTCAAGGCTGCTATAGACACACAGAGGTCTATCAGACTATCCAATCTGAGCCCACAGACAAGCCAAGAATCAGAGTTTGCCCAACTGGCACACAAAACTGGAGCGGTTTTGGTCATACTTTCCATTCAGTCATTAGGATTTTTTTCTGAAATGTGACAAACGCCACTGACTGACTGACTGACTTTGCTTTATCTATTTCCATCACAGCCATCTTCGGTCTTTATACTAACCAAAAGGCTGATGTTTTGTGAACATACATATTTTTGAATATGGGAACACAGAACAGAAATACTTAGGACACAAAATTTGTTAGTTGGCTTGCACTGGGCTCGGAGTTGATTATGTTCCTCAGTTTGCATTCTATCCCAGAAGCTTGACTGTGATTCACTTGAACACAATTATACTGTTTATTCAAGAAGCTCCAATATTTGTCCCATTTGTCTTACCACAGTGCTGTGTGATTTCTCCCTGAATTTCAAATCAGGTCAGAATCAGAATCAGGTTTATTTTTATTGACTTATATAACATGAAATTTGTTGCCTTGTGGCAGCAGTACAGTGAAAAGAAATAAAATTACTTCAAATCACAAAATAAATAAATGGTGTCATAAAAGGAATAATGAGGTAGTGTTCATGGACTATTCAAAAATTTGATAGTGAGGGGGAGGAAGCTGTCTCTGAATAATTGAGTGTGGGTCTTCAGGCTCCTGTTCCTCTTTCTGAAAAGGAGAGACCATATTCTGAATGGTGAAGGTCACCTTCTTGAGGCACTGTCTCCTGAATATGTTGTTGATGTTCGGGACAGTTGTACCCATGATGGAGTTGGATGCACCCCTTCAGTCGCTTGTGATCCTGTGCATTGGAGCTGTGATGCAACCAAACAGTATGCTCTCCTCTGTACATCTATATACATTTGCGAGTCTTAAGTGAGATACAGTACAAAATCTCAAGTTCCTCATGAAGCAGAGCCTCTGGTATACAGTCTTCATTTGCACTGATGTGCTGGGTACAGGACAAATCCCCCAAGATGTTCACACACAGGAACTTAAAGCTGCTCACCTTTTTCAACAGTCTATGAGGACTGCTATATATTCTCCCAATTTCCCCTTCCTGAAACTACAAAAAATTCCTTGGCCTTGTTGACATTGAGTGCAAGGTTGTTATTGCATCATCTCTCAACTAACCAGTCTTATCTTACTCCTGTATACATTCTTGTTGCCATCTGAGATCTTTACCAACCGTGGTGTCATCTGCGAATCTGTAGTTGACTTTCGAGCTGTGCTTAGCCACATAGTCATGAGTTTAACGAGAAGAGAGCAGTGCGCTATGCATCCAACATCCTTGAAATGCACTGGTGTTGATTGTCATCAAAGAGAAGATGTAATTACCGATGTGTACTAACTATCTTCTCCAAGTGAGGAGGTTGAGGATCCAGTTACAGAGGGAGGGATAGAAGCCCAGGTTTAGAAGGTTCGTGATTAATACACAAGGGAAGATGGTATTAAACACCCAGCTGTAATCGATAAGCAGCATCCTGACATATGTTTTGTTGTTGCTTAAGTAATCCAAAGAAGAGTGAACATGTGAGATTGTGTCCACTATACAAGAGAAAGTCTGCAGATGCTCGAAATCCAAGCAACACACAGAAAATGCTGGAGAAATTCAGCTGGCCATGCAGCATCTATGGAAAAAAGTAAAGTCGATATTTCCAGTCAAGACTCTTTGGCAGGACTTGCCAGTCCAGAGGTGATGGGCAGGCATGTCCTGCTGAAGGGTCTCGGCCCCGAAATGTCAACTGTACTTTTTTCTTTAGACGATGCCTGGCTTGCTGAGTTCCTCCAACATTCTGTGTGTGTTGCATCCACTACAGATCTGTTGTGGTATTGGTGAACTGCAGCAAGTCCAGGTCCTTCTCAGGCAAGAGTTAACTTTAGCCATCACCAACCTCGCAAAGTACTTTATTACAATAGATATAAGTACTACTGGTTAATTTCTAATTTCTAAAAGACTTCTATAATTCATCAGTGTGGCCAACCAATAGGCAATAAGTTTAGCAATCACTCTGCAACTTTCAAGATTAAGTATCAAGTTTACTGAGGTTAGCTTACATTATTTGTGTTCTTAAGTATTCCTCCCGCTTGGTGGCACAATAATATCAGCGCCGGATTCCGGAGCGAAGGTCCCCAAATTCGAATGCAAGTTGGGCTGAGTGTCGAGCTAGCATCTTGGCCTCATAAAAACAAGAACAGCTTGCTACGGAAACACTGTCATGACGGTGCCCCAATAACTCCACTGTCAAGTTAAGGGCTATTCTTCTTCTTCTTAAATATTCCTGATCCATTTGCTCCTATCATGAACAATAATGTGTACATCCCCATACCAATCGTTCGCTAATAAAAATAAAGAGTAAGTACCTGTCAACCCTTTACTTACTGTTCTGGTATAAAATGACTCTTGTAGATAAGAAACAAATTGTTCTCTGTACTTTCTGCAGTATTAAATTTTTCCTTTCAGTTGACTGTCATGTTTTAGGTACAGTGAATTTCAATGCTGCATGTTAAGTAAAGAGAATGAAAAAGTTGCCTAGAAACAGCATAACATTATTATTCATGGCCAAAAGCATGGCATTTTATGAAGACATATATAGAGATTCACTTAAATCAGGAATATTGTGATGTAGTTATAAATCTAAGGACCACCAACCAGAAGTTTGGTGATAAGTTAAGTATTTATGAAGTTGTTGGTACATGAACCTAGCTGGCTTTGCCACCAATGCTTTTGAATGCTGTTCAATTATTAATAGTTTCTCCTTCCCGAAAGGAAACAAGATGCAAGAATTTCACACAATTATAACAACCTATTTTTTTTGGAAATTTTGCACATTTATTGACATTGGCAGAAAACCACTGTTAATTAATTCTGAGTACACATGCAACATATTGAAGTTAAGCACTTGAATGTGATTATGTGTCTGTTCTTGATATGGAGATATGCCACATTTCCATAATGAAGCAACAAGACCCAGAAATTCCATGGAGGTCCTCCTTTGTCCTGTGTCATAGTTATGGCAGAACTCACCTAGAAAGTCAACATCCTTGTATCAAGATTAGTTCAGTTTTTGCTGCAATATATTAATTTTCACTCTTTCCAAGAAGGTGTGTTGTCTTGATTTATGTATTGTTTGTCCTGAAAAGCGAAGTCATTTTTTATTTTCTCTTTCTTTTTTTAGAATGAGCCTCTTGAAGTTTGCAGATCAGCCTAAAAGATATCTGCATAATTATCTGCAGCCTTTTCTTTACTCTTGCAATTTTCAGGTCTCAGACAAGTGAAGATGTTCAGATATTTTGTGCAATTGATGACATTATGGCCATGTTTGCAGATGATATGCAGATAGGTGGAGGGGCAGGTAGTGTAGAGGAAGCAAGGAGTCTGCAGAAGGACTTAGACAGATTAGGAGAATGGGCAAAGAAGTGGCAGATGGCATATAGTGTAGGTAAGTGACAGATAGGTCTGGGTATAGCGTCTCCCTCAGATATCTCCACACTAATTCCCATACTATGCAAAATATAAATGATGGATGAAAACTAAACAGTACATATTTGAAAGCACAGAGTATATACTCTGCAATTTGCCACATATTGTGTCTGAATTCATAATGCCTATGTATTCCTTTGAATTTAAAACTGTTACACCAAGGTTACAGACGTATTCTGGAAAACACACAAACACATTTGCAAATGCAATGCTATTATACCATTCTCTGAATGTGTATACACACACCACACTGGTATCTGAAGGGTCAGTAACCACCCTTTGTAACTGGTGGTGCGGCATCACCACATTAACACAAAAATGTCTAGTCTCTTACACACACACACGCACACACACACACACACACAAAACTTTTATATATCTACCAGTTCAGCTCTCCACCATGCTCATGATACTTTGTGATCCCACAGTCGCTGACCCAAACAGATCCAGGTATGAGTGCTAATTTTAAAAAATACTCACCCACTTAGACTGCTGAGATTGCTGTCCTGATGATGGGTTATGAACGCATCCCAGACATGAGCCCCCAAATGTGAGTGTGAACGAAGTCACCGGAGAGACACTGAAACAAGTGGATATAAAAGCCTTTATTCAGCAAAATGGACAGCCAGTATCATACTCAAGGTACTCTTGCAAGTAGAGTGTGAAAAGGATGTTTCCTATAGTGGGTGAATCTAGGTTCAGAGGACACAGGCTCAGATGAGAGGGACATTTATTTAGAACAGATATGAGGAGGGAATTTCTTTATCCATGGATTAGTGAATCTGTGGAATACATTGCATAAATGGCTGCAAAGGCAAAGTCATTGGGTATCTTTAAGTTGAAAGTTGCTAGTTTCTTGATTAGTCAGGACATCAAAGGTTATGGGAGAAAGCAGGAGAATGGGAATGAGAGGGATATTAAATCAGCTATGATGGAATGGCGGAGCAGACTCAATGGGCCAAATGGCCTAATTCTACTATGCCTTTTGATCTTAACCATCATAGCAACGGCTTCCAACTTGATCCCATTCAAGTGTATGCTGCATGGTGGATCATCGCACAGTGACTGAGAACAGAGGAACTACCTGGTTAAATAAGTAACTAACATCAGACCAGTGATCAATGATCAAGGAATTGAATTGACTTTATTTCTTACATCCTTCACATACATCAGGAGGAAAAATCTTTATGTTACATCTCCGTCTAAATGTACAATGTGCAATCACAGTTATTTATAATAATCTATAATAAATAGAACAGTCAATGTAACATAGAAATACACTCAAATCAGTGTGAGTAAATCAGTCTGATGGCCTGGTGGAAGAAGCTGTCTTGGAGCCTGTTGGTCCTGTCTTTTATACTGCGGTACTGTTTCCCGGATGGCAGCAGCTGGAATAGATTGTGGTTGGGGTGACTTGGCTCCCCAATGACCCTTTGGGCCCTTTTAACACACCTATCTGTGTAAATGTCCTGAATCATGGGAAGTTCACAACTACAGATGTGCTGGGCTGTCTACACCACTCTCTGCAGAATCCTCTGATTAAGGGAAATACAGTTCCCATACCAGGCAGTGATGCAGCCAGTCAGGATGCTCTCAATCATGCCCCATAGAAAGTTCTTAGGATTTTGGCGCCCATACCAAACTTCCTCAGCCATCCGAGGTGAAAGAAGCGCTGTTTTCCCTTTTTCACCACACAGCTGATGTGTACAGACCACGTGAGGTCCTCGGTGATGTAGATGCCAAGGAACCTAAAGCTGTTTACCCTCTTAACCCTAGATCCATTGATGTCAATAGGCGTTATTCTGTAATCCACAACCAGCTCCTTTGTTTTTGCGACATTCAGGGAGAGGTTGTTTTCTTGACACCACTGTGTCAGAGAGATGACTTCTTCCTTGTATGACACCTCGTTATTGTTTGAGATAAGGCCAATGTAGTGTTGTTGGCAAATGTAATTAGCAGATTAGAGCTGTGAGTGGCAACACAGTCATGGGTATACAAAGAGTAAAGGAGGGGATTTAGGACACAGCCCTGAGGGGCTCCTGTGTTGAGAGGTGAGGGTTGGAGGTGAGGTAGCCCACTCACAACCTGCCAGCAATCTGACAGGATGTCCAAGATCCAGCTGCACAAGGCAGGGTCAAGCCCGAGGATTCTGATCTTCCTCTTTAGCCTGGATGGAATTACGGTGTCCGGAAGGCGGAGTGAAGCTAAGGTGGCGTTAAATGGCGACTCCTTTGCTTGCATCTTTGGAAACAGCTCTACTTCCATCTTTAATATCTTTATTTTTTCCTTTTAGGGTTCCTTTGAAGACCCTGATCTGGAGTTACACACTGACTTCGGTTCTTTGCGGGAATGGGACCCGTTCTCAGGGTTTCAGGACTGGCTGTTGTTTGACATGCCAAGGGTTCAGCCTGAGAGTCTAGCTCGGATTTGGAAGCCTAAGATCTCGGGGCTCTGGAGACGGGCGGATCGAGGGTCGGTGTCATGGCAGGAGACCCGTGTGTCGTCGAGGGAGTCGGAAAATTTACTGCTGTGTGCCCGAAGACCCGTGCAATCTTTGCGATTTTCAGGCACAGAGCTTGAGAAAAGCAACATAACAGACTTTTAACATTGTAAACCAGCGAGTTGATTGTTATGTCTCTGTGCTTGCTGGGAAAATGGAGACACTTTCCTTCTCCCTTATCATGGACAGAGAGAGAGAGAGAGAGAGAACCTCTGGTATGTCGAATGCCAGGTGAAACACGAAGTCTTTTGGGTAACTGCAAGTCTGTGTCTTTGCTGTTGCTTTGCTCATGCTTGAGTGCTCAGTGACGGTGCCAATACTTGTTTTTTTTTGCCGATGGGAGGAGGGGGATTGTTGCTCGCTGCCGCTTACACATGGGAGGAAGGAGAGCTGGGGGGGACCTTGGGGTTCTTACATTTAACTGTCGTTCATTCCTTAGGGCACCTCTCTGTTTTCGTGGATGTTTGTGAAGAAAAAGCATTTCAGGATGTATATTGTATACATTTCTCTGACATTAAATTGGACACTTGAACCTTTGAACCTTTGAACCTTTGAATGCTGAACCGTAATCCAAGAACAACATTTTCACAGAAGCATCCTTTCTTCTCCAGATGTGTAAGGACGGTGTGTAGAGCTGAGGCTATTGCATCGTCTGGCGATCGATTGTGTCGGTAGGCAAATTGTAGGGGGTCCAGTTTGGGTGGTAGCAAGCAGCAGATGTAATGTTTGACCAGCCTCTCAAAGTATTTGCTTATTATTGAGGTGAGTGTGACAGGATTCCAGTTGTTCAGGCATATTACCGTGGTCTTTTTTGGTACAGGAACAATAATGGTGGATAATTTGAAGCAGGAGGGCACTCTACACTGGGAGAGGAAGGGATTTAAAATGTCAGTACACACACGTGCCAATTGTGCTGTGCACATACTGAGTAATCGACCTGGGATGCCGTCCAATCCTGCAGCCTTGCGACTGTCCACTCGTCGAAAACATCTGCATTTCTCAGCCTCAGAGATGACCAGGTTGCAGGTTGTAGCAGTGGCTTTCCTCGGAGGCTCAGAGTTAGGAAAATTGAACCGAGCGTAAAAGCGATTGAGCTCATCTGGGAGAGAGACTGCGATGTTGGCTGCACCATTACGTTTGGCTTTGAAGTCAGCGGTGCAATGCTCGCCAGAAGTCACATGTACTATTTGTTGTGAATCTTGACTCAGAATAGTATCAGGGATCCTTCTGGTCTCTCAGTGCTTGGAAACACAGCTTGCTCTGAGAGTTTAATAACAACTCCCAGGAAAATCGATATTTTGATCGCATGGAAATAAAAATAGCAATATTTATGGTGCATGTCACTTAGCCAAGTAGAGTATATTCTGCGTAATTTTAAATAATCTCAGTATAGTTCAGAGGCATGATTAAGTGTTGCCTGTATGTTAAATTCGATTTTTGAGTATTGTGTGGAATCATGAGATTGTCTTCCTTTCCTCCTCTTGTTTAACAACTGGGGACCTGAGTGAGAAATCACTCAGACTAAGAAGTTGCTTGCTGCTATAGTTACAATAAAAGAACATGTCGTTCTAATGTTATGCAGTTTCATTCACCCTCAATTTAAACTGAACATTACTATGGATAAAACGCTCACTCCATTGTTACAGGGAAATTATGTTCATAAATTATAGAGTGCACAAAATGATGCAGAAACAACTGATTTTAAATGTGCCAATAACTAAACTATAGCAAAACCATGATAATATCTAATATTATGTCTAGATATTTATAACAAAGATGCATCAGTTATAAAATCAATTCTTAATAAGCTGAGCAATGGAATTAGTGATCTCTCTCTGCTAAAATTACTCTCTCTCTGTCTGACCCTTAATTGGGTTTTGAGTAGTGGTCAGCCCTTCTTGACTATTCTCTAGATTTTACTAATTTAGTTGTACATTTCTCTTGATTTTCTGCAGCTTTCACGTGTGTAGGAGCACATCCTTGTCTTTAACTTCCCTGGTCATTAATGCTTCTTCCCATGGTCTGTCTACCTTTTCTTAAGGGTAAATTTATTTCACTTTGCACAAACTAAATCGCAAATACAAGGACTGATTTTCTCCGGCCATTTTTATTTGGCAAAAGGATTGCAACATTACTAGAAATAACCAGACGTATAAAAAAATTCTTTTTGCCATATCTCTGCACATAGAAGCTAAGATGAAATGACTTCTATACTTCCTTGCAATTTCATTTGGTCTGTAAGAGAACAGCATTCTATGTAAGTATTTACTAACCCAGCCATTCTGTTGTTTCGTCCAATGCATTTAGATAATTCACAAAAGAGCACTTAAAAACTACTTTTTTTCAAGATGTGATTTAGATGTGACTGAGCATGCACAGAAATGTCAAATGGTGAACTCGTCATTTGACTTATGTGAAATTCTGCTGGAGATGTGAATTTTGTGAATGACAAGATGTTGAGTGCTGAAAGAACTCTGAACTATATGGTTGAACTCCTCTTCATTGTCATGTTTTCAGTTCCTGACCCATTTTGGTTACTGCAGAGAATCCAAGATTTTCTTCCAGCTTCTTCCAGATATATTATATCTTGAGTTTACATTATTAATGGTGCCCCTCATTGCCTCACAGTGTTGATGCCCATATGGCCCCAAACATCTCCCCAATATCCTCAAGGATATCTCACTCAAATTTACTTCAATTATCTCTCTAAGGTACCCTAAACTACTGTGCCCTAAATCAGGGGTCCCCAACCATTTGCGCACCGTGGACGAGTTTAATATCGACAATATTCTTGCGACCACACGTGCATTCAAGTTCAGCTGGGTGTGACAGGGAATGAGGAAAGGTGAAGCTGACTCATATTGGTTCATATTGCCAAATCATATTGTTTCCTCGCGGCCCGGTGGTTGGGGACCACCTCCCTAAATTACTGATAATCAGTCCCCTTGATCAGCTCTATAGCCCTACAGCCCTGTAATTCAGCACCAGATCATTTCCTCCATGGGATCTTCTGCACATTCCCCAGAATCCTAGTATTCAATACCTCATCTCCCCCTAATCTTTCTACAATACTTATCCACTGATTATTCCCATCCCACCACCAATCTTTTGCCCAAAGCCGCAGTGATCTCCAGAAACCAAAAGACCTTGTGAGTGGCAGCACTCAATAGTTAAATTGTCAATTGTTAAAAAAAGTAGTTTATTGCACCTAAAAATATTACACTACCTGGCAGAATACTTAAACCAAAATTTATGTAATTCTTTATATTTTAGCCCTTAAATCTTGGTAGCACGTACGCCAATCCCACAGTATTATCTGTATTATTAACATATCCTTTCTGAGATCTAGTATCCAGAAGTGATTGCTCTACTCCACATACTCAATGAATGCGGGGCATGTATTGAGGTGAGAAAGAATAATTAAATCCATTAGGGAAGCAAAGACCCATCGAAATATATGCAAGATGCATAACTTTACAAGTCTATGGCAACTTTCCAAGTCTATGACGAAGGAAAATAAATGTGCCTTTAGCTTTTAAGTTAACTTCAGTTTGAATGGCAAAGCCAACAATTTTCTCCTTTTGTTCCTCATTGACATTAATGTAATGTCCTTTCTGATCATTTGCAACTACAGAGATGTTCCAGTTAAAAAACACCTTTGAGATAGGGGAGAGCATAAAGAAAGCAGACAGAGAAGAGCAAAGATAAAGGAAGACAGAAATTCGGCTTTAATCATTTTAATTTGCCATGTTTCTAAATACATATAATTAATATCAAAAATAATCTAAAACCTTTTAAAGAAGACAACAACATTTCCAGTGAGTAGTTGTAATCAAATTAGCCCAAATTTTACTCACTAATAAACAATTCTATAACATTATGTGTATCCATAAGAAGGAACTTGATGCTCCTGATTGGCAAGTCTTTGCAGTGTCAAGGCCTCGTGTGATATAATCAAATTACATAGCGGTCCACGAATCTGCAGAGAAAACATTTGACAGATAGGAAAGCAATATTCCAACTTTGCCATTTGTCAAAATTATCATGCTTTTTTCTTTCATCAAAGTAAACGTCAACTATTAAAGTAAACAATTTTAGAAGCAGTTGTTCGCTTCTCTAAAAGCTATACACCATAATGCCAGATCTAACAACACTTACAAATGTAAAAAGTTTGAATATGACTGAATCATAAATAATTCAAAAAAGTAGCTTGACTTATTCTTCGTTCTCAGTCTCAGGAAACATCCGGGAGATGTGACAATGCAGACAGATTCCTAGATTAACCATGAAGTCCAGAGGCAGAGCAAGGCACTGGTTCATCTACAAACATTTGTCAAAAGGTCAAACTTCTGAAGTTCAATATGCATCCATCAAAATCCTAATTTGCTGTCATGTATGTGGGAACCATTAGCAAATTCTAGAATAGTCTGAGCTAATGAGACAGGTAATCATCATATGTTGTTATTCTCTATATAAATATTAACATGAAAATTACTTAAATAAATATAATACTTACTTTATTAAAAGTGTCTAGCATAACCACTGACATTTTGTCTTTCTTTCTTTTTAAATCTTTTTATTGAATAGGTATACAAAAAGGTAAGCCATATAGACACTAATACACTGTTAGAATATAATAAAATTACAGAAGATATTAATACAAAAAAAATACTACCAACAATGTAATTTAAACATAACATACCAAGGTAACATAATAGTATACTAATTTATATATATATATCAATAGAGAAAAGGAACCCCCCCCCCCAAAAAAAACCCACCGTGCAACTAACTAAAAGCAAAGCAAAGCAATGGGCTAACTTGAAACCAAACAGAGTTAAACTTAAAATCACGTCCTCAATCCCGACCTCCATTAAAAACAGTAAAAAAAAAACAAGAAGGGTATATATTACATTAAATGAAAATATTGAATAAAAGATCTCCAAGTCTGTTCAAATTTAAATGAGGAGTCATAAAGATTGCTTCTAATTTTCTCCAAATTCAAGCATAATATCGTCTGAGAAAACCAAAAAAAAGGTAGTTGGAGCATTAAGCTCTTTCCAATGTTGTAAGATACATCTTTTCGCCATTAAAGTAAGAAATGCAATCATTCTACGGGCTGAAGGGGAAAGATTACTGGAAATTTTAGGTAGTCCAAAGCAGTAATAGGGTGAGGAGAGATATCTATATTCAATACCTTGGAGATAATATTAAAAATGTCTCTCCAAAAAGTTTCCAAAGTAGGGCAAGACCAAAACATATGAGTTAGAGAGGCTATCTGCCCCGGACATCTATCACAAAAAGGATTAATATGAGAATAAAAGTGCGCTAACTTATCTTTGGACATATGTGCTCTATGAACAACTTTAAATTGAATTAGGGAATGTTTAGCACAGATAGAGGAAGTATTGACTAATTGTAAAATTGACATTTTGATATGCATCCAGATAACATGTGAACGTTGGATCTTAAGACAAAATAACTTCAAAATCATAACTTAATTAACATACTGTGTCGTTGTGTTATTATTGTCAGTCTTCCTAACTGAGGTTCATCAAAAGATTGCATTAGCTCTTCATATTAGCTTTTCTTACATGTTATCTTTATATGAGACATTTTGAAAAAGTGATCTCAAAGAGCTCATGTCAATTTCATGCAGCCTCTGTTCTTGATATCACACTAAATTGATTGGACGGACAGTGCTCTGTTCTGGGTGTCAGATGTGGGATTTCCAGGAAACCGCCAGCATCCCCGATGGCCATATTTGCACCAGATCCATCAAGATGCAGCTCCTTAGAGACCATGTTAGGGAACTGGAGCAGCAGCTCAATGACCTTTGCCTTGTTAGGGAAAGTGATGAGGTGACAGACAGGAGATACAGGGAGGTAGTCACCCTAAGCCTACAGGAGACAGATAAATAGACTGTCAGGAGAGGGAAGGGAGACCGTCAGATAGTGGAGAGACCACTCCTGTGGCCGCCATCCTCAAGAATAAGTACTCCAATTTGAGTACTGTTGGGTGGCGGGGATCCTACCTGGGAGAAGCAACAGCACCTCTGGCACTGAGTCTGGCCCTGCGGCTCGAAAGGTACGGAACTGAAGATGATTACAACAGTAATAGGGGACTCTATAGTTAAGAGGACTGAAAACTGAAAGTTAGCGGAAAAGAAACACTGATAGTAATTTGCCTCCCAGGTGTCCGTCATGTTTCAGAAAGCGTCCATGATATCCTGAAAGGGAGACTAAGCAGCCAGAAGTTATGGTACAAAACAAAATACAGGGAGTAAGAAAGGAAGCTGAGAAGCAGGACGTCAAGGGTAGTAAACTTGGGATTACTGCCTGTGCTATGCGACAGTGAGGATAGGAATAGAATGAGGTGGCAGATAAATGCGTGAGTGAATAATTGGAGCAGGTGGCAGGGATTCAGATTTTTGGATAATTGAGACCTCTTCTGGGGCAGGTGTGACCTGTACAAAAGGGAGGGTTGCACTTGAATCCAAGAAGGACAAATATTCTTGAGGGCAGGTTTACCAGAGCTGCTGGGAGTGGTTTAAATTAATATGGCAGGGGGATGGGAACCAATATGATAAAGCTAAAGATGAGTCAGCAGTTTTACAAGTAGAGGGGTGGAGCTTAGTTATGATGGCGCTAAACGGCAACTCCCTTGCTCGCATCTTTGGAAACAGCTCTATTTCCATCTTTAATATCTTTATTTTTCTTTTCAGGATCTTTTGAAGACCCTGATCTGGAGTTACACGCTGACTTCAGTTCTTTGCAGGAATGGGACTCGCTCTCAGGGTTTCACGACTGGCTGTTATTCGACATGCCAAGGATGCAGGCTAAGAGCGTTACTTGCCTTTGGCAATCCATGTCTCTGGAGATGAGTGGATTGAAGGTCAGTGTCCTGGCAGGAGATCGTGTGTTGTGAGAGTCAGAAGATCTATGGCTGTGTGCCCAGAGACCTGAGATCTTTGGGCATAGAGCTCAAAGAAAGCAACACAATGTTTTTCAGGGAGAGAAAGAGCCAGAGGTATGTCGAATACCAGATGAACGAGTAGTCTTTGGCATACTGCAAGTCTTTGCTGTTGCTTTGATGCATGCTTGAGTGGGGGAGTGGGGATCGTTGCTTGCTGCTGCTTACAGGCGGAAGGGAGGGGAGCTGGGATGGGACTTTGGGGTTCTAACATTTAACTGTTATTTATTATTTGGGGGCACTCCTCTATTTTCGTGGATGATTGCAAAGAAAAATCATTTCAGGATGTATATTGTATACATTTCTCTGACATTAAATATACCTTTTAAACCTTTGAGATGATGGGTGTAACATGAATGTAAGGAAGGTCAAGCCAATGATTGTGTACAAATGCAGACCAAACAAAGAGCTAAATTGTATCAGACAGGCAAAATTCCAAAGATTAAAGAATGCAGGATGAAGTTGCTGTATTTAAATGCACGTAGCATTCAGAATAAGGTGGATGAACTTGTGGCGCAATTAGAAATTGGTCAGTATGACATTATGGGTATCACTGAGTCGTGACTGAAAGAAGAACATAGTTGGGAGCTTAGCATCAAAGGATATACATTGTGCTGAAAGGACAGGCAGGAAGGAATAGGCAGTGGTGTGACTCTGTTGGGAAGAGATGGAGTTACATCTTTGGAAAGGGGTGACATAGAGTCAGAGAATATTGAATCTTTGTGGGTGAACATAAGAAACTGCAAGGGTAGAAAGATCATTTGGTATTGAATGATCTACTTGGGGAAAGTAGATTAGGAGTTGTGTATTAAGGGAGGGAACATCAACACAGACCATGAGAGGCCTGCGTCGGGCATTTTCATGCCTTACAAGGTGCAGATTTGAAGTCTGTGCGGGGCACCACTCCTCACACAGACACTAGAGCAATGTGTGGTGCCTTGCTCAAGGACACAAGCACGCTGCTACAGCTGAGGCTCGAACTTGCGACCTTCCGATCACTAGACGAACACCTTAACCACTTGGCCACATGACCAACACATATAACCCAGATCTTATTAGGGAGCTTAATGTAAAGGAATGCTTAGGAGGTAGTGATCATAATATGATTGAACTCATACTGCAATTTGAGAAGGAGAAGCATAACGCACATCTATCAGTATAGCAATGGAATAAAGGGAAATGTAGAGGCATGAGAAGGGAGCTTCCCAGGTGGATTGGAGGGGGATACTGGCAGGGATGATGGCAGAGCAGAGATGGCTGAAATTTCAGGGAATAGTTCACAAGGCACAGGATAGATATGTCTCGCAGAAGAAGTTCTCAACCGGCGGGGTAGGCAACCATGGGTGACATAAAATCCAAGGAAAGGGTATATAAGGTAGCAATATGAGTGGGAAGTTGGATGACTGGAAAGCTTTTAAAATTCATCAAAAGGCAACAAAAAAAATACAAGGGAAAAGATGAAAGCAAACTGACCAATAATATAAAGCAGGATACTAATAGTTTATTTTCAGTTATACAAGGAGTAAAACAGGGTAGGAGTTGACATTGGGCCACTGGAAAAGGATGCTGGAGAGGTAATAATGGGGAATAAAGAAATGGCAAATGAACTTAAAGAGTATCTTGTATCAATCTTCACTGTGGAAGACACTAGCAGTGTGCCAGAGGCCTGTGAGTGTTAAGGAGTAGGAGTGAAAGTGCTAGGCAAACTGAAAAGTCTTAAAGTGGATAAGTCACCCGGACCAGATGGACTACATCCCAGGGTCCTGAGAGAGGTTGCTGAAGAGATAACGGATGCATTGTGTCATGATCTTTCAAGAATCGCTTGATTCTGGCATGGTGCTGGAGGACTGAAAGATTGCAAATGTCACTCCACTCTTTATGAAGGGAGGAAGGCAAAAGAAAGGAATTATAGGCCAGTTAGCCGAACCTCAGTTGTTGGGTTGTTGGGCAAGTGTTGGGAGTCTATTATTAAGGATGAGGTTTCGAGGTGTTTGGAGACTAAGTCAAAGTCAGCATGATTTTTGGAAAGCAAAATCCTGCCTGACAAATCTGCTTGAGTTCTTTGAGGAAGTAACAAGCAGGGTGAACAAAGGAGAGGCAGTGGATGTAATTCAGGAGTCTTCATGCAAGACTCCCAAAAGGTTAATTTACAGGTCAAGTCTGTGATAAAAGTGGCAAATACAATGTTGGCATTTATTGCAAGGGGAATAAAATATTGCAAGGAGATAATGCTGAGTCTTTACCAGACACCAGTCAGGCTGCTCTTGGAGCATTATCAACAGCTTTCGGCCCCATACCTTAAAAAGGATGTGTCGTCATTGGAGAGAGTTCAGAGGAGGTTCACAAGGATGATTCTGTGAATGAAAGGGTTTTAACATGAGGAGTATTTGACAGCTTTGGGCCTGTACACACAGTAATTTAGAAGATTGTGGGGCGATCTCATTGAAACCTACTGAATGTTGAAAGGGGCACAGCCTCAGAATTGAGGGGCGACCTTATAGAACTGAGGCAAGGAGAATTTTTTTAGCCAGAGAGTAGTGAATTTGTGGAAAGCTCTGCCACAGACTGTGGTGGAGACCAAGTCCATGG
The DNA here is from genome assembly GCF_963921235.1 of Mobula hypostoma. Classification (NCBI taxonomy): domain Eukaryota; kingdom Metazoa; phylum Chordata; class Chondrichthyes; order Myliobatiformes; family Myliobatidae; genus Mobula; species Mobula hypostoma. The sequence continues at coordinate 141,881,224 of NC_086100.1, forward strand.
ATATGTTTAAATCAGAAGTTGATAGTGTCTTGATTGGTGAAGGCATCAAAGGATATGGCGAGAAGACAGGTGCATGGGGTTGAATGGGAACTGGGATCAACCAGAATAGAATGGTGGAGCAGACTTGATGAGCTGAATGGCCCAATTTTGCTCCTATGTCTTATGGACTAAGCATAAATGAACTATAAAATCTGCTGGAAGAAAAGAGAGCCGAGAAATGTAGTCGTCAACAGGTTCTCAAAGAGCAAGAATAAAGCTTAAATTTTTGTGGAAAGTTGTAAGCTGATACCACTCTAAAGTTTCACATTTTAACATGATTAAAGACAAAATAGCCCTTTAAGTTCTATTACAGCTGTATTGTTTTATTAACCCCCATTTTATTAACCACAATTGTAATGGGGGACTTCAATATGCAAAGGGATTGGGAAAATTACGTTGGTATCAAATCACAAAAGAGGGAATTGACTACGAGATTACTTCTTAGAGTAACTTGTGCTTGAGCCTACTCAGGGAAAAACTATCTTAGATTGGGTGTTGTGTAATAACCCAGATCTTATTAGGGAGCTTAACATAAAGGAACCCTTAGAAGGTAGTGATCATAATATGATTGAATTCATCTTGCAATTTGAGAGGGAGAAGCATAAGTCAACTGTATCAGTATTGCAATGGAATAAAGGGAATTTTAGAGGCATGAGAGTGGATCTCGCCCAGGTGGTTTGGAGGAGGATACTGCAGGGATGATGGCACAGCAGAGGTGGCTTAAGTTTCTGGTAATAGTTCACAAGGCACAGGAAAGATATGTCCTACAGAAGAAGAAGTTCTCAAATGGCAGTTGTGGTTGACAAGGGAAGTTAGGGACTGCATAAAAGCCAAGAAAAGTGTAAATTGTAGCAAAAGTTGGATGATTAGAAAGCTTTTAAAATCCGCCAAAACGCAACTGAAAAAGCTATAAGAATGGAAAAGATGATATCAGGGTAAACTATCCGATAATATAAAGCAGGATATCAGAAGCTTTTTTCAATTATATAAAGAATAAAAGGGAGGTGAGAGTTGATATTAGATCACTGGAAAAAGATGCTGGTGAGGTAGTAATGGGGAACAAAGAAATGACAGATGAAATGAATGAGTACTTTGCATCAGTCTTCACTGTGTAAGGCATGAGCAGTGTGCCAGAGGTCCATGAGTGTCAGGAGTGAGCAAGAGTGAGTGCCATTGCTATCACAAGGGAAAAAGTTCTAGGCAAACTCAAAGGTCTTGAGGTGGATAAGTTACCTGGGCCAGACGGACTACATTCCAGAGTCCTGAGAGAGGTTGCTGAAGAGATATTGGATGCATAGGTCATGATCTTTCAAGAATCACTTGATTCTGGCATGGTCCCGGAGAACTGGAAAATTGCAAATATAACTCCACTCTTTAAGAAGGGAAGAAGGCAAAAGAAAGGAAATTATAGAAACACAGAAACATAGAAAACCTACAGCACAATACATGCCCTTCGGCCCACAAAGCTGTGCGGAATCTGTCCTTACCTTAGAAATTACCTAGGGTTACCCGTAGCCCTCTAGTTTCCTGAGCTCCACGTACCTGTTCAAGAGTCTTTTAAAAGACCCTATTGTATTTGCCCCCACCACCATTGCCGGCAACTCATTCCATGCACTCACCACTCTCCGCGTAAAAAACTTACCCCTGACATCTCCTCTGTACCTACTTCCAAACACCTTAAAACCGTGCCCTCTCATGCTAGCCATTTCAGCCCTGGGAAAAAGCCTCTGACTATCCACATGATCAATGGTTGGGGAAGACTAACTTCAGTGGTTGGGAAAGTGTTGGAGCCTATTATGAAGGATGAGGTTTCGGGGTACTTGGAGACTAATGATAAAATAAGCCAAAGTCAGCATGGTTTCTGTAAAGAGAAATCTTACCTGAAAAATCTGTTAGAGTTCTTCAAGTAAGTAACAAGTGGGGTGGATAAAGGAGAGACAGTGGATGTCATTTACGTAGATTTTCAGAAGGCATTTGGTAAGGTGCCACACATGAGGCTACTTAACAAGATAAAATCCTATGGTGTTACAGGAAAGATATTGGCATAGACAGGAGAATGGCAAACAAGCAGGAGGAAGTGAGTGGGAGTAAAGGGGACTTTTTTCTGGTTGGCTGCCAGTGACAAGTGGTCTTCCTCTGGGGTCAATATTGGGACCACTATTTTTCACATTATTTGTCAATGATTTGGATAATGGAATGGGTCCTGACGAAGGGTCTCGGCCTGAAACATCGACTGCGCCTCTTCCTATAGATGCTGCCTGGCCTGCTGCGTTCACCAGCAACTTTGATGTATGTTGCTTGAATTTCCAGCATCTGCAGAATTCCTGTTGTTTGTGGATAATGGAATTGATGGCTTTGTGGCAAAGTTTGTGGATGATATAAAGTTAGGTGGACGGATAGATAGTGCTGAGGAAGCAATACGATTGCAGCAGGACAGACAAATTTGAGGAATAGGCAAAAAAGTGGCATATGGAATACAGTGTTGGAAAATGTATGACATTGCATTTTGGTAAAAGGAACAATGGTACAGACTATTATCTAAATAGGAAGAAGTTTCAATCATCAGAGGTGCAGAGGGACTCATATGTCCTTGTGCAAGACTCCCAGAAGGTTAATTTACAGGTTGAGTCTGTGGTAATGAAAGCAAATGCAATGTTGGCATTTATTTCAAGGGGAATAGAATATAAAAACAAGGATATAATGCTGAGGCTTTATAAGACACTAGTCAGGCCACACTTGGAGTATAGTCAACAGTTTTGGGCCCCTTATCTCAGAAAGGATGTGTTGTCAGAGGAGGTTCACGAAGACGATTCCAGGAATGAAGGGGTTAACCAGGGAGGAATGTTTGGCAGCTTCGGGCCTGTGCTCACTGGAATTTAAATGAATGCAGTGGGTGGAAGGGGGATCTCACTGAAAGCTACAGAATGTTGGAAGGACTAGATAGGGTGGATTTGGAGAGGATATTTCCTAATGTGGGGGCATCCAGGACTAGAAGGCACAGCCTCAGAACTGAGAGGTGACCTTTTAGAACAGATATAAGGAGGACTTTTTTTTTTGGCAGAGAGTAGTGAATCTGTGGAATGCTATGCCACAGACAGCAGTGGAGCCCAAGTCCATTTATGGCAGAAGTTCATTGTTTCCTGATCGGTCAGGGCATCAAAGAATATGATGAGAAGGCAGGTGTATGGGGTTGAGAGGGATCCAGGATAGGCCATGATGGTATGGTGGGGTAGACTCAAAAGGCAGAATGGCCTAATTCTGCTCCTCTGTCTTTTGGTCTTAAATTGGGGCAAAACACCAGATTTCAGTTTTAACAAAAGAAGGACATCTTAATTGTTGGTCTCTGAATCTATCAATATTTGGGTAATATAATTTCTACAGTAGAAACGCCTTCTTAATTTGTTCTTACCTCTGAAGGTAATAAAATTAAACCTATGTGAGCTTACCGCGAAGTCACTTCAGACACTGAAATTTTTTATTTATTGGGTCAGATTACTTAAAAACATAGCTACTTGCTAGAATTGTTAAACTGAAGTAATGTCCATGCATTAGCTTCTCATGTTTTGACTGATTTCTGTGGATCTGTGATACCGCTCTCAGAATGTGTAACCTTAAAAACATTGAGATTTGTGCATTGACTTAATCTCCCTGCAGAATCATGAAAAATAAAACTCCCCCTACATCATTTCGCACTTCATTAATGCAATTGATGAGTGCTACTTTCCCTTTTCAAAAGGCTAATAAATTCGGGTGCAAGTATAATGCTCATCTGAAAATAAACAGGCCACCTTATAGGAAGCGTCAGGCTAATGTCATTTTGCACTATTTGCTTTGTGACACAAATCATGTTTAACAGCTTGACTAAAAAGCAATATTTTTAATCCATTCAAAATCTAATTTATATGTACTTTGTGGAAGATCTTCTTTGCTTTTTGGATGTGACTTTTACACAAGGCAAATTACTTGGATTTGTTCTTTTGATCTGACTCTACTCAAATGACTACACATATGCTTATACTAGCTGACATGTGTCACATTAGTGGCAAGATGAGATTCATAACCCACAAAGCTCAGACAATATATCATATCCACTAACAAACTTCCAGATGAATTGTTGATTTCTACAAACTAGACGTAATGTACTTTGGATTGGTGATGTTTGGATTAACCTCACTTTTAAGAGTATATATTTTATACATGATCCTTTCCCAAGAAATCCCATGGCTCAATTCTGCTTTGTAAGGACATAGGCAGAGACGACATGTTGTGTTAGGCATCCTTGGCTAATGTCAGAACTAATGCTGTGCATGCTTCAAAAGTCAATTTGTACATATGTCTATCAGAACAGGCTATAGATAAGCTTAAGGAGGCAAGATTTTTTTAACTGGATTAGTAACAAATTTTACTACACATTTCTGATGACGACTTTCTGAACAGCTAAATGCTACAATGTAAAAAGGTATTGCAAATTGGAACAGATATATATTTGGAATGAAGCAATTGCAACTTGGTAAACAATTTTTAAGCAGAGCATTTTAACTGAGTAGACACAGTGCCCTGTCAAGATTCAAGATCCAAGATTTAACATTGTCATTTCCTGCACACAAGTGTAAAGGACAATGAAATAATTGTTACTCTTGACCTGATGCAGCACAAAAAAATCACAGAAGATAAAGGAAACAATAAATATAAATACATAATATAACTTATATGCAATCGATTGATTGTATATCCATAAAGTGATGCTAGACTGAACTTAAGGTGACAGACAGAAAATAATAAAGTAGTAGTGGAGTTAGTGGTTGGAGGTGTTGATCAATCTTACTGCTAGGAAAAAGTAACTGTTTTTGAGCTTGATGGTCCTGCCGTGGATGCAACATAATTTCCTCTCTGATGAGAATGGGACAAACAGATCATGCGCAGGGTGGGTGGGATCCTTCATGATGTTACTGGCCTTTACCAACACGTTCCTCTATGTGCTGTATGTCCTCGGTGGGCAGGCTGGTGCCAGTAATGCATTGGGCAGTGTTGACTACCTGTTGTAGAGCCTTCATACTATGAGTGCCCCATATTCTTTTTGTGAATATCTTGGTTTCTTCCTTGTGACTTGAACAGAGCATGACATTTTAGATAAGAGAAAAGCACTCAAGTTTTTGCCACGTACCTCACCTAATACCAACGAACTTCAGTCATTACACTCAGAATGTCCTTGTAAGCTTAGCCAAAGTCAAACAACAGGATATGGAGTGGAGTGCTAGGTAGGCATGGTATTGGCAAGGTGAATACAAATGGCATGAGGCTACTTACTCTTTGCTCTGAGCATAACCTTACCATAACCAACACTATCTTCCAGCAGAAGGCAAAATATAAGTCCTCGAGGATGCACCCTCGCTCTAAACATCGGCACGTGATCGACATCATCATTGTGAGACGTAGTGACATCAAGGATGTTCTCGTCACCCGTGCCATGAGAGGTGCTGAGTGCTGGACTGACCACTGTATGATTGTGGCCAAGCTCCATGTGAAAGTGTGTCCCTCCTTGCGGCTGCAAAAACCTAATAAAAAGCGGCTAAATTGCAACCGCCTGAGAAACACAGAAGCAAGAAGTGAATTTCGACGAATCCCAGCTGAGAAACTAAGGGAGCTGGAACCTTGTCTGAGCTCAGAAAATACCATGGAACAACAGTGGACCTATATCAGCTCTGCGCTTTGTGAGGCAGCAGCCCAATCCATCGGCCATAAGAGCAGGGACCACCAAGACTGGTTTGATAATAACTCAGACACCATCCACAACTTGTTTATGGACATGCACAAAGCACACCGGGCAACTTTAGACAACCCGTCATCCACCAGCATCAGGCAGCATTGGCAGCAGCTCAGAGGAAAGTGCAAAAGGCAATACGGGCCATACAAAATGAGTGGTGGACTGAAAAGGCACATGAAATCCAGTCCCTTGCCGATAATAATGACATGCATAATTTTTACAATGCTGTCAAAACCATCTACGGCCCAATAAATCGATGGGTTACTCCCCTGAAAACAGCAGATGGTCTAACACTTCTGAAGAGTCAGAATATCATTCTGCTGAGGTGACCTGAGCATTTTAACACCCTGCTTAATCAGGACTCTGACGCAGACCCATCCATCCTGGATGAACTGCCTGAACTTCCTCCTATTCACAACCTCAGTCTACCACCAACCTTCCAGGAGTTTCTATCAGCTGTCCATTCCCTTAAGAACAACAAGTCCCCTGGCACTGACGATATCCCTGCTGAGTTACTGAGGAATGGAGGGTACAGGTGTATGCGTACCCTCTACCAGTACATAACCAAGGCCTGGACTGATTAGAACACCCACAGCAATGGAGAGATGCAAACAACGTTGTCATTTATAAGAACAAGGGTGGCAAGGCCATCTGCGGCAATAGTAGGGGCATATCACTCCTTTCTGTTGCTGAAAAGGTCCTGGCTAAGGTAATGCTTCAGAGACTCATCAGCAACATCACTGAGTCAATGCTGCCTGAATCACAGTGTGGATTTAGTCATAGTCATACTTTATTAATCTCGGGGGAAATTGGTTTTCGTTACAGTTGCTCCATAAATAATAAATAGTAATAGAACCATAAATAGTTAAATAGTAACATGTAAATTATGCCAGTAAATTATGAAATAAGTCCAGGACCAGCCTATTAGCTCAGGATGTCTGACCCTCCAAGGGAGGAGTTGTAAAGTTTGATGGCCACAGGCAGGAATGACTTCCTATGATGCTCTGTGCTGCACCTCGGTGGAATGAGTCTCTGGCTGAGTGTACTCCTGTGCCCACCCAGTACATTATGTAGTGGATGGGAGACATTGACCAAGATGGCATGCAACTTGGATAGCATCCTCTTTTCAGACACCACCATGAGAGAGTCCAGTTCCATCCCCACAACATCACTGGCCTTACAAATGAGTTTGTTGATTCTGTTGGTGTCTGCCACCCTCAGGAAGAACAAGAGCACAATTGACATGATCTTCACAGCCCAGCAGCTTCAGGAAAAGTGCCGAGAACAACATCAGGACCTGTTTATGGCCTTTGTCGACCTCTCCAAGGTACTCGACACTGTACAAAGGGAGCTCTTATGGGATGTCCTCCTCAGGTTTGGCTGTCCCAATAAATATGTTAACATCCTCCACCAGTTCCACGATGGGATGACAGCTCGGGTGACCATAGGAGGACAAGAGTCCGAGCCCTTCCTTGTACACACAGGGGTGAGGCAGGGGTGTGTACTAGCACCAGTGCTCTTCAACATCTTTCTCTTGTGTGTTACCAAACTTCTCCACAATGAGATCGAAGACAGCAGCAGTGTGACAGTGGATGTCAGATTAGATGGCAGCCTCTTTGACATCAGGAGGCTCCACGCAACCACCAAACTCCATAGAGAGCAGGTCCTGGAGCTTCAGTATGCAGACAACTGTGCTCTTGTGGCCCATACTCTGGAGGATCTTCAGACTGTCCTTGCTGTGGTGGTGAGAGCGTGCAGCGGGATGGGGCTGACTGTCAATACCACCAAGACAGAAATGGTCTGCCAATGGAGTACCAGTGTCCCACCCACTCTACCTGCCTTCACTGTTGGTGATGAAAAGCTGTCGGTAGTGCCATCTTTCAAATACCTGGGGAGTATTCTCTCTGAGAATAATGGCATTGACAACGACATCCAGAGCCGCATTAAACAGGCATCAGCAGTCTTTGGGAGACTTCAGTGTAGAGTCTTTCAGAACAGGAGCCTTTGTCCCTCCACAAAGGTCGCCATATACCAAGCCGTCTGTGTCACCACCCTCCTTCATAGCTGTGAAGCTTGAGTAACCTACAGCCCTCACGTCAAGCCCTTGGAGTGCTTCCACATAAGTTGCCTCCAGTGCATCCTGGGAATTACCTGATGTGAGCGGGTGCCTCACACTGAAATACTTGTAAAGACCAACTGCAGAAGTATTGAGGCCATGATCACCTAGCGTCAGCTGCAGTGGCTGGGGCACATGATAAGAATGCCCCCATGTTGTCGACCCCACAGAGTGTTATACAGCCAGCTACATCATGGTCGACGCTCAGCTGGAGGGCCGAAGAAGCGCTGTAAGGATCAGATGAAGAATGCTTTAAGGAAGTGCAGGATCAGACCCGAAGACCTGGAGGATGTTGCTGCTGACCGTACCACTTGCAAGGGCTGTGTAGGGACGGGGTTTGTATTCTGGAGGTGGAAAGAACAACCAGAAGGCAGCAGAAGAGAGCCAGGAGAAATGCAGCTATATTTGCCACCACTACCACATATACCTGCAATAGAGCTTGTGGGTTCAGGATAGGACTGTATAGTCATCAAAGATCTCATCATTAAAGGAGTGAACATCGTCATCGGATTTCGATGGACAACCAAAGAAGAAGAGAAGCCAAAGTCAAATTTAAGTGTATTATCTGATGCACAGGTACATGTACGTACAGATGCAATGAAAAACTTGCAGCAGCATCATAGACACATATCATCACATAAGCATCATTCACAAGAATAAAACAGAAATATAAATATAAAGTGTAATATCTTTTACAAGAAAACACAATTGGAACAAAAGAAGGGTTGGTAAACTGGAGTGGTGATAAGTGTTTTGCCAGTTGATTCAAGAACTAATATTGAAAGGAAGTCGTTTTTCCTAAACCTGGTGGTGTGGGACTTCAGGTTTCTGCACCTCTTGCCCAATGGTAGCTGTGAAAAGACAGTGGCATTGCCCAGATGATGGATGTTTTCTTCCTGGTGGTGCCACTGTAGCTGCTATCAACGGTGGGAAGGGTTAGACCCATAATGTGTTGGGCAGAATTTATGTCTAATTCAATTCTAATGGTCATTTTCAAGAAACATCGAATGAGTGATAAGTCAGAAAAACATGATTCACTGTCAGTATAACATTACATTGTAAATAGTTTGTGTCAATGGATTGAACTGATAAGAACAGGCTAATCAATTGCTATCATTGCAAAGCAATTGCTTTTTATATAATAATACCACTATTGTTGAACAAATAATATAATAAATACTGATCAAGTTAATTGCCATCAAACATCAGAAGCAGGACCTTCAATGATTGTAGTTTCTTCCCATATCACGATGTCATCACACCCACACACTCCTCCCTCAGGTCCCAATCCCCACTATCCTCCCCTGTTCCATCCTTGTATTCAATCCTCCATTTTCCTCTCCTATCTGATTCCATCATTTTCAGCCCCAATCACCTCTCAGTTTCCCTATCACTTGCACCTATCACCTCCCAGCTTCTGGCACTTTTCCCACATCTTTCCTCCCCTATCTGCCTATCACCCCTCCTCACATGGATACGCCTATCACCTACTAGGTCCTGCACCACCACCTCCCCATTCCTTTTTAAATGAGCTATCTCCCTTCTATTTATCAGTCCAGATTGATGGCCTCGACCCAGAAAGTCAATTATTCATTTCTTTCCACAGATGATGCCTGACCCATTGAGTTCCTTTAGTTTTATGTGATCTAATTTTGAGAAGTTTTGTATTTTCTAAAAGGTTTCTGCACTGCTCACATCAAAAGTACAATCACCCAAAAGTTTAAAACAAATGAGGGAAGTAATATAAATTACACTAATTTTTCATTACCATCTTTTATAAGCAGAATTATTCCAACCTGCGTACTTTCCATCTTTTCGGGTGAGCATAGATTTTTATGACATCAAACATCTCATTCTGATTCTTAAAAGCAATTGTGTTGAGTCTGTCATTCCCCTGCATTTTGCACCATAAATCACAGTATCAGCATAAAGAGATGGATTTGTTTTGTTAAAGTCTTGACATGAAGGGGATATGTCCTGCTTCCAAGTAATAAATCACATTAACTGGAATGGGTTTGTGTTGTTTTTTTTGTAGGTAAGCAATAACTTTTAGATCTATATCTTATTAAAAAAAGAATAAGAGCATGCTAACCCACATATTATTAGGGTTTAATTTGTTGTAGATCAGATTACGACTCCACTGTCGTAGGCCAAATCAAATTTGGTGACAAATCAGCATAGGTTGAATATCTGACTGAGTGGTGCCACAGCAACAACCTCTTACTCAATGTCAGCAAGACCAAGGAGCTGATTATTGACTTCAGGAAGAGCAAACTAGTGCCAGTCCTGATCAGGGGATCAGAGGTGGAGAGGGTCAGCAACTTTTAAAAAATGCCACCTGACTTGTTGAGTTCCTCCAACGTTCCTCCACCTGGTGCTGGTCTTGTTTCTAGACTAAAGTTTTGGAGGATTACTTTTCTGATGTATAATTGTAGCAGTGGAATTCTTTGGCATTTTGAATGCCACTTCCATTGAAGTTACGGTCCTGCAAACCAGATCCAATGAAAGGCTCTTGTCCCTAACTGATTTGACTGAGTCCTTTTATTATTCAAACCACATGCCAAACTGTTTACCAGCATGCCATCTAAAATCTTTCCAAATTACAGAGATTTCTGATACAAAAATTACTCATTATTCCTTGCATTGTCTGGCTGTAACTGCCAAATGTATGGCTTTCTGCTGGCTTAAAGCCCTTGTGTATTAAAGTCTTACTCCAGCTTCTCTATCACCTCTGTAAACAGTTCATGTTTACCTTTTATTGGGAGCTATTATGTTGGTGGGTGTGTAATATGCTTTAGAAATAATAACTGCAGGTAAAATCAGATTTTTTTGCTCTCTTACATTCTCAACATGATCTTCCACCTCAAAAATATTGTGGGGTATGAAAATATTGGTTCCATCCTTTCTGTGTAAGCTATGAGCGACTCACAAGCATTGTTGTACACTCATATGCTACATTTTTAAGCCTAGTTGTATCTGAATTTCAGTCCCAGTCTCTTCCCTGTCTGTAGTCTCTTTCTTTCACTTGAAGACTGATTGCTGTTGCTTGTCCCTGTCTGCTCTTTTACCTGTCTTTTTATCTAACTTGCTAGTCCTTGTGCAAATTCAACAACTCACAATAAACCTTCGGAGACCAATCGCTGAGGCAACCTGAGCACTATTTATTTAGGGTGCATGAAGTAGACAATTGATGAGTGCTCTAGAGACATTATGAAGTTGTTTTTTCAAATGATCACTCTTCACGTTCTTGCTAATTCACAACAACATACACAATTATTCTCATCGCTAGATACAGTGGATTTGTGAATGGAATCCAAACCATGGTGGGGATGCTGGACAGGTATATATTAAAATAATATCATTACATTCTAAATTAAATAAATTATTTATATAACTATATCAAATACATCACAATAAATATATTGTCTTGCTACCACCACTTCACCAAACTGTTAAACTATATTTCCCTTAAAAATATTTTTTGTGTTTTATTTCCATGTTTTCCCTTTTTTGCCTTCTTGGCACCTGTTTTGTCTCTCTGTATCTTATGTTCAAGTACTGAAAGTTTCATCGTATGAATTGACTTTTCACACTCCGATAATACACTCGCTATTAATTCAATACATTTTACACTCGCTATTAATTCAATACATTTTACAGAGATATAGGTAGGAAAAGGGATGAGGTCCTGAAAGGAGAATATAGGGAGCTAGGAAGGGAGTTGAGAAAAAGGACCGCAAAGGTAGTAATCTCGGGATTACTGCCTGTGCCACGCGACAGTGAGAGTAGGAATGCGATGAGGTGGAGGATAAATGCGTGGCTGAGGGATTGGAGCAGGGGGCAGGGATTCAAGTTTTTGGATCATTGGGACCTCTTTTGGCGCAGGTGTGACCTGTACAAAAAGGACGGGTTACACTTGAATCCTAGGGGGACCAATATCCTGGCAGGGAGATTAGCGGGGGCTACTGAGGTGACTTTAAACTAGAATGGTTGGGGGGTGGGAATCAAATTAAAGAGGCTAGGCGTGAGGAGGTTAGTTCACAACAGAGGGATGGGAACCAGTGCAGAGAGACAGAGGGGTGTAAAGTGAGCGTAGAAGCAAAAAGTACAAAGGAGAAAAGTAAAAGTGGCAGGCCGACAAATCCAGGGCAAGCATTAAAAAGGGCCACTTTTCAACATAATTGTACAAGGGCTAAGAGAGTTGTAAAAGAGCGCCTGAAGGCTTTATGTGTCAATGCAAGGAGCATTCGTAATAAGGTGGATGAATTGAAAGTGCAGATTGTTATTAATGATTATGATATAGTTGGGATCACAGAGACATGGCTCCAGGGTGACCAGGGATAGGAGCTCAACGTTCAGGGATATTCAATATTCAGGAGGGATAGACATGAAGGAAGGGGAGGTGGGGTGGCGTTGCTGGTTAACGAAGAGATTAACGCAATAGAAAGGAAGGACATAAGCCGGGAAGATGTGGAATCGATATGGGTAGAGCTGCATAACACTAAGGGGCAGAAGACGCTGGTGGGAGTTGTGTACAGGCCACCTAACAGTAGTAGTGAGGTCGGAGATGGTATTAAACAGGAAATTAGAAATGTGTGCAATAAAGGAACAGCAGTTATAATGGGTGACTTCAATCTACATGTAGACTGGGTGAACCAAATTGGTAAAGGTGCTGAGAAAGAGGATTTCTTGGAATGTATGCGGGATGGTTTTTTGAACCAACATGTCGAGGAACCAACTAGAGAGCAGGCTATTCTGGACTGGGTTTTGAGCAATGAGGAAGGGTTAATTAGCGATCTTGTCGTGAGAGGCCCCTTGGGTAAGAGTGACCATAATATGGTGGAATTCTTCATTAATATGGAGAGTGACATAGTTAATTCAGAAACAAGGGTTCTGAACTTAAAGAGGGGTAACTTTGAAGGTATGAGACGTGAATTAGCTAAGATAGACTGGCAAATGACACTTAAAGGATTGACGGTGGATATGCAATGGCAAGCATTTAAAGGTTGCATGGATGAACTACAACAATTGTTCATCCCAGTTTGGCAAAAGAATAAATCAAGGAAGGTAGTGCACCCGTGGCTGACAAGAGAAATTAGGGATAGTATCAATTCCAAAGAAGTAGCATACAAATTAGCCAGAGAAAGTGGCTCACCTGAGGACTGGGAGAAATTCAGAGTTCAGCAGAGGAGGACAAAGGGCTTAATTAGGAAGGGGAAAAAAGATTATGAGAGAAAACTGGCAGAGAACATAAAAACGGACTGTAAAAGCTTTTATAGATATGTAAAAAGGAAAAGACTGATAAAGACAAATGTAGGTCCCCTGCAGACAGAAACAGGTGAATTGATTATGGGGAGCAAGGACATGGCAGACCAATTGAATAATTACTTTGGTTCTGTCTTCACTAAGGAGGACATAAATAATCTTCCAGAAATAGTAAGGGACAGAGGGTCCAGTGAGATGGAGGAACTGAGTGAAATACATGTTAGTAGGGAAGTGGTGTTAGGTAATTTGAAGGGATTGAAGGCAGATAAATCCCCAGGGCCAGATGGTCTGCATCCTAGAGTGCTTAAGGAAGTAGCCCAAGAAATAGTGGATGCATTAGTGATAATTTTTCAAAACTCGTTAGATTCTGGACTAGTTCCTGAGGATTGGAGGGTGGCTAATGTAACCCCACTTTTTAAAAAAGGAGGGAGAGAGAAACCGGGGAATTATAGGCCGGTTAGCCTAACGTCGGTGGTGGGGAAACTGCTGGAGTCAGTTATCAAGGATGTGATAACAGCACATTTGGAAAGCGGTGAAATGATCGGACAAAGTCAGCATGGATTTGTGAAAGGAAAATCATGTCTGACGAATCTCATAGAATTTTTTGAGGATGTAACTAGTAGAGTGGATAGGGGAGAACCAGTGGATGTGGTATATTTGGATTTTCAAAAGGCTTTTGACAAGGTCCCACACAGGAGATTAGTGTGCAAACTTAAAGCACACGGTATTGGGGGTAAGGTATTGATGTGGATAGAGAATTGGTTGGCAGACAGGAAGCAAAGAGTGGGAATAAACGGGACCTTTTCAGAATGGCAGGCGGTGACTAGTGGGGTACCGCAAGGCTCAGTGCTGGGACCCCAGTTGTTTACAATATATATTAATGACTTGGATGAGGGAATTAAATGCAGCATCTCCAAGTTTGCGGATGACACGAAGCTGGGTGGCAGTGCTAGCAGTGAGGAGGATGCTAAGAGGATGCAGGGTGACTTGGATAGATTGGGTGAGTGGGCAAACTCATGGCAGATGCAATTTAATGTGGATAAATGTGAAGTTATCCACTTTGGTGGCAAAAATAGGAAAACAGATTATTATCTGAATGGTGGCCGATTAGGAAAAGGGGAGGTGCAACGAGACCTGGGTGTCATTATACACCAGTCATTGAAAGTGGGCATGCAGGTACAGCAGGCGGTGAAAAAGGCGAACGGTATGCTGGCATTTATAGCGAGAGGATTCGAGTACAGGAGCAGGGAGGTACTACTGCAGTTGTACAAGGCCTTGGTGAGACCACACCTGGAGTATTGTGTGCAGTTTTGGTCCCCTAATCTGAGGAAAGACATCTTTGCCATAGAGGGAGTACAAAGAAGGTTCACCAGATTGATTCCTGGGATGGCAGGTCTTTCATATGAAGAAAGATTGGATGAACTGGGCTTGTACTCGTTGGAATTTAGAAGATTGAGGGGGGATCTGATTGAAACGTATAAGATCCTAAAGGGATTGGACAGGCTAGATGCGGGAAGATTGTTCCCGATGTTGGGGAGGTCCAGAACGAGGGGTCACAGTTTGAGGATAGAGGGGAAGCCTTTTAGGACCGAGATTAGGAAAACTTCTTCACACAGAGAGTGGTGAATCTATGGAATTCTCTGCCACAGCAAACTGTTGAGGCCAGTTCATTGGCTATGTTTAAGAGGGAGTTAGATATGGCCCTTGTGGCTACAGGGGTCAGGGGGTATGGAGGGAAGGCTCGGTTCTGAGTTGGATGATCAGCCATGATCATAATAAATGGCGGTGCAGGCTCGAAGGGCCGAATGGCTTACTCCTGCACCTATTTTCTATGTTTCTATGTTTCTATATACTCCTCAATATGGATATCATCTAATATAAATGACATAGAGAGTAATATTCAATTAAGAATGAAAAAGACATTTTTATTTCCAATCTATTCAATAATCAACATTTCAAAAGAACTGCCTCAAGTTCTAAGATTTGATTTTAACTACAACCTTAACTGGTGACATAACAGTTTCAAGTGTATGGAGCTAGGTTACATATGTTAACAAAAACCCTAACTTAATAATCAGCATGAAATATCAGCACAGATCTAACAGTCTAGTTAAAATGCCATAAATATGGCTGAAGTGGGAGCTTAACAATAGACTAATAGGGGAAATTATTTGAAATTGTGACTGAAAAACATTATTGAGTCACGGCAGGAAAAGTTTTCATCTGAATCTAAATCTTGATTTACAACAAGCAAAATTCTTGCTGCTGGCATATAGAGCCAAAAAGAAGAGAACATTGTCAATGTTTTTCAAGAAAGCTGTTTGTCATTTCAATTTCAAGTGATATAAGTCTTCAAAATATTTCAGTATGGTGCACTTGGTAGCATGTCCAAGGATCCAAGAACTAATCTAGGATATTGACTTAAAATAGGTCTGAATGTCAGCTCAATAGGAAGGAAGTGCTATATTGTTTGAAGATCAGAAGGCAAACTGGAGATTTCTTGTTACTCACTGTGATGACATTGGTGTGAAATTTCACATTATCTTGTCATCATTCTGACTAAATTCAGTTAGAACAAATTAACATCTCATTGGCGCTTTGCCATTTGTTGGATAGTTAGAAAGAGAAATACAGAGGAGTAGAAATTCTGTTATCGAGCACAAGATTTGATAATGGAATTGCCAGTCTTTGTTTCAGTTACACCAAGGTGGCTAGACCTGTTAAATGGCATTCAACACATATTTTGACATCATTTGCACAGATTTTCATTTTAAGCCTCTCACATCGTATCAAAAGTTAGATCTGCTTCTGATCCTATCTAAATGGCATTGTCTCAAATTATGCCTCCCTTCTCACTTCCAATACTTGTTTTTATTATTTTGGATTTACAACTCTATTTTTTGAGCTCATGTTCTGAAGATTTGGGGTAAATGCAATAAAGTCTAAGATATAATGGACAGTGTCTGCAGTTATCAATATTTGTAACTGCCTAGACTAGAAAACCCAACACTTTTGAGCAAGGATCAGTTCAGAAGGCTAAGATTTAATTGGAACAATGTATTCAAAACTCATGAAGACTTTAAAATATTGCATTTGGAAGTATTGTGCTGCAGATGTGATGAATGTTAAAGGACATGTGCATAAAGAACAAATCATGGGGAACAATTGTACCAAACCCGCTGTGGAAACAGTCTACTGTCAAATCATATCAATTAACGTGAAAATCTCACCAAACTAGAGGAAAAAATGTCTCGGTGAAAACAACTCTTAGTAAGTAGTCAGCTCTAAAAGAAGTGACACCTAAGGCAGATAGGACAGTCAGACTGTGCAGCAATTACAAAGTAGCTGTGAATATCGATCTTCAAGGTGAAATGCCACAGCTGACTCTTGTCTAGATTACCTCACAATCTCTCTGACACAGGAAACAAAAGCACCATTTCACACTGCAACTCACAGTCAACTTTCCGGTAACCGGCAGAAAGATAGCACATGTGGATCAGCAAGACCTACTCCTGAAGTGAGTTTCTGATTCTGATACTCTGAGAGGAATTAATGTCACTGCTTTTTAATATGGATTGGAACCGGTTGTTTTGTGGCAGCAATACATTGCAAAGGCGTACAATTGCAAAAAATTACAAAAAGTGCAAATAAATGGAATAATGAGGTAGTGTTCATGGGTTCATGGACCATTCAGAAATCTGATGCCAGAGGGTGGAGTGAGGAGGAAGCTGTTTTCAAGTCATTGAGTATGGGTCTTTAGGCTCCTGTACTTTCTTCCTCATGGTAGTAATGCAAAGAGGGCATGTCCTGGATGGTGAGGGTTGTTAACGATGGATTCCACTTTCATGAGGCTCCACATCTTGTAGATGTACAGTTTACATGAATGTCATGATAATGAGTGTTGTATATTGGCCATACACTAACCAGAAGATTCAGGATGACATTGGCTCAACAAGTGGATTGCAGACTCAGAGATCCAGAATTTAGGGTTCACTTCTGACCTCAGCTGTCATTTATGTGGAGTTTACGCATTATTCCCATGGATGCTCCCAAAGGGTGTCGTTAAGTTAAATTACTTTTGAAAATTACTATTTAATGTAGGTAAGTGATGAAGGAATTTGAGTGTCCTTGACGGTCATGTGAGAGACACTATTTGGAAGTGTCGAATGAGAATGATGTGATTTGTCTGTTGGGAGCTGGCATGAACCTTATGGCCAATTGGATTCCTTCCATTACTGCCAAGTGTAGAGTGTATTAATAATGCAGAGTGGCAGAATAATATCAAAGTTACCACCAGAACCATCCTGACCTTTCGAAAGAATTCATGCTGGCTTCAAACACAATTAAGTTTAGTACTGCCTAGCTTAATAAGACACCAAAGAGGTAGCAAATATAACAGCAGTCAACAATGGGAACCAAGAAAAATGACTAAACCACTGTGAAAGACAACGGCATAGAAGGTTATGGACCAAATGCAGGTAAATTGGAAAAGAATAGACACACTAAGTACAATGGTCAACATTCATGTGGTGGACCAAAGAGCCTATTTCTGTTCTGTATGACTCTATAACATGATTGGTTCTCTGAGAATAAATTATAATTTGCTTAATTTCTTGCATACATATTGTGTTGTACCGCATTCTAACAATGGTTCAGCCTTGCAGAGATGCCAGTGCTGTGTTGACATTGAATGTGATTGAGTTTTGTGCAACCTTGTTTGGATGAAAAAGGGAACAGCAGCAATTGGAACAAAAGTTAACAATGAGAAACAAAAAGAAGCATCTGAGGAAAGGTATTACACGGGAAAAATATTCAAAGTTTTTTGTCCATGAACAGTATCTGGTATGAATTGAAAATCAAAAGAGACTTGGTCAACCAGGTCATCAGCAAGAGGCATAAATAAACTCAAGCAATAAGTAAAAACATATCTTTTCCAGAGGTAGATGTGGAACCATTTACTCCTGAAGTGCTATCTGATAGCAGTAATTCATTTCCTTCCAGTTCAAGGTGCCAGTGCAGTTCTGGAGACCCACACACAATTAAGAAAGCTTGAACATTTAAGAATGCCATTTCATAGAGCAAATCGACAGTATGGCTGTGAATACATTGAAGACACAAGCTTTGTTTAAAGATGGAAATTGACGTGATGTATGCAGATTTCATGCAATTCCCAGTTGTTCCATTGCTGCTGTTGCTGCTAATCAATAATTAAACAAGCAACCTTATTATGAAGTTCACAATGGTCTCCTGCAATATTCTCGTAATTGGAACTTGCAGATTCCACTAACCTACTTCACAGTCCTTCCTCAAATATATTACAGTTCCAGGAAAGAAAGACACAGGTCACGACAATGTTAGAATAAAGGGCCAAGAAACTTATTATCAGAGGATCATTGTTTTCAGGAAGTAGCTCACTAATAGAGTATACTAATAAAAAGAAATGGATAAAGAGATGTACAGAGATGAAAAAAAACGAAACAACAAATAATCCATAAGATAAAGAATAATGATTATGGATGAGAATCCTTGAGGTGAGTACCTAAGTATATGTTCAAAGTAAAACTATATAATCACCTTGTTAAATTATCTCATCAAAATTTCACTTTGACAGTTGAAAGGATAAGCATAGACAGGTGTGTTACCTAGAAGCATGGACTGGGAATATTTCATATTACATCTTATCTCTTTTAACATGAAATGATTTTTCATAAAGTGGCAGAATAGCACAATTGAGCTTAATTTAACTGGACTAAAATTAGTTTTTTTTTGGGGGGTGGTGAGGGACTAAATTCAGCTTGAATGCTTCCACTGAATCTGTGCAGTAAACTTCAAATAAAAGAGCATTAACATGAGCATAGTCTGTGAAGTATTTCATTTCAGATTAATACATGAGCAGAATTATATCGTGAGTGTTTCAGATGCTATCATTTACCAAGGAATTGCACCCAACATCAGGTGTCAAAAATAAAAGAACATGTGCATGGGGAATTTTCCATTACATTATTTGTTTATTTAGAGAAAGAGCACAGTAGCAGGTCCTTCTGGCCCAACAAGAAGCTCATGCTGCCCAATTACACCCATTGTGACCAGTTGACCTGCTAACTCGTACATCTTTGGAATGTGGCAAGAAACCAGGGCACCCAGAGGAAAGCCCTGCAGTCACAGGGAGAACATACAAGCTCTTCACCAAGCAGCGGTAGAACTGATCCAGGTCGCTGATGCTGTAATATACAATGCTACCATGTGTATGTTCCATATTGTTGATATATTTTTTTTCTTTTTAGGAAGGGCACTCTACCTGCAAAACAAAGAATTTGCATACACATTTCATTTTCAGAGAGAGAAATGTTTTGTTGTCTATCTCAATTCGATGAATAAAAATATCTCAATTCTCCTCAATGACAGAGATAAAATAGATTGAAAAGGCTCTGTTATCTTGTTTTGTTATAAAAGAAGGCTAGATTTGGACAGAGGACCTCTGCATTCCCTTGTGGCAGAAACCAATATACAATATTGCTTTCAGATACAATAAGAAAAAATATAGCTGATTATTCATCAGAAGTGCTTTTTATGAGTCCAGAGCATTGCTGCTAGATTGTGATCTGATCTCCTCCATTTCGACCAATATCATTCAAATCCTGACTCAAAATCCTTATGATTAATGGTAGGAGCCTTGGTTTGACATTGATCCCTTGCAAGCAGGCAAGCTCCTTCTTTATGCTCAAACCAATATTAAAACAGAAGACTTTAAATCAGGCATTTGGCCTCATTTAGAGTAATATTTTATTTACAATATGGACAGGCTGATTCTTTTCCCCATTAGCTATTTTTGAAGTGTTATAGTGAACAGGCAATAAGATCCTGCCCCTCTCTGAAGCTGACATGAAAAATGATTAATAGTTGATAATCTGCTTGTTTTTCTGACACTGAAAAATTCTGGAGAGAATTGCTACTAATGATCGGAGGAGGGAAATTTTAAAATCTTCTCAGAAAACAAAATACTAAGTACTTGTTTGTTTAGCTGCAGATTTGGAAATACATTTCTCACCATGATGTCAGAAAACCTTTTGATTTGTTAGTCTGTGAAGGAATTTTTTGACACGAAGAAACTTTTCAGACCAAAACATAGGTGGCTTTGGAACAAGACAAGCAGAAAAAAACACAGCAAAAGAAAGGAAATAGCATGGAGGATTGCTTGAGCATGCAGTGAGATCATCACATTTAACTTCAATAAGGTAATTGATCATTGCATATATAGTATCAGGGGCTCATTATATTATACAATTTGACAAACATTGATTGCCCTGTTGTAACGTGGATGAAATTACCAGAGAGACAGTCACTGGTAGATACAAAGCAGCTTCTTTACTCGACACGACAAGGTACACTAGGCATCTTACAGATGGAGACGCTTTCCGCAGAAAGGTCTGCTAGCTAAATGTGGGCTCGATATTTATATGCTAAACACAAAGGCAATCGCTACCTAAAAAGTTACAGACAATGCATAGACAATGCTTCCTATTGAAGCTGCATACAAAATCTCACACCATCCTTTCATCCCGACGCCAACATGTCTAGGTTGGTATCTACAGCCTTTAGGAATGTAAGTTAAGTCTACGGTACATTTATTTGGCATTTCCTGTGCTAACATAGAAGACAATTAATACAATTAATATTTATAATGTATAGGTGATACTGCCTTTGAAACTACAGTATTAGGTCAAACTACCAGAAGTATCTGGTATTCACACCTTTTAGGAAGCCCATTGTGGTGGACTCAATCCACAGTCCTTTGTCAAACAGTTAAAATAGAAGTCTGGTAGCCAAAGTCATTTAAGTGTAAACAAATCATCTACCCAAAAAGAAATCCACTCTAACATGTCCAATTCATCTGCATAGGGACCCCTGAAAGTATGCATGATGAGGTTTCTTTACAAAGCAGGCAGCACATCCTTCTTTAAGGTGCTAGGAATTTCCAGCATTAAACTGTGGAACATGAACAGAAAAGGCCAGTATTATTTAATCTGCATTGATTGGTGACATATTGTTCTTTTTAATGGTGAGGAGAACTGTGGCTGCAAGTGACAAAATAATTTGGTGCTGGAAAATAATTGCACAACATGGAACAGACTTTCTGACACTGCATCAGGAGTCTGCAGGTAGAGGAGTGGTGAAGAGGAGAGATAGGATTGATGCACAGGTTGTTTCAAAGATGCAGTCCAATGAATGTCAGGCAACATGTCTATTTCACTCAATGCCTGAGTTAAGACTTAAAGTCCTAATAAAATGCAAAATATCATGATTAGCAGCATTTTGGTTATGTTATTGGACAAATAATTTAGGTCCTGAAGGTAATGTTCGGGATATACACTGTGGTGATACCACGTGTCATGTGTCAGAAAGTGATTGGACAGAGTTCGGAGCATGCACAGAAATGACAGAATGATCTAAAAACTGTATGGTGAAAACGTGGTTGCTGTTTGCTGTTGTAAATAAAAGTTCTAGTTTTAATTCTTCCAGAATATGGTTTGTTTTTAGTCACCCACGGTATGTGTAAAGAACACAACATGGTGTCAGAAGTGGGATTGGAAGAATAATTCATTTCGCTAACATGGGAGAAGAGAAGATAATCGAAAAAAAAGAGCAAACTTTTTCGTTGTTTGCTAACAGCTTTAAAAATGAAAGTTTTGCAACACCCATCGACGCTTTGGCTGACTGGAAACATAGCTGAAAACTGGAAAAGATTTAAACAGTGTTTTGAAATTTATTTATCAGTGATCAGTGCAGATAATAAAATGGAAAAAACGAAAGCTGCAATTCTGCTCCACGGAATAGGGGATGATGCAATTGAGGTATATAACGATTATACTTTTGAAAATGGAGATAATTTGAATCTAAAAGCGATAATCAACAAATTTGACGCATTTTGTATATCGAAGTGTAATGTGACTTATGAGCGCTATAAATTTTTCAAGTGTCGGCAGAGACCTGGTCAAATGATTGATCAATTTGTTACGGAGTTGAGAAACCACAGTAAAAGATGCAAGTTTGCAGGGCTTACAGACTCTCTCATTAAAGGCAGAATTGTTTGCGGCATTCTGGATAATCGTCTGAGAGAAAGACCATTAGAACAAGAGTTGAATTTGGAAAAAGCTGTGGCACTCTGCAAAGCTTCTGAGACCGTGGTGTCACAGACTAAAGAGCTTTTTATCGAGAACAGCTGTGTAGATGCTGTAAAGCACGAACATATTAGAAAAAATATTGCAGTGACAACAAAACCGACAGAGAGCAAGACGTCATCTGCAAGATAAAACTTTGTGATCGCTGTGGGCGGCAACATCATCTAAAAAGGTGTCCAGCGTATCAGAAAATATGCAACACCTGCGGTAAGAGTAATCATTTTTCATGCTGTTGCAGAAGTAGAAAGGAAATAAAACACGTAAAAGCAGTGCTTGAAAATGAACACAAGGGGTTCTATATAGACGTGCTTTGTGAAAACAAACAAATTAAGAATGACTGGACTATTCCTTTGCAAGTGAACCAAAACAATATTCTGTTTAAACTTGATACTGGAGGACAAGTAAATGTTCTTGCAGAATCTGAGTTTAATGCATTGAAGCCAAGACCAAAGTTACATAAGACAAATATATATGTAACTGGGTATTCAGGTGCAGACATTCCAGTTAAAGGAACATGTGTGGCAGAAGTATCACACAAAAATATTGAGCACACGCTTTCATTTGTGGTAGTGCCAAAAATGTACAGTCTATACTGGGTTTATCTGCCTGTGAGAGACTGAATTTGGTAAAAAGAGTATAAGTCCTGGATGGTGATACAGAGTGAGAATACAATAGACAGAGGCCAAACTTGCCGGTACAGTACAGTACAGATCTGAAGCCGAAGAGTGACAAGAATCAGCATCCAATTGAAGAAGTGAAAGCACAAGTGAAGGAATTGAGAAGTTTTATTGAAATGATGAAGTCTCAACATAAAAAAGAGATTGCACAGTTAATGAATGAATTGTGATTTCTTCTCAAAGACCTCAAGAAAGAGCCAACTTCAGAGTTTCATTTAACTGATGCAGACCAGACAGAACAAGGAAGTAACAACGAAATACAAGAACTATGTAAACCACTTAGAAGGTCCATTCGTGTTCGTAAACCCCCAGAGAGACTGATAGAGACATGTTAAATTATGTATTTGTTCTGATCAATGTTGTTAATTGTTTTTTTTAAGGAAAGGAAGATGTGGTGATATCACATGTCACGTGTTAGAAAGTGATTGGACAGAGTTCAGAGCATGCGCAGAAATGACAGAATGATCTAGAAACTGTATGGTGAAAATGTGGTTGCTGTTTGCTGTTGTAAATAGAAGTTCTAGTTTTGATTCTTCCAGAATATAGTTTGTTCTTAGTAACCCACGGTACATATAAAGAACACAACATACGTGATTAATCCTGGCTCAATTAGAGAAGTAAAAGAACATTTCAGGAGTATCACCTTAAGTGCTTAAAATATGGTCCCATAGACTAAGCTGAAGCATAATGATGAACAAGTAAACATCAAGCAACACACACAAAATGCTGGTGGAATGCAGCAGGCCAGGCAGCATCTATAGGAAGAAGTACAGTCGACGTTTCGGGTCGATACCCTTCGTCAGGACTAATGGAAAAAAGAGATAGTAAGAGATTTGAAGGTGGAAGGGGGAGGGGGAAACCCAAAATGATAGAAGAAGACCGGAGGGGGAGGGATGAAGCCAAGAGCTGGGAAATTGATTGGCAAAAAGGATACAAGGCTGGAGAAGGGGAAGTATCATAGGGCGGAAGGCCCAAGAAGAAAGAAAGGGGGAGGGGAGCATTAGAGGAAGATGGAGAATAGGCAAGGTGTTATTGTGAGAGGGAAAGAGAGAAAAAAATAAAATCAATTAGGGATGGGGTAAGAAGGGGAGGAGGGGCATTAACGGAAGTTAGAGAGATCAATGTTCATGCCATCAGGTTGGAGGCTACCCAGACGGACTATAAGGTGTTGTTCCCCCAACCTGAGCATGGCTTCATCTCGCCAGTAGGGGAGGCCATGGATTGACAAATTGGAATGGGAATGGGACTTGGAATTAAAATGTGCGGCCACTGGGAGATCCTGCTTCCTCTGATGGACAGAGCATAAGTGTTCAGTGAAATGGTCTCCCAATTTGCGTCAGGTCTCACCAATATATAGAAGGCCACACCGGGAGCACCGGACGCAGTATATCACACCAGCAGACTCACAAGTGAAGTGTTGCCTCACCTGGAAGGACTGACTAAATGGTGGTGAGGGAGGGAGTGTAAGGGCAGGTGTAGCACTTGTTCTGCTTACAAGGATAAGTTCCAGGAGGCAGATCGGTTGGAAGGGATGGGGGGAACAAATGGACAAGGGAGTTGCATAGGGAGCGAACCCTGCGGAAAGTGGAAAGTGGCGGGGGGGGGGGAGGGAAGAAAGTACTTGGTGGTGGGATCCCGTTGGAGATGGCAGAAGTTACGGAGAATTATATGTTGGACCCAGAGTCTGGTGGGGTGGTAGGTGAGGACAAGAAGAACCCTATCCCTAGTGGCGTGGCGGGAGGATGGAGTGAGAGCAGATGTACGTGAAATGGGGGAGATGCGTTTAAGAGTAGAGTTGATGGTGGAGGAAGGGAAGCCCCTTTCTTTAAAAAAGGAAGACACCTCCTTCATCCTGGAATGAAAGCTTCATTCTGAGAGCAGATGCGGCGGAGATGGAGGAATTGAGAGAAGGGGATGGCATTTTTACAAGTAACAGGGTGGGAAGAGGAGTAGTCCAGGTAGCTGTGATATTCTGTGGGCTTATAGTAGACATCAGTAGATAAGCTGTCTCCAGAGATAGAGACAGAGAGATCCCACTTTCAAATCTCTTACTATCTCTTTTCTCCATTAGTCCTGACAAAGGGTCTCGACCCAAAACGACGACTGTACTTCTTCCTATAAATGCTGCCTGGCCTGCTGCGTTCCACCAGCATTTTGTGTGTGTTGCTTGAATTTCCAGCATCTGCAGCTTTTCTCGTGTTTGTGTTTTTAAATAAGTGAACATCTAGAGGAGAAGGAGAATCCATGAACATCCCATTCCTTAGCAAAAGTGGGCCACAGCACAAATAGTAGTACTAACTCATATGCAGCCATCTTCAGTACAAAGTGTTGAGCGGATGATTCATCTTGGTTTCATAAAGGAGCTCTGAAATTCAATTGTTAAAGAATATAAAACAAAGTGGTAAAATATTTTACAGTCACATCAGTGAAAAGACTCAAAGTGGGTACAGAACCATTAAAGAACAGACAGGTAATGCCACAGGTAATAATAAGGAGACTACAAAAGTAATAAGTCTGCATTTTGCTTCAGTACTCTCCAAGAAGATAGATGAAGTGGACATTGCACTGATTGATGCATTTGTGGCTGGGGAGGGAGTTCTCGTCTCTATGAGGAGAGTATTAACTCAATTGCAGAATGGGAAAAGAATTGACAAATGATGAAAGTTTAACACCGGCAGATGTAAGATGGCTCACTTTGCAAAGAAGAGAAGTCACTTCTAACTTGAACAATTCAATTTGTGTGGGGCACAGAGAGAAAAAGAAAGACTTATGGAGTACGAACACATTAGTCATTATAAGTTACAACAAAGATCAGCAAGGTTGTCACAAAGTAAATTAAGCACTGGACACTTCAAGACAGAAAAGAAATGAAAAGTAGAGAAGTGATGTTAAACATATATTAAACTCTTTTTTAAAACCAAACTTAATCTTTCATATAATTCTGTTCACCATATGCTGAAAAAAGATTTAAAGACACTGGAGACGGTGCAGAAAAGGTTCATGAAAGGATCAAGAAAGGATGAACAGATTAGGTCCCTTTCCTCATGAGAAAATAAGAATGACATAACAGAGATCAGTTCAGAACATTTTTCCTTCTCTTATTGTCCATGAATGTCTGTGGTGCAGCCAACAGTTTAACAAGTCTGATCTTTCAATTCAAATTTCAAAATAAATTTATTATCGAAGTACCTATATGTCACCATCAACAATCCTGAGATTCATCTTCTTGCAGCAGTCACAGTCAATATCAAGAAATGCTATAGAATCAATGATAAAACCAAAAACAACCCATGTATAAAAGAGACCAAAATGTGCAAATACGTATCATAATAACACAAAACATTCAAAAATATTAATAAAAGACCAACAAATTCAAGACAATAAATGCAGAAAATGCCAAGTGAAAACGATAACAATCCAACGCATTATAGGATCCCACAGCAGTTGAACTCAATCTGATTACTTACCAGGCACAATCAAGTGACAAACATCATTCACCAAAATCTTGCTTTAAAATACAAACTCATAAAGGAAACCATACCCTACTATAAACATAAGCCTATCCAGTTTTAGACAGAGTCCCACAAATTATATTTTGACTGATTAGCTATTACAAATAGAACAATCCATAATAACCATTTGGATATAATAACATAGGATAAACAAGCAAGAACAACTTCCTTAATAGATCTTGATATTCTAAACACCCATACAGAAACACCCAAGCATACAGAAATCAAAAAACAAAGAAAAACACCTAATATATGTTGAGTTCAAAGAGGAAACTGAAAGACTATAGAACATGAACAAGGTATACAGTGTCACTATAGTAATTTCTATAACTAATATCATCCTAAATTCACTACAAAATAACATTTAACAATTAGGGCTACACAATAATATCTATGTAAATCTCCAGAAAGCCTCAATATCAGACACCACTAGAATAGGATCTAGTGCTTTCCCAGCTTATATAATAAATAAGCTCTTCTCAGACTTCAACTTGGGTACAGATATTGATTTTAACAGACACTGCCATCTTTATCAGGAATGATGCCTGGGCATGTATAATCTGGTGGTATATATACCCCCATCTTCCGTCCCTCCTGATTGGTTAGTCCTCATCCAGTCAGGTTTCCACTGTCCCACCTTGTTTACAATCGATTTCCAGTTCTTACTTAGAGAAAGACCTTTGTCTTTATTAAAATTCTTTTCTTCTAATTTTATTTCAATGGCGTCCTTCACCAAGCGGTCCCAAAGGCCATTGGGGTGGCACAGTAGTTTTGTGCCATCGAAGTCAATCCTATGGCCATTGCAAATGCAATGTTCTGCTACTGCCGATTTCTCAAGGTAACCCAAATGGATACACCTCCTATGCTCCTTGATGCGGGTTTTCACTATGCATCCCGTCTGGCCAATATATGCTGATCCACATTCATGTCAATATATTTCCTCTATAAGGGGAACTACTATGAACAAACAGACGAAGTGTCCATGGGATCACCCTTGTTGCCAGCTATTGCTAATTTCTAGATGGAGGACTTTGAGGAGAGGGCTCTAAATTCATGCTTCTACAGGTACTTCGATGACACCTTTGTAATGTGGCTTCGTGGACTCCAGGCTCTCCAGCTCTTTTCAGCTGTCTTTGATCTCTCTTGTCAGTGATGGTCGCCTCATCCTCCCTTTTGAATATTTCTTCATCTTCAGGGTGTATCTGTCCTGTGTTTCCAAATTGCTCCCAGAAACTCCAGCCATTTCTGTTCTGCCACCAACCCTACTAGTGTCTCCTTCCAAGCAACATTGGCTAGCTCCTCTCTCAGACCTCTGTACTTGCTTTACTCCACGGGAATACTGATACATATGATTTTAGCTTCTCCCTCTCAAACTGCAGGGTAAGGTCTATCATATTATGATCAATACCTCCTAAGGGTTAACAGGTTCTTCCCTGTTAATCTCATTGAAAAACTCATAAAATCGTTTAGACATAACCTACCATGCACAAAGCCATAGGTTGGTTGGACAGGACCTACCACAGCCAAACTGATCACTAAATGTTCTTCAGAAGGCCTTTGTGTGCTGACTGCCTCTTCACCTGTTTTGAGCCAGGCAGAGCTATTCTTATGGTATTTCCAACCTACCAAATTTCAATATATTTACACAAAGAAGCCAGTGACAATGAAGTATTTGACCTATATTTCCTTGGAAAAGTGGTGTGATTAACTTGATGACGGGAGTTTAGGGATCTTGCAGTTGGTGATTCTTGCTCTGTTTGTTCCTCCTGCTGCCTGCTGGTAAAAGGCATGGTGCAGGTGTTTATTCTTTGCATAATGGGAGTGTCAATCAATCACCCTAAACTATATGCATGTTAGGAGTCTATTAAGTAAGGGTCCCAGTAAACCAAGATGCATCATGTCAAGCACTGGCTGGCATGACCCACCCACCCTCCTGCATGCTCCCAGTGGAAGATTGGTCACTGGAGAGGAGGGACCATTGAGCAGGCAGACCCAGACAGATGCATCTCTGCGTATAAGAAAGGACAGAGACAGACCCTGGGCCCAGCTGTCATGGTTCCGATAGGATCGGCACATCTGTAAGATGCTGTGAGGATGACTCATCATATTAATGCCTAATAAAACAATGCCTTGACTTTAAAATTTTCATTCCTGCTCTTATTTCCTTCCAAGATCTTACCATCCCTCTCCCGGTAATTTCCAGTATAGAACACTCCAGGATATGTGTTCTATCAATACTGAACTGGTGTACATCATTGATGTTAATTCCTTTAGTTGCAAACATGAAATAACAAGATAAAAGAGTCCTTAAATGAGTGTAGTTGTCATGGTCCCGTCCAGCAATGCCCCATCTTGCTACTGTCTCCTTGATTAGGTCTTAATCCCCTCGTCTGATTTCCAATTATTCCCAGTTTTCATTAATTACAGCACACCTGCTTTCTATCAGCGAACCCTGGCGTCACTGTCATGCTTTGCTAGTTTGTTGGTCTATTCTAGTGTGTGTAAGCCTCGTTTCCTGATTCCTTAGGACTGTCAGTTCTAAGCTCTGTACCATTCCCTGGATAATCTACGTAAACCTTGTCTCCATGTAAAGATTCTCCCGTATACCTGTTCCACGTTCGCGGCTGCGCTAACACCTCACGACCCTGTGCCTGTGTCCTGCTCTTGGGTTCATCCCCAGCCACATCCTTGCAACAGATTGAACTGGTCAGAACGAACCCAGCGGACACGGACCCCGTGCAACTGGCCCTCGCCAGCCAGGGCTACCTACTGGTCGCTCACGACCAACTGCTCAGAGAGGTCACGGAAAACCTTTGTGTGCTTTCCACGAATGTAAGGAAGGTCAGTGAGCAGGTTGACCGGGTATCGGCTTCCCTTACTCCGTTCCTTCCAAGGACCCCGTCTGACCATACCACACAGCCTGGGATGGCAACACCCCCTGGGTTGGCAACACAATCCCCTCGAAAGCCGTACATACCCAAACCAGAACACTGTGCTGGGGACTTAGGGAAGTGCCGGGCCTTCTTATGACAATGCTCTTTGGTCTTTGAGCAACAGCCACTTACGTACACCTTGGACAGATCAAAAATTGCGTACATCATTGGGCTGTTACGAGGGGATGCCTTGGCATGGGCCATCGTGATCTGGGACAACCGACCAGAGGTCTGTTCTTCCTTCCCCTCCTTCGTCTCCAAAATGAGGAAGGTCTTTGAACAGCCCATTCGTGGTAAGGACACCGCTAATCACTTGCCAACTCTCTGTCAGGGTTCACAAAGCATAGCAAAATACTCTGTCGATTTCCGAACATTAGTGGCCAACTAGGTGGAATGACAAGGCACTACGGGAAGTGTTTTGGCAAGGCCTCTCAGATAAGATAAAAGATGTGTTAAGGGGGTTCGTGTTTCGTCTCTATGTTACTGCGTAGGCTAATTAAAATGGTTCCTTTGTTATGTTATACTTGGGAATGCTTCTTTGTTATGTTAAACGCTGAGAAAGTTTTGCGCTAGCAGCTTGTTTTGGGTTAGGCGGTGATAAGAAGATATTACGAACCAATTGGGATAGTTGTTATGTTTTTGGTGTATTTGAAGATTCTGTATATGTGGGGTTTTGGGGCAGAAGGCGGGAGAGAGAGACAGAGGATGGACCAGGTGCTGTGATGTCTGCTAACGGGGTCGGACCCCGAGCAGGGTGTTTGGCGAGGAGAGGAGACGGAGACGGACTCGTGTGGAGTGTCTGGTCAACCACCGTTGTTGGTCCCAGGCGGCCAGTCGAGGTGGTCCAAGAGGTCGCAGGATGAAGAAGAGGGGTCCTGAGCTCCAACTGTTTGTGCATGAAGAGATTGAAATTTGATTAGTGTGGCGCCTTTTATTCTCCTTTTATATTTTATTCTCTATTAATTATATAGTTCCAGTAATATCTATAAACTGTAATTCATTTAATCGTATCTGGTGTATTGTCTGTTATTTGGGCGGGCTGGGGTACATCACACAGCATCCACACAAACTAATTACCCAGTTTGGCAGGGCCGAGGGCTGTTTCCCTAGACGACAGTGAGCCGAGCAACCCTGAGGCTGGCCGGGGGGCTACAGATGAACTGGCAGCGAGGGATGACGCGGACAGCCTGGACTCTCTGATCTCTCTAGCCACCAGGCTAGATAATAGACTTCAAGAACGTCTGAGAGAAAAGACCAGTCACCCCGCTCCTCAGGTCAGCCCATGTCCCACCTTACCATCTTCAGCCAGCCTCCCTTCCCCAGCGGCTCCAAGGATAGCTCCTGCTTCGACCGTCCCCGCTACCCTGGGGGAGGAACCAATGCAGCTGGGACGGAACCATCTCTCCCCTGCCGAACGACGTTTGAAGCGGAGAGCTGGGAATTGTTACTATTGCGGTCAGCCTGGACATTTCCGAGATACCGCATACCTGTCCTCTGCGGCTAAATGGGAGGGCTCACCAGTAGAAAGGGGGACCCTGATGAGCCGGACGACACTCCCTTCAGTCCTCCAGACCCGGATGCAGATCCTGGGTACCGTGAACTATCAACCTATCCGCCTTGGTGGATTCTGGTGCCGAGGGAAATCTGCTGGACGAGGACATAGCCTCCTGGGCCGGAATACCTCGGGAGCAGTTAAGTAGCCCTTTGGAGTACCAGGCACTGGACAGAAAACTGCTGGCTCGGTTGACCCACTGTATGCTACCCCTGACCTTGATTCTGTCCGGAAACCATCAAGGGGAGGTACAATTTAATCTCATCCATTCTCCTCAAGCTCCTGTAGTTCTAGAATAGCCCTGGCTGAACCACCACAACCCCTACATCGACTGGTCTACTGGAAGGATAGCCAGTTGAAGCCCATTTTGCTATGCCCCTGTCTGCAGTCGGCTCTATCCCCTAGGGAGTCTACCGTGACCTCGCCTGTCTTGGAACCTCTCGGCTTGTCCGGAGTCCCTGCAGAATACCATGACCTGGGACAGGTATTCAGTAAACAACAGGCTCTTTCCCTGCCTCCTCACCGCCATATGATTGCGCTATCGACCTTCTCCCCGGGGCCTCTTTACCCACCAGTCGTCTTTATAACTTATCCTGACCAGAGAGCAAGGCCATGGAGAAATACATTAGTG
Organism: Mobula hypostoma; assembly: GCF_963921235.1. Classification (NCBI taxonomy): domain Eukaryota; kingdom Metazoa; phylum Chordata; class Chondrichthyes; order Myliobatiformes; family Myliobatidae; genus Mobula; species Mobula hypostoma. Next base: position 141,912,892 of record NC_086100.1, read on the forward strand.
AGTACCTCACGGCGGGCATTATTCGACGCTCATCCTCTCCGGTGGGTGCCGGTTTCTTCTTTGTAGGGAAAAAGGATGGGTCACTTTGTCCCTCTATTGATTACTGAGGCCTAAACAATATAACAGTTAAAATAAGTACCCACTGCCCCTCATTAACACGGCATTTGAACCACTTCACACTGCCACTATCTTCTCGAAGTTGGACCTTCGTAGCACCTACCATCTAGTCAGGATGAGGGAGGGAGATGAGTGGAAGACGGCTTTTAATACGCCATTGGACCACTTTGAATACTTGGTCATACTGTTTGGCCTCACCAATGCCCCTGCCGTTTTTCAAGCCCTAATCAATGATGTGCTGAGAGACTTTATTAACAGCTTCATGTTCATCTACCTAGATGATATCTTGGTATTTTCTAGCAGCCTCCAGAAACACATTCACCATGTCCGTCTAGTCCTCCAGAGACTGTGGGAGAACAAGTTATTTGTGAAGGCGGAGAAGTGTGAGTTCCACGTTCCCTCGGTCAGCATCCTGGGCTACATCATCGAGAGCGGGCAAGTGAGGGCAGATCCTGTGAAGATCCAGGCAGTGGAAGAATGGCCTAGACCCACGACCCGCAAACAACTTCAGTGGTTTTTGGGTTTTGCAAACTTTTACTGCCGACTTATCAGGGATTACAGTTGGGTGGCGGCGCCCCTCACCCGACTTACTTCACCCACAACATCTTTTCTTTGGAACTCCGAGGCTGATTCAGCTTTCATGGAACTAAAGAGATGTTTCACGACCACTCCCATCCTGGTCCAACCGGACCCCTCCCGACAATTCATTGTTGAGGTTGACTCCTCCGACTCCGGGGTGGGAGCAGTCCCGTCCCAATGATCAAGTCCAGACGAGAAGCTTCATCCCTGTGCCTTCTTTTCTCGCCGACTGTCCCCCGCCAAGCGGAATTACGACGTGGGGAATCAGGAACCACTGGTGGTCAAGCTAGCATTGGAGGAGTGGTGGCACTGGCTGGAGGGGGCGGAACACCAGTTTATGGTTTGGACTGATCATAAGAACCTGGGATATATTCAGGCCACCAAACGTTTGAACTCCCGCGAGACCTGTTGGGCATTATTTTTTGGACGATTCAAGTTTTCTCTCACATACCGTTCGGGTCCAAGAATGGGAAACCTGACACGCTCTCCCGCCGATACAATTCCAGGGAGGACACTTCCAGCCCAGAGACTATCCTCCCACCATCCTGTGTGGTGGCAGCCCTCACTTGGGAGATTGAGTTCATAGTAAAGGAAGCCCAACGGGATGACCCTGACCCCTGCAATCGACCTGCCGTTCGCCTTTTTTTGCCTGATTCCGTCAGGTCTCAGGTTCTCCAGTGGGGGCACACATCTTGGTTCGCCAGCCACCCTGGGAGTGATTGGACACTGGCTCTCCTGAAAAGACACTTCTGGTGGCCTTCTGTGGAGATGGATACCCGTTCCTATGTCTCTGCATGTTCCGTCTGTGCCCATGGAAAAGCCTCTCATTGGCCACCTGTGGGATTACTTCGTCCCCTACCTGTCCCTGGTTGTCCTTGGTCACACATCACCTTAGATTTCATCACCAGTCTACCCCCTTCACATGGAAACTTCATCGTACTCACCGTGGTAGACCAGTTCTCCAAGACGGTGCACTTTGTAGCCCTCCCTAAGCTCCCTTCTGCTCAGGAAACCGCAGAACTTCTCGTCCGCCATGTCTTCCGCCTTCAACGAATTCCCACGGACATCGTCTCCGATCCAGTTCCCAATTCATCTCGCAGGTATGGAAGGCCTTCTGTCAAGCCTTGGGTGCCTCGGTCAGCCTGTCTTCCTACTTCCACCCACAGACGAACGGGCAAGTGGAACGGGTCAACCAGGATTTGGAGGCGATGCTACATTTTATCACAACCAACAACTCATCTACATGGAGCAACCACCTCGCGTGGGTTGAGTACGCCCGCAACTCTCTGGTTAGTACTGCCATCGGCAGGTCTCCCTTCGAGTTCTTCCTTGGGTACCAACCCCCACTGTTCCCCGCACAAGAAGAGGAGATTGCGGTGCCATCTGTTCAGTCCCATATCCATCGGTGCTGCAAGGTTTGGGAGGACACACACACGGCCCTGCTCAGATCAGCCGATCGCAATAAGAGGATTGCCGATCGACACTGGACTCCTGCGCCTGAGTATCGACCTGGGTAGAAGGTGTGGATCTCATCCACAGACATCCCTCTCAAAAACGAGCCTAAGAAACTCGCCGCTCTCTTCCTGGGACCTTTCGAGGTCGAAAGTATCATCAACCCCACAGCAGTCGGACTTAAACTACCAAGATCTATGCACATCCACCCTACTTTTCATGTTTCCCAATTAAAACCACTTTCCGTCAGTCCCTTGTGTCCTCCGACCGAAACCCCTCCACCTGCCCGGATCATCGACAACTATCCGGCATACACCGTTCAGCGGCTACTAGACGTGCGCCGTCGGGGCAGGGGCCTCCAATACCTGGTTGACTGGGAAGGGTACAGCCCAGAGGAGTGTTCCTGGGTTCCCGTTCCTTCATCCTGGACCCCTCCCTCATCCAAGACTTACACCGGGACCATCCGGACGAGCTTGGAGGATTGCCTGGAGGCTCCCATTGAGCGGGGGTGCCTTCATGGTCCTGTCCGGCAATGTCCCATCTTGCTACTATCTCCTTGATTAGGTCTTACCTCCCCAGTCTGATTTCCAATTGTTCCCAGTTTTCATTAATTACAGCACACCTGCTTTCCATCAGCGAATTGAGGATAAGAACCCTGGCGTCACTGTCATGCTTTGCCAGTTTGTTGGTCTATTTTAGTGTGTGTAAACCTTGTTTCCTGATTCCTTAGGACAGTCAGTTCTAAGCTCTACACTATTCCCTGTATAATCTACGTAAACCTTGTCCCCATGTAAAGATTCTCCTGTATACCTGTTCCACATTCGCGGCTGCACTAATGCCTCACAACGCTGACTCCGTGCCTGTGTCCTGTTCTTGGGTTCGTCCCCAGCCACGTCCTTGCAACAGTAATTATCCCTGTTTGTTCAAGAGCCTGATGATTGAGGTATATTAACTGTTCTTGAACCTAATGGTGTAAGTCCTGAGACACCTGTATTTTCTACCTGATGGCAGCAGCAAGAAAGTTGCATAGCCTGAGTGGTGAGTATCTTTGATGATGGATGCTGCTTTTCCATGGTAACGTTTCAAGTAGATGTGCTCAATGGTTGGGAGGGTTTTACCTGTGGTGTACTGTGTGAATCCACTACCATCTGTAGGATTTTCCGCTCAAAAAATTGGTGTTCCCATACCAGGCTGTAATACAGCTAGTAAGCACACTCACTACCACACATCTATAGCAGTTTGCCAAGGTTTTTGATGACATGCTGAATTTTTGCAGGCTCCTGAAGAAGTAGAGGCACTGTCGTGCTTTCTTCACAATTACATTTATATGATGGGTCCAGGAAAATGTCCACCGAGATAGTGACACCCAGGAATTTGAATTTACTCACCCTGTCCACCTCTGATTCTCCACTGATTACTGGTTCATGGACCTCTGGTTTCCCTCTCCTGAAGTCTACTATCAATTCTTCTTTGTGATGAACTTGCTTAGGTTCTCATTGTTAAGGGAAGTGTCCATATGGATTAAGTCAAAATCTGTGATGGACACAAAATCAAGTGATTAGCAAGCCTATCAGATGTGTAGTAACCTACAGCCAAGGAATTATATTTGCCCTCCCTGAAAAAGAAGGATTTATTTACAGTATTAAGGAATTAAGGCTTTCCAGATTTCACCTTTAGGTCTTGAGCTATAATTCAAGACAAGAGCCCTTGGTACATGAGTCATCTATCACTGATGGCAAAACATATCAGGTGAGATTTTCCAGTCCTAGATTAGTTTTCATTTGAAGGTTAGAGCATAGAAAATCTCAGTATATCCAATCTATGCTCCTGGTCCTGTTCCCTACTCCAACAATGGTCTTGTGAGGATGAATGGAGAACTTATATGTGATCGTTACAAAGCAGTGCCACTGTACCAACAGTAGCAGTCTCCCATGGCACTTTGACTCCACGATATCAATCATAGTGAAGAATTTTGCGAACCTTATTTTGTCTTCCAAAAAATTTTGTATAAACAGTTGCTAATTTACTTTGCTCAAACAATTTGTGGTTCTGTGTTTTATTTGTATATAGCAATGGATCTTTAGCTGAATTAATAAGAATTAAGGATATTTGTGTTTTTTGTGGATTTTATTATTTCTAGCAACATAATAAAATTTCTGTCCTACATCACTCTCTTTACAGTTCTTTACACCTAACTATTAACATCCTCAGATACTTTGTACTGCCAGTTCAAAACACTTGGTGTCTTGGCATTGTCGGTGGTTAATTTACATAACCCTATTATATAAGGATATCAGAATATAACGATTTGTGGTCTATGCATTATAATTATTCCTATATCATTAAATTCATCTTTTCCCCTTTGGGTTTGTTTGCTACATATTAAACAATTAATCCAGTCCTCCTCCAGATAGACTATCATTGAGGTAGTTCAGCACGCCAAACTAAAGCCGGAACAGAAGGGAAGAATAGATAGAAATGTATATCTCAAGTATCAACTTGTTGTTACACAATGAATTCATTTACGGTAGTTTTTAAACACAGCTTAAGATCGAAACTTAGTGCGCCTACACTTGTTTCCTTCCACTTGCACCTGAAAGCAAATAACATGGATAATTGATGCATTTATGTATCATCTGCCATAGTAAAAGAAGATTGAATTAATATATGAATTCTATCTTCCTGGTTATGCTGATATTGTCATATCCATTGAGAATACAATATTATTCAAGATGATGACTTTGTTAGCTTCTACTATAGTCTCCATTTGGAATGCAGCCAGTTCCTAACAGAAGTAGTGAGCAATTGCAATGAATAATGTGTATCTAATTTCTCAAACCTACATGGAGATAATGGGGAGGTCTTTTTGACAGTGTACAAGCTTGTACTTCTTTCATGTTCAATTAAAATAACACTAGAGTTTTGAATTTGAGTGTTGTTTTGTATCTTCTTTTTGCTTCAGTATTTTATCACAGCCACACATTATAATTTTAAAACTGGTACCCTTTTCCTCTCTCCAAGTAAACCATCACAGGTACAGTGAGACATGGACAAAGGAAAAAAGCCAGGACACATTCAATTACATGCAAACACAAATTTGCAAATAATGCCAACTATTTTTAAATGAAGATTGCAGCCAAGCAACAAGTTCCTTTAATGTGAATTTATTTTCTATTTATTTACAGACCTTGCCATCTATGTTTTCCAGATTCCAAGAATTTTTCAAATCAACCAGCACACTGTAAATATTGGCCTGACATTGGACAATTGAAGGATAGGCCAGAACTGGTATTGCATGTTATCAGGAATAATAAAATCATTACCATTAATAACATTCCAAACAGAGGCTGAGTTGATTTTTGACTAGTGTTGTATGATATGAATGTGCAAACAATCCAACTTCAGTTTTACCTTGAAATGAAGTCACACATTAGAATAATCCTCAACAATGTGCAGCAAACATAGTCAATGCAAATTTCATTATTAATCTAAATATATAAGAAATAGGAGCTGGAATAGGCCATTTGGTCCCTTAAGCCAATCAATTCAATCATGGCTTTCTACTTCAAACACTATTTTCCATATTTATTCCATAGTTGTTGATCCCTTTAATAACTAGGTTGTCTGCTTTGAATGTAATCAATAACTGAACTTCCACAACTCTTGTTGATAGGGAATTCTGAAGATCAGCTGTAGTTCTTGTGAAAAAGAATTTCTCCTTAACCCAATGAAGATGGCCTAGCCCTTAGTCAGAGACTTTCCAATCAGCAAAATTTTCCTTCCTGCATCTATGCTATTGAGTACTCAATTTATCTCACATTTCAATACAGTCATTACTCATTCTTCGAAACCCCAAGAAATGAAGGCCTACCCCACTATGTTTCCTCTCATGTGATACACCTGCCATCAATGGAACTAGTCTAGTGAATCTTCATGGTCTTAACTCTAAAAAGAGTATTTAAGTGAGGAAAATTAAATTGTAAGCAATACTTTTGCTGTGATCTTACCCAAAGCTCTATAATCAGAATCAGGCTTAATATCACTGATATATATGTATATCACAAAAATCAGTTGTTTGCAGCGGCAAGACAGTGCAATGCATAAACAAGATGTTAAGTTACATTAAGAAGTATAATAAATACTGCAAAAAGAGTGTAAAATAGTGAGGTCTTGTTCATGGGTTCATGGACTGCTCAGAAATCACATTATCTTCCAAATCGTTGATATAGATTACAAGCAACTATATGGGGTCTCTTCTTTGTATGTTAAACTTAAAATGGTTTCTTTGTTATGTTAATCTTTTAAATTGCTGCGTATGTGGATTAAAATGGCTTCTTTGTTATATTAAATGCTGAGAAAAGTCTCTAGCTAGACATTTGCTTGGGTTAATACAGACAGCAGGGTGCTATTAGCCAATGGGTATTCATGTTATCATTTGTTGGGGTGATAATGCTGTCTCATATGACTGGGAACGGGGGTTTTAGCGGGGAGTCGGAGGAGAGACGGAGAGGACGGCGGACGTGCGGAAAGGCTCCGATTGATCACTCCGAGTGGTCAGGAGCCGGGAGTCGACAGGGTCCAGGTGGTTGCCAGGAATTTCTGAGCTCCAACTTGTGCACGAAGAACTTGAACTTTGATAAGTCTGGCGCCTTTTTTCCCATTACTTCCTTTTCTGTATCAAACTTATATTAATTTCGTACTTAGTAATATCTATAAAGTGTACCTGGTAAAACGTACTGTGTGTGCTTGCTGATGATTGACATTTGGGATTGATTCGGGTGGCAGTGGTACAGCAACCGACCCAACGGGAAGCGTTCAGGCCGGTGCTGGGCGGGATTTCCCCTAGACATATACAAGCCAATATAGCGGAGCGTTACACAACAAACACAGCATCGATCCCTGTGGCACACCACTAGTCAGACCTCCACTCAGAGAAACAACCATTGACTGTCTGGCTTCTCCCATGAAGCCAATGTTGAATCCAATTTACTGGCTTGACCTGAAAAGCCAAAAGTCTGAACTTCCGGACCAGCCTCCCATCAGGAACTTTGTCAAAGACTATGCTAAAGTCCATGTAGATAATACCCACTGCCTTTCCTTCATCTACTTTCTAGGTAATCTTTTTGGACATTTCCACAAGATTGGTTAGACACAAACTACCATGCACGAAAATAAGATGACTATCCCTAATCATGTCTTGTCTATCCGAACACTTATATATTAGCTATCCTCCAGTTTTCCGGCACCACACCCTGGCCAAGGATGTTTTAAATATCTTTGCCAATGCCCCTGCAATTTCTGCACTAGCCTACCATAATGTCTCAGGGGACATCCTGTCAAGCCCTGGACACTTATCCACACTAACTTACCTCAAGACACAAGCACATCCCCTCTTCTGTAATCTGTATTTGTTTCATGATCTATCGACTATGTTGCCCCAGTTCTGTAGATTCTGTGTCCCTCTCCTAAGTGAATAAAGATGCGAGAAAGAGATCCATTTAAGATCTTCCCCCTTCTCTGTTGGTTCCACACATAGATGACAATTTTAATCTTCAAGCAGACCCACCTTGTCCATTGCTATCATTTTGCTCTTAATATATCTGTAGAACTCCATGCCAATTGCCTAAAAATCCAGTCAGTCTCAAACTGAGCTGGAAGGCCCAGCAGGCCCTGCCCACCAATTAAATTTAGCACTATTCATCCACAAATAAGGGACCAGATTTATAAGTATTTGGATAGACAGGGACTGATTAGGGATAATCATCATGACAGTTCATAGCTAAACAATCATAGAGAGTTTTTTGAGGAAGTTACCAGGAAAGTTATTGAATGAAAGGATGCTGTTTACTTTGACAAGGATCTGCAAGGGAGGTTGATCAAGAAGATTTACTCACTTGAGATAGTAAATTGGATTAGACATTGGCGTCATGGGAGAAAACAAAGAGTGGTAGATAACGGTTGCCTCTCTAACTGGAGGCATGTGACTACTGATATGCCGCAGGGATAGGTGTTGGGGCCATTGTTGTTTGTTATCTATATCAATGAATTGGATGATAATGTGGTTCAATGGATCAGCAAACTTGCGGATGACACCAAGATTAGTGGTATAGTGGACAGAAAGGAAGACTCTCAAAGCTTGCTGGAGGATACAGATCAGTTGAAAATAGCAGATGAAATTTAATGCAAACAAGTATGAGCTGTTACACTTTGGGGGGAGAAATCAGGTAGAACTTAGACGGTGAGCAGTAGGGCACTGAGCAGTGTGGTAGAACCAGTGCCCAATAAGAGCATACCGATTGATATATGCTTGAAAGTGATGTCACAGGCACATAGAGTTGTAAAGAAAGACTCTGATGCATTGGTTTTCTAAATTAAGGTATTAAGTTCATGAGTTGAGATATTATGTTGAAGTTTTATAAGACTATGGTGAGGCCTAATTTGGAGTACTGTCTGCAGTTTTGGTCACCTAAATACAGGATAGCTGGCAATAAGATTGAAAGGGTGCAGAGAAAATATAAAAGGATGTTGCTGAGACCTGAGGGTCTGCGTTCAGAGGAAAGGTTGAATAGGTTAGAATTTTTTTCCCTAGAGTGTAGATGAATGAGGGGAGATTTGTTGGAGTTATACAAAATTATGAGGGCTATAGATAGGGCAAATACAAGCAGACTTTTTCAACCGAGGTCGGGTGAGACTAGGACGAGAGGTCATGGGTTAAGGGTAAAAGGTGAAATGCTTATGGGGAAAATAAAGATGAATTTCTTACCCAGGTGGTACTGAGAGTGTGGAATGAGCTGCCAGCAGAAGACTATAAGACATAGGAGCAGAATTAAGCCATCTGGCCCATCAAGTCTGCTCCGCCATTAAATCATGGCTGATCCTTTTTTTTCAACCTTCTCCTCAACCCCAATTCCTGGCCTTTGATGCCATGTCCAATCAAGAACCTATAGTCTCTGCCTTAAATATACCCAACAACCTGGCCTCCTCAGCTGCATGTGGCAACAAATTCCACAAATTCACCACCCTCTGGCGAAAGAAATTTCTCCCCATCTCTGATTTGAAAGGACGCCCCTCTAACCTGAGGCTGTGCCCCCTTGTCCTAGACTCTCCCACCATGGGAAACATCCTTTCCACATATACTCTGGCTAGGCCTTTTAACATTCAAAAGGTTTCAATGAGGTCGCCCCTCATCCTTCTGAATTCCAGTGAGTACAGACCCAGAGCCATCAAACGTTCCTGGTATGATGACCCATTCATTCCTGGAATCGTCCTTGTGAGCCTCCTCTGGACCCCTTCCAATGCCAGCACATTCTTTCTAATATGAGGGTCCCAAAACTGTTCACAATACTCAAGGTGCCTTATAAAGCCTCAGCATCACATCCTTGCTCTTGTATTCTAGTCCTCTTGAAATGAATGCTAACATGGCATTTGCCTTCCTCGCCACTGACTCAACCTGCAAGTTGACCTTCAGGGTGTTCTGCACAGGGACTCCCAAGTCCCTCCGCATCTCAGATTCCTGGATTTTCTCTCCGTTTAGAAAATAGTCCACACATTTATTTCTACTACCAAAGTGCATGACCATGCATTTTCCAACATTGTATTTCATTTCCCACTTTCTTACCCATTGTCCTAATCTGTCTAAGTCCTTCTGCATCCTACCTGTTTCCTCAACACTACCTGCCCCTCCATCAATCTTCACATCACCTACAAACTTGGCAACAAAGCCACCTATTCCATCATCTAAATCATTTATATACAGCATAAAAAGAAGTGATCACAACACCAACCCCCTGTGGAACACCACTAGTCACTGGCAGCCAATCAGAAAAGGATCCTTTTATTCCAACTCACTGCCTCCTACCAATCAGCCAATGCTCTAACTATGTTAGTAACTTTCCTGTAATACCATGGGTTCTTAACTTGGTTAGCAGCCTTATGTGTGGCACCTTGTCAAAGGCCTTCTGAAAGTCCAAATATTCAACATCCACTACATCTCCTTTATCTACCCTACTTGTAATCTCCTCAAAGAATTCCAACAAGTTCATCAGGCAGGATTTCCCCGAAAGGAAACCATGCTGACTTTGTACTATCTTGTCCTGTGTCATCAAGTGCTCGTTCACCTTATCCTTTAACAATTGACTCGAACATCTTCCCAACCACTGAGGTCATGCTAACTGGTCTAAAATTTCCTTTCTGCTGCCTTTCTCCTTTCTTAAAGAGTGGAGTAACATTGGAAATGAGAAGGAAGTCGAGGGTGGGGAGGCAAGTTCTGTTGATAGAGCTGGCTGAGTTGACAACCCTCTGCAGCCTATTTTGTTTATGTGCACTAGAGTTCCTAACAGGCAACGATGCAACCAGTCAGAATGCTCACTGCTATACATCTGTTGGAATTTTCTAGAGTCATTACTGACATACTACATCTCCTCAAATTTCTATAGAAGACTAGATATTGGTATGCCTTCTTCATAATTACATCAATATGTTGGGCCCGGGATAGATCCTCTGAAATGCTGATGTTCAGGAACTTGAGCCAGTCTCCCTTTCCACTGCTGACACCCCAATGAACATTGGTGTGTATTCTCACAACCTCCCCTTCCGGAAGTTCATACTCAATTCCTTTGTCAAACCGATGCTGACTGCAAGGTTTTGTTGTGAGCTATCTCGATCCTGTATGCTTTCTCCTTTGCTATCCAAGATTCTGAGAACAACAGCGTCATTGGCAAATTTTTAGATGGCTTTTGAGCTGTACCTAGCCACACAGTCATGAATGTAGAGAGAGTAGAGCAGTGGGTAAGCATCCCACATCTTTGAGTTCCACCTGTTTTGATTGTCAATGGTTAGGAGATGTGATGTACATTGATTGGCCTAATCCCAAACAATAACGTGGTGGCCTGCAGGGAAGAAGTCATCTCTCTGACATAGTGGTGTCAAGAAAACAACTTCTCCCTCAATGCTGCAAAAACAAAGGAGCTGGTTGCACATTATAGGAGGAATGGAGATGGGCTAATCCCTATTGGCATCAATGGATCCAGGGTTGAGAGGGTAGACAGCTTTAAGTTCCTTGACATCCACATCACCAAGGACCTCACGTGGTCTGTACACACAGCTGTGTGGTGACAAAGGCACAACAACACCTCTTTCACCTCAGACAGTTGAGGAAGTTTGGTATGGGCCCTCAAATCCTTAGAACTTTCTATAGGGGCACAAATGAGAGTATCCTGAGTGGCTGCATCATTGCTTGGTGTGGTAACTGTACCTCCTTTAATTGCAAGGTTCTGCCGAGAGTTGTGTGGACAGCCCAGCACATCTATAGTTGTGAACTTCCCATGATTCAGGACAATTACAAAGACAGATGTAAGAAAAGGGCCCAAAAGATTATTGGGGACCCGAGTCACACCAACCAGGGTCAATTCCAGCTGCTACCATCCAGGAAATTGTACCCCAGCATAAAAGCCAGGACCAGCACGATCCGGGACAGCTTCTTCCACCAGGCCATCAGATTTGTTAACTCACACTAATTTGAGTGTACTTACATTAAATTATTATAAATTATTACAATTGCACATTGCACATTTAGACGGAGACATAACGTAAAGATTTTTACTCCTGATGTATGTGAAGGATGTAAGAAATAAAGTCAATTCAATTCAGTTCAATTTCTAATCCACATTATTGTGTTCTCCTGCGGTTTTGAAGCTTGGTGATTGGTACAAAGGGGATGATGTTGTTTAACACTAAGTGGTAATCAATAAACAGCAGCCTGACATAGGTATTGTTGTTGTGTAGGTGGTCCAAGGCCAAATGGAGCTCCAGTGAGATTGCATCCGCTATATATCTGTTGTGGCAAATTGATGCTGGTACAGGTCCTTGGCTTGGACAGGAGTTAATTTTAGCCATGACCAACTTCTCAATTCACTTCATCCCAGTAGATATGAGTGCTACTGGGTGATAGTTGTTGAGGCAGCTCTTATTGGACACTGGTACTTTTGAAGCAGGTACAGACCTCTGACTGCGGCAGCAAGAAATCGAAGATGGCAAAACATCTGTACACTTGCACGTATACCCTCTGCATATCAACGTTCAATGACTTGGTATAGAATAACACCCAAGTCCCATTAAACACCAACAATTTCTAAACTCTGCCCAGTTGGGAAATATTTGACACTTTTGTTTTATATTCTATTAAAGTGGATCATCTCACTTTTTTTTGCATTATATTCCATTTTTCTTGTGATGGACCATTCACCTAGCCTGTCTGTGCCATGAGAAACATTCTCATCATTACTTAAACTTCCAATTTGGAAATGTTATATTTGGCCACCTCAACCAAATTATTGATAGTGAATACTGAAGGCCCAAACCCCAATTAAGGAAATGTGAGAAATCCCTGACCCCAATAGTTATAGTCTGCCAACTATGTGGCTTTTTGACCAATTATTCAGTGATACATAGTTCTCACCTATGGACAAAAATACCTGTCTTCCTTCTGAATATTGAATCTCCCATCACTCCTACTCTTGCTCTCCACCCTCACACTGTAAACTTGCGAAATCATGCATTCAGCTCTCAGCCACACTGCCACCAGCATCCGCAAAGGAAAATCTGATAGGAGGAAGGATTTTGGAACTGATCATCCTGCTTGCTCCTTCTATTCAGCCTGGTAATCATTTATTCTGTCTCTGTCTGCGCAGTCATAAGCTACATTGGGACCAACTCCTTAAATGTGCTGTCTTGGCCTGAAAAATACACCATATTGACTGCAGCTGCTACTCTGGCCTCAACCCCGAGAGTTCAAGCTGAAGACATTTCCTCCACGTGCTGTTAGCTTGATTACTGGAAACATCCATGGTTTCTCTGGTAGCACAAGCTACCCTGCCATCATTCATCTTCACAGACAAATTTATAAACTAAACATATGTCAGAAAATACAGATATGTCAGAAAATACGAATGTAGGTAGTTACAAATACCTACATTCAACACATACATCTCTTGAACTGAGGCTGCACACTTTCAAGCGATTAGAAATGCAGAGTCACTCCTATCCACTTCATTCATTGTTGCCTTTACCTCACTGGAATCCCTTACTTACCAACATCCGTACTCTATTATCCATGTCCTCAAGGAACACTATGCCTTGTCCACGCTGTTCTCAGCTTTGCCATCCAAGTACTGTCAGCTGACTTTGGTTAACTATTAACTGATAGGAACTTGCATCCCAATGAACCAGGCTCCTCCAAGATTACTTACTTACTATTTTAACTTAAAAGCTACAGGTGAAAGCTAAAAGGATAGAAAATAAAAGCTAAATTTCACTGCTCTCCAGAAACACTGGGGATAATTCCATGGATGTTTCAGACAAACACATCTGCGTTTCTAGTAACCAATTTTCCTGTGCAATGTGGACTACATGTTACAGAAAAATACTTAATGTTTGGTCACCTCATTATAGGAAAGATGTGGAAGATTTGGAGATGGTGCAGAGGAAATTTATCAGGATGCTGCCTGGATTAGAGAGCAAGTCTTATGAGGCTGAGTAAGCTAGGGCTTTTCCCTTTGGAGAGAAGGAGGATGAGAGGTGGCTTGATTAAGGTGTATGAGGTGATAACTTGCATTGATCGAGTGGATATCTTTTTCCCAGGGTGGAAATGGCTAATACAAGGGAATGATTTTAAGGCGATTGGAGGAAATTATAGAAAGGATACCAGGGGTAAGCTTTCTTTCTGCGCAGAGAGTGGTGAATGTTTACAACACACTGCCAGAGTAGTGGTAGAGTCAGATACATTAGGGGTATTTAAGATACTCTTAGGTAGGCACATGGTTGATAGAGAAATGGAGGGTTAGATAGGAGGGAAGAGTTACATTAGTAGGTTAAAAGGCTGGCACAACATTGGGGATGAAGAGCCTATATTGTGGTGAAATGTTCATTGTTCTTTGTCCTTATATTTTATCGTGCATTCTCTTCCAAACACAAACATTCTTAATTGTACCTTGTTGAGAGGAATAAACTCCTGACTGATTTTTTTCTTTATAGGCCAGTGGCATTAAGCGTACTGGTCTATCTGTTGCCCACATTGTGGTTTGTTAATTAAATATCGATAGTATTATACCCTGTCTCTTCAGAATTACCTATTGATTCTCTACCTTTGCAAGATGCGCTACTGGGAGAGCATATTAAAAAATCTAACAATTAATCACATGTTGTTAGAGCTTGATATTTCTTCCAAAATGAAGTGAATTTCAGAAAAAAATGATTGGCTATGATTTTATAGAGGATATATTCCAATTAATATCCTGACATACATCCTATAATCACATTTGGTTGGTTAACATTTTCTTTGTCATCCATGATATGTCTTTAATACTTCCTAGTTCTCTGCACTATTCTGCATTCTTCTTCATGATGAAAGACAGGAGTGAACAAAACAAATGGAAATTCACATTTCAAAGGTTTCTTTATTTTAATTCACGATAACAAATGAGGACATTGCCAAATACAACATATCGTTCATGATTTCTTCCACTGTAAATGTGAACGGCACAGTCAAGATGTCAAAGTCGTGAGTTAGGTACAAGCAAAACACTTTCTGATCTTTTTTCTCTAATCTCCACAGGATATCTGAATGATCTCCAGTGACACAGTTTGGCACTTCCATTTCCCATTCCAGCCATACTTCTGTCCAGGTGGTGTCCATTCGTGTGAATTTGAGCAGTTTGCTATATGGACTTACGCTAATGTGAGAAATTGGCAAATGGATTCAATTTAATAGTCACAAGAGGCTGAGGATTAAATTCAGTCTCTCTGAATAATATCTTCATACATGTATCAGGAACAAAGAAATTATATGACAATGTATTGCAATCCTGTGCCACCTCAGGTCTTCTTAAAATAAAATATTCACAATGATTAATAAATCTATCATGCCATATATTGCGAAATAACTTCCTCTTCACCTGGTACAGGATCACTTCAGAGTATATTCAATGGCAAAATCCTTCTTTGCAATAGGGTTTAATGTGTAAGCTATGATTGCTAATAATTTCAATGTGAGATTGGCAGGTCTTCCATGTTGATTGGCACAAAATGAACATTTTCTTTAGTTATTTTGGAAAAGGCATAAAAGAGATCTTACAGAAAATTTCTCCAGCTAAAGCATCTGCCCATCACAAGTATCAATCACATTTGGCATGATTGAGATATCAATATCAATGGGTGCCAATGTATGATGGTAGAATCATGATTCTGTAGGTTAACTATTACAGAGATCTTAGTGGAAAAAATTGCATTGACTATATAATTGAAGGAGTGCTGTATTATTAAAGACCTAGTCTATCAGATGAAATGTCTGCTGAGCCTCCTCCTTTCTTTTAGGTACATGTAAAAGATCCCAAAGCAATGCTTTTAAGATGAGAATGGCAGGTATTCTTCTTCCCTGGCAAATATTTATCCCTTATTCAGCATTATTAAAAAAGCAGATTTTCTAATAATTTTCACATTATTGTTTGGAGATTATTGCATGGGAATTTGGCTGCCTAGTTTTCTAGATAATAAGGTTATACCTTTTCACTTTCAGGTGTGCTGCAATGATCATGAACTGTTTGTCCTTTCTTTTATTCAGAGCATCTGGATACTATTGCCATTTAATGCCCAACTCTAACTGTCTTTGAGAAAATGATGGAGAATCACGGTTTCTTCTGACTCCTGGGATGAAATTCACCTTGTGACTGTAGGCAGATCTCCAGTTCTACATTTTGTCGATTGAATTATTGTACCCAGACCATGATTATGATATGAGCATAATTTTAGTATTCAAATCAATGCAAATGAAAACCCTTCAGTACTTCATATCTCGATGATAATGCTGTTACTGCTGTTAATTCCTAATAAATTCTAAAGCAATTATCAATGCAGTGAATCATTTCATTCTGCAGGGTTCTTTTGTTAATGACTCTGAATGGTCTTTCAACCTTTGATCTATACCTTTCTAAGTATATATCAATCATTATGATAGTTTTCAGATGGAGTATGTTATTAAATTCTGAAATATATCGAAGTTTGTCAAACTTCTAAATATTGCATTATAAGTATAATGATTCAAGTACAATTATGCCGAGAGAATTCTATATTGACAGTGAATGTTTTAAATCCTTTTACATAATTGTGTGATAGTGTGACAGATAAGGAAAAAAACTTCTATCCCTTTCAATATAGGTATTCCTTTTGAAAAGGTTCAGAGCATTTTCTTAAAAGTTGCACTCTGCCTTTTGTTTTCTTGGTCGATGCCTATTCCGCTTTCTAACCCATGATGTTATTATGGCCAGACCCAATTTACATCTACTTTTAAAGCAACCTTTAAGAGGAGAGTCTCTTTTTCAGCAAAAGATGTCAATCTGGCTTCTCTCCAAGTGACTTCTCTCTAAATCTACTTGTCTTCATATAACCTTCAGTATCAGAATCAGAAACAGATTTATAATCACTGACTTGACTGACATGAAATGTGTTGTTTTGTAGTAATAGTATTGTAAAATTTATTATAAATTACGAAACTAAATGACAAAAAAATAGGAATAATGAGGTATTGTTCATGGATTCATGGACTGTTCAGAAATCTAATGGTGTTAGGGAAGAAGCTTTTCCTGAATCATCGAGTGTGGGTCTTCAGTTCCAGTAACTCCTCTCAGTGACAGAGAATATGTCCGAAAAGGTGAGGACCTTTAATGATGGATGTCACCGTTTTGAGACACTGCCTCTTGAAGATATTTTCAATGGGCGGGGGGGAAGGATTATGTCCATGCATTAGCTGGGTGAGTCAGCATCTCTCCACAATCTCCTGCGATCCTACGCATTCGAGTGTTGCAAACCAGGCTGTGATGCAACCAACCAGAATTCTCTCCACCATACACCTTGCTTGTAAGAGTGTTAGGGGACATCCCAAATCTCCTCAAATTTCTGATGAAGTAGAACTGCTGGCATGCCTTCTCTGTGTCTGGGCCCACAGAGTTAGTCAGCTAAGATGTACACTGGTACAATGGGTCCATGGGTTCAAAATTAATTTGGGAATTTTATAGGGTCGGTCTGATCATGACCAATGATATGTTGAAACCTGATCTGCAAGTTCTGCATGTTCTGTTGACTTCCTGCAGTCATTGTTTCTACAGAAACAAAGCAATCAATAGAAAACTTACATTTTGGACTGCTTACCTCACCAGAAATAGCCATCATTTACATCCTATATGTTTGGTGGAGGAAAAAGGAGTGAGGCCAGAGTCATTTCTCCATTAGTAGAGAAAAAATAGCTTTCGAAGTCAAAGTTGAATTTTTTTGTAATATTTACATGAACATGTATGCACTAGTGCAATGAAAAACTTATTTTGCAGTAGCCTCCCAGGCCCAAAACATCTGATGCACAACTTTCACAATTCAAAGATTCAAATGCACTTATTATTGAAGAATGTATAAATGTTACACCTTGGGATTTGTCTGCTTGCAGGCAGCCACAAAGCAAGAAACCCGAATTTTATTAAAGGAAAGACCAGAACCACTGTGCAGATAAAGAGAAGGAAAAAAACCACAAATCATACAACAATAGAAGCAAGTCAACAGCTTTCCGAAACAGACTGTGCCCCCGGAACCACTCCCAGAGCAGCTGGAGTAGGCCCAGGTTTCGGTTCCAGTTCATCACACCAGCAGGGCAAAAACACACAGCAGTCAGATCGTAAACACAAAATACTCTGCAGATGCTGGGGTCAAAGCAACACACACAACACGCTGGAGGAACTCAGCAGGTCGGGCAGGATCCGTGGAAACGATCAGTCAATGTTTCGGGCTGGAACCCTTCGTCAGGACTGAAGAGGGAAGGGGCAGAGGCCCTATAAAGAAGGTGGGGGGAGGATGGGAAAGAGAAGGCTGGTAGGTTCCTGGTGAAAAACCAGGAAGGGGAAAGATAAAGGGGTGGGGGAAGGGAGGTAGGGAGGGGATAGGCAGGAAAGGTGAAGAAGGAATAGGGGAAAGCACAATGGGTGGTAGAAGGAGGCGGAACCATGAAGGAGGTAGTAGGCAGCTGGGGGAGGGGGCAGATTGAAACTGGGACAGGGGAAGGAAGGGGGAGAGAATTACTGGAAGTTGGAGAATTCAATGTTCATACCAAGGGGCTGGAGACTACCTAGACTGTACATGAGGTGTTGCTCCTGCAACCTGAGTTTAGCCTCATCATGGCAGTAGAGGAGGCCATGTATGGACATATCCGAATAGGATTGTGAAGCAGAGTTGAAGTAGGTGGCAAATGGGAGATCCTGTCTGTTGTGGTGGATGGAGCGGAGGTGCTCGATGAAGCGGTCCCCCAATCTGCGTCGGGTGGCACCGATGTAGAGGAGGCTGCACCAGGAGCACCGGATGCAATAGATGACCCCAACAGACCCACAAGTGAAGTCTTGCCTCACCTGGAAGGACTGTTTAGGGCCCTGAATGGTGGCAAGAGAGGAGGTGTAGGGACAGGTGTAGCACTTACTCTTACAGGGATAAGTGCCGGGTGGGAGATCCGTGGGGAGGGACATGTGGACCAGGGAGTCGCGGCGGGAAGGATCCTGCGGAAAGCGGAGTGGGATGGAGAGGGAAAGATGTGCTTTGTAGTGGGGTCCTGTTGAAGGTGGTAGAGGTTGCTGAGGATAACGTCCTGTTGAAGGTGGCAGAGGTTGCTGAGGATAACGTCCTGTTGAAGGTGGCAGAGGTTGCTGAGGATAACGTCCTGTTGAAGGTGGCAGAGGTTGCTGAGGATAACGTCCTGTTGAAGGTGGCAGAGGTTGCTGAGGATAACGTCCTGGTGAAGGTGGCAGAGGTTGCTGAGGATAACGTCCTGGTGAAGGTGGCAGAGGTTGCTGAGGATAACGTCCTGTTGAAGGTGGCAGAGGTTGCTGAGGATAACGTCCTGTTGAAGGTGGCAGAGGTTGCTGAGGATAACGTCCTGGTGAAGGTGGCAGAGGTTGCTGAGGATAACGTCCTGTTGAAGGTGGCAGAGGTTGCTGAGGATAACGTCCTGTTGAAGGTGGCAGAGGTTGCTGAGGATAACGTCCTGTTGAAGGTGGCAGAGGTTGCTGAGGATAACGTCCTGGTGAAGGTGGCAGAGGTTGCTGAGGATAACGTCCTGGTGAGGGTGGCAGAGGTTGCTGAGGATAACGTCCTGGTGAAGGTGGCAGAGGTTGCTGAGGATAACGTCCTGGTGAAGGTGGCAGAGGTTGCTGAGGATAACGTCCTGGTGAAGGTGGCAGAGGTTGCTGAGGATAACGTCCTGTTGAAGGTGGCAGAGGTTGCTGAGGATAACGTCCTGTTGAAGGTGGCAGAGGTTGCTGAGGATAACGTCCTGTTGAAGGTGGCAGAGGTTGCTGAGGATAACGTCCTGGTGAAGGTGGCAGAGGTTGCTGAGGATAACGTCCTGTTGAAGGTGGCAGAGGTTGCTGAGGATAACGTCCTGTTGAAGGTGGCAGAGGTTGCTGAGGGTAACGTCCTGGTGAAGGTGGCAGAGGTTGCTGAGGATAACGTCCTGTTGAAGGTGGCAGAGGTTGCTGAGGATAACGTCCTGTTGAAGGTGGCAGAGGTTGCTGAGGATAACGTCCTGGTGAAGGTGGCAGAGGTTGCTGAGGATAACGTCCTGTTGAAGGTGGCAGAGGTTGCTGAGGATAACGTCCTGTTGAAGGTGGCAGAGGTTGCTGAGGATAACGTCCTGTTGAAGGTGGCAGAGGTTGCTGAGGATAACGTCCTGGTGAAGGTGGCAGAGGTTGCTGAGGATAACGTCCTGTTGAAGGTGGCAGAGGTTGCTGAGGATAACGTCCTGTTGAAGGTGGCAGAGGTTGCTGAGGATAACGTCCTGGTGAAGGTGGCAGAGGTTGCTGAGGATAACGTCCTGGTGAACGTGGCAGAGGTTGCTGAGGATAACGTCCTGGTGAAGGTGGCGGAACTTGTGGAGGATAACTATCCTCCCAATGTGGCCTCCCCTGCACTGGTGATACCCGACGCAGATTGGAGGACTGCTTTGTTGAGTACCTCCACTCTGTCCATCACAACAGATAGGATCTCTCAGTAGCCATCCACTTCAACTCTGCTTCACATTCCCATTTGGATATGTCCATACATGGCCTCCTCTACTGCCGTGATGAGGCTAAACTCAGGTTGGAGGAGCAACACCTCATGTACAGTCTAGGTAGTCTCCAGCCCCTTGGTATGAACATAGAATTCTCCAACTTCTGGTAAATCCCTCCCTCTCCCTTCCCCTATCCCAGTTTCAATCTGCCCCCTCCCCCAGCTGCCTACTACCTCCCTCATGGTTCCGCCTCCTTCTACTACCCATTGTGCTTTCCCCTATTCCTTCTTCACCTTTCCTGCCTATCACCTCCCTGCTTCCCCTCCCCCCACACTTTTATCTTTTCCCTTACTGGTTTTTCACCAGGAAACTACCAGCCTTCTCCTTCTCACCCTCCATCCACCTTCTTTATAGGGCCCCTGCCCCTTCCCTCTTCAGTCCTGACGAAAGGTTCCGACCCGAAACGTTGACTGATCGTTTCCACGGATGCTGCCCGACCTGCTGAGTTCCTCCAGCGTGTTGTGAGTGTTGCAGCAGTCAGATCAATTCTCAGCCTCGGTGCTGTGGAGAAAGGAATGAGCATTTACTGAAACGAGAGCAAAATCAGTCCAACCTTTGCCTACAGTCCCTACACTTGGGCTTCCAGTCTATCTGTGCTGGCATTTAAATTGTCTTGCGTTTCTGCACATTCAAATTTCTTTACCAGACCATGATGCAACAATTCAGGATAATTTCAATTCTCTATCAGCCAAAGTTTGTTACAGTATTTGGTGAATGGCTAAACATATGTAACACTGAATTGGGATGATGTTTTTGCACAGAAATGTACTATGGACATGTGGTCGATGTTTAGAGATCTCTTGCAGGATGTTAGGGATAAATTTGTCCCGGTGAGGAAGATAAAGAATGGTAGGGTGAAGGAACCATGGGTGACAAGTGAGATGGAAAATCTAGTCAGGTGGAAGAAGGCAGCATATATGAGGTTTAGGAAGCAGGAATCAGATGAGACTATTGAGGAAAATATGGTAGCAAGAAAGGAGCTTAAGAAGGGGCTGAGAAGAGCAAGAAGGGGTCATGAGAAGGCCTTGGCGAGAAGGGTAAAGGAAAACCCCAAGGCATTCTTCAATTATGTGAAGACCAGAAAGGATGACAGGACTGAAGGTAGGACTGATTAGAGATAAAGGTGGGAAGATGTGCCTGGAGGCTGTGGAAGTGAGCAAGGCCCTCAATGAATACTTCGCTTCGGTATTCACCAATGAGAGGGAACTTGATGATGGTGAGGACAATAAGAGTGAGGTTGATGTTCTGGAGCATGTTGATATTAAGGGAGAGGAGGTTTTGGAGTTGTTAAAATACATTAGGATGGACAAGTCCCAAGGGCCTGACGGAATATTCCCCAGGCTGCTCCACGAGGCGAGGGAAGAGATTACTGAGCCTCTGGCTAGGATCTTTATGTCCTCGTTGTCCACGGGAATGGTACCGGAGGATTGGAGGGAGGCGAATGTTGTCCCCTTGTTCAAAAAAGGTAGTAGGGATAGTCCAGGTAATTATAGACCAGTGAGCCTTACGTCTGTGGTGGGAAAGCTGTTGGAAAAGATTCTTAGAGGTAGGATCTATGGGCATTTAGAGAATCATGGTCTGATCAGGGACAGTCATCATGGCTTTGTGAAGGTCAGATCGTGTCTAACAAGCCTGATACAGTTCTTTGAGGAGGTGACCAGGCATATAGATGAGTGTAGTGCAGTGGATGTGATCTATATGGATTTTAGTAAGGCATTTGATAAGGTTCCACACGGTAGGCTTATTCAGAAAGTCAGAAGGCATGGGATCCAGGGAAGTTTGGCTAGGTGGATTCAGAATTGGCTTGCCTGCAGAAGGCAGAGGGTGATGGTGGAGGGAGTACATTCAGATTGGAGGATTGTGACTAGTGGTGTCCCACAAGGATCTGTTCTGGGACCTCTACTTTTCGTGATTTTTATTAACGACCTGGATGTTGGGGTAGAAGGGTGGGTTGGCAAGTTTGCAGACGACACAAAGGTTGGTGGTGCTGTAGATAGTGTAGAGGATTGTCAAAGATTGCAGAGAGACATTGATAGGATGCAGAAGTGGGCTGAGAAGTGGCAGATGGAGTTCAACCCGGAGAAGTGTGAGGTGGTACACTTATACTTGGTAGTGTGGAGGAGCAGAGGGATCTCGTGGTACATGTCCACAGATCCCTGAAAGTTGTCTCACAGGTGGATAGGGTAGTTAAGAAAGCTTATGGGGTGTTAGCTTTCATAAGTCGAGGGATAGAGTTTAAGAGTCACGATGTAATGATGCAGCTCTATAAAACTCTGGTTCGGCCACACTTGGAGTATTGTGTCCAGTTCTGTTCGCCTCACTATAGGAAGGATGTGGAAGCATTGGAAAGGGTACAGAGGAGATTTACCAGGTTGCTGCCTGGTTTAGAGAGTATGCATTATGATCAGAGATTAAGGGAGCTAGGGCTTTACTCTTTGGAGAGAAGGAGGATGAGAGGAGACATGATAGAGGTGTACAAGATAATAAGAGGAATAGATAGAGTAGGTAGCCAGTGCCTCGTCCCCAGGGCACCACTGCTCAATACAAGAGGACATGGCTTTAAGGTAAGGGGTGGGAAGTTCAAGGGAGAAATTAGTGGAAGGTTTTTTACTCTTGAGAGTGGTTGGTGTGTGGAATGCACTGCCTGAGTCAGTGGTGGAGGCAGATACACTAGTGAAGTTTATGAGACTACTAGACAGGTATATGAAGGAATTTAAGGTGGGGGGTTATATGGGAGGCAGCGATTGAGGGTCGGCACAACATTGTGGGCCAAAGGGCCTGTACTGGGCTGTACTATTCTATGTTCTACGTAACACTCTAAGCAAGTTGAAAATCTGGTGCAACTTGTTTGTGATTGCATCTTTGTGCTGGGCCCAGGGCAAATCAGCTGATATACTAATACCAAAGAATTTAAAGCTGTTAATTCTCTCCATCACTGATCCACAACTGTAGACTGGCACTGTTTTCCCTACTTTCCACTCCTGAAATCAACAATCATTCTTTAGTTATAATGAAAATGACTTTGAACCCATTTTTAATGAGATTAGAGATAAAATATTCACATTTTCGCAGGATCTAACACTTGGCTTGGCATGCATCTTATGTGCCTAGAAACTGTCCCCATGGATTTAGAAGTGGGACCGAGCTTGTCGCAGAGTAGTTCAAGTTGTTCCGTTATTTTGTGATGTTCAGATGAGAACCCACTTCAGTGTCCACCTCACTGACTTAGGTGACCTATGAGGTTGCACAGAAATAGTAAAAAAGCATTTTCAAAAAACATATTTTCATTCATGATCTTTCTATCTTTACAATTCTTTTCATAAGCCAGTGAAGCAGTCATCTTTTTGCTTCATCATTTTCTGATAACAAAATGATGGAAAACGCATCCGCTGTAATTAAATGCCTTCATTGCTAGAGGGATTGAATTTAAGAGCAGGGAGGTTATGCTGCAACTATACAGGGTACTGGTGAGGCCACACCCGGAGTACTGTGTGCAGTTCTGGTCTCCTTACTTGAGAAAGGATATACTGGCTTTTGCAGGTGGTGCAGAGGAAGTTCACCAGGGTGATTCCGGAGATGAAGGGTTAGACTATGAGGAGACATTGAGTTGCCTGTGACTTTACTCATTGTAATTCAGAAGAATGAGAGGAGATCTTATAGAAACATATAAATTTATGAAAGAAATAGATAAGATAGAGGCAGGAAAGTTATTTCCAGTGGTAGATGAGACTAGAACTAGGAGACATAGCCTCAAGATTCGGGGGAGTAGATTTAGGAATTAGATGAGGAGGAACGGCTTTTCTCAGAGAGTAGAGAATCTGTGAAATTCTCTGCCCAATGAAGCAGTGGAAGCTACCTCAGCAAGTATCTTTAAGACAAGGTTGGATAGACTTTTGCATAGTAGGAGAATTAGTTATGAGGAAAAGGCAAGTAGGTGGAGATGAGTCTATGGCCAGATCAGCCATGATCTTATTGAATGGTGGAGCAGGCTGGATGGGCCAGATAGTCTACTTCTGATCTTCTCATGTAAATGAAGACAGTAAAGGGCACAGACTTTTAAAGTCCTTAGGTATGCTTTATTAAGTAACTTTTAAAAAAAAGCAGAAAAGATGAAATTTCAAAGAGTTTCATCATCAGCCAGATAGAAGGAGTTAAGGATACTATCCTAAAGCTCCTAAAAAGGTTGTAAATGCAGTGTTTTTCTGATAATTCAGTACATATTTTATTCCTTGTTGTTAGAGTTAAACATTTCATCGAATTAATCCAATCAGCATTATTATGCCTTGCTTGTATAAATCCCTGTTTCACATTTTCTGTTGCTGTCTGCTGGGAGAAATATGTTATTTGTTAGTTTGACAAATTGAATCAGGTAGGCTGTAGAACCTTTAGGAGTGAACCCTGTGAGACTGGCTTCAGCTCATATCCAGACTGATACTAAAAGGAATGTACAGAATGTGTGATGTTTTCTGCCAATAATATAGTTCAATATTTTATTGGGAAGGTATTTCCTGATGTAAGCCACACATCAGTTTTTAGAAGTGTGAGGAAAAGAGTAATGAATTGTTTTGATAAAATCTTTGCAATTCCAGGAGCCTGAAAATTGTTGTTAGTCTAATGTTTCACACCAACACCAACTGTGCATTAGGTGGCACCAATGTCAGATAATAATACAGCATTCACTTAACACCTGATTGCTGCACTGAGAAAATTGCGAGTGAGAGTGTGAATGTTAATCTGTTCCAGTCAGGGAAATAGCAATTAAAATGACAAACTCATTACTTCAGGAGGATGTTTGAGACACTAATGAGAGGAGGCATTCAGAAATCCTGAGGTAGACTGACAGCAAATTGGCAGAGCATCTGGGATCCATCTGATTATTATTGGAATAAAAGCCAGGCAGTGTGTCTAAAGGATGAGCCTTGTGGAACTCTGACTGAGAACATTGGGACCAGGAGACTGTTTACCAGAAACATTTTTGTTCTACATTGCACTGAAATAGTGAAAAATCAGCAAATTGTAGGCAATTGTTTTCATTGTCGAAGTCTTTAATTACTTTGCCCTTTATTTCAGAAGATATGCAGTTTCCTTTTTTTTCTAATTTATAATCCTTTGCAATATAAATTAGGCCTCCTGGGCTGTATGGTATATATGACATTTGCATCACTGACATGGCATTGCTAAAGATATATGATTACTGCTGTTCAGAAAAAGGGATTTATTTTACACTGACAGCCTCTGCCAGAGAGTAGGCCAGACTCAGTAGCAAGTTCAATAATGAAGTCTCTATATTCTTCCTATTCTGGTCTAGTGCTTATCTCCCAATTACCTGTGCTCTATCACTGCCCACTATTCCTTCAGCATTCATAATGCTAAGCCTTGGAAATCCTCATGAACATCTGTACTCAATTCTAATTCTCTCTTCTCTTTGAGATTCTCCATACAAGCTATCTCTTTAACTGGGTTTTTGCTCACCTATCCTTAACGTTCTTTGGAAACTTTTATAATTTAAAATGTGCTATATAAATGCAAGTTGTTAATGTTAACAACCTAGAGCATAATATCCTTATCACTGCATCTTGACATTTAACATATATAGGAACGTGAAATATACCTATTTTTATCAAAAATTAATGAAACCACTAAAATTTTGGAAATAATATTCATGCCTTCTGTTTCAATACATTTTAAACAAAGTGCCTTTCTGTTGTGATTTTTCTACTGAATAGCAACAAAATTATTGTAGATTTTAACAGAAAGAATTGGGAGTCTGAAATTGATCAAGTATAAAACTAAATAAAAGCTGATATATTTCAAAGCATAGTACTACTGCTACCAACCTCTGACTTTCTTCACATGAGGATTAGAAAGCCAATATTATTGTCAAAATAATGATGAAACCACTGGTCCAATTCAATATTTACTCCTTCGGCAACCTCTGAGCGTGGCAGTCAAGCAATTAAGAAAAAATATCAATAAGTTGTCATCTTTCTGCAAATAGCTTTTCAAGAATTGAGTGCACTCTCTGTCTCATCATTGAAATTCACTGACTGGTTTGAAATTATATAGTTACACAGTAGATATGAGGACAAGTAATTACAAACCTAATTATCCTTCAGTGGTAACCATAGGGTACTGGGACCCAGTGAATAATACCAGTGCATGGAATGGTGACATGTATTGTACAGAGGGATAATTAATGGTCAGAAAAAAGATGGATAATCAAATAGCTTGTACATGTTAGACCACCTCAAGATCAATTGAGATTCTATGTTTACAAAGATTATTTGAAAGGCAGTATTATGATAAAGTCACTTTCCTTGGCACCAAAAATGACATTCAGGTTGCCAGGTTCAAGAACAGCTACTTCCCTTCAATCATTCAGTTCTTGAACCAACTGGAACAACCATTGTCACTAGAATTTAGCAACTCTGCTCTATGACCACTTTCACACAAAATGCTGCAGGAACTCAGCAGGTCCCCATTTAAAATAAACAGTTGACGCTTTGGGCCAAAATGCCTCGTCAAGACCTGCATCCTAAGCTGCAGAGTTCCATTGATGTTACATGACATTCAGCATTCCTCCTGCTATTTTGTGCGTTACTCTGAATTTTCAGCATTTCCAGAATCTCTTCTGTTTGTGATTATGACTGATTACTTTGCACTAATATTGGCTTTTTTTGCTTTGTTCTTTATTGTAAAGTTTGTGTTTATTTTCCTTGTGAATACTGTTTATAAAATGTTACGTGCCTATGAATCTGCAAGTAAGTTTTTCATTGCGCCTGTGCACACATTGTACTTGTGCATATGACAATAAACTTGATTTTGACTTTGTTTTGACTATGAACATATGAATTTCCTAAAATATGAGTAGTGTGTATTTCCTATTTATCCAAACTGTACCATTTTACCATCACTCAATGCAATATTTTTCCCTCTCTTTCTCTCATATTCTGTACTTTATTTGACATTAAATTAGCCTTTTTATTTTTCATTTCTCTGCTGTCGTTCCGATGATTATTTTCAAAGTTTTAGATTTCTTTCTTTTTGAAAATACCTGACTGGCTATGTTCTTCACTCTTTTGCGTCAATCGCATTTTCTCACGCTGTATAATTCTCTGGACATAGTTCCAGTAATTTATCAGCAAAATATTTGAGTCTGTAGAACAGAGCTATATCAAATGAATGCCCTATGCCATTTGATGCCCTGTTAAAGTGGAGAATGGTAATTCAAGGAATTGTTGGTATCATATCTGTTAACATTAGTTTGCTAATAATGCAAAAGTTCCACCTTGTGATTGATTTTAGATTTCGCAAAAGATAGAAGTCTTTTTCTCAAAACAATCTCATAGAAGGGTCAACTGCCAACTATACTAAGTCTGGTCATTCCCGCTTAGAATGTGCAATTACATTGAAAGTGTTGGCTGACATAACCATTATTCTGTTAAATCAAGGGCAACCTCTGACTTGGACCCATGTGCAGTTGGAATCGAAGGGATGATTTCAGTAAATATCATTGAATGAGATGAGATGTTACTTTTGTTAAGCATTGTGCTGTTTGTGATGCATTGAATCATGTGGGTAAGTGCCAACAACTGTGTAGTAAATTTGCACTACCTTCCAGCATCATTTCAAGGAGGCTTGCAACATTAGCTTGTGTGCAAACAAATATAAAAGACAATTAAAATCTTGCAATGAAAACAGAAAATGCTTCGACTACTCAGTAGATTGTGCACATTGGTGAGAGAGAAAGAGCTCAGTGACTTTGTTTTTCTCACTCCACAAATATTGCCTGGCCTGCTGAGTGTTCCCAATATTTTCTGCTTTGATTCCAATGATGGAAATCTTAAAACTGCCAATAGAGTCCAGACAACAAATTTGTCAGTTTGCACTACAGCAGGACTTCACGGAGTCTGGGAGATCTGCTGGCAAATCCTGCATGAGAAAGAAACTTCTGCAGGGTACTGCAGGTCCATTCATTCCAATGGAGAATTCGCAGCTCAAGATAGTTATATTGTTTATAATTAATGGTGGTTCTAATAATTTTTGATAATTAAAATATGCTGCTTTTGGTAGGTGATTTAAAGTAACAGTTTTATTTTTAATTAGTTATTTCATTTTAATTATTTTTGATTAACTGTAAAATAATTCCAAAACTTTGATATCTTTGATGGATAAAGATTTTGCTGGATACAGTAGGGTCTTTTGAGAGCCTCTTAGATAGGTACACAGAGCTTAGAAAAATAAACGGCTATGTGCTAGGGAAATTGTAGGCAGTCTCTAGAGTAAGCTACATGGTTGGCACAACATTGTGGGCTGAATGTGCTGTAAATTTCTATGTTATATGCACAACCTTTATATCAATTTAAGTTTTCCCAGCAGCTGAATGAATTGGTCTTGTTCTGATATCCTTGGCATGGTGAGACTCCATTCACAATGTCTTTGCTCAATTGGTCCAAAACATGAAGGGCCAATAAGTTTGTGATTCTCAAGTGAAAACATTTGTTTCAACAGCGAAGAGGAATTTGAGCAGTAAGAGCAGGCAACACGTAGTGCAAATAGTGCTAGATAACTACCTATCTTCTCAGAAACAAATGTAAGTCTACAAATGGAGACCCAAGAGATGGGAAATACTGCAACCTGGGCAAAAAAAAACTACTGGAGGAACACAATACATTAGGCAGCTTCTGTGGAGACAGGAACAGTTGATATTTCAGGTTAACCCACAGCGTTTCTCTGATAGTTTATTTTTTACTTCTGGATAGCTGATGAAAATGTTTTTTTTTACTTCTATTACATCTCTTTTTCACCTTAATGTGTTTCTGGGACTGTTAGAGCCTGTGATTTACAGTTTGGAGAACTTTGAGTGATCTAACGCTTTGCTGTCTCGGAGATTATTCCAGGAAGCAAGAGCGTACTCAGAAAACCTCAGTGCAAAAAGTGTTCAAGACAGGGCGCAAGCCAATAATCGACTCTATTTCACTGGGTAAAGCATCTATTAATCATCGAGTAACTGTTGAGCAAGATTGACACATTGAGGCGAATGAGGATGGCGAGTGAGAGTTCAGCACCAACTGCCTTCCTTT
Source organism: Mobula hypostoma (assembly GCF_963921235.1). Taxonomy (NCBI): domain Eukaryota; kingdom Metazoa; phylum Chordata; class Chondrichthyes; order Myliobatiformes; family Myliobatidae; genus Mobula; species Mobula hypostoma. Next base: position 141,942,253 of record NC_086100.1, read on the forward strand.
TGATCACTGCTAGACAAGGAATCTGTGAGTGGCCTGTCATTGTGTGGCTCAATTTGGCATGTGGGTAGGCCTCTCTGTATTGTCCAGTGTCCCTCTCTTTCACTGATTGTTGGTGATATCATAGGATGGTACTGTGGTTCTGGCGTTTATAGATTGGACTGTTGCATTTATGGATTGTGGACTTTCGGTTTCTATATTCTTGGCAAGTAGTTGAAGGTCCATTGCCTAGCATTTTGGTAAGAGTGCTTTTAACTCTGTAAAGATTTTAAATCTTAGCTCATCACAAGCAAGATAATAGATGGCTGGACACAACAAATTTGGTAACTTTATTCAAAAAGGAATGCAGAGATATGCTGCATAATTATAGATCAGTGTGCAAGGCAATGCAAGACAAGTTATCAGAAAAATTCTGAAGGACAAGGGGATGAGCAGGTAAGGTCACTGTGATTTTATTGGTGGGATATCCTCTATGATGAATTTGCTCATAATATATTAATGAAGGCAGTATGGTTAATGAAGTCTACATGGACTTCAGTAAGGCTTTTGACAAGGAATTACATATCCAAGGCAAGTTAGCAAATTGGATCTAAAGTTGTCTTCCTGAAAGAAGATGGTTGCTTTGAGACCGTAATACCCTGACTAGTGCTATACTACAGGGATCGCTGTTGGAATTTTTACTGTTTGTTGTATGTATAATGATTTGCATATGAATGGAGGAAGTATCATTAGTAAGTTAGCAAATTATATCAAAGTTGGTGTGACGGTGACAGCAATGTAGGTAAATGTTAGGTCACGCAACACACATCAAAGTTGCTGGTGAACGCAGCAGGCCAGGCAGCATCTATAGGAAGAGGCGCAGTCGACGTTTCAGGCCGAGACCCTTCGTCAGGACTAACTGAAGGAAGAGTGAGTAAGGGATTTGAAAGCTGGAGGGGGAGGGGGAGATCCAAAATGATAGGAGAAGACAGGAGGGGGAGGGATGGAGCCGAGAGCTGGACAGGTGATAGGCAGAAGGGGATACGAGAGGATCATGGGACAGGAGGTCCGGGAAGAAAGACGGGGGGTGGGTGACCCAGAGGATGGGCAAGAGGTATATTCAGAGGGACAGAGGGAGAAAAAGGAGAGTGAGAGAAAGAATGTGTGCATAAAAAAGAGTAACAGATGGGGTACGAGGGGGAGGTGGGGCCTAGCGGAAGTTAGAGAAGTCAATGTTCATGCCATCAGGTTGGAGGCTACCCATACGGAATATAAGGTGTTGTTCCTCCAACCTGAGTGTGGCTTCATCTTTACAGTAGAGGAGGCCGTGGATAGACATGTCAGAATGGGAATGGGATGTGGAATTAAAATGTGTGGCCACTGGGAGATCCTGCTTTCTCTGGCGGACAGAACGTAGATGTTCAGCGAAGTGGTCTCCCAGTCTGCGTCGGGTCTCACCAATATATAAAAGGCCACATCGGGAGCACCGGACGCAGTATATCACCCCAGTCGACTCACAGGTGAAGTGATGCCTCACCTGGAAGGACTGTTTGGGGCCCTGAATGGTGGTAAGGGAGGAAGTGTAAGGGCATGTGTAGCACTTGTTCCGCTTACACGGATAAGTGCCAGGAGGGAGATCAGTGGGGAGGGATGGGGGGGACGAATGGACAAGGGAGTTGTGTAGGGAGCGATCCCTGCGGAATGCAGAGAGGGGGGGGAGGGAAAGATATGCTTAGTGGTGGGATCCCGTTGGAGGTGGCAGAAGTTACGGAGAATAATATGTTGGACCCGGAGGCTGGTGGGGTGGTAGGTGAGGACTTCCCTTCCTCCACTATCAACTCTGCTCTTAAACGCATCTCCTCCATTTCACGTACATCTGCTCTCACTCCATCCTCCCACCACCCCACTAGGAATAGGGTTCCCCTGGTCCTCACCTACCACCCCACCAGCCTCCGGGTCCAACATATTATTCTCCGTAACTTCCGCCACCTCCAACGGGATCCCACCACTAAGCATATCTTTCCCTCCCCCCCCCTCTGCATTCCGCAGGGATCGCTCCCTACACAACTCCCTTGTCCATTCGACCTCCTGTCCCATGATCCTCTCGTATCCCCTTCTGCCTATCACCTGTCCAGCTCTCGGCTCCATCCCTCCCCCTCCTGTCTTCTCCTATCATTTTGGATCTCCCCCTCCCTCTCCAGCTTTCAAATCCCTTACTCACTCTTCCTTCAGTTAGTCCTGATGAAGGGTCTCGGCCTGAAACGTCGACTGCGCCTCTTCCTATAGATGCTGCCTGGCCTGCTGCGTTCACCAGCAACTTTGATGTGTGTTGCTTGAATTTCCAGCATCTGCAGAATTCCTGTTGTAAATGTTAGGTCATCCACTTTGGAAGGAAAAATGGCAGAGCTGATCATTATTTAAATGGTAAAAAAATTGCAGCAGTTAGTGTTAAATGTCTAATGTAGGAATATATACATACAAAACTCAGTTTTTGAAACTCAGTTCCATTGGGAACAAAATTTTAGGAGTTCAACCTGCATACTGTACATAATCACATCACATTTGGGTGTATAAAACAGATTCGCACAGAGTAACAAACATTCCACATTCAGAAATCACTAACTGCACAGACTAGTCAGATCCTATTGTTTGGTTTACTATTTGCCAGCATCATATGTTTTAAATCCACCTTAAATGTGTGGGAAAACTTCAGCAGATTGATCTCAAACCATGAGGTACAATCTTTGGAGCTCATATAATTATTATGTATAATCATTTTCTCAGAGTGCAGCCATAATATCAAATGATATCATTGAGAGTAAGTAATCAGTAAGAAATTGTGAAAACTTTGCCATAGAGCCATTGAGTAACACAGCACTGCAACACAGAAATAGGTACTTCAGACTATCTAGTCCACAATAAACTATCACTCTGCCGAGTCTCATTGACCTGCACTTGAAACCTAAAATACCCTTCCCATCCATGTACCTAACCAAACTTTGCTTAAATTTTGTTATTGAACCCACGTCCACTACTTCTGCTGGCAGCTTGTTCCACACACGCAGCACTCTCTGAGTGAAGAAGTACCCCCTCAGGTTCATCTTAAATACTGCAACCTTATGTGTTTAACATTTACAAAGACAAGTTCTACTATGTAATGGTCTTGTATCTTATTGTCTTCCTGCACTGCACTTTCTTTGTAACAACAACACTATATTTTGCATTTTGCTATTCCTTGTACTACCTCAGTGTACTGAGGTGAAATGATCTGTATGGATACCATACAGAACAGTTTTTCACCATAGTACGGTAAATGGCACAATAATAAAGCAATTATGGTGGATGAACTGAAGAAGTATTTTGTATCTGTCTTCACTGTGGAGGAAACGAGCAGTATGGTGGAAGTTCCAGAGTGCAAGGTCAGAAGTGTGCAAAGTTGTCATCACCAACAAGAACGTTCTTGAGAAACTGAAAGGTTTGGTGGTAGATAAATCACCTGGACCAGATTACGTACACCCTAGGGTTCTGAAAGAGATGGTTGAAGAGATTGTGGGGGCATTAGTAATGATGTTTCAGGAATCCAAGTGCAGGTCAATGGGACTAGGCAGAATAATAGTCTGTTGTGGATTAGATAGTTTGAAGTGCCTGTTTCTGTGTTGTAGTGCTGTATTACTCAATGGTTCAATGGTCAAGGTTTCCCAATTCCTTACTGATTATTTACTCTCAATGATATCATTTGATATTGAGGCTACACTCTGCAAAAATGATAATACATAATAATTATATGAGTGCCAAAGATTAGCAATGGCTTATAGTTCTGGAATGGTTCTGGATGACTGGAAAATGGGAAATGTTACTCCACTCTTCAAGTAGGGAGTGAGGCAGAAGAAAGGAAATTATAGGCCAGTTAGTCTGACCTCAGTGGTTGGGAAGACATTAGAGTTGATTGTTAAGGATGTAGTTTTGGGGTATGTTGGCGCATGGCCAAGTGGTTAAGGCATTCGTCTAGTGATTTGAAGGTCGCTAGTTCGAGCCTCAGCTGAGGCTACGTGTTGTGTCCTTGAGCAAGGCACTTAACCACACATTGCTCTGCGACAACACCAGAACCAAGATGAATGGGTCCTAATGATCTTCCCTTGGACAACATCGGTGGAGTGGAGAGGGGAGACTTGCAGGATGGGCAACTGCTGGTCTTCCATACATCCTTGCCCAGGCCTGCGCTCTGGAAACCTTGCAAGGCACAAATCCATGGTCTCATGAGACTAGCGGATGCCTATATATAGTTTTGGGGTACTTGGAGGCACATGATACAATAGGCATGTTTCCTTAAGGGAAAATCTTGCTTGACAAATCTGTTGGAATTCTTTGAAGAAACAAGCAGGACAGATTTTCAGAAGGCCTTTGACAAGTTTCCACACATGAGGATGATTAACAAGTTAAGAGCCCATGGTATTACAGGAAGGATACTAACATGGATAAAGCAATAGATGATTGGCAGGAGGCAAAGACTGGGAATAAATGGTGCCTTTTCTGATTGTCTGCTGGTGACTAGTGGTGTTCCCCAGGGGTTTGTGTTGAGGCCACTTCTTTTTATGTTGTATGTCAATGATTTGGATGAAGGAATTGATGGCTTTGTTGCAATGTTTGTGGATGAGACAAAGATAGGTGGAGAGGCAGGTAGCTTTGAGGAAGTAGAGAGACTATAGGAGGACTTCACAGCTGAAGAGAATGGGAAAAGAAGTAACAGATGGAATACAGTGTTGGGAAGATTATGGTCATGCATTTTGGTAGAAGAAATGAAAGGATAGGCTATTTTCCATATGGAGAGAAAATTCCAAAATCTGAGGTGCAAAGGGACTTAAGAGTCTGTGTGCAGCATTCCCGCAAGATTAATTTGCAGGTTGAGTCTGTGGAGAGGAAAGCTAATGCAATGTTAGCACTCATTTCAAAGGACTAGAATAGTCCTCAAGAGCAGGGATGTAATGCTGAGGCTTTATAGAGAACCGATGAGGCCTCACTTTGGGTATTGTGAACATTTTTGGTCTCCTTATCTTAGAAAAGATGAGCTGAAACTAGAGAGGGTTCAAAGGAGGTTCGCAAAACTGATTCCAAGATTGAACGGCTTGTCATATGAAGACCATTTGACTCTGGGCCTGTATTCACCAGAATTCCGAAGAATGAGGGGTGACTTAATTAAAACCTATCAAACAGTGAAAGGTCTTGATAGAGTGGATGGTTCCTTTGGTGGGAGAGTCTAGAACCAGAGGATACAGCCTCAGAATATCGTTTTGCCCTTTTGGACTGGAGATGAGGAGGAATTTCTCAGCAAGAGTGGTGAACCTGTGGAACTCATTGCTGCGGGCACCTGTGGAGGTCAAGCCTTTATGAATATTTCAGGCAGAAGTTGATAGATTCTTTATTCATCAAGGTATGAAGGGATATGGGGAGAAGACAGGAGATTGGGGCTGAGAAGGAAAATGGATCTGCCATGATGAAATGGCAGGGCAGACTCAATGGGTCAAAAAATCTTCTCTTGCTCCTATATCTTATGGTTTTCTCGATGAGCCCTTATTTCCTACTATTTTGAGTTCCCAATATTTACATTTACTCTTTATAGTATCCAGGAGTAAAAACGTTTATTATTTTTTACAAGCAAGCATTTTTGGAGTAAAATTCATTCAGACCTAAGAAAGAACATTATAATTAAAACATGTTTTATTACACCCACTAGTTCTGATGCAATGGAACCTGCTCATTCATGTGATTACAGGTCTATCCAGAGTTAACCATATTGTTGAATTACTGCACACCTCAGCTATTTTTGTGAGTGGCTTGTTATAGGAGCAACTTGACAGGCAAAGACATATGAAATAGTGGCACTAAAGGTGATTAGTGAAACTTCTATCTAATTATTTGGAATGTTAATTATGTGCTGTGTTTTAGTTTGCACAATAGCTTGGTGGTTAAGTTGTTGGGCTAGCATCCAGAGCACTAGGCAATTGGTTCACAGGTCCAAGCTCAAATCCCAGTCTGGTGGTGGCGATTTTAAATTCAAGTAATTATATAAATTTAGGATTCAAGCTAGACTCAGTAATGGTAACCATGATTGTTGTAAAACCCATTTGACTCATTGATATCTTTCAGAGGCTCTGCCATCCTAACCAGGGTGATACGAGACAAGGCTGACCAAGGACCTTCTTAGGAACAATTAGAGAATGGCAAAAATGTTAGCATCACCAATAATGCTGAATGAGATACAACTGACTTAGTCAATCTGCAGCTGCAGAAAACTGATGTGTGCAGAGTTTGGTTGCTGGGAAAACCAGAGTATGATTTACTTGCATTCTCTCTCCTATTTCCTCTTCTATTTCTGTATTCTCTTCATCCATTCAACAAACTTTAACTGGTGACAAGGAAATGTGCAACGTATAGGAGACCAGCAGGAATACCGACACTAGTTGGCCAGGTTCTGTAGTTTTTGATTTAACTGTAGACCATGTCTCTCTTTGGGGGTGTTGCTGTTGCTTGCATGGTGGGTGGTGGGAATGCTGATGCTTTGTGCTAGAATAAATAGTGGGAGGGGAAGGGTTGATGCTTCTTGCTGCTGCCTGTGCATTGGGACTTTGGGGTTCTTATGTCTTTTTCTGTCATTCATTATTTGGGATTTTCCTGCTATTTCAAGGAGAAAGAATACTTCAGGTTGTACATTGTATACATTCTGCGATATTAAACAGAACCATTGAGCCTTTGAATTGAACTCCTTCAAAGTAAACAACAGTCGTGTTTTTTACATACGTAATTTAGCAATGATCCTTCTCAGTTACATATTATGTAACAAACTGTTTTTAATTAAATGTTGCATGCATGAGTTATATTGTTACCAGACAGTCTTTGTTGCCCAGTAACCAGCCTTTTCTCTACACTGGTTCACAAGTCCCATGTCAACTAGCCCGCTGATAGGTTATCAGATGACACTGACTGTCATACTGCACTGCTTATACACACACAATGGAAGCTGAATGAATGGAGTCTTCAGCTGGTTACCTTTGATGAACTGTGGGCATCAGGCAAATGGAACATTAGATTAGGTTAGATTAGATTATGAGGACATGCAGTCCTCTTTTATTGTCATTTAGTAATGCATGCATTAAGAAATGATACAATGTTTTTCCAGAATGATATCACAGAGACACATGACAAACCAAGACAGAAAAACTGACAAAAACCACATAATTATAACATATAGTTACAACAGTGCAAAGCAATACCGTAATTTGATAAGAACACACCATGGGCATGGTAAAATCACAGAGTCTCTTGAAAGTCCTATCGTCTCACGCAGACGGTGAACCTCCAGTGCCACAAACTTGCCGATGCAGCATCCTGGAAGCATCCAACCATAGTCCAACTCCGAGTCCGTCCGAAAACTCCAAGCCTCCAACCAGCTCCCCGACACCGATGCACACCGAGCACCATCTCTGCCAAGCGTTTTGACCCCAGCCCCGGCAACAGGTGATACGCAAGGCGGAGGATTTGGGGTCTTCCCTCCGGAAATTCTCGATCACGCAGTAGAAACGGCAGCGAAGCAAGCGTTTCAAAAGTTACTCCAGATGTTCCTCCGTGTTTCTTCATGTCTGTCTCTATCAAATCAGGATTGTGCACGGCATCCTACTTCACAGATACGATATCAATTCGGAACGGCCGTGCGTGCTGCGTCGCACTGCCATCTTCTCCTCCCTCCGAGATTCTAACTCTTTGCTGGCAGTGTCACTGTGTGGGAAATGTTGTCCTCTACACAAATATACACATGCATACAATGGACCAAATCTTAGTCGACAAATTCTAGGGTGCAATTTCCAGCAGCCCCTATAGCTTATTTTTTAGTGTCCTGTGACAATAGTTGAATACTCAGTTATATACAGTATTTTAGCAGTATTATACCTGTTTGAGGTAGATGCTTATTAACAATTGCCATAAGTGAACCTAGGCTGTTAATGGGGTAGCTGTATATTTGACATCTCTTTAGATTTGTCCTGGACTGGACCTCTGATCATTTCTGCTGTTGACACTCTATTATGTTTGTGGGCCTTCAGCTGACTGTAGGTGAACATATCTATTATCCTGCGAAGATCGCTGGATGAGTTTCTTTTCAAGAAAACATAAACAAGTTTTCATGATCCAATTTCTCTCAAACTTGAACTTTAAAAAAAAATACTGGAATTCTCAACAATGCCATTCTCCCCAGCTTCTGCATACCACAAACCTTCTCCTCATCTCTGGACCTCTTGTCTATAATTAACCACATCTCCACACCCTGGACCAGATTGAAGTCCTGGCACAGAGAAGGCTGGAAAACCTTGTCCCTTGAATAAGACTGTTTCATTCGTACATAACACCTTGGGCCTTGGACCCTGAGTCTTTGGCTATAGACATTGGGATTGGAATTAGTGTTTTAGAACATAGAGTACTACACCAGAAAAGGTTCTCAATGTCTGTGCTGATTGACCAGGATACCAAATGAAACTAATCCTATCTGCCTGCTAATGATCATAAGATGATATTGTCTAGAAGGTTCTTTGGAAGTCAGAGATGAGGTGCAAATCTTGCAGCCATGTTATTAGGTGTTCATCATAGTACAGGTCAGATACAGCGAGTCTGCACCAACAAGTAAAGAAGAAAGAGTAGAACAGAGAACTGAAAACTGAAGACATCTATACTGTAAATTAATAGGAGTTTCCTCTGATTAAAATACTTTGAAACAACAAGAATAGACTTGATTGATGATGCCATGATATCTCAGACGTGGTCAGGTGGTTAAGGCATTGGACTAGCAACCTGAAGGTCATGAGTTCGAGCCCCAGCCAAGGCAACATGTGTTGTGTCCTTGAGCAAGGCACTTAATCACACATTGCTTTGGAACGACACTGGTGTCAAGCTGTATGGGTCCTAATGCCCTTCCCTTGGACAACATTGATGTCGTGGAAAGGGGAGACTTGCAGCATGGGCAACTGCTGGTCTTCCATACAACCTTGACCAGGACTGCACCCTAGAGAGTGAAGACTTCTTGCAAGACTAACGGATGCCTTTATTTTATTTATCTCAGACTTGCAAATAAAGAAACTACAGAAGTATAGAACAACTTATACTTCAAATTACTAAAAATCCACTGAATATTTACAAACAGGTGATTATACAAATAGAAGCAGAAAAGAAAGTTAAACTGCAAGAAATGCAACGATGTAGTCCCTAATCTGACAGCATCCATTCTTGCTTGTTTATGTGCCCATCTGAATGTCCATTGAATGTCACTAACTTGTGTTGTTGTATTTCCAAGCCAGAGGCTCATGACCAAAGCAGTTGCTGAGAAAGCAAGCTGAAAGTGTTCAGTAAGATTCTGCAGACCCTAAGGAATTCTAGGCTATTATTCCCCCAGAAAAAAAGCCTCCTGTAGATCTCCATGGTTCTTGAGCAAATTCTCTCAGAAGATACCGGTGTGGGGAAGGGAGAAATGTAAATATGCAAAGAAAACTCTATAATGCAGAGTAACGGTGTGCGGAAACATGTTGGGAGCATTTGGTAAGGATTACTGATTACTGTCTTTGGTCTATAATGATGATTTTACAAAGCTCATATTAATCTTGAGGAACAGTACTTTTTTCTTCCAGATATACACATTTTACGCTAGTTTCAAACTTGGTCAAGCAACAGAAGGGTTGCTTCAGCTTACCAATGGCCCTCTGTTCTACATAGTGCAACAATGTGTTTTTTATTGCAAAATTGCATAATTTGCACACCTGATCATGACTTATACTGTGTAATCCAATTCAACATTTTCAGACCTGTACAAAAAGGATGGGTTGCACTTGATTCCCAGGGGGACCAATAGCCTGGCGGGGAGGTTTGCTAAGGCTACTGGGGAGAGTTTAAACAAGAATTGATGGGGGGGTGGGAACTGAACTGAAGAGACTGGGGAAGAGGCGGTTGGCTCACAAATGGAGAAAGCTTGGAAACAGTGTGTGAGGGAGGATAGGCAAGTGACAGAGAAGGAACGTGCTCTGACGGACTGATTGAGATGTGTATATTTTAACACAAGGAGTATTGTGAACAAAGTGGATGAGCTTAGAGCGTAGATCAGTACTTGGAGCTATGATGTGGTGGCCATTACCAAGACTTGGGTGGCTCAGGGACAGGAATGGTTACTTCATGTGCCAGGTTTTAGATGTTTCTGAAAGGACAGGTAGGGAGGCAAAAGAGGTGGGGGCATCGCACTGTTGATCAGAGATAGTGTCACCACTGCAGAAAAGGTGGACGTCATGGAGGGATTGTCTATGAAGTCTCTGTGGGTAGAGGTTAGGAACAGGAAGGGTTTAATAACTTTACTGGGTGTTTTTTATAGGCCACCCAATAGTAGTAGGGATATTGAGGAGCAGATAAAAACAGATCCTGGAAGGGTGTAATAATAACACAGTTGTCGTGATGGGAGATTTTAATTTCCCAAATATCGATTGGCATCTCCGTAGAGCAAGGGGTTTAGATGGGGTAGAGTTTGTTAGGTGTGTTCAGGAAGGTTTTTTGACACAATATGCAGATAAACCTACAAGAGGAGAGACTGTACTTGATTTGGTATTGGGAAATGAACCTGGTTAGGTGTCGGATCTCTCAGTGGGAGAGCATTTTGGAGATAGTGATGATAATTCTATCTCCTTTACAATAGCATTGGAGAAAGATAGGAACAGACAAGTTAGAAAAGTGTTTAATTGAAGTAAGGGGTATTATGAGGCTATCGGGCAGAAAATTGGAAGCTTAAATTGGGAACAGATGTTCTCAGGGAAAAGTACGGAAGAAATGTGGCAAATGTTCAGGGGATAATTGTGTGGAGTTCTGCGTAGGTACATTCCAATGAGACAGGAAAGTTATGGTAGGGTACAGGAACCGTGGTGTACAAAGGCTGCAATAAATCTAGTCAAGAAGAAAAGAAAAGAAAAGCTTACAAAAGGTTCAGAGAGCTAGAAGATTATAAAGCGAACAGGAAGGAGCTTAAAAAGGAAATTAGGAGAGACAGAAGCGGCCATGAGAAGGCCTTGGCAGGCAGGATTAAGGAAAACCCCAAGGCATTCTACAAGTATGTGAAGAGCAAGAGGATAAGACGTGAAGGATTAGGACCTATCAAGTATGACAGTGGGAAAGTGTGTATGGAACTAGAGGAAATAGTAGCGATACTTAATGAATACTTTACTTCAGTATTCATGATGGACAAGGATCTTGGTGATTGTAGTGCTGACTTGCAGCAGGCTGAAAAGCTTGAGCATGTAGATATTAAGAAAGAGGATGTGCTGGAGCTTTTCAAAAGCATCAAGTTGGATAATTCGCCGGGACCGGATGAGATGAACCCCAGGCTACTGTGGGAGGCAAGGGAGGAGATTGCTGAGCCTCTGGTGATAATCTTTGAATCATCAATGGGGACAAGAGAGGTTCCAGAGGATTGGAGAGTTGCGGATGTTGTTCCTTTATTCAAGAAAGGAGTAGAGATTGCCCAGGAAATTGTAGACCAGTGAGTCTTACTTCAGTGGTTGGTAAGTTGATGGAAAAGATCCTGAGAGGCAGGATTTATGAACATTTGGAGAGGTATAATATGTTTAGGAATAGTCAGCATGGCTTTGTCAAGGGCAGGTCGTGCCTTACCAGCCTGATTGAATTCCTTGAGGATGTGACTAAACACATTGATGAAGGAAGAGCAGTAGATGTAGTGTATATGGATTTCAGCAAGGCATTTGATAAGTTACCCCTTGCCAAGTTTATTGAGAAAGTAAGGAGGCATGGGATCTAAGGGGACATTGCTTTGTGGATCCAGAACTGGCTTGCCCACAGAAGGCAAAGAGTGGTTGTAGATGGGTCATATTCTGCATGGAGGTCGGTGACCAATGGTGTGCCTCAAGCTTCTGTTCTGTGACCCTTACACTTCGTGATTTTTATAAATGACCTGGGTAAGGAAGTGGCGGGATGGGTTAGTAAATTTGCTGATGACACAAAGGTTGGGATGTTGTGGATAGTGTGGAGCGCTGTTAGAGGTTACAGCGGGACATTGATAGGATGCAAAACTGGGCTGAGAAGTGGCAGATGGAGTTCAACACAAATAAGTGTGAAGTGTTCATTTTGATAGGTCAAATATGATGGCAGAATATAGTATTAATGTTAAGACTCTTAGCAGTGTGGAGGATCAGAGGGATCTTGGGGTCCGAGTCCATAGGACACTCAAAGCAGCTGTGCAGGTTGACTCTGTGGTTAAGAAGGCATACGGTGTATTGGCCTTCATTAATCATTGAATTGAATTTAGGAGCCAAGAGGTAATGTTGCAGATATATAGGACCCTGGTCAGACCCCACTTGGAGTACTGTGCTCAGTTCTGGTCGCCTCACTACAGGAAGGATGTGGAAACCATAGAAAGGGTGCAGAGGAGATTTACAAGGATGTTGCCTGGATTGAGAGCATGTCTTATGAAAACACGTTGAGTGAACTCAGCCTTTTCTCCTTGGAGTGACGGAGGATGAGAGGTGACCTGATAGAGGTGTATAAGATGATGAGAGGCATTGATCATGTGGATAGTCAGAGGCTTTTTCCCAGGGCTGAAATGGTTGCCACAAGAGGACACAGGTTTAAGGTGCTGGGGAGTAGAAACAGAGGAGATGTCAGGGGTAAGTTTGTTACTCAGAGAGTGGTGAGTGCGTGGAATGGGCTGCCGGCAACGGTGGTGAAGGTGGATACGATAGGGTCTTTTAGGAGACTTTTGGATAGGTACATGGAGCTTAGAAATATAGAGGGCTATGTGTAAGCCTAGTAATTTCTGAGGTAGGGACATGTTCGGCACAGCTTTGAGGGCCGAAGGGCCTGTATTGTGCTGTAAGTTTTCTATGTTTCTATGTTTCTAGATCTCCAGTCATTCCAATTTTAGACCTTACATCTCCAGTATTAGGTTATTTTTTTCTCTTTTCTTCTGATTTTTCTGCTTTCATTCATTTGTTGTCATGATCCCTCCAGATATACATTCATAAAACTCAGTGCTGACACCCGCAGCATTTGTGTCATCTTGTGCTCTCCACCTACCTTTGGATCTTTCACTTTGCTCAATCTTACTTCAATTCTTTTCCATTTTTGATGAAATGTTGGTATCCTGAAACATTCTCTGCTCTTCTCTCCATAAGTGCTGCTTGACAAACAGAAAATTTTCTAAAACAGCATGCACAGAATGCTGGAGAAACTCTGCAGTTCAGGCAGCATCTATGGAAGTTAATAAATTGTCAATATTTCAGGCCAAGACCCTTCTTCAGGAGTGAGAATGAAGGGGGAAGTTGCCAGAATAAAAGGGTGAGGGGAGGGGAAGAAGGTTAGAAGGTGATAGGTGAAGCCAGGTTGATGGGAAAAGTCAAGGGCTGTAGAATAAGGAATCTTATAGGAGAGGAGAGTGGACCACAGGAGCAAGGAAGGGGTAGGAGGAGGTGAAACGGGGCAAGAACTAGGCAGGTGAGAAGAGTTATGACGTAAGAGTGGGGATTTCATATTCCCAGCAGGTGCAGGATTTTCCTTTTAATTGATTGCTGTCTGACTGTAGAGGGCTGCAGCAGTTATTTCTCCACTGAAAGAAACTTAATTTATAACAAAATGTAAAGTCTTTTTCGGAATTAGAAATGAAAACAGAAGGATTGAAATGCTTCTCATGTCAGACAGCATCTGTGGAAGGAGACAGATTTCACCCACCTGAAACATTAACTGGCCGACTCAGTTCCTCGAGCACTTCGCGTGTGTTCCTGAAGAACTCCAGCATCTGCAGAATCTCTTGTGTTTATAATTATGCCACTTCAGATTCAATTTCGCCTGCTGTGCATTTCTAGCATTTACTGATCTTATTTCTGTTTCATACTCTCCACATTTAAGGTACTTGTACATTAAAGGAAAAGCAATAAATATATGATAGATGAGTCTAGTATTTTTGAAATTTATAACTACTCAATATCTAAATTTATAACTACTTGTTTTCTGGTTGCAGTTGCAGAGAACCTGTGGCCCACAGGCCAAGGAGGCACCTATTGTACATTCAAAAGTGTCCAAGCATGTATAGTCTGTAAATCCTTGCCTTCAGCTGCCAGTTGTTCTTTAGTGTGGAAATCAGCCAAGTGCTGAAAGTCTTACTCAAAATTTTTCTCAGCCAGTGAAGCATAAGCTATAGCAGTGGGCCAAATGAGTTTTGTGGCAACCCCTGGCATGACTCACTGAATAATTCTCAAGCTTTGATACTCTATTTCACACCAGGACCAACACACTATTAGTAGGACAATTTCTTCCATATTCTCCTCCCATATGAGCAAGTAAAGATCACAAAGGAAGTGTTGGTGAACAGAATGAAGATGTCTTAGATAAAGAGGACTGGGTTGAGTGGTTGGAGGGAAGATTGAGATGGAGCCATGAAGATGATAGGTGTGGGGCTGGAGGGTGGCTGCCGAATTTGAGCAGAAAATCAGTGAAGTATTGCCTGGGAACAAGGTGATATGGTAAAGGATAGCATGAAATCGCTAAGGGAGAAGGAGTAATATAACTATGCAGAGAAGTGATGATTGCTTAGACTCTTTTGCATGCTCCTCATTGCCAATATATATTTGATGTTGGGGTAGGCATGTGCACGAGCAACATCAAAGGAGCTGTGTTCAATGGATGACATAACTGCCCATGCCCAGTTGGTTCTACTCCATAAGACCATAAGATATAGAAGTAGAATTAGGCCATTTGGCCCATTGAGTCTGCCCTGCCATTTCATCATGGCTGATCCAATTTTCCTCTCAGCCCCAATCTCCTGCCTTCCCCCTGTATCCCTTCATTCCCTGACCAATCAAGAATCTATCAAACTCTGCCTTAAATATACATTAAAACTTGGCCTCCACAGCTGCCTGTGGCAAATAATTCTACATATTCACCACTCCCTAGCTGACAAGTTCCTCCTCATTTCCATTCTAAAAGGACACCTCTTTATTCTGAAGCTGTGTCCTCTGGTCTTAGAATCACCCACCACAGGAAACATCTTCTCTACATCCATTCTGTCAAGGTCTTTCACTATTCATAGGTTTCAATTAGGTCACCCCTCATTCTTCTGAATTCTTGTAAATACAGGCCGAGAGCCATCAAACACTCTTCATATGACAAGCTATTCAATCGTGGAATAATTTTCGTGAACCTCTTTTTAATGGCCTCCAGTTTAAGCACATCTTTCTAAGATGAGGGACCCAAAACTGCTCACAGTACTCAAAATGAGGCCTCAACAGTACTTTATCAATTTCAACTTTACATCCTTGCTTTTATATTCTAGTCCTCTTGAGATGAATCCTAACATTGTGTTTGCCTTCCGTACCATAGACTCAACTTGAAAATTAGCATTGGGGAATCTTGCACAAAGACTCCCAAGTCCCCTTGAGCCTTAGCTTTTTGATTTTTCTCTCCACTTAGAAAATAGTCAACCCTTTCATTTCTTCTACCAAAGTGCAAGACCATACACTTCACGGCACTGTATTGCATTTCCCACTTTTTTGCCCTTTCTCCTAATCTGTCTAAATCCTTCTGTAGCCTCTCTACTTCCTCAAAACTACTTACCCCTCCACTTATCTTCATATTATCTGCAAAGTTTGCAACAAAGCCATCAATTCCATCATCCAAATCATTCACATATAATATTAAAAATTTTGGACCCAACACAGACCCCTGTGGAGCACCACTAGTCACCAGCAATCATCTGGCACTCATTTGCATGCCAGGTAAATGAAATATTCTACACACAAAATGCTGGAAGAACTCAGCAGGTCAGACAGCATCCATAGAAATGAACAAAGAGTCGACATTTCAGGCCAAAGGTCAAAACCCTTGGTCTCGGCCAGAAACATTAACTGCTTGTTCATGTCCATGGATACTGCCTAATCTGCTGTTTTCTTCCACATTGTGTATGTTGCTTTGGATTTCCAGTATCTGCTGAATTTCTTGTGTGAATGAAATGTGCCATTAATTCGGAATTTCTGGTTGTGTCCTGAAAGTGGAACTGCATGCTGTAAAAAAAAAGTGGCTATCACTGCTCTGAGCAGAAATAGTTAAATCATAAGGAAAAGGACATTCATTAACTCTAATCTGCAGAATTTCATATTTTAGACTGATGAAAGGTCAGTGAAGCATCGACTATTTTCTCTCCACAGATTCTCCAATAAACTGCTCTATTTCATGTCACCAGTATCTGAAGTTTTAAACTGTGATTTCCAAAAAGTTCACCAGGCATTTCTCTTTCCATATGCAGATGACCTTCTGTGTGGTCCTCGCATTTATAGGTTACAAACACTGAATTCTGTACAGCCCATACATAGGAACATGCATTTGAGAGACTGCCGGTATGGATGTGTCTGCTGCTGCAGGCACCTGCCACCACATAGAGACTCTGTAGGTAGCTGCAATTCCAATTTGAGAACTGTTCAGTTTATGGACAGTTCAAAGGAGCAGAAACCCAGGGACAACCTCTATTCTTTTCCCTAATGAATATAGTGTCAACTTATTTTCTCTTAATAACACCAAATCCTTCCAGCTGAAGTTTTGTTATCATAGCATTACCACAGCAGTGAAAAAGGTATTCAACCCACCAAGCCTATGTTGAAAAGCATTATTTTTGCCATGTCAGGTGCATTATTTTCTGCTATGAGCCCTTCCTTTTTAAATTATTAATTAGAGATACAGTACAGTAACAGCCCCTGTTCAATTACACCCGAGTAACCAATTAACCCACTAACCCCCACGTCTCCAGAATGTGGGAGGAAAGCAGAGCACCTGGAGGAAACGCACAAGGTCACAAGGAGAATGTACAAATTCCTTGTAGACAGCGGCGGGATTCAAACCAAGCAAACACAGTCCCTTGGGCATGGCAATGAGAAAGTTGTCTTTTTTTTCATCACTTTTGGCAAGCAGTTTGTGAAATAAATCCCAGATGGGCATTGTGGGCTAAAGATGTTGCTTTCTGTGCTACACAACTCTAGCTCTATAAGAGCTAGAAGAGTCAAGGTTTCTCCCAGTGTGAATTGTTGGACAACACAATGATAGATTGTTATTATGTGTTCTTCTATTTGTGCGGCCAGTCACTCAGCACATCCCATCACAACTGAAGATCCTTGACTGGTGATTCATTAATTAATGGAACAAAAGGAATTTCTGAAGACTTCATAACATGTGGAGTAGAACTGAATTCCCCAAATAATCAGCAAAATCTGCTGGAAACTCAATCCATCTTAAAAGAAACATGAATTGCCTGAGTATGTACAAGGTTTCGAGGCCGAGGGTTTGAAAAGTGAACATTTGTAGTTTAGAAAAATAACCCTAGACACTGCTTACTTTATCTGAAAGGAAAGAAGACACTGATAGCAGGCACTGAAGGAAAGCCTGAAGAAGTGTTGACAACCAGCTTATTCTCACTTCAGAGGCTTTCAGCGGGTTGTAGTTCTCTGATGGTCTTCAATGGTGAGCTCTCTCACTATTTGCAGCCTAAATATTACTGATTTTAAAGAACTCTGCTGTTTCCTTTGACATAGACAGAGAAGTGTGAAATAACATCTGAACAAACACAGCCAGGAACCACTTGTTGTGTTAATAAATGCCTCTGAAATACAATATTCTCTTATTTTGAATGATACTTTTGTTATCTTTGATCTTAAAGTTTTATTTCTAACTTCTGACAATATTCTAAATTATTGATCTTAAACTTCAATCAAATGTTGATTTGTGATAAATCCTTCCAGCTATAGGTTCAACATTTCATATTATTTGAGCGGAAAATCCTACAAAAGGTAGTGGATTCAGCCCAGTACATCAAAGCCTCCCAACCACTGAGGACATCTACATGAAATGTTGCTGTAGGAAAGCAGCATCAGTCATCAAAGATCCTCACCACCCAGGCCATGCTCTTTTCTCATTGCTGCCATCATGTAGAAGAAACAGGTGCCTCAGGATTCACACCACCAGGTTCAAGAACAGATACTTCCCCTAAAATATCAGGCTCTTGAATTAAAGGGGATAGCTACACGCATTTAAGGACGCTGTTATATTGTTGGGTGTCATATTGATATTTCATGCCTATTATTTATTACTATGTATTTATACCTGCACTTGCACAGGTTGTTTACAGTTTATAGTTACTGTTCTATAGATTTGCTGAGTATGCCCACAGAAAAAGAATCTCAGGGTTGTATGTGGTGACGTGTATGTACTCTGATTAAAAAAACCTTAATTGAAATTTTGAACTTTAAATCTAATCCTTGAAAGGTTACAACTGACTGAAAACAGGTGCACTAGATCCTTCGCTATATGTGACTCAATAACCATGTCTGGTTATTGCATCAGAAAGCTGCACAGCACAGAAACAGGCCCTCTGGTCTACCATAACACTACCAAGCCTTATACTTAACCATACTTAACTCATTTACCTGCATTTCATTAGCAGCCTTATAGGCTCTGGAGACTTAAATTAGATACTCTTCAGACATGATAATACTGAACAAAGAGATAGACAAAGGTGATCTTGAACATTTACATGAATGTTTGATGGGATTACAGTTTTCTACTTTATTTTCAAGACCTTTTATTTGACCTGGGCAATATACCAATGCTTCAAAACCAAGCAAACAAAATATAGGTTGTTGCTAATTCCTCTCAAGAACCAAGAGACAGTGTGCACAAGTGCCCCCCCCCAAAAAAAAAACACTGGAACAATGTAGACAATAATGGCAGTGGATAGGTTATAAATAAAACCTCCAACAGGCGTGTTACAATTCAGAAAAAAAAACAATCACTCAAGTGTTCTGTTGTTTTGTAGACCCTCAGGAGAAAGAATAACTTGTTTCCACTCTGGCATTCTGAGGTGTCTAAAGAGGCCAGTGTGGGAACTGTACAGTCTTTCACCTGTGGTGCAGGATGTACATAACAGTTGAGCAGACAGCTAGCATCATAGAAACATAGATCAATACAGCATGGATACAGACCCCTCAGCCGAATCAATCCATGCCCACCACTATGGTGACACAGCTAGTCCCATGTTCCTGCATATGGTCCATATATTTCTATGTACCTATAAATCCTCCCCTCTATGTACCTATCCAAGCGTCCCTTAATCGATACTGTTGTACCAGCCTCAACCACTTCCACTGGCTAGCTGTTCCATATACTCACCTTACTCTGTGTGGAAAAAGTTGCCCTCAGGTCCCTTTTGTATCTTTCCCTTCTCACTTTAAACATATGTCTCCTAGTTCTGGACCATTAATATCCATTATATCTATGCCTCTCGTATTTTTAAACAATTTTGTAACGTTACCCCTCATTTTCCTACTTTCCGAGGGATTAAGAAGCTAGACAACCACTCAGACCCTCTTGTGCTGGCAACATCCTCATAAGTCTTTTCTGCACCCATTCCAGTTTAACCATGTATTTCCTATAACAGGGAGACCAAAACTGTACACAGTACCTCACTGATCACCTATGCAACTGCAACAGAATGTCCCAACTCCTAGGCTTAGTGCTCTGACCGATGAATACCAGCCTGCTCACTTTTGTTCTGAATGCTATTTGCTTACTTTTATTGTTTGCGCAATTTTTTTTCTCTTTCTCTGCACATTGGGTGTTGGTCAATCTTTTTTATTGGTACTTGTGGGTTTCTTGTTTTGTGACTGCCTGTAAGGAGACAAATCTCAGGAATATATAATGTATACATAATTTGATAATATATGTACTTTGAACTTTGTGGAATGTCTTTATCATCACCCTGTCAATATGTGATGCTACTTTCAATGAATTATGCTCTTATGCATGCAAACTCTGTGGCCAGCCCAAAACCAAGCACAACCTCACTAGTTACCTGTTCAACTGCAATATAATGTCTCAAAAGTCCTAGACTCAGTGCTCTGCCAGCATGCAGAATGTTTTTCACCTGTGAAAGGAGCTGATGTTAGGTCAGTTTACTTCTTGTGAATCAGAGGATTTTTTGGAGATAGTATGGATGTTATTTCTAATTCTTTGAGACTGCTGTATGGAGTCTAACATGTAATCTCGATCATGCGGTATACAGTCACAAATCTGTTGTGATAGAAGACCATGGATAAACTAAGGGTACATCATAAAAATAAAATATAGTAGATACAGAAAATCTGGAATAAAAATTGCTTTGAAAAAATAATGCTGCAATAGAATTATATGTGTAACGCCTTCTGAAAGACTGACAACGCAAATCTGTTTTGACTGGCAATTGCAGTCGGCACAGTCTTAAACTTAGACTTGTACATTGTTACTGTATTTGCACTGTAAAATACTTGGCAAATGATCGTGAGGAGTTTTATTGTCTGTACATGCTGCTATGGATTGTGCTTTAAAGCAGTTTCCTGATCAATCAAACACTTCCTTTGTTTTAGTAATGCTGGAGGTCGTTCCTCTTATACATGCCTGTCATTATTGTGCTGTGCTTTTCAGAAAATAAATTGCACATTTACAACGGAATAATAGACCTGAACCTTGGCAACAGCGCTTTTGACTGAAACATACCTGAGATGCATACAGCGGTAAAATGACCT
Organism: Mobula hypostoma; assembly: GCF_963921235.1. NCBI lineage: Eukaryota > Metazoa > Chordata > Chondrichthyes > Myliobatiformes > Myliobatidae > Mobula > Mobula hypostoma. The sequence continues at coordinate 141,962,850 of NC_086100.1, forward strand.
ACATACTTTCAGTTCAGTGACGAACACTTCTTACGTGCTCCAATGAGACCTCAATTGCTTTCTTCACAGGATTTCATGTGGCATAATAGCAGATTCATTTGGACGCAACTATCTCTTGAAATGAAGCTGGTTGGTTCAGAGTGAGCCAGAATGCACTGAGAAATTACAGACTGCTGGAAAAATCACAGACATCCTCCACGTTTTTGCATGCTTCAACAAATAGATTCAAGCAACTGAAGGCTAATTTGAGACTAATAAAGCACAGTGTTTTCATTATTCATATTTATTTCTCTTTAACCTTTCAACAAGCCTGCAGGTCAAACATTTCTAGCAGCATCTCTGATTTTTCATGTATACTGTATAGAGCATGCAAATTCTCTTTCATGAGTAGTACCGTTTTAAATGTTGTCATCTTACATGTGTACATTTGTGAATAACAAATATATTATTCTTGTCATCTGCTGACGGATTTTAAGCATCATGGGCTATAATTCTATTGTGTTCGTGATTCATTTTTAAGCAATGCTTGAGTAATTCAAAGTTCAAAATCATTTTCACAGAAAATATGGCAATTAGCTTGTTTCATGCTTATTTAAAATTTTGATCAAGTATGTTCCTGCAGATCAATCACAGTGCACATGGAGGGGGTGGCGTTAATCTTTTTATTTCAACCCCTCTGCAACTATACAATATATATATTATATGTAATTAACTCATTCTGTGCAACACATAAAGTAAATTAGATCTTAATAGCAGAAGGTAGTTGGAATGTATTATTATAATAGAGGCCCTGGAGAGAATAGACATGATGTATTATGGGTAATTTTAGTCTCCTACCTAAGAAAGGAGATACTTGTCATAGAATGAATGCAACCAAGACTGACTCCTGAGATGGTGGGAATATCATGCAAGGAGAGATTTGGGCCTACTGGAGATTAGAAGACTGAGTGAGGAGATAGCATTAAAACGCACAAATGTTTAACAGGATTTACCAAGCTGGATATAGCAAGGCTACTTCTGGAGCTATCGGGGGAGGAGAGTTCTAGACACAAAAAATACAGTCTCAGGAAACAGGATAATGTATTTCAGGCTGAATCCAGGATAAATATCTTCATTTAAGGTGGGTGATGGGGTGAAAGGGGGTAGTGGTGAACCTTTGGAATTCTCTACCAGAGAAGGCTGTAGAACCAAAACATTGAATATACTTAAAGAAGGATGGAATGGATTTCTAGGCATCAAAAGGTGTTCAGAAGTGCAGAGAGAAGACATGGTATTAAGATAGAGAATCTGACATGATTGTGTTGACTTGCAGAGCAGACTCTAAGGGAGAATGGCCTATCTCTGCTGATGTTTTCCTACATTTCCAAGCTTATTTTACTAGCTGATTTCAAACAATACCTGTAATTCATCACAGGTATGTCTTTTGAGAGGAAAATTTGCCTTATTTGACAGTTACTTTATTTCTTTAAAGTTTTATTTTATTTAAGTGAAGACTGAAGAAAATACATCCAAAGATACTTTTACTTGAAGAAAATTAAAAGTCTGTCTACATCAACCAAAGCATTTGAAAATAAGTGTCTCAATTAAAGGTCATTGTCATCTCTTGGTTAGTCATTGATTTTGCTGAACTGCTGCTTTTATGAAGGAAGACAAGGTAAGAGGAAAATTTTGAGAAGAAGAAGTGATTCTCTTCTGCATTTTAATATTAGCATGTGATGTCATGGATGTGCTGTTCCAGGCAGCCTTTGTAAAATCCCAATACTTGGAATTTTATTTGTGTAAACTGTCTGAAACTAAATTTGAATGGTCAAATGTTAACACTGAGAAAATAAGTACTGCTGATTACACAAGAGAAAAAGACTCACGGTGAGTTGTAAATAATTAGAACTTACAAATATATATATATTTATTCCACTCTACTGTTTAGGTTGTATAGTTACACCCTACCTTAATTTTCCAATTATTTTCAAAAAAAGTTAATTGACTCATACATTAATTGCTCTTTAAATTCACTGAAGAGTATGTATCACAACAAAGAGTGTAAGGATACTTCGAACAATTTGTTAAAGTTTCCATAATGCCAAAAGGAACTAGTTAAGCGTTTTAATGCAAAAAAGGAATGAATTAAACTCTTTGATGTCATCACTGCATTTGATAATGTATTATGAACTACTTTAATAATTTCAAATGTGAATGTTTTACATTTATTTTCTGATTCGTTTTCTCTTAACTAAATTATTTCTCTTTCCTCTGTTTTTCTCCCACAAAGATGATACAATGATGAGATGTCCTACTGAGAGGAAGTGAAAGAGGTCAAGGTCTGATGCCAGGCAAATAACCTCTTCCTCAGTGTCAATAAGACAAATGAGGTGGTTATCAAATTCAGGAAAACCAGCACCAGTCATACCCATCTTCACAGTGGTGGCACAACAGTTGAAACTATGAGCACTTTCAGACTCCTGGCAGTGCACATCTCACACAAGTTCCAGAACACATCCTGCACAGTCAAGAAAGCTCACCAGCACCCATACTTTCCGAGGAAGCTGAAGAGAGCTGGTCTATGCATAGCAATACTCGGAACCTTCTACAAATGCGTAGTGGTGAGGATCCTAACATGCTGCATCACTGTGTGCACTGCAGTGCATAGGAGGACTCTGTAATGAGTAGTGAAAATTGCCCTGTGCATCACCATCACCAGCCTACCACCCATCAAGGATATTTATACAGATAGGTGCCGGATAAAGGCCAGCAATATCATGAAGGATCCCACGCACCCTGCTTATGGGCTGTTTGTCCCAGTCCCATAACGGAAAAGGCTGTGCAACATCTATGCCAGGACCACTAGACTCAAAAAGAGTTATTTCCCCAAGCCATAAAAGCCGATCAACACCTCCACCATTAACCCACCGCACCAATTCCCACCACCTCTACATACATATCACCGAGCATCACTTTGTATACGTATAATCAGTCTATGTATATAACAGTTACTTCTATATTGTGCTTTATAGAATTACTTTTATATTTATATTTATTGTACTGTTTTGTTTTTTTATTCTGTTCTGTATGGCTGCTGTATTTTTTTATGCTGCATCAGATCCGGAATAATGATCATTTTGGTCTCCTTTACACTCGTGTACTGTAATATGACAATAAACTATCTTGAATCAGGGTCACAGATGGCTGAAAGTATGCTCCCAAGCATGGATCATACTTCCAGTCTTCTGGTATGTCAGATAGCTTTTTCATAGTTTCTAAGTTTCTCTGACAATGTGTCATTTCGATACACGTTGAAGCTTAAAAGTTGCTATATCTACTTAAAAACATAAAACTGATGTTAATTATTTCAAATCAAAAATATACATTGAAATGAAGTAACTAGTCAAATTTATTACCTAAACTTCCCCTTTAAATTAACGACAGTAACCTCATTCAAATAATTGTAGCTCTGCATTTGAACTCCAGTGTGCTCCTATCTTCCACACAATGCATCCATCTGCTAGTTCCTTATTAACTCAATGGCTAATGGTTAGCACATTACTGCCCAAGGAAAAGTACCTTGATCTGCATCAAGCGTTCCAGTACACACAACTGAATAAGTATTCCTTTCTAATCAGCAGAACACTTCTGTGACCCAAAGAATAAAAGCTGTGCTAATTAAGTGTAAATAAACCCAGAAACTCAATTTTTATCTATATAATCACCTTTCGATAGCATTCTTGTTTAAGAATTTCCTCACTCTTTCCCTCCATCAGTGCCTGTTTAAAGTAGGCGAGTAATTTTATCCATGAAAATTGCACTCCACAAAACCATGGGAACAGAGAAAGAAGCACTTACAGAGAAAAATTCCAAAACAAAGCAGATTGTGGGAGACAGATATCTGAACCAAGGATTTCGACAGAAGCAGTAACAAATCAAAGTATGTCAACAGCCTAGTTATCTTCAGAGCTCTTTTTTAATCTATGCACAGGCTTCGCATTTGTTTAAGCAAGAATTTTGTTCGATTGTAAATTCTAGACATCTATAACTCTTCCAAGCTTTGGCTAATGCAAAACAAAGGTACGTCTAAATTTTGCTAACAAGATGAGATTGTTAACTCTTGCCAGTAACAAAGCCAGACAAAAATGGTGTTACTATATTTAGCAGATTTTCTAGAGTTTGATTTGCTGATGAAGACAATTTTAATAGTTCGGATAATAAATGCCACCACATCGAGACGAAGGCAAAATAAGTAACTATATTGAAGAAGTTAAGTAATTATAAAATGACAGAATAGGTGACTCAGAAAGTAAAATTTCCAATCCCTTTTTGTAAGTGACATTTTGAGCACTAACTTGTGTATTGAAATCAGATGGTTAATATCAAATCCAACCATTAAATGAGAAAACTGCTGTGCCAACATTAAACTTAAGCAAACACTCTTTATATTATCTGGATAATGTAATGATCTTTCCTTCCCTGTAATCATTTATTGTGTTTTTTATGATTGGTTTATTTGATAATTTAATTACCCCAGATGATCTTAGACAGATATACCAACAAAATCCTGTCCAGAATAAACACCGGAAAAGCAAACAATCACTTGTTTGAGTCAAATATTAATTAACTCTTAAATGCTACAGCGTTAGCGAAGAATTAACACTTCCAGCAAACAATTCCAAACTAACACTTGAACAGGGATCTGGATTGCGTTACATTTAATCAAAAGTTTACATTGACAATTTTCCCATCATGTGATGCATAATATAATGCCACAGTCTTTTCTGTACATTGAGTTTTGGGGAGGTACAAATATTTATTTGGACAGAATGACAATTTAATGCTGCTGCAGTTAGTGTTCCAACAGAAAAAGGAACTGGAGAAAGAAATCAGAAGATTTATTTACATAGTGCTTGCTTAGAGGATTCAGAGTGTCTTATAATTTTTTTATAGAATTCATTAGAAATTCAGCTATGTAATGTAAGGATCTTATGCAATGTACAATAGTTTAAGCATATTAAAAAAGTCATTACCATGCAGCCTGGTAAAATGCATCCCGGTACCCCGTGCAAATGGCATATGTTTCTGCTCGTTTTAATGAAGAAAGGCCTGGGATTTACTATATTCATGAACACATTGTGCACATAGTGTGCATAGGAAATCTGATCACTCACAAAACTGGCCCAGATTACTGCATACCACCACTTCCATGTGAGTTTTCAAATGCCTCTTCCAGTGACTTCCTCACATGTAAAAAAAATATGGTGGCCAGACACATGAATATTACATTTCTAATGTTAAAATAAACAGATGATGAGATCAGTGTTTTTACATAATTTAGCATTCCCAGATCCAATACAAAGAAATCTCTGTATGTGTTTGAGTAGGTATGCAGAGAGGTTGGGTGGAAGCAGCTTGTCGTGCTAAATTATACAGGATGAGTGACAGTAAATTGCAGCTCATTTCATACACCACCACGTTTTCTGTTCTATTGAGTTCAATGTAAAATTATATTAGTGAGGTTCAGCTTAGCTTGTTTTTCACGTGCCGTCAAGGTAAATTTTGCTCTCACTTTTAGTCTGCAGTGGGATGAGTGTGAAGAAAAAGTTGCTGCTTCTTCATATATGGAATAAAAAGCATAAACTGAGGCATTTGTGTTTCCACCATGTGGAATCCATTTACTGTACAGCATTAAGGCGCAACTATACAGAATTTTCAACTGACATTCAATATTCCCAAGGTCAGTGAGAGGAGATGAATTCACTTTTTCTCCATAGGGTAAATAAAATTGAATCCATGTCATATGGCACAGTGCTGACATGTCACTGCTGCAGAAAAACAACAAGAGGCACCATGTCTGCTATGTACATCTCTCACCACAATGGTAATCATGATGATTAAGTTAAAGTCACTACCATCGAAAGGTTTAATTAACACTCAGATCAAGTTTTCCCAGTCTTTACTTTAGGGAAAAGGAAGGAGTTCCTCAAGGAGTTTCTAGTAGGAGGGAGCTGCAGTCTTCGTCATTTTCAGCGCTAATGGATACACCTGCCCAATGTCCAGCTTGGCAGCTCCTCGTAGCTCTCAGAGTGTTGCTATGGCAATGCTGTCGGGAGAGGGAAGGAAAGAAAACAAGGTTAAGGTAGAATGATGCTGTTTCAAAAAACAACACGCACATATAGATTGGTGTCAGCACATCACCAATGCTCCTGGGTCTGAGGGTATGAGTGTAATTCAGCCCTTTACAGCTGTGCTAGAGTTTAAGTGGTCTGCTGCATTGTGCCTGTTGTTTCAGAAAACTCTCCATCATGTTCAGTTGTCCCAATGGCCCGCAGACTAATTACCACACAGCAAAAATTGCACTTGCCTCTACCACAGAGGAAAGATTTGAAGGTCAGAGTTTTCTATTTACTTTGTGGACTATCAGTGTAGTAGCAACACAGTTACAATTATATTTTGTATTAATGTAATGAAAGAAAAAGCTGTCTGACAGCTTGGCATTCAATTCCCCGAAAAGGCTGTAGTACTTGTCTGCCAGTCACCAGAATCAACAGGCCTCAATTTTTCCATCTATTTTTCCACTTCTTTCTGTAGTTTTTTCTCCACAGCGGGCAGCGATTGTCTTATGGATCTTTGTCACTAAAGTATAAACACAACTATTTGCTAATGGAGAGAAGGCAGCAAAACAATTTAATTCCAAAGATTTGTTCATGCATAATTTCCAAGCATCAGTCACTCGACAGTAGTAAAAGATCAAGGATCAACTTTATTGGCCATATACTGTATATTTACATGTATTAGGAATTTGCTGTGATGTGTTGGCATGGCACACACTAAAGACAACAAAATTCTATACTTATAAAGAATAAATAATTATATAAATATAAAGTAGGTAGCACACAGGTGCAATAAGATGTGCATAAATACATAAATACTAGCAAACAACAGGAATTCTGCAGATGCTGGAAATTCAAGCAACACACATAAAAGTTGCTGGTGAACGCAGCAGGCCAGGCAGCATCTCCAGGAAGAGGTGCAGTCAAATCCCTTACTCACTCTTCCTTCAGTTAGTCCTGATTTCAAATCCCTTACTCACTCTTCCTTCAGTTAGTCCTGATGAAGGGTCTCGGCCTGAAACGTCGACTGCACCTCTTCCTATAGATGCTGCTTGGCCTGCTGCGTTCACCAGCAACTTTTATGTGTAAATACTAGCATGTATTTTTCAAGTGGTTTAAAATGTTTACAGTGATTATGCTTTTAAGATGGCATGTTTTTTTTGCGTTTATAGCTCTATTTCACGTTGCAGAAGGGAGTTTTTTGGAAAAGGCAGTTTCCTGCGCTGTATAGTCTGCAATTTTTTTTCATGCCCACTTCTTTGCCCTGGAGGTGTGTGAGTCCTACAGTGATGGTAGACTGTGGCCAATGAACTTTTTTTTGCTGTTCTGAAGTTCACTGTAGTTTTTTGTATATTGTGAGAGGATACTGTACTAAACCAGATAGTAATGGCTGAAGTGGGGATGCTCTCAATGAAGGCAGTGTAGAATAATACCAGTATGTTTTGGGAAAGTTGGAATTTTACCAGCTGCTGAAAGAAGTTCATCCTCTGCCAGGCCTTTGTGTTAACGGAGAAAATAAGGTTTTCCAAATGATATTCTGCAAAATAATCATGCCCAGCAACCTGAATATTGAAACGGTGCTAACTGTAGATTTGTTGATGATGAGTGGGTGGAGAGGAAACACATTTCTCCTGAAGTTGATATATGCATCTCCATGTTTTTGAGGGCAACTCCAAACTCCCAATTGTTGTGATTGTACCAGGACACTAGCTTGTTTATTTCTGGTAGTACTTAGATTTGTCGCCTCTAGAGATTAGTCCTATAACAGTGATGTTGTCTGCAAACTTTATCAATTAATCTGATAGATCGCTGGAGACACAGTCTTTGGTGTGTAGAAAAAATAGGGCAAGGGAAAGAACACACCGCTAAGGTGCAACAGTGCTGACTGAGTGGGATGTGGAGATGGGCTTGCCTAGTCTCACATACTGCCTCCTGTCGGAAAGAAGGTCTATGGTCCACCTGCCGGTGGAACCTGGTACATTAAGTTTGAAGAATTTCTCTTGCAAAAGCTCAGAAATGATGGTATTGAAGACTGAACTGAAATTGAAGGGGTATCCTGACATGCATAATGAAGTTCAGACTGATGTCCACTCCGTCATCCACGGATGTGTTGGCTTTATAGGCAAACTGTAATGGATCTAGAAAATTTTGAGTTATAGATTTGAGAAATGACATGACCAACCTTTCAATAACCAAGAGTGCCAAACATAGCTGCCAGTGCCCTCTGCAGTTATGATTACATGCAGCATCTCTGATGAATTCCTTTTGGTTAATGAATTCTGTGCCAGTATTTTCAAACAGAAATCACTTCTACCTACTTTGAAATGACACCAAATAAAATAGAAATCTTCCCAATTAAACACCACAGGTTGTTTGGAAGTTAAATTTGAGCTAAGCTCAACCTGAAAATAATTATTTGTTTTCAGATATCTTGTTTGGATGATCACCCTTGATTGGTTATATAAAATTATGTGTTCTGATTTTGAAGGTAGAAATAGAAAAAATTTGATGCTTATATTGTTGCTGCTTCCTTCACTTTAGAAATGAAAAGAACACATAAAAATAGGAAAATTATTTTAAACAAAGCCTTCAATCAACTTACTAGAGATTATGAAAAGCCCAGTGGTTTAGATTCAGATTTGGTTGGTGAATTACATCATTGTTTTTGTTTGTAACCAATGCATCAAGGAAACCACAAGAGACAGCAAGGGTAGAAACTTGCATTTTATAACTCCAGTATGAAAATGTACCAGAGTGTTCCACGGATGTGTCCTCAAATGAAATTGGATGTCAATACAAAGCATAGTGATTTAAACATTGATTAAATACTAATCTCAATGATCCAGGAAAGCTTTTTCACCTCTGTCATCAGATTTTGGAACAATCCATGAACCCATGAATGCTGTCTTGTTCCAGTTTCTTGCATTATTTATTTATTTTGTAGTTTATATTAATTTTATATCTATGCACTGTATTACTGCCACAAAACAACAGTTTACATAATATAGATCAATGATAATACAGTCTAATTCCAGATTCTGATCCTAAGGAAGAATACAGAGATGAAGAGATAAAGTGGATGTGTCAGCTAATTTCAGAGTGCAGAATCCTCACAAATAATCATTGACCCTCGGAGTGGGAGAGGAGGCAGGGACACATTGTTTGAGCAAGAGGGTTTTGAGGAAGGAGAGGATGCATGGCTGAGGAAGGTTACAGGGGCTTAATGCCATGAAAAGAATAAACATGAGCAGAAGATTTTGAAACTGAACACACTGGAGGACAAATAGCCAGCACTGGTCAGAAGGAATATAAGTGTACAAGACCCAGTTCAGTACGGGAAAAAGTCAGCAATATTTTTGTCAAGGTGACATTTATGCAGACTATTGGAATAAACTCGCAATGTCATTAAAATGAACACAGTAGCTCAAGATAGAGAAAGATGAGTTCATCTCATGGCTAAACAAGATTCCAATGTTTCAAACTGCCTAATGTGGAATTTGACCAATCTGTTGATGTAGTTAATGACAGTCTGTGAAGTGTTAAGTGGACATTACAGCCTAAGAGCAATCAATAGGGATCTGACAACTCCTGCAATGAATGTCTAAAGGAACTTAAAGGAACTAATATATTGGTCACACCAGGGTAAATAATCATAGTGGAAGAAAGTAGATACTTTGCCAGTTAGCTGAGTTTCAAAGGTGGGTGAAGAAAAAAATACAAGTATTGTTTGATTTCAGCCATAGTATTGTTGCAAGTGATATAAAACAAGTCTGATAGAGTTCTTTGAGGAGGTGACCAGGCATATAGATGACGGTAGTGCAGTAGATGTGACCTACATTGATTTTAGTAAGGCATTTGACAAGGTTCCACATGGTAGGCTTATTCAGAAAGTTAGAAGGCATGAGATCCAGGGAAGTTTGGCCAGGTGGATTCAGAATTGGCTTACCTGCAGAAGGCAGAGGGTTGTGGTGGAGGGAGTACATTTGGATTGGAGGATTGTGACTAGTGGTGTCCCACAAGGATCTGCTCTGGGACCTCTACTTCTCGTGATTTTTATTAACGACCTGGATGTGGGGTTAGAAAGGTGGGTTGGCAAGTTTGCAGACTACATAAAGGTTAGTGGTGTTGTAGATAGTGTAGAGGATTGTCAAAGATTGCAGAAAGACATTGCTAGGATGCAGAAGTGGGCTGAGAAGTGGCAGATAGAGTTCAACCCGGAGAAGTGTGAGGTGGTACACCTTGGAAGAACAAACTCCAAGGCAGAGTACAAAGTAAATGGCAGGATACCTGGTAGTGTAGAGGAGCAGAGGGATCTGGGGGTACATGTCCATAGATCCCCGAAAGTTGCCTCACAGGTAGATAGGGTAGCTAAGTAAGCTTATAGGGTGTTAGCTTTCTTAAGTCAAGGGATAGAGTTTAAGAGTCGCGATGTAATGGTGCAGCTCTGTAAAACTCTGGTTAGGCCACACTTGGAGTACTGTGTCCAGTTCTGGTCGCCTCACTATAGGAAGGATTTGGAAGCATTGGAAAGGGTACAGAGGAGATTTACCAGGATGCTGCCTGGTTTAGAGAGTATGGATTATGATCAGAGATTAAGGGAGCTAGGGCTTTACTCTTTGGAGAGAAGGAGGATGAGAGGAGACATGATAGAGGTGTACAAGATATTAAGAGGAATAGATAGAGTGGATAGCCAGTGCCTCTTCCCCAGGGCACCACTGCTCAGTACAAGAGGACATGGCTTTAAGATAAGGGGTGGGAAGTTCAAGGGAGATATTAGAGGAAGGTTTTTTACTCAGAGAGTGGTTGGTGCGTGGAATGCACTGCCTGAGTCAATGCTGGGGGCAGATACACTAGTGAAGTTTAAGAGACTACTAGACAGGTATATGGAGAAATTTAAGGTGGGAGGTTATATGGGAGGCAGGGTTTGAGGGTCGGCTCAACATTGTGGGCCGAAGGGCCTGTAATGTGCTGTACTATTCTATGTTCTATGTTCTATGTAAAACTGAAGAGGTAATAAAGAGAACACCATGAGTGATCAAGGTAATGAGATCATGTCATTTGTTGTATGGTGGCAAAGGAGTGATGGAGAGATGGGGGTGGTATGGAACGGGTTCAGTAGATCAAGGACAAATTATACAAGGTAGAGGCTCAAGGAGGATGAATGGTCATTAATTGAGAGAGAGGGAAATACTGGATAACTGTTAAGAACTTTGAATGATAGAATTACTCAGAAATTCAAGGAAGAGAAGGTCATTGAGAAAATTCTGTGAAGACCGGGCAGAAGTAGCATAATTAGGCCTGTGGAGTCTTGTCATTCAATACATCCATTCTTGGCCTTCACACATCTAATCAAATCGGGTTATTGATAATCAACCAAAGTAAAGTGGTGGACACAAAGAATTCTTAGACTGCAGTTATACCCCCCCCACCCCCACCCCCAAGTAACAGCAGAATGAGAAAAATGTTTAGTGAGGTTAATGACTAACAAGTATACCAAGCAAAATTAGCACAAAAAAGTATGGGAGGACTGGTTTATCTTATTATTTTGGAAGCACACCAAAAACTCAACAGAAAGCAAAGTGGAGTAATGCAAAAGATTTTAAGCCTGGCTCAAGAGAAGGACAAAAAGAAGAGGGTGAAACAAGCACACAATTATAGGGATATGGGTAAGCAAGGTATTCAAAATAATTTAAAAAATAGAATTAATGAGTGACAGGAAAGGTAGGAATCAGGAGAATAGGGTGTATTGGAGATAAAAATACAGTATAAAGTGAAGGAAACAAGAATAAAGTGCTTGTATGGAGAATGGCAATGCAATGATTGTGTAAATAGAAAAAGAGGGAATTGTATTGCTCGCTGAGACTGGAAGAGATATTTACTTGGCATGCACAAAGGATCTTCCGCTTAGTCCAAGTGGTCTCTATTGAATAGATTAAAATAAATGCAGATCAGCAAAGTACAGAAATGCCAGCAACACTAGGAAAATATTAATGCTTGGTATTGTAAGGCTTGTGTATGCAGGATCCTCCCAGTCTACAGCCAGCGAACAGGAGTCAGCTGCCACTTGTTTCCAGCTCATCACCTGTAGTCTATTTAAACCCAGCTCTCATCCACAATTCTTGTTCATTCATACGGATCAGCCAGCCTGAACCAGATGCTGCAAGCCTTCAGTTATCTTGTTGCTTTCTAGTGTTAAGTACCTGTTTTCTCTTGTTTTGTGTCCCCTCGTGACTTGTTATTTTGCTGTTTATTATCAAAGTTATCACTCACTACTAAATCGTCTCTGCGGCTCTGCGTTTTGATCAAACAACTTCTACATTTCCTGATGGGATTGTTGAACCAGTGATTAACCTAGCAGAGTGCAACTAAAGGAAGTCATCTACTGACACGAGTCCACAGTTCAGAAGCAACAGGAAATTATTGGCATCTGCTCGCTGCTCTCAACCAAGTCTCTGTCTTGTTACAGCAACCCTAGACCAATCAACCTGCTCCCACAGAGCCCCTGATTCTGGTGCCAGAACAATTCAATGGAACTCCAACCTGATGCTGCAACTTCCTGTCCTAGAGTGGCTTGCACTTCAGGCTACAGCCATCTCTGTATTCTACAGACTGAGCCTAGATTGCCTTCATCATCTCTCTCTTGACTGGGTGAGCTCTGACATGGGCTGCCATTAACTGCGACAACGAAAACCACTGTCTGCAATAAATATGCGGATGACACCCCTGAGATCTGCCGAATTTTCAGTCATCTGGGAAGTGGAAGAGAGGCAGTGGATTGGATACTTTGCTTGTGTCAACACTCACGCTCGGTGCTGGATTACACCGTAGAATTCGGGACCCTCACGATGGAATGCAGAAGTAAATGCTGTCCCATTACCATCACAGCCTCTTAGAGCTCTTGAAAGATGTGCTGTCTGCCAAGGAGCTACCCACCGACCTTGAAAATCTCATGAATTTGCCCCTCCGTGTTGATGAGTATCTTATGGAATGACCCTCCAGATCACCAGCCAGAACCGCAATTCCATTCCCAGAACCATTGCAGCCTGCAGAACCGAAATCAGCAATGCATTCAGAATCTATGCAGTTAGGGAGTTCTCCCTTAATTCCTCAAGAGCATGAATGTCAGTGGAGAAACAACTTGTGTGGTTACCGCGGAGCAGCTGATCACCCACACATTAAATGCCCACCATGTTTGGGAAAACAGCATCATCAGGTCAAGAAAGCATACTTACTCATGCTTTCTATTCAGGAATAATCCAGTCTGTTCTCTGTTCTTCCATCACTGTCTGGTTTGGATCAGCTACCAAACAAGACAAGAATAGACTCCAAAGAACCGTCAGGGCTGCGGAAAGGATTATTGGTGTGAAGCTGCCCTCGATCCAGAATACATATGCATCTAGAGTCAGGAAGCGAGCAAGCAGCATCATTGTAGACCCATCACACCCTGGACATCACCCGCTCCAACTCCTTCCTTCTGATAGGTGCTTTAGATCACTGTATGCCAGGACAAATAAGTACAAGAACAGTTTCTTTCCGTATGCCATCAGTCTTATGAACATTTGAATTTTAGTCTATTATAAACCAAGTCCACCTGTACGTACACAGGTATACCTCATTGTATATAGTTCACGATTATTTGCACTATTGTTTTGTTTGCTTTTTGATTCTGTACAACAAGAGCTCAGGGAAACCGGCATCAAATTCCCTGTGTGCATCCACATACTTGGCGATAATAAAGGATTCTGATTACACCAATGCGTTTAGGACAGAATGAAGGTCTTCCATCTCTGGTGGTGTTCAGGGATTCTTTCATCATGTCAGTACCTACCTCTTGGTTTTCACTACTGTTAGTCATGCAAGTCGTGGTGGAGACTCAGGAATACCATTGCACTCAGTGGTAGAAGGAACCTTCATTACTGATTCCATAACAATTTTGTTTTGCTAGTCAGGGTTGTTAGCCCTGAACTGAACCCCTGAACGTAGACAACCAGTGGATCACTCTTCATCTTGCCTCTACCCTTTGACCCGTTGGGCATGGGTGACCCTACCAAGAGCCATAAAGCCCTGACTCCAGCCAACATACTGTAGCTCTTCGGGTCAAGGAGGAAGACAAGCCTCCAAACCATGACAAACATGCAGTCCCCTGGAGGAGGTCAAGCAAAGAAACCTTCCATTTGATAGGCTTCTCCTGGTCCCTCATTCCAGCACCATAGCCTGACTCACCCTGTATCCTCCTCCACAGATTGATATGCTACATACACATTAGACTCTGGTGGATTCTGGTGCAGCAGGCAGCTTTCAGGGCAGAACTGTGTCTTTGTCTGGATAACCTCCAACCTGATGGCATGAAGATCGATTTTTCAAACTTCTGGTAACGCCCCTCCTCACCATTTCCCATTACCCTCTCTATCCTTTTCTCCTTACCTGCCTATCACCTCCCTCTGGTGCTCCTCCCCCTTCCCTTTCTTCCATGGCATTCTGTCCTCTCCTATCAGATTTTCCCTTCTACAGCCCTTTATCTCTTTCACCAGTCAAGTTCCCAGCTCTTCACTTCACCTCTTGCCCTCTCCCAGTTTCACCTATCACCTACTAACTTGTATTTCTTCCTTCCCTTTCCCCACCCCCTTACTCTGACTTCTCATCTTTTGTTTTCTCCAGTTCTGATGAAGGGTCTTGGCCCAAAACGTCAACTGCTTACTCTTTTCCATAGATGCTGCTGGGCCTGCTGAGTTCCTCCAGAATTTTGTGTGTTTTCCTTGGCTTTCCAGCATCTGCAGATTTGCTCTTGTCTCTAATTGGACTCTGTGTATGCAGCTTCAACTCCCCAATGAGCTGATCTCTCACCCTTTCTGCATCACGGCCATTGATGGGCATTCATTGAGGTTTGGGATGGTCAGAACGTGCACAGGGCCTGTGCCCATGAGCATTGGAGAGCACCGTGAGTCCATTCAATTCCACCATATAGCTTCACCCAACCCTCCTCTCGTCTTGGGTTACCTTGAGCTCTCCAATCACAACCCTTACTTCACTTGGTTGTCCAGTGCACTGCTGAGTTGGAACCCTCTTGACTGTCTGCATTCTAAGTTGACTTCACCCAGTAAATACATGGAGACAGAGAAAACTCTCAACGTCACAAACCTCACACGGGAATATCATGACTTAGCCATTGTCTTCAGTAAAAGGAAACCCAGCACTCTGTCACCTCACAGATGCCAGACTGCGTGATCAAGCTCCTCCTGGGCATGACTCCTCCCTGAGGTCATCTATTCTCCCTCTTCCCTCCTGAGACTCAAGCCATGAATGTCTACATCGCTGAAGCACTACAGCTACCATGCTTCATTCAAGCATATGAACCCCCAGCTAGTGTAGGATTCTTCTTTGCCAAAAAGAAAGATGGTCTACCACTATCCTCCCTGCTTGATGGATTGTACATTCAAAACATTCTGTGGGCCCATATCTTCACCAAACAGGCTCTGGAGGCATACAACTTGTGCAGCATCCACCAGAGGGATGAGTGGAAGACACGTCCATGACAACCACCAGCCACTACAATACTTGGTGATCCCTTTCGGACTGCCCCCAGAATCCTGCCAGTTTCAATGCCTACATTCATGAGCTCTTCCAAGACATCCTATATCATTCCATCCACGCAGATCCTCACCGTTAATCATCTGTGACCTTGAGAACCAGATCCTCCAGGCTCTGCAGCACGGCCTGTTCCGGCTGACACACCAGATAACTGCATGTACGTGCTAGTGGCTCTACGCTCTGAAGCACTCCAGTGGGCACACTCCTCACTCCTCTTTGGCCATCTCGGCACACAACGGACCCCGGATTTTCCGTAACACGGGTTCTGGTGGCCCGCCCATGATTGCAGAATGATATCTGTACATTGCTGCCTGACCTCAGTGTGCTCAGTCCAATTCCTCCAAGCAGCGGTTCCATGGGCTCCTGCATCCGCAGCTGGTCTCTCAACACCTGTGTTCCCACACCACCATAAATTTCTTCACAGATTTGCCAACTTCCAATGGGGGCCACAGTGATCACAACAGTGGTGCACCAATTCTCCAAGGCAGTATTCTTCATTGCTCTCCCCAAACTTCTGCCAGCTGCTAAGATGGTGGAGCTGGTTCTGCAACATGTAGTTTAGTTGCACAGCTTCCTCCAGGGCATTGTGTTGGAATCGGCCTCACAATCACCTTCCACTTCTGGCGAGCCTTCTGCTCCCTCCTCTGCACCTCAGTGAGTTTTTTCTCTGGCTATCATCTGCAGACCAGTGGACGGTCGGAAAGAGCCAATCAATAAGTGGGAAAAGTTTCTGTATTGTTCTGCCACCTCTCTCCCTTCCACATGGAAGAAGGATCTGCTCTGGGCCGAGCTGTCCCACAATCTACAAATTCACAGCAGGTCCAGCAGCATCAATGAAAAGAGCTACTTCTTCTGGACAACCAGATCAAGACCCTGCACTGCAGTAATAGGTGTGTAATTGATATGCTGCATTAAAAGAAACTGAACACAAGAAAATCTGCAGATACTGGAAATCCAAGCAACACACACAAAATGCTGGAGGAAATCAGCAGACCAGGCAGCACCTGTGGAAAAAGAGTAAACAGCCAGTGTTTCAGGTCGAGAACCTTCATCAGGACTGGAAAAAGAGACGAGAAGGCAGGGTAAGAAGGTTGGGGGAGGGGAGGAAGTACAAGATGGTAAGTGATAGATCAAACTGGGGAAGGGGGAGGGGTGAAGTAAAGAGCTTGGAAGTTGATTGGTGAAAGAGATAAAGGGCTGGAGAAAGGAGAATCTGTTAGGAGAGGGGAAAAGCACCAGAGGGAGATGCTGGGTAGCTGAGAGAGGGAACTGGAAATGGGAATTGTGAAGGAGCACGGGGAGGGGATCAATTACCTGAAGTCTGAGAAATTGATGTGGCTGAAGAATTGGAGCTGGGGGCAGGGATTCAGGTTTCTGGATAATCGTGACCTCTTCTGGGGCAGTTGGGACTTATACGAAAGAGGGGTTGAATTTGAATTTGAGGTAAACCAATATTCTTGCAGGCAGGTTTACTAGAACTGTTAGGAGTGGTTTAAACTAATATGACAGGGGGATGGGAACCAGTATGACAGAACTGAAGATTAGCTAGCAGGTTTACAAGTAGATGATAGATGTAACATGACTGAAAGGAAAGACAAGCCAATGACTGTGTACAAATGTAGATAGAACAAAGAGTTAAATTGTACCACAGAAGCGAAGTTCAAAAGGGTGAAGAATGCAGGACTGAAGGTGTTGTATTTAAATACACATAGCATTCAGAATAAGATGGATGAACTCATGGTGCAATCAGAGATTGGTGTCTAAGTAGGATGGAGCAAAGTCAAAAAGGCAATAAACGGCGACTCCTCTGCTTGCATCTTTGGAAACAGCTCTATTTCAATCTTTGATATCTCTTTTTTTTCCCTTTTCAAGGTTCTTTTGAAGACCCTGACCTGGAGTTACATTCTGACCTTGGTTCTTTGCAGGAATGGGACCTGCTTACAGGGCCTCACGACCGGCCACTTTTTGATATCCCAAGGACGCGGCCTGGAAGACTAGTGTGCCTTCAGTTTGTTGGATTTTTGTGGCTCTGGAGACTGGCTGATTCAAGTCCGGAGCCCCCGACTAAGATGTTGCGGGAGAACACAGAACATAGTGAGCAGCGGGTTAGCTGACGTGGGCTGTGGGTCCTGAGACATGAGCCTTTCTGGGGCCGATTCACTGGGCACAGAGCTTGGAAAAAGTGACGCAACAGACTTTTAACATCATAAATCAACAAGTTGTTTGTTATCTCTCCCCTCTCACTGTGAAATGGGGACACCTCTTTTTCCCTTATTAGGGAGAGAGAGGGCCTGTGGTATGTTGAATTGCCACATAAATGAGTGGACTTTGGGATACTGCAAATCTGTGTCTTTAGTGATGCTTTGCTGCACGCTTGAGTGCTCAATGGAGGGCGCCAATACTTTCTTGCTGCAAACACGAGGAAATCTGCAGATGCTGGAATTATGGGTGTTACTTTTTTGCTGGTGGGAGAAGGTGGTCATTGCCTTGCTGCTACTTGTGTGTGGGAGGGAGGAGCTGGGGTGGGGTGGTTTGGGGCTCTAACTTTTAACTGTCATTCATTCTTTGGGGTATTCCTGTTTTTGTAGATGTTTGCAAGGAAAAAGAATATCAGGATGTATATTGTATACGTTTCTCTGTCATTGAATGTATCTATTAAACTTATTGGTCAGTATGGCATTGGCATTGTGGGAATCACTGAGTCGTGGCAGAAAGAAGGGTATAGTCAGGAGCTTAACATCAACGGATATACTTTGTATCGAAAGGACAGGCAGGAAGGCATTGGCAGTGGTGAGGTTCTCTTGGTCAGAGGTGGAATTACATCTTTAGAAAAAGGTGACATAGGGTCAGAGAATGTTGAACCTTTGAGGTGAGAGTTAAGAAATTACAAAGGTAAAAAAAAATTATGGGAATCATATATAGGTCACTAAATAGTAGCCAAATGTGGGGTTGAGATTGCGAAGGGACCTGAAAAAGGCATGTAATAAGGGTAATGACACAATTGTAAAAGGAACTTCAATATGAAAGGGGATTGGGAAAATTAGGTTGGTGTCGGATCGTAAGACAAGGAATTAGTTGAACGAGGTGGCTTTTTAGAGCAGCTTGTGATTGAGCCTACTTGGGGAAAGGCTATCTTAGATTGGGCGTTGTGCAATAACCCAGATCTTATAAATAAACTTAACGTAAAGGAACCCTTAGGAGACGGTGATCATAATATAATTGAATTCATGCTGCAGTTTGAGAGGGAGAAGTACAAGCCACGTGCATCAGTATTGGTTATATGTTATATATGTTATATGTTATATGGAATAGAATAAAGGCAATTACAGAGGGACGTGAGAGAAGCTTGCCTGGGTGGATTTCAGGAGGATACTTGTGGGGATGCCAGCAGAGCAGAGGTGGCTGAAGTTTCTGAGAATAGTTCACAATGTGCAGGATAGATATGTCCCACAGAAGAAGTTCTCAAATGGCAAGGGTAGACAACTGTGGCTGACAGAGGAAGTTAAGGATTGTATAAAAGCCAAGGAAAGATCATATAAGGTCGCAAAATTAAGTGAGAATTTGGATGATTGGGAAGCTTTTAAAATCCAACAAAAGACAACTAAAAAAAAAGCTATAAGAATGGAACAGATGAACTATGAAGCAAACTAGCTAATAATATAAAGCAGGATATTAATAGTTTTTTTTCTGTTATATAAAGAGTAAAAGGGAGGTGAGAGCTGATATTGGACCACTGGAAAATGATGCTGGTGAGATAGTAATGGGGGACAAAGGAATGGCAGATGAACTTAATGGACACTTTGTATCTACCTTCATTGTGGATGACATTAGCAGTGCGCCAGAGGTTCATGAGTGTCAGGGAGCAAGAGTGACTGCCATTGCGATTACAAATCAGGCTACCCAGATGGAATATAAGGTGTTGCTCCTCCAGCCTGTGTGTGGCCTCATCGTGGCAGAAGAGGAGGCCATCGGCTCACATGTTGGAAAGGGAATGGGAAGTAAAACTGAAATGGGTGGCTACTGGGTGATTCCGCTTTTTCTGACAGACAGAGCAAGTCTCCCAATCTATGTTGGGACTCATCACTATACAGAAGGTCATACTGGGAGCACTGGATACAATGGATAATCCCCAACAGACCCACAGGTAAATTGTTACCTCACCTGAAAGGACTGTTTGGGGCTATGAATGATGGTGATGGAGGAGGTGTAGGGGCAGGTGTGGCTCTTGTTCTCCTTGCAAGGATAAGTACCAGGGAAGAGATCAGTGGGCAGGGACAAATGGACAAGGGAGTCATGTAGGGAGCAATCTCTGCGGAATGCAAGAAAGTGGAGGAGAGGGAAAGGTATGCTCGGTGGTGGAACCTCATTGGAGATGGCAGAAGTTATGGAGAATTATGTGCTGGAACAGGAGGGGTGGTAGTTGAAGGCAAGAGGATGCCTATTCTTGGTGGGGAGGAGGCCATGAGAGAAATCGATGTGCATGCCATCAGTTTGGAGGTCATAATGCTGCTCAAGTGAAATCCAATGTAAACAGGGGATTTTTTTCAACTATCACTACATGATTCAGAAAATCTCCAGGTACTCTCAGCAGATGTACTATAAATAAATCGTATCCATTAATATGTAATGTAATGGGAGTAATCATTATTTATTACAATGCCTTCATGAATTATGCTTTTCAGATGTTTTGCTTTCAGTTGTGACTTTCAGAAATCCGAGGGATGCTATATGCATGATGTTAAAGATAATTTCTGAAGTGTCATTACAATTGTGTGATTACTGTATGTTACTATGTAGCCCACCTCTACAGAACAGGCTTTAATCAACCCACAAAAGCTAGTGGAGAAGATCAACAACCTGAACCTGACTTCCTGATGCTCTCACGTTATTGCTATTAAGACCGTAAGATATGAGCAAAGTTATGCTATTCGGTTCATTGAGTCTTATCCTCCATTTCAACATAACTGATCCATTTCTCTCTCAACTCCATTCTCCTGCCTTCTCCCCATAACCTTTCACAGCCTGACTAATCCAGAAAGACCTGGCCTTCACAGCCGCCTGTAGCAACAAATTCCACAGATTCACCACCCTCTGGCTAAAGAAATTACTCCTCATCTCTGTTCTAAATGGGCGTCACTGTATTCTGAGGCTGTGCCTTCTGGACCTAGACTACCTCATTTTAGGAAACAGCCTCAACTTTATCTAGAGCTTTCAACATTAGATAGATTTCAATGAGACACGCCCCACACCCTCTAAATTCTTCTAAATTTCAGCAAGAACAGGCCCAGAGCCATCAAATGTTCTTCATATGGTAACCATTTCATTTCCAGAAACATTGAGCCCAGCATTTCCTGTCTCCTGGCTCCTCTCAATGGATCCAAATCCATGTACTACAGGATAAAAGTCCACCAACATTTATATTTTTAGTATCAAACATATTGATGTTTGTAAACTGATTAAAATAAAGACCCATCAGATGCATATTTTGTTTTTGCGTTAGCTTTGTCCTCAAGCCCAGATTCAGTTTTGTTCTGAATTCCCAAAAAGTATTCTTTTCTTTTTATGGAAATAATTGTTTCCTGTCAGAAACATTTATAGAAAATCACGGTATGAATGTCTGGTTACATCATTCTCCGTGGCATGTAGTTTAATTTCTACAGAGGAGTAATTGTACTTCAGGACCACAAAGAAAACCGTATTCAACTAAAAATCTCTTTAAATATAACAACATTACTTACTGGTAACATACCATAGTTACTCAATATTTTTGATTTTGAAAAATAACTGGCAGAAATTAACTATAATCTTTGAAGAATCCTGACAGGTTAACATTAAAATGGGCAGCATAGAAAACAAGAATTAAAAGACCACCAACACTATGAAAGCACACAGCTTTATAGTTGAGTTTCTGCTGATTGCAGTGTTTACTTTTGAATTAAAGCCGTAACTGAATATCCCAGAGCGGTTGGTGTGACAACTCACAATTATGTAGTGTTGTATTTTCGTTTAACAAGGTTTCACAGTAATTCGCAGTAAATTTGATGCTACAGAACAGTCACAATTGTTTGTCCCAGTTCAGTTCCTTATCTGAGCTGAATAAGCTCAACACAATGTTAGCAGCAATTGAGGCAATGAGTCTAGTGAGCAGAAAATGAATTAAATAGGGTTATACTTTCTGTCGCTGTCTAACTGTCTGATGTGCTTGGACTCCAGGCACAGGTATAAAGGTGTTCCATTTGAGTAAGACCTACAGAACCTAGCTTTGTCAGTAGTTATACAGTTTAGATCAGAAAATAAGGTGAAGAGGTAGCTAGTAATTTTGATAAGGGGAGAGGGGTTACTAAGCAGTGTAGAAACAAGAAGTTAAGTTAAGTCAAAAAGCCAAGAGAAATGGCTTAACTCCACAAATGGATTTGGAGAATGGTAGTATTGTTGGCACAGACCTCACACATGGATATTAAAAGTAAGACACTTCAAACAATTTCAATTGGATCATCAGATCTGTAAAAGGACCCCTTTACTACTACTACTACTACGTCGACTCAGGCCTTGGGGGCCAGCGTCGGGCACAATGACAGATTCTCCACTTCTCCCTCTCCCTCACCAGTGTGTTCAGTTCATCTACATTAGCCGCGCCGCTGTCTTCTTGGAGCGTGTTGATCATAGTTTTGGGAGGGCGCCCAGGGTTCATCCTCCCGTGCTTGGGCTCCTATATGATGACTGGGCTGGCAGGTAGCTCGGAGTGGCATAGACAGTGCTCCGCTAGTTGCAGTCTTCTCGCCTCGATTTTAGTGGTGAGCATCGGTAGGTTGTTATAAAGCTCGACGTTCGTCATGTGCTGTTGCCAACTCATGTAAAGAGCCATCCGGAGCATTCGTGTATAGCAACCATCCAGAGACTTTCACATCGTCCTGGTGAGTGTCCACGTCTCGCATTCATACGTGAGAATGGACTCTATGACTGCTATGAAAATCCTCTTTTTAAGCCCTCCAGTCAGGTTCGACATCCAGATTTCCTTCATGTCCTTTAACTATAAATATAAATATACCCCGCAAAGTTGAGAAAATTTTGTAAATATATCAGAGAGGTTTTGGGGAATGTGGGGAGTGGGAAGGACTGCTGAGAATGAAGAATTTAGCTCATCTGTAGATACCAATCTATAAAGTGAGTGGGTGCTGCTGATTGATGCAGCATCTTGTAATAAAATGTGAAACAGTGTGAAAAAAGAAATACTTTGAAGGGCAGAATATGGCTTTATTGTCATGCTGAATAGTTAGTAGAAATAGCTTGTTAGGAATTGTAAGCAACACACACAAAATACTGGAGGAACTCAGCAGGAACTATATCTTTAGAAAGTGATGACATAAGGTCAGAGAATGTTGAATCTTTGTGGATGGAGTTAAAAAATTTCAAGGATAAAAAGAATCATTGTGGAAATTATATGTAGGCCTCCAAATAGTAGCCAAGATGTGAGGTTAAGATTGCAAAAGGAGCTGGAAAAGGCATGTAAAAAGAGTAATGACACAATTTTAATGGAGGGACTTCAATATGCAAGGGGATTGGGAAAACTAGGTTGGTGTCAGATCGCAAGAGAAGGATTTTGATGAATACCTACAAGATGGCTTTTTAGAGCAGCTTGTGATTGAACCTACTTGGGGAAAGGCTATCTTAGGTTGGGTGTTGTGTAATAACCCAGATCTTATAAGGGAGCTTAACATAAAGGAATCCTTAGGAGACAGTGATCATAATATGATTAGATCCATACTGCAATTTGAGAGTGAGAATCATGAGTCAGATGTATCAATATTGCAATGGAATAAAGGTCATTACAGAGGGATGAGAAAGGAGCTTGCTCTGGTGGATTGGAGGAGAATACTGGCGGGGCAACAGCAGAGCAGAGATGGGTGAAGTTTTTGGAAATAGGTCACAGGGCGCAGGATAGATATTTCCCACAGAGGAAAAAGTTCTAAAATTTCAAGGGATAGGCAACCACGGCTGACAAAGTAAGTTAAGGACTGTTTAAAAGCCAAGTAAAGAGCATATAAGGTAGCAAAAGTGAGTGGGAAGTTGGATGATTGGGAAGCTTTAAAAATCCAACAAAAGACAACTAAAAATGTTTTAAGAAGGGAAAAGATGAAATACGAGGGCAGACTAGCCAATTATATAAAGCAGGATACCAAAACTTTTTTCAGTTATATACAGAGACAAAGGGAGGTGAGAGTTGATATTGGACCACTGGACAATGAGGCTGGTGAGATAGAGATGGGGGACAAAGAAATGGCAGATGAACTTAATGGGTACTTTGCATCTGTCTTCACTGTGGAAGATACTAGCATTGTGCCAGAGGTGTGTGAGTGTCAGGAGTAGGAGTGAGTGCCATTGCTGTTACAAAGGAAAAAGTGCTAGGCAAACTTAAAAGTCTTAAGGCGGATAAGTCAACTGGGCCAGATGGACTACATCTCAGAGTCCTGGGAGTGTTGCTGAAGAGTTAACAGATGCATTAGTCATGACCGTTCAAGAATTACTTGATTCTGCCATGGTCCCAGCGGACTGGTAAATTGCAAATGTCACTCCACTATTTAAAAAGGGAGGAAAGCAAAAGAAAGGAATTTATAGACCAGTTAGTCTAACCTCAGTGGTTGGGAAAGTGTTGGAGTATATTATTAAGGATGACGTTTTGACGTACTTGGAGACTAATGATAAAGTAAGTCAAAGTCAGCATAGTTTCTGTAAAGAGAAATCATGCCTAACAAATCTGTTTCTGCCCTTCGAGGAA
This sequence comes from Mobula hypostoma, assembly GCF_963921235.1. Taxonomy (NCBI): domain Eukaryota; kingdom Metazoa; phylum Chordata; class Chondrichthyes; order Myliobatiformes; family Myliobatidae; genus Mobula; species Mobula hypostoma. Next base: position 141,987,309 of record NC_086100.1, read on the forward strand.
GTAACATGCTGGGTGGACAAAGGAGAGGCAATGAATGGCATTTACTTGGATTTTCAGAAGGCGTTTGATAAGGTGCTACACGTGAGGCTGCTTAACTAGGTAAAATCCTATGGTGTTACAGGAAAGATACTGGCATGTTTTGAGGAATGGCTGACAGGCAGGAGGAAGCAAGTGGGAAGAAAAGGGCCTTTTCTGGTTGGCTGCCGATGACTAGCAGTGTTCCTCAGGGGTCAGTATCGGGACCAATACTCTTCATATTGTCTATGATTTAGATAATGGAATTGGTGGCTTTGTGGCAAAGTTTGCGGATGATACGAAGATAGGTGGAGGGGTAGGAAATGCTGAAGAAGCAATGCATTATCTAAATGGGCAGAAAGTTCAAACATCAGAAATGCAGAGGAACTTACAAGTCGTCATGCAAGACTCCCAGAGGGTTTATTTACAGGTTGAGTCTGTGTTAAAGAAGGGAAATGCAATGTTGGCATTTATTTCAAGGGGAATAGAATATAAAAAGAAAGAGATAATAGTAGCCTTTATAAGACACTAGTCAGGCTGCACTTATTGTCAACAGTTTGGGCCCCATATCTCACAGAGGATGTATTGCCATTGGAGAAGGTCCAGAGGAGATCCACGAGGATGATTCTGGGAATGAAGGGATTAACTATGAGGAGTATTTGGTAGCTTTGGGCAGCACTGGAATCTAGAAGAAAGTGTGGGGATCTCAAATCTCTACTAAATTTTGAAAGGACTAGATAGGGTGGATGTGGAGAGAATATTTGCTATGGTGGGGGTGTCCAGAACGAGAGGGCGCATCCTCAAAACTGAAGTGTGTCCCTTTAGAACAGAGGTAAGGAGGAATTTTTTTTTAACCAGTGAGTAGTAAATCTGTAGCATGCTCTGCCACAAAGTGTGGTGGAGGCCAAGTCCTTGCATATATTTAAGGTGGAAGTTTATCAATTCCTGATCGGGCAGGGCATCAAAGGATATGGCGAGAAGGCAGGTGTATGGAGTTGAGTTGGATCCGGGATCAGACATGATGGAATGCTGGAGCAGACGTGATGGGCTGAATGGCCTAATATTGCACCTATGCCTTATATTCTTATGGTCATGTGTTTGTTAGAAATTATTTTTTTTTAGGTAGAATAGAAAAACTATGAGAGCAAGAAAAAACGGCAGGTGAAGTTTTACCATCTTTGCATAGCAAGAATGGAACAATGGAGGGATTAAAATCTGAAAGTACTGTCTTATTGCAAGATCTCGCCGGTGAGCTGTGATTGAAGGGATAGCATAGAGACAGCAGGCAGTGTTGTTGCCCCATAGCTCTAAGTCCAGCAACCAGGGTTGAATCCTGACCACAAGTATTATCTATGGTGCCTATAAAACTTTTTCACCCCCACTTGGAAGCTTTCATGTTTTGTTGTTTTATTGTTCGAAATTGTCTCTTCGACCTCGAAGTACCCCTCTGCATATAGTCATGGTCATAGTCATAGTCATACTTTATTGATTCCGAGGGAAATTGGTTTTCGTTACAATTGCACCATAAATAATTAAATAGTAATATGTAAATTATGCCAGGAAATAAGTCCAGGACCAGCCTATTGGCTCAGGGTGTCTGACCCTCCAAGGTATGAGTTCTAAAGTTTGATGGCCACAGGCAGGAATGACTTCCTATGATGCTCTGTGTTGCATCTCGGTGGAATGAGTCTCTGGCTGAATGTACTCCTGTGCCCAACCGGTCCATTATGTAGTGGATGGGAGACATTGTCCAAGATGGCATGCAACTTGGACAGCATCCTCTTTTCACACACCATACCTGGTTTTCTGGTACAGGCCTGGATCACCAAACTTGAATGCCACAGATCTAGCCTTCAGCAGACAACGTAACTCCTGGATCATCCACAGCCTTTGGTTTAGGAATATGCAGAAAGACTTTGTAGGCACTCACTCATCCACACAGGTTTTAATGAAGTCGGTAACAACTGCAGCATACTCATCCAGGTTCGAAGATGAATCCCTGAATAGAGTCCAGTCCGCCTATTCAAAGCAGTCCTGTAGGCACTCCTGTGCTTCCCTTGTCCACACCTCCTTGGTCCTCACTACTGGTCCTACACTCTTCAGTCTCTGCCTATCATCAGGGAGTGTAAGTGTAGCCAGGTGATCAGACTGCCTGAAGTGAGGGCATGGAATAGCAAGGTAGGCAATCTTGATAGTAGCGTAGCAATGGTCCAGTGTGTTGTTTCCTCTGATATTGCAAGTGATCTGTTATTGGTAATTTCTCAGTGAGTTTTTCAGACTGGCCTGGCTAAAATCTCCCAAAACAATCATGAAGGCGTTAGGATGCGCTGTTCCGTGCATGTTGATCCCATTGCTCAGATCATCTAAAGCCTGATAGATATTGGCCTGAGGTGGAATCTAAACTACTACCAAAATGACCCCAGAGAACTCTAGTAGTGGGTAAAAAGGATGGCTCTTAATTACTAGATACTCCAGGTCTGGTGAGCAGAATTGGGACAGCACGGATATACTTGTGCACCAAGAAGAGTTGAACATGAGGCATACTCCTCCATCTCTGCTTTTGAGAGACTCTATAGATCTATCCTGATGGTGTATAGTAATCCCATCGATCTGAGTCGCTGCATCTGGTACGGAAAAGATTATCCAGGATTGCGTGAAACAAAGGACACACGCAGTCCTAGTGTCCCTTTGATTCAGCACCCTAGCTCTGAGATCATCGATTTTATTCACCAGAGACTACATGTTTGCCAGCAAGATAGTCGGTATTGTGAGTTTAAAACCCCATTTCCTTAAACCCACTTGTAACCCTGATCTACAACCATGCTTCTTCCATGGCTGTAGTTCCTCCTCATCTCGATCGTAAATCTACTCCCCCAAATCTTGAGGCTATGTCCCCTAGTTCTAGTTTCACCTATCAGTGAGAACAACTTGTCTGCCTCTCTCCTATCTATCCCTTCCATAATTTTATATGTTTCTATAAGATCTCCTCTCATTCTTCTGAATTCCAGTGAGTTCAGTCCCAGGCAACTCAATCTTTCCTCATGGTCTAACCCTCTCATCTCTGGAATCAACCTGGTGAACCTCCTCTGCATCGCCTTGAAAGCCAGTATATCTTTCCTCAGGTAAGGAGACCAGAAATGCATGCCGGGCTCCAGGTGTGGCCTCACCAGTGCCCTGTAGGGTTGTAGCATAACCTCCCTGCTCTTAACTTCAATCCCTCTAACAATCTCTGTAGATTCTCCATATCTTATGCACAGAGTCAGTACCCTGGCAAAAACTACACCATGACGACTAAAGAACACTTCAATCAACTCTGTGAAAAGGTTATTAAAAAGCATAAGTCAAGAGGTGGATACAGGAAAATTTCCAATTCACTGAATATCCCTTGTCAATCATCAAGATATGGAAAGAATATGACGCAGCTGTAAATCTGCCTAGAGCAGGCCGCCCTCAAAAACTGAGTGACCATGCAAGAAGGGGACCAGTGAGGGAGGCCACCAAGAGACCTATGACAACTCTGGTGGATTTATCAGTTTCATTGGCTGAGATGGGAGAGACCGAACATGCAACTTTTGCCTGGGCACTTCACCAATCACAGCTTTATGGGAGAAAAAGCCACTGTAGTAAAAAAGCTCACATGAAACCTAGGCTGGAGTTTGCCAGACAGCATGTGGGAGACTCTGAAGTCATCTGGAAAAAGATTCTATGGTCTGATGAAACAAAAAATTGAGCTTTTCAGCCATCAGACTAACCGCTCTGTTTGGCATCATGAGCCAGACACCGCACCTCATCAAAAACACACCATCCCTACCATGAAGCATGGTGGTGGCTGCATCATGCTGTGGGGATGCTTCACTTCACTAGGCTGTAATTGCTGCCAATGGTGCATCTACTAAATACTGACTTGGGGGGTGGGGGGGGGTTGTGAGTAATTATGCAATCAATTATTTTGTGTTTGATAATTGCAATAAATTTAGACCATTTTGTAGAAGCTTGTTTTCACTTTGACACGATAGAGTTTTTTTCTGTTGATCAGTGTCAAACATGCCAAATTAAATCTACTGTGATGCAATGTTAAAACATGAAAACCTCCAAGGGAGGTGTGTGAATACTTTTATAGCCACTGTGTGTCATGCTTGCATATTCTCCCTGCGACAGTTGGGTTTTCCAGTAGCTCTCAATTCCTCACATATCCCATAGGTACGGGTTGTAAGTTTATTTTTCTTCTGTAAGTTGTCCCTGGAGTAATTGAATGTTAGGAGAATCACTGGGGATTTGATGGATACGTGCTCCCCATTCTGGTTTCCCTCTCATCCCTTCTCTTCTCTTCACCTGTCCAATACGTCTTGCTGGTGACTGTCCTTCCCTTTCTGCCATGGTCCACTCTCCTCTCCCATCAGATTCTTTATTCTTCAGTCCTTTACCTCTTCTGCCTATCACCTCTCAGCTTCTTAATTCATTGGCCCTCCCACACCTGCCCATGTTCCTCCTATCTGCGTTCACCTATAACCTAACACCTTGTACTCCTTCCCCTCACCCCACCTTCTTATTCTGGCATGTACTACAGAATAAGATTTTGGGAAATAAGTTGGAAAAGGGTATATAAATTGGTTTGTTTCACTGAATAGTGTCCATGTCAGAAGAGAACATAAGAAATATAAGAAATGTTGTCATCGATGGGGCTTTCATTAAAGTCACACTTATAGTCATTGAGTATTAAGTTATACAGCATTGAAGCAGATCCTTTGGTGCATCTGACCATACCTATCATCAAATACCCAACAAAAGTGGTCCCAGCCTGTTCAAGATTGTCTAAAGCCATTGCCAGTACACGAGGAGAACAAAATAATTGGTACTCTGAAAATGATGCAGCACAAAAACTGTAAAGAACATAATGATTAAAAAAATACAATAAATATAAATACATGAGATAGCCTATATAAATAAATTATTTGTGTGTCCAACACGTCTAGGCACAGGAGTGTCTATACATAAGTTTACACTGACAGGAAATGATGAAGTATTGCTGGTGCAGGGATGTAGAGGGGTGGGTTAGTGGGTGGAAGTGTTGATCAGCCTTACTGCTTGGGGAAAGTAATTGTTCTTGAATCTGGTGGTGCTGGTGTGAATGCTACATAGCCTCCTCCCTGATGGGAGTGGGACAAATAGTCCATGAGCTGGCTGGGTAGGATCCTTCAGGATGTTACTGGCCCTTTTCTGGTATCTTTATATATATATATACCCTTGATGACAGATAGGCTGGTGCTAGTGATGCATTGGGTAGTTTTTACTACCTATTTTAGAGCCTTCCTGTCTACTGCTGTGCAATTTCTGTACCATATGGAGATGCAGCATGTTAGGATGCTCTCATGGTCTGCAGGAATAAGGAACCTTGGTTCTCAAGGGATATTGCAACTCTGATAAAGAAGAAGAGGGAGTTGTATGACATGTATAGGAAACAGGGAGTAAATAAGGTGCTTGAGGAGTATAAGAAGTGCAAGAAAATACTTAAGAAAGAAATCAGGAGGGCTAAAAGAAGACATGAGGTTGCCTTGGCAGTCAAAGTGAAAGATAATTCAAAGAGCTTTTGCAGGTATATTAAGAGCAAAAGGTCCTTCTGCAGTTGTATAGGACCCTGGTGCGACCACACCTGGAGCATTGTGTGCAGTTTTGGTCTCCAAATTTGAGGAAGGACATTCTAGCTATTGAGTGAGTGCAGCGTAGGTTCACGAGGTTAATTCCCGGGATGGCAGGACTGTCATATGTTGAAAGATTGGAGCGACTGGGCTTGTATACACTGGAATTTAGAAGGATGAGAGGGGATCTGATTGAAACATATAAAATTATTAAGGGATTGGACACACTAGAGGCAGGAAACATGTTCCCGATGTTGGGTAGTCCAGAACCAGAGGCCGCAGTTTAAGAATAAGGGGTAGACCATTTAGAACAGAGTTGGGGAAAAACTTTTTCACACAGAAGGTTGTGGTTCTGTGGAATGCTCTGCCTCAGAAGGCAGTGGAGGCCAACTCTCTGGATTCTTTCAAGAAAGAGTTAGATAGAGCTCTTAAAGATAGATGAGTCAAGGGATATGGGGAGAAGGCAGGAAAAGGGTTCTGATTGTGGATGATCAGCCATGATCACAGTGAATGGTGGTGCTGGCTTGAAGGGCTGAATGGCCTACTCCTGCACCTATTGTCTATTGTCTATAACCCACAGAAGTTGTACTTAAATGGAGCTCTGTAGAAGTTTTACATTCCTAAACATTTTCAATGGGTGCTTCACCTATTGTTGGTCTTGTTAATAACATTTCTAACCCCAGTATAAATTGTACACTGTTGTCATTGCCTAAAATAAACAGAATGGGTTAGATACATGGGTTAGGACCAAAAAAACATGGCTGGAGTCACTCAGGAAGTTTATTCACTGTGTCAAAAATCAAACTTGCAAAAAATTAGTGAAAATAGTGAAAAGAAAAATGCCAATATTTACAAAATGATATCTACTAGTTAACACAAGAATACCTTTTACTTCTTCTTGTCTAGTGTGAGCTCCTCCCAGCCCCTATCTCTCTCTCATACTGAGAGCAAAAAGCCCCCCTTGTTTAGGCACTAGGATATACCATTTTTAAGTACTAACAAAATTAACCTAAAACTGCACATGAATTAGAATATGATGCACCCCACGGTGTAATTGCAATCATACCTTAAAAAAAGTATACAAGCAACATACACTATATATATTTACATATCCCCATTACTAAAGATACGGATTATTCTGCCATGTATGGCAAAAAAAGGCACCATAAAGTCACACCAAGCGCATTAATTCAGTTTAGAATTAAACTAAACTTTGGTGTTTGACTCTGAATGTATGTAGCAATGCGGAGGAAAAACAGTGGGTTAATTATAAGACCATACTGGGGAAGACATTGAAGTGTGTACACTCAATACAACAACAGCAGAATGACAAGGCAATATTTGTGTGTGAGTGAATGCACGAGTGTAATGAGTGTGTTTACTGAGTGCTCTTCATCATAGAATGCATAAACTTACAAGTTTCTCTGCCGAGGAAGCAATTATGAGGAAAATGTAGGTAGACTTGATTGAAGAAATGGATATACATTTTAACTGTGCAAAATAAGTTTTTAGTTTTATGGTTGTTTCCACATAATTTGAAAATTTTTCAGTAAAGATTATTTATTAGAGAAGAATAACGTATGTGATACATTGGCAATGAATAGCAGTACATACATAGCAAACGTAGCAAACAGAGGTAATCGAACATAAATCCTTGAAGCAACCATTCCCAAAATAAATTATATGGGCTTGTTGATGTAGGAAATAACAAATAAGCACAGCATCAGAACCAGGTTTATTATCACTGACATATGTTGTGAACTTTGTTGTTTTGTGGTAGCCGTACAGTGCAATGCCATAAAATGACTACAAGAAACAATTAAAAAATAAATAAATAAACAATGTGATAGATAACTAGGTGGAGAAATGGATGGATAAATACATAGTGCAAAAAGAGAGCAAAATGGTGATATTCCGTTCATGGATATTTCAGAAATCTGACGACAGAGAAGAAGAAGCTAAATGTTGAATGTGGGTTTTCAAGCTCCTGTACTTTCTCTTTGATGGTAGTAATGAGAAGACAGTGTGGATGGTGAGGGTTCTTTGTGATAGATGCCATTTTTTTTTAGGAATTGCCTTTTGAAGATATCCTCAATGGTGGGAAGGCTAATGCCCATAATGGAGCTGACTAAGTTTATAACTCTCTACAGCTTTTTCCAATCCTCTGCATTGATGCCTCCATGCCAGATGTTGATGCAACCAGTGAGAATGCTGTATAAATTTGCCAGAATCTTTAGTGACATACCAAACCCCCTCAAACTCCTAATAAAATGTAGCCTTCTTCGTAATTGCATCAATATGTAGGACCCAAGATAGATCTTCAGACATGTTGACACCCAGCATCTTGAAGCTGCTCACCCTCAATATGACTTTGTTAGTGAAATCAGACTAATTGATCGATAACACAAGGGGAGATCTTCATCAAAATTAAAATTATGTTAAATTAGACTCCATCAGTCAGAATTTTACAGGAAGTTCAAGAGTTTATTGAATGGTAGAATGATACTGAGTTTTTATAAAGGACTATTATTTATAACACATGTTGAATCGGCAAATTTCCAAAGGACACGTAACCAATGGCTTCCTGGTGTTGATAAAGGAACTGAAAAGGAGAGAAGAGGAATCCAGAAAAGCAGGAACATTTTCAGTGACAATCTTGGAATTCTATCACTTTGGTGCTGTATGTTCCAATCCAATGAGTAATTTTAACAGCAATCCTCACAAATCTGCTTGCTTTCCTGCTTTAAGACTGAACATATGGCCTCTGGCTGTGGGCAAGCATCCTGGAGTTGGCAGAAATTCAAAACTGGCTCTGCTGCTCCATCTTCCCGTGAGGTTCTGGGATAATGGCCGCACCGTTTGGAGTATTAAAATTTAGATGGACATAGTCTATCTGCAACACTTCAGCTTGTTCACTTATCAGATGAACATAGGGTTGAGAAAATAAGCCATAAACAGGAGCCTAATGCAAACAAATTAGTGAGAATTCATGAATAAACTACAGATGTCAGGCAATGTTCCAGACTTGAGAAGAAAGAGCCAAGTCTCTCATGAACAAAGGGCTAACTTCTGCATTTAAACACATCCTCAGAAATGTGCTTTAAAATAAGATATAGCTTGACAGGAAAAAAAGAAAATGCAGAGACAATGTAGTTAAATTTATTATTTCAGCAAATTATCATTGTTTTGTTTCAATCTGAGGAACATAACCCAACAATGGGATTAAAAATTTATATGGTCTGAACAATACTTGACATAATGTAAATGCATACATAAATTTTAATCAATACTTCCATAAAATATATTGTATATTAGAACAATTTAAGTATTTTAATACTTTTTTCTACATCTCGAATGGGAGCTGATGAGAGTTTATATTAATTTCAGTTGAAAAGAACAGTTGAAATTCTGTTGGAAAGAACAAGTTCAATATCTTAAAGTCTCATCTTTAAGATGCCAAATTCATGCTGGAATGAATCCAGCATGGAGTATACTGAGGAAAGACCAACCAGTGTAGTTCATCCTTGCTCCTATATTGGAAGAAAAATAAATTCTCCATGATATGGTTCATCTGAGCAGTGTGTTATTCCACTGCAAATGTAGAGAGCTACCTTCTAGACATTGACACTAATGCAAGTAGGTGCCAATGGGATCCTGTTATTCAGTAAGCCTCTTTGCATCTGCAATGTTCCCATCACAAACTATCATAGAACTAAATCTCATGAAGTTGACTTCCTCAGTGGCTTCATATCAGACAGAAAGATTAAGTCAAAAGCTTGTTCTGGGCCTCCAACTTCAGATACAATTTCTGGCATCTAATTTTTACATCACTTTAAAAAAAAAGTTGAACATGTTTGTGTATTGTGTGACAAGAATACACGTAGATTAAGATGTAGCTGTCCTGTGCTGGCACCAGTGGGATCAGCAGTTGGTCTGCCACCTGTCTTCAGGAGAGAGAGAGATAAGGAAAACAATGGAGCAGCATTTGGAGATGTTAATGAAGGGGATGGAGAGCTGTCAAGTTCGGCTCCCCCTTTGAACCCTGAACTGTTTGAAGTGATGGACAGGCGATACCCCAGCAGGGGGATAAAAAGGGACAGGTTCGCTAAGGCAGGATGCACACACGACACCCGAAGTAACGAGACCCTGGAAGCGGTGCGTCTCTCACAAGTCGGTGGGAAGTTTTTGGACGGCTGGTCACGGGATCAAGCCATAGACGTTCAGGGTGGAAAGGCACGATCGGCGGGAACCTGGTGTGTGTCCACCCTTGCCTGGGTGCCAGGTTCACCGCAGAGAAACGATCGTATCTGGAAACGGAGGGGGTCACGGTCGGTGACCTCAGATGACATTGCAAAGGACTCGCCCGAAAGCTGACTGCGAAGGTCTGTATGGAAGTCGTTTTGAATATTCATTCATTTTGCTCTCTCTCTCCTTCCCCCCACTGTCCATCGCCACGGCAGCGATTACTGAGAACTGAACTGAACTAAATTGAACTGAACTTTGCGTCACTTTGAAACTGGTCATTTACCCCTAGACAACGATAGAGCTTGACTGATCCTGTTATCTTAATTCTGTGTACGTGTATGATTATCATTGCTGAACTGTTGCATTCATTATCCTTTTGATTAGAGTACTGTGTTGCTTGTTTCTTTAATAAAACTTTCTTAGTTCTAGTAATTCAGACTCCAACTGAGTGATCCATTTCTGCTGATTTGGCAACCCAGTTACGGGGTACGTAACATAAGTGGGGTTCTCGTCCGCGATTTTGAACGCTAAATTTGGGACGGAGTAAATTGATTGGGTCAAAATTCCTGAAAGAAAGAAAAGACAAACAGCAGAAATGGAGGCTGAGGAAATTATAAAGGCGCCAACCTTGGAGGCATTAGAGGATGCCAGGAAATCGGAACTGGTAGCTGTGGCCAAATGGTTGAATCTTGCTAAGGGGAAGTCGACAATGAGGAGAGAGGAGATACACAGAGCTATCGTAGAGCATTATGTATCTAAAGGTGTGTTTCCCCAAGGCGAGCTGGAGGTGGTGTCTATTGAAAAACCTGCCGGAGACGCGGTACAGTTGCAGCTTGAAAAACTGAGACTCAAGCACGAGTTCCGGGTACGGCAATTGGAGCGAGAAGAGAAGGAGAGAGAGTTAGAAAGGCAAGAGAAGGAGAGAGAGTTAAAAAGACAAGAGAGAGAGTTAGAAAGGCAAGAGAGAGAGAGAGAGAGACAGTTGGAGAGAGAAGAGAAAGAGAGGCAATGGGAGCGAGAAGAGAGAGAGAGGCAGAGGGAAAGGGAATTTGAGCTGGAGAAGTTAAAGATAAGGGCCGAGCAGGGGCCCGTGCCGAACCAAGGTGGAGGGTTCCAGGCGACCCAGGAGGTTAGGCTGGTTCCCCCATTTGACGATACCGACGTGGATCGGTACCTTCTCCATTTCGAAAAAGTTGCTACAAGTCAGGACTGGCCGAGGGATAAGTGGGCTGTTTTGCTTCAGAGTGTACTGAAAGGGAAAGCCCAACAAGCTTACTCAGCTTTGTCCGCGGAAGATGCCCAGAGGTATGAGGTGGTGAAAGAGGTCATCCTCAGGATTTATGAGTTGGTCCCGGAAGCATACCGGCAGAGGTTCCGGAATGCGAGGAAGCAGTGGACCGCACATATTTAGAGTTTGCCCGTGAGATGCAGACATATTGTGAGCGTTGGTGCGCCTCGAAGGGGGTAGAGGGGGATTATGACAGACTGCTACAGCTCATCCTGATTGAGCAGTTTAAAGGTTGTGTCCCTGAGGGTATGAGACCCTACCAAGATGAGAAAGAGGCAGCCACGTTAGCTGTAACTGCTAAGTTAGCGGATGAGTATGCGTTGACACATAAAATGAAATTTGCCCCGAGTAAAGGCTACCAGAAGGGTAGTCAGGATGGCGGGGAGAGTCCGCCAGAAAAGTCAGAAAGTAAGCCAGGGACGAGTGAGAAGGATAAGGTAGACCAGGAGCAGTCTGGTAGGAAGTCTCCTGGGGTCATCTGTTATAATTGCGGGAAAGTCGGACACTTTGCGTCCAGGTGCTTTGCTCCAAAGAAGGAGATGGGAAAAGGAAAAACGGCGATTTTGACTGGCTGTATCGAGCTGGTAAACGAACCGCTAGGACAGGAGAGATCTGCCAAAGTTCAGGAAGGGCGCGAGAAGTTTATCTCGGCCGGATTGGTGTCGGTGAAGGAGGGGTTAAAACCAGTTCCAATGCGGATCTGGAGAGACACGGGAGCGTGTCAGTCACTGATACTGAAGAGTGTATTAGAGTTTAGCTCAGAGACCCAGACTGGGAAGGTAAAGGTCAAAGGTGTGGGGGAAGGGACAGAGTCAGTCCCTTTGCACCAGATACACTTACAAAGCAACCTGGTCTCTGGACTAGTCACGATTGGGGTGAGGTCCGAATTACCGATGAAAGGCGTGGAAGTCTTGCTCGGTAATGACCTCGCCGGGGGAATCGTGCTCGAAGCAGTGAGATTGACAGGTCAGCCTGCCAGCATTGAGGCCCCGCCCATGGACGCACAGGTTCATCACGGGACTGCGGTAGTAAATTTAGCTGAGACGTTTCTGCCAACCTTGTACGAGAAGGGGGTAGAAAGTGAAAAGAAGGAGTGTAGTAGACAAGAGGTAGTGAGGGAGCTGAGACCGACTTAGCATTAGCCAGGAAAGAATTTGTGCAGGCGCAGGAGCGAGACGAGGGGCTGATGGTTTTTGCAGAGACAGCTCTCTCTGACACAGACTTAACAAGGGAACTAGTAGGCTATTGTTTGGAGGAGGAAGTGCTAAGGATGAAAGGGAAACCAAGTACCGTACCCGCAGATGAGGAATGGGGGGTGGTGCAAAAGAGTTATGGGGATGAGATTTTTAACCTGGCCCACAAGGTACCCCCCGGTGGACATTTTGCAGTACTGAAGGGAACAGTTGGTGGAATCATGAAAGAGGTTTACCGGCTGCACCGGAGGAAGGATGTTATTGATTATGGCCGACGCGAACTGAGACGGTCACAGGCTTTTGATATGCTAACAAACCTAGTTGGTGTTAGCGCGGAAATCAATGAAGCTTGGGTCCCCCCGATAAGAGAAAAAAACCATTTTGAAAAGATGAGTATGGTATCGACCAGATGGGAGAAGGCTATTGTTTTGGCCAGGTCTGCTGATAAGGTCTCTCCCTTAATCCCTGAACAAAGTGACTCTTTAGGAGAAGTAATTAAACGACTCGCACCCGTGTGTTTGATTGTCCTGAGGCGATGCAAAGAACTGGGACGTTGGGTCGTGTTTGTTACACTAGCTTAGCCTAGCGAGCAACACTCATATAGAATGAGTAATTCAATGACTAAAGGGCTGACGAACACAGAGGTCTGTATTGGCGATGTAATACAGCTGTCTGAAGCCAGCTTGATAGTGAACCTTGAAAAAAATTAGTTCGGCCACATGAAGGTCACTTACCTGGGAATTGTGGTGACACAGGGGCAGCTGGCAGCGATGCAAGCTAAAGTGCGGGCTATCTCTGACAACCCAACCCCGACAGACAAGAGGGCCCTCAGAAGGCTCTTGGAGATGGTGGGGTACTGTAGGAAGTTTTGCAATAACTCTGCGGTTACTACCCCTCCCCCTCCTACTAAGCCCTTGCGAGAGAAAACTAAGTCGGAATGGGACGACCCTTGTTATTGTGGTCCGGGACGAAACCCAATGAGAGGTTACATTGATCGCAATTCATCAGTGTTTTTGGCCACTATGAAGTTTGCTAAGTTGGAGCCTGGTCTAAGGGATTATTAATAACATATAAAAGGAACAGGAAATGTGATGGCTGACTGTCTGCCAGGTGTTGACAACTTCAAATTCGCTGTATTAGCCAAATAGCTGATAAAGATGTGTCTTTGTGTGTATCAAATAATGTATTCATGTTTGTAATTTTTACCCCCGGTAAAAATCCTTAAAACGGGGAAGTGTGACAAGAATACACATAGATTAAGATGTAGCTGTCTTGTGCTGGCACCAGTGGGATCAGCAGTTGGTCTGCCATCAAGCCATAGACGCTCAGGGTGGAAAGGCACGATCGGCGGGAACTTGGTGTGTGTCCACCCTTGCCTGGGTGCCAGGTTCACTGCAGAGAAACGATCGTATCTGGAAACGGAGGGGGTCACGGTCGGTGACCTCAGATGACATCACAAAGGACTCGCCCGAAAGCTGACTGCGAAGGTCTGTGTGGAAGTCGTTTTGAATATTCATTCATTTTGCTCTCTCTCTCCTTCCCCCCACTGTCCATCGCCACGGCAGCGATTACTGCGAACTGAACTGAACTAAATTGAACTGAACTTTGCGTCACTTTGAAACTGGTCATTTACCCCTAGACAACGATAGAGCTTGATTGATCCTGTTATCTTAATTCTGTGTACATGTATGATTATCATTGCTGAACTGTTGCATTCATTATCCTTTTGATTAGAGTACTGTGTTGCTTGTTTCTTTAATAAAGCTTTCTTAGTTCTAGTAATCCAGACTCCAACTGAGTGATCCATTTCTGCTGGTTTGGCAACCCAGTTACGGGGTACGTAACAATTGTTATCGAGGTGATTTGCTCTGAATGGTTTAGACAGTAAAAATCCACTGGAGTGGAAAAGAAGAGATCTAGAATTGTATTATCTGAGTAGACTGCCTTTTGCACAAGGCACCTCTTTGGTAAAGGAGTTAAATTGTGGGTTCTGAACTCTGGGTAGGCAGATGGTTAATGATCTGATGATCAGTTAATGTGGGTCCTAATGTTTATTAAGGTGGCTGCTTGCCAGTTTGCCATCAAGTGTTGCAATTAACAATCTCCTCTAATAGAAAGCAGCTCAATGGAAGTAAAGAAGATGTGAGGATTGTAATCACTAGAGCCACACTCAGCTTCCATTAATCTCTTGAAGCTGAGAACAACTGATTACAATACATCTGAGGAGAACTTTTGATGCATATCGAAAAGCGATATTGAGCACTTTGTCAGGACTTCATCGCTTACTCTGAAAATCTCTGATGGTGTCTATAATCAGATTCAGAATCTGATTTATCATCACTGACATATGACATGAAATGTGTTGTTTTGCTGCAGCAGTATATTGCAAAGACATAAAAATCTATAAATAGCAAAAATAAATAAATAGTGAACAAAGGAATAATGAGATTGTGTCCATGAATTCACGGATCAATCAGAAATTTGGTGGCTGATGGGAAAAAGCTGATTCTGAATTGTTGAGCTTGGGTCTTCAAAATGGGGATGCGTCATAGAGCCTGGCAATAAAATAAGAAATCGTGGTTGTTGTCTCCTGCATTTCAGACAGGAATTTGAGACAAAGAAGGTGGATGAAGTTGAAACAGCTTCCCGAGAAGAAAAGGTGCAGAAGATGATTTTTAAAAATCTGTAGATTCATGCTGGCATGAGAGACCAGCCATTACTATCAGCAATTACAGCCGAGGTCACAAGAGGAATAAAATAAAAAAGGGAAGAAAGGTGCAGACAGTAGAACCAGATGGTTCACTACCTATAAGAAAAAATCCTTCATCACTGTTCAGTGCTTTTGAGGCCCATCTCTGTCCATCAGGCTCTGGTGCTGTGCTGTCACTACTTACTCTTCAATGATTGACGATTCATCAAGAAGTCTACAGTGTACTATATGCTCTCAATCTGTTCCATATTTAAAGATTATCATCTTCTCCCCAACATAATTAATGTCATTAATTTTCACAACAAAAACAAAGGAGAAGCACATGATGGAAACAAGAGTACTTACAAATATTAACAGATCATTCTTTTGCATATAATATATGCTTATGAAGTCTCTTGCCTACACTGTTAATAGTTGCAATGACTCTTGGGGTGGGTTACTGTTTTGAATCACAGTTCATATATATTCTGCAATACCACTGAGGGGTTATTGGCCACAAAAGCTATAGCTCCGAGTCCATCATCCCTGCCTGAGCTTTAGAAGATGTCTGGACAGCTGAAGCACTCTACATTAATTTAACAAAGGAGTCCAAAGCCACTGAGATTCTATTGTATTGTTTTGCTGTTTCATCCAAACTGGGATACTACGGAATTGTTCTGATTGCAATCGTCAATCATCAGACATTACATACAGAGGGACTTCAGTCGTCTCTGGGAAGGTATTAGAAAGAATGGAATCCAGGTCCTATGTTACTCTGGAGGTGGGCACCTCATTGCCATAACAAGTAAGCTATCAGACAGATAGCACAATCACATGCTCAGTCAGACCGATCATAGGTTATATGATTTCTTGCCCCGGAAGTGAGAGAAGTAAATGAAAGATAAAATTAATGTAAACATCACAGAGGGACTCTCTTGAACCACCAATACCTCCTTGATAGCAGAGAAGGCTCGACAGTGCCAAAACTAGCTTAGGAGTTTAAAAGGAGCGAATCTGCTCCAGAAGCTGCCTGGTAAACTGTGCCATTGAGAGCATACTGACCTTCTGCATGATAGTATAGTACACTAGCTGCAACAAAATTGACCACTTCAGTGAGTGATTAGGACTGCACAGGACATCATTGCGACACAACTACCAGATATGGAAAACAATGACAACTCATGCTGTGTATGGTGGGCTTGCAACATTTTAATGGACTCATCGCAGCCTAGTTTTCAACTGTTCAACTTCCTACCATCTGGCAGGAGGTACAGAAACATCTCTGCACAGACATCCAGACTGAAAAAACAGCTTTTATCCCCAGGGCTATCATGTAACTGAACAATGTCTTCCCCGCCCACTCATATCCATGACCACTATGGACAATCTCTGAGTACAATGCATGGGCATGTGCAATGTTTGGATTTAAATGGGGCAGCTCCCTTCTAGTGATTTCAGAGGTCTTTGTTTTTTTTTAAATTTCAGCTTTAATCCTTGATGCTATTTTATATTTAATTATTGTATTTTGTAACATGAGCATGTGCAATATGAATGGAGCAGCAACTATCTCTTTTAATTTTAGAGTTGTTTGTCTCTAATTCAGTTTTAACTTAGATATCATTCTAAACAACTTAGAAGTTATTTTAGATTTAGTCATTGCGTTTTCAATAACTGATTTTCCAGTATGCTGTTGTGCACTGACAGGAGTAGCACTGCAATTTCATTATCCTGAGTATTGACAAAAAAACCTAATAATAATAACAATAATACTATGTACACTTGAATATTCTTAGATTAGCTCTACCTAGGACAGAAGGAGCAAGAAGAACAATGGACATTAAATCTCTACACAACAGTCAGATGAAACTTCTAAGGATATATTTTCATCAACAAAAACAGGATTCAGCACTCCATGCAATTTTGCAATTTATGTGCAAAATAATATGCAATTTTGGTAAGAATTATATTCCACTAAACTTAAAAGAGAGCACAACCCAGAAAAATGAAGAAATTACCATGACTGAAGTAAAGTTAACCACGGAAGAGCATGATCTTCCATGGAAGACATTCCCACTATTTGAGCAGACTAGATGTTGACAAGGAAGCGTTGAACACCTGGCTCAGAGTTGTAGACCTCCTCCCAGAAACAGAAAGGCTCTTTCTGGCAACACAGGACCAGTCAGTTAACACAAAAATTATCAAGAATATATGATAAGGACCAATAAATTCAAGATGATGAATGTGGAAAATGCCAAGAAAATCCATAAGTAATCCCACACATTACAGGGTCCTGCAGCAGTTTAACTTAATCTGATTACGTAAACAGGCACAATCAAGTGGCAAACATTATTTAGTAAAATCTTGCTTTAAAATACAAACACACAAAAGGAGTACCTTACTATGAATACCAGCCTGATCCAGTTTTAGAGTCAGAATCCCACAAATTATATTACGACCAATCAGTTATTATAGATACAACAATCCATAAAAACAGTCTGGATATAATAATACAGGATAAATAGGCAAGAATAGCTTACCTAATAGATATAGCCATTCCAAACACACATGACATGCAGAAATCAGGAAGTGAAAAACACCAGAAATATGCTGAATTAAAAGAGGAAATTGAGAGTCTGTGAAACATGAATAGGGTATACATTGTCCCAAAAGTAATATCTGCAACTGGTGTCATCCCAGAGGCACTAGACAGTAGCATTAAACAATTAGGGCCACACACAACAATATTTATGTAATTCTTCAGAAAGCTACAATACTAAACACTAATAGAATGTTCTGAAAGTTCCATGAAATTGAGAAATGAGTATACCCATACCTCAGGTTTTATCAGCTTGAGCTGAGAAAAAATAAATAATAATAATAATTATAGTAATAATGAAAGCATTGGCAATGATGCACATGTGAGAATGTCTAATGCCTTGCATGATGGAAGAACTGTGAGATGTATCTAGGTGTTAGTACTGCCCGTGAAGAAGCAACATGGTGGAGTACGTAAATGTTAGTACCTATTTACTTGAGATTGCAGTGTGTTTATGTAACAGTACTACTGGTGGTAGAGCAGTTATTGAGCAACTTGTTTGTGAAACAACATTTTACATTTACCAGTTGTGTTTCGCTATGGCTGGATCTTGTAGCTAAGATTCCTAGCCATGATTTCATCAGTTATATCGTTCCATATAGATCATATTAATTCCTTGTGGTCCTTTCAACAGGTCACTTTACCTCATTTTTTTTACTCTATATCAGACCTTGATAACCATGTCTAAGAACTGTTGGATCCAGTGATTTTGATCCAATGGTCATTGGAAGTCAAGAATTAGGTGTAAATCCTGTAATTAAAGCTGTTTTTTAGATGTTCATAACAATAAAATAAGAAAAAGAGAGAAAATGAAGGAGGATAAGGAATAAAGAACCAAAGAACAAATTGGTCATCTTATAGAAAAAAGTACTCCCTGAACAGATAAAACACATTCCAGCAAGAAGAGGTAACTTATAAAATAGTCAGATTCAGTGGTGTGATACTTGCTCAGAAAAACTTCTTGAAAAAAAGCAATTCCTGAAGTTCCTGAAAATTCACAGAATAATTGCACACATCTAGGTGATCATATAAAATTATAAGCAAGCATAGGAAAGTTAAACTACAAGAAAATTAGCAATTTTAATCTCTAATAAAACAGGACCTAAGACTTGCTTTGTCTGTGGGCAGCATAGTAAATGGGGTAGTGTCTCAACCAAATCTCCCCACATCATGTCTAGATATAAAGCTGGAATATACCAAAAGTGTGTTAACGCCCGAACAACAAGGATACATTTTTCTTTTGATTAAACAACTTTACTTCCAACGTCTCCATTCAATACCTGAGGGTCGCCACCTTTAAATCCCACAATTCCACCCTCTCCTCCCACTTGCACGCACATAACAGGGAGAGTGTGCACGTGTACTAAGTACTGACATGGTCCAAATGAACAGAACTAAACCATCTCCTATCCTTATATGTATACATTAAAAAATAAGTTTGAAAGAAATTTGAAGACAATTCAAATGTCCAAACAATTCTAATGCCCATTAAGATACAAGAATTATTTCTAACCCTTGATGTCAATACAGTTCTTAAAGTACCAAATGCCTTCACTAAATGCCTTTAACAGCACAAGAGTTGGAGCTCCTGTCTTTGTGAGATAGGCAGCTAGTTTTCTCTTTGTAATTGACCATAACACGTGATGAATTTTCTATGCTTGGACAAGTTCTTTTATGTTGCTTATCTCTAGACGAAGCCTCTTCTCTGTAACTGACTTGATGGATTTGACGGTATCAACCAAAGAGTAGTCATCTGTAACACAAGTTATTTGTAGACTCTTCTTTAGGTCACCATTGAAAAGCTAAGAATAGAGTGTGGCCAGAAAAACAGCATTGTCAATACCTTCAGACATTGCAAGTGTTTCTCCTGCCCAAGTGCTCAGTACAACTCTTCAGATCCTTTTCGATTGCCAATAGAGAGATGAAAATCTTCCTTCTTCTCTCACCATTGCAATAAAATGCCCCCATTCAGTACCTGCGTCAGGAAGATTTCCAAGTGAGGCATCACTGAAGACGTTGAGCCTCAGTGAGCTATCTTTTCCAAGCTGTTGAAACTTCAAGACAAGTTTTTACAAATTGAATTCTGTGCACTGTCTTGTTTGCCTCATGTAAACTTTGCACTGTGGCATTTTTGTGCTGGATGCCAAGTTGCAGACATCAAACATGATGTTAGGTCTGCTCTGCCTTGCCACCTGTAGAATCTGACCTATCTTTGACCTAAGTTGTTCAGCTTCATCTTCGTTGAGGGATGTATCCCATTGTGAGGCACATGATTTCTTGTAGACATTGTCTTTTGGCTAATGCCTCTCCATTCCTCAAGCACTCCATTATTTCTCCAGCTTCTGATTTCAGATTCAAACAACACTTCTCTAGTTACTAGGACATCTTCATCTTGATATTTCTCAGATAGTCCAGCCTGATCTATACTTGATTCAATATGAAGTCTGTCTACACCTGACATATCGACTGACCCTGCTATGTCAATGACCGTGAATGGTTCTAGGTAATTAAAGCTGTACCAACTTTTGTTTCTGTCAGCTCATCCTGAGACTTTAGCTTTGTAATGAGATACCAGTGTCTTGGTCTACAAGTCTCACAGTTTGTTCTGTTTTAAGACCGAAACTTCCATGTTGTCTTTGCATGTGATAATTTCTGTTCAGGCAAGTCTGTTGAGTTCCCAACTGGACTCTATCCCACAGTTGAGCAACTCTGTGGGGTTCTTAACTGCATTCTCCTCATTCCTGTCTGTGCTATGTGACTGTGTGCCAGATAAGTGCTTTTCACTTGTTGTGTCATTCTCCATGGAGTTCTGATGGTCTTCAGTTTGTGATTTACATAGTCTGGAATGATGCACTCTCATATATGTATCTCACGAATACCACAATTCCATCCTGACCAATGACAACTCCAGGACTTTTCCATTCTGTACAGCATGCTCTTTTGTAATACACGTTGTCCCCTGTGTCATATTTGTCATTTGTAGGAATACCTGTGCCCTCAGTGCTCGTTGACTTCTCTCTGAACACTCTACTACAGTGAAAGCCTTCCTTGATGCATGCAGTGCTGAAATATGTTTCCCAACCCACTCACTCCTTGTAGTGCCCTTTAGAGCAGGTGGTATGTCAACCAGTACTGAGGGAAGATTTGGATTCTGGCCCAACACAAGTTGATACAGGCTATAGCCACATACATTGCGCATGATATTCTTCTCCGTAAGGATCCAGTCCAGGGCTGTGTACCAATCACAGCCATTGCTTTTCTTTACCTTCAGCATTATTTTAATAAGCATTTGATTGTGTCACTCCCGAAGTCCATTACTCCAAAGACTGTATGCCATTGTTTTCTTTGTTTCAATGTTAAAGTTTTCTGATGTATCTCTGAATTCATCATTATTAAATTTACCACCATTATCACTGAATATTTTCTAAGGTGGGCTTTTCACACTTATCCAGGAGGGCATGAAGTTTTTTTTTACTATCTCTGAGGGAATTTTTGTATTTACAATGCTACCAGCACCGAAATGTGTGAACCCATCAATGATGTGAGGATACCACACTCCTTGCTCCAGTTCATTTAGGTCTAAGGCTACTGTTTCATTGTATTGCAATGCAGTGGCAGGCCAACTGTAGGCTTGCACTTGGGCTTTCCAAACTTCTGGCATGTCTCATTGTCAATTATCTGCTTTAGAGTGGAAAAACTAATCTACATCTTTGTTTCCTAAACTCCTGAGCAGTTTCTAAAGTCTATCACTTGAAGCACGTCCAAACTGATTGTGTTCACCAGTTTCTACACTTCATTCTAGTTTAGTTCACTTGCATCACTTTCAAGCCATTTTCCTCCACAAACTGTGAATGTGCATGCTGTATCAATAACCGCAGATCCTAGAGATTCTATCATCAAAATCTCTGTCTCAGATGTCTCTGCATGAGTAAGTGAAACACTGTTTGATTCTATTCCAGCTCGACTGCTGCTGAAATTTTCCTGCAAGCTTTGCTACTTTTGGACTCAACTACTCCAAAGTATTCTTGACTAACCCTCCTTTTTCCAGACTTCGTACATTTATTTAAAACCTTGTCATTCACAGACTCCTACCTTAATTTTAACATTCTCAGCTTTCTTTCCAAATCCCTTCAGTGCCCCATCTCTGTAACCTCAATCAGCTCTGAGAATTGATAACTTTTATGTGCTCTAATAAAATAAATGAAGAAAATTGGGAATTGGTAAGAAAAAGATTAACACAATAAATATCAATAGGCTAAATTTATAGTGGTACCAATCCTGGAGGAAGACTTAGATTATTTCCACCCTTGGTGCAATTTTCCAGTCTGGAGTTTTGAGCATTCTTAATTTTAATTCCCCTGTCGTTGGCCATTTTATCATTCTGCTGATTTTCTTTCTTTGTTTTGACTCATTTTGTATAATGATATCACTTCATGGTGTCAAATCTTATTTCACAGCTTTTTTTAGAATAGGCTCAAAGGCTTTTATTTAGTTAAATGGAGGTTGTTGTTGCCCTTATTCTACCAGACAAGGTTTGTGTTCGAACATGTGGTTGTTCCTTTTTACAGCCTTGTGACGCATGGCTGTTTTTATGAGGCCAAGTTATTAACTCAGTGAACAACCCACCATGGATAGGAAGAGTGCAAGGAGCCGGTCAGATTTGAATTGGGGGCTATTCTCCTCGATGTCCGGTCCTGATGCCACTACATCACCAGCTGGCTAGCCTTGTAACATAGCTCATTTATAATGATGGAATATACAACCACACTGGCCTGTAAATAATTAATTCCTGTAATAATATTGATTTCCTCTAAGGTTTACTCAGCGAATTCTGCTGAACCATCTTGTTAATTTAAATAAAATGGCTGTTAGCAAAACATTATCATATTTCATACTTACATTTATGGATCCCACAACCCGCCCGGGTCGTATGGGTGCCGTATTAATGAGCGCTGCGCCAGTTGCCTCCATCTCTCACAGTTGTGGGCAAGTGCTTGAGTTGCAGCAAAGCTCTCTCCACTCCACTCTGCAATGTTGTTTGCCTATTTTTCTTTTCCCCTGCACTGTTCCCTGAAAAATGGTCTTTGAGAGTCCACTTGATCTTGTTATGTAGCCAGACCATCTCAGTTTCCTCTTCTTTACTGTAGACTGTAGATCTTCATAGCGTCTCATGTGTTGGGTGATGGCTCATTGTACTTCGCCTCTTTAGGAGATGCCAAGGAGTCTTCTGAAACTTCCCATTTCTACTGCCTGGATCTTCTTTTGCAGTTCTGCTGTCAAAGTCTACGATTCGCATGCATACAAGATGGAGGACACAAGTACATGCAGGAGTTTCAACTTGGATCCGAGAGTGATGTTATTGTTTCTCCAGGTTGGTTTTAGTTTAGCCAGTGTTGCTGTTGTTTGGGCTGTCTTTGCAAGGACTTCAGGCTTTGATCTTTCTCAGCTGATGATGGTGCCAAGATACTTGAACTGTTTAACAGTCTCTAGTTCTCGTCTATTGACTGTGATTTTTGTTGTGACTGGCTCCTCACTGTTTCTCATCAGCTTGGTTTTCTCTGCACTGATTTCCATGCCATATCTGCTAGATGTATTATCCAGACGGTCCACAACGCAGGCCAATTCATCCTCACTTCCTGCCAGCCCCTCGATGTCATTGGTGAAGCTGAGGTTGGTTACAATCTGTCCTCTGAGGCTGACTGTGCCAGCATGGTCTTTCAGAGCATCAGTCATTATTTGCTCCAGGAAAATGTTGAACAGCGTGGGTGAAGGGAGGCTGCTTTGTTGGACTCCAACTGATGTGTGGAACCACTCTGCAACTGTGCCTTGAACAAGTAGTGCACTGCTAGCTTTGGTATAGAGTTGCTTGATAGTTTTGATCAGCTTCGGGCCCATGTTGTATCTCTTCATTGTGGCCCAGTGTGCATTATGCCATACCGTATTGAATGCCTTCTTGAAGTCTATGACACGTGGAATATGTCCTGTTGATGTTGGCTGTACTTCCCACACAGCACTCAGATGTTGAATATCTGTTCTGTTGTATTTCCACTTTTGAATCCAGTCTGCTCTTTGGCAATTATTTCTTCTGCCTGTGGTTTCAGTCTGCTTAAGATTATTTTCAACATCACTTTGATTGCATGGCTTAAGGGACTTATAGTTCTATAGTTCTGTCACTACTATAAGTTGCCTTTCCTGGGTGATGGGTGATTTGTCCAGGGTGTTGGCCATTCCTCGGTCTGCCAGATTTTATTGCAGATATTGGTGATGATGTCTATCACTGTCTCTCCTCCATATTTTATCAGCTCAGCCAGGATGTTGTTTATTCCTGCACCTTTCCCATTCTTCCTGCGGAATTGGAAAGTCATTGCTGTTTGACGAGTTCGGGCTTGCGAGTACGCTAGGATCTCCTTGGGTCTGATGGTTGTGATGGTTGTAAAGGTCTGAATAATACTCTGTCCATTTGTTGAGAATGTTTTCATCTTCTGTGAGACAGTTACTTCTTTTGTCTTGGATGGTGCTGACTCATGACTGTCTCTGTTTAGTAAGGTCCTTCTCAATTTGAAATGCTCGCCTGTTGTTGTTCTTGTTCAGGCTATCTTCTATATCTGTACACTGTCTCTCAATCCATTCTTCCTTAGCCTTAATCATGTTTTTCCTGATCTTCTTGCTGATCTATCTGCATGCTACAGCTCCTGTTGTTGTGTTCTTAGTTTTCTTCAGGTCTCTTCTAGTGTCACACATTTCCAGGATCTCCTCTGTTACCCAGGGTTGGGTTTTCCAGTGGTGTTTTCCAGGTATCTCATTGGCTGTTTCTGTGATCACTCATGGAACTTAGCTGCCAATGTTTCAACATCTTCATCAAGCGTCAGCAATGGTGCAAATTTTCCACCAACTCCAGCATGCCAGGTCCATCGTCATGATGCCTCATGCACCCCAAGACTGTCCGCAAGCACCGTTTTGTTATAGCTGGTGAACTCAAGTAGGTGCAATATTTGCTCATTAGTTACAGCATTACAGGAGGGGCCACAGAATTCTTCCCAGCCTTTCAGTGCATCTGCCCCCACCTTAGCATTCTAGTCCCCCTGGGTTACTAGAAGTGTCAATAATGCTCTGGAATCTTGTGTAGAATTCCTCCACTTGGTCATCATCACAGTCAGTTGTTGGTGCTTTGGCCTGTATTAAGGCTGATTTATACTTCTGCGTAGGCTCTACGCCATAGCCTACACAAGTGGCCTACGCCGTTGTGAGCATTTATACTTGTGCGTTGGTCTGCCTGCATCGCTCTGCAATTCCCCACCAAAACGCTAGTTGGTGGTGGGGTTTCAATGCCACTGTGCAGAGTTTCTTTGTGTTGAGTTTCTTTGTGTACTTTAAACAATGGCGACTGAAACTGAGCACATCATGTTGGAGCTGGAGCTAATAAATGTGTTGAACAAGAGTTACTTTTATTGAAATTACTGCAATGCAGAAAAGAGAGAAGATGTTGGAGGAGATGGTGTGTACAACCATTGAACGGATTGAGGCAGAAGGAGGGTGAATTTTTTGTGCTTGTCTGCCGTCTGAGAGACATGGACGAGGAAATGCATTTCAAATATTTTCGGATGTCGGCAGGTAGATTTGACAATTTGGTTCATAGTTCAGAAGCAACCGGAAATGCGTAGGAGGAAATGTGATGCTACCAAGCGGACCAATCACAGCTGTTGCCGTCTGCGTCGCTGCGATGTGTAGTTACATTTTTGGGGAGGTGCGCATCAGGCTACGGCATAGGGTACACGGCTATGCCGTACCTATGGCATAGATTTGATGCAGGAGTATAAATCGGTCTTTACTGTGATGTTGAAAAGTGCTGTTCTCGGATGGATGGAAATAAGCCTGATGGAGACTGGATGGCACCCAAGTACTGAGTTCTTCATTCTCTTGTTGAAAAGAGATCCTACATCATTGGTATGTTTGTCAAAATTCTCCACTGTAGTATAGTAAGTGGTCTTCCTCAGTAGATGTTCATTGAGGTTTTTCCATTTGACTTCACAGAGTCCCACGATGTGTCAAGTATACCTCTCTTGCCGATATGTGAGCTCCAGCAGGGTCCCTGCTGGGACAGGTGTTCTCATGCTCCATGTGGCTAATGCAATGTAATCTTTCCCATGGGTCTTCTGTGGTGAGGTTACACCAGTAACATACGTAACACCTCTGCCCTGGTGTGCAACGGGTAACACAGTCCTTGGGAACCTGGGTGGCAACCGAGTGATGTGGAGTCTGTTGCTGTGTCCATCATGTTGCCTGTCTTGGGCTGGTGACACCTAGTGGTGCCCATCCCTCTCCAGGACAGACCATAGCCGATGTCCTTCAACTCGGTGGCTCACCCTGGTCGTGAACTCGTGGCTGTTGTAGTTCTTTAGGGAACTCAACCATCCTAGTCAGTGACTTCGTCGACGAGGTCCTTCGCCCAGTGCTGCCATGTTAACACCAACCCTTCATGTTGTTTAGCCCGCCTGCTGAAGTGACGTACTGGGGTGTGCCATTTGGAGGTGGCTGCGAAACATTTAGGAGATGGATGATGACCAGTGATGCCCGTCCACCCTACCAGGTAGAGTGCAGCTACCGGACATCAAAGGTACTACCTCTATCCAGAGCTCCCTACACCCCATTCTGCATTCATAAATTTATAATTTTCTATGGTTTAAGTCCAAACTGCATCTAAATCCATAAATAAACACTGCATTATCTAAACTTGATTAGGGACATATTAAACAGTTAAAAAATGCATAGCTTTCCCAAAGACATACCTTCTCAGATCACCTTTGATCTTCATCTGGTTAATCTTTTCAGGCGTCGCTACCATATTCACACTGGCAAATGAGACTGATAGTAGTCATTATATCTCAATTCCTTTCTTTAGAAGGCCAAGATTTTGAAAACAGTACAATCCTTGCTGTTTTGAGTGATTCAAACATCCAAAATGCTTGGAAAAAGGAGAGGAATTGTAAATATAATTGTGATTTTCCTTCCTTCTTTGGAATTGTTTTATTCCTCTTAAATTTTCATATCACCTCTCTTATCTTCAAGGAATGAAAGAACACTTGAGCATGGGTCTATGAAGACTGAATATCTAATAGTCTGCTCTAGGGAGCCAGCTGCCTGTAAACCCACATGCCTAGTGATGTTGATGAAGTATGATTTTCATTATTCCTGTATTTCACTGTATTTGTGCTCATAGCAACAAACTGACAAAAAGTGCTGAAGGAACTCACCAGGTCAGGCAGCATCTATGAAGAGGAATAAGCAGTCGACGTTTCAGGTCAGGCCCTTCAATAGGATTATTGAACCATCAGAAATGGTGGCTATCTTCATGAGTTCAATTCTTATTCTATACCCTTGTGAGGTTTGTAAAAATGTTTTTATCTCACTAAATTAGAAAATTAATTACAAATTGTTATTCTGTCTACTCAGAATAAGTTAAATATTTAACCAGGAAACTTTGTTGTCTGTACAGCTTGGGTTTTGTCAGATACATGTACGAAATTTTAAAGGTAACTCCTTTGAACACATACGAATTAGATCAGGTCATGCTGGACCATCATCTGGGCTCAATAACCCTGCACACCTACACTTATCTCAGCCAGATGAAGAAGGCTAATTTAATTGGTTCCCACTCACCTTTGAGAGAGCAGAAAGGCTGGACTGTGAATAAGTCACAATGCCTAGACCATGCCCCTACAAGTTTCCAGGTACTTTCAAGAGGTGTTTGTGTGTCTGTGTGTGCGCGTGTGTGTGTGTGTGTGTGTGTGTGTGTGTGTGTGTGTGTGTGTGTGTGTGTCTATGTGTGTGCGTGTTTGTGTCTGCAGAACAGAGCTTCAGATCCTCTGACAAAGCTCTCAGGACAATTAATAAATGTTAGAGAAATTAGAATCAACACGTGTCAAGCAGTTGAGATCATGTAGATTGGGAGACTGCTTCACCGAGCACCTATGCTCTGTCCACCAGAAAAAGCGGGATCTCCCAGAGGCCACCTATTTTAATTCCACTTCCCATTCCCATTCTGACATGTCCATTCATGGTCTCCTCTACTGTCGTGAAGAGATCACGCTCAATTTGGAGGAGGAACAATTTGTATTCCAACTGGCAGGTCTCCAACCTGATGGCTTGAACATCGATTTCTCAAACTTCCAGTAATGATACTCCCCACCCCTTCTCTATTCCCCATTCCCTTTTCCCTCTCTTACCTTATCTCCTTGTCTGCCCATTGCCTCCCCCTGGTGCTCTTCCCCCTTTTTCATTCTTCCTTGGGGGAAGAGCACCAGGGGGAGGTGATGGGCAGGCAAGGAGATAAGGTGAGAGAGAGAATAGGGAAGGAGGAATAGAGAAGTGGAGGGGTAATTACTAGAAGTTTGAGAAATCGATGTTCATGCCATCAGGTTGGAGACCAGCCATTAGATTCCCCCTTCTCCAGCCCCGTATTTCTTTCGCCAATCAACTTCCCTGCTCTTTTCTTCACCCTTCCCCTTCCGAGTTTCACCTATCACCCCATGTTTCTTCCTCCCCTCCCCCACTTTCTAAATCCGACTCCTCATCTTTTTTTTTCTCTTCAGTCCTGCGGAAGGATCTCAACCCGAAACATCAACTATACTCTTTTCCATAGATGCTGCCTGGCCTGCTGAGTTCCTCCAGCATTTTGTGTGTGTTACTTGAATTTCCAGCATCTGAAGGTTTTCTCTTGTTTGTGATGGGATCACAACTGATCAGAGTCTCCTTTTGGAGAAAGAAAATATGGCTCACAGCAAGGGCTATATTGGAAAATGAAGGTGACTTACCTGTTTAAAGTTCTGTGTGCAAGAGCCCAGATTTACATTTATTTCAAAAGATTCCAGTTAATTTGGGCTGAAACAAGTTTTACAAGAATTTGCCTGCCCACTTCCAGTTGAATAGCCTGCTCCATTCAGGATCTATGCGAATGCAAATTGATTTGGCAAAAAGACATTGAAATATGCATTTCATGGCATTTAGGTGCCACTATACATGTTCAGCTGCTTCTTTATGTAACACTTCACCTACATGGAAGGCCTAGAACCAGTATCAAATTGCGCCACAAGCACACATTAAGTTTTTATAAAATTGTTCCTTCTAGCTAAATGCAAATAATTCAACTGAGCACGATAATCTGTGGCATCTTTATTTCTGTTATATTTTTAACTGAGTGAGAATATTTGCCCTATCTTTATAAAAGTTATGTTTTTAATTGTCCCAAACTTGACTGATTTCGCCATAGATTAAATACATTTGATAATTTATTCCAGAATTACCCAGATGCCTAATCATTTTGTCCCAGTGGGAGTGCCTATGGTGAACTGAAAGAAACGTGGGAAAGGAAGGAGGAAGTGAAGTAGGAGACTCGGGGGAAATCACTTAAGTGAAACAAGGACTATGAAACTAGGAAGAAGGGCAGGGCAGAGGCATATAGAACCTA
Source organism: Mobula hypostoma (assembly GCF_963921235.1). Classification (NCBI taxonomy): domain Eukaryota; kingdom Metazoa; phylum Chordata; class Chondrichthyes; order Myliobatiformes; family Myliobatidae; genus Mobula; species Mobula hypostoma. The sequence goes on from NC_086100.1 coordinate 142,016,435, forward strand.
TAATATTCACCAATTGATCGGTAAACTAGAAAAAAATTCCATGTATTCTGGCCAGAAGAGAGTAAATGAACAATCTAAAGGGTGGACAAGCCAAAATAAACATGTCACTGCTGGAGTCATCTGAAGGCATTCTTAATTGCAGACAGTATTTATGTTAAATGGAGTCTGTCATTAATGCCATGTGTGATACACTGTGTAAACAATCAGCCTGACCAAAATCTTCCCTGTGCATAGAATGTAATCCTGCTAGTGTAGTCTGGAATGTTTTTTATGTAGGAAAAACTGCTATGCTCTCCTCTCAAAGTATTCCATCTGTTGTTAACATGCTGGAGCCACTGTGGCTACTGCAGCTTGTCACAGGGAAGCAGAAAGCCTAGCGTTACATCAGAATGCTAAAACTCACACAGGCATCTTATTGTAGATCTGAAGATTATGGGAACATTTGAAGTGTATTTCAAATTATCCTGAGACCATTTGGACCTTTGACACATCCAGCCTGTTGGGATTGTTGCTGTCAAGGCTGCTGATTTTTTTCTAGCCCAAATGATTGCCTTATCCCAACGTTCTTGTGAATGAAAATGAGCCGTAAAGTTCATCTTAACACCTGTTTTTGCAGACAGGACTCTTAAATGCAACACATGTCTAGAAGACCTGAGTGAATAATTTTTTACATCAAAAGCCATATTTATTCAACATTTTTCAAAGTCATTGGTTTAGGTTAGTTTCTTTGTGGGAAATTATTCAGATAGCACATGAAGATGGGCCCTTCCATCCATTGAATCTGCACTAACCTTCAACCATCCAGACAGATTAATCTTATATTCATCCCAGTTTTATTTTCCTCATATTCTTGTCAACTCCCTCAGATTATATCACCAAATTACACTTAAGGGACAATCTCCTGTGGCCAATTAACCCAAACAACCCATATGTTTTGGATGGTGAGAGAAAACTGGTGCACCTCAAAGAAATTCATACAGCCACAGGGAGAACATGCAAGTTGAACCCAGACAGTGTTCAGGGTCAGGACTGAACCTGGATCTCAGACACTGTGAGACACCAGCTCTACTAGCTGTGTGACATTGTGTGGTGCTCAGCCTCTTGCCTCAACATTATTTGATCTTTTCCTAACCACAGGACAACCTCAGCCTACCAAGCTCACGTGCTATCGAAGCCTGCTCTCACCGTGATCCTGGACTCATCCTTGCAGCCTCCTGTTGATGAAGCAGAACTAGGCCAACACAGGGTCCTTCCCACTAACACCCTTTTCCCCTTGTCCCCTGAAACACCCTTCAATTTAGCTAAAGTGCAACTGTGCCCACCAGCGATCAAATGTTTTGAATATCTGTGAAACACTAAGTGGCATTTAAAAGCGATAAAAGTTAAAAAATATTCATAGAATCATAGAGTCATGCAACATGGAAAAAGGTCCTTCAGATCAACTGGTCCTCACCGAACAAGATGCCATTTTAAGTTAGTATTATTGCCTGCATATGACCCACGTTCTCCAAACCTTTCCTATCCGCATACCTATCCAAATGTCTTTTAAATGTTGTTAATGGATCTGCCTCAACCACTTCCCCTGGCAGCTCATTCCATATACTAACCACTCGATGGGTAAAATTTTATTTAAGAAATATCTAAAATTGTTAAAATGTGCATAAAAAATTGAAGTACAAAAATCACTGGAACACTATTACAAATATTTGTATCAACCCATATCAAAACAAAAGGTTGTATTTACTTTTTTTCCACACAGCTGCATTTTCCCTGTTAAATGACTGGACGTTTGAACCACTGCCAAGGTAACCTGGCATCCATTCAGCAGGCAGATTTCCCAGTTAAAGCGTGGACATTTACATTCCCCTGCTAGACATCATGAGCAATCCAACAGCAGTGAGGAATTGTCTCAGGAATGGCAATCAGCAAAGCAGAAGCCTGGGACTTCCACCTTGGCTCGGGCATAGTTACGTGTACGAGAGCTGAGAAGCTTGCGCAGAACTGTCTTGCTTGAAACTGCAGTTCAAAAATTCTATTTAATGCAGAAGTTCACAGCAATTTAATTTTACCTCATCAGGTTACCATTCCAAATCATTTTGAAGAATATTGCCTTTTGTGAAACATAAGACATTACATATTCTTTAACTGATAGAATTCAACTTGCCAGTTCACTACACAAGCTACCATTCATTTAGTTTTCTTTGTTTGCTTTGTAAAAAGGGAGGAGCTAGATGGAGATGTAATTTTGAACTGAATTTTGGATGACTTTTAGAATTATTTGAAGTGGAATTCCATGATATGTCCAAATAAAGTCATTTGTTTCCATTGGAATGTCTTTTTGTTTACTGCTGGCTTTCCCCATTACTCTTTGAATAAAGTCAACAGTTAAACTAACATGATTACTCTGTTTTCTTCCACAGCCTCTCTGCCACTGAGGGTGAATATATGCAGTTATGTTTCCATTGATTAGTCACTGACACATTGCATAAGCTGATATTCTTCAAATGTGATCCTGGTTGTTGTTGGGAAATCATTTTTCGCAAATCACTGCTTCACCTAATGCAATCTTTTCTTCAACACAGGTGACTGATTATCAGAAAAATACAGTAATGTTGATCAAAGTTCTCTCCTCTCCAATCTGGAGCAGTCAGACCAGACTCTCTCTGTTCTACAGTTAAATTGCTGGGGGCGACACTGCGGCTCAGCTAACCAAGCTGTTACCTCACACCTCCAGTGATCTGGGTTCAATCTTTGCTCAGGTATCTTAATCTTCTATGAGTTGCTGTCTCTGTGGAGTTTGCTTGTTCTCCCTGGGGCTGCATGGGTTTTCTCCAGATGCTCTGGCTTCCTCCCACATCCAAAGAGATGGTTAATTGGCCATTATAAGCTGCCCCAACTATGCAGGTGAGAAACCTGGGACAGCTGATCAGAATATGAAGTGAATGAAATGGGATCAATGTAGGTACTCAGCTTGGACTGGATAAGCTGAAGGGTCTGTTTCTCTGTTGTATGTCACCATGACAGCACCAATTTGTCATTGAATGGGAATCAATAATGCCAATTTTCTTGTGGAGTACTCAGATGTTACATTTATCAGAAACTACTGTATACCTCACAATATTTATTCTTCTCCTAATGGTCAGTCCATGAGAATCAGCTGCTCACAGTAAATCAGCAAAATTTCGAAGTAATGCCCAGATTCAGAAATAACTAAATCCTTGGGGACAAATATATGTGTAAATGTTTAATTTTTATGTGCATTCAATATGGTGGCTTATGACAGCAGCATAGTTAAGTATGCCACCAGAAGCAGGCAGAGCAATCAGGATGAACTGTAATAAATAATCACGCTACAGATGGGTGCTCATTTTAAAATCCTGCTCACAGGAAGGATACGAATTATTACATTTCTTCATATTCATTATTTCTGATTATATGGTAATATGAAATAAATACCATTACAAGGAAATCAACCTCAAAGAAAGAAAAGTTTAATTGTCTTTGATGTTCAGATATATTCTGTTGCAGACAAGATGCATTATAGTTTCATATTTCTTAGAAATATCAGAAGAAATATGCCTCTAATTTCACAGACTTCATGTAACTTAGTGCATTGAATAGTGTCATTAACTGGTCTGGACAGGCCATTATATAATGCTGTTTATAACAATTCTTTCCCCTCTCCTCATTCAATTAAGCAAGATATAAAATCAATAAGCTAACTGAATTGTTTCTAAAATGTAGAATGACAGATTGGATTTGCATTTTGTTTTACTGTGAACAAGTCAGCACAAACAGTATTGATATCCTGCTAGAACACAGTCTCTATGTTCTGACAGCCAGTATTGCATGCCACTTTTCAAAGCAGTTGGGAACATGGTGAATGAATAATTCATCATTGATTCACTTCTTCCAAAAACTCCTACACAGCTTCAAGGAAGTTTTGTAATATCCAAAGATGACCATCTATCTTGTGTTACTTTTTCCATCACAGTTCATTTACTTTGCTGAGGGCTCTTGTGTGCAATTCCTGCTAAATGGGGCACAAATCTGATTCAGTGCATGTGATTTAAGTTGGCACGAGGTTGTCAATAGTTTAAGGTAGTCTTGAAGTTGAAGGCTAAAAAATCCCATGACATTATCATGAGCATCCCAAGAGAAAATTGTTGGGACAGGTAAAACAATCAATACTGGGGCATTATGGATGTTAGATTTTCTTACTATAGCATGGATGAAGGCAATTTAACTCATCAGATGTATGATGGCCCCCAAGGGAACAAACCCAGCAAGTGGACCTCACTGGCTCTCAAAGCTAATCTTGCCAGTGCAGTTGAACCACTTAAGAGGAGACAGGCTCAGCACAACTCTGCACTTAACTAATGAGCCAGGCTGCACACAAAGTACTCTGTCAGTCCAGGAGACAACACTGTCAATGGATATGGAGGATTTTGTGGAAGCAGCATTGTTGGTACTCTCAAGTGCTTTGAGATGGCAGCTACAGGTATCACTGTTCCTGGAGGATCATGTTGACTTTGAGGTTTTGATTCTTGAACACATTTTTCTCAACTTTGTTGACACATTGAGGGTGGTGTGAGTTTATGATCTACTCTGCCTTCTTTGTGAAGTGGCTGCCAAGATATGAAGCACGATCCATATTTTCCAGGGTTTCTTTGTGAATCCTTATTACGACAACGTAATACAGGGGCTGTTGAGAGAAAAACCTGTTTTCCAGCTATTTATTGAAAAGCCCTTTCTCTTGCACTCTTCAAGGAATAAGTTCACAGTGACTTGGAACTCAGCCTCTTCGTGTGCTGATTTGCAGTTATCTGCCTCTCGTAGCTTCATGGCTGTGGCTGGGGTGACCTCGGTTCTAGATAGGCAGAGATGCAAGTAGAAGAATTTCACATTCATCCTGTAAATTAGCACCACACCAGCAGGAAGCTCGCCACATTCTCCAGAATTGATCATGCATGAGTTCTTTGAACTGTTTGCAGAAATTCATCCAGACATTGTGTCATGCAGGAATCACCTCTTACTACTGTCCCATCTCAGAGCCTTTCTGGAATTTAGCTGAAACCTTGCATTGAGTCATGGTAGACAGGATCATGTCCTCTGGGTTTACTGAGTCTATGCTAACCATCAAAGACTCATCAACATAAAAGATTCAAAGTACATTTATTATCAAAGTTTGATGCAGTATAGAACCGTGAGATTCTTCTTCCCACAGACAGCCACGAAACAGAGAAAGAAAACCATAGAACTTGTTCAAGGAGAAGCATCAAACCCTCAATGTGCAAAAAAAAAGTGCAAACAGCAAAAAAAAGCAAAAAAATACAGTGTATAAAACACCAAACCATAAAACATTAAACCAGTCCAGGCATATTCAGTTCAATTCAATCTACTCCCCAATCAAAATTGTACAAAATAGGAGTGACCAGAAATGAGAAACACATCATAACATGAACTACTGAGTCCAATCCACAAACCGTGTTGATTAAACCTTGCCTGAGGCCTAGGACTCCAGCAGCAGAAAGTGAGAGGGAGAGAGAATGCATTCAAACACAAGGACATTCCTCTGGGAGCAGAGGTCGAGATGTTATATTCACATAAACCTTTCCCAGATTGTAATATTCACTTATACATCAGGGGCAACTTACAGTGACCAATTAACCTACTAGTCTGTTTGTCTTTTCAATGTAGGGGGAAACCAAAGCACCAGCGGAAACCCTCAAACTCCTAAAGAGAATAAGAAAAGTTCACACAGACAGGTGGTCTGTATTGACCACAGGTCACTGGAGCTGTGATGTAGTAGTGTTACCAGCTGCAGCATCATGACACAAGTACATCATGTTTCTTCTCCTCTCCACCTCCAGTACTAATGACAGCAGGAAACTCCCTACCATTCCACAGTTTCCCAGGCCAGACTCTGTAACCTGGTACCTACTGCAACCACAACAATGCAAATTGCTGTAATCAGTATAGCCTAGCTACATATGATGCTGACTATTTATGATGCTGAGGTGAAACAGCATAATTAGTCATGGGTATAGATTTAGCAATCCCACATGGAAGTAAAGAGCATTAAGTTGGCATGTTGCCACACAACAAAAGCTGCATCTTAGTTGTGCATATGTCAACCTGTCCACATGCAAATTTCTCAAATTGGTTTGCAAATTTTTAAATGCTCAGAGACAAGCATCATGCAATTCAAGTAAAAGAGATTCTGTTCATTTTCTGATTGATGGTGAGGCTTTGAAGAGGGTGCATAAGAGGTTTACCAGCTTGTCGCTTGCTTCAGATGGCAGGAGAGGTTGGATAGACTTGGGTTGTTTTCTCTAGAGTGGTGGAGGCCGATGGGAGACCTGATAGAAGTTTATCAAATTTTGAGAAGTATATTACATCGTTTGTAGATTAAACAGCCAATATCTCTTTTCCAGGGTTGAAACATCCAAAACTCTGGGGTAGCATTCAAAATGAGAGTGCGAAAGATTATAGGAGATGTAGAGGACAAGCCTTTTTACACAGAGGGTGGTGGGTGCCCATAATGCACTGCCAGGGATGACGATGGAGGTTGATACAATCGAGGTATTTAAGAGGCTCTTAGATAGGCATATGAATATGCAGAGAATGTAGGGGTATGGACCAAGTCCTGGCTGAAGAAATTAGTGTTGTTAGACATCATGAACTTGATTAGTTTGTTGCAATATCATGGGTTGAAGGGTCTGCTCCTGTAGGACAGGATTACAATGGGAAGGTGAGCATGTTGGATGACCAGTGACGACAGTGTTAGAATGCTTGCGGGCAGGAAACCTTGTGAGAAAACCTCCAGAGTTAGTAACACTAATCTGCTTTTATCCTTCCATTTTCACCTGTCGGAAAATGCTTACAGGCACATATCCAGGTGCAGGAGGCAGCATGATTACAGATACAATCTGAGTAGGTTCCAAAAATCGACAAAAATGAAAGATTATCTTGGGGGAGCCTTGTTACACAATATGGAGATTATTATGGTAAAGGTGCACAAGCATTTGAATCTCCTGAGCACTTTTTATAATTAACATAACTATGTCTAACGTTGTTAGCTATGAAATGAACAAGCAATAAAAAAACGTGTGAGCAGCTGCCTGTCTGCAAAAAAAAACACAGGTCTTATTGTTTCTGCTTTTTACTTTACAATGGCCAGTGTCAGTTCAGTGGACCAATACAACAACAATCTTAATTAGGCCTCTACAAAGAGTGGGAAGTATTAATCCTTGTTAGGCTTGGAGATTACAATATACTCTAAAACCATAATGATTTCTTAAGTATGTCACAAAGTGATTATCAGCTGTTGCAATTACAACAAATTGATTTTATCTTGTGAGAAATCACTTCTCTTTCAAATTGTTTCAACTTGAGCATCAGAGAATGTATAATGGAATTGACACATTTATAGGTGAAGCTATTTCTTATGTGCGAGCTGACGTCACTGTGTTGACTGAAATTAAAACCTGAAATTCTTGGGAGGCTGCATACCCACTTTTTCCAATGTATATATAAGCCCCTAACAAAATACTTTACAAGATATTCTTGATCCAGCTTTATAGAATACCTAGCAACACACACAAAATGCTGGAGGAACTCAGCAGTCCAGGCAGCCTCTATGGAAAAGAGTAAACTGTTGAGATTTTCGGACAAGAGCCTTCATCAGGACTGGAGGAAAAAAGATTGGAAGTCAGAGCAAGAAGGTGGGAGGAGGGGAGGAAGAAATATAAAGTGATAAGTGAAACCGAGAGTGGAGGCAGGATGAAGTAAATGGCAGGGAAGTCGATTGGTGAAAAAGATAAAGGACTGGAGAAGGGGGAATCTGATAGGAGAGGACAGAAGGCCATGGAAGAAAGGGAAGGGCGGGGGGGTGCACCAGAGGGAGAGGATAGGCAGGTAAGGAGATAAGGAGAGAGAGAGAAATAGGAATGAGGAATGGAGGAATGGTGAAGTAGTGTGTGTTGGGGGGGGCATTACTGGAAGTTTGAGAAATCGATGTTTATGCCATCAGGTTGGAAGCTACCTAGACATATTATAAATATGAAGAATTCTGCAGATGCTGGAAATTCAAGCAACACACATCAAAGTTGCTGGTGAACGCAACAGGCCAGGCAGCATCTCTAGGAAGAGGTACAGTCGACGTTTTGGGCCGAGACCTGGCCTGCTGCATTCACCAGCAACTTTGATGTGTGTTGCTAGACATAGTATAATGTGTTGTTCTTCCAATCTGAGTGCAACATCTTCGTGGCAGTAGAGGAGGCCATGGACTGACATGATGGAATGGGAATGGGAAGTGGAATTAAAATGAGTGGCCACTGACAGATTCTGCGTTTTCTGGTAGATGGTGTGTGGGTGCTTGAAGTAGTCTCCCAATCTACGTCAGACCGCACTGCATACAGTAGATGATCCCAACAGACTCATAGATGAAGTTCCAGGTGAGACAACACCCTCCCACCTCCCGGTTTCAGCTGTCACTTTATATTTCTTCCTCCCCTCATCCACCTTCTTATTCTGACTTCCCACCTTTTTTTCTCCAGTCCTGATGAAGGTCTTGTCCTTAAACGTTGACTGTTTACTCTTTCCATAAAGGCTGCCTAGCCTGCTGAGTTCCTCCAGCATTTTCTGTGTGTTGCTTGGATTTTCAGCATCTGCAGGTTTTATCTTGTTTGTTATAGAATTCCTACTGGGTTTTTCATTTAACAAGGAGGGTTCCCACAGAAGAACGGCAAAGTTTCCCTTGTATCCATTAAAACCATGTTCATTCATTTAATAGTACTCTTAAGCACTGGAGTCAAAGGAAGTAAAGTGATTCTATTAGGCTATTCAAAGTACCACATTATTTTCACAAATAAAGGGAAAATTATTCAATTTGCAAATGCTCCCCCATTTTAATAGGTTAAGAATGCAATAAAATGTACAGATATTACTGTAGATCTAATCCCCAGTCTCTGGTGAACAATGTGGATATTAACTGAAAGAGTAACCATTCCAGCCTTCATAGCTTAAAATGGGAAAAATTAGCCAGACTTCCTCCTTTCAGGCAGATAATTAGATCAAGTTGGCTGATAGCTAAATGGTGAGTGAAACTCTGCTTGAGGATCCTTCTTCAAATGTGTTTTTTGTCTGAGGAAGGCAATATCATCAGAAGCTGCTCTCATGGGAGTCAACACCATAAATGAAGAAAGAAAGTCACTAATTTCCTTCAGTCTGCAGAGTTCAATCTTCAAAGTTCAAAAAGTCAAACATAAATTTATTATCTACGTATCTATACTGTATGTCACCATATACCACATTGAGATTAATTTTCTTGCTGGCATTCACAGAAATACAATAAAATACAAAGAAATACAATAAATACAATAAAATTAGGGAAAGACTGCACACAAAGACTAACAAGCTACCAATGTGCCAAAGAAGACAAGCTATGCAAATGTTAAAATAACATAGACAGATAGTTAGAGGGATGGATGAACAAATGGATAAACAAATAAAGAAATAATACTGAGAGCTTGAGAAATTTGCAAGATTAGTACTTGAAAGTGAGTCCACAGGTAATGGAATCATTTCAGAGTTGAGGTAAGCAACATTATCTATGTTGATTCAGGAGTCTGATGATTGAGGGGCAAGAACAGTTCCAGAACCTAATGATGTTGGACCTAAGCTCTGGATGGATGATCAACTGGTGATTTCTTTCTGTGTCTTGTATAAGGTTTCTTATCTGCAGCTGATCCACAGGCTAGAGACCGTCAGTTTCTCCTTCTTCAGTTTAAGGCAAACTTTCTTGGGCCAGGGATTACCAAGAGTGAGCCTAGTGTTTTAACTCAGCGACACACACAAAATGCTGGAGGAACTCAGCAGGCCAGGCAGCATCTATGGAAAAGAGTAAATAGTTGGCGTTTCGGACTGAGACCCTTTATCAGTACTGGGGAAAAAAAGATAAAAAGGTAGACCAAGGAGTTTGGAGAGGGGAGGAAGAAGTGCAAGGTGGTAGATGATAGGTGAAACCAGGAGAGGGGGAGGGGTGAAGTAAAGAGCTGGGGAGTTAATAGGTGAAAGAGATAAAGGACTGCAGAAGGGAGAATCTGAAAGGAGAGGGTAGAAGACCATGGAAAAAAAGGGAATGGGGAAAGAGTACCAAAAGGAGGTGATGGGCAGGTAAGGAGATAAGGTGAGAGAGGGCAATCAGAATAAGCATGGTGAAGGGGGGGAGCAACTGCCAGAAGTTCAAGAAATCGATGTTCATGCCATCAGGTTGGGGGTTACTCAGACAGAATATAAGGTGTTTCTCCTCCAACCTAAGTGTGGCTTCATCGCAGCAGTAGAGGAAGCCATGGACTGACATGTTGGAATGGGAATGGGAAGTAGAATTGCAATAGATGACCACCAGGAGATTCCATATTTTCTGGCGTATGTGCTTGAGGAAACAGTCTCCTTATTTATGTTGGGTCTCACCAATATACAGGAGGCCACCCTGGGAACACCGGATACAGAAGATGACTCCAACAGGCTCACAAGTGAAGTGTTGCCTCACCTAGAAGGACTGTTTGGGGCCCTGAATAGGAGTGAGGGAGGAGGCGTAGGGGCAGGTATGGAACTTGTTCCGCTTGCAAGCATAAGTACCAGGAGGGACATTAGTAGGGAAGGATGAATGGACAAGGAAGTCACATAGGGAGCGATCCATGTGGAAAGTGGGAAGTGGAGGGTAGGGAAAGATGTGCTTGGTGGTGGGATCCGGTCAGAGATGGCGGAGGTTACGGAGAATTATGTGCTGGACGCAGAGGCTACTGGGTTGGTAGGAGAGGACAAGAGGAACCCAGTCCCTGGTGACATGCTAAGAGAATGTTGTGAGGGCAGACCTGTGCGAAACAGAAGAGCTGCGGGTGAGGGCAGCATTGATTCTTTTAATTAATCTCTTTTTCACCTCTACCCCTAGATATGCAACCCCAGCCTTCTTTCCTGGTTGCTGACAGCCGGAGAATGCCAGTTCTGCTGTCTCTGATCTTCTCTGACAATGGCTTAGTCCCTGGTTGCACAGTTCATCCTCTCTCCCCGCTGTCTGTCTGAATGTTGACAGTACTCCCACCTAACTTCACATAAGGTCTGCATTAGCCATCAGTCCAAACAGAACACATCATGTGAATGCTGATGTGCTTTTAAACTGGAAGCCCCAGGGAAAATCAAAGTCTGAAGTGAACCCTGAAATACAACATTGTGTGTGCGTTTTGCTGAAGAATGAGAGGAGACTGGCCAAAGTAAAGTGATGACTCACAAACAGATGGCAACATCAGACTAGTGAGATGGCTGCATAAAGATCTCTTCAAAATGATGAACATGCAGCCACTGGTGCATTTTGTTTGCTTTGACTGTTCCGTATAAAATGAAATCTGATCTTTTTATTGACAGCTATAGAAACATACTGTTTCATGAATCTGGTAAATTACAATCTAGTGGAACCACACGGAATTGCAAATTTGAAAATGCTTAATGTGGCAAAAAAGAATCAAATGCAATTATTACCCACAAATTGCTTAGTTGGTTGCAAATAAATGAAAACATTTTATTATTGAAAAACAATGCAGACAAGATTGACCTGTCTTTTCTTGAAGCAAACGTGGAGTGCCTGCTCTGTGCTCTTTTTTGTTTTATGTTTTCAGCATCACTTTTAAAATTTTTACTTGCTCTTGCTTGAACTCTGACCCACTTTACTATGGCATGTATGATTCTATGACTGCAGCTTAGATGGTTTATTTTTTGTTATTATTCTTCTACACGTTCACAGCTGAACACTAAATTTCAGATGTAACTAGACTTCAATAACCCTCCAGATTTTTTAAAATCTGTAGTCTCCTAATGATCTGCAAATGCAGTATTTAAATCTTCCCTGATTATTGTTCCTAATATGATAGTCACCTTGAATTAATCAAGTTATTGTTCATTCACTGGCATACCTTGTCTGTTTTGTATTATGCTTTCCTGTCAAGGCTGTCATCTAAATTATTTCTACTCCTGTGCAAAGTTTATGACCTTTCTGTTGAACTTGGCTCGACTGGCTGCTATTTACTTCCGCTCTGTCAACCCTTCAGTACCCCTTAGCAAACCACTTTCTGAAGGTAGATAAGTGCTTTTAAAATGAGCTATCTTGGATCTGGTCTTGAGATAAACTGGGGATCAGAAGGGAGTAGAACATAGAATAGTACAGCACATTACAGGCCCTTCGGCCCACAATGTTGTGCCGACCCTCATCCCTGCCTCCCATATAACCCCCCACCTTAAATTCTTCCATATACCTGTCTAGTAGTCTTTTAAACTTCACTAGTGTATCTGCCTCCACCACTGACTCAGGCAGTGCATTCCACACACCAACCACTCTCTGAGTAAAATACCTTCCTCTAATATCCCCCTTGAATTCCCACCCCTTACCTTAAAGCCATATCCTCTTGTATTGAGCAGTGGTGCCCTGGGGAAGAAGCGCTGGCTATCCACTCTATCTATTCCTCTTAATATCTTGTACACCCCTACCATGTCTCCTCTCATCCTCCTTCTCTCCAAAGAGTAAAGCCCTAGCTCCCTTAATCTCTGATCTTAATCCATACTCTCTAAACCAGGTAGCATCCTGGTAAATCTTCCCTGTACCCTTTCCAATGCTTCCACATCCTTCCTATAGTGAGGCGACCAGAAATGGACACAGTACTCCAAGTGTGGCCTAACCAGAGTTTTATCGAGCTGCATCATTACATCGCGACTCTTAAACTCTATCCCTCGACTTATGAAAGCTAACACCCCATAAGCTTTCTTAACTACCCTATCTACCTGTGAGGCAACTTTCAGGGATCTGTGGACATGTACCCCGAGATCCCCCTGCTCCTCCACACTACCAAGTATCCTGCCATTTACTTTGTACTCTGCCTTGGAGTTTGTCCTTCCAAAGTGTACCACCTCACACTTCTCCGGGTTGAACTCCATCTGCCACTTCTCAGCCCATTTCTGCATCCTATCAATGTCTCTCTACAATCTTCGACAGTCCTCTACACTATCTACAACACCACCAACCTTCTTGTCATCTGCAAACTTGCCAACCCACCCTTCTACCCCCACATCCAGGTTGTTAATAAAAATCACGAAGAGTAGAGTTCCCAGAGCAGATCCTTGAGGGACACCACTAGTCACAATCCTCCAATCCGAATGTACTCCCTCCACCACAACCCTCTGCCTTCAGCAGGCAAGCCAATTCTGAATCCACCTCGCCAAACATCCCTGGATCCCATGTCTTCTGACTTTCTGAATAAGTCTACCATGTGGAACCTTGTCAAATGCCTTACTAAAATCCATATAGATCACATCCACTGCACTACCCTCATCTATACGCCTGGTCACCTCCTCAGAGAACTCTATCAGGCTTGTTAGAGACGATCTGCCCTTCACAAAGCCATGCTGACTGTCCCTGATCAGACCATGATTCTCTAAATGCCCAGAGATCCTATCTCTGAGAATCTTTTCCGACAGCTTTCCCACCACAGACGTAAGGCTCACTGGTCTATAATTACCCGGACTATCCCTACTACCTTTTTTGAACAACGGGACAACATTTGCCTCCCTCCAATCCTCCGGTACCATTCCCGTGGACAACGAGGACATAAAGATCCTAGCCAGAGGCTCAGCAATCTTTTCTCTCGCCTAATGGAGAAGCCTGGGGAATATTCCGTCAGGCCCCAGGGACTTATCCGTCCTAATGTATTTTAACAACTCCAACACCTCCTCTCCCTTAATATCAACATACTTCAGAACATCAACTTCACTTATATTGTCCTCACCGTCATCAAGTTCCCTCTCTTTGGTGAATACCGAAGAAAAGTATTCATTGAGGACCTCGCTCACTTCCACAGCCTCCAGGCACATCTTCCCACCTTTATCTCTAATCAGTCCTACCTTCACTCCTGTCATCCTTTTGTTCTTCACATTATTGAAGAATGCCTTGGGGTTTTCCTTTACCCTACTCGCCAAGGCCTTCTCATGCCCCCTTCTTGCTCTTCTCAGTCCCTTCTTAAGCTCCTTTCTTGCTACCCTATATTCCTCAATAGACCCATCTGATCCTTGCTTCCTAAATCTCATGTATGCTGCTTCTTCCACCTGACTAGATTTTCCACCTCACTTGTCACCCATGGTTCCTTCACCCTACCATTCTTTGTCTTCCTTACCGGGATAACTTTATCCCTAACATCGTGCAAGAGATCCCTAAACATCGACCACATGTCCATAGTACATTTTCCTGCAAGAACATCATCCCAATTCACACCCGCAAGTTCTAGCCTTATAGCCTCATAACTTGCCCTTCCCCAATTAAAGATATCCCGTCCTCTCTGACTCTATCCTTTTCCATGATAACACTAAATGCCAGGGAGCAGTGGTCACTGTCCCCAGATGCTCACCCACTGAGAGATCTGTGACCTGACCTGGTTCGTTACCTAATACAAGATCTAGTATGGCATTCCCCCTAGTCGGCCTGCCAACATACTGTGACAGGAATCCGTCCTGGACACACTTAACAAACTCTGCCCCATCTAAACCCTTGGAACTAATCAGGTGCTAATCAATATTAGGGAACTTAAAGTCACCCATGATAACAACCCTGTTATTTTTGCACCTTCCAAAATCTGCCTCCCAATCTGCTCCTCAGTATCTCTGCTGCTACCAGGGGGCCTATAGAATACTCCCAATAGAGTAACTGGTCCCTTCCTGTTCCTGATTTCCACCCATACTGACTCAAAAGAGGATCCTGCCACATTACCCACCCTTTCTGTAGCTGTAATAGTATCCCTGAGCAGTAATGCCACCCCTCCTCCCCATTTTCCCTCCTCTCTATCCCTTTTAAAGCACTGAAATCCAGGAATGTTGAGAATCCATTCCTGATCTGGTGCCAGCCAAGTCTCTGTAATGGTCACTACATCATAATTCCATGTATGTATTCAAGCTCTCAGTTCATCACCTTTGTTTCTGATGCTTTGAAGTACACACACTTTAGCCCTTCTACTTTACTACCTTTACACCCTTTATTCTGCTTCTCTTTGCTCAAAGTCTCTCTATATGTTAGATCTGGCTTTACTCCATGCACTTCTTTCACTGCTCTATTGTTCTGGGTCCCATCCCCCTTGCAAATTAGTTTAAACCCTCCCGAACCACGCCAGCAAACCTAACTGCAAGGATATTGCTCCCCCTCGAGTTCAGGTGCAACCCATCCAATCTGTGCAGGTCCTACCTTCCCTAGAAGAGATCCCAATGATCCAGAAATCTAAAACCCTGCCCCCTGCACCACCAGGTCTTACAGCACCTGAAGAACAGGAATTGCTATTTCTTTTTCAATCTTTTTACTAGTTTCATAAAGGTATAAACACGACATGGTAATAGTACAAAGTTATTGGGAATACATTGTTATAATTAACAAGTGATTATAAAGCCAAATAGTACTTAAATGATAAAATGCCCAATCATATAGGATACCAATGAATAATATAAAACAAAGACAAATATCTAAACAAAAATCATGAAAAACGAAAAAAAATAATAACCCCCCCATAAAAACTAATCTAAACAGAATTAATCAACTAAACTAAAAAAATAGACCTGGGCTGTTTTAACATCGTAAAAAATGGGAGAAAAGAAAACCTTAGTGTCGACGACTCCGTTCATCTAGGGATTGCTATTTCTGCTGTTGATGGTTTATTTGCTGTAATCAAACTATTAGCTTTGATTCCACTGACATAAAGGACTTTTTTCACTTGTGTTTGACCAATGAATTGTTTTGTGCCTGAATGAGTTGAAATATTGACCAGGAAATGCCAACGGAATTTCTAAGCCTTGATTTTATGAACTCAGTTACCTTAAATGTTCACTTAACTATTATCCAACAGAGAAAAATAAACAGATTAATGAGTATACTGTAGCTAAATGTAGCAATCGATCAAATCTTTTAAATGCTTCTGCAACTAAAATTAACTATCCTAGAACCTCAGAAAGAGGATACAAATTTATTTGAATCATTCACAGAATAACAGATACCAATGAGAGGTGGACTGATGACTGCTTAATCTGCCTTGAGGTCGCTAACCACAACCCAAACCCCAAAACAACAGACACAACAGAATCAATGCTGTAAGAAAATCAATGTTTGAAGTTTCAATGAGACCAAAAAGATAGCACTTCGCAGACAGTTATCTTGATGATTCCCATCCAATTGGAATCACATAGTCTCTACAGTATCTGGACTGCCCAGATGTTCACCATAATTAACACCTGTGAAATTACGCTTGGTTTCTCGGCTAGAAAACACAAGGTTGGTTTAATGAGAATGACCAGGTGTTACAAGAGCTAACTAACTACAAAAGTAGAGTATTCTTGAATTAGAAACTCCACCATGACAAGACCTTCCAACTTTAACAGGAGGTCAGAGGAAACAAGTCAAAGATGTTCTCAAAGTCTACTTAAAATAATTTATCATCCACTCTATCACGTGACCGCTAGAGAAGGAATATTTAAAATAGAGCCAAGAATCTCAAGACCCTTTGTAGGGAGCACATAGGAGCATAGAGTCATAGAGCCCTACGGCACAGAAACAGAGTCTTTGCCACATCTAGCCAATGTTGAATTGTTATGTTGCCCAGTCCTGGGGGGATCATGTGAGGCAGCAACGAGGTAAGACATGCTGGCGTGAGCTCCCCTATTGTGTCTCAATAGCTATTTTTATTTTGCTATGTTATTGTTAAAACTGCATTCCTAAAATTTCTAAAACAAATCTCACTTGCTGGTGGTGCATGGCAAGGTATAGTCTTAGAAGTAAGAAGGATATTTTATTGTCAACTGAAGGAACAACCAGACCCTCATATTTTATGAAGAAGGCAGCCGACTCTGGAAAAGAGGGGAAGTTTTCCCTCTAGACAGTCATGACGGCCATTCAGGAAAGCAAGGAAGAACTATCAACATAAATCGACACTAAAATGATTAACATCCAATCCTCACTAATTAAAATAGAATCTGCGTTATCAACACTCGCTGACCAAGTTAAGGAAATGGAGGGGCGTGTATCTGCCAATGAAGATAACATAATAGAAGTCACCATGTACGTCGAGAAATTGGAGAAAGAGGTGCAATTGTTGAAAGACAAGGTGGATGACCTGGAAACAGGAGTAGGCGGAACAATATTCAGATTCTGAATCTCCCTCAGAAAGCTGAAGGTCACGACGCAGCTGGATTTTTGGAACGAATCCTATCAGAAATTTTTGGCGTTGAAAACTTTCCTACCTCCATCACCTGCGAGAGAGCCCACCGCCTGGGAAAATTCCCCAGCGGTGGTGACGACTCACGGAAACCGAGACCAGAAATTGCAAAGCTCCCCAATTTTAAGAACAAGGAGACGATTATGCGCCTGACCAGGCAAAAAGGAGTGATTCATTATGAAAATAATAGGATTTACATATTTCCCGACTGTAGTCCAAGATTGAAACACCTTAAGGACACCTTCAAAGAGGTCAAGAAGACCCTACGGGAAAGGGGCATTGATTATTCCCTGCACTATCCAGTTAAACTTCGGACTATGCATAAGGGAGTCACCACGTGATTTGTTACTCCTGATGCAGTAATGGAGTTTTTGAAAGTTATCGACAAGAATGACTGATGGCCCTCTCGCTCCGTGCACAATGGATTGGTTACTGTGATGGTTAAGCACTCTATACATTGAGTGACTCTTACTTAAGTGATTATTGGATGTATTGCTGTGACTGATATGAGGTCACGAGTAAGTTTTGCAATATGGCCACCTGGCTATTGTGGAAAGTGCATCTCCTTAATTTTTGTTGACATTTTGTCTCACACTTGTGCTTTGAGATGTTTTTGATTCGTGGTGATCCTTTTACTAAATATTTTTATATGTTGTAGTCTGAGTTCTGTTCAAGT
The DNA here is from genome assembly GCF_963921235.1 of Mobula hypostoma. Lineage (NCBI taxonomy): Eukaryota > Metazoa > Chordata > Chondrichthyes > Myliobatiformes > Myliobatidae > Mobula > Mobula hypostoma. The sequence goes on from NC_086100.1 coordinate 142,034,402, forward strand.
CGCTTTGTCAGATATTATGTGCGTTTTGCCCAGTCCTATTGACCCACCCCTAGATTATAATCCCTGCATACCTCTCCCATCCATGTACTTATCCAAACTTATTTTATATGTTGAAATTGAACCTGCAGCCACCACGTCCTCCAGCAGGTTTTTCCACACACGCACCATCCTCTGAGTGAAGAAGTTCTCCCTCAGGTTTCCCTAAAATATTTCACCTTTCACTGTTTACTTATGACCTCTAATCTAGTTACATAGACACACAATGAAAACACTGGAAGAAGTACAGTACCAGCACTGCTCAAGCGATCCACTCCATCAGCACCATTTGCTCTACATGTAGCAGTGTCTGCTGGTCCCATATTGATTTTTTGAGCCACCCAAGGATGCTTGGGACTTGAACAGAAGCAAGTCATCATCAAACCCAAGGACAACAAAAAGACTAAAACCATTTTATATGTTTTACTCAAGATTTTCAGCATTTGCAGAATCTCTTGTGTTTATGATTATTTTAATTATTTTTCTCTGCACAGGAGTATACTCACAAACTAAAAAATCTATAGAACCTTGCCCCCAAACTCACTGGTCCATTTCCACAACTTCCCTTCCCTAATCTCACTGCCTCTATCTCTGGAGACAGCTTATCCACCTACGTCTGTTATAAAACAATGGACTCTCACAACTACCTGGACTATACCTCGTCCCACCCTGCTACTTGTAAAAACACCATCCCCTTCTCTTACTTCCTCCATCTCCACTGAATGTGCTCTCAGGATGAGGCTTTTCATTCTAGAACAAAGGAGATGTCCTGCTTTTTCAAAGAAAGGGGCTTCCCTTCCTCCACCATCAACGCTGCCCTTACCAGCATCTCTTCCATTCCATGCGCATCTGCTCTTACCTCATCCTCCTGCCACACTACCCCCTTGTCCTCACCTACCACCCCACCAGCTTTTGTATCCAGCACATAATTCTCCGAACCCTCCGCCACCCCCAACTGGATCCCACCAGCAAACACATCTTTCCCTCCCCACTTTCTGCTGTCGGGATATGGCCACACTTAGGTTGGGGGAACAACACTTTATATTCCATTTGGGTAGCCTCCAACCTGATGGCATGAACATCACTTTCTTAAACTTCCTGTAATGCCTCCATCCCATGCCCCATTTCACCATTTCCATCCCTTCGTCCCTCTTTCATTTTATCTCCTTGCCTGCCCATCACCTCCCTCTGGTGCTCCAACCCCCCCTTCTTCTTTCTTTCATGGTCTTCTGTCTTTTTCACCAATTTCCTAGTTCTTTACTTCAAAGTTTTCAAAGGTACATTTAATGTCAGAGAAATGTGTACAATATACATCCTGAAATTCTTTTTCTTCACAAACATCCACGCAAACAGAGGAGTGCTCCAAAGAACAAATGACAGTTAAATGTTAGAACCCCAAAGCCCTCCACAGCTCCCCTCCCTCCCACATGGAAGCATCAGCAAAGCAACGATCTGCTCTCCTCCACCAGCAAAAAAAGCATCGGTGCCCAGCAGTACCCCAAAGACTACTCGTTCACCCGGTACTTCAACATACCACAGGCTTTCTCTCTCCCTAATAAGGGAAAAAGAGGTGTCCCCGTTTTACAGTGAGAGGGGAGACATAACAAACAACTTGCTGATTTACGATGTTAAAAGTCTGTTGCGTCGCTTCTTCAAAGCTCTGAGCCCAAAGATCTCGGTTGGGTCTCTGGGCACATAGCCAGCTGTCAGCTTGCTGCTTTTGATCTTCCGTGTACTCCCAAGACACGCCAGATTCCTGCAGAGGCACCGACCTCGAGTCCGCCCGCCTCCAGAACCACAAAATCCCGGAAACCTGAAGGCGCGCGGCTTCTAGGCCTCGTCTTTGGTATATCGAATAGTGGCCAGTCGTGAGACCCCGAGAATGGGTCCTATTCCTGCAAAGAACCAAAGTCAGCATGTAACTCCAGGTCAGTGTCTTCAAAAGTATCCAGAGAGGGAAAAATGGATATATTAAAGATAGAGCTTTAATATAGAGCTTTTAATATAGAGCTTTAAAGATAGAGCTGTTTCTGAAGATGCTAGCAAAGGAGTCGCCATTAGGCGCCATCGTCTCCTAAGCTCCACCCCCTCCCTGTCCAGGCATTTCTCTCTCCCCTCCCCCCACTTCTCAAATCTACTCCTCAGCATTTTTTTCTCCAGTCCTGCCAAAGGGTTTCGGCCCAAAACTTTGACTGTACTTTTTTCCATAGATGCTCTCTGCTCTGCTGAGTTCCTCCAGCATTTTGTGTGTGTTGGCTCTGATTTCCAGCATCTGCAGATTTTCTCTTGTTTGTGAATCTCTAGAACATAGTGGACAGTGCAATATAGAAATTAGCATGCTGTGGTCATGTCAGACACAAAGTAGGAAAAAAGAACAACCAATTTAGCTCTGGATCTGCACCCAATATGCACAGACACAACTCAGTGCTAATTTTATATAGTCTTTTATTTCAGCACCTCAAATATAATGGCCATCAGTTAGTTCAGACATATGGCAGTTACATCACGTCATGTTTAGGTTCAAAAATGGACTCAAATAAACATTGTCTCCTTGTTCACCTACTCTAGCATTTCAATTTTTAATATGAAATCAGATAATACTAGAAGAATACTACCAAGTCTGAAGATTAAGCAATACTAATACCTGAAACTTTGCAGCACCCTGAACTATACTGTCAAGTGTGAATTTAGCCTTACAAATTCTGTTGCTTAGCACAGCACTTTAAGTGGCTAGAAATAGAAGTTTGGGGAAAAAAATCTCATTCTCTAATTCTCTTGCACATACTGATTTCACAGTTCCAACCAAAGATGGTTATGCTATCACTTACTTCGGCTCCATATCCTGGAATTCCACTGCTAAACATTGCTGCCTCTATCTATCCTCCAAAATATTTGTTAAACTCCTCTAGTGCTTCTTTCTCTGCTTTGGCATACATATCTTTCTGAACCATTTTAGAATATTTCCCTTCTGCCAAGAATGTTACATACGTCAGTTTGTCTTTTGTCCATATGGGAGTATGGCAATCCTCCATAAATAAGATGATAGTTAATGTATTTAAGTGAGAGCTGGAGTGTACGTGTGTCTCTCCTGACCCTATACGCAAAGGTGTGGCTCCTGCCACTAAACACATCCCTGACTGTTATTCCTTCCTTTTCAATTAATGCCATGACATTTCCCCTCCCCAGACACCAATCATCCTCATTTCCTAGTTAATTCCCATTCCTAGTAATGCAATAGCCCAATTGTACATTGTACTTTGCTAACCACACTCTTTTTTTTTGTCTACAACATATCCAGTTTAAAATCAAGTACAACAAATAACCTGTGGGAGGAACTCAGTCAAGCAGCTTCTGAGAGAGGAAAAGAATGGTCAGTGTTTTATTTTGTTGAGAATTCCTTTCTCCCAACAGAATCTTTATCCAGTTTGGCCTCACCATTCCTAGTGCAGGCTAAAGTTCCAAATATTTGCCTAGAAACTTGCCCCCAATTATTAGCAGCCCATACTTTATTTGATGCTCCAAGCCAGAGATGAATTCCCAGTATGTTGAGCTCTGACTGCGCCACTTGCAAGGATATAATTAGCAAGCTCTACAGAGAATAATGCTCACATTCAAGGAGTTATTTTTCAGCTTTGCCTTCTCTAGATAAACCAGGCACATGTGACTGATATAAAATTAAAGAAGTATGATATGATATTATCATTTACAGTGTAGATATTAGGCCATATAATCACTTATAGATTATCATAGACCATGTGAGTACTGAGGGGCTGAGAGTACTTGTAGCTGATGAATATCTGGGCATTGTGCCCAAGGGCCCAAAAGCCTGTACCATAAGCTGGTTGATTTTGGGAAACTTTTCACATGAAAGAATTGCTATCTCCTTTCAGTATGCTGTTGTGTTTGAAGTAGGAGGGTGATTAAGTTATAAAAGCAATCAGATTACAGATGTTAGAAATAAAAACAGAAAAAAAAAGATCCTGTTGTATATTTCCAGTATTTCTTTTCTTTCTAGTTGGAAAACTGATTGAAGTTTCTTGGCAAGGAAAAGAACGGTGACTCGCTTAAAGTAAGAAGCTTGAGGCATGAAAAGTAAAAATATTTGGGTTTACAATGATATTCCTACAGACCATTATCCAGCTATTCAGAAATCCTATGGTTCAGTTGTGGTGATGTTTATCCTGCTCCCTTTCCACTCACAGGAGCCTCCTACACTGACTAAAACCCCACTTCCTGCACTCCCTTTAAATTTACTGGATTCCCTGGAAAATGTGTGATAATTTTCTGTAATATCTGAAAAAAGAGAATTAGTGGTGTCTGGTGATATTACTAAAATAACATCCAATACTCCAGAAATTCTGACAGTCCAGCACTGCCAAAGTCCTGGGCATGCTGGCTTATGGAAGATATATTGTGTATAGTACTAAAGCATCAGACATTTTTCTCATATCAACAAATGACAATAACTGAATAATCCCTTACAGTAGTTGATTAAGGAAGAATTATAGGCCCAGGAAAAAAACTCTTCAGAATAACGTCACAACATGTTTTACAATGAGGACGGATGGCACCTCAGCTTAATGTCCCATACCTAGGAAAGTAGTTCTAATGGCTTTAGAATGTCTTTATCGGTATTGTCCTAAGGATGGATTTCAACATAATAATATGCTCAATGATCACTTCTTTAGGTTCCTCCTGAACCTAGTAAAGTGGCCACTGTGTGTATGTTCATGGTCTTCTACTGCTGTAGCCCATCCACTTGAAGGTCCAAAGTTGTGAATCAGACATGCTCTTCTGCACACAACTATTAAGATGTGTGATGATTTGAACTACTGTCTCATTCCTGTCATTCTCCTCTGACCCCTCTCATTAACAAGGCGTTTTCACCCACGGAACTGTGGTTCACCAGCTGATTTTCGTTTATCGCACCATCCTCTGTAAACTTCAGAGACTGTTGTGTATGAATATCCCAGGAGATTTCTGAGGAATTCAAAGCACCCCATCTGGCACTAACAATCATTCCACAGTCAAAGTCATGTTGATCACATTTCTTCTCCATTCTGATGTTTGTTCTGAATGGCAACTCAACCTCTTGATCATGGCTGCATGATTTTATGCATTGAGTTGCTGCCACTTGGTTGGCTGATGAGCTATTTGCATTAACATGCAGGTGTTCAGGTGTACCTAGCAAAGTGGCCACTGAGTGCATTTGATTCAGAAGTGAGAACAGAAGAAATTGATTGATAGTTAAATGCATTGCACCATTTCCTGAAATGTTAGCCTTTGAAGATGGTTTTCTTCCAATAGTCTTGAATAGGTATGCCAAGAACATTCCTCCATAAATCTACCAGCTGTAAAAACAATACATAAAGGAGCTTTAATTGCAAGAAATATTAAATAAATTATTGTATTGGCCTAAAATGCATGCTTTTCTTCAGTAAGTCTCTATATTATATCCATTATGCAGAGGACACAATGACCAACAGGAACATCATGATATGTACGGTGAATAAAAATTGCAAGCTACATTTTGAGCTTGTGGAAAGACCCTATATAATCACTACAAAAAAGAAAATCACCCACCAAGTAGACCTAAGTTAAGGGACACTTGCTGTCATCTGAGCACCAAAATTCAGTCTAACCACTGATGGCATAAAAACAGATCTGTGCCATCAGAGTTCAATAAAACTTGGTCAAAGTTCTAACCATTGAGCTTCCCTGTTTCTGCCTGGTGTTTAAACATTCGTTCACAGCATAGAAGATGCAAATATAATTGAACAAATGAGTTGCTGAAACAAGTATGCAGTGAGGCACATTCAAAAGCCATACGTCAAATCTTAACCTGCAGCTGGTCATCACGAGGAAATTAATTTAGCCAGCTTGAATGTCATCAACTCATTACCAAGCCACAGCATGTATCTTCAGCATCTATCTTCCCTGCCATGGTTTGCCTTGCACATCTGAATGAAAATGAATGAGAAACTCTATGAACATCAAACAATTTCTCAGCCATCTCTTTCCTAGTGGCTTTTCCTCTGTGATTGTCACTCCCACAACGATTATCTCTTTCCCATCCCTTGAATCCCTTAAATCTACTGACACCCATCCCTAAACTGCTGCCTGACTGACTTTGTGCAATTCATCCTACATAATCTCAGGAGTTCACAAAAAAAAACGACCTTAATTCATTGTTTGATGTGTAAGGCTTGTTACCTAAAGAGTGGATATAGTTGCTGTGGAACAAGTTCTGTGAAAACTCATTACACTCAGAATCAGAATCAGTTCTATTATCACCAGCATATGTCGTGAAATTTCTTAACTTAGTGGCAGCAGTACAATGCAATACATGATATAGAAAAAAAAATGAATTACAGTAAGTATATATATGTATATTAAATGGTTAAATTGAAAGTAGTAGTGTAAAAACAGAAATAATTTTAAAAAAATGTAGTAGTGTTCATTGGTTCAATGTCAGTTTAGAAATCAATGCAGAGGAGAAGAAGCTATTCCTGAATCACTGAGTGTGTGACTTCAGGCTTCTGTACCTCTTTTCTGATGGTAACAATGAAAAGAGGGCATGTCCTGGGTGATGGGGATCCTTTCTGAGACACTGCTCCTTGAAGATGTCTTGGATACTTACAAAGATTAGTACCATGAAGTACGCATGACTAATTTTACAAATTTCTTTAGCTTTTTCAGACTTGTGCAGTAGCCCCCTTTCCCGACCATACCAGGTGACATACCTAGATAAGTAGGCCTGTTACATGTAGTGGGTCTGTGTAGGCAGCCCTCCACTCCTTAAAATTTAGAAGAATGAGAGGAATATCTTTGCAGCATAGAAAATCTTCTGAGGGCTTGTTAGGGTAAATACGGGAAGAATGAATAACCTTGCAGAGGAGAGTCAGGCCTGAGGTTGCTACTTTCAAAAAAGAAATAGGTCATATCAAACTGGAAAGAGGAAAACATTTTTTTTTGGTTTGAGTTTAAAATCCATCTGCAGCTGGATCTTCAACTTGCGCACAGACAGGACCTAGGCTGTAAAAATAGGGGACGAGCTCTCCTCTACAATCACTCTGAGCACCGGTGCCCCACAAGGTTGTGTACTCAGCCCCCTGTTATACTCACTGTACACCCATGATTGTGTAGCCAAGTTTCCATCGAACTCAATATATAAGTTTGCTGATGACACCACTATTGTAGGCCGTATCTTGGGTAATGATGAGTTTGAGTACAGAGAGGAAATTAAGAACCTGGTGGCATGGTGCGAAGACAATAACTTATCCCTCAACGTCAGCAAGACAAAGGAATTTGTTGTTGACTTCAGAAGGAGTAGCGGGCCGCACTACCTCATTTACATCGGTGGTGCACAAGTGGAACAGGTCGAAAGCTTTAAGTTCCTCAGGGTCAATATCACAAATGACCTGACTTGGTCCAACCAAGCAGAGTCCACTGACAAGAAGGCTCACCAGCACTTTTATTTCCTGAGAAGGCTAAAGAAATTTGGCCTGTCCCCTAAAACCCTCACTAATTTTTATAGATGCACCGTAGAAAGCATTCTTCTAGGGTGCATCACAACCTGGTATGGAAGTTGTCCTGTCCAAGACCGGAAGAAGCTGCAGAAGATCATGAACACAGTCCAGCACATCACACAGACCAATCTTTTGTCCTTGGACCCACTTTACATCACACGCTGTCAGAGCAGTGCTGCCAGGATAATCAAGGACACGACCCACCCAGCCAACGGACTTTTCGTCCCTCTTCCCTCCGGGAGAAGGCTCAGGAGCTTGAAGACTCATATGGCCAGATTTGGGAACAGCTTCTTTCCAACTGTGATAGGACTGCTGAATGGATCCTGACTCGGATCTGGGCCGTACCCTTCAAATATCCGGACCTGCCTCTTGGTTTTTTTGCACTACCTTACTTTCCCTTTTCTATTAACTATTTATGATTTATAATTTAAATTTTTAATATTTACTATTGATTTGTACTCCAGGGAGCGCGAAGCGCAGAATCAAATATCGCTGTGATGTTTATATGTTCTAGTATCAATTGTTTGGCGATAAAGTATAAAGTAAAGTAAAGTAAATTTCTTCACTCAAAAGGTGACATATATTTGGAATATTCTGTCGCAGAATATTGTGGAGGCTGAGTCATTGATTAGGGTCAATTCTGAGAGCAGCAGATTTCTGCATATTAGAGAAATCAATGGCCGAATCCTGTACATTATGTTCATTTTTGGTTTTAGGTCTTTTAGATAATAGAATACTACTATCTCAATATCTGCTCAAAAATGGCACTAGTTTCTTCTTGCACCCTACAGCTTGCAATGGAAATGCTTTTATCCCTAAGAGTCTACTTGAATGCTCAGTGGCTCATTGTGAAAGTAGGCTGTACTGGACATACATATCCAATGTTCAGTCTTTGCATTATATTGAGTGATCCTCAGTCCATTGAGTAAATAAGCAAATACCAGGGTTTTCTAATTCTAAAAAGGTAATGTTGTGATGCTATCCAAGACTGGATCCCACTGCTTTTCATCAGCTTCTTCAGAAATGTAAAAGGAATTAGAGAAAAGAGAATGAACAACCCCATAACATGTTCCATCTTTTCCATCGCAGATGTTGAAGACGCATCTGGCATTCTGTCTCCCATCATATTAGTAAAGGACATGTAGGAGCTGGACTGTACAGTGGTGCTACAATGTTTGTGAACTGTGTAGAATTTCCTCTAATTCTGCACAAGTATGACCGAAAGTGTGATCAGATCTTCACAAAAGTCCTAAAACTAGATAAAAAGAACCCAATTAAATAAATAGCACAAAAAAAATTACTCCTGTTCTGTTACTTTTTTAAGAAAATGATCCAAAATGATCACATGTAAAGATGATTACATGTATTTGTTGGAAATGGTATGTGAATATTTGCTTTCAGTAACTGGTGTGATCCCCTTGTACAGCAATAACTTCAACCAGACGTTTCCAGTAACTGTTGATCAGTCTTGCACATTAGCTTAGAGGAATTTTAGGCCATTCCTCCTTACAACGCTGCTTCAACCTTGAGATATTGGTGGGCATGAACTGTTTGCTTCAAGTCCTTCCACAACATTTCTATAGGATTAAGTTCAGGACTTTGACTGGGCCATTCCAAAACACAAATTTTCTTCTTTTTAAGCAACACACATCAAAGTTGCTGGTGAACGCTGCAGGCCAGGCAGGATCTCTAGGAAGAGGTACAGTCGATGTTTCAGGCCGAGACCCTTCGTCAGGACTAACTGAAGGAAGAGTTAGTAAGAGCTAGTTTTGTCTTACTAACTCTTCTTTCAGTTAGTCCTGACAAAGGGTCTCAGCCTGAAAAGTCGACTGTACCTCTTCCTAGAGATGCTGCCTGACCTGCTGCGTTCACCAGCAACTTTGATGTGTGTTGATTGAATTTCCAGCATCTGCAGAATTCCTGTTGTTTTCTTCTTTTTAAACCATTTTGTTGTAGACTTATGGTTGTCTTTCAATTCATTGTCTTGTTGCATTATCCAATGTCTATGAATCTTAAGGTGACAGACTGCTACCCTGACATTTCACCTCCTGTAAAATGTTTTGATACAATTTTGAATTCGTTGTTCCTTGAACCATTACAAGTTGTCCAGGCCCTGAGACAGCAAATCAGACTCAAACAATGATGCTCCTTCCAACATGCTTCACAGCTGGGATGAGGTTTTGGTGCTAGTGTACAGTGCCCTATTTCCTACAAACATAGCAATGTGGATTTCTGCCAAAAAGTTCAATTTTTGTCTTATCTGTCCACAAAACACTGTCCACAAGCATTGTAGAACAGCTAGGTGGCCTTTTGCAAACTTAAGATGTACTGCAATGTTTTTTTGGAAAGCAGTGGTTTTCTCTGTGGCAGCCTTCCATGAACACCATGCTTGATCAGTGCTTTTCTTACAGTTCTAGAGATTACTGCAGGTCTTTGCTGTTACCATTACCATTGAGTTCTTTTTACTTCCTTCAGCATTGCACGGTGTGCTCTTGGTGTGATATTTGCAGGATGTCCACTCCTAGAGAGAGTAGCAACAGTACTGAGTTTCCTCCATTTGTCGACAGTTTCTCTTACTGTGGACTGTTGAACACTCAGGTCTGTAGAAATGCTTTTGTAGCTGTTTCCAGTTTCGTGCATCTCTACAATTCTTCACTAAGGTCCTCTGAAAGGTGTTTTGATCAAGACATGGTGCACATAAACAGATCTTTCTTGAGAAGAGTAGGCTCTGTCAGGAACCTGACTTTGTGAGTCTCTTTTATAGGGCTACCCAGAGCTCCAATCTCATCTCATTGATTGGAACATCTGACTCCAAATATCTTTTGTAGAAGGCATTACCTCAGAGGTTCACATACTTTTTCCATCAAATACATGTAATGTTGGATTATTTATCTCAATAAATAAATGAACAAATATAATGTTTCTGTTATTTATTTAATTGGGTTCATGTAAGTTTTAGGACTTACATGAATATCTAATTTCATTTTAGGTCATATTTATGCAGAAATAAAGGAAGTTCTACGGGGTTCACAAATTTTTGAGCACCACTGTAGTTCTTTTCCACTTGCAAATGGCTACTTGAAGTTTCCCTATTTTAAGATTGGTTTGCCCTCAGGTAGTCAGCGTATCATCAGTAACAATCAAGGAACTCAACTCTATCCTTTACATTTTATTGATGACCTTGACCAAGCTCTAACAGGGAGGAGAGCAAGTGTAAGTGGAGAGATGGAAGATATGTAAGTCAAAGACTTCATCAACTATGGTAGAGAGAAATCATTGATAAGGAAAAATAAAGATATCTCAGATCTGTCTTTGGGGAAAGAGTGACATAACTGAGATGGAGAAACTGGGAGAACCGAATGAAACCTGCTTTTGCATTCAATGGAACAACCTTTGTCACTTTTGACACCTTTTCTGAAATTCAACTGTTGGAGACATATTCACTTCCTCACCCGTTTCAGCATGACAAATGTGTCATTCCATTTTTTCACCTACACCAACCACTAATCAATTTCCCATGCAGATTCAGGAGATGCATCACCCATATTTATAGCTCTCTCCTTCCCACTATTCAGGATATTGAATCACGTGAAACAACACTTCACTTGCACTTCTGCGCTATGCTTATGATGTGTCTTTCTCTACGCTGGAAAAAACAAATGATGAATGGTTGACTGTTATGCTGAATACTTTTATTCAGTCCACAGAGGTGATTTTCAGCTTCCAATTGCCTTTCATTTTAGTTATCCATCTCACTTACACACTGAAGTATCCGTCTTGGCCTTTTTATATTTTTTCCAACAAGAGTCAATGTAAGCTTAAGAAACTACGCCTCATCTTTTCCCTGGGTATGTTGCATTCTTTAGCACTGAACTTCTTTTAGCTCACTTTTGCAGCTTATTGAAAAACTAGATGTTTCACTGTAAACACGAGAAAATCTGCAGATGCTGGAAATTCAAGCAGCACACACAAAATGCTGGTGGAACGCAGCAGGCCAGGCAGCATCTCTAAGAAGAAGTACGGTCGACGTTTTGGGCTGAGACCCTTCGTCAGGACTAACTGAAAGAAGAGATAGTAAGAAACTTGAAAGTGGGAGGGGGAGGGGGAGATCCGAAATGATAGGAGAAGACAGGAGGGGGAGGGATGAAGCTAAGAGCTGGAAAGTTGATTGGCAAAGGGGACACAGAGCTGCAGAAGAGGGAGGATCATGGGACGGGAGGCCTAGGGAGAAAGAAAGGGAGAGGAGAGACCAGAGGAAGATGGAGAGCAGAAAAGGAGTGATTGTGAGAGGGACAGAGAGAGAAAAAAGAGAAAAAAAGGAGGGGGAAAAATAATAAATAAATAAATAAATAAAGAAAGGATGGGGTAAGAAGAGGAGGAGGAGAATTAACAGAAGTAAGAGAAATCCATGTTCATGCCATCAGGTTGGAGGCTACCCAGATGGTGTTGTTCCTCCATCCTGAATGTGGCATCATCTTGACAGTAGAGGAAGCCATAGATTGACATTGACAATGGGAATGAGACATGGAATTAAAATGTGTGGCCACTGGGAGATAAGATCCACAAACCTACCTGTCCAGGTAGACCCATTGTCTCAGCTTGCTCCTGCCCCACCGAGCTCATTTCTGCATCCCTCGACACTATTTTATCCCCCCTTATTCAATCCATTCCTACCTATGTTCGGGACACTTCTCACGCTCTGAATTTTTTCAATGATTTTATGTTCCTTGGCCCCCACCGCCTGATTTTCACCTTTATTGTCCAGTCCCTATATACCTCCATCGCCCATCAGGAAGGTCTCAAAGCTCACCACTTCTTTTTGGATTCCAGACCTAACCAGTTCCCCTCTACCACTACTCTCCTCCGTCTAAGGACTAAGAATAAGGACTAAGGAATTAGTCCTTCCTCTTAATAATTTCTTCTTTGGCTCCTCCCACTTCCTCCAAACTAAAGGTGTAGCTATGGGCACCTGTATGAGTCCCAGCTATGCCTGCCTTTTGGTTGGCATTGTGGAACAGTCCATGTTCCAGGCCTATACTGGTATCCATCCCCCACTTTTCCTTCGCTACATCGACGATTGTATTGGCGCTGCCTCCTGCACGCATGCTGAGCTCGTTGACTTCATTAACTTTGCCTCCAACTTTCACCCTGCCCTCAAATTTACCTGGTCCATTTCTGATACCGCCCTCCCCTTTCTTGATCTTTCTGTTCCTTTCTCTGGGTACAGCTTATCTACTGATGTCTACAATAAGCCTACAGACTCTCACAGCTACCTGGACTATTCCTCTTCTCACCCTGTCTCTTGCAAAAATGCCATTCCCTTCTCGCAATTCCTCCATCTCCGCCGCATCTGCTCTCAGGATGAAGCTTTTCATTCCAGGACGAAGGAGCTATCTTCCTTTTTAAAATAAAGGGGCTTCCATTCCTCTACCATCAACTCTGCTCTCAAACACATCTCTCCCATTTCACGTACATCAGCTCTCACCCCATCCTCCCGCCACCCTACTAGGGATAGGGTTCCCCCCTTTTCTTCTCTTTTTTCTCTCTCTGTCCCTCTCACAATCACTCCTTGCCTTCTCTCCATCTTCCTCTGGTGCTCCTCTCCCCCTTTCTTTCTCCCCAGGCCTCCCGTCCCATGATCCTTCCCCTTCTCCAGCTCTGTATCCTTTTTTGCCAATCAACTTTCCCGCTCTTAGCTTCATCCCTCCCCCTCCTGTCTTCTCCTATCATTTCCAATCTCTCCCTCGCCCTTCCACCTTCAAATTTCTTACTATCTCTTCTTTCAGTTAGTCCTGATGAAGGGCCTCAACCCAAAACATTGACTGTACTTCTTCCTATAGATGCTGCCTGGCCTGCTGCGTTCCACCAGCATTTTGTGTGTGTTGCTTGTTTTATTGTAACTTTAAATATCTGTAATATCAGTTCATTTTGCCCTCTTCACAGAGATGTTTTGATCTGCTGTTCATTACTGGCATTCTCTATTTGTATTTCACAACTTTAACATGTTTTTCTGTTTGTTTTAAATCTCATTAACTTTCCTCATTAATCTGTTATCCTGGCAGTTCTATTTAAACATTGCAGTCTTCTGGGAAACTCTAGCCTTACTTTATCAAAGAAATTCCTGTTTTCCGATCTATCACTCACCCACCCACCACACCCCCACACAGTTACTGAAACTTAAAACTAATTTGTCTCACTTCCCCAGTTCTGATGAAGAATCACTGATCTCAGAGCTAGGGTGCTGAATCAGAGGGACATTGGGACTGCATGCATACTTTGTTTCACGGAATCCTGCTTAACCCCTTCCATATCGGATGCAGCGATCCAGATCGACAGGTTTACTATACACCATCAGGATAGATCTATAGAGTCTCTCAAAAGCAGAGGTGGAGGAGTATGTCTCATGATCAACTCTTCTTGGTGCACAAATATATCAGTGCTGTCCCAATTCTGCTCACCTGACCTGGAATATCTAGCAGTAAAGTGCCATCCTTTTTACCTATCACAGAACTTCTCTGGGGTCATTTTGGTAGCAGTTTATATTCCACCTCAGGCCACTGTCAATCAGACTTTAGGTGATCTGAGTAATGGGATCAACATGCACAAAACAGCGTGCCCTTATGCCTTCACCATTGCTTTGGGAGATTTTAACCAGGACAGTCTGAAAAAATCACTAAGCAACTACCATCAATAGATCACTTGCAATACCAGAGAAAACAACACACTGGATCATTGCTACACCACCATCAAGATTGCCTACCATGCTATTTCACGCCTTCACTTCAGGAAGTATGATCACCTAGCTGTACTTCTACTCCCTGAGTATAGGCAGAGACTGAAGACTGCAGCAGCAGTAGTGAGGACCAAGAAGGTACAGACAAGGGAAGCACTGGAGCGCCTACAGGACTGCTTTGAATTGGTAGACTGGACTGTATTCAGGGATTCATCTTCGAACCTGGATGAGTATGCTGCAGTTGTTAATGACTTCAGTAAAACTTGTGTGGATGAGTGTGTGCCTACAAAGACTTGCTGTACATTACCAAACCAAAAGCTGTGGATGAACCAGGAGGTACGTCATCTGCTGAAGGCTAGATCTGTGACATTCAAGTCTGCTGACCCAGTGCTGGACCAGAAAACCAGGTATGATTTGCAGAGGGCTATTTCAAGGGCGAAGAGACAATTTCAAATGAGGATGGATGTGACATTGGATAAACAGCAACTCTGGCAGGGTTTGCAAGACGTTACTTCCTACAAAGCAAAGCTCAGTAGCATGAATGGCAACGAAGCTTCACTACCAGGTGAACTCAATGTGTTCTATGCACGCTTTGAAAGGGAGAACACAACTACAGCTGTGAAGATCCCCGCTGCACCTGATGACCCTGTGATCTGCATCTCAGAGGCCAGTGTTAGGCTGTCTTTAAAGAGAGTGAATCCTCACAAGGAGGAAGGTCCCCATGGAGTACCTGATAAGGTTCTGAAAACTATGCCATCCAACTAGCGGGAGTATTCAAGGACATTTTCAACATCTCACTGCTATGGGTAGAAGTTCCCACTTGTTTCAAAAAGGCAACAATTATCCCAGTGCCTAGGAAGAATAATGTGAGCTACCTTAATGACTATCGCCCGGTAGCACTCACATTGATGATAATGAAATGCTTTGAAAGGTTAGTCATGACTAGACTGAACTCCTGCCTCAGCAAGGACCTGGACCCACTGCAATTTCCTTATTGCCACAATAGGCCAACGGCAGACGCAATCTCAAAGGCTCTCCACACAGCTTTAGACCACCTGGACAACACAAACATCTATGTCATGATGGTGTACATCGACTATAGCTCAGCAGTTAATATCATAATTCCCACAATCCTGATTGAGAAGTTGCAGAACCTGGGCCTGTACCTCCCTCTACAATTGGATCCTCAACTTCCTAACTGGAAGACCACAATCTGTGTGGATTTGTGATAACATATCCTCCTCGCTGACGATCAAGACTCAGGAGTGTGTGCTTAGCCCACTGCTCTACTCTCTAATTACACATGACGGTGTGGCTAGGCATACCTCAAATGCCATCTATAAATTTGCTGACGATACAACCATTGCTGGTAGAATCTCAGGTGGTGATAAGAGGGTGTACAGGAGTGAGATATGTCAACTAGTGGAATGGTGCCACAGCAACAACCTGGCACTCAACATCAGTAAGATGAAAGAGCTGATTGTGGACTTCAGGAAGGGTAAGACAAAAGACCACATACCAATCCTCATAGAGGGATCAGAAGTGGAAAGAGTGAGCAGCTTCAAGTTCCTGGGTGTCAGGATCTCTGAGGATCTAACCTGGTCCCAACATATCAATATAGTTATACAGAAGGCAAGACAGCGGCTATACTTTATTGGGAGTTTGAAGAGATTTGGTATGTCAACAAATACACTCAAAAACTTCTATAGTTGTACCGTGGAGAGCATTCTGACAGACTGCATCACTGTCTGGTATGGAGGGGCTACTGCACAGGACTGAAAGAAGCTGCAGAAGGTCGTAAATCTAGTCAGCTCCATCTTGGGTACTAACCTACTAGGTACCCAGCACATCTTCAGGGAGCGGTGTCTCAGAAAGACAACGTCCATTATTAAGGGCCTGCAGCACCCAGAACATGTCCTTTTCTCACTGTTCCAATTGGGTAGGAGGTACAGAAGCCTGAAGGCACACACTCAGCGATTCAGGAACAGCTTCTTCTCCTCTGTCATCCGATTCCTAGGTGGACATTGAATCTTTGGACACTGCCTCACTTTTTTAAATATACGGTATTTCTGTTTTTTGCACATTTTAAAAAATCTATTCAATATATGTATGCTGTAATTGATTTACTTGTTTATTTATTATTATTATTATTTTATTTATTATTATTATTTTCCTTTTTCTTCTTCTTCTATATTATGTATTGCATTGAACTGCTGCTGCTAAGTTAACAAATTTCATGTCACATGCCGCTGATAATAAACCTAGATTCTGATTCTGACCTGAAATTTAAGCATTTTTCTTTCAATATCTGCCACTGAAAATATTCATGCACTTTCTCAGGGGTACACAAACAGATTCACTCCCTTGTCAAGTGTACATTTGCAGGCTGGATCCCATGACGAGCTTCAGCTCACATATTGTTTCCTTTGTAAAGACAGTCTCCTTTCAGTTCTAACACCATCTGCCTGCAGTACTTGTGAAAAGTACATCATGTCATTCCTTTTCCAGAGCTATTGTTCCAATATTCTCCTGAGTGATTTCTCAAATTCCAACGTCAACAAAGTTAAAGTCCTTTCAAACTATGCTGGCCATAGCCTATTCATAACAACTCTTGACCACTCATTGTTTCCATTTTTACTAAGCCACAGTGGTTTTCACGTGAACAATGCCAGAGTTATACAATTATCAACCATTTCCAATTCCTTTCAGGCCCTTGTCCCTTCCTAGGTCTGCAACCTTTTCCAACCCAAAATATGTGGCTTCTTTCGTATGCTCATTTTCAACTGTTTCAGTATTTTTGGCCTTTCCTTTAGCTGCTAAGGTCCAGTCTCTGAAATGTTCTCTCTCAATATTTCTGGCTTTCCCTGTTTGGCCAAGCTTCTGCCATATTAACTGGTTATACAGATTGGTAGTCAAAATTTTGATTACTATATTTCCTGCAAACCTAATTCATAGCACGAGTGGAAAGACGATTATTTAAATGTTATCATCCTTCCACAAATGTCTTGCCAACATTAAGCCTGAGTAGTTCAGAACTCTACCTCTATTTCACAGTAGATTATGTTCAAAATTCCCTCTCTTCACATAGCTTGATGGATGTCTGTGAAATCAATACAGTGGACAAAAAAATGTTTAATTTAAAATGATAAATAAAATTATAAAGTATGTTTTTAAAATACCACCCCATTTTAAAGAGGGACGAATTTTGGCATTTTAAAAAAAAGCAATATGTGCTTTCCAAATACATAAACCAAATGTTATTTTCACCACAGGGTTCCCTCATGTTCAATATCTTGTTTATGACTTTTTTTTCCATCATAAGCTGCACTTCACTATGCTCATTATATTTTATAGTTTTATATGGTGTTGCTCTAGGCTGGGCTCAGAGGATATGTGGAATCAGTAAATATTGATTTTGAAAAACAATTTGTGTTCTTTTCCCAATCTTGTTGCTTATACAGCTGAAAGGATGAAAGGAACAGTTCTGTGACTATAGTTTCTTAATCACTTGCATTAGCAGTCACTGATTTGGGGAATGTGCAGAGATATTAATTAGAAACAATAAGACAATTGCCCATTTGCCCAAGTGCCTCCTTTAGACATTTAATAATAGTTAAAGGTCTCCAGAAGTCACACTATTTTATAACCAATAGCTGAAGTTTACACAATGTTCAAATATGGAGAATTGTTTAATTTGGGTCATTTACTGTATCCAGTGCCCTCAGTGCAGCCTTTTCTACATCAGGGACTGCTTCACTGGGCACCTTTGCTCCATCTGCCACAAGAGGTGAGATTTCCTTGTGGCCATGCATTTTAACTCTGCTTGCCATTCCCATTCTCTAACTTCCAGTAATTTTTCCCACTTCTCCTCTCTTTTTCCATTCCCCATTTAGGCTCTGCTCTTACCCTTTCTCTTATCCTCACCTGCCCATCACTTCTGGTGCCCACCTCCCTCCCTTTCTCCCATGGTCCACTCTCCTCTCCTATCAGATTCCTACTCCTTCAGCACTTTATCCCTTCTACCTATCTCCTCCCAGCTATTCAATTCATCCCTCCACTCCCGCCAACCAACCTTCTCCATTACCTAGTTTCAACTATCATCCACCAGCTTGTACTTCTCCCTGGTTTCAACTACCATCCATCAGCTTGTATATGAATTAGTTGATTAAGCATTCTCACCTGACCTCCCCTGTCCCATAATTTATCATGGGTTGTATGTACATAGGAAGTTACACCCACATTCTTTGGATTCCCATGTCTTTCTTGAATTAGTTTAATGTTTTGAAGTAGCATAGTTAGATAGTGTCACAAAGAAAGCTTTTGGCACATTTGCCTTCATAAATCAAAGTATTGAGTACAAGAGTTCTGATGTTATGTTGAAGTTGTATAATATATTGGGGAGACCAAATTTAGAGTATTGTGTGCAGTTTTGGTCACCTCCTACAGGAAAGATGTGAATAAGGTTGAAAGAGTAGAGAGACAATTTGCAAGTTTGTTGCCAAGTATGGCAGACCCAAGTTACATGTGTAACACTTAGGGGTATCGACTCTCGTTTGCCTAGGGGAAACCATGTCCGCCCGCCAAACCGTGTCTCACGTTTGCATAGAAGCTGTGTAGTGCACTCCAGTACAAACTCACACATAAAATATCAGACAGCACACAAGGTATGATTAACTGATTACACTTTATATATCTTAATGTGACTATGTGGTTAATAGAGATACAAATACAAAAGGAAAAGTAAAAGGTGCTAAACTTATCAGAGTTCAATCGATTCATGCACAACCGTTGGAGCTCAATTAACGGAGTCTTCTCTTCACCATTCGATCTCCTTCGAACTCCTCGACCCTCCGACTGGGACCAACCACGGTGGTCTACCAGAGCGCGTCCAGCATGTCCTTCCTCTTCATTCTTCCTCACTGGAAAAAACCGCCAAGCCCGCGCATACTAACACCTTTCACAGACAAAAAGAATAACATCCCTTCCATTGGTTAGCAAATGAATACAAGTCCTGTTATCACTAATTATAACCCAAACATGCTGCTACAGAGAACCTTACTTCATCATTTAACATTACAGGGAAGCCATTTCATTTTAACACTACAGAGAAGCCATTTCATTACTAGCAGTTAGCAGTTAATATTACAGTTAATATTACTGAGAGCTCTACATCCTCCCCCCATCGAATTTAGTCATGCCCTCATGACGTTCAGTTAATTCGCCAACCCTTCCTGCAAAACACAGAGCACAATGCAAGTGCAGAAGACAATGATATAACTTCCCAAAACAGTAGAGATCACACCCTGCTCGCCAGGTGCTACAGAGACCAATCCGTCTGGGGGGGGGGGGCTTCCTACTTCTCTGAGACCTGCATACCCCCTTTTCTAACTCTTCCACCTCAGACACTATGGGAGACCCTTTGGAGCTACAAGGTGGACCTTCCTGCAAGGGGTCACTCAAACTCCTCTGCACCCAGAATCTTCTGCCTCTTGTTCAGGCACCACTTCTTCTCCTCCAGAGTCTTGCTGTACTCCCAGCTGCCCACCCAGAGCCGCCCTCGCCTCACGTGACGCAATGGGAGAAGGACTTGGAGTCTCTTCCCCCGTCAACGAATGGCAGCATGGACCACACATCCGAATCATCATCCTCCGAATCTGTATCCCTTTCAGGGGCTGGGCCCGGGCCAGGCTCTTGCGTGGTGGGCTCTTCCATCAACCCTCGCTTTGCAAAGTCCTTATACTAGGTGTAGAGTCCAAGTCGGGCTCCAGGTCTACCTGCATCTCTTGTCCCAGGGGCAACAGGTGGTTTCGATGGAGAATCTTGACAGGCCCCTTCCCATCCTTGGGCCTCATCCGGAAAACCAGTAGGATTGGCATCTGACTTTCCACTACATAGTGTGTGGCCACCCAGCGGTCAGCCAACTTGTGCTTTCCAGTAATCCCAATTTCCTTATGAGGACGCTGTCTCCCGGCAAAAATTGGGAGAACTTCACTTTCTGGTCATACCTCCTCTTATTTCCCTGATTCTGCTTGGCGGCTGCCACCCCCGCCAATTCGTAAGCCCTTTTCAGCTCTCTCCTCATATCAGACACATACTTTGATAAGGCTTCGGTGGTATGTCACCCGCATCACTCCCAAAACAGAGGTCAATGGGCAAGCTCACCTCGCTCCCAAACATCAGATAATAGGGCGAATACCCAGTAGCTTCATTGTGTGTACAGTTGTAACAGTGAACCAGATGTCCAATATATTGACTCCATCTGCTCTTTTTGCTGATCTCCAGAGTCCCGAGCATGTCTAGCAAGGTCCAATTAAACCTCTCAGGTTGGGGACCGCCCTGCGGATGATAGGGCGTGGTCCTCGATTTCTCAACTCCCAGCATGCCCAGTAACTCATAGATGAGCTTACTCTCAAAATGCCATCCCTGGTCACAATGTATCTGCCCGGAAAGACCATAATGCACAAAATACTTCTCCCATAACACTTTTGCCACCGTAGTCGCCCTCTGGTCCTTGGTAGGGAAAGCCTGAGCATATCTAGTGTAGTCATCCGTGATGACAAAGATATTCGCCGTGTTGCTGGCATCAGGTTCTATGGACAGAAAATCCATACACACCAGGTCCAGGGGCCCCGCACTCTTAAGGTGAGACAAAGGAGAGGCCTGTAAAGGCAGTGTCTTCCGGCGTATGCAGCGAATGCACGACTTGCAGTACTCTTCAACCTCTGACTTCATTCTGGGCCAGTAAAACCGGTCTTTGAGCAATCCATAGGTCTTCTCCACGCCCAAAGGTCCAGAGTCATCGTGCAGTGACTTCAACGCAATCTTCCGATACTTCTCAGGCAGGACCAACTGCCAACACTGAGGTCGGTCCGGGGGTGACGTTACCCAGTATAAAATTTATTTCCTCAACTTCAGCAGAGGCCATTCCCTCAGTAATGGAGGCACTGAAGCGTGTTTCGTCTTCTCTGCCCACGCTATATCCCCCTTTTCCACTGCGTACCAAGCGGTGCCAATGCCCTGGTCCTCTCGCTGAGCAGCTGCCACTTCCCCTGGACTTAATTCCGGCAGCTGCTTGGTCTTCAGAGCGGTCAGGTCACAGTAAACTGGGGGCAGGGGGTCATCAGAAGCCCCCAATGGGTCCACCGCACGATCCGGCCTCTCCTTTTCCTCAGCCTTCACAGTGATAGCAAACTGACACATGGCCTTTACCCCGGATGCAGGAATGCTCTCCCACTCCTCATCCCTCTCCAATTCCTCATGCACCCATCGGGACAAAGCGTCCGCATCGACATTCCGGCTCCCCAGCCGGTAGTTCAGGCTGAAATCGTATACCAACAAGGCCGCCAATCACCAGTGGCCTGTAGTATCCAGTTTCTCAGAAGTCAGCATATAAGTAAGCGGGTTGTTGTCTGTCCTCACCCCAAACAGCACCAGTGCCTGGGTCAGCAACTCTTTCAGCAATTAGAAGCCTCCTCACATTTTGCATCCCACCTCTGTCCGAAGGGCTCCAACAGGTTGAGATCATCTCCTTTTCCTTTTCTTCCCCAAGGGAGGGTAACCACGCAGAAGCTGGTTCAAGGGGTGACTCACCTTGGCATAGCCCTTCACGAATCTCCGATAATAACCACAAAACCCCAAGAATGAGCGCAGAGCGCTCACAGTCTCAGGCCTCGGCCACATGGTTACTGTTTCTATCTTAGCCGAGTTCATAGCTACTCCATCCTGCGAGATTATGTGCCGAATTTAGCTAACAGACATCTTGCAGAACTGGCACTTGTCCAGGGAGAGTTTTAACCCTTCCTCCTTCAGTCAGCTTAGCACCTTCAGTAGCCTCGCTTCATGTTCTTCCAAGGTGGATCCAAATACTATCAAGTCATTCAAATACACCAACACTTCAAGCAAATTTATTTCCCCCACTGTCTTCTCCATGACCCTCTGGAAGGTGGCAGGGGCTCCCAATATGCCCTGGGGCATCCTTTCAAACTGGAAAAATCCCAGGGGACATATAAATGTGGTCTTCTCTTTGTCGACCTCACTCACCGGGATCTGGTAATATCCACTCCTCAAGTCCAGCACACTAAACCACCTCGCCCCACTCAGACAGGCCAGCGTGTCTTTGACCCTCGGGACCATGGACTGGTCAGAGACGGTGTACCTGTTCAGAGTCTTATAGTCCACACAAATGCGTACCTTTCTGTTCTTCTTCCAGGCCACTCCTATTGGGGACACATAAGGGCTTCGGGATTCAGAGATGATCCCAGCTTCCTTCAACTTACGCAGGTGCAGGCGCACATCTTCCGCAGGTGCAGGCGCACATCTTCCACAGCTGCAGGGGCCAGTCGCAGCGACCTCTCCCTGAACAAGGTGTCCTCAGTCACCCGGATGGTGTGGCGGGTGCTCTTGGAACAACTCACATCAAACTTGCCAAGCGAAAAAATATCTTCCAGCTTCAACATCTTTTCCACCAGCCTTTGCTTCCAACCCAGCGGCACTGGCGAGTCCCCAAATTTAAAGGCCTCAGCAGTCAGCTTTCCTCTGTTTTCCAATTGGTCCTTCCCAGCGGGCCAAACAGGGGCACTAGACGTAACTGTCACCGGGAACAATTGCACCAGCGGCATCCCTCTCTTAAAGGTGATTTTTCTCGTCATGGTGCTCCTGACAAATCACAGCATCCTGCTCGCCTGTACCACCGAGGGCCTCCGTACTTTGGGCCTCACCAGAACCCCAGCCAGAAATCGTGACTCCCCCTCGAGGTCTTCCGGGGCGTCTACTAAAAGGGCCTCACCATCAGGCACTCCGGGAAATCTAGGGGTTCCCACCTCTCTTGCTACTTCCCTGGGCCTCATTACCTTAGGCTTCGACTGGGTGCACCACACAATCCCTTGTTTAAATTCAGTATCCGGCCTAGGGCGGCTCCGCACTGCCTGAAAAAGCAGCTCGAAACACTGGGTGCACAGCCCGGGTCTCCAAAAAGTTCTCACCCGCTCTCTCTTTACAGGCCCCCATCAGCCTTCGCACCACAGGGGTGTTAGTCCCCATCAGAATTAAAGCACCCCCAACTCCCGTCTCAACCGGGTCTGGATAAACCAGCACTAATGTCTCCAGAACTTCGGACACTCCCACATCGGCTTCTAAAAACTCCAATCTCACTGACAAATACCTGTCATATGAATAATCACCAGCACTGACACCCCAAGTCTCCAGCGCACTGAATGGGGTCAAGGGCAAATGCTTTAAATACTGGTTGTAAAACGAATGGTATAGTAACGTGACCTGCTACCCAGTGTTGAGTAGAGCATAGATTCCCTCTATCCATAGCAACACAATGGATTGGGGTCCCACTAATCCTTCCGGAATTGCTGTCAGGGTTCCTGGGTACATTGCTGGGAATGTGTGCCCCTAGAGACATCAGGCCGTTCCCTCACTGGGTTTCCTATAAGTTTCCCGACACCTCTCCCTGCTTGGATACCCGGGGACTCGCCCTCCGAGGGGCTCCCTGCCACTCACATTCTCTCCGAAAGTGTCCCACTTTCCCACAGTTATAGCACACGCTACCAGCCAACCCTCTTCTCGCGGACCCCCCCCCCTCCCCACCACTCGCAGCCCTCTGCACTCTCCGTCCCCTGAGGGGGCCCTGCCTACCGACCCTTCAGTTCTTGGCTCGGCCACCACCTCCTTTATTAGTATCTGGGTGGAGCCGGCTCCGATCACTTCCCCACCAGGGGCTGCAACTGAGGATTTTACCCCACTGACAGAGTCCTCCCACGGCCTCAACACGTTTTCATCCCCCTTCACATCTCTGATCAGCTGAACGAACGTCAGAGGAGGGCGCATTTTATAGGACTGCCGGAGACTCCAAGCAATCTTGTCCTCAGCCTGGGCACCCCTAGTTACCTGATCCATCCTTAACTGATCCACCTGTTCAGCCCGAATGACCCCCCGGCGCCACAGCCCACCAAGCCGTCTCTCTAGCCGAGACAGATACGCGGAGAACTTCTCACCCTGCTCCTGATGCATGTTTTGAAACTCCCTGAGGAGCTCCCAGGAGCACCCAGTCAACCCAAAAGCACTTTCCGAGGCCTCCAGATAGTCATTCAGAGCGACAGCGGGCTACCCCAGCTGCCACTCCATGCAAACTTTCAACCAATCGCTGTCGCTTTTCTTCATCCGAGCACTGCCACTCACTTAACAACTGTGATGTTTGCTCTACCCATGTCTCATAATCTTCTTCACCTTCAGGGGTGGGTGTTATCCCAGAGAAAATTCTTATCTTCTGGCGGGGCCCCTCTGCCCTTCTCACCAGGGAGGTAATTGCAGATGCCAACTCGGAACTCTCGCCTTTCATCGGGGAACGGGAACTAACCAGATTTTCCAAATCTGACCACTCGTTCCCTTCATCCTTCAGTACTGAGAGAATTTGTTTCCTTTGATCTCCTCCCTCCTCTGCTGGCGACTCAGCTCGCTGAGCTTCGACCCCTCCCTCCCCGACAAGTTGCAGAAGCCATGGTCCTGCCTCCCCTGGGACGCCAATCTCCTCTGGCAATTCTGCCCCTCCTATGTCCTCGCTTGCCTGCACCAACATTATGTCTGTACCGGCCTCAAAATCAAAGTTTTGCGATACAGTTTCCACTTTGCCAACAGCTTTAACCATACTCAAACCTCGAAGTAACACATCATCCGGTACACTAGTCTCCACCGCCCCCCCCCAACACACATGCATTGCTCGCACTCCATCGCCGAAATGCAGCTGTCGCCATCACCACTGTACTTTAAACAGAGTGGTCACACAGCATCCACAGAATTCAATCCTGGATGAACAACCCACAAATGTAATGCTTAGGGCTATCGACTCACGTTTGTCTAGGGGAAACCCCGTCCACCTGCCAAACCATGTCTCACGTTTGCATACATACTGTGTAATGCACCCCAGTACAAACTGACACATAAAATATCAGACAGCACATGAGGTACGATTAACTGATAACACTTTATAAATCTTAATGTGACTATGTGGTTAATAGAGATACAAATACAAAAGGAAAAGAAAAAGGAGCCAAACTTATCAGAGTTCAACCAATTCATGCACAACTGTTGGAACTCAATTAACAGAGTCTTCTCTCCACCATTCGATCTCCTCCGAACTCCTCGACCCTCCAACTGGGACCAACCATGGTGGTCTACCAGAGCTCATTCAGCACGTCCTTCCTCTTCGTTCTTCCTCGCTGAAAACCCCCCCCCCCCCAAGCTCATGCAAAGTAACAGCTTTCACACAGACAGAAAGAATAACATCCCTTCCATTGGCTAGCAAATGAATACAAGTCCCGTTATCACTAATTATAACCCAGGCATGCTGCTACAGAGAACCTTACCTCATCAGTTAACATTACAGGGAAGCCATTTTATTTTAATACTACAGAGAAGCCATTTCATTATTAGCAGTTAGCAGTTAATATTACAGTTAATATTACTGAGAACCCTACACCTGGAAAGATTGAATAGGTTCGGACTTTATTCCTTGGAACCTGGAAGTCTGAGAAGAGATTTGGTAGATGTTGCCTGGCCTGCTGAGTTCCACCAGCATTTTGTGTGTGTTGCTTGGATTTCCAGAATCTGCAGATTTTTCTCTTTTTTATACAAAATTATGTGGCATGTAGATACGGTAAATACAAGCAAGCTTTTTCCACTGAAGTTGCATGAGACTACAACTTGAGGTCAAGGGTTAAGGGCGAAAAGTAAAAAGTTTAAGGGGAACATGAGGGGAAACTTCTTCACTGAGAGGATCATGAGAGTGTGGATCGAGCTGCCAGCGCAAGTGGTGCATGTGAGCTTGACTTCAACATCTAAGAGAAGTTTGGATAGGTATATGTATGGTAGGGGTATGGAGGGTTTTGGTTCTGGTGCCATGATGGAAATAAGCAGCTTAAATGGCTCAGCATGGACTAGATGGACCAAAAGGCTTGTTTCCGTGCTGTACTTTTCTATGACACTGGTACTCTATAACCTATAGTCATCTTCCTTCTTGGTTATAAATAATTTACTGCTGCTTTGAATCTCGTCATTACATTTGATTCAGTCTAGACTTCTAGTTGTGAAAAATAATTTTGTCAGCAGAAATCAGCCTAATTTATGAATGTGTAAATTTCCTCTTGTACATGTCCCTAAATTTCTTCAATTCTAGGTGTCACAATGAAAGCACAGTATGTTCTCATAACTCTGACACTGTTTTTGAAGAGGTATTCAGAGATGCCACTCACTTCCATAAAAGTCGTAACAATGAAACATGCTTTGAATGTTACCACTTTTGACTGAATTATTTTGTTAACCAGTATATTTCCGCTCCTTGGTTTATACAAGTGCATAGAAGGGGTAGAGGAATACAATAAGTATTTTATACATTACTAAAATATTCACTCCTGGAAATGCTTTCCATGCCTTTAATGTAATCAATGTATGTGTTTATGCGTGTGTTCCGCCCCTCAACAAAATTCTACTCTACATGAACAACAAGAAAAAGCAAGTAATGGAAAAGATAAATACAAGAGATTCTGCAGATGTTGGAAATCCAGCTGAACACACACAAAATGCCAGAGGAACTCAGCAGGTCAGGTAGCATCAATGGCGAGAAATAAAGATATTTCGGGCTCAGACTACTCATGAAGATCAGTGGAAAATATATAGGTAACAGTTAAGGTCCTGGGTTGAGAGGGATGCCACTCACATGGAGAAAGGTTAAGATTTTAAGGATCATTAAAATATCGAGGTTTGGGTAGTAATAGTAGTCAAGACGTTAGTTACCATGAAGTTTCTCAAGTGGGGTTGGAGTTGGGGATACATTTGTACCAGGGTCTCATTGTGCAAGGCTAGGAAGTCTGGGGGAGTTGAGAGGCAGGCAGCAAGTTCAAACCATAGGTGAGAGGGACCTGTTGAAGGATCCATAGGTTGCAGTCCTATGGCCATGAACTAGGTCAGTCTCCTTGTACAGAAATTGTCCTGAAGCAGGACTCTACAGCCTTGTCATAGTCTCTTTCAGTATGAGTGGCTCTAACAGATCACATGTACACAACTGAATATTGTGCAATTTATATCGAAATGTGTTTTGTACCTCATGTGACATCACCACACACTTATGGACACTCCCAAGCTTAAATAAGCCATAAGCATGGAGTATCCAGGACAAATTTGTAAGGGATTTTTTCAACCAAAACAAGTAACCAATTGCGTTTTTGGTAACATTCCTTTATGTAATGCACAAAAAAGTTTCACCATGCAAAAACATTTTGAAGCTCTGGCATGGAGCCTCAATACTACAGGTTGGATTTTTTCTTAATGCAGATGTTTAAGAAATAATCTAGTTGAGCAACTTAAAATAATTAAATAATTTGATGGAATAAATAGGGAAAGCATTACTTCTGGTTAGGGAGACAAACAGTGAGCTAACATAAAATTATACATGAACTGTTGAGGACAAAAGTTGGGAAGCAGTTCTTAATAATGGGAAGATTGCAAGTCTAGGAGACTGTTTCTTCATTGAAAATATGCGGATTGCGAGAGACTTTTCTTTTAGGGAAGGTGGATGAAAGATATAGAATCAACAAGATTAAATGCCTTTAAAATGTAATTCACCATGATTCAATATAAGGTCAAAAGAGGTTATTTTCCATCATTTCAACCAATAATAATGCAAATTGAAATGCATACCCTGAAGCAATTATCACTTTATTGAGCCATTTATCTTTCCATTTTACTTGGTACCTCTTCCCCATATCATGGCATGAAAACTATGGTAAAAATGTTTCTTTCTTTTCCTTCCTCAACCATTTCTGTTAGCACAGAAGACTGCCAGAAGATGTACTGTATATCAAGTCTAAAGTCCCAGATCATTTTGGTAGATAATAAAAGCAGAAAGCATTGGATTCACATAGCTAAAGCCTCAAAGTGAAAAAAAAAACTCATGATTCAAACTTCTACCAGTATATGGAATGTTTGTTGTTGGACAATAGCAGATATGAAGTAAAGGTAAGTTGGAAACTGCCATAATTTTAATCATGTACCATTTCATTTCTTGCAGTCTAGACTCATGCAAAATACCCACTGACATTTGTGGAGCCGCATTCTTGCTAAAGAGAGACAAAATCTGCAGTTGAAATAATTTTGAAACAAAGGCTTCTTATTTCCAAAGAGTTTGGAATAGAATAAATTACGGGTAGTCCTTTGCAATTCAGACGGTCTCTTGCTGGCTAGATCTTGGACACAGCTTGATTCATGCGCTGCCCCTTGAAGAGAAATGACTGTCAGGCTTTATATTCACAACTGTTTCTTGAAGTCCAGTTTCCATGTATTCATGTCTGCTTGGGGTGATGCTGGACTAAATCCAGGAATGAAAGCAATAACAGCTGGTCTTAATTATACTAACTACAGAAAAGACATACTAGCACATGGTTAGCTTTCTTTGCCTCCATACATTACTCAAAAAGGTCTTTTTTTCATGCTGAAGTACATATCTGCAATACACTGAACTATTTGTTTTTGTTTAGTCATAATAGTAGAGTTGCATGGTCTGTGATAACCACACAATAGCAATGAAGACATATCATTTCTTTTTTAAAAAATAAAACTTATTGTGCAAGTGCTTTATGGATGCAGTTGGCAGTCACTTAAGCAGCAGAATGAAAATGGGTGCCTTCAAGGAACTCGGAGGAATGTTCAAGTCAAATGAACCATATCTGTCACAACATTTAGCTATTGCTCTGAAATAACTATTTTATTTTATTGCATCATAGCAATGCATTTCACGGTAATTCTTCTCTATCTCATTTATTATAATTCTTATTTCTTAACGTCCATGCCCTAGAATTTTTTTTTTGCTCACAGCATTTGAGTGGGTTTAGCAGCACTGGGAATACCTGTCTCCTTTGCTGTGAAGTATATAGATGAAAGAACTACAGCCACTTCACAGGTTTTACTAGCTATTAATAATCAGTAGCAATCTGCCAGAATCATCAAAGGTCAATTAAATAAATTATTGACATGCATAAAACCAGAGTACCACGTAGTTACATGTTTTAATTCCATTTTTCCAAAGCATATCATTATTGATATTTTATCCAAGATAAAGTTGGCTGAAGTATTTCCTGATCATTGTAACTGTGTTGTCCAAAACACACACACTGTAATGACTTGTGAAGCAGAAGGAGGGGGTGGAGGAATTCCCAATCGCAGCATTCCCCAGGCATATCTTTGCTCTCGCTGACAGGAAATGCTAAAGGCTTTTCAGACCTAACCAAATATGTTCACAAGCACAAAGCTATTTTCTGCTGTGTGTCTTAAAGTTACAGCAAGTTAGAACTATGCTTCAGTCAATTCAGTCAGGCCACATTCTCTGTATTAATCACAATCCACAATCAATCAATACACTACAACTGTATGTGGATGGATTACATTAACTAGCAGTGCTTTGGTTTCAAAGTACTTCACATATGTTAGATAACAGTTGAATAAGAAAATAATCTCTCTATCTGGCAAATCATGTTCCAGATTTGATGGTAAGATTGGAAATTTCTTTAATTATTTTATGGAATTTCTTAAACATAGTGATTCAAAGGCTTCAAAGGTTTCAAAGGCACATTTAATGTCAGAGAAATGTATACAAAATACATCCTGAAATGCTTTTTCTTCGTGACCATCCAAGAAAACAGAGGAGTGCCCCCAAAGAATGATTGACAGTTAAATGTTAGAACCCCAAAGTCGCCCCCCCAAGTTCCCAACCCTCCTGCACATATGTGGCAGCAAGCAACAATCCCCCCACCCCTGCCACCATCAAAAAAAAGCATCGGCACCCAGCACCGAGCACTTAAGCATGAGCAAAGCAACAGCAGATATACAGGCTTGCAGTACTCCAAAGACTACTTGTTCACCCGGTATTCGAAATACTACAAGCTCTCTCTCTCTCCCTCTCTCTTTCTCTCTCTCCCCCTCTCTCGCTCATATGGGAGAAAGAGTTGCCTCCATTTCACAGCGAGAGGGGAGACATAACAAACAACTCGCTGGTTTACAATGCTAAAATTCCTTTGCGTCGCTTTTTCTAAGCTCTGTGCCCAAAGATCTCGGGTCTCTGGGAGCACAGCCTTAGATCTTCCATCTCCCACAACACACCAAACTCCTGCCTGGACACTGACCTTTGATCCGCCCGTCTCCAGAGCCATGAGATCTCAGCCCTCCAGAGGCAAGCGAAGCTCCTAGGCCGAGCCCTTGGCATACCAAATAATGGCCGGTAGTGAAATCCTGAGAGTGGGTCCCATCCCCGCAAAGAACCATCATCAGCGTGTAACTCCAGGTCAGGGTCTTCAAAAGAATGCTGAAAGGGAAAAATAGAAATATTAAAGATGGAATTAGAGCTGTTTCTGAAGATGCAAGCAAAGGAGTCGCCGTTAGGTGCCGTTAATCCTCCTAAGCTCCTCCTCATGGGAATTATTTTCATTATAATTCATTTGGTCTCTCTGTACACTGATCCCACCTCCTCACCTCCAAAAATGTACTGATGATTTACCCTACACACAGAGATATTTGTAAAATAACTAGCAAATGCAGAAAAAAAAAGTTTCTGTACTCATCCAACATCTCCATGTCACAAAGATTCAGAATGTGAAATGTCAGTCTAGCAAACGGATTTGGAAGGTTAAATTGAAGCTGTGTTAAAACAGTGCTTCATAATAAATCTAAATGACTTCTTTTTAGTTTTTTTACAATATTTAAGCATTACAATGTTTAAGAACATAAGACCATGAGATACAAGAGCTAATTGAGACCATTCAGCCCATCAAATCTGCTCTGCCATTTGATCGTGGCTGCGTTATTTTCCCTCTTAAACCCATTATCGTGTCCTCTCATATCTTTCACACCATTACTAATCAAGAACCTAACAAACTCCACTTAAATATACTCAATGACTTTGGAATTTATTACTGTCTTTGACAATGAATTTCACAGATTCACCACCTCCGGGCTAAAGAAATTCCTCCTTATCTGTGTTCTAACAAGACATCCTTGTATTCTAAGGCTGTGCCTTCTGGTCCTAGTGTCTCCCACTATTTGAAACATCCTCTTCATATCCACTCTATCCAGGTCTTTCAATGAGATCCTTCCTCATTCTTCTAAGCTCTAGTTAGCACAAGCCCAAGACCATCAAACTGCCCTCCTATATAACCCCTTTCATTCCTGGGATCATTATCATGAACCTCCTCTGGACCAGCTCTAATGCAAGCACATCCTTTATTAGATGGGGGCTCAAAACTACTCACAATACTCCTAATGCGACTGACCAATGCCTTACAAAACCTCAGCATCACATCCTTGCTTTTATATTCTAGTCCTCTCAAAATGAATGCTAATACTCCAATTGTTTTCCTTACTACTAATTCAACCTGCAAGTTAACCTTTAGGAAGTCCTGCACCAGGACTCTCAATTCCCTTTGCACTTTGAACTTCTGAATTTACTTCCTGTTTAGAAAATAGTCTACACCTTTATTCCTGCTAACAAACTGCATAACCATACATTTTCCTACACTGATTTCCATTTGCCACTTCTTTACCCATTTCCTAATCTGTCTAAGTTCTTCTGTAGACTGCCTGCTTGTTCAACGCTGCCTGCCTCCCATATATTTTTGTATCATCCACAAGTCATCCAGATCATTAGCTCATAACATGAAAAGTAGAGGAACCAACTCTAACCCCTGCAGACAACCACTATTCAATGGCAGCCAACCAAAAAAGACACCCTTTATTCCTACTTTTCACTCCTGCTGGTCAGCCAATCTTCTATTCATACTAGTATATTTTCTGTAATACCATAGGTTCTTGTTTAGCAGCTATGTATGGCACATTGTCAAGTGTTTCCTAAAAAAATACATTAAACAACATCTACTGACCCTCCTTTATCTGCCCTGCCCATTGCTTCTTCAAAGAATTCCAAAAGGCTTTCAGGTTTTCTTATGAAGGAAACCATACTGACTTCCGCCTACTTTATCATGTACTTGAAAGTGCCCTGAAGTCTCATCCGTAATGAGACTTCTTGCAAACCACTGAGGCAAGGCTAACTGGCCTATAATTTCTGTCTTTAAATCCCTTCTTACTTAAAGAGTGGAGTGACATTTGCAATTTTCCAGTCCTCCAGATTTAATTGTTCTTGAAAGATCACTACCAATGCCTGCAAAATTTCAGATCTTTAGGTTTGCAAGCGCCTTCTCCTTAGAGATAGTGACCACACTCACTTCAGCCCCTTGACACTCTCAAATTTCTGGCATACTGCTGCTGTACTTAGTTTGTCCACCATTATGACCTTATCTCCCATTACTACCTCTCCAGCAACATCTTCTAGTGGTCTGATATCTATTCTTGCCTCTCTTTTGCTCTTTGTATATCTGAAAAAAACTTCTGGTATCTACTTTTATATTAATGTTTAGTTTACCTTCATAATTCATCTTTTCTCTCCTTATTGCTTTATTAGTTGCCATCTAATACACTCAGTGATTCAGGAACAACTCCTTCCCCTCTGCCATCCGATTCCTAAGTGGATATTGAACCCATGAACACTACCTCACTTTTTAATATATACTATTTCTTTTTTTGCACGATTCTAATCTATTCAATATACACATACTGTAATTGATTTACTTATTATTTTTTCTCTTCTTCTATATTATGTATTGCATTAAACTGCTGCTGCTAAATTAACAAATTTCACAACACATGCCAGTGATAATAAACCATATTCTGATTCTGATCTTTTGATTTTTAAAAGCTTCCTGATCATCTTGTCATCACAAGTAAGAAACATTCCCAATTTCCGAAATGAATGTACCAAAGTTAATTATAATGCACATCCTGTTGCCCGGTTGAGACACCAAGAAAATCAGTTGAAAGAGTAAACCTTCCAATCTATTTTGCCCTGCTGATCTCTGATTAAATCTAAATCATCAAATGCGCAATCTACAATAAAAAATACCAGCTGACACACCCATTACAGTGATCACAGGCACATTTAAGTGCACAAGAGTCTACTTGCCATCCTGGAGCAATGTGGTGATTGTCACAGATGGTGTGTCTTCATGAAAGTACCATGAGCACTTTATCCCAAGTGAATCAAATTTTTCATGCTAGAAGAACTCAGAGGATCAAGTAGGATTCGTGGAGAGAAATGGACCATTAATATTTTGAGCTGAGACCTTCCATTTGGACATCGACTGTTAATGTATACCTATCATTGCTGTAAATTAGAAAAAGATACCTTATGAACCAAAGGATTTTAAATTTCCCTTTCCCATCATTGGCTTAGTGGCAGCATTTGATCTTCTGGTTCAAAGATTATTGATTCACAAGAAGATGACAAATGATGCTGATGGTAGACCATTCAGCCCCTTTACCTGCTCCACTAATTATTATGATTGTTTCTGAGCTTCACCCTCTGGCTTCACCCTCTGCATCACTTCCCTGCACTGATACCAAATGCTTTTATTGCCTCAATATCCAAAAGTCTTGGATGTATACCACAGACCTCTCAAGAAGAAAATTCCAATGATTCATTTGGGTGAAATACATCCTTTTCATCTCATTTCTCAATAGCTGGTCCCTTGACTTGAGACTGTGATCATTGATCTTCAGCTAAATAAAAGGTTATCTCTATATTAACCTTTTGAGCCTCATAAATATTTTGTGAGATCACCCCTTATTCTTCAAAACTCAAAACTCAAGGGAGAGGTCCAGTGTACATAACCCTCCTCAGAGGACAAACTAATAATCAATTTGATTAATCTTTGTTGTGCTCTTCCTATCCTTTATTTATTTAGTGAGCCGAGAACTATACACTATCCATCTGACATCTCAGTATTCCAGTTGATGAAGAGATCATATTTTATTTGGCTGGAAACCAATATCTCAAAACAAGGCCCAGCCATTCAGTCTAGAGGTTTCTTCACACAGAACGTAATGAACCTTTGGAATATTCTTCTCAGGAAGCCAATGGAGGCAGAGATATTAAGTACTTTCAGAGAGAACACTATATAGTCCACTTCAGTGGCTTGTTAAATTCTATAGGATGGGACTTTGGTTCAGCACTGCCTTAGGCAGACACAAAAGGTGATTTCATGCATAGGGATCCTGGTATCCTGACTAAAACCATGATTAATACCTAAAACGGATGAACTGACTTTTTATGTAATTGTTCTCATTGATTTTAGTTTGTGTTAAGTGGTTGCTGATTTTCCTACATCACACCAAAGAACTGTCAAAATAAAATGTATATTTTAGGGGACAATGGCATGTTGGTTTTAATAGAGCAATTATTCAAATGTCTGGATTATTGACCCAGGGAATGTGTTGAATTCCAATTCAATCTCGAAATAAATTTGGAATAAAGACCTGGTATCAGTAATGGTGACCATAATTCCACAGGATTTTAATAGGAGCCCACAAGGGATAAAATATCAGGCTGAGCAATAAGTATGTGAGGAAATGGTAGGGTAAAGCTAGATAGACTACAACACCCTCCTTTCACAAGATAATAAGACCATAAGATACAGGAGCAGAAGTAGACCATTTCGTCCATCGATTCTGCTCCACCATTCAATCATGAATTCCATTTCTTCCAGTCATCCCCACTCCCCTGCCTTCCCCCATCTCCTTTGATGCCCTGCCAATCAAGAACCTATGTATCTCTGCCTTAAATACACCCAATGACTTGGCCAATCAAGAATCTATGTATCTCTGCCTTAAATACACCCAATGACTTGACCTTCCACAGCAGCTAGTGAAAACAAATTCCACAGATTTACCACCCTCTGACTAATGTAATTTCTCCGCATCTCTGTTTTAAATGGACGTCCTTCAATCCTGAAGGTGGGAGGAGAGAGAAGCAGAACGCCACGCGTGCACAGCCTTCGGGTGAAACGTAATATTGTATCTGTTAAATAGGGGGCATGGACAATTCTGATTTGATGGAGATGGACGTGAAGCACAGAGGAACATCTGGAAAAATTTCTGAAACGCTCGTTCGCTGCTATCGTTACTGCGCGGTTGGGAATCTTTCGGAGGGAAGGCCTCAAAATACCCGGCTTTGCCTGCTGTTGACGACCGGGATGGAGGTTGAATTGTCCGGATGGAGATGGCGCTCAGTACTCAGTGTCGGACAGCTGATCAGAGCTCGAAGTTTTCGGATGACTCAGAGTCGGACCGTGGTCGGGTATGGCAGGGAGAGTTTTTTTTCCTTCTCCCATCTGCGTGAGATGTAGGACATTTGAGAGACTTTGTACTTTTACTGTGCTCATGGACTTCTTCATCAAGTTATGGAGTTGTTTCACTGTTGTAACTATATGTTATAATTATGTGGTTTTGTTAGTTTTTTTCAGTCTTGGTCTGTCCTGTGTTTTGTGATATCACACCGGAGGAATCATTGTATCATATCTTAATGCATGTATTACTAAATGACAATAAAAGAGGACTGCGTGTCTTCATAATCTAAAAAAATGGACGTCCTTTAATCCTGAAGTTGTGCCGTCTTGTCCTAGACTCCCCTATCATGGGAAATAACTTTGCCATATCTAATCTGTTCAGGACTTTTAACATTCGGAATGTTTCTATGAGATCCCACCCCCCCCATTCTCCTGAACTCCAGGGAATACAGCCCAAGAGTTGGCAGACGTTCCTCATATGGTAACCCTTTCATTCCTGGAATCATTCTCGTGAATCTTCTCTGAACCCTCTCCAATGTCAGTATATCCTTTCTAAAATTAGTCAGTCAGTGGGCGTCGTCTCGAATCCGGGGTTGGCGGCTATGCACCTCCATCTTCTTCAATCTTGCTCTCTTTTTCTGGCCTCAGCATAACGTATCCCAGTACATTGCCTCACATTATCGTACCAAGTGGTTCGCTGCCTTCCTCTTTCCTTCTATCATCTCTTCTAATAACAATTTCTGCAGTCCATCACTTCTTAACAAGTGCCCAGCATATTCCAGCTTTCTTTTCTGCACATTCTTCAGCAACTCCTTTTCTCTCCTCACTCTCTTCAACACTTCCATATTACTGACCTTCATCACCCATCTAATATTCTGCATTCTCCTTAAACACCACATTTCAAATGCCTCCAGTCGTCGTTGCACTTCCTTGCATAAGGTCCACGATTCGACTCCATACAACAGACTGCTCCAGATGTAGCATTTCCAAAGTCTACAACGCACCCCAAAGTCCAACCTCTTGCCACGCAGCACGTCACTCAGGCTCCAGAACGTTGATCTTGCAATCTCAATTCTTCGTCTAATTTCTGTATCACATTTCCCATCCTCTGTGACCATCTGTCCCAAGTACACAAACTTCTTGACTTGCTCTATGCCTACGCTGTTAACTTTGATACTGATTTTGGTGACTTCTTTCTTCCGTGATACTACCATCATCTTCGTCTTTGCAGAACTTATTTTCATTCCAAATCATTCACCTTCGGCATTTATCTTATCTACTATATGTGCAAAAGCTAAAGAACAATGGTTTATCAAGCGGTGTGAAAAGATAGAGACCATGGACATGTTGCATCATTCAAGGGATGTGCACAGAGAGATTGCTGAGATGACTAACAGGAACAAGAAACAACCAAGGACTGGCATTATTCAAGACAAGGACGGGAACATACTCTTTGAGAATGACAAGGTGGAAAGTAGATGGATGAAATATATTAGGGAATGTACTACGATGCTAGAAATAATCAAGTGAGTACAAAGAATGCGGAAGGTCTGGAAATTTTAGTAGCGGAAGTAAGAGCAGCCATTGGAAAGTTAAAAACTGGTAAAGCTTGTGATGTAGATGGTATTACAGCCGAAATGTTGAAATGCCTTTGCGACTCGGAGTTTGTGGAGATCACGAGGCTTTGCAATACAATCTACTCAACAGGAAAGTGGCCAACAGATTTTGTGGTGTCAGAGTTTGTCATGATCCCAAAGAAAAGTAAGAGCACAAAATGCTCAGACTTTAGAACTATAAGTCTTATAAGTCATGCCTCCAAGATCTTGTTATTAATACTTCTAAGCAGAATAAAAAGGACAGTTCTTGATGAAATTAATGACTGCCAGAGCGGATTTCTAAAATAAGGAGTCCAAAACTGCACACAATACTCCAAGTGTGGTCTCACGAGTGCCTTACAGAGCTTCAACATCACGTCCCTGCTCTTATATTCTATATCTCTAGAGATCAATGCAACATTGCATTCACCTTCTTCACCACCGACTCAACCTGGAAGTCAACCTTTTGGGTAGCCTGCACAAGGACTCCCATGTCCCTTTGTATCTCTGCATTTTGAATTCTCTCCCCATCTAAATAATAGTCTGCCTGTTTATTTCTTCCACCAAAGTGCATGACCATACACTTTCCAACATTTTATTTCATTGGCCACTTCTTTGCCCATTCCCCTAAACTATCTAAGTCTCTCTGCAGGCTTTCTGTTTCCTCAACACTTACTTGTTCCTCCACCTATCTTTGTATCATTGGCAAATTTAGCCAAAAATCCATTAAGGCTCAGGAGCTTGAAGACTCGTATGGCCAGATTTGGGAACAGCTTCTTTCCAACTGTGATAAGACTGCTGAACAGATCCTGACCCGGATCTGGGCCACACCCTCCAAATATCCGGACCTGCATCTCGGTTTTTTTGCACTACCTTACTTTCCATTTTTCTATTTTCTATTTATGATTTATAATTTAAATTTTTTAATATTTACATCGATTTGTAATCCAGGGAGCGGGAAGTGCAGAATCAAATATCGCTATGATGATTGTGCGTTCGAGAATGAATTGTTTGGCGACAATAAAGTATAAAGAATAATACCGTAGTCCAAATCATTGACATCCATCGTAAAAAGCAACGGTCCCAACACCGACCCCTGTGGAACTCCACTGCTAACCGGCAGCCAGCCAGAATAGGATCCCTTTATTCCCACTCTCTGTTTTCTGAATATCAGCCAAGCTCCACCCATGCTAGTAACTTCCCTGTAATTCCATGGGCTCTTATCTTTCTTAGCAGCCTCATGTGCAGCACCTTATCAAAGGCCTTCTGAAATTCCAAGTACACCACATCTACTACATCTCCTTTGTCTACCCTGCTTCTAATTTCCTCAAAGAATTGCAGTAGGTTTGTTAGGCAGGATTTTCTTTCAGGAAACCATGCTGGCTTTGGCCTATCTTGTCATGTGCCTCCAGATACTCCGCAATCTCATCACTATCAATTGATTCCAGCAACTTCCCAACTACTGATATCAGTCTAATAAGTCTATAGTTTCCTTTCTACTGCCTCCCACCCTTCTTAAATAGCAGAGAAACATATGCAATTTGCCAGTCATCTGGTACAATGCCAGAATCTATTGATTCTTGAAAGATCATTGTTAATGCCTCTGCAATCTCTCCAGCGATTTCCTTCAGAACCCAAGGGTGCATTCCATCAGGTCCAGGAGAATTATCCACCCTCAGACCATTAAGCTTCCTGAGCACCTTCTCAGTCGTGATTTTTACTGCACATACTTTACTTCCCTGACACTCTTGAATGTCCGGTATACCGCAGATGTCTTCCACTGTGAAGACTGATGGAAAATATACATTCAGTTCCTCTGCCATCTCTGTATCTCATTAAAATATCTCCATCATCAATATTCGTTGCTTTCTGTTTTAAATGCACCACGCCTCTATTGCTCTGTAACTCATCCCACTGACTGTGATTATGCCTCATCTCCTGCCTGTTCTTTCTATCATTTCTGTTGCTTGCTGTCTTTCATTTATTTCTATTTTCCCCTTCCTCAGCCCTATCACTCCGGTTCCCATCCCCCTGCCAAATTAGTTCAAACCCTCCCTAACAGCTCTATTAAACCTGCCTGCTCGGATATTGGACCCCTTTGTGTTCAGCTGTAACCCATACTTTTAGTACAGGTCATACCTCCCCCAGAAGAGGCCCCAGTGATCCAGGAAGTCTTTTACTGTAAGCATTTATTCCATAAAGATAACTGTCCATCTGTCCCTGTCATTATTCTCCTGCAATAAATTAACAGTCCAAAGGAATTTAGTCTGAATTGTTTGGTGTTAATATTTAACAGTAAAACTCATGCTTTCTAAAGGGGTACCTGAGTTACTTACGTGCTTTTCTGAATTAACTCCAATCTATGTAAACACGAGGAAATCTGCAGATGCTGGAATATCATGCAACACACATAAAAATGCTGGTGAAGGCAGCATGACTCCTTCTCCCGTCTTCAACCCTCCTCCCCTTCATGGACACGCCGCTCTGGGCTTCTGCCTGCTCTGGATCTCTTTATTGCTAACTGCCGACGGGACATCAACTGTCTCAACTTCACCGCACCTTGCTCCCATTTCAACCTCACTCCTTCCGAACGCTCTGCTCTCTACTCCCTCTGCACTAATCCTGAACTAACTATAAAACCCTCCGATAAGGGGGGTGCTGTTGTAGTCTGGCGTACTGACCTCTACCTTGCCGAGGCGCAGCGACAACTCACA
The DNA here is from genome assembly GCF_963921235.1 of Mobula hypostoma. Classification (NCBI taxonomy): domain Eukaryota; kingdom Metazoa; phylum Chordata; class Chondrichthyes; order Myliobatiformes; family Myliobatidae; genus Mobula; species Mobula hypostoma. The sequence goes on from NC_086100.1 coordinate 142,074,230, forward strand.
GATACCTCCTCTTATTTACCCCTCGATCATGACCCCACTAAGGAGCACCAGGCCATTGTCTCCCACACCATCACCAACTTTATCCACTCAGGGGATCTCCCATCCACTGCTACCAACCTTATTGTTCCCACACCTCGCACTTCCCGTTTCTATCTCCTACCCAAGATCCATAAACCTGCCTGTTCTGGCAGACCTATTGTCTCAGCTTGCTCCTGACCCACAGAACTCGTTTCTGCATACCTCGACACGGTTTTATCCCCCCTCGTTCAATCCCTTCCTACCTATGTTTGTGACACTTCTCACGCTCTGAATTTTTTCGATGATTATAAGTTCCCTGGCCCCCACCGCTTTATTTTCACCACAGATGTCCAGTCCCTATATACTTCCATTCCCCATCAGGAAGGTCTCAAAGCTCTCCGCTTCTTTTTGGATTCCGGACCTAACCAGTTTCCCTCTACCACCACTGTGCTCCATCTAGTGGAATTAGTCCTTACTCTTAATAATGTCTCCTTTGGCTCCTCCCACTTCCTCCAAACTAAAGGTGTAGCCATGGGCACCCGTATGGGTCCCAGCTATGCCTGCCTTTTTGTTGGCTTTGTGGAACAATCCATATTCCAAGCCTATACTGGTATTTGTCCCCCACTTTTCCTTCGCTACATCGATGACTGCATTGGCACTGCTTCCTGCACGCATGCTGAGTTCGTTGACTTCATTAACTTTGCCTCCAACTTTCACCCTGCCCTCAAGTTTACCTTGTCCATTTTTGACACCTCCCTTCCCTTTCTTGATCTTTCTGTCTCTATCTCTGGAGACAGCTCATCTACTGATGTCTACTATAAGCCTACGGACTCCCACAGCTACCTGGACTATTCCTCTTCGCACCCAATCTCTTGCAAAAATGCCATCTCCTTCTTGCAATTCCTCCACCTCTGCCGCGTCTGCTCTTAGGATGAGGCTTTTCATTCCAGGATGAAGGAGATGTCTTCCTTTTTTAACGAATGAGGCTTCCTTTCCTCCATCATCAACTCTGCTCTCAAACGCATCTCTCCCATTTCACGCACATCTGCTCTCACCCCATCTTCCTGCCACCCCAATAGGAATAGGGTTCCCCTGGTCCTCACCTACCACCCACCAGCCTCCGGGTTCAACATTTCATTCTCCGTAACTTCCATCACCTCCAACGGGATCCCACCACTAAGCACATCTTTCCCTCCCCCAGCCCCTCTGCTTTTCGCTGGGATCACTCCCTACACGACTCCCTTGTCCATTCCTGTGAGTCGGCTGGGGTGATACATTGCATCTGGTGCTCCCAATGCGGCCTTCTATATATTGGCGAGACCTGACACAGGCTGGGAGACCATTTCGCTGAACATCTACGCTCTGTCCACCAGAGAAAGCAGGATCTCCCAGTAGCCATACATTTTAATTCCACGTCCCATTCCCATTCTGATATGTCTATCCATGGCCTCCTCTACTGTCAAGATGAAGCCACACTCAGGTTGGAGGAACAACACCTTATATTCCGTCTGGGTAGCCTCCAACCTGATGGCATGAACATTGACTTCTCTAGCTTCCGATAATGCCCCACCTCCCCTTCGTACCCCATCTGTTATCTATCTATCCATTTATTTATTTATCTCTCTCTCTCTCTCTCTCTCTCTCTCTCTCCTTTTTCTCCCTCTGTCCCTCTCACTATACTCCTTGCCCACCCTCTGGGCTTCCCCCCTCCCCCTTTCTTCCTCCTTAGGCCTCCCATTCCATGACCCTCTCATATCCCTTTTGCCAATCAACTTTCCAGCTCTTAGCTCCATCCCTACCCCTCCTGTCTCCTCCTATCATTTCAGATCTCCCCCTCCACCTCCCACTTTCAAATGTCTTACTATCTCTTCTTTCAGTTAGTCCTGACGAAGGGTCTTGGCCCGAAACGTCAACAGTACTTCTTCCTATAGATGCTGCCTGGCCTGCTGCATTCACCAGCATTTTTATGTGTTGCTCCAATCTGTGTAACTTTGCTGAGAAAGTGCCCTAAATTGCATATGATAATATTGGAAATATGGGCTCATCAATTATTTTTGCTAAGTTAAAACAACTGGTTTGTGTTTGATTCATTAGTTAAATCTTTCATTATTCTCTTTCATTATACACTTGTTTCACATATGAGTGACTCATATTTTTATCAGAAAGAAACAAAAGCATGTTTGTTTTTAAGCATATGATTTTTTGATCAAGTCCTCTATGATCAAAGTAAAAAAAATAATAATAGAGCTGGAGAAAGAAGGATTCTCACCACACAGTGATAGAATCTTGCATTCCATGATCAGACTGGGTCAGGGTTACTTAAACATCTTCTTTGAAAGTCTAGGCAATGTCCTAACCTTTAAGGGTAAACAGAGCTCTTTACCTGTATACTGCACAACAGCATAACCTTTCTATTTTTTAAAAGTAATTATCCCTGACATCTCATTGAGATAGATAGTCCAATTGTTGTCAAATTATAAATAGGAGTATACTGCAAATAGAATAACTGGAATTGCAGTATGCTTCAAATAAAGGAAAATGCTACTTTTTTTTCCCCTACAAATCTTTGCACTGGCTTTAGAAAGTGAAGAAATATTATTCTAATTACATTTTACAATCCTTCTGAATTCCAGAAACCTGAAAGTGGACAAGAAAGTATCTGATTTTTTTTTTGTGCACATCACACATGAAAGTAGTTCTGTGTTTATTTTTAAACTGTAGCTTCATTTCAGTAGAAGCTCCCTTTACCCTCACCCCCACCCCCGTCGCCACCCAACCACTTCACTGTTAAACCAGAAAAGGCATTTTCTAGTTTAATTCATCTTAGCTTGACTGGCAATTGCTGAACAACATGCCCAAGGCTCATCTCTGCCTCACTGACAGAAACTGAAGTAATAATGACCTGTGTTTATACTCCTTCGTGAAAAAAAAGAGCAAACCCCAGAGCTAGCCAGCCAAGAGACATGAATTAAAGTGTCCCTACTGAGACATCAATATTTAGTTGTCTGCATCGGCCTACCTGAATTTTTAAGCTCTGCCTATCTCACAAGTCATTACTGGATTTCACAGCAATTTTACCAAAAACAGAATGCTAAAAGGACTCAGTAGGTCATGTAGATTTGTGGAGAAAAATGGTGTATGTCATCATTTTGAGTCAAAACTCTATATCAGGACTGAGAGGAAAAAGGAAAATTTGCTATCATATGGAATTATATGGGAGGGGCAGAACAAATGATGTCGGTCAGAGGTGGAAACATATAGAGAGGGGATGATGAATAGTTGGAACTGCTGGAGGAGGTAAAGGGGCAGAGGATGGGAAAGACGCATTAACGAAGAAGAAAACAAGATGGATGGGTGAGAGTGTGTGGGAGATGTACACCGAGGTGAGGATTTCATGAAACTGTATAATACAATATTCATGCTTTTGGGTTGTAAGCTACTGAATGGAATATGAGATGTTGTTCTTCCAATTTGCTCTAGCCTCTCTGTAGCAATGAAGAAGGCCAAGGCAGACAAACTGGTGTGAAAGTGGGAATGAGCACTAAAATGACATGCAGCCAAAAGCTCAAGATGGTTGTAGCAGGCAGAGCACAGATCTTCTTCCTGGTCCTCCCTCACCTGGCTCCAACCGCTCATCATCCCCTCCTTATCTTGTTCCACCAGTCACTCTCCAAGCCTCCTACTGCTACACACTGGGATATTCTAGCATTTGTTCTTCATTTCTCTCAATCCAAATGTGGAATCTCAACCTGAAATATTGATGTACACCATTTCCTCTACTTATGCTGCTTGAGCCACTGAGTTCCTCCAGCATTTGGTGTCTATGGTAACATCATCTGCAGTCTTTACAATACTTCCCGCAACAGTGTACATTTTACATGCTGCAATCTCTGTAGAACAGAGATCCTACCTCTTGCAATTGCTTCAGGCCATTTGAAGCAAAGGACTTAATCTGTGCCTTTGGACTCTGAAGATGTGTTATCCCCCCACCACTGCATTCCCTTCCCCTTTAACACAACCTTTTACTCCGCTATTCTGTGGCAGCCACAAAAATAGAGGTCTTTAAGAGTGAAAGTCAATCCTTATCACTCCTAGTTACAATCTCTGCAAGTACATAGGCAGCATCAAGAACTGTGTATGTCGTATCTTAATGTAGCAACCAGGTTGAAATTCAACTTAAGGTTTACTTTTATTGTTTAAAGGCAAAACTTTTCAATTTCTTGATTCTTTGGAGGTCCCCTATACACACACAAACACACACACACACACACACACACACACACACACACACACAAAATTTCTGAATGATATCTGAATATAAAGATAAATCCTAAAGAAACTTGTGGGTAACAGTCCAGATGAAGAATGCTGATTGTTTTTTCCCCTCACCCATGCCTGCTAGTGTGGAGGGGGTGTTCGTACCATCAAACTAGAAAAAGAACTGAAACCTTTTGCACCCTAATAACATCCTAAACAAGGTGCTTTACTCACAAGACTAAATAGGGCTTCAAACAGAGCTGTAAAAATATAAGAATTTTAAATTCTTGGCACATGGAAGTTCATAAGTACTTCTTGTGATTTTTTTTTAATGTGGAGGCCAGCAAGCCTGATTTTTGCTCCACCCAATGTTTTAGTCATTTGGCTGAGAAAGTCATGTAGTGAATATGATGTCTGAATTCCTGATATATGCTATCATTAAAATCCTGCTGGGTGATTACAATTTTCCCAATATTTTTAATAACAAGAACACCCAGTCCCCTATTCTAACGGATGAGACATCTGCTTTTATTACAGTTGCTTTGCTCTGCAATCTGTTGTGATTGCATAATGGGCACATAAAATCGCAATTAATATAGCTTTGCTTCAGTGTTTTAAGTTGTCTGTTTGAATATTGGTTTGGAATATGCATCTCCCTACACTTGCATCCCTCCCCATAAGCACAACTCATTCCCAGTTATTAAGCTCGCAGTTTTCTTCAGCATTATTTAAGCAGTCTAGGCAGCTTCAGTATATTCTGGCACTGAAACTTCAAAGAACAACAAACTGACTGTTTTGAAAGAAAGCTATGTAAATGTTTATGTTCTTTTTATTGGCTCTGTCATTGAATAAGTCTCTTATCTCCTGTTGTTTGTCAAGAAGGCGATATTTGGGCAAGTGAAACGATGCTGAAATCACACTGTCTTGCTAGCATGCTGTTTTAGTTATAGTTTCTAATTTTTCTTGAAGGTTAATACTTCACTGTCCATACTGGGTTCAAATATAAACAGAGCATAGCTCCTTCACCTTCCTGCACCCAAAGTTTCCCTCATGTTCATTGCAAAATAGTTATGTAACCTTGCACTGGCAACAGTCTCCCAGCCTTGAGAAAGAGAATAGGATTTATGACAGTGTTGAGATGGAATTTGGTTCCAATTCCAGCTGCTATAATGGAGCTAGATAAGTGAAATCATGCTCAATCTGTCAGGGAGAAAAACAATGGTACTGATTCAAGGTGAATTCAAATAATCCAGCCATTTGTTGTCAGATTTATGTCAAATCCAATGTAAATTCAATATCTCGCTGTGAGCATAATACTGTGAAAGTTGACATTTTTTTCATCCTGATGACTGACAACTGAAACAGTTACCAATGTTCTCTGGATAAGTGCCTACAAATATTCTTGTGTGAAGAGGCAACAACATAGTTCAGGATATGAGAGGGTACAACTTGCATCAACCCATCATCATGTTCATTGTGATTTTTTAAACCAATAAATTACTGGCTACCTAAAGTCCTTTGGAACAACTTTACAAAAAGCTCTGAAGTAAGTAGTAAATACGCCCCGCCAAAACAAAAAATAAACAGGGGCTTCATCTCAACATTTACTTTAAAGGTTATATTTGTTGTTAGGCCATTATTTTCCACTATTATACTGTGGTTTGAATTATGTATGTTTCACTCAGGACAACCAGGCACAAAGTGGCTTAACTAATGAACCTTAAAAGTAGCCCATAACGTCTAGAATGAAAAATAATTTTTGAGGTACAAGAAGGATACTAATGATACCAGAAAAGACGTCTGACCAAACACACACCTCCTGCTACCAAAACAAAGAGGTGCTAGGAAAATCTACCACATGGCTTATCTTCCTTTTTTCTGAAAACTACCCCTTAAAGCAGGGACCAGAAAAAAAAACAAAATTCAATGAAAATTGAATTTCATTGTATTATAAATAATTTGGATCAACTAAATTACAGAAAATGAAGTCTGAGATGATTATTTAGTGGTTACAGATGGTTTCATGTTCCATAAATGTTGCAGGATCTGATGTGCTTCTAAAATGAGCAACAAAATATGGTAACATGTCTTTAGTTCCAATTCCCAGCTAATTATGTGAAGTATGTACCCCACCTAATAACAAGTGTCTGGTACATTGTAAAGCAAAAGTCTGCAAGAAAATCATTGACAGTTCTTGACAAAGTGATTTATCTGTATGCCTCGCAGCATATTGTTAAAGGCCAAGGTATCTGCATGCAGGCATTAGGCCATGAACATTTGACAAAATTTGATTGACTTTCACTGAGACCGTCAGTGCCAGTTTTAATCACAGTCAGGAAAGCCAAACAGTAACCAACAAGTTTATAAAATGTTCTTTTTGAACATGGCACCAGAGAAAGGATGAATGTCTGGTCTTTAAATACACTCAGCAGACACTTTATTAGATACATCTATGCACCTGCTCATTATTGCAAATTTCTAATCAGCCAATCAGCAGCAACTCAATGCATAAAAGCATTCAGACATGGTCAAGAGGTTCAATTGTTGTCCAGACCCAACATCAAAATGGAAAGAAATATGACATAAGTGATTTTGACCATGGAATGATTGTTTGTGACAGATAGGGTGGTTAGATTATCTCGAAAACTGCTGACCTCCTGGAATTTTCACACAGTTTTCAGAGTCTACAGAGTCTGGAGCGCAAAGAACAAAAAACATCCAGTAACTGGCAGTCCTGTGGGCAAAACTGCCTTGTTAATGAAGGGTTAGAAGAAAATGGCCAGACTGGTTCAAGTTAACAAGAAGGTGACAGTAAAGCAAATAAACACACATTACAACAGTGACGTGTGAAAAAAACAATCCCTGATCATGCAACGTGTCCAACCTTGAAGTGGATGGGAATCATCAGCAGACGACCATGAACATACACTCAGTGGCTACTTTATTATGTATAGGATGTGTATATGCCACTGAGTGTATATACAAAGGGCACTAATCACCATAGTTCACCACAGACTTCCATTCATCACTTGTTAATTATCTACTTTTTCATATCTTTTGCCTGCTGTTTTCCTCAATTGCAATCACTGTCTCCCGACCAGACCTTTCTCTTTTCTCAACCCAAATGATCTTGATCATCTCTAAATGAATTAGTTATTTCTGTTGTAAGTTATTCAGCTGATTACAGATTTTCTCCTTTTGTACAGTGTGATCAGCAGGATATGTCCATGCCCCTGTTAGAAATACACACAACACAGGCAAAGACACAGTCATCTTTGAACTGTGCCATTAACACATTGTAATTGCTCTCACTTTTCAGTTATTCCTTTGTCCAATCCATCCCTCCTGTCACCATTCCTTGCAATTTAAATTTACTTTTTAAATCAGTGTTTCTCAGTTCTGCAAAGAGTCTTTAACACAAAGTATTAATATCCAGTCCTGATGAAGAGTCTCAGCCTGAAACATTGAGTGTTTATTCCTTTCCTGCTAAGTTCCTCCAGTACTTCGTGTTTGTTGCTCAAGATCTGCATAAACTGCATAATCTCTTGTATTTATATTAACTCTGCTTCATGTTCCATAAATGCTGCTTGACCTGTTAAGCATCTCCAGCATTTTCTGCTTTCATTTTCAACCTGATTGGCCTCTTCCCAACTGTTTCATTTATAATTCGCTACTATTGCCCAGTTATTCTTTTTTTTTCAGTTGTAACTTCATGTTTTACACAATGAAGGAAATTGAAAACTGAGCATGTTTATAACATTTATAATTTTTAAAATTTGAACAATTAAGATAGAAGGAGAAAGGGGATGTGAGAGAGACACATAAGCATGTGAACACACAAATGAGGAGTAGAAGTGGACCAGTCAGTCTTGTTCTACTATTCAAAGTCAAAGTAAGTTTATTATCAAAGTTTGTTAACTACATACGACTTTGAGAATCCTCTCCTTACAGGCAGCCACCAAACGAAGAAATCCAAAAATACCCATCAAAAAAGACCATCAAACACCCGATGTGCAGAAAAACAAACCAATCCTGCAAACAACAAAAGCAAGTAAACAATTGAAGTTCACAAAATTGAGTGAGTCATAAGTGATGCAATAAATTTATGGCTAGTTGGATTTTAACCTGAAGTCTGCATCCAGACCAACCTGGTAACCTTTCACCTCCTTATTTATCTAGTCTATCCACCTCTACCACCAAAATATGCAAAGTTTCTACTTTTTTTACCCCTTGAGAAAGAGAATTCCAATGACTCGCATCCCCAATTAGACATAGAACACAGGACATAAACCAACCACTCTGCTTAAAAAATATATCTCTGACATCCTCCCCCTCTAATTTCCTTCAAACATCTTAAAGTCATGTCCCCTCATATTAGCCATGTAAGCCCTGGGAAGGTGTTTCTGGCTGTCCCTTCTATCTATGCCTCTTATCATCTTGTACATCTCCTTCAAGTCACCAGTCATGCTCCTTCTCTCCAAAGTGAAAAGCCATTAAGTCACTCAACTTATAATCACAAATCATGCTCTCTAATCTAGACAGCATCCTGATAAATCTCCTCTGAACTATCTCTAAAGCTTCCACATCCTTTCTGTAATGAAGCAACTTGACCTGAAAACAATATTCCAAGTGTGGTCTGACCAACCAGGGATTTACTTTGCAGCTTTTGAACTCAATTCCCCAACTAATGAAGACCAACACATTATACACCTTCTTAACAACCCTATCAACTCGTACTGCAACATTGAGGGATCTCTGGATGTGAACCCCCAACAGCTGTCTGTTCCTCTATGCTATAAGAATCCTGCCATCAAGTCTATATACTGCCTTCGAGTCCAACCCTCCAAAGTGAATCCCTTTATACTTTTCTGATTGAACTCCATCTTCCACTTCTCAGCCCAGCTCTACATCCTATCAGTGTCCTGTCATAGCCTACAGCCACTGTCTGTACTATCCACATCACCACCAATCTTCATGTCATCTGCAAGCTTACTAATCCACCTTATCACTTCCTCATTTGTAAAACTCACAAAGAGAAGAGGTCCTATAACACATTTCTGTAGAACACTGTTGGTCACTGACTTCCAAGCAGAATATGCTTCATCTACTACCACCCACTGCTTTCTGTGGACAAACCAGTCCTGAATCTACACAATCAGGTTTCCCTTGACCAAATGACTCCTGATGAAATAAACCCACACAACAAAGATGACCAAACACCCAGTGTGTGGGAAAAAGGAACAGATCATGGAAACAATAGAAAAAAGAAAACAACTAACATACAGAACATGAACTGTAGAGGCCCTTGAAAGTTGAGTTGACAGCACCAGCCAGTTCGGCACTGTAGTCGGTCCAGGAGTCTGAAGGCTGCAGGCCACAGCCCCAGAGTCAGTTCAGCACTGAGGCAAGTGCCAATGGCTACAGGCCACAGCTATAGAGCAGTTCAGTGCTGGAGTAAGTAAAACCTCTCAGAGTAAAAAGCTAAACATCGGTTCATCCTTCGCATTCAGCTTCGAAGCCTTGATCTTTTTAATCTGGTTTAGTGCTTAAATCGGCTAAACATCGAATTGTTTTTTGCTCTCCAACCCAGGTCCTAACACTTCAATCTGGCCCAAAGTTTCAGCTAGGCCCTAAGTCCTCTCCAGCAATGGTTGAATGGCTGCCACGGCCAAAACTGCATTCCTGGAAGTCCAGCTGAACAAACCCTTCAGGGTTCTGCATAACACCAGATTTTACAGACAGTTCAAAAGCACAGTTCCCAAAGGGAAATCACAGGCTGCAGACTGCAGGGATCATAGTCCAGAAAAAGTATAAATAATAGAATAGTTAGTAGTTTTGATTGCTGCCTGCAAAATTTTGCTGTGTCTTGCCTTTGCCATCTTGCTTCAACAAAGGAAAACCTGTAAGACATTTGATATGATCCTCATGAATTCCCCATAATAGGATCATTCAGAAAGTTAGGAGACATGGGATAGATGGCTACACTCACTCTAGCCATCCTCCTGTTCTTCACATATGTGTGGAATGCTTTGGGATTTTTCTTAATCCTACCCATAAGGACCTTCTCATGAGTCTGTTCACAAGTTCTTACTGGCTACCTTGCAACTGTCTAGAGCCCTAACTGGTCGTTGATTTCTAAACCTTAAGTATGCTTCATTCTTCCTCTTGACTTATGTTCCACATCTCTTGTCAACTATGGTTCCTTCAGCCTGCCAACATTTCCCTGCATCAGTGGCACAAACCTAGCCAGTATCCCATGCAAATGCTCCCTAAGCAACCTTCACATTTCTGCTGTGCATTTCCCTGAGTACATCCATTCCCAATTTACGCACTAAAGTTCCTGCCTAATAGCATTGTAATATGCTCTCCCTAATTAAATATTCCCCGATACTTTTGGTTACTGTCTCCAAAATGCTCACCTCCTGAGAGATCCGTCAACAAATCAGATTCTTTGCCTAGTACCAGATTGTATATGTCTTCTCCTCTAGATGACCTGCCCTATATACTGTGTCAGGAATCCTTCCTGGATGCACATTCCTCCCAATCTAATCATTTTCCACTGATAAGTGTCAATCAATATTAGGGAATTTGAAGTCACCAATGACAATAATCCTCTTATTCTTAATTTTTTTTCCAAAATCTGCCTCCCAATCTGCTCCTCAGTGTCACTGTTGCTATCATAGTCGGTGTCTATAGAATATTCCCAATAGAGAGATTACTCCCTTCCTGTTCCTGGCTTCCATCCATACTGACTCAGAAAAGAATCCTTCCTTTCTGCAGCAGTTATACTATTCCTGATTAGCAATACCACTCCCCGACCTCTTTTACCCCTCTCTCTCTGTCCCTTTTGAAATGTCTAAACCCTGGAACATCCTGCAGCCATTCCTACCCTTGTGACGGTCAAGTATCTGTAATAACCACAATGTCATGCCATCTTGGGTCAATGTCTCCCATCCACTACATAATGTACTGGGTGGGCACAGGAGTACATTCAGCCAGAGACTCATTCCACCGAAATGCAACACTGAGCGTCATAGGAAGTTATTCCTGCCTGTGGCCATCAAACTTTACAACTCCTCCCTTGGAGGGTCAGACACCCTGAGCCAACAGGCTGGTCCTGGACTTATTTCATAATTTACTGGCATAATTTACATATTACTATTTAACTATTTATGGGTCTATTACTATTTATTATTTATGGAGCAACTATAATGAAAACCAATTTCCCTCCGGGATTAATAAAGTATGACTATGACTATGACTATGTCATACTTCCATGTACTGATCAATGCTCTAAGTTCATTACCCTTGTTCCTGATACTTCTCGCATTAAAATAGGCACATTTCAATCCATCCAACCGACTATATTTCAACCCGTCCAACTGACTATTGAAACATAACAAACTTATTTTTGTATTCCATTCTATTCTCCTCACAATAATCAATAACATTCTGTTGGTGTTCCTGATTATTCCTGTACTTGGGTACTAAGCTTTTCCAAGTCATGCACTGCATTTTTAAGCTCTGCCATCTCTCGCTACTTTTTTATTTTTCATGCTAAAATTGACAATTACCCATTTTTCACATTATGTTCCATAAATTGCATCTTTGTTCACTCACTTAACCTATCTACTGTATATCTTTACATAGCCTCCTTAAGTCCAGTTGATACATACTTTCCTACCTTCTTTAATGTTATCTGCAAGTTTATCTTTGGCATCTTCATTTATATAAATAGTCAAAATGTGGATCTGCTGCACAGTGTTCTGTGGAGTATTATTCAGTGCATCTTGCCTACCAGAAGTTGATCCATTTACACTGATTGATTCCTGTTAGACATCTAATGTTCTACTCATATGTTACCAAGTATATCATAAGCTACCATTTTCTGTAATAGACTTTACAAATATCTGCTGCAAAATCTAACTATAGTACATTCAGTTGTCCCACTTTATCCACATATCATTTCTTCAAAGAATTCCAATAGATTGATCAAACGAGATTTCCCTATTAGAAAACCATGTTTATTTTTGCCTGATTTTTTGAAATGTGTCACTCTATGTGTTAACTACGGGGGCCGTGCGCAATCCGGATTTGATGGAGACAGCTGTGAGAAGCACAGAGGAACACCTGAAGTAACTTCTGAAATACCTGCTTCGCTGCCGCTGCTACTGTGCGATCAAGAATCTCCGGAGGGGAAGGCCCCAAATCCTCGGCTTTGCCTATTGTCTGTTGCTGGGGCCGGGGTCGAAGCGCTCGGCAGAGATGGTGCTCGGTGCTCGGTGTCGGAGAGCTGGTCGGAGGCTCGGAGTTCTCCGATGGACTCGGAGTCGGACTGTGGTCGGGTGCTTCCAATATGCTGCATCGGCAAGTTGGCGGCGCTGGAGGTTTACCGTCTGCGTGAGATGATGGGACTTTCGAGAGACTTTGAGACTTTTACCGTGCCATGGTCTGTTCTTATCAAATTATGGTACTGCTTTGCACTGTTGTAACTATATGTTATAAATATGTGTTTTTTGTTAGTTTTTAAGTCGGTTTGTCATGTGTTTCTGTGATATCATTCTGGAAAAACATTGTATCATTTTTTAATGCATGCATTACTAAATGACAATAAAAGAGGACTGCGTGTCCTCATAATCTAATCTAATCTAAACTAAACTTGGTAAGATTCAAGATTGTTTAACGTCATTTCCAGTGTACAAATGTAAAGGAGAACAAAATACTTGTTACTCTGGATCCAATGCAGCATATAAAAAACACATGAGGATAAATGCACAATAAAAAACATAACAAATTTAAATTCAGAAGGAAGTTTATATACATGCACAAAGGGACATTAGGTACAGAAGTGCCTGTACATAGGGTGACTGACATTTAATGATAAAGTAGTAGTGCTGAAGGTATAGTGGGGTGGGCAGAGGTGCTGATCAGCCTTATTGATTGGGGAAAGTAACTGTTTTGAGTCTGGTGGCCCTGGCATGGATGCCACGTAGCCTCCTCCCTGATAGGAGTGGAAGAAACAGTCCATGAACAGGATAGATGCCTTTTCACGCAATTTTCTGTTTATATGTTCTTGATAGTGGGTAGGCTGGTGCCAGTGCTGCACTGGGCAGTTTGGCTACTCATCGTAAAGTCTTCCTGTCTGCCAGAGTGCAGTTTCTGTACCATGCAGTGATACAGTAATAACGGCTGCTTGAAAATTTTCTGTGACAGATTTTTAGCTAACTCACCTGCATTTTTTTTTTGTTTTCTGTCCCCTCTGTTTTGGAACAAATGAAAAACAAAGACACTATCACCTTCTACGCTGGCTTCAACTCTGTCATGATCATAGACTCAGTAATAGTTGATCCATTCATATGGGAACCGTCTCCACTGTGCGTTACCATATTGCAAAATTATTCTCCTCTCTCCAGTTACCTAATGCGGGAGACTTTTATCCCAATTTGGCTGTTCAGACACATTATCGAGTGCCAGATTAACGGAAGTGGCTACCACAGTTGAAATGTTCCCAATATGTGGCAGCTCTGCATTGTGGTTGCAAATGCATAAGGCAGCAATGGAGCATCTGATTGTTACCTACGAGTCCCTCTGCAGTAAGTGCAATGCATTCAGCAGTATTTGAGATTAACAATATAATTGTTAGCTATGGTATTTGAAGATGTTTTAGTTGACTTTGAACACACCTGTGAGGTTATTGATTTCTTTTGCATTTATTATATCCAGAGCCTCGGCACCGTCGTCCAACTATGGATCACTGTAGATATCTTTTCCCACCGCTTGGAGAGAGAAGAGTCTACAGATCCTGGAATCTGGAGTAAAGAAAAGACACTGGAGGAACTCAACAAATCAGGTAGCATCTGTGGAGGAAAATTTAACCCGTTGAGTTCCTCCAGCATCTTGCTCATTTCCTTCTGCTTATTTAGTGTAAGTCCAGCAGCTTCTTTGCACTATGAAAAAGAAACCATTTTCTTTCCATTCAATTTAGCGTACCAGGAGATTCTTCCCATTCATCTTAATGCATCAGAAGGTCCAATGTTCAGAAGAAGGGGTAGCACAGTAGTGTCGCAGTTACTGTAACACTATTACTGTGCCAGCAATCATGAATCCAGGTTCGACTCCACTCACTACCTGTAAGGAGTTTGTACGTTCTCTCCATGATCATATGGGTTTTCTCCGGTTTCTTTCCACTTTCTAAAGAATTGTGGAAGTGCTATTTTGGTGCTGAAAGCAAAGAAATACTTGTGGGCTGCCCAGCACAATCTGGCTGATTTGATTTGACACAAATGACACATTTCACTGTATGTTTTGATGTATACATGACAAATAAAGCTAATCATTTCTTTATTTTCTTATATAGTATCGAATACCTTAGATATTCCATGTTATAATATTCATGATGCCTGTGAGAGCAGAATTAGAACCTGTAATAGTTGTGTTAGAATCTGTATTGAAGGCAAGCAGGCTGGCCTTAAGGGGCTTGAGAAACTAAAAAAAAATGGACACTTCGTTCAAGTGGGTGAACATTGAAGAGCACCACAGCAGTGGCTGAACACAGTTATTATATAAACAAGCGGGGAGAAGGCAGCTTACGTGAAATCTGCATCATACAAAAGGGAAGACGAGGCCTGCCTTTCAGTGCCTATTTTCAGGGGTGATCGTGTTTAGCTCCCTAAATAATTGCTAATGCAAAGTCAATCAACCTCTCACCCAGAAAGGCACTATTTTAGACAATTCAGTTTCAAGAAATTATTTTAGGCATTTGTTTCTTTTTTATGTATGAATAGTATGAGATTTTAAGATTGTTGAAATGTTTCTCCTTTATGTGGCTTTTTTTCCCCTTAATTTATTTATCCTGCTGTACATAAGCTTATTTTAATTTTATCATTCCTTTATTTCCTTCTCATTCCTTGCCTCACTGGCTTCGAGATGCACTGTTAGACCTACTAGTCATTAAAGTGTTGTTACTCTTTTGCCCCTGCCTCAGCAGCAAAGTCTTGCAATTCCAACAGGCAATGCTGCAAAAAGAATATTCCCAGATAAAGGCAGCAGAGAAAAATCTAGCTAATAGCTCACACCATGAGATGCCCTCCTCCAGCAAGATCTGACCCAGTATAAGATTAAAAGCAGCTGCCAGTTTCTCTAGAGATTCAGAGCCCAAGAAAGAATTTGTGTATTCTGAGTTGCGGGAAATTAATCCGTTGCTTGCAATCTTTGGTTCTAATCAAAGTAACCTGCCCAATAAATGTTGGCAGCTGAACATAGTGGTTGCATAAAAAGTCAATGGTCAATTTGACCTCAGTTACTCCCTGCTTATGCAGAAAACACTGCATCAATTTTTTTGTTTTCTGTCTGGGCTGAGGCAAGAAAATCTGTCCCTCGGGTGTTCTAACTTCCTTTAATTGTTCTCTCTTATGTCCCTACTTGGAATTCATTCTTGAATTTGCAAATAATCTGCTCTCCTTCATTCCCTCCTCAAATGTATATAAAGTGAGTTTAGCAGCAGATTGAAACTTTTTCAGAAAAATATTGAAAACAGCGTAAATGTAACGTATCAAAAGAAGCTTCATAGGGAGATCTTTTGAAAACGTATTTTGTGTGCAAAATTGAGTGTGATTTCTTTTGGTGATATTGCACAAAAGGCATGCAGTAACATTTTAAATGGTTATATAAGCATAAAGAGGGTATAAAGAGGTATAAAGGTATAAAGGTATAAAGAGGTCAGTCGCTTGTAAGGAACCTGTTATGTTTTGTAACTTCAAAAATTAACAGACAATAGACAATAGGTGCAGGAGTAGGCCATTCAGCCCTTTGAGCCAGCACCACCATTCATTGTGATCATAGCTGATCATCCACAACCAGTACCCTTTTCCTGCCTTCTCCCCATATCCCTTCACTCCACTATCTTTAAGAGCTCTGTCTAACTCTTTTTTGAAAGAATCCAGAGAATTGGCCTCCGCTGCCTTCTGAGGCAGAGCATTCCACAGAACCACAACCCTCTGTGTGAAAAAGTGTTTCCTCAACTCCGTGCTAAATTGTCTACCCCTTATTCTTAAACTGTGGCCTCTGGTTCTGGACTCCCACAACATCAGGAACATGTTTCCTGCCTCTAGCGTGTCCAATCCCTTAATAATCTTATATGTTTCAATCAGATCCCCTCTCATCCTTCTAAATTCCAGTGTATACAACCCCAGTTGCTCCAATCTGCTCCAATCTCTCAACATATGACAGTCCCGCCATCCCAGGAATTAACCTTGTGAACCTACGTTGCACCCCCTCAGTAGCTACAATGTCCTTCCTCAAATTTGGAGACCAAAACTGTACACAATATTTCAGGCAAACAACAGGAATTCTGCAGATGCTGGAAATTCAAGCAACATACATCAATGTTGCTGGTGAATGCAGCAGGCCAAGCAGCATCTATAGGAAGAGGCGCAGTCGACGTTTCAGGCTGAGACCCTTCGGTCTCGGCCTGAAACGTCGACTGCGCGTCTCACAATATTTCAGGTGTGGTCTCACCAGGGCCCTGTACAACTGCAGAAGGACCTCTTTGCTCCTATACTCAATTCCCCTTGTTATTGAAGGCCAGCATGCTATTAGCTTTTTTCACAGCCTGCTGTGCTTTCTTTCAGTGACTGATGAACAAGGACACCTAGATAGCGTTGTACTTCCCCTTTTCCTAACTTGACATCATTCAGATAGTAATCTGCCTTCCTGTTCTTGCCACCAAAGTGGATAACCTCACACTTATCCACATTAAACTGCATCTCCCATGCATCTACCCACTCACCCAACCTGTCCAGGTCACCTTGCATTCTCATAACATCCTCCTCACATTTCCCACTGCCACCCAGCTTTGTGTCATCTGCAAATTTGCTAATCAAAAGAAAAACACGGGAGCCAAGGATAAGTTGTGTACATTTAACTTTACTTCAGTGAGGCATGCACTTATGACATGGGTGGCGTAATGTCAAATGTACTTCTTCCCTGAATTATGTAAACAAATGAATAATGCTTAATCAAATAATATATTTACAGTATTACTCAAAAACACAACAATCCTCTCTGCTTAGCTATAAATTCCAACTCATTGTAGAATGCATCTTAAATCAAATATTCCCTCTAGTTATATTATCCTGTCAAGGACAAGTTCATCCCAGTGCCTGTAGAAATGGGGGAACTGTCATTTCTGCTGCACATCCCAGCCATTTCAGGATGCCATATGGACCTGAGACACTGTAGGATCTTCCACCATTATGGTGAGACTTTCGATTTCCAGGAGTGTCCTCTTCTGTAAATTTTTCAGGTACTTCCTTTTCCAATGGTAAGCAGAAACAATCCATCGGCATTTCCTTTATTAATCATCCTTTTGAATTTGATCTTGTAATTGCGTCCTTCGAAAAACAGAGCCCATCTCTGCATTTGTGCTACTGCTATTAGTGGAACACCCTTCTGTAGACTGGAATTGGACACTAGTGGCGGATGATCAGTAATGAGAGTAAACTCTAACCCATTCAACACTAGCTGAAACATTGTATACTCCAAACCAGACTCAAGGCCTCTTTGTCAATCGATGCCTAATTTTCCTCTACAGTGGTAAGCGAACACAGTGCGAAAGCTATGAGGCATTCACTTCCATCACTCAAAATATGTGACATGACTGCACTTATATCATTGGTATGACAGGCAAGCTTCACTGGAAAATGTGGATCATTGTGTGTAAGTACAGTATCTGTTGTCACCATTTCCTTTACCTTTTTGAAAGCCACCTCGCATTACTTTGTCCATTGCCAGTTCTTTCCTATCTGTAACAATAAGTTCAAAGGGTGGAGCACAGTGCACAGGTTTGGCAGGAACTTGTTAGGGTAATTGACAAATACTAAAAAGGGCCATAACAGTGACATGTTCTTTTGCCTTGGGGCATCCACCACCACTTGAATTTTCTCTGCACCCTTGTATAAATCTTGTGCATCAATGGTGTGACCACAGTAAGTGATGTTTGGTTTAAAGAATTCATACACTTGTTGCATTGTTCTCTGACCCCATGATCTTCTAATTTTTCCAATACTGTATTGAGATTTTGGAGATGTTTCTGTCATCTTCATTGGCAATAATGATGTCATCCAGGTAGCATTGAGTGCCTGGGCAGCCTTGCAGCACCTGGTCGATAGCTTTCTGCCAGAGTGCAGGTGGCGATGCTACTCCAAAAATGAGCCTATTATAGTAATAAAGCCCTTTGCGTGTTATGGCATGAATCACTTTGGATTATCCTTTCAACTCCATCTGTAGATAAGCCTCAGCTAAGTCCACTTTGCTGAAGTGTTTCCCTCCAGAAACGTGTGCAAAGATATCATCTATCCTGGGCAGAAGATATTAAGCTACTTTCAGTACTGGGTTGATGGTGACCTTAAAAGCACCACAGGTTCTATTAGTCCCATCTTACTTGGTGACTGGGACCATTGGTGTTGTCCACAGACTCAAATCAACCTTGGAAAGAACTCCTTCAGCCTCTCTCCATGGAATCTACCTCACTGGCTTCTTTATCATTGATAGCATAAGGAACCGGATGGGCTTTGCAAAACTTTTGTTTACCGCTACTTTACCCTTGATATGTTTAAGTTTTCCAATGCCATCCTTGAACAGTGCTGCAACTTCATCCAGCTCCTTTCTTAATTCAATTTCAGTTGACTCTATTGCAGGGGATGTAACATGCAAATGGGGGATATGGCTCCATTAAAGTTCTGGATGTCTCAGCCAATCATGACCCTATAAATGCTGGCCCTCCAGTATTTACAACATACAAGCCCTCTGTGGCTTGTTGGTTCTTGTATTTCACTGTTATGAATGTCATTCCCACAGGAGTTGCCTTTTCTCCAGTGTATGTTCTTAGCTGGATATCTGCAAGCTTCAATTCAGTATCTTTGAAATGTCGTTCAAACTCATTTTGTAATATGGCTGAAGCAGCCAAGCCAGTGTCAAATGCCATTTTAATTAATTTTCTGTTCACTTCTGGTGTAAGCCATGTTGCTTGTCCCCTGTTAGATTTCACATTGCAAATCTCAAGCTATGTAATCCTGCGTCACTCTCATCATTATCAAATTTTCATCAAAAGCATGCATATTAGTCCTCATTTTGAAACTGCAACTTAACATTTTTTATATCATTTTCTCTTCTCTGTACAGTCCACTTATTTTTGTCTGCCCAATATGATCTTTGTAGATGTCCTGCTTCTTTGCATTTTCTGTAAGTTTTGCCCTTAAACCTGCATTGGTCTGGTGTACATAAGCCCCTGCCACAATTTGCTCAGCCAGACAGGTTTCTGTTTAGACATTGCAATTTTGTTCATGCTCACTTTTATTCCTGACTGCAACCCAATTGTGTCTCTGGCTGCTGTTTCCATCTGTACAGTAATTTCAACTGCTCTTTTAAATGTGCGTTTGCTTCAGTTAAGAGTGAAACTAAACAATCTCTCAGTGCATCTCTTCAGCTGAGCCATGTAAGCTGAAATGGACTCCCCTTCTTTTTGATTCTGCTTATGGAACCATATCAGCAAAGCTCATTTCACCTGATATGGTTGGAGCAGTCAAACTTCTAAACAAGCTGTATAATTTTCCATCTATTGAACTCAGCAAAACTGGCATTCGTTTCTTATTGGCTTTTTCATTTGCTTCAAAATACTGCTCAGTTTTTTCAGTGTGCATCACCAAGTTATCTGTTGTGCAATCAAACATGTCCATCTTTCTGATGTAGCCACCTATTTCTGTTTTTTAAAAATTTATGATTATTATTTCCAGTGAATTTCATCCACTTTCTGCTTTTTTTCAAACGTCTCTTTCCATTTTCTGAAAAAAAACATGCTGTGCTTTTTTTTAACTTGAATGTCTCACTGTGCTTCAACAGGTAGATATTTGTCTCATGTTCATTTTAAAACTTACTCATCACCACTGTTATGTTTTGTAACTCAAAAACTAATTCAAGTACATAAACGGGAGTCACAGATAAGTTGTGTACATTTAGTTTTCCTTTAGTGAGTCACACACTTATGGCATATGCTGATCATGTACTTTTTACATAACCTATAATGAATTATGTAAACTAGCAAAGTATGCTTAATCGAACAATATATTTACAATCTCCTCAAATATTACTGAAATATTAAATACACAACAGCACCCAGCCCAATTTACTTCTTCTTCCATCACGCACTGTATCTGCATGTCACCAACACACTCCTACCAACACACACAAAATGCTGGAAGAACTCAGCAGGCCAGGCAGCACCAATTGTGTGCTGCTTGGATTTCCAGCACCTGCAGATTTTTGGTGTTTGGGGCACACACTGCACCACTGGTTTCCGTTCCCCTCAGCCCATGTTTCATTCTATCATCCCCACTTCCCTTACTTGTTTCCCTGCACCACCTTCCTCTCCCATCAGATTCCATCAGCTGCAGCCCTTTGTCTCCTCTGCCTATCACTTCCCAGTTTCCAGAGCTACTTCCACTCTCCCTTCCTCCATCTGCCATCCCTCCTGACCCGGATGCACCTATCACCTGCTAACTCTTTCTCTATCCCTTCCCTCCCACCTTCTATATTGACTATCTTCTTCCTATCTTTCAGTCCAACATTCAAGTTTGTCTTTCAACCATACATGAATATCCATGAATACAGCCAAACAAAACAGTGTTCCTTCAGGGCCAAGCTGAAAAACACAGTCCTAACAGTCATACGCAGCCCAAGGCACGTATGACACATATAAGATAGAGGAAAACATACAGTCACAGAATAAAGAACATAATCTAGTCCATGTCCCTGAGTGTATGATGTTGTTGGCTTGAACAAGGCCACAGCAGTCTGCTAACGAAAGCAATCCATCTTGTCTCCCTCCAAGTGAACACTGGAGGGAAGCACTGATGCCAGGATGAACACCATGCCACAAGGCCTCAGCTCATCAACTCCAACACCTCCCCTGGGAGGCTGAAACCGTGGCATGAGGCCTGGTCCTCATTACAACTGACGCCACACAGTTTCCCCCGCTGTCGGTCCCGCAATAAACCAGTGAATAAACCAGCAGCATTCCACAATAAATAAAGGGTCCCAAAGCAAAATAAAGACCCAACTGTTAATTTCCCTCTACAGATGCCTCTTCACCCATTGAGTTCTGCCAGCTTTTACTTTGTTTGGCAATGTTTTTTTCATTGCACTTTTCACTTTTCTACTAAGTTCAGTAGTTCAGTCTAGAAGTGAGCACAGGAACATGCTTAAGCTCTGCTGCTGGAACTTTGTCCCGAGGAATAATTTAGTTTATGCACAAGAACCCTGAGGTGAGGCTCAAAAACCACAGATTACACTCAGTGGCTTCTTTATCAGTTACACCTGTACACCTGCTTGTTGATGCTAATACTGTATCTAATCATCCAACTTGTGGCAGCAACTCAATGCATAAAAGCATGCAGACATGGTCCAGAGATTCAATTGTTCTTCAGACTAAACATCAAAATGGGGAAGGAATGTGATCCAAGTTACTTTGACCTTGAAATGATTGTTACTGCCAGATGAGGGTGGTTTGAATATCTCAGAAACTGCTGACCTCCTGGGATTTTCACGCACAACAGTCTCAACAGTTTATAGAAAATGGTGTGAAAAACTAAAAAAAAACTATGAATGGCAGTTCTATGGGTATAAATACCTTGTTACTGAGAGAGGTCAGAGGAGAATGGCCAAACTGGTTTAAGCTGACAGGAAGGTGACAGTAATTCAAATAACCATGCATTATAGCACTGATGTGCAGAAGAGCATCTCTGAATGCACAGCACGCTGATACTTGAAGTGGATGGGCTACAGGAGCAGAAGACCACAAACATACACTCAGTGACCACTTTTTTAGATACAGGATGCCCCTTATAAAGTGGCGACTGAGTGTAAACTTCATGAAGAGTGTTTGCCTGAATATGCACATTTAAGAGTAAACTATTCAGTACAGTAAAGAGTTATTGCTCAAATCCATTCAGAATGGGGCAGAGTTAAGATGGGGCCAAATGGCTGCTTCTTCAAGCTCATCAGTGGAAACAGCCAAAAATCCTCTCATTAATGTCTCTTTATTCCTTTTCAAGGTGGCTAAGGTTCTGTCAAAGTCCCTGATCCACAACGGCACTCAATCTGTGGTTTTTCATGGTGGATGAGTCCCCACTTTTGGAGTTCACTGACCAGTTGGGTCGGTTGCTGTACAACTGCCACTGGATGCAGCTTCAAACATCAATCATCAGCCGGCACACAATGTACGTTTTACCAATTACACTTCATAGATATTATTACGTCTATGAGATTAATAGAAGTTCAATACAAAAAAAGGAATGGAAAAGGCGCCAGACTTATCAAAGTTCAATTTCTTCGTGCACATGTTGGAGCTCGGGGACCTCTTCGGGACCACTCTGACCCCGTCGACTGGCAGCTCGCGACCACCCGGAGTGATCGACCTGAGCTTTCCCACATGTCCGTCATTCTCATGGTCTCTCCTCCAGCTCCCCGCCAAAAGCCCCTTGTTCCCAGCCATATGAAACAGCATATCATCCCAAGAAAGAATAACATGGACACCCGTTGGCTCATAGTACATCTGCTATCTGTTATAACCCAAGCAAATTGCTAGCTAGAGGCTTTCTCAGCATTTAACATAACATAGAAGCCATTTCAATTCACATATGCAGCGGTTTAAAAGGTTATCATAACAAAGAAGCCATTTTAATTTTAACAGAACAAAGAAGAAACCCCGTACATAACATTACACAAATGAACATGTGGAGCAGCTACACATCGCAGCAGTGGCAGAGGGAAGCGGGTGGTGGTTACATCTTACAGGAGGGATTAGGTTACATGTCCTCCTCTAATCTTGGCTTCTTCTTCAAGTAGGCATCGAGATTTGACTGCCTTTTTATAAGTTTCCTCTCATGAAGCAGTTTTCAGTAGCAGGAAATCATGTCAAGAATATCTCTTTGTCTTACTGCTTCGTTCCCAGTAAGGGTCATTATCAATAAACTGGTCCATGATTTGTGTGACCATGGTGATGCTAGTGCTGAGGAATTTTGTGGTGAGGTTTATAGCTTGTGTTTCCTCGTCTCCATCCGTGTCCTCAGATTCACCCAGGATGCATTGCTCTGCCAGTTCTCGAAGCTCTTCTTTATTAAGGCTCTCACCACGAGAGTGCGGTAACTCTTCAACATCGTCATCATTAACATCCTCTAATCCTCCTTCACTGGCCAGTTTAACAAAGTTCTGGATGACTGATACCGACTGAAATCCTAGGATATCATTGCATGCTTCTGGCCATAGTTTCTTCCACACGCCGTTCATGCAGTTTGAAGTTACTTCATCCCAGTCTGCTTTGATATTGTCTACAACTTTCTTGATGTTGCAGTTTTTACAAGCTGCTTGAATCCATGATGAAGGTAGTAGGCTTTAAATTCGATATTATTCTTTGATCCATTGGTTAGAGTAATGAAGTGGTGTTGGGCAAAAGGTAAACCACTTCTACCAGAAGCATGTCCAGATTCTCAGGGTGGCCTGAGGCATTATCAAGCACCAACAATTCTTTAGGTTGAAGGCCATGATCACAATTCCGCTTCACTGTTAGTTAAAAATGTGAAACAAACTAATTTTTAAAAACTTCAATTGTCTCTCAGGCTTTCTTGTTTGAATTCCAAATCACTGGTAGACTAGGCTTGACTTTAAAATGCCTTTTATTGCTCATGGTGTTTCAGAATGATACACAATCATAGACTATAACTTAAAGTTATCTTTAGCATTGCCTCCTAGCAAGAGAGTTAACCGGATCTTGGCAGCCTTGAACCCTGAAGCATATTTCTCTTATCAGGAGATGAAAGAAAGAGAAGGATTTCTTTTCTAAATTAGGTCTGTTTCATCGACATTGACGACAAGCTCGGGAGGATAACAATTATTTTTGATTAAGACCTTCAGTGCTGCAGGAAAATCCTGGTGGTTATCACACTGTTTAAATCTATCAAACCAACCTCTGCTGGCTGTGAATGTTACCGACGTATCTTCTTCTTCGAAATGATTGAAGATGCTTCTTGCCTTTTGCATTAGTATCAGCTGGCTTAGGAACATGTTTTGTTGTATTTAGTCAATTTTCCATTTTTTCAAGCAAATGGCTCCTTGAATGAGTCATCTTCATTGGTGATAATTTTCAGGTCATCCTTGCAGAAGCTTTTATCTTGTCTGCAATATTTATAATTGCTCTGATCATTGATGTAACCAATTTCAAAATGGTGCCAACATCAACCTGATGCTCAGCAGCTTCCAAACACTGTATCCCTTGCAGCTTCACATCCATGCTAATGCTTTTCCTAGATATCTTAGATGTACTAGCCTCACTGGAAGTTGCAGGTCATTTTCCAGACATTATGGATGAAAAATATGGAATAAGTTGACAAGAGAGCAAAAATGTGGAGACAGAGCATGAGCTATTATGTGATTGGCTGTAGGAGGCTCAGAGCATATGTAAAGCACTCTCATTGGCTGATTGAATGTTTACTGTAATGGTGACTGCTCTTGAGAAGTTTTACGTGTTGTTTATAATGAATTATTGTCATTTAAAAAAATTTCAATAAATAGTTGAATAACTATGTTGTAACAAATTAGTGCTATGCAGTGTAGCATTATGTGGGGTTTGAGTGGTTTTGCGCGGTTTGTCCTCTTTTGCAAATTGGATTTGTGATCGTCTTATGTTTGTGTTTTTAGTGAATTTTATTGTGTTTCTTTGTTCTGTGAATGCCTATAAGAAGATGAATTGCAAGGTTGTATATGGCATACACACTTTGATGATAAATTTGAACTTTGAACTTTTCTTTAAGGCATTACACTGTAGTATAATAGTTTTTCACTGAGTCCCGTAGTTTTGGGAAATGAGGCACTGGTGAATCCAAAGGGAGGGTGGGAAGCAGAACCAGGTGAGTTCGAGGGAGAGCTGGAACTAGAGCCCTGGTGAATAAATGGACCCCAAGGCCTGGTGGTGTGTTACAAAAGGAGCATCGGAACAGGAGGTGTGTTGAAGAGGACATGGAAGCTGTGCTCCTGGTGTGTTAAAGGGGATGCAAAAGCTGAGGCTTCAGTGTATATATGAGGCAGGTGAACTAGACTACAATGTGTTAAAGACAGCACAGGAAGCAGGGACCCGCTGTATAAAAAGGAGTGTGGGAACAGGAGCCACCAGTGTCTTATCTGTGGAGTGGGAACTAGGAGTCTGGTAGCCAGTTGCTCCAAGCAATCTAACAGTAGATTATGGGAGCATTACTGTTTGTGTTTTCCTATAGAATCTGAACATTATACAATGCAATCACTTTGTAAATCAAACAATCAGCAGCTGAAACATATCCCGAGAAACAGCTATTGTCAATGTTCATATGGATTGGTTTGATTTTAAGCTTCATTTAGACCTTTCATAAGTGTGTAGGTCATGATTTTAGGTCAAGCCACTTCCAAAGAATAACTACAATGTTCTAAATGAAAGCCTGGTAATGAGTATCTTTTAAATTTCAATGGAAAAAGTGATAATTATCTTTACTTACAATGGATGAGCTCACAGCTATTCTTACTGAGGCCTTTCTTCATCTTCATTTAAAGTACATGTATCATTTTATTCTTAAAAGCAAAAAGAAAACCCTTTGCTTTTTGCCGCATCAAATTAAATATTTAAATTAGCTAGGTACAGATGTAAGATGTAAGTATGAAGGACGAAAATCAAAAGAAAACTTCCCTTCAGATCATGGTAATCTGAAACAACTACTTAAAGTGCCAGAAAAAATTGAGTAACTCAGGCAGCATTGGGTCCAAGCAATGGGTCTCAGACTGGAAATGTTAACACTGTTTCTCTTTACACACATGCTCCCAAGCCTGTTGACCAGCATTTTCCACTTTTCAATTAGTAGACAGGACTGAAGGTTGAACTGCCTCAGCACCTACCGAACGTTAAGAACCTTCAACTGTGAATCATGTAGCTGGTAAGAGAGATTGCCATATAATCAGGAACGTCAATAATGTTGACTATTTTTATATAACTAAAAATGCATGCTGCAGATAAAAATTATGTTACCAAATGAAGCTGAAGCAAGAGCATTCTGAAAACAATTACTACTTGCAATCATAATTTTAGCTTCTAAATTCATAGTCATGGAGTGTTATTTCTAGCTTCTGACTGAACATTTGTTTTCTAACAAGCATTGCAGCAGCTAAACATTACCTTAAACAGCTGTGATGTTTCTGCTGCTGGACAGTCAAGTCATCAGACGGGTCCATCCATCTTCAGACGTTTCATCTCCTAACCCGGAACATCCTTGGGATGGTGGGACAGCAAAAGATGATCAGTCTTCTACCCCCGACAGTCAGACATCTGGCTACTGTCATCCCTTCACAGCCAAAGCCAACTGGACGCTCTCTCTGCTGCTTGGCCCATGGTGTTAACGGCTCTCTTCCTGGTTCTCCCTTGTATCCCTAAAGCTGCCATCATCTTCCAGCATGACATGGCAGGAAATCCTCTTGCCCCACTTCAACAGGGAAGTTCCACGTCTGCCAGCCGTGCCGTCTGCAGTCCGCCACTAGGTCTTCATACCTCGCAAGCTTCCTCTCAAGAGCCTGTTAGCATCGGGCCTCCCATGGTACTATTAGCTCTATCACCATGAGCTTCTTTGCGCTCCCTGGCAATAGTAGAACAACTGTGGTCTCTACTATTGGTGGGAACACCAGCTTCTTTCCAAGATCGATCTTCATCTCCCAGTGCTTTGCCATGATCAAGATACCGTCTCTATGCTTGTTTGTTGCTGCAGCATGTTCCCCGGTCCTGATGAAGTTTGGTTGGCTGTCCTTTGTGTGGTCCTTTTTCCTCTCTGTCTCCAAAGTGTGGGCGAGTGCTCTCAAAACCTGGTCGTGTCTCCATCTGTACCGTCCCTGGGAAAGGACAACCTGGCATGAAGAAAGAATATACTCCATATTGGCTGGTTTCTGGCGCAGATGGCACGTTAGGTGTTCTGTTATTCCCCAGTTCCGCAGGTTTGTTGGAGTTGGTAATACATCGTACACAGCCCTCAGTAAGAACTAGAGTCGGAAAGATGTATGTTTCCATATGTCATCCCATGTCAACACTCTCTGTTCTGTTTCCCACTTTGTCCAGGTCCCTTGACTCCCCATCTCCACTGCTCGCACATATCTTGCCTCCTCCTCTTTCTTCCTTATCTCCTGCTGGACCAAGTGCCGTCTGTCCTTAGGGTTGGCCTCCCTCCACCTGGTTGTTGACTCACATCCTAGGCCTTGTCTTCCCTTACACACTATTCCGACAACGTCTCTGTGGCGAAGTCGGGACTCTGCTTCCTCTACCGCCTCTGCCGCCTTCCATTTGCTCCCTGTCTGTATCTTGACTCCTGCTTCACTGACCTTGTCGTCCTTGCAGTCTTTGAGGGTCATGATGAGGCGTGCTTTCCCTGCTTTAAATTCCTCTACAACTGAGGAACGGGGCAGCCGGAGCTTGGCTGACTTGCTGTATTGCCCTGTTGAAGAGAAGCACTGCGGTACTCCGAACCACCTTCTCAGATACCGGTTAATCTTCCTCTCCATGTCCCCAGTCGTTGACAGGGCAATGTTATACAGCATCATTGGCTACATTAGTCTGGGTAGGGTCCATGCCTTAAACTTTCCTGGTAAACCTGATTTGTTGATCTTTACCAGCCTTTCTGTTGTTTGTTGCTCCAGACGTCTGCTGTTGTTGACATCCTTCAGGCTGTTATCATACCATTTCCCTAGGCACTTGATGGGGTTTCCTATGATAGATGGGATGTCTTCATCCTGGATCTTCAAGGTGAACTTCTGGGTAAGTTGGCCTTTCTTTATCACCAAACACCTTGATTTGGCAGGTTTAAATTTCATTTGCGCCCTTGTGGCTGTCTCATCCAATGCCTGGAGTAACCGTATGGCCTGGATATGTGTTGTGGTTGTAATTGTAAGGTCATCCATAAGTCCTCTGCCTGGTGGCTGTCTGCTGTTAGTGCTTGTCTTTGGCCCTCTAGTCTCTCTTCTCCCAGCCTCTGTAAGTGGATTCATGGTCATGATGAAGAGGACTACTGATATAGTGCTACCAGTCACAATACCCTTCTCTACTCGCTGTCATAATGTTACGTAGTCCTGCACACTGAACCTTAGGTGAATTCCCTCGAAATAGCTTGCCAGGATCTTGGTGACCTTCTCCGGGATATGGCAGTGTTTCAGCGCTGTCTCGATGAGCTTGTGCGGCACTGTACCATAGGCACTGGCTAAATCCAGCCAGACAACCATCAAGTTCCCTTTGGTTGCCTTGGCCTCCTTTAACAGCTGGGATATAACACTTGTGTGTTCCACACATTCTGGGAATCCAGGAATCCCTCCCTTTTGCACTGCCATCTCTATGTATAGGTTTCCTACCATGTATGATGTCACCCTTCTTGCTAGAACAGCGAAGAAGATTTTTCCTTTGACGCTGAGGAGGGAAATGGTTCTGAACTGCTTGATATCAGATGAGTTTTCCTCTTTTGGCACAAAGCATCCTTCAGCCACTTGCCAGCAAGGTGGTGTCTGGCCCTTCCTCCAGATGACTCTCATCAGGCTCCAGCCTTGGGCACTTTTTGCAGACTTTGTATATGATCCCATTGGGCCAGGTGCTGAACCTGCCCTCGCCTTCTTGGCGGCTTCACTTACTTATTTCAGTGTTGGCTCTTTCTCATCTAGAGGTCTCTGCAGCTGTTGCAGTGGCTCAGTCCTACTGTTTTCCCCCAGTGACAGGCCTCGTCCTTCATCTGCATGTGTTTCCTTCAGGTATACCTCCACTTCCTCTCTTGGTTTCCCCAGTTTGCCTGATCTTTCCCTTTCTAACACACTTGCTGAAAAACGATAAGGGTTCCTGATGAAAGCAGCCTTTTCCCTATATTTTCTTGAGCTTGTTCTTCCTTATCCTTTCCACATTCCAAAGTTCTTTAAGCCTCCTTCTCAGGTCTTGCCTCAACTGCCTCAGTCCTTCCTCTTTTCTACACTGTTTCTTCTATACCTGTTGGAGAGTGTTCTAATTTCCCGTCTTATGCTGGTTATCTCCCTCTCTCGTCTGCTAGGCTGGTAAGCTCTCTTCTCCTTTATCTTCTCCACCATACCAAATCGGTCTTCTCCGATGGTGTACACCAATCTGCAGATATTCTCAAGCTTCTTCTCCACAGGTCCTATGAGTATCGTCTCAAGAAGCCTGTCCATGTCCTCGGCGAATTTCTCCCACTCACCACTGTTCATTGGGGGCCAGTTTATTTTCTCCTTCCTCTCCTCTGGAAGTCTCACACAGGTTTCCCTCGACCCATCAGTTGATCCCCTCCTGTGTTCCTGGGTTGAAGCAGTAGGTTGAAGGTTCTCAGAACCATGGGGTTGTTCCTGACTGTGGTCCTCCACCGTCTCACCAGCCACTGCTGTGCGTTCCTCCTGCCTCTCACCAGTCCTACACTTGGATTTCGCTTGGTGGATCCTGAGTCCCCTGACATTCTTACAGAGTTTGCCACATGGCATCTTGGCTGTGTCAGGGTTGTTCTGGTCAAAGTCTGCTGTACAAGCTGTGTCATTTCCGTTTGGTCCGTCCTGTTGGGTCTTTCATCCTCCCTCCCTCTCGAAAGACCCTCAGGGTATCCTCTTGTTTCTGTACTCGTAGCTAGTAGGAGATGCGTTTTTCCAAGGGCGTCATGTCGGGTTGCTGGCCCTTCATGCCTCGGTTCCAGTCTTTCCTGGATGTCATCTGTCTCTCCAGACGTCACCAGTCTATTCCCGGTCGTCATTCAGTCTTTCCTGAACATCACTGGTACACCAGATGAAGCATTACATTAAACAGCTGTGATGTTTCTGCTGCTGGGCCATCGAGTTATCAGCCGGGTCCATCCATCTTCAGACATTTCATCCCCTAACCCAGAACATCCTCGGCATGGTGGGACAGCAGAAGGTGATCAGTCTTCAACCCCCGATGGTCAGACTTCCAGCTACTTTCGTCCCTTCGCAGCCAAAGCCAACTGGACGTGCTGTCTCTGCTGCTTGGCCCATGGTGTTAACGGCTCTCTTCCTGGTTCTCCCTGGTATCCCTAAAGCTGCCATCATCTTCCAACATGACATGGCCTGAAATCCTCCTGCCCCCGCTTCAACAGGGAAGTTCCATGTCTGCCGGCTTTGCCGTACATTCATACAGAAATATCTATGATATTATGTTTTGTAACTCTAAATCATAACACTTTTTAAAAAGAAAAAATGTGAAGATTCCAGAATTAGTTTGTTTTTTACTTCAATCAAGCCGCATACATATCACGTGGTAGCGTCATAAAGTATACAATTCCTGTGTTTAACATACAACCCGTAATGAATTATTTAAACAAACAAGAAAACTTAACCAAATAATTTATTTACAAAATTACTCAAATATTACTGAAATATTAAATACACCACATTCCTCCCTGCTTAGCTAAAGTCCAACTCAATATAGAATGCCTCTCAATTTAAATATGTAAGTTATATATATATATATATATATATAGAGAGAGAGAGAGAGACAGACAGACAGACAGACAGACAGACAGACAGACAGAGAGAGAGAGAGAGGCAGAGAGAGAGTGAGAGAGACAGAGAGAGAGAGAGAGAGAGACAGAGAGAGAGAGAGTGTGTGTGAGAGAGAGAGAGAGAGAGAGTATACTATGTAATACAACTTCTATGTAGACATCCAGAGACATGAGTATTTTCAATTGTTCCATTCAGGCCGAAAGTTTTAATTGCTGTGGAGGTTTTCATATTCTTGTAGGATAACATCCTTCCTGACAAGGGGATCACTCTCAGAATCAGAATAAAGGTTTAATATCACCACCCTGTCAGGAAATTTGCTGTTACGTGGCAGCAGTGCATTGCAATATATTATAAAAAATCTGTAAATTACTGAAAGAAGTACTGCATATATAAATTAAAAAGTTAAATCAAATCAGTAATGTAAAAAGAGAAAAAAATAAAAAGTTGTGAATTAGACTTCATCGATTCATTGTTCATTCAGAAATCTGATGGCGGAGTGGAAGAAGCTCTTCCTGAATCATTGAGTATGTGCTTTCTGGCACCTGTATCTCCTCCCTGCTGCTAGCAATGAGAAGAGGGAATGTCTTGAGTGATGGAGGTCTTTAATGATGGATGCTGCCTTTTTGAGACATCATTCCTTGAAGATGTTCTGGATGTTGGGGAGGCTAGTGCCCACGATGGAGCTGACTGAGTTCACAACCTTCTGCAGTTTATTTTGATCCTGCACAGTGCCCCCCACCCCAATAGCAGATGGCAAAGCCAGTTAGAATGCTCTCCATGGAACATCTATAGAAATTTGCATGCATCTTTGGTGACATACCAAACCTCCTTAGACTCCCAATGAAATATAGCTGAGTTAGAAATATAGCTCTTTCTAACTGTATCAATATAATGGACCCAGGATGGATCCTGAGAGATGTTGACACGCAGGAATTTGAAATTGCTCACTTTTCTACTACTGATCCTTCGATGAGGACTGACATGTGTTCCCTTATCTTATCCTTTCTGAAGTCCACAATCAATTCTTTGGTCTTTCTGGCATTGAATGTGAGGTTGTCTTTGCAACACCATTCAACTAGCTGATCTATCGTAATCCTGTGTGCCAGTGCCTAGTCACATAGTCGTGGGTATGGAGAGAGTAGAGCAGTGAGTTAAGCACACAAGCCTGAGGTGCACCGGTGTTGATTATTAGTGAGATGGAGATGTTACTTCTGATCCCTCAGTCTGTGGTCTTCTGCTGAGGAAGTCAAGGATCCAGTTGCAGAGAGAGATACAGGCGCCCAAGTTTCGGAGCTTTTTGATTAGAACTGTGGGAATTATTGAGTTCAACTCTGAGCTGTAGTCAACAAACAGCAGTTTGACATAAGTATTAATATTGTCCAGGTGTCCAAGACCACAAGATGAGCCAATGAGATCACATCCACTGTAGACCTAGTGGCAGGTGAGACTTGTGGCTGTGAAACAATCTAAGGCCTCCTCTATGGTAGTTGTAGGAGTTGACTCTGGGAGTTCAGGAAGTGGTTCTGACAGCTCTGGACACATTTCTTCTCCTTTTCTCATCTCTTCTTTTCAACTTCTTGTCTTTCATTTTCTCACCTTCCCTTTTATTCTTCTAGTATCTCGTGAGTATCTTGGCAATTGTTAATTTCTTGAGAGATTAGGTCTCGTATATCCTCTTCCATCTCCATAGCACTTATGTCATTCTTTTCTTTCTTTTCTTCTTTCTAAGCTTTGCATCTTGATCTTGGAAAGGTGTATTTAGTTCATTGGAGTATTCTCTTATTAACCCTTCTATTGCTCCCTTTATGATTTGATCTCTCCTCTTGGTTTCATCTTCCACAACATTATTTGACAAATCCTCTGTTCTTGTAACTCCATTGACTCCTTTATTTTTGGCCTTCATTCATCCAGCTGGCTTTAGTCTTTGCATCTAATTCTACAAGCAATTTTCTATCCCCCACTTGAAGTTCATGCAGTAACCTTATTGGACATCAAGTAGATTCTAGTTCTTTAAATTCACAAAAGCATAATGCTTACACCTTTCCTGAAGCTCCTTGAACTCTCTTCCAGCTTAAAACGAAACCACATTTCACAAATAACTGCCTGATTATCATATCACAAGCTTTCTCAGATATGTTGCCTACAAGCACTGTTGTAGTTGGGTCCAAACAACAGGAATTCTGCAGATGCTGGAAATTCAAGCAACACACATCAAAGTTGCTGGTGAACGCAGCAGGCCAAGCAGCATCTATAGGAAGAGACGCAGTCGACGTTTCAGGCCGAGACCCTTCGTCAGGACTAACTGAAGGAAGAGTGAGTAAGGGATTTGAAAGCTGGAGGGGGAGGGGGAGATGCAAAATGATAGGAGAAGACAGGAGTGGGAGGGATAGAGCCGAGAGCTGGACAGGTGATAGGCAAAAGGGGATACGAGAGGATCATGGGACAGGAGGCCTAGTGAGAAAGACGGGGGGGGGTGACCCAGAGGATGGGCAAGAGGTATATTCAGAGGGACAGAGGGAGAAAAAGGAGAGTGAGAGAAAGAATGTGTGCATAAAAAGGAGTAACAGCTGGGGTACGAGGGGGAGGTGGGGCCTTAGCGGAAGTTAGAGAAGTCAATGTTCATGCCATCAGGTTGGAGGCTACCCAGACGGAATATAAGGTGTTGTTCCTCCAACCTGAGTGTGGCTTCATCTTTACAGTAGAGGAGGCCGTGGATAGACATGTCAGAATGGGAATGGGATGTGGAATTAAAATGTGTGGCCACTGGGAGATCCTGCTTTCTCTGGCGGACAGAGCGTAGAT
This sequence comes from Mobula hypostoma, assembly GCF_963921235.1. Taxonomy (NCBI): domain Eukaryota; kingdom Metazoa; phylum Chordata; class Chondrichthyes; order Myliobatiformes; family Myliobatidae; genus Mobula; species Mobula hypostoma. The sequence goes on from NC_086100.1 coordinate 142,107,908, forward strand.
GTTCAGCAAAGCGGTCTCCCAGTCTGCGTCGGCTCTCACCAATATATAAAAGGCCACATCGGGAGCACCAGACGCAGTATATCACCCCAGTCGACTCACAGGTGAAGTGATGCCTCACCTGGAAGGACTGTTTGGGGCCCTGAATGGTGGTAAGGGAGGAAGTGTAAGGGCATGTGTAGCACTTGTTCCGCTTACACGGGTAAGTGCCAGGAGTGAGATCAGTGGGGAGGGATGGGGGGGACGAATGGACAAGGGAGTTGCGTAGGGAGCGATCCCTGCGGAATGCGGGGGGGGTGTGGGAGGGAAAGATGTGCTTAGTGGTGGGATCCTGTTGGAGGTGGCGGAAGTTACGGAAAATAATATGTTGCACCCGGAGGCTGGTGGGGTGGTAGGTGAGGAGCAGGGGAACCCTATTCCCACCTCCCCCTCGTACCCCATCTGTTACTCATTTTTATGTACACATTCTTTCTCTCACTCTCCTTTTTCTCCCTCTGTCCCTCTGAATATACCCCTTGCCCATCCTCTGGGTCACCCCCCCCCCTTGTCTTTCTTCCCGGACCTCCTGTCCCATGATCCTCTCGTATCCCCTTTTGCCTATCACCTGTCCAGCTCTCGGCTCTATCCCTCCCCCTCCTGTCTTCTCCTATCATTTTGCATCTCCCCCTCCCCCTCCAGCTTTCAAATCCCTTACTCACTCTTCCTTCAGTTAGTCCTGACGAAGGGTCTCGGCCTGAAACGTCGACTGCGCCTCTTCCTATAGATGCTGCTTGGCCTGCTGCGTTCACCAGCAACTTTGATGTGTGTTGCTTGTAGTTGGGTCCACTGGTTTCATCACTTTTATGGTTCTTCTGAGCAGCATGGTCCTTCTTTGGTTCAAAATACTTTCCAACCAGAGGCACAGAGATTGATACCAACAGCTGTTTGCCTTCTGTTGCACAATGTTCATGATGCACAGCATGGAGACAGTTGTGGCATCATCCAGTACCTTTATTAATTTGGTTTCAATTGATCCTATTGCAGAGGATGTAGCGTTCAAATGGTAGATTAATATCTAGTCAAGTTGTAGTTGTCTTAGCAAATCACATCTCCACACTGCTGGTTATCCTGCTTTTACCACATACAAGCCCAGTGTGACTTATTGGCTGTTGTATTTCATTGTTATATTGTCATTCAGACTGAAGTTATCTTTGTTCCAGTGGAGGTTGTTAATTGGCTTCAGTTTGGTATCTTTGATATGCCATTCAAATTCATTTTGTGGAATGACTGAAGCAGCTGAGCCAGTGTCCAAATCCACCTTAATAAATTTGCCATTCCCTTCTGATGCAAGCCATATTGCATGTGTCTTGTTAATTTTCACATGGTACATCTCAAGGCTATCTTTGTCACTCTCATCATTATCAGGTTTTTCATCAACAGCATGCAGATTAGTGCTCTTCTTGAAACTGCAACTTGACTTTTTATCTTCCCTGTGTAGTCCAGTTGTTTTTGTCTGTCCAGCATACTCTTTGCATGTATTGTATTGAATTGAATTGACTTTATTTCTTACATCCTTCACATACATGAGAGTAAAAATATTTGTTATGTTGCCATCTGAATGTGCAATGTGCAATTTATAGTAATTTGTAATAAATAGTATGTACAACAGGACAGACAATATGGCATAGAAATAGAATTGTATCAGCATGAATTAATCAGTCTGATGGCCTGGTGGAAGAAGTTTTCCTGGAGCCTGTGGGTCCTGACTTTAACGTTGCAGTACTGTTTCCTGGATGGTAGCAGTTGGAACAGTTTGTGGTTGGAGTGACTCAGGTCCCCAATGACCCTTCAAGCTCTTTTTACACACCTGTCTTTGTAAATGACCTGAATAGTGGGAAGCTCACATCTACAGATGTGCTAGGCTGTCCACACCAACCTCTGCAGAGTCCTCCGACTGAGGGAAGTACAGATCCCGTACCAGGCAGTGATGCAGCCAGTCAGGATGCTCTCAATTGTGCCCTCATAGAAAGTCCTTAGGATTTGGGGACTCATGCCAAACTTCATCAGCTGTCTGAGGTGAAAGAGGCACTGTTGTGCTTTTTTCACTACACAGTCAGGATGTACAGATCACATGAGATCCTCAGTGATATGTATGCCGAGGAACTTAATCCTACTTTGTTGCATTTTCTGCAAGTTTCACCTTTGAACCTCCATTGGTTTGTATGTATGTGAGCCCCTGCCACAACAGTAGCATAATTTGTTTGGCCAGGCCATTTTCTGTTTAGATATTGTAACTTTGTTCACACTCACTTTCATTAAAGACTGTAAATCTGTTGCATTCTGTATGTTGTTTCCTTTGATACAGCAATTTCAACTGCTCTTTTAAATGTGAGTTGTTCTTCAATTAGGAGCCATTTTTGAATGCTTCCTTATAAGATTCCATAATCTGAATGGTCTCCCAGTGTTTCATTAAGCCCATCACTGAACAATGCTGAGACAATCTCTAACTCAGCATGTATGCCGAAATGGACTTGCCTTCCTTTCAATTCCACTTATGAAACCTAAAATCAACAATATTTTCTGATCTACATATGCCTGCAGTACTTACACAATATCAGCAAAGCTCATTTCAGTTGGTTTGGTTAGAGCAATTAAACTCTATACCTTTAAACATAATGCACATAGCAAAATTGGTATTTATTTCTCATAGCAACACACATAAAAGTTGCTGGTGAACGCAGCAGGCCAGGCAGCATCTCTAGGAAGAGGAACAGTTGACGTTTCAGGCCAAGACCCTTCATCAGGACTAACTGAAAGAAGAGCTAGTAAGAGATTTGAAAGTGGGAGGGGGAGGGAAGATCCAAAATGATAGGAGAAGACAGGAGGGGGAGGGATAGAGCCAAGAGCTGGACAGTTGATTGACAAAAGGGGTATGAGATCATCATGTGACGGGAGGCCAAGGGAGAAAGAAAGAAGGAGGGGGGAAGGCCAGAGGATGGGCAAGGAGTATAGTGAGAGGGACAGACGGAGAAAAAGGAGAGAGAGAGAAAGAATATATATATAATAAATAAATAACAGATAGGGTATGAGGGGGAGGTGGGGCATTAACAGAAGTTAGAGAAGTCAATGTTCATGCCATCAGGTTGGAGGCTACCCAGACAGAATAGAAGGTGTTGTTCCTCCAACCTGAGTGTGGCTTCATCTTGACAGTAGAGGAGGCCGTGGATAGCCATATCAGAATGGGAATGGAACATGGAATTAAAATGTGTGGCCACTGGGAGATCCTGCTTTCTCTGGCGGACAGAGCGTAGGTGTTCAGTGAAACAGTCTCCCATTCTGCGTTGGGTCTCGCCGATATATAGAAGGCCGCATCGGGAGCACCGGATGCAGTATATCACCCCAGCCGACTCACAGGTGAAGTGTCGCCTCACCTGGAGGGACTGTCTGGGGCCCCGAATGGTAGTGAGGGAGGAAGTGTAAGGGCATGTGTAGCACTTGTTCCACTTACAAGGATAAGTGCCGGGAGGGAAATTGGTGGGGAGGGATGGGGGGGACAAATGAACAAGGGAGTCACGTAGGGAGCGATCCCTGCAAAATGCGGAGAGAGGGAGGGAGGGAAAGATGTGGGATCCCGATGGAGGTGGCGGAAGTTACGGAGAATTATATGTTGGACCCAGAGGCTCGTGGGGTGTCAAGTGAGAACCAGGGGAACCCTATTCCTAGTGGGGTGGCAGGAGGATGGGGTGAGAGCAGATGTGTGTGAAATGGGAGAGATGCGTTTGAGAGCAGAATTGATGGTGGAGGAAGGGAAGCCTCTTTCTTTAAAAAAGGAGGACATTTCCTTCGTCCTGGAATGAAAAGCCTCATCCTGAGAGCAGATGTGGCGGAGATGGCGGAGTTGCAAGAAGGGGATGGCATTTTTGCAAAAGACTGGGTGGGAAGAGGAATAGTCCAGGTAGCTGTGAGAGTCCATAGGCTTATAGTAGACATTAGTAGATAAACTGTCTCCAGAGATAGAGACAGAAAGATCTAGAAAGGGGAGGGAAGAGTCAGAAATGGACCAGGTAAACTTGAGGGCAGGGTGAGGGTTTATTTCTCATTGGCTGTTCCATTTGCTTTAAAACACTGCTTAATCCGTTCAGTATACACAATCCAGTTATCTGTTAAGGGGAAAAAATGCATCAATTTTTCTGATGTAACCCATGAATTCTTCCATTTTCTACCTTTTTTTCACTCAATCTTCTTTTCTTTTGTTAAGAAGATGTGCTGCTCCAAATAAAATCAATGTACTGTGCTTTTTTTTAATATTCAAAAGTCTCACTGAGCCTCTATAGGTAGTCATTTCCTGTTCATTTCAAACTTCCTCATTGCCATGACTTCAAGACATAAAACCTATTTCAAAGAAAAATGCGGAGAGTCCAGATACTAGTCTTAATTCATTTTTCACACACGGATCACGTGTGATTGTCATGACATATACAATTCACATATTTTTACATATAACCCATAATTAATTTTTTAAATGAACAAGAATGCTTAATCAAATGATGTACTTACAACATATGGCATTTCAAAATTTATTCCATGTTGTATGAAAGTGCATTCATCTCTCTCTCTCACACACACATACACACACACACACACACACACACACACACACACACACACAACCCTCAAAGCATTAGACCATGATTCACTTTTGGTTAGAAAAAAATGAACACACAATGACCATTTGAGATACTAAACTATCAGGGTTGCACAAAAGTTCACATAAAATCAGTGAAAATCAAAAGCTATGCATAAGCCAGCACTGATGGTTCAGCCTCTATAATGTCTACACACAGTCTTTTGAACATGAAAGCTACCACAGAAGAGATCTGATCCTCCATAAGCTTTCACACGACTTTGCTGCTTATGGTTTATAGGAAAGCTTAATCCATCATTGCTTTTCTATAGGAAATGGAGATATTTTCCTTAAAATGTGCAAGACAGCATAGAAGTAAGTCCGATACTGCAAAGAGAAATAGTACCATCCATCCATGGGTAAATTTTGCTGTAGAATTCTTGGAAATGTCAGTTGCCCCTTGTTTAATCATGCAGCAATATTCACAATTGAGTCCTGTTTTAAATGCTTTCACTGGAATGTGACTTTTCTGGACAGTTTTAGAAATATTTAAATACTAATTTTGTTTAATAAATGCAGGGTACTTGGCTTCATTCAGCAGCAAAGAGACAAAAACAATAATGACAATATCAATTGACATATTGCTTCGAACATAATGAAACATAACAACTCACTGTTCACCGCACTTGCAATTGGCCAAATGCTATTATGGGCTTTTAAGCCTCAAGTTAAGGTTAGTACAGCTGCTTCCCTATGTGGCATTCCTTACAGTAAATATGTAGGGTTCTTGGACAGGTAAAGAAGAAGAATGTATCTTCATCCAAAGTGATTGAACTATTTTCCCCGCAAAATGATTAACAACAGAAACTGTTTGTTACATGTCATCATGGTCTCTGATTCTTGAGAATTGTGCTCAAATACTTCTTGTGGGATGTACACCACCACCACCTGGGTGCAGAGGTTTCTGAGCTTCTGCCTAATGATTGCTTGCAACAGCATACGAAGTATGCAAGTTACAATATCAGTGAGCAGGCAAGAGTTGGTGCCAGCACTAACATTTCTGCATGCCATGTCTCAGTACACTTCTTGCCTTCACTCTGCACAGCCAAACATCTTTTAACAAACATAAAATACTCCACTATCCCAACAAGTCCTCAAATTCCAACTGACTAATATATAGTCATTAGGGTGTCCCAGCTGCTTATGATTCTAAACACCACCAAATTCTCTCCGACCATTTCCCACTAATTCTGACCTACAAGGATATATATATATATATATATATATATATATATATATATACACACACACATGCACATACACACACACACACAAGTATGTGTATGTAAAGCTTCAATGTGTCCTCAATTTGCCTATCTCAAAGGACTAGTTAACAGCCCAATAAAACCCCAGAGATCTGGAATTCCAAGCTTTATTCCAAGCACTTTTTAACTAAAATATGTGTAAATCCAATTGCTAATCTGTGCAGTTTTTAAAATCTCCTGATTCTACTAATATTTAAACTGCTTTAGGAGTATTCTTTGACTAGCACAATTCATTATAGTTATTAAAATATTCAAAGCAACATTTGGGATTACAGTGGTACTTAATGTCCTCATAACAAATTCCTCTGCATTTTTTCTAATGAGGATGTTAAGCCATCAAAAGCACACAGAGGAATTTATTATGATCATATTAAGTGTTCCTTTGGGAACAGTATTGCTGCAGAAATGTTTCCATTACTGCATGCTCTTCTATTTCTCAATGTTCTCTATCAAAAATTTTTACCATTTTCTTTTTTTTCCCCTATAGATGCTGGCACTTGCTTGAGTTTCTTTCCAGAGGAGCCAAAGACTCGCAAGGATTTCAGGAAATCTGCTCTTATTTTTTTTCTTGCATAAGTCTAGGCTGTGTTAAGGTTAACTTTCAAAAATCCATAAAATCTCAAGCCTGAGACTGTAACCCATATCACACCACCTTTCTCCCAGTTTTCATGAAGAAAAAAATCAGATGTGTCACTCTAAGAAGTTGTTTGACTATATAGATATAATGAATCAAGCAGGTGGTCAATGGATGAAATTGCTTGAAGGGAAAGGAATGAATGACAAGTGTCAGAAGTCCAGGAACAGCATTTCCAGTTAGGGTAAAGAATAAACTTGGCAAATTTAGAGATCCCAGACTGACATGAGATATTGAGGCTCTGGTCAAGAAAAAGATGGAAGTATACGTTGGGTTTAGGAGATCAGGGATGAGTGAATCCCTTGATGACTGTAGAAAATCAGAAGGACAATGAAAGGGCTTGATATGGTTCTGGCAGGTAGGGTTCAGGAAAATCCCAGGAGGTTTATCGTTATAGTAAAGATAAACGAGTCATAGAATTAAAGTCATACAGCATGGAAATGGGTCCTTTGGTCCAACCCATCCATGCTGACTATATGGCCGAGCTAGAACAAGTCCCACCTGCACGCATTTGGCCCAGAGTCTTCTAAACCTCTGCTATTCACATACTTATCTACATGATTTTTAAATGCTGCTGATGCCCCTGCCTCAACGGCCATTTCTTGCAGCCCTTTCCAAATCTCACCACCCTTTGCATGAAGATATTGCCCCTGATGTCCTCTCTAAATCTCTTGCCACTGACCTTAAACCTGTGCTCTCTTGCTTTTAGCATTTCCTCCATGACAGAAAAAACTACGTGCTTTCACCCTGCCCATGTCCCTCATGATTTTACTGTACTGTATATATTTCTGTCAGGTCACCCCCTCATCTCCTACTTTCCAGGGAATGAATTTTGAATCTGTGCATCTTCTTCCTGTAATTCAGTCTATGAGTCCAGAAAACGTCCTGATAATTTTTTTCTGCACTCTTTCTCAGTTAACAACATCTTTCCTATAATAGCGCAACCAAAAGTGTGCACAATACTCCAAGTACAGTCTCACCAACATCTTATATAACTAACAGAATTTCCCAGCTCCTATACTCAATAGCCTGGTTGATGAAGGCCATCATGCCAAATGGCTTCTTCACCGCCCTCTTTAAATAGATCAGCCATGATGAAATGCTGGAGCAAACTCAATGAGGTAAATGGCCTAATTCCATTCCTATGTCTCATGGCCTTATGGTCTTTACCTGTGATGTTTCTTTCAGCAAACTGTGCACTTGCATTCCTATATACCTCTGTCCCATGACAGTCTCCAGGCCCTACCATCCACAGACTAAGTCATACCTGGGGTGATCCCCTAGAATACAATACCTGCCATTTATCCGGATTGAATGCCACTTAGCGATCCTCAGACCTCATAAGCAGCTGCTCATGATCCCTTGTAAATTTTCATAACCTTCTGTACAATCTACAACACCACCTATTTTAGTATCGTCAGCAAAATTAAGGAATATGCCTTGCATATTCACATCCAAATCAATTATATAAACTGCAAACAATAAAGGTTTCAGCACTGATCTCTGTGGCACAGGCATCAAGACTGAGAAAGAACTGTCAGTCATCCCACTTTGCTTTCCATCACTGTGCTAGTTATGAATCCAATCTACAATCTGCCTCAAAATCCAATGTGATCTAACCTTCCAGATGAGCCTGATCAAAGGCCTTGCTTTGATATTAACAGCACTCCGTGCCCTACTCTCATCTTCCTTCTTTGTTAGAGATTTGTCAGACATGACTAAACATGCACAAAACCATATTGACGGGCCCAAATCAAACCCTATCTCACCAAATTTTGTTAGATACTGTTCCTCAGAATCCCCTCCAGTAATTTACCCGCCACCAATGTTAGATTCAATGCTTTGTGATTTCCTGGTTTGTTTTTGCTACCCTGTTAAACAATGTACTGCATCAGCTACTGTCTAGTCCTGCAGAATCTCATCTGTTGTCAAAGATACAGCAAAAATCTCCACAATTTTTCTCTAGCTTCCTTCAAGGTCTGAAAATGCACCAGAACAGGACCCAGGGATTTATTCACCAGAATGAATTTTAAGGCCTCCACTGACTCATCCTTACTAATTCATATGTGGCCCAAGACAACACCACTCAGTTTCACCATTTCTGGTGTTTTCTCCATAGTATAAAGTGAAGAGAAATGCTGATTAAAAATCTTACACATTTCCTTTGATTCCACAATAATTTACTGAGGAGAAAATCATGGTTGCTCAAGAAATAATAGGAACAAGCAGTTATGTTTTGGATGTCATACATATTATCACCGAGCAGGTATATGCAGCCCTACAGTGCATTAAGTTAGATAAATCCCCAGGGCCTGACTGATTGCATTCTTCGACTTTGTGTGAGACCAGAGAAGAAATTGCAGAGGGCCTTGTTTATAATTAGCCATTAATAAGATTCCCAAAGACTGGACGGTGATGAATGTTGTTGCAATATTCAGAAAGGGTAACAATGACAAGCCAGGAAACTATTGGCCAGTCAGCCTGATAACAGTAATACATAAGTTACTGGAAGGGCTCCTGGGGGAAAATATCTACCAGCATTTGGATATACAATTTCTGATCAGAAGAAGTCAGCATATCTGTATGTGTGTGTAGAAGGTCAGGTTTGATGTACTTTTAGAGGTTTTTGAAGAGGTAATCAAGGAGTAGATGAAGATAGGACATAGAACATAGAACATAGAATAGTACAGCACAGTACAGGTTCTTCGGCCCACAATGTTGTGCCGACCCTCAAACCCTGCCTCCCATATAATCTCCCACCTTAGATTCTTCCATATAAATGTCTAGTAGTCTCTTAAACTTCACTAGTGTATCTGCCTCCACCACTGACTCAGGCAGTGCGTTCCATGCACCAAGCACTCTTGGAGTAAAAAACCTTCCTCTAACATCCCCCTTGAACTTCCCACCCCTTACCTTAAAGCCATGTCCTCTTGTATTGAGCAGTGGTGCCCTGGGGAAGAGGCGCTGGCTATCCACTCTATCTATTCCTCTTATTATTTTGTACACCTCTATCATGTCTCCTCTCATCCTCCTTCTCTCCAAAGAGTAAAGCCCTAGCTCCCTTAATCTCTGATCATAATGCATACTTTCTAAACCAGGCAGTATCCTGGTAAATCTCCCCTGTACCCTTTCCAATGCTTCCACATCCTTCCTATAGTGAGGCGACCAGAAATGGACACAGTAATCCAAGTGTGGCCTAACCAGAGTTTTATCGAGCTGCATCATTACATCGCGACTCTTAAACTCTATCCCTCGACTTATGAAAGCTAACACCCCATAAGCTTTCTTAACTACCCTATCTACCTGTGAGGCAACTTTCAGGGATCTGTGGACATGTACCCCCAGATCCCCCTGCTCCTGCACACTACCAAGTATCCTGCCATTTACTTTGTACCCTGGCTTGGAGTTTGTCCTTCCAAAGTGTACCACCTCACACTTCTCCGGGTTGAACTCCATCTGCCACTTCTCAGCCCACTTCTGCATCCTATCAATGTCTCTCTGCAATCTTCGACAGTCCTCTACACTATCTACAACACCACCAACCTTTTTGTCATCTGCAAACTTGCCAACCCACCCTTCCATCCCCACATCCAGGTTGTTAATAAAAATCACAAAGAGTAGAGGTCCCAGAACAGATCCTTGTGGGACACCACTAGTCACAATCCTCCAATCCGAATGTACTCCCTCCACCACCACCCTCTACCTTCTGCAGGCAAGCCAATTCTGAATCCACCTGGCCAAACATCCCTGGATCCCATGCCTTCTAACTTTCTGAATAAGCTTACCGTGTGGAACCTTGTCAAATGCCTTACTAAAATCCATATAGATCACATCCACTGCACTACCCTCATCTATATGCCTGGTCACCTCCACAAAGAACTGTATCAGGCTTGTTAGACACGATCTGCCCTTCAAAAAGCCATGCTGACTGTCCCTGATCAGACCATGATTTTCTAAATGCCCAGAGATCCTATCTCTAAGAATCTTTTCCAACAGCTTTCCCACTACAGATGTAAAGCTCACTGGTCTATAATTACTCAGACTACCCCTACAACCTTTTTTGAACAAGGGAAAAACAATCGCCTCCATTCAATCCTCCGGTACCATTCCCGTGGACAACGAGGACATAAAGATCCTAACCAGAGGCTCAGCAATCTCTTCTCTCGCCTCGTGGAGCAGCCTGGGGAATATTCCGTCAGGCCCCGGGGACTTATCTGTCCTGATGTATTGTTACAACTCCAACACCTCCTCTCCCTTAATATCAACATGCTCCAGAACATCAACCTCACTCATATTGTCCTCACCGTCATCAAGTTCCCTCTCATTGGTGAATACTGAAGAGAAGTATTCATTGACGACCTCGCTCACTTCCACAGCCTCCAGGCACATCTTCCCACCTTTATCTCTAATCCGTCCTACCTTCACTCCTGTCATCCTTTTTTTCTTCACATAATTGAAGAATGCCTTGGGGTTTTCCTTTACCCTACTCGCCAAGGCCTTCTCATGCCCCCTTCTTGCTCTTCTCAGCCCCTTCTTAAGCTCCTTTCTTGCTTCCCTATATCTCTCAATAGACCCATCTGATCCTTGCTTCCTAAACCTCATGTATGCTGCCTTCTTTCACCTGACTAGATTTTCCACCTCACTTGTAACCCATGGTTCCTTCACCCTACCATTCTTTATCTTCCTCACCAGGACAAATTTATCCCTTACATCCTGCAAGAGATCTCTAAACATCGACCACATGTCCATAGTACATTTCCCTGCAAAAACATCATCCCAATTCACACCCAGAAGTTCTAGCCTTATAGCCTCATAATTTGCCTTTCCCCAATTAAAAATTTTCCTGTCCTCTTTGATTCTATCCTTTTCCATGATAATTATAAAGGCCAGGGAGCGGTGGTCATTGTCCCCCAGATGCTCACCCACTGAGAGATTTGTGACCTGACCCGGTTCATTACCTAGTACTAGATCTAGTATGGCATTCCCCCGGCTGGCCTGTCCACATACTGTGACAAGAATCCATCCTGGACACACTTAACAAATTCTGCCCCATCTAAACCCTTGGAACTAATCAGGTGCCAATCAATATTAGGGAAGTTAAAGTCACCCATAATAACAACCCTGTTATTTTTGCACCTTTCCAAAATCTGCCTCCCAATCTGCTCCTCTGTATCTCTGCTGCTACCAGGGGGCCTATAGAATACCCCCAGTAGAGTAACTGCTCCCTTCCTGTTCCTGACTTCCACCCATATTGACTCAAAAGAGGATCCTGCTACATTACCCACCCTTTCTGTAGCTGTAATAGTATCCCTGACCAGTAATGCCACCCCTCCTCCCCTTTTTCCGCCCTCTCTATCCCTTTTAAAGCACTGAAATCCAGGAATATTGAGAATCCATTCCCGCCCTGGTGCCAGCCAAGTCTCTGTAATGGCCACTACATCATAATTCCATGTATGTATTCAAGCTCTCAGTTCATCACCTTTGTTCCTGATGCTTCTTGCATTGAGGTACACACATTTCAGCCCTTCTACCTTACTGTCTTTACACCATTTATTCTGCTTCTCTTTCCTCAAAGCCTCTCTGTATGTTAGATCTGGCTTTACTCCATGCATTTCTTTCACTGCTCTATCGCTCTGGGTCCCATCCCCCTCGCAAATTAGTTTAAACCCTCCCGAACCATGCTAGCAAACCTACCTGCAAGGATATTGCTCCCCCTCGAGTTCAGGTGCAACCCATCCAATCTGTACAGGTCCCACCTTCCCCAGAAGAGATCCCAATGATCTAAAAATCTAAAACCCTGCGCCCTGCACCAACTCCTCAGCCACGCATTCAACTGCCATCTCCTCCAATTCTTACCATCTCTGTCACGTAGCACTGGCAGCAATCCTGAGAACACTACCCTTGAGGCCCTGTTCTTCAGCCTTCTGCCTAATTCCCAAAACTCACACTTCAGGACCTCATCCCTCTTCCTGCCTATGTCGTTGGTCCCAACATGTATCATGGCTTCTGGTTGCTTTCCCTCTCGTACCAGGATGTCGTGCACCTGGTCAGAGACATCCCAGACCCTGGCACCCGGGAGGCAACAAACCATGCAGGTGTCCTTCTCACATCCACAAAATCTCCTGTCTGCTCCCCTGACTATAGAGTCTCCAATGACGACAGCTCTCCTCTTCTCCATCCCACCCTTCTGCACCACAGGGTCAGACTCAGTGCCGGAGGCCCTGCCACCGTGGCTCACACCTGGTCGGTCGTCCCCGCCAACAGAATCCAGGATGGTAAACTTATTATTCAGGGGAATGGCTACAGGGGTGCTCTGCACTACCTGTCTGCTCACCTTCGCTTTCCCCCCTCTGACTGTCACCCAACGACCTGCTTCCGACAGCCTAGGTGTGACTACCTCCCTGTAGCTCTCATCTATGACTGCCTCATTCTCCCTTATGAGTCGAAGGTCATCCAGCTGCTGCTCCAGATTCCTTACACAGTCTTCCAGATCGCCCAGCCATATGCACTTCTGGCAGAGGGGTGTTCCCCCAAGACTGCCACATCTCACATGAGAGGCACATCACCGTCTCAGGAGACATTGGGCAATGGACGTTGTCTATTTGTACTTTAGCAAAGCCTTTGACAAGGTCCTGTAGGCTGGTCTGGAAGGTTAGTGAGAACTAGTTAGGTGGATTCAAAATTGGTTTGGAGGTAAGAAGTAAGAGGGTGTGTTTGAAGGTTGTTTCTCAGAACGGAGGCTCAGAGGTCAGTAGGAAACCATTGTTATTCATTATTTATAAAAACTATTTGAATGGGAATGCACAAGGCTGAATCAGTAGATTTGTGGATGATGCAAAATTAGGAGGATTCGTTAATAGTGATCAAAGTTATCATAACTTACAGGGATCTTGATTGGATAAGGAAGTGGGCTGAGGATTGGTAAATGGATTTCAATTTAGACAAGTCTGATCTTGGAAAGTCAAACCAGATTAGGACTTAAACTATGAATGGTAGGGCACTGGGGAGTTTAATGGAACCAAAAGTCCAAGGAATGCAAGTGCATAGTTCATTAAAGTGGCAAAGTAGAAAGGGTGGTAAAAAAGATGTTTAACATGCTGGGCTTCATATTCAAGCCACTGAATACAAGAGTTATAATATTATGTTGTTGTTGTTGTTGTTGAAGTCATAGGTGAGGCTGCATTTGAAGTAATGTGTACAATTTTGGCCCCACTGTTATAGAAAAGTTGGGGTTAAATTTGAAAGAATGAAGAAAAAATTTATGAGGATATTGCCAGGGCTAGAGGGGCTTAGTTACAAGGAGAGATGGGATAGGCTAGATCTTTATTTCCTGGAACTGGGAAAATGAGGGATGATATCATGGAAGTCATTAGAATTATGAGAGGTAAAGATAAGGTGGATGGTAATAGTCTTCTCCCCAGGGTAGGGTGTTAAGAAAGGGGGCATAGATTTAAGGTGAGAGGGGAAAGATTGAAAAGGGACCTGAAGGGCAAGGTGAGGTGATATGGAATGAACTGCCAGAGGAAATGGTTGGGGCAGACATAAGAGTATCATTTTAAAAGTACCTGAATTGGCACATGAAGGTACTGAGCTTAGATGGATACGATCTGAACACAGGAAATTGCAATGGCACCATGTCAGCATGGACTAGTTGGGCCAAAGGGCCTTTATCTGTGCTGTAAACAACAGGAATTCTGCAGATGCTGGAAATTCAAGCAACACACATCAAAGTTGTTGGTGAACGCAGCAGGCCAAGCAGCATCTATAGGAAGAGGCGCAGTCGACGTTTCAGGCCGAGACCCTTCGTCAGGACTAACTGAAGGAAGAGTGAGTAAGGGATTTGAAAGCTGGAGGGGGAGGGGGAGATGCAAAATGATAGGAGAAGACAGGAGGGGGAGGGATAGAGCCGAGAGCTGGACAGGTGATTGGCAAAAGGGGATACGAGAGGATCATGGGACAGGAGGTCCGGGAAGAAAGACAAGGGGGGGGGGTGACCCAGAGGATGGGCAAGAGGTATATTCAGAGGGACAGAGGGAGAAAAAGGAGAGTGAGAGAAAGAATGTGTGCATAAAAATGAGTAACAGATGGGGTACGAGGGGGAGGTGGGGCCTAGCGGAAGTTGGAGAAGTCAATGTTCATGCCATCAGGTTGGAGGCTACCCAGACGGAATATAAGGTGTTGTTCCTCCAACCTGAGTGTGGCTTCATCTTTACAGTAGAGGAGGCCGTGGATAGACATGTCAGAATGGGAATGGGATGTGGAATTAAAATGTGTGGCCACTGGGAGATCCTGCTTTCTCTGGCGGACAGAGCGTAGATGTTCAGCAAGGCGGTCTCCCAGTCTGCGTCGGGTCTCACCAATATATAAAAGGCCACATTGGGAGCACCGGACGCAGTATATCACCCCAGTCGACTCACAGGTGAAGTGATGCCTCACCTGGAAGGACTGTTTGGGGCCCTGAATGGTGGTAAGGGAGGAAGTGTAAGGGCATGTGTAGCACTTGTTCCGCTTACACGGATAAGTGCCAGGAGGGAGATCAGTGGGGAGGGATGGGGGGGACGAATGGACAAGGGAGTTGTGTAGGGAGCGATCCCTGCGAAATGCAGGGGGGGGGAGGGAAAGATGTGCTTAGTGGTGGGATCCCGTTGGAGGTGGCGGAAGTTACGGAGAATATGTTGGACCCGGAGGCTGGTGGGGTGGTAGGTGAGGACCAGGGGAACCCTATTCCTAGTGGGGTGGTGGGAGGATGGAGTGAGAGCAGATGTACGTGAAATGGGGGAGATGCGTTTAAGAGCAGAGTTGATAGTGGAGGAAGGGAAGCCCCTTTCTTTAAAAAATGAAGACATCTCCCTCGTCCTAGAATGAAAAGCCTCATCCTGAGAGCAGATGCGGCAGAGACGGAGGAATTGCGAGAAGGGGATGGCGTTTTTGCAAGAGACAGGGTGAGAAGAGGAATAGTCCAGATAGCTGTGAGAGTCAGTAGGCTTATAGTAGACATCAGTGGATAAGCTGTCTCCAGAGACAGAGACAGAAAGATCTAGAAAGGGGAGGGAGGTGTCGGAAATGGACCAGGTAAACTTGAGGGCACGGTGAAAGTTGGAGGCAAAGTTAATAAAGTCAACGAGTTCTGCATGCGTGCAGGAAGCAGCGCCAATGCAGTCGTCGATGTAGCGAAGGAAAAGTGGGGGACAGATACCAGAATAGGCACGGAACATAGATTGTTCCACAAACCCAACAAAAAGGCAGGCATAGCTAGGACCCATACGGGTGCCCATAGCTGCACCTTTAGTTTGGAGGAAATGGGAGGAGCAAAAGGAGAAATTATTAAGAGTAAGGACTAATTCCGCTAGACGGAGCAGAGTGGTGGTAGAGGGGAACTGATTAGGTCTGGAATCCAAAAAGAAGCGTAGAGCTTTGAGACCTTCCTGATGGGGGATGGAAGTATATAAGGACTGGACATCCATGGTGAAAATAAAGCGGTGGGGGCCAGGGAATTTAAAATCATCGAAAAGTTTAAGAGCGTGAGAAGTGTCACGAACATAGGTCGGAAGGGATTGAACAAGGGGTGATAAAACAGTGTCGAGGTATGCAGAAACGAGTTCGGTGGGGCAGGAGCAAGCTGAGACAATAGGTCGGCCAGGACAGGCAGGTTTGTGGATCTTGGGTAGGAGGTAGAAACGGGAAGTGCGGGGTGTGGGAACTATAAGGTTGGTAGCAGTGGATGGGAGATCCCCTGAGCGGATAAAGTCGTTGATAGTGTGGGAGACAATGGCCTGGTGCTCCTTAGTGGGGTCACGATCGAGGGGTAAATAAGAGGAGGTATCCGCGAGTTGTCGCTGTGCCTCGGCAAGGTAGAGGTCAGTACGCCAGACTACAACAGCACCCCCCTTATCAGCGGGTTTAATAATAATGTTAGGATTAGTGCGGAGGGAGTGGAGAGCAGAGCGTTCCGAAGGAGTGAGGTTGGAATGGGGACAAGGTGTGGTGAAGTCGAGACGGTTGATGTCCCGTCGGCAGTTGGCAATAAAGAGATCCAGAGCAGGCAGAAGACCAGAGCGGGGTGTCCATGAAGAAGAGGAGGGTTGAAGACGGGAGAAGGGGTCATCGGTGGGGGTGGAAGAGTCCTTGCCGAAGAAGTAGGCTCGGAGACGGAGACGGCGGAAGAAAAGTTCCGCATCATGGTGAACACGGAACTCGCTGAGGTGTGGGCGAAGGGGGACAAACGTGAGGCCCTTACTGAGAACAGAGCGTTCTGCCTCTGACAGTTGAAGGTCGGAGGGGATGGTAAAGACCCGGCACGGATGAGAGCTGGGATCAGAGGGGGGGAGGGGGGAGGCTGGGGGTGTCAATGGAGAGCGGATGGTTGGGGTGAGAGGAAGATGGAGCCTCTGAGGGCCCAGGAGCTGACGGTGGAATCTGAGGGAGACGGGGCTGCGGAGTGGTGGTGGGGGAAGGGGAGACGGGAGTCACAACAGCAGCACATAAAGACCCGGCCTGGAGTTCAAGGCTGGAATCTTGAGAGCTGGGATTAGAGGGGGGAGGGGGGAGGCTGGGGGTGTCAGTGGAGAGGGGAGGGTTGGGGTGAGAGGAAGATGGAGCCTCTGAGGGCCCAGGAGTTGACGGTGGGATCTGAGGAAGACGGGGCTGCGGAGTGGTGGTGGGGGAAGGGGAGACGGGAGTCACAACAGCAGCACATAAAGACCCGGCCTGGAGTTCAAGGCTGGAGTCGCAGTTGGTGGTTGCGTAATCACTTCGAATGTGACCATGGTCGTTGCTGGAGTCCGGGTTTTGAATATGTCCTGAGGTGTTGGAGCCGCCGAGATCAATGGCAGGAGCCGCAATTGAAAGTTCATGCCTGCTAGCGTCGGGGCCGGCAGGCTCTGGAGTCCGTAGATGTAAGATCTTGCGATCTTTGCCTAACATGACAAAGTCAAAAAAACGGCGATTGCAGGCGTGGATCCGACTGAGGATGAAATAACGGGTAGGACCATTACAGACGGCGAAGAAAGTGTCCCGAAGGTGTGGAAGGGTCTGGGATAGGGACACCAAGTACCTCCTCATGGCGGAGAGCGTCGCCTTCAGAGCTTGACGGGAGAAGCGGCGAGAGGCAGAGTCAATAAAATGTGAGTAACTGGGATCCTCAGAAGGTCCAAATTGAGAGGCTTGGAAACGAATCCTGAAGCCAACTGGAGTAAGTTGGCGACGGAGGCACGTTCCAAGAAAGGATATATGGCTGTGATAGCGATTATCTGTGATTATCTGTGCTGTATTGGTTTAACAACTCAATGCCTCCAACTTGTTCATACTTGAACTATAGACAGAATTTCCTGAAGTATTCAGAAGATCAAGGGACGTCTGTGTGGAGGGAAACTCAGACAAAATGCACATAAGGTTGATGTTAACCTGAAACATTGACCCTATTTTGCTCTGCGTATACTGCCTGACCTGCAGAGTATTTCCAGCATTTCCTTGTCGGGTTTCACAGCTTGCAGAAAACACAGCAAATCAACTGAGGAGTGCTATGTATAAAAGCAGCAGTGTCTTTACAGTATTCTGTCAGCCAAGAGAAGAAGGACTGAATCTTCCATTGTATGATGCATAGTTTTTCAGTATCTTGTAATTGGACCCACTCCACAATGAAATCTACATCCCCCTTCCAAAGATCATGGCATGAATAACTCTGGGGAATTAGGAATCAGCTATCAACCTATACTGAGCCCTCCCAACGATTAGTAACCAGTCCTCCCAAGTTCTGCACTACCTTCTCTCATCTTGCTCCTTTGCACTTCCACTAATCCAGCAGTAAGCATCCTGCCTGCACCTGAGAGGATGGCACCTCTGAAGTGTGCTGCACAGTCAGACTGGCTTCCTGAAAGGAAAAAAAAGGCATGTTGAGGGTGAGCAAGAACAAAGCTTCTCAGCATAATTTGGAAATAGATTTGTTAAAGAAAACTCCATCCTTTTCCTTGTGCTTGTAGCTGACAGCAGAGTGAGCATTCATTGTAAGAATAGTTCTCATGCAGTATTCACTTAAATAGTGTGTGTAGTAAGAAGTTCACAATATAAATCAGACCATATCTTATTTTAATGCAGTGTTTTCACGAACTGACCATTCTAATCACTGAACTAACCCATCATAAAAGTTGCTGGTGAACGCAGCAGGCCAGGCAGCACCTCAAGGAAGAGGTGCAGTCGACGTTTCAGGCCGAGACCCTTTGTCAGGACTAACGAAGTGTCTCGGCCTGAAACGTCGACTGCGCCTCTTCCTAGAGATGCTGCCTGGCCTGCTGCGTTCACCAGCAACTTTTATGTGTGTTGCTTGAATTTCCAGCATCTGCAGAATTCCTGTTGTTTGCGTTTAAACTAACCCATCAGTTTGTCAGACTATGAGAAAGACACTCAGTGGCCACTTTATTAGGTACACCTGCTTGTTAATGCAAATATTTAATCAGTCAAACTTGTGGCAGCAATTCAATACATAGAAGCATGACACATGAGCAAGAGGTTCAATTGTTTTTCAGACTAAACATCAGAGCGGAGAAGAAATGTCATCTAAGTGACTTTGACAGTGGAACGATTGTTTGTGCCAGGTGGGCTGGTTTGAGGATCTCACACGCAACGGACTATAGAGCTCACAGACAATGGTGTGAAAAACAGAAAACATCCAGTGAGCAGCAGTTCTGTGGGTGAAAACGCCTTGTTAATGAGAAAGGTCAGAGGAGAATGGTGGAACTGATTCAAACTGACAGAAAGATGACAATAACTCAAATAACCACATGTTACAACAGTGGTGTGTAGAAGAGCATCTCTGAACACACAACAAATCAAATTTTGTAATGATTGAGCTACGACAGCAGAAGACTATGAACATACAGTCAGTGACCACTTTATCAGGGAGCCCCTGTCGCTAATAAAGTGGCCACTGAGCATATATGTACTTCTAGAACGGAACCATGTCTCTAACCAGCACACAATTTGTAACAGTAGGCAACTAATATAGTCTGGCCAAAAACTTTAAAATTACAGTGTTTTCCATCGTTACTGCTGAATAGTGCCTGCCAATTATCAACATGTTTATTCTCAATAGAGTTTATAGTTCTAATTAATTTGGCAGTTTCACTTCTTGATATCTGGTAGAGAATGAAGATTAGATTGTCAGATAAAGTATGATGTAGTTACACACAGGAAAATACTTGGATTAAATTTCTGCAAAGACTTTTCCAATTTTCAGCTGTAAATTCACATATTTGCCAGTTTTTCAATGCATGAAATTAATGCAAGAGAAACAAGAAAACAGTGAAAAATTAGCATTTTAGATTTGCACACAAATATTTTTTTAAAATCCTCCTTAATTGATTGAATTGTTTTTCTTGTTACACTCACCTTCACCCCTACCCCATCAGCGCTGCCCCGTCCAACCAATCAGTTCATCTTCTGTTTTAAGTTGTGAAGTTTTCTTGACATTCTGAAGACATCAAAGCGCTTTGCAGACCCTCAGCGTAAGTCTGTATTTTTGGCCAAGTTTGTTTAAGTGCCTTTTATGTATCAAGCCTTATTGTGTTGACTTGAGTGAAATAATCTAAAATGATATTCTGCAGAAATACTGGAAAAGTGTTGCATTGTCGAATGTGCTGAATTTATTTCTGTACTGAACTATCACTTTATGACACATTATCATTTAATGGCCAAAAGATTAAAAAAAAGGAAGGGAGAAAGGTAAGAGCATTGACTGTCCATTCATTTCCATAGATGTTGCCTGCCCTACAGAGGTTCTCCAGCACTTTGGATATGTTACACTTGATTTTCGGCATCTGCAGAATCCCTTGTACGTAAGGTTTGCTGCTCCACTTTGAAGGCTCTTCGAGGAATGCCTACCCTGAAGAAGTTTGAATCTTCTCTTCGATGGGAGTTCAGTGTGACGCTCACACTGGTAACTATCTGTGATCTCTGTTAGCTGATCCTATGAAGGGTCTTGGCCGGAAATGTTGGCTGTTTATTCATTTCTGTAGATGCTGCCTGGCTTGCTGAGTTCCTCGAGCATTTTACATGGGTTAAGAAGGAAGAATTAAATGAGGAAAGGAGAAAGGAAAGGAAGGAAGGAATGAAGGAAGGAAAGAAGGAGGGTAAAAACACTATTTATATAGGATCTTTCATGATTAAAGAATGTCTTAGTATGCTCTGCAGTCATACAATAAATGTGAATTGTATCATTATTATAATGGAGGATATTGTTAGCTCTTCCCCTCAGGTTTTCCTATTAATAGTGTGTGTGCAAGCTTCCTAAATAGTCCAATTATGAGAATTTTAAATAAAGAATTATGGGCATAAACACCATCCAAGATTAATTAAAAGAAACCAGAAGGACGATACGGAAGAAATTTGAATGCAACAAATTAAAATGATCATAAGTGCACTGCCTGAAAGGATGACAGAATTAGTCTAAATTGTAACAAAGAATCTGGATATTTACTTGAAAAAAGTCCTTGCAGTGCTATAGGGAAAGAGCATTGAAATGGAATAATTGCATTGCTCTTTCATGGTGATCTCTTTCAGTAGCTAAGTTTTCATGCTTTAATTTATCATAAGCCCATATTCATATTGTACCTGTTTTAACAGGAGAGACTTGCCTTGATATGGAAACTATTCACTTTCATTTCAGAACATCACAATTTTACAGCCAATTTACACTGAATTGCAGTTGCTATTGTGATGCAGAAAACATGCTGCCACATTTCACCTAGCAAGCTTTCACGGCAGAAGTAAGCATATCTGCAATGTGCAATGACCAACTAACCTGCTTTAGAAATGCTGATTATGGAATCATTATTGGTCAAGGCTGGGAGATAAAATAATTTACACATGATCAGATATACGTACACTCAAAAAAAATGTATGGCCTGCCTGTAACAGATGCAAACCTTTCACATTGATGTCAAAATGGATTCCTCGACACCAGACGTGCCATTAATGCAGATTTTACAGTAAATCACCTCTGTAACTCAGGCACATAAAAATCGTTGAGCTGAAAAATGAAAACTCTGAATCCTTCACTTTCTATTATGATTTAAAAGCATCAATATTTTACACTCTTGCAGGCATTTATAAATGATTAATTCCTCTAAAATTGTCCCAATATATAAACCTACAGAGGTGCAGGGTGAATAAACCCTTCAGTTATTGTGTACATTTCCAGTTCTTAATGTTCTGATATTGGCAACGCTCCAAGATAAGTTGAATGTTGAGAATCAACCACTTAAATAATATCTGAAGCCAGTACTTTTTCCACCCCCATGCTCACTTTGTACCCAAGTAAGCAAAGTAAAGCACACAGTTAAACCAGCACAATGCCCAGATCACAGCTTTGGTGACCCGCATTCCTAATCACCGGTGGTGTCTCTGTGGAGTGACCACACAGGTTTCCTTCAGGTTATCAAGGCCAATTGGTTTCCACCCATGTCCCAAAAATATACCAGTGGGTAGATTAATTCAATTTACCCGGAGTATGTAGATGAGTGATAGAATTTTGTGGGAGTTACTAGGAATGCTGAGGTAATAAGATAGTTTAGAGTTGAGTTATTGTCAAATTAGGAGCTTGATGGTTAACATGGGCTTGATAGATTGAAGGGCCTGTTTCCATGCTGGTCTCCCTATGACTCTGTATGTAAACTAACCTTTCCTTTCATCTTGGTTTAGCCCTTCATTCTGAGATTATGTCAAAGTCAAGTTTATTGTTATGTACACAAGTACATGTATGCACAGCCACAATGAATAATTTACTTACAGCATCCTCCTAGGCACATAGTATCAAATGCACATCTTATACAAGGAAAATATAAAGAAACAACATAAATTAAACAAAATTATACAAGAAAGAACACAATTGTAACAAAAGAGCAAAGTCCATTGTAATGCAGAGAGGTCAAAGTGGTCATAGTGTTGCTATACTAAGGTAATGATTAGAGTTGTACAAGTTGATTCAAGAGCCAAGTAGTTGAAGGAAGATAGCTATTCATAAAACTGGTGGTGTGAGGCTTCAGACTTCTGTACCTCATGCCTTATAGTAGCTGTGAGAAGATAGCATGGTCTGGCCAGTGGACATATATAATGATAGATTTTGTTACCTTGAGGTGGCGCCTCATGTAGTGGTGTGAGGGATGTACATGTGATGTAGTGGGTTGAGTCCATTACCCATTGCAGCTTCTGGCATTCCTTCACATTTGAATTACCATACCAGACCTAAGTGCAAATTTTCAGGCCACTTTTAACAGTACATCTGTTAACAGTAGAAGTTTGTTAGCGTGTTTTGTGGTGAACAAATCTCCCTAACTTTGTAAAGAAGGACACTGATGCACCTTCTTTGCAAATGCATCTATGTGATGGATCCAGGACAAATCATCAGATATGTTAACACCCAAGAATTTGAAGCAGCTGATCCTCTCTACCATGAACCTTCAAATGTTTACAGTTGCATATATACCGTGCACACAACTGATGGAACAATGACGTTCCTTAATGATGGGATGCTACAGCTGGTTCTGCAACCTTCATGGGTCAAGTATCTTCATTGTGCCATTGCAATTATGGAAAATTAGAGTTGCGAACAATTCTGAACTGCATTGGGTTTTCTACATCTGAAAGAAAGTTTGCTTGCCACTTATGACATTGATTCTAATCTCCTCATAAACCAGTAGAGGCCGTCTAACATTCCCAGGAAAGCAGCCAATTCCTTAAAAATTCCTTGTCTTGATATGTCATCATTCTGTGCATGTGCATCCTGATGGCTGTGAAGCCAATATCCGAAGACAAGGAAAGTTTCAAGTGCCTCCACTCTTCTAATGAATCGTCATTGTTGTGAAAGTTTACCTCTGTTTCCTTCTTCATAAATGCTGCCTGACTTGTCCTACATTCTTTTATTTCAATTTTTTTAACATCTCAATTTTTTTTTTGCTTTTCTGTCCTTCTCTCCTACTGCCACCCAATGGATAAATCTGATTACAGGCCAAGAAGCTCAGCTTTAATGATACATTGGGCCAAAGTCCAATTTGATGTCAATCCTGGGCAGCAAAGACCAAACAGCTCCCTGACACCATGGAACTGACCAAGCCTGGTTGCTCTCTTGTCAGCAGCAACTTCAGAGAGTACTTATAAAAAGATATCGTTGACATGATGATTTGTAAACTTCTTTGAACTGTATGGGAACTTGAAGGAGTTCCAGCTGAAGCTGACACTGTAATGCAGACGCCCCCAGTATCCCAACTTAAGGGAGTGGGAAATGTTTAACCTTCTTGATTAAAGGATGAACAACTTTCAAAAAATGTAGCTTTATGCATTTTTCTGAATGGTCTGCAGTGTTCTTCTGAGAGTTTAATGATCAGATTTTTGAAAAGGCTAAGCAAAAGATCCTATATTATGTTTCACAAACAAGAGAAAATCTGCAAATGCTGGAAATCTGAGCAATACATACAAAATGCTAAAAGAACTCAGCAGGCTAAGCAGCATCTATGGAAAAAAGTACAGTTGACATTTTGGGCCAAAACTCTGTTTTCTTTTTTTTCTTTTACTTACGTATGTAATATAACTTCATAAAATGTCCACCATTATAGATGACAGTTCGATCCCACGGACTATTCTGCTCTGGGATCTTGTGTTATACAGTGAAGCTTGTGGCGCGATCCACAAATCTGTTCAGCACAAGCTCTATGCCACCCCCAGTTGACCCTTCTCATGGTTTGAATGCATTTTTAATAAACTTCTCTTAATATTAAATGAGTACCTTACTGGAAATTAATATGAGGTTGGCATTTTTTTTGAGCAGTGGACAGATGCTCTGCCTTTCTGTACACGTGTGCATGTAATGACATTTACAAATTGTCATTTACACATTGTGTTTCACAATTATATCAATTGCTTGTTTGTAAAGGCTTGCAATGGACACAAATGCATCTGTAAGTTTCAAAACGTTTGGTTCTACAATGCACTAAACTCAGAAAATACAGTATGTATCCTACAAGTCATAGCGTCAAAGAGAAGTAAAACACATTTGGCCCATCTTGTCCATGCTAAACCCATTTAAACTGCCTACTCTCATTGACCTGCAATGGGACCATAGCCCTTCATACCCCTACATTCATGTACCTGTCCAAACTTCTCTCAAACGTTGAAATAGGGCTCACATGCACTACTTGTGCTGGCAGCTAATTCCCTACTCTCACAGCCCTCTGAGTGAAGTAATTTTCCCTCACGTTCCCCTTAAACTCACCTTTCTTCCTTAACCCATGACTTCTGGTTGAGGTCCCATCCTACCTCAGTGGGCAAGGCTCAACAGGAGTGTTCTACTTGGACAGAGAGTTCAGAGCTATACCATGAATGATCCTAGCAATAAGCAGCTTCACCAGAAGAAAAAGAAACTGCTCAGATAAAATGCAACACTTTGCCAGATTCGATTAGTTTGTGGTTGTGAACGCTGATGACTTTGTACGAGATTATTTACTCCATTCATCTGATCAAAAATGAAGCCTAGCATGACTGCAAAAATGAGCCTGTGTACTTGGTTCTAAGCAGTCAGTGAGGTGTCCAATGTAAATCAAAATACATGGCAAATATCATTCATTATTTGGCTACCCAGAATAATGAGCTTGGAGATGTTTAAATTGTGGACACTCCTTGGACCAAGTGCAGACAGACAGAGATTGTAGCTCTCCAAGACCGTTATGGCTTTACATAAGAATTCTCAATTACTAGTCACTCAAGAGTGTTAAATTTTTTTGTGTGTTATCTACTCCAGTCTGCACCAGCATTTGTAGATTTATATCTCTGCAAATGATTTGATGTGACCTTTTTCTGAAGAGTTTTGGTGACAGATCAACAAATGAGAAAATGTAGCTTTTTTCTCTCATCACAGCCTGACCTACTGCGTATTTCCAACAGATCTCTACATGCGTATTTTGATTGTTCTGAGAAAGCATATGTGGGGTCACATATTAGCACCCAAGTGAGAAGGAGAGCAAATACTTCATGAAGAGAAGAAATCTGTGTGCTGCTTGTCTCTTGAGAGGCAGTGACCAAGAAAACTCCTTAGAAAGGCTTGTTAATTACATATTTTGCAGTGTTTTGTGTTTAATTATTGCAGTTAGCAACATCTGTCACTTTATGCGTCATTTGTAGGTGTTAGGAGAAAGGGAATTGTCTCAACTAAATACCTCCATTGGCCACTGAAACATTATCAACTGGCCTCAGGGGAAGAAATACTAATTGAGTAGGAGTGCAAATCAGATCTTGTGTAATCAGGTGAAACTGTTTGCTTTGGTTTTATTTTGTCTTGAGCGGCAGGTTTGTGTTATTAGTGTTTAGATTTCAATAAACCTGGTTTTCAGATTTTGCAGTTTGTTAGAATGTTTATTCTGGAGCTAACCAAAGCATGAGAGATCAAAAGAAAGTTTGTAGCATTTCAATTAAACTAATCACATTGACTGGGGCAGAAGTTATTTCTAGACATACCTTAATACAAGGCGATGTCAGTTTTTAGTTTACTTTCAAAAGACAACTTTGCACTGGATTAAAGAAAATATTCAGGTATTTTCAATATTCTTCTAAGTTTTATCTTCTCTGTTCTTCAATTTCTATTAAAATCACTCATCGGTCAGTACTATCCTTTGCAAATCCCAATAATTTCCTGTCCAATGTCTGCTTTCAAAACTCTCAGTCAGCTCTTCTGGTTCCATGTTTCAGCACCAATCTATGTCTATCTGTGTTACCAGTAGTGCAAGGTCTTTATGACTGACTTAGTCCCATGCACTGGAAGTCTTTACTCCTCAACCTCTTGCAGTGCATCAGAAACAACAGTCGCCACTATGGATGTAAGATCAATCTTCCAGAGAGTGGATACATTTGGCCCAGATGGTGTCCTCGGCTGTTTCCTTAGATCCTGTCCTCAAATGGCAGGGTTATTTGCAGATATTTTTAACCTCTCTCTGTTTTAAACTGACGTTCCTGCTTGCTTTAAGAAGATCACTATCCTCCTAGTACCTAAGAAAAGCAAGGTAATATGCCTTAATGATGACTGCCTGGTGACTCTGATAGCCATCATCATGAGGAGCTTCAAGACACTTGTCATGGCACACACATTAACTGCAGTCTGCCAGACAATTTTGACCTATTGCAACATGCCTACTACTGAGAAAGGTCTATGGCAAGTAACGCCTGCCTGCTCCTCACTCATCTCTGAAGCATTTGGGCAATAAAGACTCCTTCACCTTCAATACTATAATTCCAACCAAACTCATCTTCAAATTCCTAGACTTGGGGCTCAGAACCTCCCTTTGCAACTGGATCCTTAACTTCCTGACCAACAAACTCCAGTTGATAAGGATGAGCAACAACACCTCTGCCACAATTATCCTCAACACTGGTGTCCTATAAGGCTGAGGCCTCAGCCCTCTACTCTGCTCCCTATACTGTCACGATTGCGTGTGCAGATTCTGCTTTAACTCTATCTTTAAGTCTGCAGATGATACCACCATAGTAAGTTGTATCACAAGTAATAATGAGTCCGAGTACAGGAATGAAATAGAGTCTGGTAATATGGCGTAGGACAACAGAGGTGGTCATTGACTTCAGGAAAGGGGATGGTGCACATGCTCCTGTTTATAACACCAGTGCTGAGGATGAGGCATTTGAGGGCTTCAAGTTCTGAGGAGTGAACATTATGAATAGACTGGTTCAACCATGTTGAAGTCACAGCCTAAGTAGTTCACTAACACCTCTACTTCTTAAGAAGGTTATAAAAGCTTGTCATGTCCCCTTTAACCCTCACTAATTTTTATTGATGTAGCATAGAGAGAATCCTGCCTGGATGCATCCTGGCTTGGTATGGCAATTGCTGTACTGGTTACTGCAACAAACTGCAAAGAGTTATGGATACTGACCAGTACACCATGGAAACCACCCTTCCTTTCATGGATTCTATCCACACTTCTCACTGTCTCGGTAAAGCAGCCAGCATACTCAAAGACTCCACCCGCCATTAACATCCTCACTTCTCCCGCCTTCTACAGGCAGAAGATGCAAAAGTCAGAGAACACTTTCCACCAGGCTTAAGGACAGCTTCTATCCTGCTCTTTTAAGACTTCTGAACTGTTCCCTAGTACAATAAGATGGATTCTTGACCTCACAGTTTACTTTGTTCTGACCTTGTATCTTACTGTTTACCCACACTGCATTTTTTTCAGTAATTGCAACAGGTAATTCTGGAGTCAGTTACATCTTTACCTTGTACTATCTCAATGCATTGTTGTAATGAATTGATCTATATAAACCAAATGCAAGACAAGCTTATCACTGATTCTAGGCACATGTAGCCATAACAATAATAATAGTAAAACAATAAACCAATATTTATTTGCCTTACCATATTCCTCTCTACTTTCAAATGTTTTATGAAGGGACTTGTAACTCTCTGCATTGGAGTCAAGTCCACGTGTTGTTAAATATTTTACAATGGAGTTGAGAAAAATGAAGATGATTTGATAGAAACATTAAGCCAAAAGCCAGTTACTATTAATGGCCAGTTGCTGTTTAAAAGAAAGATTTAGGTAATTTGGCCTGTCCCCTAAAACCAATCTTCCATTCTTCGACTCACTTTACACCGCATGCTGTCGGAGCAGTGCTGCCAGAATAATCAAGGGCACAACCCAACCAGCCAACACACTTTTCGTCCCTCTTCCCTCCAGGAGAAGGCTCAGGAGCTTGAAGACTTGTACAGCCAGATTTGGAAACAGCTTCTTTCCAACTGTGATAAGACTGCTGAACGGATCCTGACCCGGATCTGGGCCATACCCTCCAAATATCCGGACCTGCCTCTCGTTTTTTTTTGTACTACCTTACTTTCCCTTTTCTATTTTCTATTTATGATTTATAATTTAAATTTTTAATATTTACTATTGATTTGTACTCCAGGGAGCGCGAAGCACAGAATCAAATATCACTGTGATGATTGAACGCTCTAGTATCATTTGTTTGGTGACAATAAAGTAAAGTAAATTAAAGGTATCTAGCTCTGCCTACATCTTGCAATAATCTTAAAGGCATTTAATCTTTGTGATTACATTTACTGCACAAAGGCCTGAGATTTGCTCTAGGCAGGCCATTAATGAAGACCGGACTTATCTTCTGCAAGTGTGCCTTATAGATAATTTTTTACCATATTTAGCCAGTAACTAGGCGGAATGAGCAGCCTACTCACTGTTGAACATATTTTAATTCCCAACCCATTATCACATCTTCTTGTAGTGAAAATGTGGAAAATTATACTTTAAAAATCCAGCAACCAAGCTAAGCAACTTTTTGATCTCTTAGTATGAGTTTTATCTTGCCATTTATGACTTAAATTTATGACATTTTGGTTTCAAGTTCCAGGCCAGTCATTGCATGATGACAAAAATAACTCTTACTCTTCTATTTGATTCTACGGGTTTGTCCACTACTTGGCATATCTCACTCCTGTACGCCCTCTCGTCACCACCTGAGATTCTACCAACAATGGTTGTACTGTCAGCAAATTTATAGACGGTATTTGAGCTATACCTAGCCACACAGTCATTTGTATACAGAAAGTAGAGCAGTGGGCTAAGCACACACCCCTGAGGTGCACCAGTGTTGATTGTCAGCGAGGAGGATATGTTATCTTCAATCCGCACAGACTGTAGTCTTCCGGTTAGGAAGTCGAGGACCCAATTGCAGAGGGAGGTACAGGGGCCCAGGTTCCGAAAATTTTCAATGAAGATTGTGGGAATTATGGCATTAAATGCTGAGCTATAGGCGTGTTGTCCAGGTCTTTGTGTTGTTTAGGTGATCTAGAGCTGTGTGGAGAACCATTGAGTTTGCATCTGCCGTTGACCTATTGTGGCAATAGGCAAATTGCAATGGGTCCAGGTCCTTGCTGAGGCAGGAGTTCAGTCTAGTCATAACCAACCTCTCAAAGGATTTCATCACTGTTGATGCGAGTGCTACTGGGTGATAGTCATTAACGTAGCCCACGTTATTCTTCTTAGGCACTGGTATAATTGTTGCCTTTTTGAAGCAAGTGGAAACTTCTGCCCATAGCATTGAGAGGTTGAAAATGTCCTTGAATACTCCTGCTAGTTGGTCGGCACAGGTATTCAGAGCCTTACCAGGTACACTATCTGGACCTTCTGCCTTGCAAGGGTCCACTCTCTTTAAAGGCAGTCTAACATCGGCTTCTGAGACAGAGATCACAGGGTTGTCAAGTGCAGCAGGGATCTTCACAGCTGTAGTTGTGTTCTCCATTTCAAAACGGGCATAGAAGGCATTGAGTTCATCTGGTAGTGAAGCATCTCTGCTATTCTTACTACTGGGTTTCGCTTTGTAGGAAGTAATGCCTTGCAGACCCTTCCAGAGTTGCTGTGCATCTGATATTGCCTCCAACCTCATTCGAAATTATCTCTTCACTCTTGAAATAGCCCTCCGCAAATCATACCTGGTTTTCTGGTACAGGCCTGGGTTGCCAGACTTGAATTCCCCAGATCTAGCCTTCAGCAGACGATGTACCTCCTGGTTCATCCATGGCTTTTGGTTTGGGAATGTACAGTAAATCTTTGTAGGCACACACTCATCCACACAGGTTTTAATGAAGTCGGTAACAACTGCAGCATACTCATCCAGGTTCGAAGATAAATTCCTGAATATGGGCCACTCCACTGATTCAAATTAGTCCTGTAAGTGTTCCTGTGCTTCCCTTGTTAATTCCAGTTTAATAAACTTTTCACTTACTGTATTTTAAAATGAAATAGATTTTCCATAGATAGATTTGCACTCTTTGAAATAAGGCACAAGCAAAGACCTCTCTTATTTTAGCCAGTTTTGGAGCTGGTGAGAACAAATATTAAATATCCTTAATAAACCAGTTGTGATACACAGAATTCAAGAACCAAAATATTTTGAGTTTTAATTTTATGGAATATCTGATATTTCCCAGGGCAGTAGGTTTTCAAATTAACAGGTTTGAATAGGCTTGATCACACACAATAACTAGAACTAATGGTCTCTGAACGTACAGTGTATGGTGGACTGCATTCAGACTGAAATTGCAAAGCAATAAATTTCACAAAATATATCAGTAATAACATATCTGATTCTGATTCTAATCATGCTAGGAATGGGAAAGCATGGATTTGATATCATATTATGATATCATGCCAGCAATGGGAAAGCACGATATTTTCTTTATCGCAGGAATTTTTATTTCACTTTTGTATCCGGTATAGGCAATGTTGTAAACTGATGATATTTCTTAGACACATAGATCCAGTTATAAATCAGTTAGCTGCAAAGATTGGAAATTAATTGTGTGGAACCATCTGTTTAAAGAACGAATTGTGACAGCTAAATAATCAGATATGGAGAACAACAAATGTATAAGAAGGTGCCATAAAAGAAGGAGGAGTAAAAGGAACCTCAAAGAGCCAAAGAAAAGGATCAAATTTAAAATAAAAACGGAGAGTTGCCTTAAGGTAGAACCATAGTATTTTAATACTCTCACCCAGTAAGGTGATGCAATTTAATGATGATGAATATTTTTGTATGTATAGAATTTTAAATTGGTAGCACTGTAAGAAAGCTCTTGGAGTAGGCCACTGATTTGTAAAACTCAAGTTCAACTGGTTGTGTTCATCATTTTAAGTGGTAAGCAAAAGTAGCATTCAAAAGGGTTTGGCATGCATGCAAGTTGCAAAATATGACTTTAGCTTCACGTCTGGTGGTGAAGTATGTGAGTCACTTCTAAAAACGCTTAACACCCACGTCAAAACATAGCTGTTGTCCTGACGTATCTGGTTGGTATTTATTAACATTCTGCTTCATATCCAGTCTTGCTTTATTGTCGTATTTTTTGCCACCACTTTCATATTCCCCTGTAACAGATTAAAAAAGAGGGAAAAATGACTCTTTTAAAATGGAGCACATGGAAAGCGATATTTTCATTTGTACTGTTTACTTCACCAGCTGTTTTTTTTTGCCTCATTATCAGATGCTATATTCATGCCAAACTCCACTAATCATGCAACATAACCCACAGGGAATAGTATCATCCACCATTTAACTTTTTGCCTTTGGGAACATTCAGAGCAATTCATTCCATTAACTCAGAATCACCCAAACTAATTTGAGGATGGTTCATTATTATCCTGCCTTCTGGTTGTTTAGAGTTCATTGAGTATACTGTATGTTATGATAAAGTGTAGTCTCTTCTTGTAGTTCTCACGGCCCTGAAGATATTTTGGACCACAGTTTATTGCCCTAACTTGTTAATTCAAATAGTCACATCTCTTTTTTGGCTCTGTAAGTTGAGCCAGTCCCCAATTTCCCAAGATATTACTTTTGTACTTCAGTAAAGATTTAATTACATTAATTTATTAATTGAGCTATCAGGCAACGTGAACATAATGCGTGTATTAAATTTCAATCTATGCAAGAATAAACTGATTGATTATCTTTAAAATCAATTCTTGAGCAGGCATGTAAAATATTTGAATGGTTTTTTTATGAAAATGGTCAGTGCAGTTAACATCATTATTCACTGTAGGAAAACTGAGAATTTATGCTGCTTAAATGCAAGTAATACATGTTATGGCAATGTTCATGGAACCTTAGTGTAGGATCCGGCATTTAGATACCATCATAACATTCCTCTTCCCCCTTGCTTAGATTGAGTGCTCTCCATAACAGTAAAATACGTTTATTTGTTTTAAGATAAAAATAGTTTACATTGGACATTGTGTTTATAACAGGAAATTGTGATTGAGAATATAGTCATATGTAAAAGGTCTGAAATTCGAACCCTTCCATTTACTAGGTCCCTAAATGAAAACCTAATGTTTCGGACTGCAGGCGGGTCTCGGCTTCTTGCCAGAAAAAGATCGTTTACAGATGGTTCACATGGGGACAGTTAAATGAACAGAAGCGAACTTCTCCGAAATAAACCCCTCAGACTTTTTCAGGCGAAAAGTATAACTCTGCTTAGGACAGGAAGACAGATATTCCGATCTTTTCTGCAAAGAAAAAAAAATGCTTTCACCTTCTGAAACCATCTTCAGGCCTCATAATCTCATAATGACAATGGATATGATGTAAGCAAGCAGAATTATTACTAATGTAACAGTTTTGGCAAAACGCAGTAGGGTGCGAATGGACAGGACAGTCGGCTCTTGACGTCTATGGATAAGCGTTTTTCCTCTATTGTGTAGTAATAATTCATCATTTTTTAACCTAATTTAACAACAGATTGGCTTCTGTGTAAACCAGAACTAAAAAAGTCATGGAACCAAACTGAATACCACCACAGTGTTACTGTAATGCTGCCTTAGAGGTAAAGATCTGTCCCTTTGGCCACCTTGCCCCACTTCGAGCGTGATGGTCATTTTTTTTTCGTGTTCAATAAATTAAAACTGAAGCACAAAGCGCTCCAGACTATCTTCTTTCGTCAGCCTGTAGCTGATAAAAAAAAATGGAGGTGGGCGGCTGGTTCTTTTACTAGTGGATACAAGCCATGTAAACAGATGTGACCGCAGAGAAAGGCAGCAGTTGAATAGTTGCATTGTTCAGCGAGTGACTCCGAAGAGTTTGCGCAGAGTAAGTCAAGCTGCCGGTGGACGGTTGTCAGGATGACTTGCAATATGCCCACAAAGCCAGACAGTGCTCGGGCTCAGAAACGTTTCCAACTGAAACATTCTACTTTATGTTATCCCCTGGAGACATCTTGAATTCAATAGTTTTTTTTAATGGAGGTATGCCGCACAGTCTCGTGCAGCACAGATGTTTGGTATTCAGACAAAAAGGGGAAAAAGAGTCACCAAGGCAAATTGCAATAACTTTTCTTGTCTCGTAAATCCAAGAGCGTTTACATAGCGAAAAAAAAACTAGTTTAAATGGGGCATGTTGATTTGCTTTATAGGAAAATTAGGTAAAACGTAACACTGTACATTCATTAAAAATATAGTCACGCTTAATTCATAAGCAATTTAAATGTAAATAATGTTAAAACTTTGCTGTTAAGTCTGATGAGCTACCCAGAGTGCGTTTGTGCAATTTACACCGGACAGATATGACAGCCTAAGTTGTATTTCTTTGACACTTAGTGTTTGGAATCCAGTTCTGATGTAGCTAATAGGATTTCAGCAAGAAACCAAGAGTGAGGTGCACGGTGGAGGGATCCTCGGTCACTTTAACTCAAAAGTGATGTCGTGTCCATCAACCTCCCCTTTAGTCTCCCGTGACAGGATTGGGGGCGCTTTTCTTTATATGAATGTGTCCTATGCATTCATGGACCTCTTTTAGGCTGAGGCCTCTTTTGTTGAGAGTTGAAACCCCGTGGCATGTCCTAACTCCGGCTCAGCTGCCATATGGCGTGGATGAAGGAGGGGGCTCACTGAAGAAAAAAAAGCCCAACAGCTAGTAACGGATTACAGTGATTTATTTTATACTTAAATAAAGCTGCAAAGAGCAAAGTGGGACAAAAACTCCATTGGCAAACACATCTGTCGTATAAAACGATAGATTAGGATGGTTATGTCTCTATTTATTCCCAAATGAACATATACCTGAAAACAATTCACAAAAAGGAGTAAATTCACAAAAAAAGATGGCCCCACCTCCATTTTTATCAGCCAGTTCATATTTACAAACAGATTTCAGCAAATGCTGCAGTTTCCTTTCCCTCGGCTCCCTTTCTATTTTCGCTTGCATGGGAATGGAATCTGCACGGAACGCTAAAACTAACATGCCTCCCTGCTGCTGCGCGAGACTTTGGCCAGCTTTCTGATAGTTTGTTAAATGATGCTGAACCCGTCCTGCTAATGGTGGCTGTCAAATTCCAACAGAGGCGGCCAGAGAATGGTTTGCTGTGGTCTTATTGGGGAGCTTCAGACTGAGAGCAGGCTGCCTCTCCTGCTGTTCCTTCTGCAAGCTCTCTGCTCTCTTTGTCCTCCGTGCATTTGGGTCAGGAGATCAATCAAGTCTTGACAAAACCTTGAAAGACTCTGTAATACATTGCAAAGTGTGGCGATGCTGTGTACTGATTTACATATCGCTGGAATAGCATCAATATTGGATGGTTACAGCACTGATTTTGACTATGAAGCTAATGTACAATGAATAGACTGAAATCGAATCTGAGTGCAAGAATTAGTAAATATGTTCAATTACTGAACTGCAACCTATGCAATTATTTAACATCTCATGCTTCTGCCTGTCATTGGGGACTGTCGACTGAAAAAAATCGCGTCATGACGATAGACCAAATGGCCCTTTGGCTGAATGGCTGAAATAAAGGGGTGTAACTGACTTGACAAAACTCCTGCACATTTTCGCTATATTTAAATACTTAAGAGAAGAAGTACTATTTTGATTGCCTTAACCATGAGGTGGTTCGAGTTGAAAAGTAAATTAAACCGCTTTCTTGAAAGACAGGCAAAGCCTGCGTTTGTACAGGAAAACATCAGATAATTCACGCTGATATATACACACTAAACTTTCACAAAGTTCAGCATCAAAATTGAGTTTTTATCCTCGATGACAAGTTCAAACTAAGGGGGAAAGTGTTACTTAAAATCATAAGGACTCGTTAAAGGAAAGGTGAAAATATTTATTTAAGGCGTGAAATGAAAGGCAAAGATCAACAATAAAGATCAACAAACGAAACATTGAAATAAACTGGAATACAGTAATGGTGTGATGACTGTTAGGATAAACAGAGATAAGATTCCCCAGTGGATAGTGTGAATGTTATGAATTACTTTTTATGCCAACGCACTGCGCCAATAATATCTTCTTCAAATGCTTTAGTACTGGTAGGTTCAATTTCATCGCGTTTGTGTAGTATATGATGTAATGTGTAATGTCCAGGTTACTAAAACACTTTGCACTCCATTGTTCTACGTTAGCTTATTAAATGCAAATTTTTACGTGGTTATAAAATTATATGACTAAATGTGTATAGATATACTGTGGCATGTGGAACTTTACTTACTGCAACATAATTACTGTAGTAGCACTGTATTACTGATGGCATCTGGTCGAGGATTCAATACAATGACAGATGTCTCTGGGTGCGGACTGAACAGATCTTCCTTTTGAGGACGATTTCTTTTTTGCAGGATTCGAACGAGATTTTTTGTTATGTCACCAGTGTCTCAACTTATTGAGCAAGTGTTTTTTAACTGTAGCGTTGAATTGGAAGCGAGACAGAATGCTTTGGGAACTCTTTCTTAGAATGTTAAGATCTTGATGTTACGTGAATGAAAGAGAATATTGCCAGGTCAATTACTCAACAGGACCAAAGCTAGCTGAAGACTGGGCTTTGGGGGAGACTTTGAATATTGATCGATCTTCTTTGTCCTGGCACAGTTCATTTTAGCATCTAGCACCTGTTGGCGTGGACAAGGATGATAAATTAAAGCTATACAACATGCACTGAAAAAATTTTCTTCCCAGAGCTCGTAAAATATTTCAAGTCAAACCCAATTATCTTTGCTTTTGCACGGAGCTGAATACGTGTAAAGTCTATCATCAATGTTGTACAAAACTTAGTATTTTAGGCCGCGAGTATGGAGCTGGGATGATGCCATTGGGCGGCATGAATTAATTTCAAAGCACTGTTTAATCTTATTTGAATTTGTCAATAAAATAAAGCCGCTTGTTGCACTTTCGCAAGAGCCACCTGTAATTTGAAACAGTAATGAAGACTACAATTGTTGGGTCGCATTTACTGGCTCATCAATATTATTTGCCCAATTAAAGGTGCTTGTAATATAGAAAGAAGCCTGGGACGTGGGAACTTTCATTTAATTGTCACCTTCATAAACAATCTATCTTACCCAAAAGACATCTTAACCTCTTCCCCTGAATTAGTATCACATTATGCAAACTCCGAAACAATAAACGGCTGTTTCCAATAGAACATGGCCTCGTCACGTTTAATGAAATGCTGTAGTCCAAATGAATCGTCTAATGAAGCTCGAAATCTACAAATGTAAAGGTTGAAATAAGCAATCTTGCCACGAGATTTGTTACGTGACGCACTTAATGC
This sequence comes from Mobula hypostoma, assembly GCF_963921235.1. Classification (NCBI taxonomy): domain Eukaryota; kingdom Metazoa; phylum Chordata; class Chondrichthyes; order Myliobatiformes; family Myliobatidae; genus Mobula; species Mobula hypostoma. The sequence goes on from NC_086100.1 coordinate 142,144,564, forward strand.
GAGCGCCATGTGCAGAGTATAGCATACATCCGAGACATGAACTTCAAAGCAACGTGCTTGGATGTGCTGTTCTATATCACTCCTGTGCAACCTTTATTAATTGCGTTTGCAGTATTCCAACTGTTGCCGGCCGTCCCTCCTTTCCTGCATCGATGTAATCCTGCTAATTTCAGGAATTAAAGAACATTTAGGCTCCCGATAACCCAACCAGACTCAAAGAGCGGCTGTTCCAGCAGATTTAGCATCTGCACAAAAAAATAAAACAAACAAACGGTGTTTTAAAGGTTCTGCTCCACGTGCCAACTTGCGTACTTTTTTTGTAGGTAACGAGGTCAGTGAGAGTAGGTTGAGATGAATAATCAGCATTATTGTGTAGACAAAAGCAATAAAGGCCGTGTGCTTTCACTGCTGGCTACTGGGAGCTGCAGGGGTTAATTGTATGAATGCTAATGGCACAGGCTCAGCAGCAGATGCTCGCGTGCCTTCACAAAAATCCTCCTCCAAATTCCAGCGACAACAAAAAAAATGACTGATGTGGAAGCACCCCGGCGATCGAGATGCCAGAATCCTAGCTACATGCCACCTGCCAGATCCATTGTCACACGACCAACAATGACACCGCTGTTTATTATAAATCAGGACACATTTATAGCACTGCCATTGCAGTTTACTTAAAGACATCTGACAAGCAGCTACCCAGTAAGCGAATTTATCACTTTGCAATGGTCGTTAAAAAGTGAGAACAGTTTAGGTCGAATGTCTCCTCTTCAGTAAATCGCCGATAACTATTTTAACCATCGCCCTCTCAAAGTCATAGAATTAGAAGTTGGACAACGCAACTAAAATTTGATGTTGCCAGTCCCATAATCCAAAGTAAAAGTTGCTCAGAGTATCTCAGCCAGAAGTAATCAAAGGTACAACAAATTCAAAGTCTCCAAACATTATAAGTTATTTTCAATTTTCTTGATGTTTTGTGAAACTGAGTAAACTTTAGTTTTAGGTTTAAATTGGTCTTAATTAAGTTAATCGTTTACATAACAATACGCATATTGCGATACGCAAATTTTTACTTTTTTTGAAACTTTGCAAAACATCGTACAATATTAAACACGGGAAAATCTACAGATGCTGAAAGTCCAAGCAACACGCACAAAGTGCTGGAGGAGCAAACCAGACAACTTCTATAGAAAAGAGTAAACAGTTGACGTATCGGGCCGAGACGCTACATCAGGACCTGACGAAAGCTCTCGGCCCGATACGTCCACTGGTTACTTGTATGCGTTGCATACACTATTAAAACCTGTCTCTGTACTTGATAATCCAATTTCCAGATTTTGTGCTCAGATACAATTAAGTAAAATAGCCCATGTCCAACCTAGCTAAAATTGGCCGTGTTTTTAGCTGTATTGTAGTGAAGGACTGTGATTACGACTTATAGCCATGTCTAACTTTATTATGCCTTCATCTGACCAGGGCTACAGACGCCAGAGTTTGCTTGCTTGCTCCACAATATGGTCTTAAATCCGTATCTAACTTCGTTAGGTTGCCTGTGGTGCTACACTAGCCAGGTTCTTTGTGCAACTGCCTAGAAATCAAAATGAACGTTTTCTGTTCAGCACTTGGCACTTAATATTAAAAGATTATTTTTTCCAGAACATAAATATTCATTTCAGAATACAGATAGAAAGTTTTGCTTGCTATCTGATAAATAAAGGAGTGCAAAATACTGGTAGTTACAAATGAAATCATCACAAGTGACAGAGTATGCAACACTTTTACTGTTTTCCCTTTTTTTTACAAAAATATAAAGTTATGGGCATTGATATTTCACACATACATTAAACAAAGATTTGAGTAATACAGTATTCAAAAATTCAGTAACAATTATTTTTTCCTTGAAGTAGGCATTACAATGAGATTGTTAAATTAAATGGTGAGCACATTCATGTCCAGGTGTAATGAAAAGAAAAGAAATATAAAAGTTGAGACCAAGTGATGGGAAAGAATGGAACAGCTGTCAATAGAATGAAAACATTTGTCATTGAAAAGAGCACCTAATAATAAAAGTGCAGAAAGTTCATTTGATTTTCAGAATTAAGCAGGAACAAACAAAAGTAAACTTGCTGACCTTCCTAAATGGATGGCTCCTCAAACACCACCCAACACTACATTTGAGAATCTGAATGACGCATAGGAGACTAGGCTCAATTTGGGCTCAAGTAGCATATCAATATTTTGGTTTATCTGCTTTGCATAAACCACTCAATAACTGGGTAGAAAGCTTAACTGGCACTCAGACATAGGTTGCTAAAATATACATTTTGCCAGTGAAACTCTGAAGATAAACTTTAAGACAGAGCTCAGCACATACTTCCAAAATAACAACAAAAATGCTAATGTTTTGAATGTGAATAATCTATTAATAGTGAGATAAAATATCAAACATATCGCTGAAAATCAATATTCCATATTACAACGGTCATGACTATACCTCGTGAATATTGATATGTTTCTAACACTGGAACTTGTATAATTAAATCTCAAGAATGAGAGGAATCGCAGATTTCTCCATATTATCTCTTCATCAGTATGAAATTTTCATTCATAACCCAACATGTATGAGCAGCCACCATGAAGAGCCTCAAACCCAAGTGTACACAAGGACTTCAGTAGTTCATGCCAGCATATCATTACTGTCAATTTGCTGTGAACAATTAATGATTGACAGTTAAACTTAAAACATGCCAGTGCTATCCAAATCACACATATGAACAAAATACCAGGTAAAGTTTAAATCAAAGACGGTTGCAGCCCCAGATAATTTTACTTGCAAGATCTTAAAATACCAGGGGGAAAGCAATGAAATATAAGCCAAATATTTATTATTTTTTAAAAAATTGCAAATGCATATGCAATGATTGAATTCTTTTAAGTCTCTCACTGAGAATGACTGCAACCAGGCTAGAAAATGTTTGTGGGGTTATCATGGAGCTTGAGAGTGATGGGAAGTTATGAATGAATGTAAAACATAAACCAGATATGAGTTCTCAAGGGAGAAGCAGGATTTGAAAACACTTATTGAAAACTGCAAGATTCCAACAACTCAGTTTCTGATCACCATGTCCTTATCTTTACTTACTCCAGCAGCAGGCAGAGTTAAATGTATTGGATTTCATAGCAATAACATGGAATAGTGTATAACTAATTTTTTTCTAATCCTTTTACTTTTTCTCTTTCATTTATCTAACAGTTTACATCAGCCACAGTGCTATGGCTGCAGAAAAAAGGCATGAGCATCACGTTTCCAGATAACTGGAATTTACTGAAAGGATAAATACAAGAATGCCCTAAGTGAATCTTCCATTAAGTCTATATCCATTTTTCTGTGAAGCATTCATCCATAGCAGGATGAGATGAAAGTCATGGAGGCTTAAATTCACCTTCAACCTGGCTGACAGCATCATATTAGATGCCTATTGTATTTCGCTTTTGGATTCAATTCTGTCAAAAGAAGTGGATGCTGAAGAAAGGATGTAAACTCTGTTTCCAGAATAATACCAGTGTAGCCTTAGGAACCAAACATTAATTTTTAACCTTTAATACTATGGAAGCAGAGATACATACTCCTCCTAACAAAAGTATTTTCAATTTATTTAATGCAAAAATATACACCAAAGTACTTTAGGGAGGCCTAAACAAAATAGACATTTAACTGAAGTCAGAAGGATTAGGAAAGTTGACCAAATATATTAACAACTCAAATAGATAAGTGGATAAGTGAGGAGGTGGAGAGATGGAAATATTTATGGAAGAAATTATTGAACTAAGGCTTGGGTAACTGAAAGTCCAGTTACAAATATCCATAAGAAAGAGGAGTTTAATTTTAAAAGAACATTCATCTGTCAGTAGAGTCTTGTATCAAGAGCATCTGGATTTGCTTTGGGAAAAAAAAGCATATAATGAATTGCCTTCATCCTTTCTTTCTTTCCTCTGTGAGATGACTAATGTCACTGTTCAATCAGTCCACCCCAGTACGTATTTATATCTGCATTTTAAGTATTGTTGAAGATGTGTACTTTTTATAAACCTTACCTTATGTCTCTCTCAAATTCCACTATCCTCTTGCTTTTACCATATTAATTTGTATTCGTAATTTGGCAACAGATTAAAAAATGAGCATCAAAAGAACAGATCTTTTCTTTTGCAACCATGTGCAATCTTGAACATTTATTTCCAAATTTTATTTTTACTTCAAACAATTGAAAACCTTCTGAGAATCGACAGTGTATGGGAGGGATGAAGGGGCTTTGGGGAGAGAGCAGGGTGGGTGCTGGTGGTGAGTTCATCTGGATGCTGCCTCTGTTTAAGAGCTATTATTGTAGAAAGATGCTGGACTGACTTTGACAAACAAGAGAAAATCTGCAGATGCTGGAAATTCAAGCAACACACACAAAATGCTGGAGGAACTCAGCAGACCAGGCAGCATCATGCTATTTGGATGGACTTTGATTGTTTTACATGCAGTGACAGGCGTTGGGGTTAGACGGGACTTGCTGGTGGAAGCATACTGAACTATGAGGGGTGGAAACATCAGATACTGGAGGATATAGATTTATCATGAGAGGGGAAAGCATAAAGAAAATATACCCAGCAAGTTTTTTTTTACATTGATATTGGTGTGCTGCATGGAAATGGTGAAGCAGATTTAGATGCTTAAGAGCCATTTAGCTGGGAACATGGAAAGGCAGGGATTGGAGGGATTAGAGACTATGTACAGGCAGATGAGATTAAATAGATTGGTAGCAAGGTCAGTACAGAAATGTGTCATAATGATCTATATTATACATTGATAAGTATATAAACTGCTTGAAACATATAAGTTTCTGGAAGTTACTTCAAATCTTTAAAATGCAAATAAAAAGAACTACTGAATATGAAGATTTATGCTGATTATTATCTTCAACAAAAACATTTGAAAAATATAAATAATACAAAAGCAAAAATATAAACTGCACTGCAAATAATACTAAATTCATTATGCCCATGGAACTGCCTTCCTTTCATATGCATAAATAATTCCATACTTTGATCCAAATCTGGCTTGGAAACAGCAAACCAGATATTGAGGATAACAAAGTGAAGGAACACTTTTCAGTTTATAAAAGATGAAGAATATTCATTTAAAAGCATCCATTCTTGTCTGGATAATACTTATTTTCCAATCTTTTAAAGTTATACAGCTCATGTAATATTTCAAAACAATCTGGCATTACTATTGTCTTTGCATAGCATGCTTAAATCTACATTGTATCTTTAACAAACAAGGATCATTTAGCAGTAATTGATGATAGCATTCACAGATTATATCCTGAGGTAAAAGGCAAGAGTTTAAGAACTATCTACATCAATCTTTCATGTCTTCTAACTAATATGGATACTGATGAGTTGTCTTCAACAATAATACTTTGTAATTGTAAATAAATATTTAGCTGAGTTTAGTCAGCAACCTTAAATGAATTTATAAACATATATTGTTAGCCTATAAATGAGATGTGGATGGCAGAATTACTATTTCACAGGTACATAATTGCAAGCTAAGTTCTCCTTTTAAGGCATAGCTTAATCCTATGATTGCTTTTGACTTTCACAATTTGTGAATGATCATATTCCCCAACACTGATTATTCATCCTTGTACTATCGCTGTGATTTTCCTGTCTCTGTTATCAATTGCAATTCCCATAATTGTACATAAAATAAACTTTATTCCTCCTACATAGTTTTAGAAAATGTTCTCAACTTTGTAGATTCCTCTTTTTAATCTTCTGCATGAATGCAGTTGTACAGTTCTGAAGATATAGAAAACGATTGATGTATTTCAGCACAATCAACCAGAACCAAGAGTGAAATACTTTCACCTTGCCCTCAAGTTTACCTGGTCCATTTCTGACACCCCCCTCCCGTTTCTAGATCTTTCGGTCTCTGTCTCTGGAGACAGCTTATCTACTGATGTCTACTATAAGCCTACTGACTCTCACAGCTATCTGGACTATTCCTCTTTTCACCCTGTCTCGCAAAAATGCCATCCCCTTCTCGCAATTCCTCCCTCTCCGCCGCATCTGCTCCCAGGATGAGGCTTTTCATTACAGGATGAAGGAGATGTCCTTCTTTTTTAAAGAAAGGGGCTTCCCTTCCTCCACCATCAACTCTGCTCTCAAACGCATCTCCCCCATTTCACGCACATCTGCTCTCGCGCCATCCTCCTGCCACCCCACTAGGAATAGGGTTCCCCTTGTCCTCACCTACCACTCCACCTGCCTGCGGGTCCAACATTTAATTCTCCGTAACTTCCGCCACCTCCAACGAGATCCCACCACTAAGCACATCTTTCCCTCCCCGCCCCTGCTTTCCGCAGGGATCGCTCCCTACGCGATCCATTCATCTCCCCCATCCCTCCCCACTGATCTCCCTCGTGACACTTATCCTTGTAAGCAGAACAAGTGCTACACATGCCCTTACACTTTCTCCCTCACCACCATTCAAGGCCCCAGCCAGTCCTTCCAGGTGAGGCAACACTTCATCTGTGAGTCGGCTGGGGTGATATATTGCGTCCAGTGCTCCCTATGTGGCCTTCTATATATTGGCGAGACCTGACGCAGACTGGGAGATCATTTCACTGAACACCTACGCTCTGTCCGCCAGAGAAGGCAGGATCTCCCAGTGGCTACACATTTTAATTCTACGTCCCATTCCCATTCTGACATGTCTATCCACGGCCTCCTCTACTGTAAAGATGAAGCCACACTCAGGTTGGAGGAACAACACCTTATATTCCGCCTGGGAAGCCTCCAACCTGATGGCATGAACATTGACTTCTCAAACTTCCACTAATGCCCCACCTCCTCCTCGTACCCCATCTGTTATTTATTTATCTACACACATTCTTTTTCTCTCTCTCCTTTTTTTCCCTCTGTCCCTCTCACTATACTCCTTGCCCATCCTCTGTTCCCCCCCCCCCTTTCTTTCTGCCTAGGCCTCCTGTCCCATGATCCTCTCATATCCCTTTTGCCAATCACCTATCCAGCTCTTGGCTTCATCCCTCCTCCTCCTGTCTTCTCCTATCATTTTGGATCTCCCCCTCCCCCTCCCACTTTCAAATCCCTTACTCACTCTTCCTTCAGTTAGTCCTGACGAAGGGTCTTGGCCTGAAACGTCGACTGTACCTCTTCCTAGAGATGCTGCCTGGCCTGCTGCATTCACCAGCAACTTTTATGTGTGTTGCATGAAATAATTTAATTTTTTTTATACCATTTCACCATTGTTAAAACTAAAAATGTATATTTTTGTTACTTATTTTCTGTCATAAAATTCACCCTGAAAGGTAATGTTGCATGGATACTATGAGTTTAAACTTTGATAATGTATGTAAGATTCCTATTAAATACGTACTTATTTTGTGCACGAATCAATGGTGAAATGAAAGACGTTGAAGACAATATTTTATGATGTGGACAAAAAAGTGCTTTACCATTGTTTTTGTGACCATGAATTTCAAGATTGAGATTTGACAGCCAGATATTATGGCATAGACTGAAATACATCCTGTAGAAATGTTTGTTTGATGATGAAACTCAATAAAAAATAAATTACACAACAAAAGAACTAGAGTGAGTTCACATCTTCAAACCACTTTTATTTAAAAGAACTTTCTGGAACAGTTGCAAACCCAAAATACTTTACAGCTAAATAAATACTTTTTCACTATTATAATTTAAGAAATAAGGATTGAGCACCCCTTATCCAAAATTCCAAAATCCAAAAACCTCTGAAATCTGAAATTTCTTTGAGTGCTGCAAATGGAAATTTCTACAAGGCACTGAGAAGCTTCCCAAACAATGTGCAAGACTCTGCACGCAACAGACAGTTCTGAGAAGTGACCTCACATATGTAATAAACAGAAGTCAATAAAATATAGAAAGGAACACTGCATAAAGTAAAAAATAAAGATCTTGAATATGTATTGAAAGAGTGGATTCATAAGCATCGGAGTGAGCATATGCCATTTAATGGTATGTTGATCATGAAACAAAGATCTATCACAATGCACTGAAAATTGAAGGTAATTGTGAATATTCAGCAGGCTGGTTGCAGAAATTTAAGAAAAGGCTGATGATCAGGAAGCAGCAGAGAAATTCACTAAGGAGTTTGCCAAGATTGTTGCTGATGAAAATTTAGCATGCTGAATGGCTGCTGAAGTACATATGTGTGATGAAAAACTGTAAGACAAGGACTGCTTACTGGTAGCACATAAATTCAGAGTTGGGAATGATAGTGATGCCAAACAGCCTCTGACTGTCCAGCTGGACAGCCGAGTTAGTGATAGCTTACCCTTCTGAAGGTTCAATGTACCCATTATTGTTTAATGCACAAAATTATTCAAAATATTATATAAAACTGCCTTCAGGGTATATGTAAATGGAAGTAAATGGATTTTGCGTTTAGACTTGGGTCCCATCCCCAAGGTACCACATTATATAGATGCAAATATTCCCAGATCCAAAACACTTCTGGCCCCAAGCATTTCGGATAAGGAGTACTCAACCTGTATTGAAATATATTATTATTAGTATACCCATGCCCAGTTTCTATATCATTTGGCACATGCACAATATTGTCCATGTCTCTGAAGGATACTGAAGTGTACAGATCACTGCAGCTTGATTGACATTGAGGCTGATTTTGATTTCAGGCACTCCTTTCATCTGCGCTAAAGTGTGTGCCAGTGCTTTGGAGGCAAGTTGATTTAGGACCTTTGTCCTCTGTAACTTTAGCTTGAAATTCTTTTATATACCAAAAGACCTTGGTCTCCAAGTGCTCACATCTTTGTCAGATTAATGTCTGAAACTGAGGTGGTTTGGTTCTGGAGTGAATGTGCCAAAGATTTTTCATTTGTTCTATAGATTAATTCCGCTGCAGTGGGGAGGATTTTGGAGATCAGGTGCAGTACAGAATAGGGATGATTACAAAGAAAGATAGTGCAATGATGCTGCCTTGTTTAACCCTATTCCGCATTACAATTTGGACTGTAGTGAACCCACTTGTTATGATCATGGTTTCCATGTCATTATGCAGCAGAAATAGAATAGTAATAGGTTTCAGAGAACAAACATAATTTCTCTCAGTTGACAAGGTTGAAGGTACACTGTATTTTGAAGGTTGGGAAAAACTGTTCCCTTTAATAATGCTCCATTTATCTTAATTGTCTTAAATAGTGAAATTAGACATCATCATACCTGTTAATAATAGTACAATATTGCCATTCTGTGAGAAGCCCTTTAGCTACAAAGAGGAGGGTGTCAAGGAAGATCATGTAATAACTTTCCTTGTGGTAGGAAACAGAAACACACCTCTGTAAGTACTGGGATCCAAAGTTTCCTTTCTTGGCAAAGGTTACAATTACCCTGATATGCTCTCCACTTCCCACATTAAAGTTATGATGTACTAAATCAAAACCAGTATGTATTTTAGACCTATAGCAGAGATGTCCTTGATTCCAATGGCTTTGTTGATTTTTAGCTGTTGTATGAACTTTTCAGCCTTGTGCCAGACTTGGCCTGCACTGAACCTGTGGTGGATATATAATGTGTCATGGGCTGGAACCAGGGATGTTTATGTCAAAACTGAGTATTGTTTGAGCTTTTACTTAGAGTACAACACTGGGATCTTTTCTGGGGAAGGTATAACCTATACAAAAGGAATCGGCTACACCTGAACCCGAGAGGGACCAAAATCTTTGCAAGCAGGTTTGCTAGAGTGTTTTGGGAGGTTATAACTAATTTGGGAGGGTCATGCAAACTGGAATGACAGGGTTAAGGATGTAGTAGCTGGTTTACAAAGAGAGGCAGTGTGTTGTGAGACATCTAGCAAGGAGAGCCTGATGATAGGGATAAGTTGCAATGTAAAAAGGGGGTTGTGATGAGTTGCAATGCAAAATATGGACAAAATTGAAAAGAGTGATGAATACAGGACTGAAGTTGTTATATTTGCACGCACACTGTGTACGGATTAAGATAGCTGAACTTGTAGCACAGTTACAGATTGTCATGCATGATGTTGTGGGCATCGCTGAATCATGGAAGAAAGAAGATTATAGCTGGGAGGTAAACGTCCAAGGATCCACATTGTATCAAAAGGAGAGTCAAGTCGGCCAATGGGGTGGAATGGCTCTTTTGATAAAAAATGAAATCAACTCATTGGAAAGAGATGATATAGGATCAGAAGGCGTAGAGTCATTGTAGGTAGAGCTAAGAAACTGCAAGGGTAAAACACCCTGATGGGAGTTATACACAGACCAAACAACAGTAGTAAAGATGTAGTCTACAAATTATAACAGGAGACAGAAAATGCATGTCAAAAGGGCAATGTTTTGATAGTAATGGGGGATTTAAATATTCGGGCAGATTGGGAAAATCAGATACGGTACTGGATCCCAAGAGGAAGAATTTGTAAAATGACTCTAAGATAGCTTTTTAGAGCAGCTCCTGGTTGAGACCACTAGGAGATCAGCTTATCTGGATTGCATGCAGTGCAGTGAACCAGAATTGTTTAGAGAGTTTACGGCAAAGGAACCTTTCTAGAGTCAGTGATCATAATATGATAGAATTCACCCTGCAATTTGAGAAGGAGAAGCTAAAATCAGATGTATCAGTATTTCAGTGGGGATAGAGGATCTGATAAAAATGATTGGAAGAGAACACTAGCAGTGACAGTGGCAGAGCAGCAATAGCTGGAATTTCTGGGAGCAATTTGGAAGTTGCAGGAAAGATAAATCCCGAAGATTAAGAGATTTTATAAATACAGGATGATGCAACTGTGGCTAACAAAAGAAGTCAAAGCCAACATTAAAGCCAAAGAGAGGGCATATAATAGAGCAAAAGTCAGAGTCATGGGAAGCTTTTAAAAACAAACAGAAGGCAAGTAAAAAGTTATAAAGATGGAAAATATATAATATGAAGGTAAATGGGGCAATAATAATAAAGAGGATACAAAAAGTGTCTTCAGATATACAAAGTGTAAAAGAGAGGTGAGCGCAGATATTGGATTGCTGGAAAATGATGCTGGAGAGATATTAATGGGGGACAAGGAAATGGCAGACAAACTGAATAAGTATTTTGCATCAACCTTCACTGTGGAAGAAACTAGTAGTATGCCAGAAGTTCGGGAGTATCAGGGGGAAGAAATGTATGAAATTGCCATTACTTGGAAAACTAAAAGGTTTGAAGGTAGATAAGTTACCTAGACAAGATGGTCTACACCCCAATGTTCTGAAAGAGGAAGCTGAGGGGATTGTGGAGGCATTAATAATGATCTTTCAAGAATCACTAGATTCTGGAATAGTTCCTGAGGACTGGAAAAATGCAAATGTCACTCCACTCTTTGAGAAGGGACAGAGGCAAAAGAAGAGAAAGTATAGGCCAGTTGGTGGTTGAGAAGATGTTGGAGTTGATTATTCAGGATGAGGTCTCAGGGATGTGGTTTCAGGGTAGGCACTTGATAAAATAGGCCATAATCTGCAAATATCTTGCCTGACAAATCTGTAGGAATTCTTTAAGGAAATAACAATATATAGAGGTGCCAACTAGAGAGGATGCAATATTAGATCTCCTATTAGGAAACGAGTTAGGACAAGTGATGGAACTGTGTGTATGGGAACACTTTGGTTCCAGTGATCATAACACCATTAGTTTCAACTTGATCATGGATAAAGGTAGATCTGGTCCTCGGGTTGAGGTTGTAAACTGGAAAAAGGCCAAATTTGAAGAAATGAGAAAGGATCTAAAAAGCATGGATAGGGACATGTTGTTCTCGGGCAAGGATGTGATGGGTAAGTGGGAAGCCTTCAAAAGAGAAACTTTGAGAGTGCAGAGTTTGTATGTTCCTGTCAGGATTAAAGGCAAAGTGAATAAGAATAAGGAAACTTGGTTCTCAAGGGATATTGGAACTCTGATAAAGAAGAAGATAGAAATGTATGACAGGTATAGGAAACAGGGAGCAAATAAGGTGCTTGAGGAGTATAAAAAGTGCAAAAAATACTTAAGAAAGAAATCAGGAGGGCTAAAAGAAGACATGAGGTTGCTTTGGCAGTCAAGGTGAAGGATAATCCAAAGAGCTTGTACAGGCATATTAAGAGCACAAGCGTAGTAAGGGATAAAATTGGTCCTCTTGAAGGTCAGAATGATCGGCTATGTATGGAACCAAAAGAAATAGGGGAGATCTTAACTGAGTTTTTTGCGTCTGTATTTACTAAGGAAGCTGGCATGGAGTCTATGGAAATAAGGCAAACAAGTAGTGAGATCATGGAACCTATTCAGATTGAAGAAGAGGAGGTGCTTTTTATCTTGAGGCAAATCAGAGTAGACAAATCCCCAGGACCTGACAGGGTGTTCCCTCAGACCTTGAAGGAGACTAGTGTTGAAAATGCAGGGGCCCTGGCAGATATATTTAAAATGTCGGTATCTACGGTTGAGGTGCCGAAGGATTGGAAGATTGCTCATGTTGTTCCGTTGTTTAAAAACTGCTCTAAAAGTAATCCGGGAAATTAAAGGCCGGTAAGTTTGATGTTGGTAGTAGGTAAATTATTGGAAGGAGTATGAAGAGATAGGATCTACAAGTATTTGGATAGACAGGGACTTATTAGGAAGAGTCAACACGGCTTTGTGCATGGTAGGTCATGCTTAACCAATCTATTTAAGTTTTTCGAGGAGGTTACTAGGAAAGTGGATGAAGGGAATGCAGTGGATTTTGTCTACATGGACTTCAGTAAGGCCTTTGACCAGGTCCCTCATGGGAGATTAGTTAAGAAGATTCAGTCACTAGGTATACATGGGGAGGTAGTAAATTGGATTAGACATTGGCTCAATGGAAGAAGCCAAAGAGTGGTAGCGGAGGACTGCTTCTCCGAGTGGAGGTCTGTGACTAGTGGTGTGCCACAGGGATCAGTGCTGGGTCCATTGCTATTTGTCATCTATATCAATGATCTGGATGATAATGTGATAAATTGGATCAGCAAATTTGCTGATGATACAAAGACTGGAGGTGTAGTGAACAGTGAGGAAGGTTTTCAAAGCTTGCAGAGGGATTTGGACCAGCTGGAAAAATAGGCTGAAAAATGGCAGATGGAGTTTAATACAGACAAGTGTGAGGTATTGCACGTTAGAAGGACAAACCAAGGTAGACCATACAAGGCAAATGGTAGGGCACTGAGGAGTGCAGTGGAACAGAGGGATCTGGGAATAGAGATACAAAATTCCCTGAAAGTGGCATCACAGGTAGATAGGGTTGTAAAGAGAACTTTTGGTACATTGGCCTTTATAAATCAAAGTATTGAGTATAAGAGTTGGAATGTTATGGTGAGGTTGTATAAGGCATTGGTGAGGCTGAATTTGGAGTATTGTGTGCAGTTTTGGTCACCAAATTACAGGAAGGATATTAACAAGGTTGAAAGAATGCAGAGAAGGTTTACAAGGATGTTGCCAGGACTTGAGAATCTGAGTTACAGAGAAAGGTTGAATAGGTTAGGAATTTATTCCCTGGAGCGTAGAAGAATGAGGGGAGATTTGATAGTGGTATATAAATTTATGATGGGTATAGATAGAGTGAATACAAGCAGGCTTTTTCCACTGAGGCTAGGGGAGAAAAGAAACAGAGGGCATGGGTTAAGGGTGAAGGGGGAAAAGTTTAAAGCGAACATTAGGGGCGGCTTCTTCACACAGAGAGTGGTGGGAGTGTGGAATGAGCTGCCAGATGAAGTGGTGAATGTGGGCTCACTTTTAATATTTAAGAAAAACTTGGACAGGTACATGGATGAGAGGTGTATGGAGGGATATGGTCCGTGTGCAGGTCAGTGGGACTAGGCAGCAAAATGGTTCAGCACAGCCAAGAAGGACCAAAAGGCCTGTTTCCGTGCTGTAATATTCTATGGTTTTATGTTTCTAACAAGCAGGATAGAGAAAGGAGAATCACTGGATGTAAACAACAGGAATTCTGCAGATGCTGGAAATTCAAGCAACACACATCAAAGTTGCTGGTGAACGCAGCAGGCCAGGCAGCATCTCTAGGAAGAGGTACAGTCGACATTTCAGGCCGAGACCCTTCAATGTGTACTTGGATTTTCAGAAGGTCTTTGGCAAGGTGCCACACAGGAGGCTGCTTAACAAGATATGAGCTCAGGGTACTATAGGAAAGATGCTAGCATTGATAGAGAATTGGCTGATTGGCAGGAGGCAATATAGTGAAAATAAAGGGAGCCTTTTCTGGTTGGCTGCCAGTGATTAGTGGTATTCCACAGGGTGTCTGTGTTCGAACTGCTTCTTTTACATTACATGTCAATGATTTGGATTACAGAATTAATGGCTCTATGGCCAAGTTTGTAGATGATATGAAGATAGGTGGAGGGGCAGGAACTTTTGAGGAAGCAGAGAGGCTATAGAAGGACTTAGACAGAGTAGGAGAATGGGAAGAAGCAGCAGATGGAATACACTGTCAGGAAGTGTATAGTCATGCACTTTGGTAGAAGAAATAAAAGCATAGACTATTTTGTAAATGGAGGGAAAATTCAAAAATCTGAGGTGCAAAGGGACTTGGGAGTCCTCATGCAGGGTTTCCTGAAGGTTAACTGGCAGGTTGAATTGGTGGTTAGATAAGCAAATGCGATGTTAGCATTCATCTTGTAAGGACTAGAATATAAAAGCAAGGATATAATGTTGAGGTTTTATATGGCACTGGTGAGGCTTCACTTGGAGTTTTGTGAGCAGTTTGGGGCCCTTTATCTGAGAAAGGATGTGCTGACTTTGGAGAAGATCCAAGGGCGGTTCACAAAAATGATGCTGGGATTGAATGGCATCACATGAAGAGTATTTTATGACTCTAGGCCTATTCTCATGGTATTTCAGCAAGAATTGGGGTGAATATCTTAGAAAAATATCAAATGTTGAAAGGCCTTGATAGAGTGGATGTGGAGAGGATGTTTCCTATGGTTGGGAGAAGACCAGAGGACAAAGTCTCGGAATAGAGGGACATCCACTTAGAATGGAGATGAGACAAATTTCCTTAGCCAGAGAGTGGTGAATCGCTGGAATTTGTTGCCACAGGCAGCTGTGGAGGCCAAGTCATTGGGTATATGTAAGACAGAGGTTGATAGATTCTTGATTAGTCAAGGGATGAGGGGATACAAGGAGAAAGCATGAGACTATGACTGAGGAGGAAATAGATCAACCATCATGAAATGGCTGGGCAGACTCAATGGGCTGAATTGCGTAATTCTGCTTTTATATCTATATCTTATGGTCTTTGTTTTCCTCAATTCCTGATTATAGGTAATAGGGGTTCTTTGCTGTTTGGGCAGTACATGGATGAAATTGATAGTCATGCATTGAAGAAGTCATGTATTATGTTGTTATTAGCTGGTTACTGGATTTCCTGCTCTCATTTCACTGAAGAAGTACAGTGAATTCCAGGTGCAAAAATGTCTGAGTCTATTGTCGATCCAACATTAGCTTCCTTTCCCAGGTCAAATCACCAGCACTCACCTTCTCAGGTGGATGAACCACATATCTTACAGCCACTCCCTGAAACAAGCACACAGTCGAGAGCTTTGTCATGATAAAAGTTTTCCAAGGTGACATAGAAAACCTCAAAGAAGTCTTCAAGATCTCTAAAAAAAATTGTAACATCTTAACCACTTCATTGAAATCCCCGATACCTGACTGTTAAAAATGAGGAAGAAAAATTGATTAAGGGATTTGGTACTTTGTGCATTTATGAGCCAATCATAAACAGTGGAAGGAGTGCACAACATCTCAAACAACTGGACCTGCTCTACACCAATTGCCATGTGGTCAAGGTCTGAGAATTATATATAGGACTCATCAGTCTTCTCAGATCCACAGAACTATAGTAGAGTCAAGTCATCCTCATACCCAAAGAGAGCTATAATGCTGCAGATGACACCATTATAAAATATGTTCACACATTCTAATTTGAAACTTATGAATTAGGAATACTACAAGCTTAGTGTAACCAAAGAAAAGTGGACCACCGAAATTAAATGTTTTCATCTTTTTCTTATCTATCATTAACATCATCACCTGCAAAAGCAAATATCTTCACTGATAATATGAGTTCTGATTGAAGGAACATGCGGAGCAGACTTGATGCGCTAAATGGCCTAACTTGGTTCCTATATCTTAGGCATATCTGATATTCTGCAAATAATATGAGATTTAAAAAGTGTATCTGATTTTAATGACACAACACAGTTAAAATCACCCAGTGCACTTAAAGCACGTCCTGCACAGCAGGAACCATATTTGGACTCATCTGTTGAAATATCCCAAAATGAAAGAATGCCAGTAGTTAAAATCTAAACATTGTAAGCTTGTTACAAAATTTGGACTGAGTGTAGAATATTGTGCCTTCATCTGCCTCATGCTCCAATATGATCTTTGTATTGATGGATGAAACATGCTTGTTACAAAATTTGTGCTGAGTTTAGAATATTGTGCCCTCATCTGCCTCATGTTGCAATATGATCTTTGTATTGATGGATGAAACATGCTTGTTACAAAATTTGGGCTGAGTTTAGAATATTGTGCCCTCATCTGCCTCATGCTCCAATATGATCTTTGTATTGATGGATGAAACATGCTTGTTACAAAATTTGGGCTGAGTTTAGAATATTGTGCCCTCATCTGCCTCATGTTGCAATATGATCTTTGTATTGATGGATGAAACATGCTTGTTACAAAATTTGGGCTGAGTTTAGAATATTGTGCCCTCATCTGCCTCATGCTCCAATATGATCTTTGTATTGATGGATGAAACATGCTTGTTACAGAATTTGGGCTGAGTTTAGAATATTGTGCCTTCATCTGCCTCATGCTCCAATATGATCTTTGTATTGATGGATGAAACATGCTTGTTTCTGTTGCTCATTTGGACAGTGCAAGTACATCTGTCACTTTTGCTTCCTTTGGAAGCAAACACTACTTGACTTAAATTCACCAAATTCATCCATTTTGGAATTAGAGTTAAATAGTGATAATGAGGAAAAATCTCCAGAAAATTTAGCAGGGACCTAGGGAGGAGAGTAAGAAAAAGAGTCAATCTGACACACCTATTGAGAGCATCTGCAATGCTATACTTGCTCCTACTAGCCCAAAGCTTGCTAATTCCAGTCCATGATTTTGAATGATGCAGTAATAAAACCTACTTCATTTTCGTCAGCCCAAAGCAGGAGATATCCATTGCCAAGAAAATAAACCAACAAAGCAACACCTGTCATCTGGCAACATTTAACAGTTCATGTGGATAGTGAACTGAATCAATTTGCATTATTTAAACGGTTATTATTAGCAGGGATAAACAAAAGGAGCATACGCACAATGTTAATCACACATCTGAAACAATTTCAACCATAAAAATTTTTCTTTAGTTACTTTCAAGACGAATGTTCCGAACAGAACTTCCATTGATTCACAAGTCATAACGGAGACAGCGGAAAAGTCAAACAAACTTGGCATTTCTTTCCAGAATTTAACCTATCATCTCAAAAATATCTTTCTGATACACAGTTGCTTTAACTATTGACTGAAACCACACATTTTGCAGGAAAAGAAAACTACATTCAATTTAGCAATGAACAAAAGACATAAAAACTTCAATTATTAAAAATAAAATAATTTTATTTAATTGCGATGTAAAGACCATCTTGATCAGGCATCATATATATTTACTTCTTCCCACAAGTCCAATATTCCTGTATAGGTATTGCTGAAAAGTATATCTAAAATACAAAAGAATAAGATGGTTACATTCCTGCACCTCCATATTCTGAAATGTTGATGACCATTAAATCCATACTCAGCCATTTAATTTTCTTATGGTTTATGCCAAAACTTAAAAGGGAATATCGTGTATATTTCTGGATGCATGACCACTGTTAAGGCATATCTTCATTGTTGTGTTGCAAAAAGGAAAGAAATATTGACATCAGTCAAATCATATAATTGACTTTGTATGAATACTGTCAGGCAGGAGGTTCTGCAGTGTAAGAACAGGAACTCAAGAACTGTTGGGCTGCGTAACAGCTTCTTACCCCAGACTGTGAGACTTTTGTACACCTTGCTACCACCCAGTACACACTATTTATGAGAGTCCTAGTAGCAGTAATACTGTTGTACAGTATTTAATTACATGTCATATATCTATTATATGTCAACTTGCACATTTACAGAATACCTTTTTATTTATTATCATTATGTTAATATTATTTTATGTGCTGTATGGGATAGATGTACTGTGTTTTGCACCTTGTTCCCTAAGGAATGTTGTTTCATTTAGCTCTATACATATGCAAAGTTGAATGACGATAAACTTGAACTTGAAAGTAACCTAACACAAAGGTGAGAACAAAAACTGAAAATGTTGGAAATACTCAATAGGTCAGGCTGCATCTGTGGGAAGAGAAAATAAGTCATGTCAGACACCCTTGAAAATTGAAAAACAAAAATTAAGTTTCATTTTTAGAAATCCTCCTTTTAACTTTTAATGGACTTTTACGAAATGTATAACAAAGCGAAAGGCCAGTTTACATTCATATATTAACTTACAACTTCTTTTCCCATAAATTTTCTCTGCCTGTTGACACTTTCCTCATTGTTTCTTTACAACTGAAATAAGAGTCTTATAAACATTTTTTTTTAACTCTTTGGGTAGGAGAAGAAGCATTTACCTTCAAGCTGGAAAGGCAAGATAAAGTATTTCATCTTCCACGTGCCCACAATAAAGCTGGTTATATTAACTATTGTGCTTTCTTTATCCTCATTAGATAAAGCACAAAATTTCAAATGAACGTGTATTTGTGAATTCGCTAAATTTGGGCCCTCTAGATTTCTTCTATCAGCTTTCCTTATATTTCATGTCATAAGGTGTACTTGAAGAACAAGAGACTGAGCTTCAGATTTGCCTTCAAAAACATCCTTGGTTGAAACATACATTTGACCACAATTGCAATGTGATGATACAGACAACGGAATAGCAAGAGGTATGTTCATTTCAGTATTATCATCGATCAGCTCACAAATTCCTCTATGTTAATGAAAGGATTAATAAGTGCAACTATAGTGCAAGGGAGTTTAGACCATCTAATCACATATTCGAGCAGCTGATGAAGAGAGAGCAGTGAAAATAAATACTCATAATGGATTGACAAGTGATTAATTATGTGACAGAAGGAAAAAAATAAAATTAACTAGGCAGTAAGAAGAAGAAAGAAGAAAGCCCTTAACTCCAAGTGAAGTCATCGGGATGCTGTTAATGACGGTGTTTTTTAAGCAGACTTTCTTATTTTTACGAGGCCAAGTTGCTGGCTTGACACTCAACCCAGCACAGATGGAAAGCGTGCAAGGGAGCCAGCTGGATTCGAAATCGGGAGCTTTCACTCCAAAGTCCGGTGCTGATGCCACTACGCAACCAGACGGCTTTAACTAGGCAGTGGTTGAGATTAAAGCTTCAACATGAATGCCTAGTGGGAATTAAGTCAGACTTTAAGCTAATATTGATAGCATTGGAAATGTCATGATAAACAGTGGTATGGAGCTCAAGGTCGATCACCTTCTTGTGGTGAAGGAATAATGTAAATCTGCATTCCTCCAATGATGGTCTTCCTCACACCAATCATTAATCCTACAATTGGCGACTGACTACTACTTCATTTCCATTGGACCAAATCTCCCGAATATCTACTGCTCTCCAAATCCTAATTTCATCTCCATCACACAAGAGATTCTTCAGCTGCTGGAAATCTTGAGCAGCAAGACAAAATTCCATAGGAAGTCAGCAGGTCAGGCAACATCTATGCAGAGCCCTGATGAAAAGCCTCATCCTGAAACATCAGCTCTTTATTCTCCTCCATAGATACTGCTGAGTTTCTCCAGCATTTTGTGTCTGTTGTTGGTCTCCTTCAGATGTCCCTTACAACAAAGCCATAGGGGCCTGGTAGAGGTTGACACAATATGAGGAACAAAGATATTAGGCAACTTTTCATCACAGCATTATTGTCTAAAACAAGAGGAAAGATATCTAGAATAAGGGATTTAGGCGGGTCTGAGGGTAGCATTTTCACTTAGAGGCTGGCTGGAATATGAAACTCATTGCCCAATGAAGTTATTCAACTTTCAATAAGTATATAGACCAGGGGTTCCTAACCCCCCTTTTTAAAAAAATGTCACGGACCAATACCAATAAGCAACGGTTCCATGGACGTTTGCGAACCCGTGATCTAGACCAACAATGGAGTTGCTGAAGCTCAGAAGGGCTGTGAACTAAATGCTGGTACTTAGAATTGCTATACTTTAAGTACTTGATGGTCCTCCTCGACATAGTGGACTAAGGGATTGTGCAGTCTAACACAATTATTTAAGGTCAACTGTACTAATGTGGAGTGGAGTTTTCATAAAACTCAGATGGAGTGTCTTGGAATGTTTTACTTGTTTAAAAGTCTATGCAAATAGTTCTTGAAATGGAATGCTGGAAGTGACTATTTAATTAAAAAAGTGAAGTACTTGGGATCAAGGCCGAGTGTCTGACAGGAGTCAATAGTAACACACACATGCACATCATTGCATTTACAATAAAGATTTCTCGCAGAAGCATGTAGCTCTGAAGGTTGCACGTGTCTTTGCCTTTCACTGTCATCCAAAGACTTGCATTGTAGAAAGCGATGTTGTTATGGGAAGTTTCAGGGGTTAAGACTTCTCGTGATCACTATTGTTCGACATTTAACCTAAATGTTGTCTACCAAAATCCGGCAATCAGAATAAGAATTTTCCTTAAGTATCCTTGAACATTCAAGAATGGAGGGAAATCATTAATTATTTATAAATTTCCTTGCATAATAGTTCAAACCAGTTATTTTCATTAAGTCTTAATGTATTCGAAAATATTGGAAATTATGAAATATCGCATTAATTTCTTATGAAAAGTAAAATTTCAATTTCGCAATTTTCTTTTTAATTAAACCGAAACAGATCAAGGATCTGCGCCTTCCGTAAACCTCTTGAGAATTAAGTTCATTTTCTCTTCTTCAAACATTTTTCAAAACGATGTCGGAAGAAAAATATTTCAAATTATGCGTTTCGACCAAAAGAAGTCTGTTAAATATATGTTTCACGTGAAGTTACACAGAAACCCGATTTTCTGAACATTGTCGAGCTTCTAGAAGCTGGACATGAACTAATAGAATTATCTGATCACTGGAATCCTTTTGAGCCGAGGTAACGTGTCCTATTGGTGTAAATGAAGTTTTTTTTTGCCAAAGCTGAATTGATGTAATTATTGGGTCGATTGTTGGAGATTTGCGCCAGATGGCTGTGGGTCTCAAAAGCTGCAGTTGCGCGTGTTTGCTTTTTCTCCTCATATAGGATGCTAATTCGTAGATAAGTTCTGAAAAGGCCGCAAAGTTGTAAAACAGTATTCATGGGGTAGAATGCCTACCGGCGTGACCTATTACTAAATACATTCATGAGGCTCTCTTCTTTTATCCATGATTTTCCACACGACGCTGCCTGTATGGAGGATCAGTAATAGCTTTTAAAAGGCATTTGAGTGCTGGAGAAAGCGAGAGTCTGCGCTTCGCTTTCACGTCTGTCTGGGATCTCTTTAGTGACTTTAAACACCCCTCCCAACTCAGCAACAAAAAGAAGAGAGACCAACTTAGAGAAAACGAGGGAGAGTGAGATTTAGAGAACCCTGGAACGGAGAGTAAATGGGATTATGCCAAGTAATAGAAAGTGCGAAACAAGCAAATGCAGATGGTTGATGAAACTTCAGATTTCTCTTTTGCAATAAAGATTATTTTGCCACTATTGCAGGTGCTTATATTTCAAGGCAGATTTAATCGATGTAGACCATGACAGATTTCCATGTAAGCATTTATTCCTGAGAAGTTTATGCACGTGCATTGTAAGCAGACTGAGCGTTTTGAGTACAAATCCATTTGTGGCTGCATGGCGTTTGAGTGACATTGCTGGTTATGATTTTTTAAAGTAAAAGGAGTTGGAATTTTAAAGGTCTTCAATTTCGGTATATCAAAGCTCTAAGTTTCCTTGTGTTTGCGAGTTTGTGCTTTAATAAAGATTTAAAAGGAGCCAACTCACAAGGCCGTGTGAAGGCAGAAGATTCTTAAACTTATCTCATCGTTTCTTCATAAATTTATGAATTATAAAATCAACAATGAAAACAAATGCGTCGGTTAAAAAGTATTCTTGTCACATTCGCGATAGGTAATACATGTTAAGATAATGTACAATCAATTTTTTTAAAAACGCAGACAAACACCATTGACAACAAAAATGAATCCAAATCAAGAGAGAGAGAGAAAGACAGAGAGAGAGAGAGAGAGAGAGAGAGAAGAGAGAGAGAGAGAGAGTGAATTCCAGAAGAAAAAGAGTAGGAAATTAGGTTTTAGCGAAAACAATCTTAACTACAACAATAAAATAGCTGAGAAAAGAGGACAAAAATTAATCGGATTTATGGTTCGCTGGAGGTGAGCACAGTTGGCGTTGATTTCTGAGCAGGTCGAGGGCTGAAACGGGCACCAACACCCAACTTTCTTGTATTGTTTCGTTGTTCCTCGGACGAGAGCCAATAGGCGGGGTCGGGACTGTCCCCTTCTCCCTTACGCGCAGACAGATCTGGGTGGGGATTGGTCGCGGAGATTTGGAAGGCGCTGTGCGATTGGCTGGACGGGCTGGCGGCACGCGCCTTTGGGAAAGTTTGAGTGAGTTGGGGTAAAGTTTGTTCTGGAGCTCGGTGGGATCGCGGGCCAAAGGAGCGAGAGCAGCACAGTCAAAGGCAGTTGTCGCCTCACACGACAGCGGGGCACTTTTCGGCTGGCTTTACACACGCCTAAAACCATTAACACAGCTCAATTTAAACCAGACAGACTTTTTAAATATAATAGCATTTTTGACGGGAAGTGATTTTGCAGTGAAAGTTAACAGATCGGCACATCTGCGAGCTCCGCGACGGTACATGAAGGCTGCTTTGTCTGTGCTGTCAAAACCCAGACACCAAATGTGCTGCGTGTGTGAATAAGAGGGATCGACCAGAGTTTGCAGGGTTGGAAAAAGAAAAGAGTAGATAACGTCGACACAAAGAAAACGGCCGACACAAGCCGAGGGAGGATGGCGAAGATGGAGGAAGTACAGATGAGTGCTGGACGATGGAATTTGTTGCTGCTTTTTGCGCTGGCCAGCTGGACGGGTCGGGAGGTGACGGGCATTACGGTGAGGTACGAGGTGCTCGAGGAGCAGCCCGTCGGCACAGTGGTAGGCAGACTTTCAGAAACTTTAGCTGACCAACTGAACCCTTCGTCTAAGCGTTTCCGAGTGATGCAAAGGGTAAACTCGTCGCTGCTGGCCGTGCGAGAGGAAGACGGGCGGGTGAGCGTCGCAGAGCGCATCGACAGGGAGCAGCTTTGCAAGCCCACGGCCGCCTGTACCATCAGCTTCGACGTTATCACCCTGCCCACCGAACATCTGCAGCTGCTCCAGGTCGAGGTGGTGGTGCTGGACATCAACGACAACGCGCCTCAGTTCCCCCGTTCAGTCATTCCTGTGGAGATCTTCGAGAGCGCCTCGGTGGGAGCCCGCTTCCCCCTCGACAGTGCCGTGGACCCTGACGTGGGGAACAACTCACTTTATACTTACTCGCTTACTCCCAACGAGCACTTTGCGCTGGAGGTCCGCACCAGGACGGACGGCGCTAAGTACGCCGACCTTATGGTGATTCGGGAGTTGGACAGGGAGCAGCAGGGCAACTATGAACTACGTCTGATCGCCTCGGATCGTGGAGTGCCTCCCAAATCAGGATCCTCCCTTGTTAAGATCAGCATCGCTGACTCGAACGACAACAGTCCGGTTTTTGAACAAGCCTCCTACACCATCGAGTTGCCAGAAAACTCGCCCCGGGGTTCACTGCTCGTTGACCTGAATGCAACTGATCCGGACGAAGGGAGTAATGGAAAAGTTGTCTATTCCTTTAGCAGCCACGTGTCCCCTCAGGTTATGGAAACCTTCTACATCGACCCCGACACAGGCCATTTGGTCCTTCTCAAGTCAGTGGACTACGAGGCTAGCCAGAGTTACGAGATCGACGCCCAAGCACAGGATCTGGGCCCTAACTCAATACCGGCCCACTGCAAGATCGTCATCAAAGTGGTGGATGTGAATGACAACCCTCCGGAGATTACCATCAGCCTGATGCCTTTGGGTAATGACGTGGCTTCTGTGTCCGAAGGAGCACCCAAGGAGACCTTGATCGCCGTGGTGCGAGTTGAGGACGTGGATTCGGGGGTGAACGGGCAAGTCGGGTGCAGACTGCAGGGACATGGGCATTTCAAACTTCAACAGACCAACGAAAAGAACTACATGATCCAGACTAACGAGACCCTGGATAGGGAGAAAATTGCTCAGTACAAGTTGAAAGTCATTGCCGAAGACAAGGGCACCCCAAGCTTCAGCACCGTCCAATACGTGACAGTTCAGATAACGGATGTAAATGACAATGCACCTCAATTCCAGAAGAATAAATATGAATTGATGCTTGATGAAAACAACTTACCTGGTGCCTACATCACCTTAATGACAGCCACTGACCTGGATTCTGCTGAGAATGGTCAGGTTACTTATACTATCCCAGAATCCTATATTTCTGGAAGTTCTATTACTACCTACCTCACTATTGAGCCATCAACTGGGGCAATTTATGCACTTAGGACCTTTGATCGTGAAGAAATCAGCAAAATTTCATTCACAGTTCAAGCCAGGGATGGAGGGACTCCTCAACTTAGCACCAACACAACAGTCGTTTTGACTATTCTTGACCATAATGACAATGCACCAACTATCTTAAAACCTGTTCTGCGCAATGGCACAGCGGAGATTCAAGTTCCTCATGATATCAGACCCAATTATTTGGTGACCACCATTGCAGCAATTGATAATGACTATGGCATCAATGCAGAACTTACATGCACACTTCTTGATGGTAATCAAAATGGAATTTTCACTTTGGACCCAAGAACTTGTGACATTTACACAAATGATAGTTTTGCTTTCACTCAGGAGAAAAGCTGGGACCTCATTGTGGCTGTACAAGACAAAGGCACCCCGAGGCTCAGTGCAGTGGCTGCCTTGAAAATTGTGCTGACTGAACCAAGAAAAGAAAATTACCATAATGAAAAAAACAGTTTAGATGATTCCATGATTATCATCATATCATTGGGTGTAATCTGTACCGTTCTGCTTATTATCATGGCTATGTTTGCCACAAGATGTAATCGGGAGAAAAAGGACATCAGATCTTACAACTGTAGAGTGGCAGAATCCACTTATCAGCATCATCCTAAAAGACCATCCAGGCAGATTCACAAAGGAGATATCACTCTGGTACACACTGCTACTGGCACACTTCCCATCAGATCCCAACACAGAGCTTCTCCTTCCTCCTCCCCAACCCTTTCAGGAATGGACCGGGGTCAGATGTGCAGCAGACAAACCAACCGTAGCCACCAGTCTCTCAACAGTTTGGTGACATTATCCTCTAACCATTTGCCTGAGAACTTTTCATTGGAGCTGACGCACACTTCCCCACCCGTTGAGGTGAGAACCTTGTATGCTGTGCTTCATGCACCGTCAACTTCATTTGTGATTCTATACAATTAATGGGGCAGGGGTTAAGATTCCTTAAAATTATTGTCTCTATTGCACAAGTCTTTAGGCTGTTTTGACACTAGGGCCAACCATACTGTGTTCTGCAATTTTTGACCTGATACATATTAACTATTAGCTTACCATTTTTTGGGTACCTAGTTTGTATTGTAAAATTCTTGCTTTTGTTACATCCGGACTGAAAAAGGCCACATTTGTGTCCTTAGTAGTAAAGTTCTGATTCAGGCCTTTGAAGTATTTGGCTCAATCCTTGGCTTGTGCCATTATCTGTTTATTTCTGTGATGGAAGTACAACAGCAATAGTATTGAAAGGGACAGATCAGCTTTTGATATCAATACTGACCCCTGATGGAAGGGTGCATGTATAGGCATTTGCTGAGGAGTAAGATGGAATAATTTAAGTGACACTAAGGTCATCCAGACCATTAACACTTAAGCTTAAGAGTTGGTAAATAGAAACTTGAAGTATCATAGGGGACACTTCAAGTTGTTATTCCTCTGTACAATATTCAAAATTGGATATCATTATGAAACAAGTAGAGACCCTTGCATGAAGAGATGACCAGTCAAATGAGATGCTTCTTCAGTCCATCTGTATGATCATTAATTTGAAAACTGTTTGGTTTATTCATTGGAATAGGAACCACAATGCCATTTAGTGGATCTCACCATTTCACGTGTGGTTTCGTACCAACTGAAAATAGTTATTTTTCTCCACTAGTTTTAAATTCTTCTGTAGCATATATGCTTTAAATATACATTGAGTCTCTTGCTGGTACCGACAGTGTGTTTCATTTAAATGTATAGCATCTCTCTGAGTAATGTACACAGCTTTATAATGCAACTATAAAGTGTTTTTTATAAACTTCCTGAAAGAATTTCAATTAATTGAATGTTGAAAAAATAACTAATTTCTCCATATTTTACTTATTTTATTCTGAATTCCTAATGTTCATTTCTCCTTGAAATGCATACTTCAAAAAGACCATATGACTGTTGTAGCCACTAATATTCTGTTCCACATTTATGTCTCACAAATGAAGCATCTTTGCCTCTAAATTACCATACGTGCCTTTCACTGAATTGCAGTGTGGATACCTTAAACATTTTCTTAATACTGATTTGCTGAATTTCATGTTTTAATTTTTAGTTTAGATATGTGATGATTATAAAGCTTAACACCATAATTTTAAGAAGTTTGGAGGAGCAATCAATCAGTCAGAGTGATTCCATAATGCAATACTCCTGAAACAGATAGTGAGAATTCTTGATGGCGATGAGAAATTTGAAAAAAATTAGAAAACCTACACAAGCATTGTGGTTAAGCCTACCGTTAAAATCGATCTCATAAATTAGTATTAAATAGTTTATCATGGAGACTTAATCCATAATCAAGTGAACAGGTTTTTATAAAAAATAGATGAATGGGTAATTAAATGATTTCTTCAAGCAGGTGTGTTGATTCTAATTATCTTTTGTTCTGTTGAATTGATAAACTGAATTTATTGGTACAGATGTGATTCGATTCTCAAAGGACACAGAGAGTAAACTTGTGTTGTTATTTTGTTGTTATTTAGCAAGTTTCACAATTGTTGAGCATGCTACATCAAGGTCAATATCAGCCAAGGCCAAACTTCCGTGGAAATAAATATTCCAGAAGCTACAGGTAAACACAAACATATTTAATTCCCTTCTTTGGCTGCACGAGCTCTTTTGCCATAACAGCTATGTTTCTAATGATTTATAATTTGCTCTTTGTAGATATGCTCTTCAAGATATGGATAAATTCAGTCTGAAAGACAGTGGTAGAGGTGACAGTGAAGCTGGAGACAGTGACTATGACTTGGGAAGAGATTCTCCCATTGACAGACTTCTGGGTGAAGGCTTCAGTGATCTTTTTGTAACTGACAACCATCGTTTTCATCCAGGTATGTTATTTTTTATATGATAAGTCATATCATTTTACACACAAAATCTGTATATTTGGTCATTTGGATTTTGTTTCATAACTCTTGAGTTTTTAATCTGGCATGGTTTATGATGTGGGGCACCACAATAGCATAGGGTAACTGTGACACAATTACAGCTTGGGTGTCGAAGTCCTTACTCCGTCTGTAAGGATATTGTATGTCCTCCTATGAATGTGTGGATTTCCACTGACTTCCTTCTGCATTCCAAAGATGTTCTGGTTAGTCGGTTAACTGGTGATTGGAAATTGTACTGTGGTTAAATAGGTGGATTGTTGTGTGGTGCAGCTCACTGGGCTGGCTGGAAGGGCCTGTTTCCTGCTGTAACTCTGTAATAAGATAAATAATCAATATCGAGGAGCAAAGCGTTATTTCAATTGTAATCACCTGTTGTTAAAATCAAGTAATTTGGGGTCAGCAGCAGAACAAATTAATGAAAGATAAATCTGTCTTTTCCACTCAGTTGTAACTTCAAGAGCGGAAAGAAATGATTCAACTTCTTCCAAATATGTAAATTATTGAATTATAGCTTTCATTATTGAATTTGAATCTGCCAGAAATTGGATTCAAATTTTCAAAGCTTAATTTGACAGAAGTCTTCTTAAAGATACCTAATAAATGACCCCCATGACTCTCAATATGAAGTGGTATTTGTTAGCATCATGGTTTGAGAAATTAAGAATTTAATTTGAATAATGCAAGTTCCAGACTAAAGTCACTGCCCCTGTAGGACTACAGAACCACAATTTCTATATCAGCAGCCAGGTTGAGATTATGGTTATTTATACAACTCTCCCTTTCATTAATTTTATTTAATATAATTTTAACAAATTAATCAAAATATGCAGTATTATCATTTGGAAAAATAACAAAATGCTAATAGACTATCCACGAAGTATTAGACTAAAGCACAAAACCTGTCTCCTGTCTGGACTCCTAAATAATACTTGAATTATAACTAATGCTTGAACATCAAATGGGTATGGCTGAAATAAAAACAAATAATAATAATTGGATTTAAATTAAAATAAGCAAAAAGGGCTGTTGGGATATAATGTATAACCACGAGATTCTGCAAATTTTGGAAATATAGAAAAATACACATAAAATTCTGGAGGAACTCAGCAAGTCAGGCAGCGTCTATGGAAATGAATGAACAGTTGAAGTTTTAGGCCGAGATCCTTTTTAAAGAGTATAATATATTGCATTATTTTCCTCTATGATTTTATGCTTTGAACCAAACTATGAAACATTGTAATTTATAAGCTTTGTACATATTTCTTTCCATTCCTTTGGGGATATACTGACAAGTTTGTCAATTTATATGCAAGGATTGTTGTTCTTGGGCCTGGGAAAACTTAGTAGTTGAAGTTTGGATTCTCACAGTGATAGAGGTTGAGTTGTGGGAAGGTGATGAGAAAATCTTTTGGTTGGGTGCCAACAATTTATGCAATACATGGTTTCTTGAATGATTTTTTTTATTTTATAGCAATGAAGCTGTGTACAGATGAATGCAAAGTACTGGGGCATTCTGATCAATGCTGGATGCCTCCCTTGTCTTCAGTGGTTTCTGCTGATTACAGAAGCAACATGTTTATTCCTAGTGAGGATGCTCAGCAGCCACAGGAAGAAGATTGTGACTCTTCAGATTCCAATGAGAAGAAAAAAAGCTTTTTGACCTTTGGAAAAGAGTCCCAGAATGAAGAGGCGGAGGACTTGGGAACTTCCTCTCTCCTGTCAGAAATGAACAGTGTTTTCCAACGATTACTGCCTCCACAAATGGACATGTACACAGAATGCAATGAAGTTGGCAGTGGAAATACTCTGGAAAATAAGAAAGGACACTTGGCGTTAAAGCCACTTCCGTATCCACAGGGGGTGGCAGCTTGGGCTGCGAGCACTCATTTCCAGAATCCAGTGAACAGTGTTGGTCTTGCTCCTGTAAATCATATAAACTCTCAGCCTCTTTCTAAGTGGTTGCCTGCTATGGAGGAGATCCCAGAGAATTATGAAGAAGACGAATTTGATAATGTTCTTAATCAGCTTGCTCCTTGTAAGCGTGACAGTAAACATGAACTCATTGATGCTAGTGAACTTGTAGCAGAAATTAACAAACTTTTGCAAGATGTTCGTCAAAGCTAAAAGTGGTTGTGTATTTGGTTATTCTCTTCCCTTTTTTGGAAACTGGAAGTGTCATTACCAGCCATTTGTATCTATTGAGTAAATGTGTCTATGACTTTGAATACAATTATATTTTCACATTAAGTATACTGATTTAAGTGTAATTATGTGTGTATTTTAAAAATACATTTTGTATTCTATTTATATATTTTTAAAAATAAACTTATTTTTATATTCTACTTCCTGTACTTCTGTGACAAAAAGGATTTTCAAAGTATCACATTGGTTTAACAATATATTTTAAAGTGAATATTAAGTTAAACCATAATAGCATATTTCAAATCAATGAAAGTTCGGAATAGCTCCATTTCACTATCATTGACCACAACAGTGTGTAGAAAGGCGACTATATACTCAGTCAGTACTTAATAGTTACATAATTTGAAATGTTGCTGTATTAATCACAGTTAGCACTGTTTATTTATCTTGCTTGTGATGCTCCAGGGCATTTCCCTTAATATTTTCCATGGTTGTCTTGTGCAACTCTTTATCATCCCTATTGCTCAACCCGCTGAGGTCCTCCAGCAGAATGTTTGCTGCTCATTTATCACCTCTATTGGTTTTAGTAAAATACTGCTGATAATGGTTGATCCCAGTTTTTAACTGGCAGAACTTCACTGCAGTTGAGTTGACCTTTTTCTGAAATTAATATGCGTTTCTCAGAAAAGAATAAACAGAGCACAGTTATGTGGTTTATGTGGTTTATTGACAGAATACAATATTGCAACTAAGAAATTAATGTGTTTTTATTCTGTACCTCTTAATGGGTGCAAACTTCATATTTTATGATGATATATCACTCACTGTGTCCTTTAATATTTCTTAATGTGGTTAGCTAAGGTAATTCTCTTGGTTTTGTTACTATATGTGAATTGCATTCAGTGCTAAAATATACAGCACATTCAGTTCATTCCAATAAAGCAAATGAAATGGTAAACAATGAACATAATATAAGAATTGCATTGATAATCTGTCTATCAAATGATAATATGCAAGTTAATTTATATTATTCATTACTGTGATTTCTATGGCCTCATAACTTTGATTTACTTACTGATAGCCTACTTACCCTCCTGGCCCTCAATTTCTGAATTTGCTACAAGTTCCCTCAGACTCTTGTCCCACATTCTCAATATTTATTTTATTTAGATATACAGTGTGGAACAGGTCCTCCTGGTCCAACGAGCCATGCTGCCCAGCAACTGACCTATTTAACCCTAGTCTACTCACAGGACAATTTACAATGATGAATTAACCTACTAAACAGTCTGTCTTTGGACTGTGGGGGAAGACTGAAGGAAACATAGAAACATAGAAAATAGGTGCAGGAGTAGGCCATTCGGCCCTTCGAGCCTGCACCGCCATTTATTATGATCATGGCTGATCATCCAACTCAGAACCCCGCCCCAGCCTTCCCTCCATACCCCCTGACCCCTGTAGCCACAAGGGCCATATCTAACTCCCTCTTAAACATAGCCAATGAACTGGCCTCAACAGTTTGCTGTGGCAGAGAATTCCACAGATTCACCACTCTCTGTGTGAAGAAGTTTTTCCTAATCTCGGTCCTAAAAGGCTTCTCCTCTATCCTCAAACTGTGACCCCTCTTTCTGGACTTCCCCAACATCGGGAACAATCTTCCTGCATCTAACCTGTCCAATCCCTTTAGGATCTTATACGTTTCAATCAGATCCCCCCTCAATCTTCTAAATTCCAACGAGTACAAGCCCAGTTCATCCAGTCTTTCTTCATATGAAAGTCCTGCCATCCCAAGAATCAATCTGGTGAACCTTCTTTGTACACCCTCTATGGCAAAGATGTCTTTCCTCAGATTAGGGGACCATAGGAAACATATGTTCACCCGAAGAATATAGAAACTCCTTATAGATGCCACCAGAATTGAATTCTAACCCCCGAACTGTAATAGCATCGTGCTAACTGCTAAGATACTGTGGTGCCTCATATATATGATCAATTCTTGCAAAGTTAACCTTTCTGATTCCCTTCAGCCTTGCAATCTGCTTTCCCCATCACCAATCCCTTTTCTAGAATTTTGAATGTGTAGTTACCTCTCCAATTCAAGTTCACATGATAAGGACTCATTATTTGAATTCTAATCATTCTTTGCCACACTAGCAAAACGACTGATCAAATTGAAGACTGAGATGAAGCCAATCAATTTTGTCTTGCCCCTACTAGATTGTTCCCTGCTTACTTATTGTTGATCAAACTGTCTTCCAAAACATCCTATCAGACTAGGTAGGCCCATAGTCATTTGGTTTCTTCCTTATCTACACAAAGGCAAGAACATCATGAGCTATTCATCCTGCAGTTATACTGAAAATTTAGTGATAGAAAAGTACAGCACTATAACAGGCCCTCTCCAAACTTCTCTTAAATGTTGAAATTGAGCTTGCATGCACCACCTGTGCTGGCAGATCCCTTCGTGAAATCTCCTCTCATTCTTCCATGTTCCAAGGAATAAAGTACTAACCTATTCAATCTTTCCATATAATTCAAGTCCTCCAGTCTTCGTAACATCCTTGTAAATTTTCTCTGCACTCTTTCAACTTTATTGACATCTCTCCTGTAGGTAGAAGATCAGAACTGCACAAAATACTCTAAATTAGGCCTTACCAATGTCTTATACAATTTCAATATAACTTTTCCAATTTTTCCCAAGGGTCTTTTATTCTACATTATACCATCAGCAATAACATCCAAAAACACAACAGGTTTAAATAATACATTAAAAGTAAGCAACTTTAACTTTGTTGACTCCTTTTCTATCTCAAAGTTATCAACTTGTTTGTTTGATATTCTAGTAAATCAAAAAGACTTAAAACAAAAACTTCATGTCATCTTAAAAGTTTCTTTCCCCAGGCAGTTAATTGGATCAGCATTCTAGTTAACCCCTCACCTCCGCCTATCCATTACCTCAGTCACTTTATTATTTTATTACATTGTAAGTACATGCTGCCATTTATATATTTATGCACATTCAATTCCATATCCATACTTAAAAATTTATTTTTATATACAGTAATTCTTTACTCCTTATAATTGTTAAATGCTGTTAGTTTTTTTTACATGTAGCGGCAACACATCACAGCAAATTCCTTTTCTTTCTTTTTAAATCTTTTTATTGAATAAGTATACAAAAAGGTAAACCATATAAACATTAATACAATGTTAAAATATAATAGAATTCCAGAAGGTATCAATACCAAAAAAAATACTACAAACAATGTAATTTAAACATAAAAAACCAAGATAACATAATAGTATACTAAATTTTATATATATATCAATGGAAAAAAAAGAAAAAAAAACCCCCCCAAAAAAACCCACCGTGCAACTAACTAAAAGCAAAGCAAAGCAATGGGCTAACTTGAAACCAAACAGAGTTAAACTTAAAATCACGTCCTCAATCCCGACCTCCTTTAAAAACAGTGAAAAAAAACAAGAAGGGTATGTATTACATTAAATGAAAGTATCGAATAAAAGGTCCCCAAATCTGTTCAAATTTAAATGAAGAATCATAAAGGTTGCTTCTAATTTTCTCCAGATTCAAACATAAAATCGTCTGAGAGAACCAAAAAAAGGTAGTTGGAGCATTAAGCTCTTTCCAATGTTGTAAAATACACCTTTTCGCCATTAAAGTAAGAAATGCGATCATTCTACGGGCTGAAGGGGAAAGATTACTAGAAATTTTAGGAAGTCCAAAGATAGCAGTAATAGGGTGAGGAGAGATATCTATATTTAAAACCTTAGAAATAATATTAAAAATATCTCTCCAAAAAGTTTCCAAAGTAGAACAAGACCAAAACATATGAGTTAAAGAGGCTATCTGCCCCGAACATCTATCACAAAAAGGATTAATATACGAGTAAAAACGCGCTAACTTATCTTTGGACATATGTGCTCTATGAACCACTTTAAATTGAATTAGGGAATGTTTAGCACAAATAGAGGAAGTATTAACTAATTGTAAAATCTGCCCCCAATCATCCACAGAAATGGTGAGCCCCAATTCCTGTTCCCAATCTACCCTAATCTTATCAAATGGCATCTCTGGTATTTTTCTGGGACTGATATAGATTGATTGCAGTTATAATTATTCAGAAGTTTTTGGTAATACATTCATAAAATCTCAAAGATGGCTTATTGCAACTATATAACATTTCACAAACTGGTGCGTCTCAGCTCATTAGCTGCTGAAACCATGTCTTAAATTTAGACTAGAGTAATCCTATTCTTCCCTTCTCCACTCTCTATAAAATTAAAGTCATCCAAGCTCTGCTGTTTGTTCTAATTGCACTGAATCCCAGTTACCAGTCATACTCATTATTGTTGGTATTGTCTCTGTTTTAAAATTCTCATCCTTGTTTCCCAGTCTCTCCACGACCTTGTCCCTTCTCATTGCAAAAGTATTATCGTGCCATAGAGAAAATACTTCAATGCAGATTTTACTTGACCTTGAATATAATCAATCCACCATTAATTGTCATGAATTCACTTGGCGAAGCCTTAAAGCTCTGAAGTTCTTCCCAAAGTCTCTCTGCCCTCTCCCTTTCTCCATTAATATGTTCCTTATGGTTTAGCACTTAAACCCAGTTGTAGGCTTTTTGACCTAGTATTTCTTTGACCTGGCGTCAATCATTGTGATGCATGCAGCTGCTTTTTATTTTTCTATATGTGCTGTATAACCATAAGGTGATGTTTCACAGTCACTAAATATTACATGTCATGAAAAGTAGGAAAATATCCCAAAATGTGGCCCATATAATCAGACGACTGTTCTGAATTGACGTAAGAGATGATACCGAAAAGGCAATGAAAAGTAGTGGATTTTGAAGATCCGCAATGATAGGATTACTGTGCAGAGGTCCTAAGAGTGAATTATTTTGACTACAGTGTTGACAAAATCATGAAAATAAATGATGGAGCAATAAAGGTAGGGGCTGTCTTTTGAGATTAAAGTCAAAGAAACACTATTCTTGGATCATTGAATACTTGGTAGTTGGTTGAAGTGATAGCAGTTTAGACAGCTAGAATTATAATGACATTTAAACATGAGGATGACATTTTAAAACTGTAAGCTTGGATAACTGGGGAACCAACACAGTTCATCTCGGACAGAGTG
Source organism: Mobula hypostoma (assembly GCF_963921235.1). NCBI lineage: Eukaryota > Metazoa > Chordata > Chondrichthyes > Myliobatiformes > Myliobatidae > Mobula > Mobula hypostoma. Next base: position 142,179,643 of record NC_086100.1, read on the forward strand.
GACAGAACCACTCATTATTTTGGTGGATATGAATGTGCAAAATAGGATGTCAGTTTTAAGATCATCATGGGTTCCAATGCAGTGCTGAGATAGTAAACTAATTCAACAACAATCCATTGCACACAAACGGAGAAGGAGACAGAAACGAAAGGGAAGGAGTACTGGATGTATGGAAGACAAATCTCATGGTATAAGTCATCTCAGTGTTTAAACAGATGAATTTGCATTCTATCTAAGATTGAATATCAGGTATTTCACTGACAGCGCAGAGGTGATGGATGATTTGAGAGGTGGGTCACAGGACTGTTTAGGTGCTATCTGCGTACTGCTGGAACTAGGATTATCTGCACACACTATGCTTCAAATTGATTCTTAAACAATGCCACATGCCATTGTGCAAGTGAGCAGGGATAGCACCTTGAATTCATTTAGGATGGGACTACATGAAAAGGTGGACAAATCAGACTGAGCTGGAAAACAGAGATAAAGGACTGCTAGATTTGGTGCGGTGGAGTTTATGAGAAAGATGATAAGAACGTGTGTCAGGGTCACAACCAAATCAGTGATCATTTAGGGATAAAGTTATTCATGAAAAATTGAGACTCCCCCCTGCTTAATTTATAGGTGGCATCTGAGTATTAAATACTTCACTTTAAAGGATTGTCAACATTACAATAGCTAAGTAATTTAAACAACCAGGGTTTCAATTTTAAGAAGTTGTTGTAACCACACCCAATCTTTTGCAGGTTTGTTCAGTAGGCCAATGAAAGATGTACTATGATATTTATGTTCTACCATTACTTAAAATAAATACCCAGTTCAACTTAAATAGATATATGCTCTCTAGAGTATTTCTGGAGTAGTAGTGAATGTATTATATTCAATCGTAATGAGTTGTATTATATGTGTAAGTTGTTAGCAACATCTTTCAAAGTGAAGTGCAAATAAATTGAAACAGAGTTTTCGCTGTGGTCTTCAGGTTTTCTATATGGCATGGCACCGAGAATAAGTAATATTCACGGTTATTCTCTCGTGAGATAAGTCAGTTAGTTCATGGCTGGTGGTGGACATACTGATTGAATTTCCAATTCTTAATAGCTATCTGGTGACCCCTACTGGAAAGTTCACAACTGGCTATTGAGTGTGGACAAGATTGAGGTCAATTGTGATCCAGATCTACTGTCAAGAAATCTGCCTGGTTCCTTTTTAGTTATGCTCTTGAAGGGCATCCTTGTGGACTTGATATATGGAAGAGTTCTGGTATCCCAATATTCCAAATCACATTACCAGGGACTTCTGGTGAAGGGAAATGAAGATGGAATATGGCTGGATAAAATGAAACTCAGTGTAAATAAGGTCTTTCAATATACTGCATATCTTGGATCTGACTGTTCAATTTTAATTGTCATTTTCTTTGTTATTTATTATCTAATTATCTGCTTGTATTTCAAGTAGCCTTTATATACATAAGAGTATAATATGTCTCTAGTGGCTATACAAGGTATAGTTCAGGAAGCTTCTTAGCTTCTTTGTTCGTGAATGAGTATTGTCTCAGATGGTTAATTTCATGGCAGTATTAAATAAGTATTTTTTTTAATTGGTTGTCTCTTATCAATGGAATTTTCTTATCTTTGGGTATAAAAGTAATGGTTTTATGCTAGGCATCATCATCTTTAGATCATCTCTTTCAAGTAGCAATGATCCTCTGTCACGGTTCTGTTCCTGTTCTCTTTGTTCTATCAGCTCTTAATAAGATGTTGTGAAGCAAAAAGTTTTATGCCTCATCCCTGACTTCTAAAAGAACCTTGGATTTAAACAGCAGAATCTAGCATATATGCTCTTTCAACCGTACATTGATTTTACATGACTAAAGAATATGAATGCCGTTTCATCCTGTTATATGTCACAATATATTACTATTAGAAATTCTATCAGGAAACTATTTTGCTAATGCCTAAAACAAAATTTCACTGAGAAGCATCAGAATTTATATTTCATATCCAATTAATTTTTTAATGGTCTTTGTCCTATAACTGTTATAAAGCATTCCAACATTTATTCTATTACATTAATCTGATATATCATACTTTTAAGTTGTCTCTTGCCATTTTTCATAATGCTAAAGTCAGTTGACAGTACTATTAATATTATTATACACTCAAGTTTTGTTATTTAAGTACAATATAAAATTATTATTAGCTCTAATAATTTACATAAATTTAGATGATTTAATATCCATTTTGCTCTTGTTACTGAAAGCAATTTTTCATGTAACAATTGGTGAAGAGTGTTGAAACACTTGTGTTACATATTCATTGCAACAGGCAAAACAAAGATATCACCAAATACTATAATTACATTAATATCTTCTTGACAAGTTGTTTCAATATCAAATGCAGCATAAATTACCAGCAAAGATACAGTTCTTTCAAAATTGTTTCCATTGTTGGTTAATGCACAGAACTCCCTACTCATTAATTGAACACATTACACATTAAGGAGATAAAATTCTTTTCTTATTTAAATTACTTGTGGTCAAGAAAGCGAACCTATTAATTTCACTAAGTTTCCATTTACTTCTGTACAAAAGGAATTTAAACACACAAACAACACACATAAAGGTTGCTGGTGAATGCAGCAGCCCACGCAGCATCTCTAGGAAGAGGTACAGTTGACGTTTCGGGCCGGGACCCTTCGTCAGGACCAACTGAAAGAAGAGATAGTAAGAGATTGTTTTTTGCATCCATTAATAAGGCTAGCGATTGATTCCTAATGATATGCTTTCATTACTATTGACTAAATTTACATTATATACCTTAAATTTTCCACAAAACTTAAGTTCAGCTTCATTGTACAGGTTTGGTTTTAACATCATAAAATCGGATGCCAAATTAAACCAGATCTCCAGACACTGTTATTTGAACTTATTAGGCAAACAGCTGCATTGAGCTCTGCATACTATAAAAAAATCAGTTGTTTTCTTGCAGAAAAGTGAATATCTCCATAAGTAACGCTTTGTAAAGTCAAGCGGAAATATGTGGTCAGAAGATCACCATGTCTTTCACTGCAAATACCAAAGTTATGTAACATGGGATGATATAGACAATAATGCTTTGGCTTTTAATGACTTAATATACACCAGAGTCTGTAAACAAAGGAGACAGTGTCTACAATAATGCATAAATAGCATGCTATGCATTTTATTTGAAACATGTCTGTTTTTTGGTTTATGACCCATAGAGTCACATTGACAATTACAATTGAGTTCTTCAGAAATAACTCCAAGTTGGTAATTTTGAACTCTCTTCATTAACAGGAAATGTTCATTCTCAAAACTGTATTCAGCAGATACAAACATTATATTTTTTAAAACTTCTCTGCAGTGGGATACAACATCCTTTACTTGTTGAATTTAATTGACTCAAAGTTCTTGTGAATGACATGCTGCACCCTTGGACTGACTTAGTTACAAGCTTAATTATTTATCTCTGATTTAGTCACAGTATACTGCTGCAGCAAAGCATCAAGTTTCTCATTATTTAAGTCAGTAGTAATAAATCTGATGCAGATTCTGATAATATCTGAGGTTTTTATAAGGTAGCTGGCCTTCATTGTGCATGAATCTGCCTTTGGTTCCGATTAAAACTTAATTTGTGCCAAGCTAGATTGGGATTTACTGCATATCGCATCGTTAGTATAAGTGAAATAACATCACAGGATCCTGATTAAATAAAATTTGGCACATGAAATGCACTTTAATAGGTTATTGACAGTTGTTACAAAACTGAAGATTTTAAGGAATTCCAGAACTTGAGATCAGATACCACCAAAACAGAGACAATGGAAATCAGGGCTGTCAGGGAAGTTCGAACTGGAGATATGCAATAATCATAGAGGGTTGCAGAACTGTAGGAATTCCAGAGATAGAGACAAATTTGACAAAGAAGTGATATGAATATAATGACAACATAATTAATCTGAAGTAATCTCAATCTTGGAGCTAGGTAACAATATATGTCGAAGTACCACATGAAAAACTATATGGGGGGGCATAGGTGGAAGGAATTGGGCTTTTCAACTGAGGTTCACATATGAAACAAAAATTGCACTCAATTTGTTCTAGAGCCAGACAATGTTTAGTAATGTATTTGAAGGTATGTCTGCTACCAGATATATAGCAAACCACCAATTGACTGAGAAAAATGGAAAGTTAAACACAGCTGTAAGTTCATGGATAAAAAAAGGGATAAATGAAACACAGAAGGAGCACTTTTCCTAGCAGCATTCTGTTATAACTTTCTGTCATTATCATACATTGTTAGAGTAACACTCTTCCTGATTTCTTATGCTGCATTTATTAAACAGAAAGATATCTCAGTAAAATATTGGAAAGACCAAGGACATTATCTTCAGCCATAACTGCAAATACTGTTCCTCTTACTAACCAATCTCCGTAAACCTATTCTTTCAACCAGCTTTTGATAGCCCATTGAAATATATCATTATGCAACAGTTGCAGATTTTGAATCAAAATCCTGTGATAAGGCTTACATTGTGCCAGTGTTGCAATATAAATTCCATTCTTAGAATCATAGAAACATATTCCAGATAAATGGGATGGATTTACACCAGTTCCATTTGCTGACATTGAGCTCATATCCCTCAATACCAACTCTATATGTGTTCTCAATACCTGTTCAAATAATTTTTAATATTATATTATGTCTGTCACTACCACCTCATTTGGAGGCACATCTGAGATAACCACCACCTCCTTTGGCAAAAACCTACTCCTCAGGTCTCTAAAATGTTTCCCATCTCACCTTAGACATGTGCCATCAGGTTCTAGACTCTTCTGATCTGAGAATAAGATTCTATCTATCCTATGTTCCTCAAAATTTTATACACTTTTATAAAGCCTCTTAATTTCCAGTGATAGTAAGCTCAGCCTATCCAATCCTTCTTACAACTATAGCTCTCCATTCTAAGGAACGACCACGCTAAGTGTGGTCTAATCAATGCTTTGTTCCTCTGCAACATGATCTCTCAGCTCTTACACACAATGTCTCAGCCTATGAAGGCAAGTAAACCAAAAGACTTTTTCACTACACTTCCTATTTTGCCATTTTCAGGGAGCTATGGACTTGCACCATAAGATCTCTCTATGCTTCAATGTTCCTAAGATCCCTACCATTTTCTCATTATGCCTCTGGAGAACTCTCAGTATACTCCTCAGTGAATCCTTCAGCCACCACATTCTTCTCCCTGGTGAATAGCAGACACTTGTAACCATGAACCTGAATGGTCACAAATGACCAGGAACAAAGCCAAGCATGCATCAAGTACCTTATGAAAAAACATGCATGAAACTAATGTGCATTTTTTTTTTATTTTTCATGGGTGAAGCCATGAGTAAAAGACCAGAGGCTACTCCTTTCTTTATACATTGCCCTAAAGCCCTGATTGATTGATTTAAAACAGAGTGGTATTGATTGATTTCAATCTCACTATTGATTGAAGAAAATGCGATGATTTGATTGACTTGCTTAAATGTAACTTAAATTATACAAAAGATTCAAGGGTAGTGATAACCATTTAATTCTGAGCAGTGTAAAAGTTTATATAAGGAAACAATTGATCTGTTCTGACTGAATGGTCTAAATTTAATCATGCATTAGTTTCAAGAACACTGCTGAGTATTTTAAATCAACCAGTGTGCGAACTGACTTAAGGAATCCATTGATCTGATCTAATTGATTGATTTACACTCATTGTAATTTTAATCATGTATTAGTTTTATGAGCAATGATGAGTGTTTTCAATCTAAGTGATTTCTCTTTGCCTACAGATGATTAATTCCAGGATGTTGATTGATGGTTGCAAGAAGAAGAAAAATAGAATTTTATTTGTATGATATCTATCATTGCCTCCAGTTGCTTCAGAGTACTTTATTACAATAAGATGAATATATCATTATAGTTCAGGAATGTTGTAGCTAATTCATATAAAGCAAACTTTCATAAATGTCTTTTTGATAACACCCAGAAAATGTGTTTAGTGAGGTTGCACATAAAATATTAATTAAACCACTAAAGTAATTCACATTCTTTTCAAGATACTATCATGAAAACATTTACATTGACTATCAAATGTAGAGTTAAAATCTCATACAAAACCCACCATTTTAACGCTGCTCCATTGGAAGGAAGCTACTTAGCTGTCAGTACCTCCGGTGCAGGTGCAACTGCCCCTACATTACTGAGTACCCTGTCTCTCATCTGCATCTTATTATTACCTGTATTGCTGCCACTTGTGTTTCATTGTGCTCCACCTATCATCTACCTCTCTGTTTATTGCTCAGTGTATTTCAGTCCTGTGGTTTCACCTGTTCATTGCCAGATTGTGCCAGCGAGTTTTCCCTGAGCCTTTCAGTATTCCTATCTGAACTCCGTCCATCTGACTATCAATTCTGCCTATTTTCTGATTCTGGATTTTGGATTTCTCTGGATGTTTTGATCTCTACCTGAACTTTGACACCGACTTTGTTTGCATCTTGGGATTTGTTAATCAATTAATATCACTGTGTGCGCAGTACTGGGTCTGCGATTGGATCCCTGCTCCAGTGTCCTGATACTAGCACAGAGACAGGGACTATTCACATTTAAAATTCATCCAATATGATTTTCTTAAAGTCTCAGTAACTTCACCAGTAGCTAAGGAAACAATAAATTCTATCTGGGTTTTTTGCATTGGAACAGTAATGTTCTGAATGATCAAGTACTCGGTTGTATCTTAGCCAAAATGTGGGCCTCAACTTATGAAAATTAAGTCCTTTGGTTAGATTTTCATTCCTATTTAAAATCATTGTATATAATTTTTTTCATTTTAGATTTTGAGATTACTACATCTCAAATAGCATTCCATTGTTTTTGGAACATTTGAGGTAGTGTAAGATATTATCTAAACATAAAGCTTTTGTTCTTTCCTTTGGCACCAGGGCATTCTCTGACTGTTTCTAGCTTCCAGAATGTTTCTCCAACACTTCACCTTGTTTTGTCAAGTTCAGAAAGATTTCTTTGTTCACAAAAGCTGCCACTGTTTTAACTTCTGAATGAATACACAGAGAAAGGAAAAGTGTAGCAGCAAAAACAGCCACTTGTAGCAGCAGGAGCTGTACATTTGAAAACCAATTATTACATCCTGCTGCATCTTTCACCTATTCTACCATTCTATATCAAACCTACATAAATTCAGTTAATTTTTTGTATGTATAACAACCTGACTATCTGAACCCAAAGGCTGTTAAAAAGACACACTGCCATGCAGATTAAAGTGCAAAATGAAAAGAGATAATTTAATCATTACCGAATAGTTACCTCCTGTACAATTTTGTCATGTAATCACCTATATAAAAAAAAAGCTGATTATCTTTACCTTTCTTGTAAGGCATGCAAGATATTCCTCAGTGGTTTCTGGAAGGCAGCAGTCAGTTTCTGCTGCTGCTCCAGAACACATACACAAAATGCTGGAAGAACACAGCAGGTCCAGCAGCAAATATGGAAATGAATAAACAGTTGACTTTTTGGGCCAAGACCCTTCTTCAGGACTGGAAATGAAGGGTGAAGATGCCAGAATAAATGGGTTGGGTTGGGTTGGGTTGGGTTGGGTTGGGTTGGGTTGGGTGGGGGAGGGGGACTGACTAGAAGGTAATAGGTGAAGCCAGGTGGATGGGAAAGGAAAAGGTCTCGAGAAGAAGGAATTTGATGGGAGAAGGGAGTGGACCATGAAAGAAAGCGAAGAAGGAGAGGAACCATGGGGAGGTGATAGGCAAGTGAGTAGAAGAGGTTAGAGGCCAGAATGAGAAATAGAAGAAGAGGGAAGGGGGGGATCAGAAAAAAATTACTGCAAAGAGAAATTGAGATTCATGCCATCAGGTTGGAGGCTACCTAGACAGAATATGACGTGTTGCTGTTCCACCCTGAGGGTAGGCTTATCATAGAAAAAGAAGAGGCCATGGACTGATATGTCGGACAGGCATAGGATTAGAATTAAAATGGTTGGCCATGCCACTGGGAAATTCTGCATTTGGTGGAAAGAGTAGAGGTTCTCGTCAAAATGGTCCTCCAATTTACATTGGGTGTTACCAATGTAGAGAAGGCCACATCAGGAGAACTGGATACAATAGACAAACCCTAACAGATTCGCAGAGGAAGTGCTGCCTCACCTGGAAGGTCAGTTTGGGGCCCTGAATGGAGGTAAGGGAGGAAGTAAATAGGCGGGTGTAGCATATCTGTCTCTTGCAGGGATATGTGCCTGGAAGAAGATTGGTGGGGGCGGGGGGAAGGATAACTGGACAAAGGGATCACATAGGAAATGATCCCTCCAGAAAGAGGAGAATCAGGGTAGGTAAGGATATATTTGGTAGTACGATCCCGTTAATGATGGCAGAAGTTACAGAGAAGAATGTGTTGGATGTGGAGGTTCATAAGGTGGTAGATGAGGGCAAGAGGAACTCTATCCCTATTAAGGCAGTGGGAAAATTGAGGTGAGTGTGGAATTCCAAGAAATTGGGAAATGTGGGAGACAGCAGCACCAGTGGTTGAGGAAGAGAAACCCTGTTCTTTGAAAAAAAGAGGACATCTCTGATGTCCTGTAAAGGAAAGCCTCATCCTGACAACATAAGCAGCAGAGCCAAAGGAACTGAGAAAAGGGAAAATTTTTACATGAGAGAGAGTGGAAAGAGGTATAGCCAAGATAGCCGAGGAAATCGGTAGGTTCCTGTAAGATGTCTATAGACAGATATTGAGAAAGGGGAGAGAAGTGTCAGAAATGGATCAGGTGAATTTAAGGGCAAGGTGGAAGTTGGGGGCAAAGATGATGAAATTGACAAGCTCAGCATGGGGACATGAAGCAGCACCAGTGCAGCTGTCAATGTAACATGGGAAGAGTTGAAGAAAATTACCAGGGAAGGCTTGGAACATGGACTGTTCTATATAGCCATTGAGAAGGTAGGCATAGCTGGAGTCCATTCCAGTGTCCAGGGCTACCTCACTTTCGCCAGTCCTTTATCATTCCCCCTACCTAGCTTCACCTATTACTTTCTAACTAGCCCTCCTTCCCCTACCCCCATCCTTTTATTCTGATACTTTTCCCCCTTTCTTTTCAGTCTTGAAGGACCAAAACATTGGCTTTTTTATTAATTTCCTTAAGATGCAGTTTAACCTGTTGAGTTCCTCGGGCATTTTTTTGCGCATTGCTTTGGATTTCCAACATCTGCAATATCTCCAGTGCTTATGTCTTGCTCATCGAGGTGTAAGAGTTGGTCTGAGAAGAGATGCACCTCTGTTGTTGGCAAGTCATTTTGGTCTTGGTGACATGCATAAGAATATGACACAGGTCCAAACACAATAATAGCCTGAAAGAGGGTAAATTGCCACTAAGCTTCATCACATCACTGTAATCTCTGTCAGCAATTTCTCACCTTGATTACAAGAGTTTACCAGATATGTATCTAATTTTCAACCCAGAACTGAAGCTACCTAGGTTTAATCTGTGGTAGAAAAGATGGAAGACTCATGATTAGATCTAAGTGAACATGGATTCTGCAGTTGGTCTGCAGACTGGGACTGTGGCAAACTTGACCAATCCTGTGCTGCACATTATAGCACATAGTATTGAGCACAGATTTGATTATGACATATCAGAGGAAAGCTCCTTGCATGTAGAGCGCTGGATTAGTTTATTAACCTAAAATTGTACTCCTATCACAAGTTTAAACTAGCCACACAAAAGATGTACCAGTTGTTATCTTATGATATGAGTTTCTCATGCTATGCACTATTTTACTCATCCTGTGGAATATCAGTCTCTAATCTGCTGTCTAGAAAAGATTAAATTTGAAGATGTTGAATGCCGAGAATTGTCGCCAACCTACTGTACAATCTTATGACCTAGAAAATCATTGGAGGTGGAGAGGACGCATAAGAGCTGAGGTGACATTGTTACATTAAATTGCATACAATACAGGATGGCCATAGGGTTGAGAAGGCTGCTATGTATTTACTGAAGAAAAATATTAAAAATTATGATGTGCTTAACTGTTAACTTTTCCTTCTAATATTTATATTATTATCTTAGTTAATGATTTCCAGTGTATTAGTCATGTAGCCTTGTACAGGTAATCCAAGGTTACAACTATTAGAAACTGTTGGAGGCTTGCATCATTAATAATGAGAAGTTGTGCTAATTTAGAACTTACATGTGAGGATTTATGGCATCTCAATGAGGACACGTGTTCAAAGAAATCAAAGGTTAGGGATATAAATTTGGTACTGATGACATTGTAGTCTTACTCTCCAACATATTCTCCTGAAGTGCATGGAGCCCAGGAGTACTGAATTACCCAATCATGCATTATGTGAAAATACTTAATTAAAAATATATTGTAACTAGTCACTAGACAAAAGACAATAGGTGCAGGAGTAGACCATTTGGCCCTTCGAGCCAGCACCGCTATTCACTGTGATTATGGCTGATCATCCACAATCAGTATCCAGTTCCTGCCTTATCCCCATATCCTTTGACTCCACTATCTTTAAGAGCTCTATCTAAGTCATTCTTGAAAGCATCCAGAGAATTGACCTCCACTGTCTTCTGAGGCAGAGCATTCCATAGATCCACAACTCTCTGGGTGAAAAAGTTTTTCCTCAACTCCGTTCTAAATGGTCTACCCCTTGTTCTTAAACTGTAGCCTCTGGTTCTGGAGTCCCCCAACATCGGGAACATGTTTCCTGCCTCTAGCGTGTCCAATGCCTTAATAATCTTATATGTTTCAATCAGATCCCCTCTCATCCTTCTAAATTCCAGTGTACACAAGCCCAGTTGCTCCAATCTTTCAACATATGACAGTCCCGTCATCCCGGGAATTAACTTCGTGAACCTACGCTGCACTCCCTCAATAGCAAGAATGTCCTTCCTCAAATTTGGAGACCAAGACTGTACACAATACTCCAGGTGTGGTCTCACCAGGGCCCTGCACAACTGCAGAAGGACATCTTTGCTCCTATACTCAATTCCCCTTGTTATGAAGGCCAACATGCCATTAGCTTTCTTCACTGCCTGCTGTACCTGCATGCTTACTTTCAGTGACTGATGAACAAGGATACCTAGATCTCTTTGTACTTCCCCTTTTCCTAACTTGACACAATTCAGATAGTAATCTGCCTTTCTGTTCTTGACACCAAAGTGGATAACCTCACATTTATCCACATTAAGCTGCATCTGCCCACTCACCCAACCTGTCCAAGTCACCCTGCATTCTCATAACATCCTCCTCACGTTTCACACTGCCACCCAGCTGTGTGTCATCTGCAAATTTTCTAATGTTACTTTTAATCCCTTTGTAGCAGTGTGCTACTCACAGCGCTAGAATAATGACACGTAGTCAGTGAGTTGTAGTTGCAAAAAAAGAGGTTTATTCAAACTTCGCGGCCTCCTTTAAAGCCTTCCCGTCCCTGCCCTCCCCGGGCGGGACTGCTGTGGGGAATGCATATTCGCAGACCCTTCCTGCACGCGGGTTTTTCCCCCTGCTGGTGAAGATGGCCTGCCGCCCTTTTTGGGGCCGGCCTCTCTGCCGATGCGCGCCGTTTTGTGAGCCGGTTCGAGTGTGCTGGAAAGTGGGTCGCCACATAACCCCGACCCCCCCCAGAACCGGCGATACATTCCCCAATGTCCACAGTCTGGATCGGCCTCTGTTTGGGAGGTCTGCCCCTGCGCCGCAGTGCCCGAGCCCGGACTGGCTGCGTCAAGTCCACATGGGCCGGTTTGAGTCGGTCCACTGTGAAAACCTCCTCTCTCCCCGCAATGTCCAGCACGAATGTGGACCCGTTGTTCCTGATCACCTTAAACGGCCCCTCGTAGGGCCACTGTAGCGGTGCCCAGTGTCCGCCCTGTCGTACAAAAAGAAACTCACAGTTCTGCAGGTCTTTGGGTACGCAGGTCGGGCTCTGTCCGTGCTATGAAGTGGGTATAGGGGCCAGGGTACTGAGCCTCTCACGTAGTCTGTCCAGGACTGCTGCGGGTTCCTCCTCTTGCCCCCTTGGGGCCAGTATGAACTCTCCTGGAACGACCAGGGGTGCGCCGTACACCAACCCGGCCGACGAGGTGTGCAGATCCTCTTTGGGTGCCGTACGGATTCCGAGCAGGCCCCAGGGAAGTTCGTCCACCCAGTTAGGCCCCTCCAGGCGGGCCAGGCGGGCCATGAGAGCCGACTTCAGGTGACGGTGGAGACGCTCCACTAGTCCGTTCGACTGTGGGTGGTAGGCAGTTGTGTGGTGTAGCTGTGTTCCTAAAAGGCTGGCCATAGCTGAGCACAGGCTGGAGGTGAACTGGGCGCCTCTGTCGGAGGTAATGTGGGCTGCTATCCCGAAGTGTGCTACCCAAGCTGCGATCAGTGCTTGGACGCAGGACTCAGAGGTGGTGTTGATGAGTGGGACAGTCCCTGGCCATCTGGTGAACCGGTCTACGATAGTTAGGAGGTACTGCACTCCTCGTGACACTGGCAGGGGCCCCACAATATCCACATGAATGTGGTCGAACCTCCGGCGGGTGGGTTCGAACTGCTGCGGCGGAGCCTTGGTGTGCCGCAGCACCTTGGCCGTTTGGCACTGCATGCACGTTGTGGCCCATTCACTGACCTGCTTACGAAGTCCATGCCACACGAACCTGTTGGAGACCAGCCGGACGGTTGTCCGGATGGAGGGGTGCGCTAAGATGTGAATGGAGTTGAAAACTCGCCACCGCCAGGCTGCTGGGACGATGGGGCGGGGTTGGCTGGTAGCTACATCACACAGTAGGGTCCTCTCACCTGGGCCTACGGGGAGATCTTGGAGCTGCAAACCAGAGACAGCAGTTCTGTAACTAGGGATCTCATCGTCTGCCTGCTGTGCCTCTGCCAGCGCTGCATAGTCCACCCCCGGGACGGGGCCTGTTTGGTAGGTCTGGATAGTGCGTCCGCCATGAAGTTGTCTGTCATGTATTCGGAGATGTAGGACAGATGTCACTGCTGGCAGGATGACCAGGGATCGGACACCTTAGTGAACGCAAAGGTAAGCGGTGAAGGGCCTACCTTCTAAGAAGTACCTGAAATACCGGATTGCCAGGTATCGTGCCAATAGCTCCCAGTCGAAAGCACTGTATTTGAGTTCAGGTGGTCGTAGGTGTTTGCTGAAGAACGCCAGGGGTTGCCAGCGTCCCTCGATGAGTTGTTCCAGCACTCCACTGACTGCTGTGTTGGATGCGTCCACCGTGAGGGCAGTAAGAACGTCTGTTCTGGGGTGCACAAGCATTGCGGCGTTTGCCAAGGCTTCTTTGGTTTTAACGAAAGCGGCTGCGGCCTCTTCGTCCCAGGTAATGTCCTTGCCCTTACCCGACATCAGGGTGAACAGGGGGCACATGATTCATGCTGCTGAGGGGAGCAAACGATGGTAGAAATTCACCATACCCACGAATTCCTGCAGGCCTTGGGTTGTGTTGGGTTGGGGGAAGTGGCGGACCGCGTCTACCTTGGCGGGCAGCGGGGTTGCCCCGTCTTTAGTAATCCTGTGGCCCAGGAAGTCGATGGTGTCGAGTCCGAACTGGCATTTGGCCGAGTTGATTGTAAGGCCGAATTTGCTCATTCGGGCGTAGAGTTGATGGAGGTGAGACAGATGCTCCTGACGACTACTGCTGGCTATGAGGATGTCGTCCAAATTGATGAATGCAAAGTCCAGTTCGTATGATCGTCGTATGATTTGATGGTATCCTCGGACGTGGTCTACCCTGGAAAAGATCCTTGCGCCGTGTAGGTTTGCTGCAAAGTCTTGAATGTGCGGCACAGGGTAGCGGTCTGGCGTTATAGCCTCGTTCAGTCTGCCGTAGTCACCGCATAATCTTCAGCCCCCCGTTGCCTTGGGCACCATGTGCGGGGGGAGGCCCATGGGCTGTCAGACCATCGTACAATCCCCAATTCCTCCATCGCCAATCGGAGCTTGTCCAGGGGGAGCCTTCGAGCACGGGCGTGGAGGGGTGGTCCCTGGGTCGGTATGTGGTGCTGTACTCCGTGTCTGGGCATGGCTGCAATGAACTGCGGTGTCAGTACTGATGGGAAATCCGCCAGGACACTGGTGAATTCATCGTCGGACAGAGTGATGGAGTTCAGGTGTGGGGCTGGCAACTTGGCTTCACCCAGGGGGAACGTTTGAAAAGTCTTGGTGTGGACTAATCGCTTCCCTTTGCAAGTCGACCAGCAGGCTGTGAGCTCGCAGAAAATCTGCCCCCAGGAGCGGTTGGGCCACGGTGGCCAGTGTGAAGTCCCACGTGAACCGGCTGGAGCTGAACCGTAGCCACACAGTGCGGGTGCCATAGGTTCGTATTGTGCTGCCATTTGCGGCCCTCAGGGTGGGTCCCGGTTCTCTGTTGCGGGTGTCGTAACTCGTTGGAGGTAAAACACTGATCTCCACTCCGGTGTCGACCAAAAAGCGGCGTCCCGACTGCTTGTCCCAGACATACAGGAGGCTGTCCTGATGGCCAGCCGCCGTAGCCATCAGCAGCGGCTGGCCCTGGCGTTTCCCGGGAATTTGTAGGGTGGTCTACAACGGCGGGCCTCTGTGCCCCACTGCTGGTGGTAGAAGCACCATTGTTCATTGGGCTCCTCACTCCCGTCGCCGGGTTTTGTAGGCTCTGCTGCTGGGCCTGGTCTGGTTTGCCATTGGGCACGCGGCTTGGTGATCTGTGCGACGGACGCCCCTCTCTCCTTCTTGGCATTCCACAAATCTGCCTGGGCTGCCACCTTCCGGGGGTCGTTGAAGTCTGCGTCGGACAGCAGCAGGTATGTGTCCTCGGGCAGTTGCTCTAGGAACGCCTGCTCAAACATGAGGCAGGGTTTGTGTCCTTCAGACAGGGCCAGCATTTTGTTCATTAATGCCGATGGCGGCCTTAATGAACAATCCAGGTGCAGTAAGCAGGCAGATCGCTCGCGCCGTGAGAGTCCAAAAGTCCTTATAAGCAGGGCTTTGAATGCTGTGTATTTGCCGTCCTCCCGGGGCGACTGTATAAACTCCTCAACATGAACAGCTGTCTCCTGGTCGAGGGAGCTCACCACGTAGTAGTAACGAGTGGAATCCGAAGTTATCTGCCGAATGTGGAATTGGGCTTCTGCTTGTTCAAACCATAGGTGAGGTCGCAGCGCCCAGAAGCTTGGCAGTTTTAACGAAACTGTATGAACAGATGCGGTGTCGGTCATCTCTGGTCGAAATATTGTTTGGGTCATCGAGGTCACCAAATGTAGCGGTGTGCTACACACAGCACTAGAATAACGACACGTAGTTGGTGAATTGTAGTTGCGAAAAAAGAGGTTTATTCTAACTTCGCGGCCTCCTTTAAAGCCTTCCTGTTCCCGCCCTCCATGGGCGAGACTGCTGTGAGGAATGCATATTCGCAGACCCTTCCCGCGCGCGGGTTTTTCCCCCTGCTGGTGAAAATGGCCTGGTGCCCTTTTTGGGACTGGCCTCTCTGCCAGCGCGCACCGTTTTGTGAGCCGGTTCGAGTGCACTGGAAAGTGGGTCACCACACCTTCATCTAAATCATTAATGTATAATGTAAATAGCTGCGGTCCCAGCACCGAGCCTTGCGGTACCCCACTAATCAGTGCCTGCCATTCTGAAAGGGACCCGTTCATCCCTACTCTTTGTTTCCTCTCTGCCAATCAATTTTCTATCCATGTAAGTACCCTACCCCCAATACCATGTGCTCCAATTTTGCCCACTAATATCCTATGTGGGACCTTATCAAAGGCTTTCTGAAAGTCCGGGTACATTACATCCACTGGCTCTCCCTTGTCCATTTTCATAGTTACATTCCCAAAAAATTCCAGAAAATTAGTCAAGCATGATTTCCCCTTCGTAAATCCATGCTGACTCGGACTGATCTTGTTACTGCTATCCAAATGTGCTGCTATTTCATCTTTTATAATTGACTCCAGCATCTTCTCCACCGCTGATGTCCGGCTAACTGATTTATTATTCCCTGTTTTCTCTCCCGCTCCTTTCTTAAAAAGCAGGATAACATTAGCTACCCTCCAATCCACAGGAACTGATCCTGAATCTATAGAACATTGGAAAATGATTACTAATGCGTCCACGATTTCTAGAGCCACCTACTTAAGTTCCCTGGAATGCAGACCATCAGGCCCTGGGGATTTATCAGCCTTCAGTCCCATCTGTCTACCCAACACTATTTTCTTCCTAATATGAATTTCCTTCAGTTCCTCCATTAGGGCCCAACTTAGGTCTTAACTAATTTTTTCCACGTCACATACCTAAAGAAGTTTTTACTATCCTTCTTTATATCCTTGGCTAGCTTACCTTCGTACCTCATCTTTTCTCCCCATTTTGCCTTTTTAGTTATCTTCAGTTGCTCTTTAAATGTTTCCCAATCCTTTGGCTTCCCGCTCATTTTTGCTATGTTACACTTCTTCTCTTTTATTTTTATACTGTCCTTGACTTTCTTTGTCAGCCACCGTCTCCCCTTACTCCCCTTAGAATCTTTCTTCCTCTTTGGAATGAACTGATCCTACACCTTCTGCATTATTCCCAGAAATACCTGCCATTGTTGTTCCACTGTCATCCCTGCTAGGGTATCTTTCCAGTCAACTTTGGCCAGCTCCTCCCTCATGGCTCCATAGTCCCCTTTGTTCAACTGTAATACTGACACTTCTGGTTTTCCCTTCTCCCTCTCAAATTGTAGATTAAAACTTATCATATTATGGTCACTACCTCCTAATGGCTCCTTTACCTCGAGTTCCCTTATCAAATCCAGTTCATTACACAACACTAAATCCGGAATTGCCTTCTCCCTGGTAGGCTCCAGTACAAGTTGCTCTAAGAATCCATCTCAGAGGCACTCCACAAACTCCCTTCCTTGGGGTCCAGTACCAACCTGATTTTCCCAGTCTACCTGCATGTTGAAATCCCCCATAACAACCGTAGCATTACCTTTGCAACAAGCCAAATTTAACTCTTGATTCAACTTGCACCCTATATCCAGGCTACTGTTTGGGGGCCTGTAGATAACACCCATTAGGGTTTTTTTGCCCTTACAATTTCTCAGCTCTATCCATACTGACTCTACATCTCCTGATTCTATGTCTCCCCTCACAAGGGACTGAATTTCATTCCTCACCAACAGAGCCACCCCACCCCCTCTGCCCACCTGTCTGTCCTTTCGATAGGATGTATGCCCTTCAATATTCATTTCCCAGCCCTGGTTCTCTTACAGCCATATCTCTGTTATTCCTACAACATCATACTTGGCAATTTCCGACTGAGCCTCAAGCTCATCCAGTTTATATCTTGTACTTCATGCATTCATATATAATACTTTTAATCCATTACTCCCCTCACCTTTCACATCGATTCCTATTGCACTTGGCCATACTCTCCGATCCCTTTCTGAGCTTTCTGCCCTGTTAATTCTGTTGTCTATCTTAACTTTTCTTATTCTCTCTTTCCCTTTAACTCCATCCTTATATTTCCAGTTCGTCTCCTCCCCCCACTACTTAGTTTAAACACAGCCGTGTAGTAGTGGCCAACCTGCTTGCCAGAATGCTGGTCCCCTGCCTGTTAAGGTGCAACCCGTCCCTTTTGTACAATTCAACCTTACCCCAAAACAGATCCCAGTTGTCTAAGAATCTAAATCCCTGCTTCCCGCACCAGCTCCTCAGCCACACATTCAGATCCCCTATCTCCCTGTTCCTGCCCTCTCCAGCACGAGGAACTGGAGGCAAACCGGAGGTAACAGCTCTGGAGGTCCTGCTTTTCAGCCTTCTTCTGAGTTCTCTGAAGTCACACTGCAGAATTTCTTTCATCTTCTTCCTGACGTCATTTGTGCCAATATGCACTATCACTTCCGGCTGTTCACCTTCACTCTCGAGGATGCCCTGCAATCGGTCCAAGACGTCCCGGATCCTGGCACCAGGGAGGCAATACACCATCCTTAAATCCCACCTGTTGTCACAGAAACCCCTTTCTGTACCTCTCACTATGGAGTCCCCCACTACCACGGCACTGCCTGACGTCTGTCTCCTCGGCTTTGCTTCAGCGCCAATTTTTGACTCGCAGACCTGTCCGCCTCTCAGATTGGCACTGTCTTCTGTCCCGACAGCTTCCAAAAGGGTGAACCTGTGTTCAAGAGGTACATCCCCCGGGGTCTCCTGTCCTCCAAGCATCCATCCCTTCCTCATCCATGTGCATGCCAACCATTATATCTATCTATGCTAATTCCAATTTCCTGCATTAGGCCTGTATTGCACTATACCTTTCTTATCGAGCTATCTGTCCATATGTTTTTTTAAATATTGTATATGTCTGTTTTTGCCACATCTGTGGCAGTTCATTTCATATTATCATTACCTCCTGTGTAAAAAAACTTAACCCTCAGATCTCCCTTAATTTTTTTCCCTTCAGCTTATAACTATGCCCTCAATTTCTTGACTCTCTTACCTTAGAGAAAAAAATTATTCCAACTAACTACCTTATCTATCCCCCTCTATGAACTTCTGTAAAGTCGCTTCCTATATTCTAGTGAGGATAAACCTACTCTAAACCATCTCCATCCACTCATTCCTATAACTTAGTATCAACTGCTACATAATTCCGTGGAGACCAGAGCTTCATTATAAAAGGTACAAAGAAAATGGGAAAATGGTCAAAAATTAGAGCAGGTTCAGAAATGCTAGGCACCCTAATACATCCATTGCAGGTAGGCAAAATACTGTTAACCCACAGACCTGATGGCAGACAGTAGATGCATTGATGAAACATTATCATCTTTCAAATTTCATTCCATTTTCACCTTTATTTGCTCACATGACTTGATTCTGGCAAGAGTTCAGCAATCAGGTCAAAATAGCAGTGGCTGGACGGTCCACATGGTTTCCAGACTAAGGTTATGGTGCTAAGTACATACTCTGCTGTTTACATCAATAGCACTGAGGTGGAGAGATTTATGTTCCAAAGAGTGAGCACCATCAGCAGGTTTTCCTGGTCCAGCCACATAAATATCACAAGCAAGGAAGCTCATCATTGTCTCTACTTCCTCAGGAGGTTAAAGAAATTTGGCATTTCGCCTTTGACTGTCTCCAATTTTTACTCATGCGAAATAGACAGTATCCAATCCAATGCATTATGTCTTGGTATGGGTACTGTTCTGCATGTGACTAAAAGAAACTACAGAGATTTTTCTACACAGCTCAACACATCAAAGAAACCAACCTTCCCTTC
Source organism: Mobula hypostoma (assembly GCF_963921235.1). NCBI lineage: Eukaryota > Metazoa > Chordata > Chondrichthyes > Myliobatiformes > Myliobatidae > Mobula > Mobula hypostoma. Next base: position 142,198,959 of record NC_086100.1, read on the forward strand.
ACGGACTTCGTCAATATTTTCACTGCTTCAATAAAGCAGCACCTAATCAAGGACCCCCCCTCCCTGCCCCCGGACATTCTCACTAATTGGCAGAAGATACAACAGCCTGAAAAAACATACAGTCAGGCTCAAGGACAGCTGTTAGAAGATTATCTAACCCTTCTATGCTTCTCTCCTCTGAACTAAATTGCACAGCCATGATTTGAGGCAAGATTTTTTCCTCTACATATTATTATAGATAGTATTTTTGGAAATTGCATCTGTCTCCTCACACATCATCAAGTACACACTGTAAACTTGTCCCAACATCATTTATCAAGAGCACTAAACTTAACGGAAGAGTGATATCTAAAGGTCAAAATAACATCACTCCACTGTGGCATCTGAACAAACTCCCTTTTCCTCTTTATCATGTGCCATGATATACTTAAGCATATACATTTACCACTAGAATTATTAATGAAACTTTCTACATCATACACAATCCAATAGGTTGCAAGGACGCAGTTAGAAACAATGGGTAGTCTCACTTCAATACAGTTCCAGAAAGGTCTAGATGATCTTTATTCTAGATGTACAAGTATATTCATGAATAGGTGAATGAAAAACTTACATGCAGCAGCATCATGGCCACAGAGCATCATAAGAAAAAAAACCCATAAAATTAAAAGTTAAAACTTCAAAGTTCCAAGTAAATTTATTATCAAAGTCCAGTTATGTCACCATATACAACCCCAAGATTCATTTTCTTGTGGGCATTTACAGTAAATACAAGAAACACAAATGAGTCAGTGGAAGACAGCCCCCAACAGGACAGGTAAGTAATCAAAGTGCAAAAAACAACAAACTGTGCAAATGCAAAAAGAAAAAACAATAATAATAATAAATAAATAAGCAATCAACATCAAAAACATGAGATGGAGAGTCCTTGAAAGTGAATCCATAGGTTCAGTGCTGGAACAAGTGAAGTTGAGGGAAGTTACCCTTCTAGTTCAAGAGCTTGATGCTTTAGGGGTAATAACTATTCCTGAACCTGGTAGTGTGGGTCTCGATACTCCAGTGCCTGCTTTCTCATGGAGGCAGTGAGAAGAGAGCATGACCTGGATGATAGGATTCTGTTTTCCAGCTGCAGACGTGCTCAATGGTGGGGAGGATTTAACCCGTGATGGACTGGGCCATATCCATTATTTTTTGTAGGTCTTTACATTCAGGGGTATTGGTGTTTCCATACCAGGCCGTGATGCAACCAGTCAATCTACTCTTCACCACACATCTTAGATGTTTGTTGAAGTTTAGTATGACATGCTGAGTGAGAGGTTATTGTGACACTGCTCAGCCAGATTTTCAGTCTCCCTCCTTTATGCCGGTTTGTCATCAACTCTGATTCAGCTAACAACAGTGGTGTTGTCTACAAATGTAAAAATGACATTGGGGCCTCATAGTCATAGGTATAAAGGGAGTAAAACAGGGAGCTACGTACACAGTTCCTTTTTACAATTTTCACAAGAAAATCTAATTAGAACAAAAAAACAAAGTTCATTTTAGTGCAAAATGATCAATGTATTCCTTGTGCTTCTAAATTGTAATGATTAGAGTTTTGTCAATTCACTCTAAAACTAAGTAGTTGAAGGGAAGTAGTTTTTCTTCAGACTGATAGTGTGGGACTTCAGGCCTCTGTACCTCCTGCCAATGGTAGCTGCAAGAAGATAGCATTCTCTGGATAGTGGGGATCTTTGATGATAGATGTTGCCTTCTTAAGGCACTGGCTCCTGTAGATCCTACTGATGGTGGGCTGGGAGGTGCCCATGACGTATTGGCCAGAGACCATTACTCTCTGCAGCTTCTTACATTCCTGCACGTTGAAATTGCTGTACCAGTCCACATCATAGCCAGTCAGGATACTTTCAACAATAGATCTGTAGAAATTTGTTAGAGTGTTTGATGATAACAAAATGGTGAAATCAGAGGCAGGCTTGACCCTTTTGCCTTATTTGCAATATTCAAATCCAAGGTATCCATTTATTGGCACTTTGCTGTCAAAGCAAAGCCATTTAGGAATATGAGCAGACATTAAACAACATCATAATACAAAAGCCAGTTGTGTTTCTGGTTTGTGAGTACAATATTTTGGATGAGTGTGAATCCCCTCTCATCTGTCTTATACCAGTTGGAGTTTCTGCTCATGCCGTCTTACCCAAAATAGACATTCAAATTTGTTTAAAATTAGCTATTGGAATGGATTTTTTTTTTCTCAGCTGGCTTTCCAATTGTTTTGATATGATTAGAAAGCATATATTCCAGCACATTTCTTCTTCTATTCTTAAAAAGTAGTTGTCTCAAGAGTAGATATGTGTGTACTGTTGTTTTCCTTGTAGTCATTGTTAATGAAGCATCAACACTGCATAAAATCTTTATCTAATATTTTCACAACCTTGTTAGAAATAAAACACTAAATTGAGTGAGCTTGAGTTATTTCTAGAAGCTACCCCAAATTTTAATGCACTGTATAGGCAGCATCATCCAAGTCTAACATTCAGACAAGGTAAGCAATGGGAAAATATTGTGGTGTTTCAGTAACATGGAAATAAAGCTTAACATATTCTTAATGCAAAGCTGCAGAGCTCCTACACGGATAAACCAGGCATTACTAATTCTATTATCTTTTTTGCCTGATGTGATTACTCTCCAAATTCCATGACTCATAGTCATGAATATATGCTTGGTAACTGATGGCAGTTGTTATGTAGCTAAGTATTGTAGCAAAGCTAATATCACTGACCACAAAAGTTCCCTGTAATCAAATACAAATGACAATTCAATAAAACTGCATTAGTCCCTCACAATCATGATAATGAATGGCACAAGGTTGGCTGACAGTAAATGCTTGCACTGGCAAGCATTCCAAATGATAAAAGCTTGCACACTGTAAGAAGCATACATTGTTCCAAACAGTTGCTATTATGGCGCAAATGGTGTTGAAATCCAATCAAAACATTTTGATAATGGTTAAAAACACATTGCTTCATTCTGTGGTGAGACTCACTCAAGAGAAGTGAATTTAATATATTTATATAGAAGCATTACCCTCTAAATCAAGCATAATTTCTGGAACACAGCTATGGAAGAATTCCTAATGACTGTTTGAAGGTTTTATTGTGTGAATTGTGTTAGATCAGCTGGTTGCTACATGCAGCCTCTAATATTTATTTTCACAGCTGTCAATCTCAGTTAGTAGCAGGCATTGCATATAATGGCTGGCTGGTCTAATTTAGTACATCTTGCGCATCAGCCAGAAATACATTTAAACCTCTAACCTTCCTCAATTTAGTGCACCACCAGAAATTTGGAAGGACAGGATGTAAGGGTTGAGGCCATGTTTTCTGGGTATAGAAAAGCAGTCACAAGTAGCCCGGCATAATAAGTGCATTGCATTTCTTATAGAGTATTCATCAAGTCCTCCCACTGACGGATGCTCTGAATATCCAAAACTGTGATCCATACTATTAAATTGTTATGTAATGCTTGAATTCTGTAAGCTTAAAACCGGAGAAAATCATAAAAACCTGTCAATGTAAAGCTTTCATAATGAGAGCTTGACTCAAATTGACTCTGTCCTCTGAATCTAAAATTTGTGATTCAAGTCCAAATTCTGGATAGCTTTTGAGTTAATAGTCCACCATGGACAGTCACACGCCCAGCTGCGAAAGGAGGAGGCTCGGGCATGGCAAGAGAGAAAGGATACACAAAGAAGATGGGCTACACCAGCTTGGAAGATTGGCCCAGGACAGAGGACTCTGGTGAGCTGGTGTCAGTGGCCAATGCCGCAGCAGAGGTGATGAGCTTAAGTAAGTAAATAACTGTCCAGCCAGGAAGTAAGGACCGATGGTCTGTTATACTGTACGTGCTGTTTGCTGAATACAGCATTAAACTTGACCAAATTATTTCTCTCATGGCCATACTGATGAAATGGCACTGTTTAGAAAACCAACATGAGGGTATTCTCCAGTGTCCTTGTCAGTATATGTTGCCCTACCTATCATAAAACAGATGATAATGATCTCATTCTTATCATATTACTATTTGAGATATATTAAACATTACATTCTCTATATTACTATAGTGTCCACTCTACAAAAACGTGAGATCACTTAGAGCACTATATAAGTGCAAATCTTGTTTCACTTCAGGTTAGACATAACCCATTATTACATTTACAAGCATTGCTTGTAGCTTTCTTTGTATGAGGGAAACTAAACAAAGGAGCACTATTTAATTGGATTCTGATGAGACTTGGTCGGGACGGGAGTGCCTCTTTGTATGTGTGCTAATCGCACGACTTCTTCTGGAATCAACCTCATTTTAAAGAAATTATTCCGTTCCCAGCTCAGAATTGCTATAGAAAGCTGGCAGAATACCATAAGAAATTTGTAACTAGCTACGTGGCTCACAAAATCAGTTGGATGGCATAGAAGATGTATGCCTGGCTTCTAATAGACAGAATATTTTATATATATATATGGATCTGAACAGCAGACTGAACACCCATTGATGTTTTTTATAATCATACAGTACTTACAAAACATCGAACAATTATGAATATCAGATTCATAGAGTCACACATCAGAGAAAAAGAGTGTTCAGTCTACAAAGCTCATGCTGACCCTCAAGCATCAATTTACACTAATTTTTTGCAAAGCAATTTTTAAAATTTCTCCCAATATTGGTCTCAACTTTCCCCAGACCCTTCGCTCACCTACACACAAGTCAACTTACAATGACGAATTAACCTACCAACCCACACATCTTTGAGTTATGGGAGGAAACCGGAGTACCAGATGGAAAATTTGCAAACTCCACAAAATTAACAATGAAAATGACTAGTTCACTGAAGCAGTGAGGCAACAGCTTTACCAGCGGTGAAACTAAAATCTTCTAAAAGTATCTGTCATATAAAGTATCATCTTACATGGCATCAGCACCTTGCAGTCAACCAGGAGAGCACTGTCACCTCCAGGGAAACTGCAGTTCATTCCTCACTTTGAATTTTGTGCTTGGGGCATTCCAACAAAGGTTGGCTCTAGCTTGGAATAACAGGTATTCATCTGGAGAGACTGGTGAGCCCCAAATACAGCAGCTTAAAGGAGTTACATACAACAAAGTTGCTGGTGAACGCAGCAGGCCAAGCAGCATCTATAGGAAGAGGCGCAGTCGACGTTTCAGGCCGAGTCCCTTCGTCAGGACTAACTGAAGGAAGAGTGAGTAAGGGATTTGAAAGCTGGAGGGGGAGGGGGAGATGCAAAATGATAGGAGAAGACAAAAGGGGGAGGGATAGAGCCGAGAGCTGGACAGGTGATAGGCAAAAGGGGATACGAGAGGATTATGGGACAGGAGGTCCGGGAAGAAAGACAATGGGGGGGGTGACCCAGAGGATGGGCAAGAGGTATATTCAGAGGGACAGAGGGAGAAAAAGGAGAGTGAGAGAAAGAATGTGTGCATAAAAATGAGTAACAGATGGGGTACGAGGGGGAGGTGGGGCCTAGTGGAAGTTAGAGAAGTCAATGTTCATGCCATCAGGTTGGAGGCTACCCAGACGGAATATAAGGTGTTGTTCCTCCAACCTGAGTGTGGCTTCATCTTTACAGTAGAGGAGGCCGTGGATAGACATGTCAGAATGGGAATGGGATGTGGAATTAAAATGTGTGGCCACTGGGAGATCCTGCTTTCTCTGGCGGACAGAGCGTAGATGTTCAGCAAAGCGGTCTCCCAGTCTGCGTCGGGTCTCACCAATATATAAAAGGCCACATCGGGAGCACCGGACGCAGTATATCACCCCAGTCGACTCACAGGTGAAGTGATGCCTCACCTGGAAGGACTGTTTGGGGCCCTGAATGGTGGTAAGGGAGGAAGTGTAAGGGCATGTGTAGCACTTGTTCCGCTTACACGGATAAGTGCCAGGAGGGAGATCAGTGGGGAGGGATGGGGGGGACGAATGGACAAGGGAGTTGTGTAGGGAGCGATCCCTGCGGAATGCAGGGGGTGTGGGAGGGAAAGATGTGCTTAGTGGTGGGATCCCGTTGGAGGTGGCGGAAGTTACGGAGAATAATATGTTGGACCCGGAGGCTGGTGGGGTGGTAGGTGAGGACCAGGGGAACCCTATTCCTAGTGGGGTGGTGGGAGGATGGAGTGAGAGCAGATGTACGTGAAATGGGGGAGATGCGTTTAAGAGCAGAGTTGATAGTGGAGGAAGGGAAGCCCCTTTCTTTAAAAAATGAAGACATCTCCCTCGTCCTAGAATGAAAAGCCTCATCCTGAGAGCAGATGCGGCGGAGACGGAGGAATTGCGAGAAGGGGATGGCGTTTTTGCAAGAGACAGGGTGAGAAGAGGAACAGTCCAGATAGCTGTGAGAGTCAGTAGGCTTATAGTAGACTTCAGTGGATAAGCTGTCTCCAGAGACAGAGATAGAAAGATCTAGAAAGGAGAGGGAGGTGTCGGAAATGGACCAGGTAAACTTGAGGGCAGGGTGAAAGTTGGAGGCAAAGTTAATAAAGTCAACGAGTTCTGCATGCGTGCAGGAAGCAGCACCAATGCAGTCATCGATGTAGCGAAGGAAAAGTGGGGGACAGATACCAGAATAGGCACGGAACATAGATTGTTCCACAAACCCAACAAAAAGGCAGGCATAGCTAGGACCCATACGGGTGCCCATAGCTACATCTTTAGTTTGGAGGAAATGGGAGGAGCAAAAGGAGAAATTATTAAGAGTAAGGACTAATTCCGCTAGACGGAGCAGAGTGGTGGTAGAGGGGAACTGATTAGGTCTGGAATCCAAAAAGAAGCGGAGAGCTTTGAGACCTTCCTGATGGGGGATGGAAGTATATAAGGACTGGACATCCATGGTGAAAATAAAGCGGTGGGTGCCAGGGAACTTAAAATCATCGAAAAGTTTAAGAGCGTGAGAAGTGTCACAAACATAGGTCGGAAGGGATTGAACAAGGGGTGATAAAACAGTGTCGAGGTATGCAGAAACGAGTTCGGTGGGGCAGGAGCAAGCTGAGACAATAGGTCGGCCAGGACAGGCAGGTTTGTGGATCTTGGGTAGGAGGTAGAAACGGGAAGTGCGGGGTGTGGGAACTATAAGGTTGGTAGCAGTGGATGGGAGATCCCCTGAGCGGATAAAGTCGGTGATAGTGTGGGAGACAATGGCCTGGTGCTCCTTAGTGGGGTCATGATCGAGGGGTAAATAAGAGGAGGTATCCGCGAGTTGTCGCTGCGCCTCGGCAAGGTAAAGGTCAGTACGCCAGACTACAACAGCACCCCCCTTATCAGCGGGTTTAATAATAAGGTTAGGATTAGTGCGGAGGGAGTGGAGAGCAGAGCGTTCCGAAGGAGTGAGGTTGGAATGGGGACAAGGTGCGGTGAAGTCGAGACGGTTGATGTCCCGTCGGCAGTTGGCAATAAAGAGATCCAGAGCAGGCAGAAGACCAGAGCGGGGTGTCCATGAAGAAGAGGAGGGTTGAAGACGGGAGAAGGGGTCATCGGTGGGGGTGGAAGAGTCCTTGCCGAAGAAGTAGGCTCGGAGACGGAGACGGCGGAAGAAAAGTTCCGCATCATGGCGAACACGGAACTTACTGAGGTGTGGGCGAATGGGGACAAAGGTGAGGCCCTTACTGAGAACAGAGCGTTCTGCCTCTGACAGTTGAAGGTCGGAGGGGATGGTAAAGACCCGGCACGGATGAGAGCTGGGATCAGAGGGGGGTGGGGGGAGGCTAGGAGTGTCAATGGAGAGGAGAGGGTTGGGGTGAGAGGAAGATGGAGCCTCTGAGGGCCCAGGAGCTGACGGTGGGATCTGAGGAAGACGGGGCTGCGGAGTGGTGGTGGGGGAAGGGGAGACGGGAGTCACAACAGCAGCACATAAAGACCCAGCCTGGAGTTCAAGGCTGGAATCTTGAGAGCTGGGATTAGAGGGGGGAGGGGGGAGGCTGGGGGTGTCAGTGGAGAGGGGAGGGTTGGGGTGAGAGGAAGATGGAGCCTCTGAGGGCCCAGGAGTTGACGGTGGGATCTGAGGAAGACGGGGCTGCGGAGTGGTGGTGGGGGAAGGGGAGACGGGAGTCACAACAGCAGCACATAAAGACCCGGCCTGGAGTTGCAGTTGGTGGTTGCGCAATCGCTGTGAAGGTGTCCATGGTCGTTGCTGGAGTCCGGGTTTTGAATATGTCCTGAGGTGTTGGAGCCGCCGAGATCAATGGCAGGGGCCGCAATTGAAAGCTTAAAGGAGTTACCGTTTTACTGCAGGTTACTATTGTGTAGATTAATGGAATTCAGAATCAGAATTCAGAATTCAGAATTCAGAATCATGTCATGAAATGTGTTGTTTCACGGCACTAGTGTAGTGCAAGACATACAAAAATACTGTAAGTTACAATAAAAATAGTAAGTAGTACTAAAGAGGCATAACAAGGTAGTGTTCATAGATTATTTATGAATCTGATGGCAAACAGGAAGAAGCTGTCCTAAAACATTGAATGTGTATCTTCAGGCTCCTACACCTCTTTCCTAATGGTAGTAATAGCATGTCGGGGAACATGAAGATGCTTAACATGGATGCTGCCTTCTGGATCCATCAGCTTTTGAAAATGTCCTTGATCATGACCATGATGAGACTGGCTGAGTGTACAACCATCTGCAGTCTCTTCCAATCCTGTGCATTGGCGCCTCCTTACCAAGTGGTGATGCAACCAGTCAGAACACTCGCCACCATACATCATAGAAATTTATGAGATTCCTTGGTGACATACCAAATTGGAACTGCTGAATCCTGCTTCTATAAGAATAGGGTGTGTGTTGGCTTCTTGGAAATTTGCAGGTCTATTTTTGTAACATTGCTTTTGTGAAAATCTGCGACCGTATCATGCTGCAAGAGCAGCCAGCAATATTTAGCAGTTTGCTATCAGGCCTTAGCAAACTCAACCTCAGAAGTCATCAACCAAGAAGGTTTCAGGAGTTCAAAGGGGACGTAAGAGCATATGTGTAACAGCATTGCTATGAAAGCAAAATATTGCAATGCTGAATATCTGAAATAAAAAGTGCAAATGATAACATGACTGATAATAAAATGTCAATCAAATTTTAACTTTAAATCAAGAACTCAAAACTCGATGAAAAGTATTGTTTAATCACCATTCTTGAAGGAATAATGAGAATTTGATATTATCTCTTGAAAATGTGAGAATATAAAGATAAAATATTCATAATTGTGTTGAAAGTATATAAAATATTGTAAATATTAAATAAACAAAAATAAATATAAGTAAGTTTGGATCTGCATCATCATCATCATCATCAGGTGCCATGCCCAGTTTGAGGTTTGACTGCCATGGCCCACACACTCCTGTTACGGGTCAAGTGGATCAATTCATTGGTATTCTTTTCCAGTTCTCTGGCTGCTGTCTCCATCATCATTTGTCTTTGTCTTCCTCTTGCTTTTTTCCCTTCAATCTTTCCCGTAATTACCGTGCATTCTAACTCCTCTTTCCTAATCACATGTGTGACGAGAATACACATAAATTAAGATGTTTGCTGGCCTGGGCTAGCATCAGTGGCATCAGCAGTTGGTCTGCCACCTGTCCTCAGGGGAAGGAGAGATAAGGAACAATGAAGCAGCATTTGGAGATGTTAATGAAGGAGCCATCAGTCTGGGTATTGTCAAGAGCGGCTCCCCCTTTGAACCCTGAACTGTTTGAAGTGATGGACAGGCGATCCCCCAGCAAGGGGATAAAAAGGGACAGGTTCGCTAAGGCAGGACACACACGACCCCGAGGTAACGAGACCCTGGAAGCGGTGCACCTTTCACAAATCGGTGGGAAGCTCTTGGACGGCTGATCGGGGGATCAGCCTTAAACACACAGGGTGGAAAGGTACGATCAGCGGGAACCCGGTGTGTGTCCACCCTTGCTTGGGTGCCGGGTTCACTGCAGAGGATCGACCGCATCTGGAGGAGGGGTCACAGTCGGTGACCCCAGGTGACATCACAAAGGACCAGTCCGAAAGCTGCTAGTGAGCAATATCGCCGGTCTGTGAGTGGAAGCCGTTCTGAGTGATCAGTCGTTCTCGTTCTCTCTCTCCCTCCCCCCACGTTGTCCATCGCCATGGCAACGATTACTGCGAACTGAACTAAATTGGACTGAACTTTGTGTCACTTTGAAATTGGTCATTTACCCCTAGACAACGATAGTGCTTGATTGATGCTGTTATCTTAATTCTGTGCACATGTGTGTTTATCATTGCTGAACTGTTGCATTTATTATCCTTTCGATTACTGTGTTGCTTGTTTCTTTAATAAAACTTTCTTAGTTCTAGTAATCCAGACTCCAACTGAGTGATCCATTTCTGCTGGTTTGGCAACCCAGTTACAGGGTACGTAACACATGTCCAATGAAGTTACGTTGCCTTTTCATGATCAAATACATTATTTCTGCACCTTCTCCTTTCAAATGTTCTCTATAAAAGTTATAAAAGTAGAGCAAGTTTCAATCCCTACAAAGTGTTCACTTATTTTTACAACAAATCTGGAGCCCCAATAGCTCTGCCATACTCAGTCACAAACAATGTTAAGTGCAATCCTATCAAAAGACTAAGTTCCGGACAAAAACAATATCCTAAGAGCATATATTTGATAGCCTAGCATCCTGAAATGATTTTGGCCGGTCAGATCTTTGTACTTATGGACTACATTCAATGTGTACAATTAACAGGTCAAGTTGATCATAATCATCTATAAATCTCCACCTTGCTCCAGCCACCATTTGGGGATATGTAGTATTTTGTTTGTGATTGATGAGGCAACATCATAGAAATGTTCTTTATTTTATCCTTTGGTCATTCTTTTGCCGTTTCTCCTCACTTAATAATGTTTGCTTACTGAAGAATGTTGTGCAAGGAACTCATATCCATTTGTCATTGACTGGAGAATATCTGAGCTATTTCATACAACATCATTACAGTCAACAGAGAGAGAAAGAGACCAAAAAAAATCACCTTCCATGTACTGTACTAAAGCTCTACTTCTAAAGGTAAAGAGGCGATGATATATATAACACATTGATCAAACATAAATTGAACTCTGAGATTGAATTACAGCTTCAAACTGAATCTACAGGTCTTTGCTATAATATTCTTCCCAGCATTGATTTTTGTTTTGCAGACTGCATGCTGAATGTGCTAAATGTCTTTGCACGACAGAGATGTTGTGACACAAGTAGCATGGTACCAAGGTTAATATGGCGCAAGGCATGTAAGTACTTAACACACGGGACAATTGTAAACAATTGCTATTTGACAGCATATCACAGTAATAAAGAAATTATTCAACAAATAAATGTAGTTATTTTACTTATGATGAGGCCATTCATCAGGATCCATGTAATTTCAGGAGCCTTTTGTGATATTTGAACAATATTAATATTTATAAAAATAACATTTTCCTGCAGTTACCTGCCAATTAATGGCATTTTTCTTGTGGACTTTACCAGTTTTATTGATGGCTAAAAACCACAGAACTATGTGCTATGCAGTCTACAATAAAGTTAAGAAAGAACTTTGAGATCTTTGAAGAAAATTCATGTTAAATAATCCAACTAAGATCAAAATGGCTGAGTCTATAGGGGTAATCTTGTATATATAATACATAACCAAACAAATAGATACTAAAAATTTGACGTTACCAATAGTTTAATAGCGTCACAATTAATTGTAAATATTTGTCAAATTTTCACAAACACAATAGGTCTATTTCTTTCTCAGGGCTTGCAATATCATTGAAAATATTACTATGTGGTTTGATGGAATAATTTAAAACCATGATTTGCTTTATTGACAATTTTGACAAGACCTTATTTGATATTTTCAGAATGTTATTCTGATTTAAGTTTTGTCTTCTTTTTCAGTAGTCTGACTGTTAGCTCGGGGTCTAGGAGTGAAAGAAATATTTAGGATAAGGAAGGACTTGCATTTCAAAATTACGGATTTCCTAAATGTGTTTTTTATTCTGTCGGTTGCCCTGAACATCACTCTGCAAACCATTCAACCTATAACCAGTTTTGTTAACTGGTTGGCTGCCTGTCTGTAGAGTAACATTACTGTATACTAGAAGATCACAGCTGAGCAGATAGGTTTATTAGGGTGGTGGAAGAGATCAGCAGTGGGAAAGTAGTGGGCAATAATTGAGGAGAAGTCGTCCAAAAGCAGAACATCCAACAGCAAGGAGTTCAATTTGGTTTGATGGAGAGATAAAGAGTGGTTGATGAGGTTCAACTAGATGTTTGGGGTGGGCTGAGAAAGTAGAGATGTGATGGTTGGTGATTGATGATGAGGAGAGAAAATGGGGACTTCAGTCTCTAACTCTGGGAGTCTAGGGACGTCTGAAGAAGGGGGCAAGCTTTGTTTTCTTAAGTTGGTCTAAAATCTCCACTGTGCAGAGTAATTCCATAAGACCATAAGACCATAAACCATATGAGCATAATTAGGCTACTTGACCTTTCAAGTCTGCCCCAGCATTCTATTTTATCATGTGCCTATTTCATCAAGTACCCTGAAACCTCATCCCTAACAATCGACTCCAATATCTTCCTAACTACTGAAATCAGTCTAACTGGCCTATAGCTTCCTTTCTTCTGCCTCTCTTCCTTTTATAAAAGTAGCATCACATTTGTAATCTTCTTCTCTTTCAGAACTATTCCAGAATCTAGTAATTCTTGAAAGATCTTTACTATTGCCTCCACAATCTCTTCAGGCATCTCTTTCAGAACCTTGGGGTGTTCACCTTCTGGTCCAGGTTACTTATCTACCTTCAGACCTTTTAGTTTCCCAAGTACCTTTTCTCTAGTTATGGTAACTCCAAACACTTAATGACCCCTCCCTGACCCCTGGAATTTCCACCATACTACTAGTTTCTTTCAAAGTGAGGATTGATGGAAAATACTTATTCAGTTTGACTGTCATTTCCTTGTCCACCAGTCGTAACTCTCCAGCATTGTTTTTCAGTGGTCCGATATCCACTCTTGCCTCTCTTTTACACTTACGTATTTGAGGAAACTTTTGGTATTCTCTTTAATATTATTGGCTAGCTTAATTTTGTATACCATCTTTACTGTCTTAATGAGTTTTTTAGTTGCCTTCTGTTGGTTTTTAAAACCTTCTTAATCCTCTAACTTCCCACTAATGTTTGCTCTATTATGTGCCCTCTATTTGGCTTTTATGTTGGTTTTGACTTCTCTTGGTAGCCACAATTGTGTCACCTTGACTTTAGAATACTTCTCCCTCTTTGGGATATATATATCCCGTGCTTTCTGAATTGCTTCCAGAAATTCCAGCCATTGCTGCTGTGCTATCATCCCTGCCAGTGTTCTTTTGCAATTAATTCTGATCAACTCCTCTCTCATACCTCTTTAATTCCCTTTACTCCACTGTAATACTGAAAAACTGACAATATCTTCTCTTTCTCAAATTTCAGGGTGATTTTGATCATATTATGATCACCTTCCTCTAAGGATGATTTTACCTTAAGCTCTCTAATCAATTCAGGCTCATTGCACAACACCCAATCCAGAATAGCTAATCCACTAGTGGGCTCAACCAGAGCTCTTCTAAAAAGCCACCTCGTAGGCACTCCAGAAATTCCCATTGCTGGAATAAACACCAATCTGATTTTCCCAATCTAACTGCATATCAAAATCCCTCATGACTACATTAACGTTGCTCTTTTAGCATGCATTTTCTGTCTCCTGTTGTAATTTGTAGGACCACATCCTTACTACTTATTCAGTTGGACAACCACTTCCTTGTCCACCATTATCAACTCTCCAGCATTGTTTTCCAGTGGTCCAATATCTGGTCAAACTGATACAACTCCCATCAGGCTCTTTTTACCCTTTCAGTTCCTTAGCTCTATCCACAATAATTCAACTACTTCCTATCTTATGACACGTCTTGCTAAAGATTTTACTTCTGGCTTCCCACCCTCATCCTTGAGAATGCCATGGACCTGATCCGAGACATCCCTGATCCTGGCACCAGGGAGACAACATACAATCCAGGTGTCACTATTGCATCCACAGAACCCCATCTCTGTTCTTCTGACTATGGAATCTCCTATCAACACTGCAGTTCTCTTCACCTCTCTCCTCTTCTGAGCCACAGCCCCAGACTCAGTGCCAGAGACCCAGTCACTATGGCTCCCCCCAGGGGGTTGTCCCCCTCAGCAGTATCTAAAGTTGTATAATTAATATTGAGGGGAATGGCCACAGGTGTACTCTGCACTGGCTGTGCATTTCCTCTCCTTTTCTTGACAGTTACTTGTCCCCAGCAATCTCAGGGTGCCTACCTCTCTGTAGCTCCTGTTTATCACTTCCTCATTCTCCTGTATGAGTCGAAGTCATGCAGCTCCAGTTCCATAATATGTTCCCTCTGGAGCTGCAACTCAGTGCACCTGATGCAGACGTGTTTATCTGGGTGACTGGAGGTCTCCCCGACTTCCCACATTCCAAACATATTACAAAACACTGCCCCTAGAGCCATTGTCACTAAACTACTATGCTCTAACATATGAGGAATGGTCAAATAAGAACAGAAAAAGAGTAACTTACAAGCTCACCTAGGCCTGCTGAGCTAAATCCACTCTAAGCACGGGTACACTCACAAGAATGGCCAGTCAAAGATTGGCCGTCCTGCTTGCACCTGCACTATTTTTATCAGCCCTTCCCAATGAATTCCTCTTCCTGATTGGTCGCTCCTCAACTCAGAGAAACCCCTGTAAAGCTCTTCCTTCAAAACCTTGATTGTCATCCTCTTAGAAAGCTAGCTCTTTTTACGCACCCCTGATGTTGATAGTCCAACTCACATCTTTAAGAATTTGGTAGGTTTCAATGAGATCCCCCCTCATTCTTCAACATTCCAGTGAGTACAGGCCCAAAGAAATCGAACAATCCTCACATGTTTACCATATTATTCCCAGTATGATTCTTGTGAACCTGCTCTGGACCCTCTCCAATAACAACACATCTTTTCTTAGATATGGGGCCCAAAATGCTCACAGTACTCAAAATTTTAGCTTACAAATGCCTTATAAAGCTTCAGCATTACATCTTTGCTTTTCTATTCTAGTGCTGTCATAATGAATAACATAATTGCATTTGATTTCTTTACTATCGACTCAACCAGCAAGTTGACCTTCAGGAAATCCTGCACTAGGATTCCTGAGCCCATTTGCATCTCCAGTTTCTGAATTTGTTCCGTATTTAGAAAACAATCTATGCCTTTATTCCTTCTACCAAAATGCATGACAATATGCTTCCCTATGCTGTACACTATTTGTCACTTTTTTACTTATTCTCTTAATCTGTCAAAGTCCTTTTGCAGATTCCCTGTTTTCTTAACAGTGCCTGTCGTCCCACCCATTTTTTTGAATCATCTACCAACTTAGGCAAAAAGTCATCAATTCCACCATCCACAAGGTGAAAAGGAATGGATCCAACACCAACCCTTGCAGAACACCATCAGTCACTGGTACCTAACCAGAAAAGGCCTCCTTTATTTCCACTCTTTGCCATCTACCAGCCAGTCAATCATTTGTCCACACTTGTACATTTCCTGCTATGCCATTAACTCTTAACTTGTTTAGCAGCCTCATGAACAGCACCTTGTCAAAACCCTCCTGAAAATCCAAGTAAACAACATCCATTGATCTCCTTTGTCTATCCTACCAGTTATTTCTTCAATGAATTCCAACAGATTTGACAGACAAGATTTCCCCTTAAGAACACCATGCTGACTTTAGTCTACTTTATCATTTGTGTCCAAGTGCCCAAAACCTCATCCTTAATAATGGACTCGAGCATCTTCCAAATGACTGAAGCCAGGCTAACTAACTGATAATTTCCCTTCTTTTGCCTCCCTCCCTTCTTAAAGAGCAGAGTGACATTTGCAATCTTCCTGTCCTCTGGAACCATTCTTGAATCTAATGATTCTTGGAACATATACATTGAGCAATACCACACAGTGCAAGCCCATGATGTTTTGCTGACCTTTTAGCTTACTTTAAAATCAATCTATTTTTTCCCTCCTACATAACCCTCCATTTTTCTGTCATCTATGTGCCTATCTAAGAGCTTATTAAATGTCCGTAATGTACCTGCCCCTACCACCACCCAAGGCAGGGCATTCCACACAGCCACCACTCTCTGTGTAAAGAACTCACTTCTGACATTTACTTTATACTTTCCTCCAAGCTTTCCTCCAATTATGCCCTTTTGTACTAGCCATTTACACCCTGGGGAAAAACAAATGGGTCTCTGACTATCCACTCTACTGATGCCTCTTATCATCTTGTACACTTTTATCAAATCACCTCTCAACCTCCTTTTCTCCTCAGAGAAGTAGAGAAATATCCTAATTCACTAACCTATCTTTATAATACATGCCCTTGAATCCAGTCTCACCAAAACAAGTGACCGCTCACAATTCTTCAAAGATCACTACTAATGCCTCCACAATCTCTTCAGCTACCTCTTTCAGAAACCGGGGGTGTAGTCCATCTAGCCCAGCTTCTTTATCTAACTTCAGATCTTTCATCTTCCCAAGCACAACCTTTTTACTCATAGCGACTACATTTACTTTTGACCATTAGCCCTCTTGAATTTCTGGCACACTGCTGGTGACTTCCACTGTGAAGATTTGTGCAAAGTACTTATTCAGTTCGTCCGCTATGTCTTTATCCTCTCTTACTACCTCTGCAGTGTCATTTTTCAGTGTCCAGGGTCACTCCTGTCTCTCTTTTACTCTCTATAGTCATAGAGTCAAAGAAAATTACAGCACAGAAACAGGCCCTTTGGCCTACCTAGTACACGCCAAACCATTTAAACTACCTAGTCTCATAGAGGCATTCCAATGGTAGCAGACCCCCAATCAGAGAGGCAGCTATCTAGTACCATTCGCTGGCTTCGCCCACAAAGCCAATGTCAAATCCAAATTACTTCCTCATCTTGAATGCCAAGCAACTGACCCTTCCTGACCAACCTCCCAAATGGGACCTTGTTACTTGTCTTGCAAAGTCCATACAGATAACATCCACTGCCTTGCCTTCATCAACTTTCCTGGTAAATTCCTTGAAAAACTCTGTAAATTTGGTTAAACATGAGCTACCATGCACGAAGCTATGCTGACTATCCCTAATTAGTTCATCTATCCAAATACTCATATATCTTGTCCCTTAGAATACCTTCCAATAACTTTCCCACTACTGATGTCAAGTGCACTGGCCTATAATTTCCTGGTTTATTTATAGAACCTTTCTTAAACAGTGGAACAACATTAGCTATCTTCCAATCCTTCGATCCCCCAACCATCACTATAGATGTTTTAAATATCTCTGCTAGGGCCCTTCTGCAATATCTGCAATTTCTGCACTTGCTTCCCACAGAGTCCGAGGGACCAACTTGGCAGGCCCTGGGGACTTATTGATTCTAATTTGCCTTAAGGCAGCAAACACCTCCTCCTCTGTAATCTCTATAAGGTCCATGACCTCACAGCTCTTTGCCTCACTTCTATAAACTCGGTGTCAGTTTCCCAAGTAAATACAGATGCAAAAAATCCATATACAAGCTTCCCTAATTTTATATATTGTAAAAATCTTTTGGTATCCTCATATATCATTTTTAGTCACTGGTAACTGTGTATGTAGTTCCATGGTATCTTAACTGTGAGTACCACTGATCTGTGAATAAACTATTTCCATGCAAAATTCTGAGAAAATCATTTAAATTCTGCATTCAAATTTTCCAATGGAAAATAAAAACAATTAATACTGGAAATCTGAAACAAAAACAGATACTGATGGATGCTTTCTGCAGGTCAGACAGCATCAGTGAAATCTATTTCTATATTAATAACTGTGTAGGTAAAAACATCATACATATAAGTATCAGCAGAACTAAATTACTTTATTTTGTCTCTCATCAATTTATACATATGCATTACTGGACTTGTCCCTGTTAAAGCTTTCTGCTGAAATTTGACCTTGGTTCAGAAATATGAATGCTTGTGTACTGTACCCCAAAAGTGTTCACTTACCTCTTTTTTAATCAAACCTTAATCAGGATTCATTCTTTCACCTCCATCATGTCCACTGCTGCAGGTCCTACCTCCTTCCCTCTGCCACCTAAATTCTAACATGTTTTTATTGCCTTAATGCACTCTGAATGCTACCCTGCTTTACTTATTACTACAGACTATTAAGTGTTACGAAGACATAAAATTCAGAGAGAATTTGTGTTACATTTGAAGAGAATCATGCCAATGCCACACACTAGAAGTAGATGATTAAGCTGTTCTCATTATTTTTTGTCCCAGGATTCTTGAGCATGTCATCCTCAGGTTTTACATCTAAGGCTTTTTCAACTATTATGTTCTGGGCTTTCATCCAACTGAATCTGACTTTGAACTTTTGCGCTTTTCCAATCTTCCAATGTTATCAATTGTCTCAAAGCTGCTCTCTGCAGTTCTTTCTAAATCCTTTGAAATGATCATTTATCTCCTCAAATTCTAAGGTGTCCAATATGCTGCTGGTTATCTTTGATTAATTCTTCCACTGGTGGCCAGTGACTATTTACTGCGGTTACCATATTAAACAGAGATGAACTGGCCTTGCTCCCTGGAATAACGTTTATATTTATTGCGTTTGTGGACTTTACCCAGTTTTATTTTCAGCTGCAAATTATAAAACAGCAAATGTTGTGAAGAAAAATGTTAAAAGAGTTTTATGTAACCTTTGAAGAAGAATCATACCAAGTAGCTCATTGCTAGAACTGCACGATTATAATGTCCCCATTATTTTCTCTCCTAACGTTCATGAATACATCGTCCTCAAAAGCCCAAAGATATTTCAAAGTGCTTCATGGTCAATGAACTTCCTTTAAAGTATAGCTTCCATTCTATTTTAAGCAAGCATATGAACCATTTTTTTTAGATTAACATTCCACAAGCAATCTTTAAATAAATATTTGAGGGATAAATTTTGATCATGAATAATACCATGGTGTATGAAATAGCTAAATAAGATCTCTGTTTAAAATATAGACCATAAGACCATAAGATATAGGAGCAGAATTAGGCCATTTGGCCCATTGCATCTGCTCAGCCATTTCCTCACAGCTGATCCAATTTTCTTCTCAGCCCCAATCTCTTGCCTTTTCCCCATATCCCTTCATGCCCTGACCATCAAGAATCTATCAACCTCTGCCTTAAATATACATAAAGAGTTGGCCTCCATGGTTGTCTGTGGCACCCTCACCACTCTCTGGCTAAAGAAATTCCTCCTCATCTCTGTTCTAAAAGGATGATCCTGTATTCTGAGGCTCTGTCTTCTGGTCTTAGACTCTCCCACCACAGGAAACATCTTCTCCACATCCACTCTATCAAGGCCTTTCACCGCTTGAAAGGCTACAATGAAGACACCCCTCATTCTTCTGAATCCTAGTGAATACAGGCTCAGAGCCATCAAATGTTCCTCATATGACAAGCCGATACTTCTGACATGCAATATTACAACAATATTACACTTTAGTGCATTTTCAGGTTCCTTTTTTTTGGCATCAACTCATGAACTTCAGATGAAGAAACCAGGACACCACCATTAAGGCCTAAACTTACCATCACACACTCTTAAGTTTACCAAATAGTGACAATCTTTTACAGGGAACTGCACATCTTATTTCCTATTACATTCCACCATTAAATTTTCAGATGGAATTGACATTAAGCATCTAGCATGCTTTACTTTACTTTATACTTTATTGTTTATACAGTTTTGTGAGGCATTATACTGAAGTATGATTGATGGAATCAACTTGTATTTCTCATTGCCTACATCAAAGTACTCAGTGACAAGGACATTGAATTTTTCCCAGAAAGCAAAAAAAAATCTAAATTCGATGTGGGTGGTAGGTTGAAATGAATGCAGATCTCAGCATAACTCATGCAATATGCCTTTGTTACACTTCATATTTGGCTGTTTCAATCATTTAAGGTCTACCTGATTTCACCGCAGATCTTCAAATGCTGCTTATTTCAACCCATTACAAGTGGAAATCAAAGGTCACAGAATTATTTTAATTCATCAGACTCTTTGAAGCTGTGTGGAAATACACAGTAAAAAGTCACGGTGATTATTGCATCAGAATACAGGTACCATGGAGTGAAAACATTTCCCTTCTCTTGAACACAGTAAAAATCCTGAAGGGCTTTAGAGAGCAGGAACAAAAATCTCCCTGTGGCAGAAGAATGCTGGAAAACTTAGTTTGTGAGGAGACTGCTAAAGCCAAGATAGAGTAACTTCCGATGATTTAAAAAGAACTCCAAAGGCTACATGAGAAAATTGAGAATAATTACAGAAAATAAAGGAGGAAGAGCACAAGAGAATAAAAGTTCAAAGCAAATGACATAATAATAGAAACATAGAAAACCTACAGCACAATACAGACCCTTCAGCCACAGAGTTGTGCCGAACATGTTCCTACCTTAGAAATTACTAGGCTTACCTATAGCCCTCTATTTTACTAAGCTCTAACATGTAGAGGTAAAGCAGGATGAGAGAAAGCAGTTAAAAACAAGGATAAAGCATTCCAAGTATGGGAACTAATGAAAAGCATAAATGGCAGCTGAGCAGGAGTTAATGTAGAACAGGATGTGAATGTCAAAACTTGAGATTCTGTGTAAGCTTGAGCCCAGGAGGTTGGAAGGGAAGACATTAGCAAGGTTTGATTTAGAAATAACAGAAACAATATCAAATTTAAGACAGACTCACAGTCTCCCTCCAGCAGTTCCAAACACTGAGTGAAATCGTTTTCAAGTGCCATCTGTTAGTAGACCTCCTCAGGCTAGCAACACATATTGGAAATTTGTTGGTTATCCCCTTGATGTTTCAGTTTGTGCAGTTTCTGGTCAAAGTATCATGGCACAACAATATTCAAAAAAATTATACATTCCAAGGGAAGTTCTATCTTGTGACTGTGGAATTTCAGCAAAATAAGATTTCCATGAGTCCTGGTGATGAAAAGCAGCAGCAAATGGGATAAGCTTATTGAATACTCTCAGTCTGAATATGAATTCTAGACCAGTCTTAAACTGGGGTCATTGCCTATGGTAAGTTTTTCTGTGATGGCTGATTATCCAATTTCCCCAAACACACTGTTTGGAGTTTGTTTGGTAGTCACTCCTGTTTTCAATGATGTATTTGGAAGTTTCAGGGACATGCTTAAACACAAAATACTCTGCAGATGCTGGGGTCAAAGCAACACGCACAACACGCTGGAGGAACTCAGCAGGTCAGGCAGCATCCGTGGAAACGAACAGTCAACATTTCGGGCCGAGACCCCGAAGTTCGTTTCCAGGGATGCTGCCCGACCTGCTGAGTTCCTACAGCGTGTTGTGTGTGTTGCTCAGGGACATGCTTTATTTGGAATATGTCTCTGTGGAATTCCTGTGTACATCCAGAGCACATTGACACTATTGGAATTATGATTCAACTTTTGGCTTCTAGTTGTTCCATAGACAGGGATCCTAGCATATAATGTTCACAGCATCCTGTAAATGCTCTTGAGAAGGTGGTGAACTGCTCTTACACATCACACTAATGGACTTCCATCTGATCTTTAGTTATTGCTATTTGACAAGGGACTGCAGGATTTTGACAAAGTCACAATAAAGGAGTGGTAATATATATCTCTTTTAAAAAGAAAATGTGTGATTTGATGCAAGTTCCTGGACGTGCTAAGTTCATTCTTTTCTTGTTTTCCTCTGAATGGTAGAAGTTACAGATTCGATAAATACTGTCAAGGAAGAAAGTATGCACCACACTGTAATATCCTGTGATGAAGAGAATGTGATTAAATTGATAGGTTATGATTTAGGTGGGTTATTTTATCTCATATGATGTTAACGTTTAGCAATGCTATTGTTCTAAGACGACTCTGATAGGCTCAGGATGAGACATTCACTGCCGAATACCTAATCACTAATCTGCTTTTGTACTTATATAATTTATGTTAATAGCATGGATAAATTTTTGGTTAATGGACACTCTGGTTGGTTATTAACCCGTGTGGAGCAAATATACACTCAGTGGCAACTTTATTAGGTACACCTGTACACCTGCTTGCTAATGTAAATATCATATCATGTGGCAGCAACTCAATGCATTAAAACATGCAGATATGATCAACAAGTTCATTTGTTGTTCAGACCAAACATCAAAATGGGAAAGAAATATGATCTAAGTGATTTTGATCATAAAATGATTGCTTTGGTGCCAGATGGAATGGTTTGAGTTTCTCAGAAACAACTGATCTCCTGGGATTTTCATGCACAATAGTCTTAAGAGTTTACAGAGAATGTTGCAATAAACAAAAAAAAAACATCCAGCATGTAGCAGTTCTGTGGGGAAAAGCACTTGTTAATGAGAGGTCAGGGAGAATGACTAGGCTGGCTCAAGCTCACGGGAAGGTGACAGTAAATCAAATAATCTCACATTATAATAGTGGCCTGAATGCACAGCACATCAAATCTTGAAGTGGCTGGGCTACAGCAATAAAACACCATGAACATACATTGTCATTTGTCATTCATTAGAGGCATCCTTCCTACTTGCCAAGTGTTCTCCTCTGTAATCCTGACACAGTTTACATAACGCCAAAAGCAGGTGGTAAGCAGGGACTCAATGTTTTGAGTGCTGCAATTAGCAAATGAGAAACAATCTACCCTGATGCCTTTCACATAATTCTGGGGACTTCAGGCTTGCTTGAAGAAATTTCCACTCATTTCATCAGCATATCACATGCAGCACCAGGGGTGCCAACACACTCGACCACTGTTATAGTACAATTAGGAATGCCTACCATTCCATCCCTAGACTATATTTCTGATAGTATTATCATCTGGCTGTTCTCTTTCTTCAGGCATACAGGCAGAGTCTAAAGAGCAGGGCACCAGAGGTACAACCTCCAGAAAGTCATGCCACATGCAAAGTGGCAATGCCAGACAACAGTTCAACCACAGATGCCATTCCAATGGCTCTTCACTTAGCCTTTGAACACCTGGACTGTGAGGATTCATACATCCTGTTGTTCTTGACTGCAGCTCTGCATTCAACAACATCATCCCCTCAAAACTAATCAACAAGTTCCAAGACATAGGCCTTAATACCTCCATGTGCCATAGGATTCTTGATTTCTTCACTTGCAGATGTCAGTTGGTTTGGCAACAACATCTCCTCAACAATCACCAGTGGCACAGATGCACCACAAAGCTGTGTGCTTAGTCTCCTTCTCAATTCGCACTATACTTATGAATGTGAGGCTAAACACAGCTCCAACACTATATTTAAGTTTGCTGATGATGCTGCTGTTGTTGACCAAACTCAAAGGTGGTGATGAACCAGCATATGGGAGGGAGATTGAAAATCTGGCTGAGTGGTGCCACAACACCAACCTTTCACTCAATGTCAGCAAGACCAAAATTCTGATTATTGACTTCAGGAGGAGGAATCTGGAGGCTCATAAGTCAGTCCTCATCGGGGGATCATAGGTGGAGAGGATCAGTAACTTTAAATTCCTCGGTGTTATGATTACAAAGGAACCATCCTGAGTCCAGCATGTAAGTGCCATTACAAAGAAGACACGGCAGTCCCTTTACTTTCTTAGATGTTTGCAAAGATTTGGCATGTCATCTCAAACTTTAAAAAAATTCTATAGGTTCATAGTGAAGGTATACTAACTGGTTAGATCATATTATGGAAGCGACAATCCCCTTGAATGGAAAAGCCTACAAATGGTAGTGGACACAGCCCATTTCATCACAGGTTAAGCCCTCTTCACCATTTAGCACATCTACAAAAGGCACTGTCGCAGGAAAGCACCATAATCATTAAGAAACCCCATCATCCAGGCCATGTTTTCTTCTCGCTGCTGCCATCAGGAAGAGGTACTGGAATCTTTGATCCCACAGTACCAACAGCACCTTAGGGATTATCCTTCAACTATCCTGAAACAGAGTGGATAACTTCACTTATCCCAACACTGAGATCCCAACTGATTACACAACCTATGGACTCACTTTCAAAGACTCTACAACTCCTGTTCTCACTATTACTTATTATGTATTTATCTATTGTTATTATTTTGTTTTTCTTTTCGTATTTGACCTACTTTTTGTCTTTTGCACATTGGCTGCTTGTCCATCTATTATTGCATGTAGTTTTCTCATTGATTCTATTGTGTTTCTTTATATTTATTGTGAATAACTGCAAGAATATGAATCTCAGGGTAGTATATGGTGACATATTTATATTTTGATAATAAATTTACATTGAACTTTGACGTTTGAAATGCCATCTAGTTCTTGGTGGCATAGCCGGATTCATTATCTGAGGAGTTGCAAATTAAGCTTGAAGGGAGAAAATGGCCTTTTTATGAAGAACTTCTAAATTGTTCAGTCATGAACTTTGCACTAAGGAAATAGAACAAAATCCTGGAGATGAGATGATTGATGTCTTCAACAATCTGAAATCTATGCATCACTCCATTTAAGGAAAGTTTTCTCCTTAATTCTCATTTAATGCAGTTTTATTTGAAATTCTTAATGCCACACTTAAGCAAATGCTACCTTGATGTGAAGGGCAGTGACTCTCACCTTACCTCTGCAATTCAGCCTTAAGTTAAAGCATAGTCCAAGACCCTCTGTAAAGAGTGGTTGTGAACATCTTTACAATCTGAATGGCAGTGAGGAAGATATGGGGTGAATAAATGTCATATCTACTGTATGCTACCTTCATTGCTTTGCTAATCTTTGAGAGTAAAGTCATGGTACAATAATTGGTCAACATGGATATTTCCTACCTCATGTGGAGAGAGTACATGTCGGTAAATTTCCTTATTGTCAGGTAGATCTGTGAGGCAGCAGGATGAGTTTGGTTAAAGCATGGGAGAGTGGAAATTGTAAAGCCAAGAAATCATTAGCAACGGCAAGTACAATCTTTGTATTCAAATAACCATTTTTCTCCCATTAATAATGAATCCGTTATGCTTTGAATAATGTAGATTGGCTCCATTGATTAGGATGTTTCATTTATTCATATAGGCTCTCAAACTCCAACATGGATTTTGTGATTAATCGCCAAATGCAAACATGGAATTAATTTATAATTATTGATCTCAGATGGATTGGTAAATAATGAAATAAACTCTGTTTACAATGTTTTAACTTTACTTAGAAATCCCCACTTTGAACCCAATGATATCGTACTGTGGTTCTGCATAAAAATAACAAAAAGTTCAAGAATACATCTTGATAGGTAAATTGAATCATCTCAAATGCCATAAATTTGTTTCAGAATTTTTCTTTGTAGATAAATAATAGGTGTCAAAATTCTTGTTCAGTAACTGACCAATGATGTTTTGTGTGTGTTGTTGAGTAATCACAGAAATGTAATCTGTTCACAAACTCAACATTGAGCATTTGAATACTTTGACTGGAATTGCATTTAACGCTGGAAACAAGCACAGCTCACAAAATTGGGTGGCTTCTTTAATTTGCAAATAAATTATCAGTATTTAAAGGTCGAATGTTGCATATATGACATTCAGTTAACGATAAAGAAAGTCAACTTGTTTCGACCAACAGCAGCTCAGTATTACTAGAATGATACTATATTTGTTAATCAGATTACTGTAGAAATTTAAAAGTGAATCTTCCAGGAGCTGTAGATGCAAAGGTCAATATTTACCTTGGGTAACCTTTTGAATCAAACACTAAATTAAGCAGAGTCAATATTTAACAGAATTTCACAACAAATTCATTAAAAAATGAGAATTATATTAAGCCATTATTTTGCATACATACACCATAAGAATCTTTACTTAATTTGCATCCCTTCACAAGAAATTAATTTGCTTTTATATGCAATTTAATTTGTAATTTTTGCACTTTTGCACTTGTGCGCACAGACAGGCACGTGCACACACACGTTTTCAACATAATTCTCCTGAAGTAGTGAATAATGTGAGTTTAAACAGTGATCCATCTTCCTGATCCCCGCACCAGGGGGGAAGTGATAGGTGGGTCAGGATAAGAGGTAAGAAGCCAAAGTGGGGAGTAGAAGGAAGGAGGTGGGGAAAAGAAAGAAAGAAAAAAAAGAAAAAATACCTGAAGGAGAAATCAATGTTCTTCTTATATTCTTCACTCAAGCCTCTTACTTCTTTTCTGCGCCTGCTATCACCTGTCCTGGTGCTCCTCCTCTTTCTTTTTTTCCCATGGTCTAGTTTCCTCTTCTAATACATTCCATTTTCTCCAGCCCTTTGCTTCTCCCACCCACCTGGCTTCACCTATCATCAAGTTTGTCCTCCTTGTCCTCCGCACCTTTTTCTTCTGGCATCTACCGCTTTCCTTTCCAATCCTGACGAAACATTGATTGTTTATTTATTTCCATAGATGCTGAGTTCTTCCAGCATTTTTTTTTAATGGTTAAACTGCAATTAATAGCCTGTGACTTTCCTTTCGGAGTTGAGCTTTTGAACCACCTATATGACCTGGCATTTTTACAGTCTGAACTGAAGTCTCGAAAGTGCTGGACTGCTGTGGCGTAGCATGTACAGGTCGAAGAGAGGCGGCGGGGCCCGGGCCTGGGCCCGAGAACAGTGGACATGCCAATATCTGGCCATTGCTGAAGCGAACTTGGAGCCAACTTGAAACTGCAGAACAGAGGCAAGGAGAGTCAAGGCAGCAGGGCCTGGGCCTGAGAGGAAGAAACAAGTCAATTTTTGACCAATTTTAGCACTGGGCTAGATTGGGAAGGTTGGGTACAGGCTTCGTAGCCGTGTACTCACTTTCGGGAACTTTAGTTCCTAATGTCACTTTTATTGTTTGCATGATTTGGTTTTCTTTGTTCACATTGGGTGATTGATGTTCTTCTTTTTTTAATGGGTTTTATTGGGCTTCTTTGTTTTGTGGCTGCCTGTAAGGAGACAAATCTCAAGGTTGTATATAGTATATGTGTGTTGATAATGAACGTACCTTGAACTTTGAAAGGTTTTAATATAGGCTTGTGTTGCAGTGAGAGTGGAAGTGCTGGAGTTCAGTAGTCCAGATTATATTTGTCAGACCAGGAGATGCACTCCTTGTCCTCACGTTACATATAAATAACATAAAATCACTGTTCTTGCCTCTTCATTTCCATTATCCTTGGCCTTGAGTGAAGCTTGATGGCACAGGATACACAAAATATTTTAAAGTTTTGCTTTATTTGTCACATGAGCATTGAAACATACAGTGAAATGCATAGTTAGTGCCAAATCAGGTCAATGAGGGTTGTGCTGAGGTAGCCCCCATGTGTCTCCATGCTTCCGGTGCCAACACACCGTACCCACAACTTACTAGCTAACTCATTAACCCAGACCCCTTTGGAATTTGTGGAGCAGACCAAAACACTCAGAGGCAACTTATGCAGTACTAGGGAGAATGTAAAAACTCCTCACAGATAGTGGTGGGAATTGAATGCAGATTGGTGATAGCTGATACTGTAAAGTGATTATGCTAACTGCTACTCCGTTGAGCCTGTACTTCAAATCAGTGCAGGTTGCATTGATCAGAGTGGAAAATAAATTGTTTGGGCCTTGTTCCAATTTGATGCGTAAATGGAATTTTCAGCAAAACAATTAAGTCACTGAATTATGAAATTCTTTGCTAAATTAAGCTTAATCAATTGATCCTTTAATCAAATTAAATATATCTGAATTTGCATTTAAACACATCATTGAATAAATTATCTTCCTCTGAATGCCAGATCATTGAACAGACTCTGCAGTTAGACTAGTTTCCTCATGCAAACAAAGTCTCAATATTTCCAGAAGAATGAGAAATTGATGTTCGTGCCCCCCCTCCACCTTCACCATCCCCATTCTCATTTCATTTCCCTCTCTCACCTCATCTCCTTACCTGCCCATTACCTCCCTCTGGAGCTCCTTCCCTCTTTTCTTTCTTCAATGACCTTCTGTCCTCTCCTATCAGATTTCCACTTCTCCAGCCCTTTATTTCTTTCACCAATTGACTTCCCAGCTCTTTACTTCACCCCTCCACCCCTCCTGGTTTTGCCTATCACCTGTTTCTTCCTCCCTTCCCCACACCTTCTTACTCTGACTTCTCCTCATCTTTTTTTCTCCAGTCTTGGTGAAGGGTCTCGGCCTGAAATGTCGACAGTACTCTTTTCCATAGACGCTGCCTGATCTGTTAGGTTCCTCCAGCATTGTGTGTGTATTGCTTGGATTTCCAGCATCTGCAGATTTTGTCTTATTCAGAAATCCAGACAGTTCATCATTTAGCTCACCAAGTGATGATTGTCCCAATCTACACCACACATCAGGGCTGCAATTCCCATGTTCCTTCTCCAATCTTTTTGGGGTCCAGTTCTTGTGCTCACTTCCACTAACCTGAACACTGGTTCTTGCACACCCTTCCATTCTCCATGGCCTGGGCTTTTGTGCCTCCTTTCAACCACTGATGCCCCACTATCCACATTCCCTTTAAAATTACAGTGTAACTTCTTTTTTAAACAGATGTATTAAAAGTTTGTTGAAATATTAATGAAACGCATCCCATGATCTGCTTGCCCAGCACCACCAAAGTCCTGAGCATGCTGGTTAACAGAACTTCACCGCAATGAGGAAGGCTCAACTGGTATTTAAAACCACACTTCTTGATTTCTTTCTGATAATATACTGATGAGAGGATGTCTGGAGGGAATTGAACATTTGAATTTAGGAAGCTTTTGACACATTTAATCTTCACAATAAATTAGATAATCTGACACTTGGATGAACATTAGGTTTAATTTAATAGACTGATATCAAACATGCAGATGAAGTGAGTAGTTAAAAAGACAAATAGTATGTTGACCTTATAAACAAGAGGTTTTGAATACAGAAGCAAAGGTATCTTGCTACTTTTATATGTTGTTAAGACCACACGCAGTGTATAACATACAACATGGAACATTACAGCGCAATACAGGCTCTTTGGCCCATGACGCTGTGCTAAACTTTTAGCCAACTCTAAAATCCAACTAACCCTTCCCTCCTACATAGCCCTTCATTTTTCTTTCATCCATGTGCCTATCTAACAGTTTCTTAAATGCCCCCAGTGTATCTGCTTCTACTACAACCCCGGGCAGAGAGTTCCTTGCACCCACCACTCTCTATGTAAAGAATGTATCCTTGGCAATCCCCTGCACTTACCCCCAATTACCTTTAAATTATGTCCATCAATTTTGGTCTCATTTTCTGAAAGGAAATGTTTATCATTAGGAACACAGTGAAAGTTCACAAAAAGTGACTCTTCGGATGGTGGGTACTGCCACACAAGAAAAGAGTAAGTCAACTAAATTTGTATTCACTAGAGTTTCGAGGAAAGAAAGGGGATCTAATTTGCATCTTCAATATTTTCTTGTATGGTGTTGCTGTGGTTTTTAAGGTTGGTTCCTCGGCCTTGTGCAACTTCAGGTTTTATTTGGTTTAACATGTCTATTGGCAGTAAGTTATTTTTGAATGCAGGCAGTATCTAATTTGGGTTTCCCAGTGCCTGCCCACCTACTCAGCAGTGCATCACTAGTGGTTTGCTAACTATCACATCCAGCACTATCTCCAGGCATGCCCTAACTATCCCCAGACAGCAGCCGTATCACTCTATTCCATAGATACGTCTCCATTCTAAAGTGAAAGGGTATTGCTTTCTATACCTAGGGCAAGGTTTTGGTTTCACACACCCCTAACATGGAGAACAGATGCTGACCAGACCACTGCCCAGTCAGGTTACAGACAGGCCTGGATTTTCTTCTGTTTTGGTCCAAGAGTGGTAGTTTATTTCTCACCTGCCCTGCATATCTGCAGAGCTTTTCCCAATCTGCTCCTGGGAACATGTCAGATGAAAACTACAACAAAATCTGTAAAATTAAAATATGGCTCAAATACTCACTAGACCTCAAATCCACTGCATTGAAAGAAGTTCACATGTCACTTCACGCTCATGCAAGTAAATGTCTGTACCAATTTCCTCATCTTTCTCATGGTTCTTTGACATGAAAGTTAAATCATCAATTTGTCCTGAGACCGAGCAATTGAAAAGAAGTAAAAAAAGGTGGTCATTATCTTAACAAAATGAATTTAACAAAAACAGGGAAGCAGGATTCTGCTACTTCCATTTCAATTCATTTCTGAATACTGTAAACATCTCATTGAGCGCGATTGGATGTGATAACGAAAATAAACTCTGAAGTACAAAGCAAGAAAACAAAACCTGTTGGCAAAATAAATGAACAGTGATAAACGTGAGAAATGAGTAATGACTATTGAGATATAGCTGTCATCCGTGTATGATTGGAATTACATTATCATTGTTTTTAATCTAAAACTTAATGAATTGGTAAGCTAAATATTTAGATTAATTGTAATTTAATTAATTGATTAACTAACTGATTTGATCCTTAATTTTAAACATTTCTTTTGCACAGTTGGTCAAACTAAAGAGAAAGAAATTATCTCACCTGAAATGAGAATCATCTTTAAATTACCTAGTCCCTTGTTCATTTTGATTAGCAACTCCATAAAGGAAGATAATCTGGACCTAAACAATACACCCATGTAAAATTACCTTGCAACAGTCCACAAATAAAGGAAAGAAATTTTATCGCTCCTCTTAGCAATGCATATTACAAGAAAATAGTAAAAGAAAGTTATAAATACATTTACAAATAAATATTCACAATAAAATATGTGTCACAATGCAACAGTAACCTCCAGGTATGTGAATTGAAGAATTGTAGTTACAAATGGTGCAGTCTACCACTTTCCACATTTTTAGTCATTTTGCTGTGATCAAACATCGAGCATGCAGAGATCCAGAGAAAGAAAGTTGGTGGGGGAGT
Source organism: Mobula hypostoma (assembly GCF_963921235.1). Lineage (NCBI taxonomy): Eukaryota > Metazoa > Chordata > Chondrichthyes > Myliobatiformes > Myliobatidae > Mobula > Mobula hypostoma. The sequence goes on from NC_086100.1 coordinate 142,229,972, forward strand.
GACTAATGGGCAGCACCAAGCTGTGGGGACATGACGATGAAGATCAAGTTTCTCCTCGCATTGTTCTACCTGCATAAGAGCTGCAGAGATCCATGCAGAGACAAGAAGGAAGAAATGTTTTTGAGGTTTCACAATTTCATGATAAAATCCCCTAAATATTTTTCTTTTATCTTGAGAAAGCTACAGTACTGGATGATTAATATGAAACACTCACAACGCGCTGGAGGAACTCAGCAGGTCGGGCAGCATCCATGGAAACGATCAGTCATCGATCTGTGTTGTGGATAATTAATATGATATTGTCTGAAGGTACAGGATTTGCCAAGATCTACTGTGTTGGGTAAAAATATCATATTCATTTTATGTTGAGTAAAGAGCTAAAAAGTATAGTGTATGAAATATTTTATTTTCATAAATATATATACACACATACACATATACAAGGGGTGATTGATAAATTTGTGGCCTAAGGTAGAAGGAGATGAGTTACTAACTTCAAACTTTCTGCATAATCACTCAAAGAGTTGAACTACATGTGCATGTAACGAGAGCTGTATAACTCACCTCCTATATATATATATATATATATATATATACACACACACAATATATGAAAGGTGAGTTTTAGGATTTCTTATAAGTCTTCTGAATTTATATTAATGGAGTTAGGAGTGGTAGGATCCTCTTTTAGATCTGTCTGTTCCGGCCAAGGAATTATTAGCTCAAATCTGGACCTAATATTTAATATTGCCAGCTTTGAGGTTACTATAAAATATATTTCAAAGTGCAGTTTTAAGTACATTTAGAACATGTCAAATATTGGATCATGGGGCCATTTAAAAAATCCAAATCTTTCAGTTAGATTTGGTTCCTTGATTGTTTTTTAACATTTATGAGAAATAACTTATCAAATATATTTTAATTATTATTTAACTTTTTATATTTTTTCAATTATATGTATGACTTGACTTGCAACCATTATTTCATATGATCAACTTCAGTCTTCAAGCCTGCAACATCGAATGATGACAATAAGAGGCCATGTGGCTTTAGTCTGCCCATTTGTGAAGTTGTTAGACCTTCTTTGCATAAATCTTCTTTGTGGCTATTGATATTTGTTTCATATTTGATTCCAGCTTCATATATTAACTACAAATTTAATTGTTTTACTGGTCAGCTTACTTTCTAATAGTCAAGTTAAAAATTACACTTTCAGAGATTTAGAAAGAGGTTTGATTTGCAAGACCGTAATACCATAAGAGGAGCAGAATTAGGTCATTTGCCTCATTCAGCCTGCATTCATGTTCCACCGTAGATGATTTATTATCCTTCTCAATGCCATTCTCCTGCTTCTGTCCATAACATTTGACGTCATTACTAATCAAGAACTTATCAACCTCTACTTTAAATATACTCAGTGACTTGATCTCCACACCGGTCCATGGCAATAAATTCCACAGATTCATCACTCTCTGGCTAATGAAATTCCTCATTAATTCTGTTCTAAGGAAGCATACTTCTATTCTGAGGATGTGCTCTCCGGTTCTAGACTTCTCCACTACAGCGAACATCCGCTCCATCCATGTCCATGAAATCTTGGTCTTTCAATATTCAAGAGGCTAAATCATCCACCCCTCCCCCATTCTTCCAAATTCCAGTGAGTACAGGTTCAAAGCCATCAAATGATCCTCATATGTTAACCCTTTCATTCCTGGAATCATTCTCATAAACCTTCTCTGAACCCTCTCCAAAGCCAGCACTTCCTTTCTGAGATCAGGGTCCGAAAACTGCTCAAAACACTCCAAATGTGGTTTGACTAATGCCTTATAAAAGCTTAGTATTAATCCTTAATTTTATATTCCACTCCTCTCAAAATGTATGCTAACTTTGTATTTGCCTTCCTTACCACCAACTCAACCAGCAAGTTAACCTTTAGAGAATCCTACACAAGTACACAAGGAGATCCACATCCTTTTGCACTTCTGATTTCCGAGTTTTCTCCCTGTTTAGAAACTAGTCTTTATTTTTATACCTTCTATCAATTCTGTCATCTGAATCATTGACATACAACGTGACAAGAAATGGTTTCAACAGCCACCCTTGAGGAACACCGGCAGCCAACCAGGAAAGGACACCTTTAGATCAACTCCGTGCCTCCAGTCAGTTAGACTCTTATCTTATTTAGCAGCTCCACGTGTGGCAACTTGTCAAAGACCTTCTGAAAATCCAAGTAAGCAACATCCACTGACACAAGATGGACTTCAGATGCTGGAAAACTGGTGCAACACACATTCAAGTGCTGCAGGAACTCAGCAGGTTGGGCAGCATCTAAGGAAATGAATAGATAGTCGATGCTTCAGGCTGAGGCCCTTCTTCAGGACTGAGAAAGAACTGGGGGATGCCAGAATGAAAAGGTGGGGTCAGGAAGGGGAAGGAGACTAGCTGGAAGGTGATAGCTGAAGCCAGGTGGGAGGGAAAGGTCAAGGGCTTGAGAAGAAGGAATCTGATAGGGGAGAAGAGTGGACCAGAGAAGAAAGAGGAGGTGGAGGGCACCCAATGGGACGTAATAGGCAGGTGAGGTGAGGTAAAATGTCACAGTGGGAAACAGGGGAAGGGAGGGGGGCATTGTTTACCAGAAGGAGAAATCAATATTCATTCATTGAAGGGTACCCAGAATATAAGGTGACGTTCCTCCACCCTGAGGGTGGCCTCATCGTGGCACAAGAGGAAGACATGAACTGACACATTGAAACGGGAATGGGAATCAGAATTAAAATGTTTGGCCACGGGAAGTCATCACTAACTCTCCTTTGTCTATTCTGCCTGTTAGAACCTCAAAGAATTCCAACAGATTTGTCAGGCAAGATTTCCAGTGAAGGAATCTTTGCTAACTTCAGGCTCTTTTTTCATGTGGTTCCAAGCACTTTGAAATCTCATCCTTAATAATGGACTCCAACTTCCTCCCAACCAATGAAGACAGGCTAACTGGCCTCGAGCTTTTCAGTCATGGATGTTGTGGGATTTCATGTAACTTAGAGTTGAGAAAACTGTGTGTCAGAATCAGAATCAGAATCAGGTTTATTGTCACTGACAATTGTCGTGAAGTTTGTTGTATAGTGAGAGCAGTACCATGCAAGACATTTAAAAAAAACTATAAGTTACAATAAAATATAATTTGGGAAGACAAGGGGTAGTGAGGTGTTGTTCACAGGTTCATGGACTGTGCAGAAATCTAATGGCAGAGGAGAGAAAACTGCTCCTAAAAAAAAATCGAGTGTGGCCTTTAGGCTCCTGTGCCTCCTTACTGATGTGGTGATGTTCAAATTTCAAAATTTCAAAGTAAATTTATTAACAAAGTACACACAGTACTGAGAAAAAATCTTAGGTACATATATATAACTATGGTGCCCAAGGCACAGACGTCATCGTCGTGGCTATCCCTTGAGGTCGAGGAAGATGGTCTTCGTTCTGAAAAAGTGGCCCACAGAGTGAAGACACCTGGGCGTGTATTTGTTTAATGTGTACTTGATGTGGCAGTCCAAGAAGCACACGATACTTCACAAATCCTCCAACTGATTCCAATGGCATGGAAACCACGACGACTGGAGCTGATGGATTTGTTGCAGCCTTCATCCGCCTTCACAGCTGTTGAGTTCAAACTAGCTTCGTCTGCCTGTTCCACCGTTGAAGTCTTGGTTGGATAGTGCTTTGTCAGGGACCTCACCCTCGACCTTACCGCCATGGGTGACCCTACCAGGAGCATAGCTCCAGACGGCATTGTCTTTGGGATCACAGGACCACACAAGCCTCTCCACCACGACAAGGTGACAATCCACAGAGAAGACCAAGACACAGTACTGTACTTGTCAATGTGGATCAGGAACAAGTTTGGAAATCTGGTGTTGGCAAAGGATGATAGGAATGGTAAAGGTAGAGCACCACAGGAGGAGTGTGTGGCAGGGGGCAGAGAAAGTGTTCCAGGGGTGGGGAGCACAGGTGCAGACACAACCATCCCTGAGACACCAGGCAGGTTATGGTTATTTGATTCCAAACAATAGATTCATTGATCATCACAGAATGCCTCTCAGGTTCTTCTCGCTCCCTTCCCCTTTTCCCAACCATGATTCCCCTCTCCCTACTCCCTTCCTACACTCAGTCCACAATAGAGACACATATCAGAATCAGATTTGTCATCACTCACATATGTCATGATATTTTTTGTGACAGCAGTACAGTGCAATACATAAAATTACTACAGTACGATGCAAAAGTTGTAGGAATCTTAGTTATATATGTGTTCCCATGACTTCTGCACATTATTGTATACATCACCATATACAGCCCTGAGATTCATTTTCTTGTGGGCATACACAATAAATCTGAGAAACATAATAGAGTCAATGAGAGACCATACCCAACAGGATAAACGACAGATGTGCACAAGACAATAAATGTTAATACAAAAGAAAAAAGAAATAATAATAATAATAATCGAATAAGCAATAAATATTGAGAACATGAAATGAAGAGTGTTTAAATGTGAGTCCACAGGTGTGTGAACATCTCAGTGATGGGGTACCTTGTGCAATTGGATCCTCAAGGCTGTGTGCTTAGCTCCCTGCTGTATTCACACTATACTTATGTCTATGCTCCAATGCCATATTTAAATTTGCGGATGACGCCACTGTTGTTGGCCGAATCAAAGGTGATGGTGAATCAGTATATAACAGGGAGATTGAAAATCTGGCTAAGTGGTGTCCCAACAGCAACGTCTCACTCAATATCAGCAAGGCCAAGGAGGAAAATATTGACTTCAGAAGGAGGAAACAGAAGGTTCATGAGTTCATCCTCACCAAGGAATCAGTGGTAGAGAGGATCAGTAACTCTAAACTCCTCAATGTTACAATCCCAGTGGATCTGTACTGGGCTCAGAACATAAGGGTGATTACAAAGAATCACAGCAGCATCTCCCTTTCCTTAGAAGTTTGTGAAGATTTGGAATGACATCCAGAAGTTTGGCAAACATCAATAGATGTGTGGTGGAGAGTATATTGAATGGTTGCATCCTGGTATGGAAACACCAATGCCTTGAATGGAAAATCCTTCAAAAAGTAGTGGGTACAGTCCATCACAGGTAAAGCCTTCCACACCATTGGGCATAATGAGAGTCCAGAACGAGGGGTCACAGTTTGAGGATAAAGGGGAAGCCTTTTAGGTTCGAGATGAGGAAAAACTTCTTCACACAGAGAGTGGTGAATCTGTGGAGTTCTCTGCCACAGGAAATAGTTGAGGCCAGTTCATTGTTTATATTTAATAGGGTGTTATATATGGCCCTTGTGGCTAAAGGGATCAGGGGGTATGGAGAGAAAGCAGGTACAGGGATCTGAGTTGGATGATCAACCATGATCATACTGAATGGCGGTGCAGACTTGAAGGGCCGAATGGCCTACGCCTGCACCTATTTTCTATGTTTCTATATCAATATGAAGTGATTTTGCAGGAAATCAGCATCCATAATCAAGGACCTCAACCACTCAGACCATGCTCTCTTCTTGTTGCTGCCACCAGGGAGAAGATACAGGAGCCTCAGGATCCATATCACCTGGTTCAGGAGCAGTTATTACTCCTCAACCATCAGGCTCTTGAGGATAACTACACTCAACTCCACTCAGACATTCATGAATGGTGAAGGTGCTTAACAATGGATGCTGCCTTCTTAAGGTACTGCTTTTGAAGAAGTCCTTGATGGTAGGAAGGCTGGTGCTGATGATGAAGTTGACTGAGTCTACAACCTTCTACAGCCTCTTTCGAATCTGTGCATTGGAGCCTCCATGCCAAATGGTGATGTAACCAGTCTGAATGCTCTCCACAGTACATCTGCCGAAATTTGTGGTATTTGGTGTCATACCAAGTATCTCCAAACTCCTGATGAAATATAGCTGCTGTCATGCCTTCTCGTAATTAGATCGCTATGTTGGGTACAAGATAAATTCTCGAAGATGTTGACAACTCAGGAACTTGAAGTTGCTCACCCTTTCCACTGCTGATCTTTCAATGAGGATTGGTGTGTGTGTTTTTCTTACTTCCCCTTCCTGGTCCACAACCAATTGCTTTGGACGTGATGCTGAGTGCCAATTTGTTGTTATGACACCACCCAACCAGCCGATCAGTCTCACTCCTGTAAGCCTCCTCATTACTATTGGAGACACTGCCAAAATCAGTTGTGTCAACAGTGAATTTATAGATGGTGCTTGAGCTGTGCCGAGCCACACAGTTATAGATGTAGAGGGACTAGAGCAATGGGCTAAGCACATATAATACAATTGCGGCAATGTGGTTTGACACCAAGGATGATATATTATTTCCGATCTGTACTGACTGTGATCTCCTGACGAGGAAGTCAAGAATCCAGTTGCAGAAGGAGGTACAGAGACCTTGATTTTGAACCTTGTTGATCAGTACTGAGTGGTAATTGTATTGAACACTCATCTGTAATCAATAATTAAGTGCCTGCTGTAGATACTACAGTTGTCCTCGTGGACCAGAGCTAAGTGGACAGCCAGTGAGACTGCATCCACTGTAAACTTATTGTGGCAATAGGCAAACTGCAACGGATCCTGGACCTTGCTTAGGCAGGAACTTATTCTGGCCATGACATTCCTCTCAAAGCACTTCTTCACAGTAGATGTGAGTGCATCTGGGTGATAGTCATTGAGGCAGTTCACCCTGCTCTTCTTGGGCACTGGTGTTATTGAAGCCTTTTTTGAAGCATGTGCGAACTTCCAACTGCAGCAGTGAGTTACTGAAGATGTCATTGAACACACTCACCAGTTGGCTAGCACAGGTTTTCAGTACTCTACCAGGTACACCATCAGGGTTCATCCTCTAGAAAGATGTTCTAAAGTCGGCTTCCAAGGCAGAGATCACAGAGTCACCAGAAACTGCAAGATTCACGCAATTGTAGTTCTAGTCTCCTGTTCAAAGTGTATATAAAAGACGTTGAGCTAATTTTGCCCTTGCTTTAATTGTACCTTAAGGATTTGTCAACTCTTATGATGCAACTAATAAACATATTATCTGAAATGCACAGAGCATTTTAGATCATGAAACTGCTAACTTTTAAAGATATGTTAATTCAAATAGATGAACATTATTATTTTATGCCCATTTTATGTAATGAATAATAGTATCAAAATGCCACAGCTTTCACTTCTCAAGCCGACCATGAGGGAATTATTTACTTTACATTGATGAGTCATTAATGGGTTAGCATGAAAGAAACGATAACTGAATGTAAAGTTGCTTCACAGAGGAAAATTTCAATGAAAAGCACCAAGCTTAAAAACTGAACTAATTTTCAGTGAAATTAAATGCACCAGATCTAAAAATAAGGATCTAGTGCTCTCCTGGCGTATATGACAAGCAAACACTTCTTGGGCTTCTAGTCAGTTACAGGTATCGATTGTAACCAATGTTTCGATGACAAAATCTGCAATCTTCATCAGGGATGATGCCCAGGCATGACTAGCCCAGTGGTATTTATACCCCTGTCATCCGTCCCTTCTGATTGGTTAGTCCTCATTCAATCAGGTTTCCACTGTCCCACATTGTTTACAATTGAATTCCAGTTCTTACTTAGAGCAGGATCTTTGTCTTTGTTAAAATTTTTTTTCTTTAATTTTATTTCAATGGCTTCCTTCACTATTTAGTCTCGATTTCTATGGGCCGCTCCACATTCACAGGGAATCCTGTAAACGTCAAATATCCTGAGTACCACATAATCTTTGACCTACATAAGCTGTGATTTGAGCTTCCTTACAGGTTTGTGGATGGTATTAATCTGTTATTTTTTTCAGGATCCTGGCAATCCTTCCAGAAACCATGGAAATATAGGGGAGCCATGCGGTAGCATGGGTTCCTATTTGTTGTTAGGTTTCCTGATTTTTCTGTTGTTCCTTTTAAGGGCCCTATTGATTTCCTTCACCTTGTAGCCATTTTATAGGAATGTCTTGCATAATCGTTCTATTTCCTCTGGAGACTCTCCAGGACTGAAATAGTTTTTTGCACCTCTGGTTTGGCCACCACGTGTTTGTCTAGGAAAAGACAGCCTCTGGCTCAGTCAGACTGAGAAATCATGTTTGTGTGGATGCTGTGTGATGTGTTGCCCAGTTACAATTCCGAACTGCAAAATATCAGACAGTACACCATAAGCAATTACATGGTTGAACTTTATAAACCTTAATCTGACTATAGGGTTAGGAATGAAAATAAAAAGAAAAGGGTCCATTTTAATGAAACAGTCTAATGTGCACGTTGGAGCTCATGGTTCCGTCCATTCGTTCCCCATCGACATTGTCCAAGCATCCCTGACCTTCAGACCCTCGCTCCCAGTACACTCCATGCGGCGGTCTACCAACTCTCTCCACTTGCGTCTTCTCTCTTCATCCCACGCCAACAAAAGACCGCAAAATCCCTTCTCTCAGACCCACAAGAAAGAACAACATGCCTCCCATTGGATGGTGCACATTCCGAAACCACTGCTTTTTCTGGTCATAATCCAAACATTGCTGTTACAGAGGAGCCATTACATTAGTAGTGAAACCTTACAGCGTGTTACACACGGTTACTCAAAGTAGAAAGAACCACTCTACATTGGGAGATATGGTGGTGGTTGTTATTCTTGAGGTATAAGTCTGTATGAGTGGGTTTCTGATAGACGCCATGCCCGAGGCTACCATCTGGTTTCCATCATATTAGAATGTCCAGGTATGGGAGCTAACCATTCTTCTCCATTTCCATCATAAATTGAATGTTTGGATGTATGCTGTTCAGATGATTGCGGAACTGTTGGAGTGCCTGTGGTTCATGAGTCCGCACAACAAAGGTGTCATCAAAGTATCTGAAGAAGCATTTGGGCGTAAGGGTGATATACTTAGTGTCCTCTTCTTGAGGTCTTCCATGTCGATGTTAGCAATAGGCAGCATCAAGGATGACCCCAATGGCCACTCCATCCATTTGTTCATGGTAGTTCCCCTTATTGAGGAAGTACATTGATGCTTATGTTCCAAATCCTTTGCCACTTCCAGCTCTCTCTAAGGTGAGAGGGGAAAGATATGAAGGCATCAGGGAGGCAATTTTTTCATACAAGGGGTGAAGGCTATATATAGACTGATAAACAAGAGCATGGTACATAGATAGAAAATGTCTACATGGATATGAGCTAAATACAGGCAAATCAGACTAGCTTAGACATAAATCTTGTTGGCATGAATGATTTGAGCTGAAGGGCCTAAGTCCATGCTGCACGAGTCTGTGATTTCTGCTCTCAGGATGAGGCCTTTCATTCTAGAAAGGGGCTTCCCCTCCTCCACCATCAACGCTGCACTCAACCACATCTCTTCCATTTCACACACGTCCGCTCTTACCTCATCTTCCCACCACCCTACCAGGGATAGGGTTCCTGTTGTCCTCACCTTCCAGACCACCAGCCATCGCATCCAGCCCATAATTCTCCAAAACTTCCGCCACCTTTAACGGGATTATAACACCAAGCACACCTTTCCCTCAAACCAACCCCCCCCCCACAACTTTCTGCTTTCTGCAGGGATAGCTCCCTTTACGACTCCCTTGTCCATTCATCCCTTCCCACAGATCCCCCTCCTTGCACTTATCATTGCAAGTGGAACAAGTGCTACACCTGCCTGTACACCTCCTCCCTCACTACCATTCAGGGCCCTAAACAGTCCTTCCAGGTGAGGCGACACTTCACCTGTGAGACTGTTGGGGTCATTTACTGTGTTCGGTGCTCCCAGTGTAGTCTCCTGTATATTGGTGAGACCTGACATAGATTTGGAGATTGCTTTGCCGAGCATCTCCTCTCTGTCTGCCAGAACAAGTGGGATCTCCCAGTGGCTGTCCATTTTAATTCCATTTCCCATTCCCATTCCGATATGCCCATCTATGGCTTCCTCCACTGTCATGATGAGGCCATACTTCAGCTGGAGGAACGAAACCTTATGTTTCATTTGGGTAGCCTCCAACCTGAAGGCATGAACATTAATTTCTCAGACTTCTGGTAATGCCCCCCACAACCCACACCCTTCACCATTTCTCATCCCCTTTTCCCTCTCTCACCTTATCTCCTTGCTCACCCATTCCCTCCCTCTGGTGCTCCTCACCCCTTTTTCTTTCTTACGTGGCCTTCTGTCTCTTTCACCAATCAACTTCCCAGTTCTTTACTTCATCCTTCTCCCTCCATGTTCCACTTATCACCTGGTGTTTCTCTCTCCCCTTCCTCCACCTTTTAAATCTACTCCTCAGCTTTTTTCTCCAATCCTGCCAAAGGGATTTGCCTAAAATGTTGACTGTACTTTTTTCCATTGATGCTGCCTGTCCTGCTGAGTTCCTTCAGTATTTTGTGTGTTTTGCACAATTCTATGATTTTCTGACTCATTATCTGTTAGCTCCACCAGTTCTCTTAAGGTTTCTGCTTTCCTTCAATTTTCATCACTTGTGCATTCTTCAGTTTAATTTTCTATAATACTCTAGCCTGTATGGACTGTAAATTCTGAATTCCTTCCAAAGCATTTGCAATGCTCAATTTTTCTAACTCATTCAAACATACTTTATAGCTGCTTCTTAGAACACTTTTGAGCATAGATCATAATAGCTCCTTTATGTGGTACTAGCTTTTTTTCTAGTAATTTTCCTGCGAAGTGTTTATAACATATACTCTATATAAATCCACGTTTTTTCTTTTTAGTATTGTTGAATCTCATACTAGCGTATGAAAGTAATTTGCCTTCCAGTCTAACTAAATACAAGCCCTTCAGAGCCAGTGTAATGCTATTTGGAATCATTTTTTTCTGCACAGCTGTAAAAGATGTCTGCTGTGATTTCCAATCCTTTCAGATGATTTTATTAACTACTGAGAAAACTGCCGATATAAAATGTTCTAGGCATTGATGCCAGCAAAAAGTTGTTTTCTTCTAAAATGATGAGTTTAGGTCTGTGAAAAATATAAATGATCCTGAATGTTTTAGAGGTTTTCTTAGTACTCCCATTTAGATAACAAATCTTCAGACAGTTTCTTGAGTATGCATTGAATGACTTCCTGGTTGATTGATGTAAATTCAATAACAATCTTTCTTGACAGACTGAAAATGGTATATTTCTTTTTAGCCTTTAATCTGATTAAAGCAAAAAATGGGAGTCGTCCAAATTCACAAATACGATAACTTATTCTTTTCTGTCCCACTGTCATTAATCATTCTTCTATCAAATGTTGGAATTGATGCCTGTGATCAGCTCAAATACAAACATGGCCTTGGAGAATCATTGTGCCCATTGATTATAGTTACAGTTGCTTCCATGCTTGTAACAAACAAATCAGAGAGACTGAAGTTGTAGTTTATATTTTGATTTATGTGAGAGTATTGTAATTGAAAGTACCTTATCTTGGATGCATTCATTGACTGGTGTTTTAATTGGTATTTTCACACAATCTGTCCTATTCATTAACTGTAAACATTTTAATGTTAAGCTTATTCCAAGTTTTGTCTGTTCCATGTATCTTTTTCCTAACTGTCAAATAATCTAGTTTAGATCAAGCTAAGAGTCCAGAATGAAGCTTGCTTACTCTTTTCGGCAGCTTTAATGTGAAAACCTTTGAACTTCATAATTAATAACTTGGTATCCGAATGGTTTGATGAGCCAGAATTTATGCTCCCCAATCTTCCACAAGCCACGGTAATTTACATCACTAAACACAGAACTATGTTATTAGAGTATAATTTTTATCTGGAACAATAAACTCATTTTATAAGTGCATGATGAAGATTTCACAACAGATTTTGAAGGAGAGCAGATAGTTCTCTTGATGACTTGGCCAAACAAAACTAAAAAAAAATTGCTGCTTTTCCAGATTGGTAAGCAGTGATTCAATATCTGGTGCAAAATGGCTGACAAAATTTCAAAACCATGAACTATGGCATATTCTAATCTACAGTTATTTTTATTTGGAATGTTATTAATTATGAAAATCTGATTTCCTTTTATTCTGTTAGGAAATATTGTGGAGTCATGTAAAATTATTAGTTAGTAATTGCTTACATCATTCCAGGCAACATTGCTAATTGAGTTGCACCATTGTGACCGAATCCAAGCTGGAAGGCCAGGCTGATGCTGTCGTTTAGTATGGTCACAGGTATAGTTGCAATCAATAGCTGATCTACTGTGCATTCTTGAGCCTGGCCCTCTTTATTCAGAAAGTTTTTTTTGAATATTTGTGCCAGCATGGGTGTTTGAACATTCAGAGATATCTGCCACTGTACATGGATATGTAATTCAAAGGAAGCATTGTCAATCCAAAATATTGAAGTAAACAATGTCATTGTAACTATTGAGATTGTATTGATCACCTGCTTTTACCTTCTATCTTAAGGGTATAGAAAAATTATGTACTTTTGGGTTTGTGACGCTCCACAGAGAGTGTCTCCAGAAGAATGCCTGTTTGTTGTGATGAACAAAGACTTCTATATCACCAGTTTCAGTGTCACTCTGGTCACTATAATTACAGTCGTGACAATTCTATGAACCTGAGATGGTATTTTATAAAGGAAACCACACCTCTTTTCACTTTTTCACTCCAGTGCAAGCAGCAAATGTTTCCAGTTTAGCCATACCCACAGAGTGGATTATCTAAAATTTCCTTAATCTGAGTCAATAACTTGAAGGTCCTTCACATCATCAATTTCCAATTTTCCTTTGCTCATTTCAACTAACTTCAGATAAACTGTGAGATTATCTATTTAGTGCCAGTTAATGTTTTGTGCCATGCAACTTGCCCATGAAAACCTGAGCTGAGACTCACAAGACTCATTTCACAGAAGATCCTTCATCTGCCAGATGGAGAAGATATTCTTTGCATCAATGTGGGATGGATCTAAGGTCAAGTATTGAAAAATTAAAATTGCTGCCTGGATTCACTGTAACTTCCAATTGGTTCTGTGAGCTTAATTATATTCTTAACAACAACTGAGAAGTAATTATAAATGCTTTACTATTTTAGCCATTGATTACAGTAATGGATATTTTCAATATGATAATAAAGTTCTTATACTTATATATTGCCATAGTTTATCAAAATCTTTTAAAATGCAAAATAGTGTTTTACATTAAAGTATTACAATCAGCATTGTATGGGTAATTGTGAGAGACTGGTGGCATAAATAGTAAGGAGATAAACGCCCAATTGATGTATTTTATTATACTATTTGAAGAAAGGCTGTTGACCACATCTCTTCCTTAATGACAATGCTACACTGTAAAAATATTTTATTTTAGCATACATTGCAATGGACGAGAAATCATGCATTAAAATCCTTTTTTGCAATTCCATTCACTTTGTGCACTTTGGGGTGTCGTTTTGGGAACTCGTATGACTGCAAGCTATGCCTGAACATCATGAGGTATATGTAACAATTTTTTAATCAATCCTACCTGAGCAGCCCCTTGACTTTTTCCCTTTTTTCCCAGTACATCAACATCTCATCCATTGTATTAGCTCTGCTTCTTGCATTCATACACAACTTAAGAATGTCATTACCTTTATACAGCTTCACTATACTTCCTCTAACTCGCCTCACATAAGGACTCCATTCTATTTTACCAATGTATCTGCACCAAAGCAAGGTTTTCCACATAGGCGTCCCCAGAATTCTTTCCCTCTATATCAAACATGACTTCCTTTCCACCATAATTGACAGAGCCCATAACCAAATCTGATATATTTCCCATACCTCTCTTCTCACCCCGTCTGACCCTTCACTGAACAGGGACCGAGGTACATAAGGCCTCACCTTCTTCCCCATTAAAATCCTCAGCCAATGGATCATTCTTTGCGATTTTCACTAACTACAATGGGATTCCATCACCAGTGATGACTTCCCCTTTTGGCAATCTGAAGAAACAATTCCTTTTTGACTCCATTTATATTTTTAACAATCATTTTCCTTCTCATGCAGTTGCATATGCAACCACATGATGTAAACTTATCTTTTTCCATCTATTTTTCCCCACCATCCAGAGTCTAATGGTCCTTCCAAATGAAAAGGTGAAAAAGGCCATGCTCTCTTCTTGCTACTGCCATTGGGCAGGAGGTACAGAGGCCTTATGTTTCACAACAGCAGGTTCAGGAACAGTTATCACCTTACAAACCATCAGGCTCTTGAACCTGCATGGACAATTTCAATCACTATTAATCTGAACTGATTCTGCGACCTACAGTCTCACTTCCAAAGACTCTTTACAACTCGTTCTGAGTATTATTTCTTATTTTTTCTTCTTTTGCACATTGATTCTTTACTCTTTTATGTTTATGTATAGTTTTTCATAAAGCTCTATTGTATTTCTTTTTTCCCTGTAAATGCTTGCAAGAAATTAAATCCTAAGGTAGTATATGGTAGCATATATGTACTTTGATAATATATTTACTTCAACACTGAACTTGCTTCATTTGCATTTTTTTCTGATTGCATTCAGTGCCCACAATGTGGTCTCCTCTGTGTTTCAGGAACCAAATGATGATTGGGTCACGGTGCTATGGTCCACCTGCCGTTTGTTCATAGGGGTGATTTTGAGCATCCTGTGGTTTGCCACTGTAATTCTTCATCCCACTCCCACTTTGATCATTTTTTTCTGTAACCCCCCCCCCCTTACATTGTTGTGATAAGGCCTAACATAAGTCTGGGAAATGTCACCTTATTTTTCATTTGAATACAGTGCAGCCTCCTGGACTGTATTGAATTCTGTAACCCAGGTTCTTCACTTTTACTGTTTGTCTCAGGCCTGGCCAGTGCTGCTGCTGTGTCATCCATTTGTAATAACTGCTCAGTTTTTCTTTCTCCATTAGCTGGCCCCAACCGCTGGGCAGTTCTTATAGCTCCAATTTTTCACATTTTCCATTCCTTTGCTAATGCTCTCTGTCAATAACTGTTCTTGTGGCTCTATCAGTCAGGTAATTTTATCTACAGTTTATATTGTCTGTCCTAACATTCCTCCCTGACCTTCTCTGCCACTTAAAACTAATTTGTTTTCTTTCTTTCCCAGTTCTGATAACAAGTCTTTGACCTGAAATGCTAACTCTATTCATCTTTCCCCAAATGGTGCCTGACTCACTGAATCTTTCCAGCATAATATATTTTAATTCAGATTTTCAGAATTTGTATTTTTAATTTTTTTTCTTACACAAATGCAAGCTCATGGCTTCTTTCTTGGTGCAGTAAAATATTGGTACTCTTCACATTTTGTGCTTTTGTGAGTGTAGTGTTGGAAAAGTGGCAGTTTATGGCTTTATTGAAAACATTGAAAGCTCAAGCCCAGCAGAATGGTTTCGAGAGCTGATTTTCGAACACAACATGTGCCAAGTCCAAACAAGGTCAGAAAGAAAAATCGTGCTGGAATTAATGGTTTTATGCTGGAGGTCTGACTGTGGAGTACAAGCTCATCTGCTTATTAAGTAAAAATGTGCTGACAAGTAAGCCAGATGGAAACAAATAATGTTTAAAGAAAGAGAATAGTCGTTATTTATTCACTGGGAAAGGCACCATAATGTAAGAAAGGAATATTACGCATTTAGTACAGGATCAAACTTGGACAAAGTAGTTCATTTGTCAGATCCCTGCTAAGGCACTCCACATGAATGGTTAACATAGGGCTGAGATTAAATTAATGAATTTCATTATTGGCCTCAGAACCACGAGAATAGAAATTAATTATAATAAGGCAGTAGGCTAAATTATTAACATTACAGGAAGTAAAAAAAACCCATTAAATTACAGTGAGTGAAATGACTTCAGAATTGGAATCAGATTTATTAACACTGTCATATGATGTGAAATTTGATGTTTTGTGACAACAGTATGGTGCAAGACATAAAAGTACTGTAAGTTACAAAATAACTGTTCCTTTTTCTTTTGGGGTTGTTTTACTACCCAGTTCTGCGGCATATTGCGACTTAAGTTAAACCGAAATGCTAGCTTTATTTTCACTTGAAATATGAATTGTTACATGAATGCTCTAAATAATTACATAATACTTAATTACATTCCCTTTTTATTTCGTCATTAACATACTCTTACTTTTGACCTCCTCCTTGATATCAGAATTTATTCTCCTGTCTAGAGTCTGCCTGTATTATTTTTTCATATTTGGTGGCAAGTTTAACTGGGTTTTTCTTTGAACTTTACATTTTGCCTACAATGAGTATTCTCTACACAACAGGTCAAACTAATAACAGTGACTTATCAAAAATAATATTTGCTTTGAACACATAATAATACTGAACATTGTTCACCAGTATCCCATGCTACCAAGCATTTTTCAATAGATAGATTTTAATCTGCTTGAAATATAATGATTCTTCCTTCAATTTTGTTGTAAAATTTATGCTGCTTGTTCTGCTCTCCATGGGCTATTGCACTGATGATGTCCTTAGTGGAATTTAAGCCACAGTATTTGATTTTTCACTGATTGGCACCATTTATAGTGATGGAATGAAACACCACAGAAAAATAAGGTTTCAATTTGGGATTTAGGACTTTTGAACACTGCATTTTAATAAAAGACCCACAAACAATCAAAATTTAAATTGACCATTTTAGATTCAATTCCATATCTTAGCCAATCAGTATTCACTGACCATGGGGCTTAGTGCCAGAGACCACCATTATGACAGACATAGACTTGCAGGTTGCAATTCAGGTAATAAATCAATTTCATGCTTATTACCCACTATAATGATTACACCACTTATTTAATGCTAATGATGATGTTGATTACTTGGTGAATCTACAAGGGGTAAATATCGTGATTAGTAATCATCACAGATTTAACATAATTCAATGCATGTAATTTAGAGAATGGGGTCAACATAAATGAGTTACTGGTTATGAATGACCCCCAGCAGTGACAGAAGGCAAAGAGAGTTGATCTTACAGATCCTGAGCAGATCAGGGTTTAGGAACCAAAAATGGCACCTAAGTTCTACATATTCAGAGGCTAAGGAGAAGAAAGTTGTTTTAAAAAATATATGACTTTAGTTTAATGATTTTAATTGTTTTTATGTGTTTTAAGTTTTTATAAATTTTTTGTATTCTTTCAAACTTTTAATAGTTTGTTGATGTCTCTGAATGTCAGCTTTAGTTAAGATAAATAATTTCAAGGACAATCATAAAAGAAGTCATAATATCAACATAATATAATGAGTCCTGACGAAGGGTCTCAGCCTGAAACGTCGACTGCACCTCTTCCTAGAGATGCTGCCTGGCCTGTTGCGTTCACCAACAACTTTGATGTGTGTCATAATATCAACTCAACTTTTTCTTCTGTTAAAGGTTGTCAGTGCATTCATTAGGTGGGGCCCCCACATTTCACTGCCCATAGCTGAATTACTGTCCAGACCCGGCTATTGGATTAGGGGATATAATGAGTCAGCAAAATAGGCAATCTACATCAGGATTAGGGACTGTTGACAGATATGTCATAACCTGGCCCAAAGTGACTATTGTTTTATTTCAAGGGAGGTGTAATGGCTCCTTATATCATTAAGCTAATTTCAAAAGACAACATTTATTCTCTCACCTTGGCTGTTTTACCTATTTTCTTGCCTTATCTTGTGAATATTTTAAGATGTTGAGCTACTCAAGGTGATCAGCAGTCTCCTCCACTGAAATTCAGCTGCACCTTAATTCTTCAAAGGTAGCCGAGAACACACAGGAGCACGTGGATGGCAGTCAGTAAGCAGATATGCTGAAGTGATTGATAGTACTTCAAATAAAAAATGTCACTGGAGATATCAGCTAACTCACATGCAGTTAGTTGCTCTTTGTCATCCAAATATTTCTCAGTAGTTTATGATGGTGGCAGGACTGGGTGAAAATAAGTCTGATGAAGACCTGGAGGATTTGCTGCCTAGAATCACACAACACTTGGTCAATGAAGCAGCAGAATCACTTTCCATTTCTGTGGAGGGCAGAATTTTCCTTAGGGAAAATCTTGCCTGAGCATCCTGATGCAATTCTTTGAAGAAATAACAAGCAGGATAGACAAAGGACTATCAGCAAATATTGTGTACTTAGATTTTCAGAAGGCCTTTGTTTGACCAAGTGCCATACAAGTTAAGAGCCTATGGTGTTACAGGAAAGATACTAGCATGGATAATTCTGTGGTTGATTGGCAAGAGCAAAGAGTGGGAATAAAGGGAGCCTTTTCTAGCTGGCTTCTTGTGACTAGTGGTGTTCCTCAGGGGTCCGTGCTGGGACCATTTCTTTTTATATTATATTTCAATGACTTGGATGACAGAATTGATGGCTTTGTGGCCAAGTATATGGATGATACAAAGATAAGTGGAAGGGCAGTTTGAGGAAGTAAAGAGGCTACAAAAAATCTTAGACAGATTAAGAGAATGGGTAAAGAAGTGGCAGATGGAGTACAGTATCAGGAAGTGTATGGTCATGCACTTTGGTAGAAGAAATAAAAGGATAGACTATTTTCTAAAAAGAGAGAAAATTCAAAAATTTGAGGTGCGAGGGGACTTAGGAGTCCTTGTGCAGGGTTCCCCGAAGTTTTATTTGCAGATTTGAGTTGGTGGTGAGGAAGGCAAATGTGATTTTAGCTTTCATATTAGGACTAGAATATAAAAGTAAGGATATAACATTGAGGCTTTATAAAGCACTGGCAATTGTATTGTGAGCAGTTTTGGGCTTCTTACCTAAGAAAGGATGTGCCGCTATGAGAGAAGTTTCAAAGGAAGTTCATGAAAATTATTCTAAAATTGAATTGTTTTTCATATGAAGAGCATTTGATAGCTCTGGGTATGTATTCACTGGAATTCTGAATAGTGAGGAGAAATTGAAATTGAAACCTATTGAATGTTGAAACACCTCAGTGGAGTGGAGATGGATAGGATGTTTCCTATGGTGGGGATGTCTAAGACCAGAGGACACAGCCTCAGAATAGAGGGGATTCCTTTTAGAACAGAGATAAGGAGGAACTTCTTGAGCCAGAGTGTGGTGAATCTGGAATTTATTGCCACGGGTGGCTCTGAAGACCAAGTCATTTGGTATATATAAGTCAGAGGCTGACATAATCTTATTTAGTCAGGGCATGAAGTGATTTGGGAGGAAGGCAGGAGATTGGGGCTGAGAGTGAAAATGGATCAGCCATGATGAAATGGCGGAGCAGACTCAGTGGGCCAAATGGCCTAATTCTGTCCCCATGTTTTATAGTCTTATGGATTTGTAACAGAATAATCCACCTACAAATTGATGTCAACCATTGTTGGTGGCAACCTGCACAAAAGAGAAGCCCGCTTGCCTGGTAGTCTTGGATAACTAAGAATGAAATGTGGTCAGTGCCTTTGATTAGAAATATTCAGAGAATCCCTTCACACAATAGTGAGTGGGAATATCTGAATTTTTGCAAATAAGAATGTAGCAAGTGTGAATTTAATTGAAGATAATCTTACTGAACTTGCACGTGCTTTTATAGTCTGGTTCTTGAGTTGCTTCCTGAAAGCTCTGGGTGGGTGCCACCTGATGCTAAGATATCATCCCTCTTTCTTCCTCCTCTGTCCATCAGTTTGAGGTATTTATGCCCTCTGAATTTGAATTTTCTAAACAAACTCACTTACAAATTATTTAATTTTGCAAAAAATACTATTGTTATTAAAGTAAACAAATTCTTTTTAGAAAATCCCACATCTATTGATCGGGAAATAATTCCAGAACTATTGTCCAAACATGAGAGAAGGAGTAAGCTAATGGTAGTAAGGAGAGTGGAGGGAGAATCCATTCCTAACATTTAAGATGTGCCAAGTCCTACAGGGGCAGGCATTAAAATGGATTTGAACACAATAATGTTCAAGGTGAGAAAAAATTGCAAATCTGAAGCTGTAATGGAGCAAAGGATATAACTCGATTAAATCAATTTCAGTGATGTCCTGGTATTGAAATGGCATCTTAGAGCTGCATCCTTTCCCTTTAAGATAAGATCCGAACATTTTTGCCATTTTCTCTGCATGTAACTTTGATTTGTTCCATTATGTGAGCATTTATGCAGTCACTGGATGCCTATAATAATAATAAAGTACTCAATTTACTAACTTCAATATTCATCACCCTGCATGTTTTGCTATATACAATTTTGAGAAAAGATCTGCAAATAGTTGTTCTGTGTTCCAGGAACTGCTTTCCCCCTGATAGCAACAACAAATTCCAATAATAATGCAGTTCAAGCCGTTCTGTCAGTGCCTCTGGGAAGTCATTTGGTTGTGTCCTCCAGAATACTTACATGTCTTTGAAACTGTAAACAATAAAAATTTTCAACCCTGGGCTCAGGCATTCACATTTTTCTAATCTTATTGTCTTGCAGCATGGAAGAATTGGAAAGTGTGTTTCCAGGCAATTCTCTATTGGCTTATATTGATCTTCTATTACAAGGATTCTGGTTGATTCAAATCACTTGTTTTAGTCTAAATTATGCTTCATTTTCTGGCAACCTATCTGCTTATACAATTGATGATAATTTAAGTTAGGAAATTGACCAATTTATTACTTCAGATACTCAATGGTAGCATAAAACACTCTGATATAACTCAGTGATGTCTGAGTATGACGTCAAAAGACTGCCCCTTCCCTCACGAGCAGTGTTACCTTATTCTTTTCTCCATCACACCATTGACTTTTGCACATTAATATATTAATTGATTGAGTTAAAAAAATAAATCTTTAGTTTGAGGAATTATAATTTCTAAAGTTGCAGCTTGTCTCCGTAGGTATAGAATAATTATTTGCAAGGATAGGCACTTAAGGTTTTGAATGTAAGTTGTTTTCGAACCATAGAGTCATAGGTTCATACAGCATGGATATGGGCCCTGCAGCCTTACCAAGCCTGTACTGACCACCAAGCTCCCACTTACACTAATTCCATTCTATAAGCACACATTCCCAACAACTCACCCTACACTCTACCACTCGTGTGCTTGCAAGGGGCAACTTACCTAGCTATCTGTATTTGGAATGTAGAGAAAACTAGAGCACCTGATCGAAACTCATGCTGTCACATAGAGCACATACAAAGGCCATCCAGACAGTTGGGTTTGGATATAGCCTGCTGACTATTCTGCTGCCCGATCTCCGTGATATCTTCCGGTGTATTGCAGCAGTTTGGTCAGCTGAAACTAAGACTCCATATAGTTGACAATAAAAGTAGGAATAAATGAAAGTCCAAAATTGAGGGGAAAGTAGAAATTTCAAAGGTTTTCAATACTGGAAAAGGATACCACAATGTGTGTTCGTCCATCGTCAACGTCGATGCAGACCTCGACACCATTATGATGGTGTCGAGACTAGCGCTGTATTTGGATTTAAGTGAGGCAGAGTTGTGCAGCGTCAGCCTCACTCTCTCTTCCCAATTCCCATCTGGATTCAGTGGCAAGACAGAGTCAAGACGGCTGGAGATGGGACTAGGCGCAGTGGATGACCAGGATGTCTTCTATGTCTTGTCCTGCTCTACACGTTCCACGACGCTTGCAGAGACCGCCTTCTTGACCGTTGGAACTTTCATGGGTCTTGTGCACTCAATCCGCTGGAGTCTGTCTTCACATGCTGGGATGGACAACTCCCTATCTCACCGAGAGTTTGAAACTCGTCGGCTACCCTCACCTGGTTTAGCCGGCTTGTTGAAGCCGTTGCCCGGAGTGCGGCCGCTGTCGCATGCAAACAGCTACGGGGAGCCACAGGTCAGAGCTGAGTGCCAGGTGGGGACCAAAGGTGGACTAACCATCTTGAAAAGGACGTGACATGTTCCCCCACCAAAGGTGCTACCCCTCCCTGACACCCCAATACCACAATATGGAGGAGATGACCCCATAGAGGGACATACACATAAAGGGAAGGATTTTTAAATGGGAACTCTGTCGGACTGGAACTAATATACTATAAGTGACTGCCAAATGATAATTAGTGCAATTGAATTTTGAACGCTTTAAGTTTAAAATGGCAAATTGAGGAGAGGAAGGCAGCAATGCATCGCAACAGTCAGGACTAGATGGTTGAATAGGCTAAGGAAATAGAGGTACAAGGGAAGTCTTAATCAATACTGGAAACAAATAATTCTGGAAAAAAGAGACTGGATTCTCATATCCCTTTTGCTGCCATTGACTCCAGACAACATCTTACAAGCTTAAATAAACTATGTAGAAGATATAGTATCTCCATCCTTCACTGATTACAATGTTCTCGCTGTCTTCGACATCATTCAACTGATATATGCATTCGCTGTTAAATTTAGTTCCTTTGTACGATAAGTTGGACTCTTGACCTCACTCTCATCCTTGCTGTAAACTTGCACTGCAGTTTCTCTGTAGCTGTTACACCTTATTCAGCATTGTTATTGTTTTACCTCATTCTACCACAATACAATGTGAAATGATCTCATCTGTATGCGAGACGAGCATTTCACTGTATTCATGTGACAATAATAAACCAATTCCAACTCTTTTAGTTTGTAAACCACAATTTTTTACATGGCCACACCATCTGATGGAACTATGGAATATTTTGAAGAATTTATATAACCTTTCATATCATTTCCAATCCTAATTTGGCTTCCCTTCATGAAAAGAGAAACATGCACAGTCAAATTACATTCCACATTATTGATTACCTGAAATGCCAGGAACTTAATGGACAAGCCGAGCAGACTTGAACACCACCTTCTTAACATAGCTTGAAATCTCAGATAAATACAAATTAATATGACCACCCTGAGGCACAATGGTCAGAAGGTGGCCAATTTAGAGAACAATCCAGTAGGAGACCCTTTTTCTGGAGGAGAAATCTGAAAGAGTAATGCCTTCTTCATGCATTAGCACCAACAATGAGCTCATATGCAATCTGTGTGGAATTAGTGAATACTTACTGGCCTTTTGTGTCACTTTAATGTGAAATCTACCTGTAAATGGCCACACAACCTGATGGAATTGCAGTGCGTGTCCTGCAATTCCAGAAGCTTCAGAGTGGGCCAGAGATGATTTATACTCTGGCACTGCAGATCTCATGGTCTGCATCCTAAAGAATGCAGTTACAAATACTAGATGGCAATATAGGAAATCACCAAAGTGTGCTCTGATTGCAACACGCAGGACAAAACTGTGTAATCTGACTATGTATAATCCAATCTATTCTCAATCATCAGCAGAGTTATGAAGGTGGCCAACAGTGTTATCAGGCAGCACTTGCCCATTAATAGTGCATGTACTGATGTCCAATTTGGATTTTGCCGAGATCACTCAGTTTTAAACCTTTGTCCCAACATGAACCAAAATACTGGATTCCAAAAATGAGGTGTGAGTTACCAAGACAGCATTTGACCAAGTGTGGCATCAAGAAATTAGGGTAAAACTGAACCCAACAGGAATCAAGTAGAAAGTGGTCCGATGACAAAGTCATATTTCATAGAAAGAAAGATAGCTGTGGTTATTAAAGATCAATCATCACAGAACATGCTGCAGGAGTTCTTCAGAACAGTGTCATCTTCAGCAGCACAGGATCCCCACAGAATCATTTAGGTCTTCCCAATATTAAAAAAAATCCTTGGATTAAGCAAGAGATTGTAAAGCTCCTTATTGCCAAATTGGTGGTGTTTAGGACTGGTGATCCAGGGAATACAAGTGATCCATGTATGGTCTCCAGAAAGCCACTTCGCATGCAAAGTGTCAATTCTGGTCTAAATTTGAGTCACAGAGGGATGCCTGACAATTTTGGCAGCATATAAATGCTATCACAAAGCAAATCCAAGCAACATATATGATAATGAGCTTTCCATTCTAGATGAGCTCAATACCTTTATACTCACTTTGAATGACATCATATATGCTCACCAACCACTTTGTCGGTGGAATGATTGTTGATGCCAGACGAGGTGGGTATGAGTATCTCAGAAAACTATGATCTCCTGGGATTTTCACGCACAACAGTATTTAAGGTTTACAAAGAATAGTGTGAAAAAACAAAACATCATCCAGTGAACAGCAGTTTTGTGGGCGAAAATGCCTTATTAATGAGAGATGTCAGAGGAAACTGGCCAGACTGGTTCAAGCTGATATGAAGGCAATGATAACTCAAATAACCTCCACTACCTAATAAAGTGGCCATTGTGTGTATGTTCATGGTCTTCTGCTCTGTAGCCCATCTGTTTCAAGGTTGCAATTGAATTGAAATATCTTTATCGTCATTGCATAGTACAATTTGTCATCCACCAATACAGTGAAACTGAGTTTGCAACTCTCATACTCAATGCTATAAAACAACAAATAAAATAAACAATAAATAAAATCAAGTAACCAGCCAATACAAGCAATGTCCAGCAGTACAAAAGCACAACTCAGATGCATGACAGCCATAAAACCAGTATTAAAGTAGCAATATAACAAATTTATGGATGATACTTGATCGATTGGTTCAGAGCAATTATAGCTCTGGGGGGAAAAGCTATTTTTCAGTCTGGAAGTGCGGGCATAGAACATCTTATAATGTCTGCCAGGTGGAAGAAGTTCAAACAGATGATTGCATGAGTGTGTATTGTCCTTACAGATGCTTGTAGCTTTCCCTAGGCAGTGAGAGTTGTACATGTCCTTCAGGGCTGGGAGCTGTGTCCTGATGATCTTCCGTGTGCTAGAGACGACCCACTGAAGTGCTTTCCTATCAGCTGCTGTGCAACTGAGATACCACACAGAGATACAGGATGTTAAGATGCTCTCTATGGTGCAGCGGTAGAAGGTCACCAGCATCTGTTCTGGTAGACCAGCTTTCTTCAGCGTCCTGCGGTTCAATGTGTTGTGCATTCAGAGATGCTCTTCCACATACCACATTTGTAATGTATGGTTATTTGAGTTACTGTCAGCTTGATGCAGTAAGGCCACTCTCCTTTGACATCTCTCAAAGAATTGCCACTCACTGGATGTTGCTTCTACACCATTCTCTGTAAACATTAGAGACTTGTGTGCAAAAATCCCAGGAGATCAGCAGTTTCTGAAATGCTCAAAGTACCCCATCTGGCACCAATAATCATTCCATGATCAAGGTCACTTCTATCATATTTCTTCCTAATTCTGATGTTTGTTCTGAACAACAACTGAATCTCTTGACCATGTCTGCATAATTTTATGCATTGAGTTTCTGTCATATTATTGGCTGATTAGATATTTGCATTAACATGCAGGTGTACAGGTGTACCAAATAAAGAGGCTACTGAGTGTATATGTATTTTGATAATAAAGTTACTTTGAAATGTGCTTTGAACTATGAACAGGATCAGCAATAAGGATATTTGCTAATTAATACACAATGTTCAATTCAAATTATAGCTCATAAGGTAATGAAGCAGTCCATGCTGTCATAGAATAAAGCCTGGAAAATATTCAGGCTTGCCGTGATTAGGGTCAGGTAATATACATTGAGCTGGCCAGTGGTGTAGTGGCATCCGCACCAGATTTCAAAGCGAGTGGTCCTGGATCTGAATCTGGCTGGCTCCTTGTATGTTTTCCATCTGTGCTGGGTTAATCGTCAAGCTAGTGACTTGGCCTCATAAAAGAAATGCGGAGAAAATACGAAAGAAATGACAAGGTTACTGCTCAATCTGCCACAAGGTATGGAAAGGAACAGCAACAATATACATTGAGAACATGTGCCTGGCAATAACTAATTCCAAAAAAAGAATATCTAACCATCTACCCTTGACTTTCATTCGCATTACCAATGCCGTGACCTCACTTTCTGCGTTCTGAGGAGGTAATTCAGCTGGATCCTCCACAGAGATAACCTGGTGACACAATATCAGAGGAATCAGAATGAGGAAGTTATGACAGACATCTGTCATGAAATTTGCTGTTTTATGTCAGCAAGCCATAAAAAAAATTATAGTAAGTTGCAATAAGAAATAAAATAAATAATAAAAAAAAGAAGTGAGACAGTTTTCATGGGTTTATGGATTGTTCATTATTTCTAAAACATTTACTGTGCATCTTCAGGATCCTGTACCACCACCATGATGGTAGAAATGAGGAGGGTGTGTCCTGAAGGGTGAGAATCCTTAATGATGATGCCACCTTCCTTTTGAAGATGTCCTCAAAGGAGTGGAGGCTTTTACCCTTGATGAAGCTGGCTGAGTCTACAACCTTCTGCAGCCTCTTTTCATCTTGTGCATTGGAGCCTCCATACCAGGTTGTGAGGACCATCATGTGACTCACATCCTTACACCCTGAAATTTTTCTGCCATTTCAAAATACATGCCAGGGCGTGGTTAAATATTTTCTGTTTGCCAAGGTATGTGCAGCTTCAACAGCACTCAAGAAACTTAGTGCCATCCAGATCAATAGAGTCCATGTGCCTAGTATCTCATTGACTAGCCTAAATATTTATTCTTTTCAAAACCACTAAGCTATGTGCACCATCTACAAATACATTGCAGTTACATGCCTAAACAATTCTGCTAACGTCAACCAAGGCTGATGATGTCCATCGCCAAGGAGGATAAGGACTGTAGACGCAGGGTGTCATCACTATCCATGGTTCTTTCCAAGTTCTCTCCACACATCATCTAGACTTGGATATTTACACATCCATTGTTCAACACTGCTGAATCTAAATCTTGAATCTACCTGCAGGAGAATTGTGGGATTCCCTTCTGTGTAGGGATTGCAGCAGTTCAGGAGAGGACTTACTGCCTTCTCAGCAGTATTTAGCAAAGGCAAATAATTGCCTGTGGTTCCTTCATCCTGAAAAATGAATAAGGATCTTTTCTATTTCTATTTTCTAAGACTTTATCTTCTTACCTGTCAAAAATATAATCACTAGTACATTTAATGAGGATCTGAAGAAAAATCCAATTCTCCAGAATATAGTTGGAACATGGAATTTGCCAGCAAATGGAGGCATTAGGCAAGTAGCATAATTTCATATAAAGGAACACTGACTGAGAGTTAGAAAAGGACAAATTTGACCAATAGAGAAGGCTAAGGCAAGAATGAAGTATTTAGGATGGAGAAAGGCTACAGTGAACATGGAAAAGACAGCACTTGATTTTGTGAAAAAGTTAGGAATAGAAAGGTTGCAAAGCATTGCCATAGCAGGAGGAGTAACAGGGCAAGCTGCAGGTAAACAAGGTCAACCTATTTGTTAAAAAGCTAAATTTATAAGTTTAATAAAAAGCACAAAGGGGGAAAAATTTGCCACAGTAGCACCCACAATAAATTCCTTTGCAGCTTGAGTCATAGTGATCTTCATATTGTAGGACAATAAACACAGGAGATGACAATAACAGACAAAAGTATATAGAAGAGTCAGCTACTGACAATAGAGGAAAACTGATTTGATACCCGCATTGCAAAATTGGATATCCATACTCCCTCAAATGCCATCCTTCAGCATTTCAAATCAGACTGTATTAAGTAGCAGGGAGCCTCCACATTCTCAAATCCCAGTCCTTTTAAATGTATAACAAATTGCCTACAGCATAGTTGCTGATTGACTCTTCCCAGATATTGCTACTGTTCTGTAAAGGTTTTTACAACGCTTGAAGTTTCTGGTGTCTTGGGGGAGAAGTGTCAGGAGATAAAGAAGTTTTTCTTGAACCCAAGCTTCTACTCTAATCAGCTTTACCATGCTTGGGCGCAAAAGGAGGCACTACCCTTGGAAGCAGAGAACAAGCAGAGTGTATACAGAATTGTTCAAACTTTTGAAGAAGGGTGGTAGAAAGGGATGATACTCTTTCTGGATACTCAAGCTGAAGTTCTCCAAGTAAAGCTTAGTGCGGAGCAGCTTTTGAAGATCACATTTGACCAAGGACTAATAAATTCTACCTGCTCGTTCCACAGATCTACCCTCAGAAGGACTACTAGGTCTACAATTGTTTATCTACTCCCGCCAGACTGCACCCAAAGGTATTTGCAACATCTCAGACTTTTCCAAAAGGAAGCTCATTGTAATGCTCTATTCCAATATTTTAAATATTAGTTGTGTTCTGAAAATTATATTGTTCTATAACTTTGTTAGCCACCAAAGCCTAGATTTGTGAGCAAAACTGTTTAATCTGTTTTGTGCACATCTTTTATTTTACAATCAGCCTCCAAGCCCTCTTGTTCCACCCAGCTACTTTAGACCCACCACATGATCTTATTATACTGAGAAAGATCTTGCAGAAATATTGTACTTCAGTGTGAGGAACTGCGCCAACTCTAGTCCAGATATTCTTGCTCGGTGATCCAAATTAGTTTGTTCCGAGTTTTGCTTTGAATAATAGCATTAAGAGCTGTCCAAACTAGAAAAATGTGAAGTTATTCATTTAGTTGAGATTGAAAAATAATGCAAAGTAGAATGTATTTGAATGGAGAGATTGAGAGATTTTGGTATTCCAAAGATCTGTTGCCCTTGCACACGAATTACAGTAAGCTAGCATGAATCAAATTAACAGCAAAAGCAGTACTATGAGGTGGGAATATGGTGATATTACAGTTGCATTTGCTTTGGTAACAATTCACCTGGAATACGGTGGTAGATTTGGTCTTGTAAAACTACACAAAATGCCTTACATTTTGCTTTTGAAATCCCATTCCATTATTCTTACTATTCTTTTATACATATATCATTATACATTTATAATCTTATTTTATTGTAATTTATCATACATTTAGTGTTATTGATTGGATTCAATCTGCTTTAAAGGGAGCCCATGAAAATTCTGTGCACCAAGTGCTTGAATGGGAGAATTCTCTCTTTCGGGAAAGTTTGCTGGTATATCACTTTTGGGTCAGCTGTTAAGTTCTTAAATACAGGGTTCAATTATCATGTTTTAGAAGCAAATTTCGTAGCATTTATATTTTGGAAGGTTATATAATATCTAATTTAAAAACAGGTCAAGTAATGATAATACATTTATATTTACCTACATTTTCACATTACACTGTAGAAGGATCCTCATTAGTTACTGCTGGCAACATGTTCATATCTCCATTGGATGCTCCCTAATTTTTATCTCTTCAGCAGACACATTTTATAAAAAAATAATCAAAAATAATGAGACAGTCAGCAAGTAATTCATTTAACACATGTATCACAGAAAATCTATTGCATTGGGGGGAACAGACCTGGAAAAAGTACAAAACAAAACAAAGATGGATTTAGAGTAGAGCTGCCAAATGATTAAAAAAGATTATCAATGATTAATAATATAATTTAAACCAAATTTAATCACACATTAATCACAATTTTAATTAAATTGTTTAACAATGGAAACCACTTTGCTCTTAATTGTCCAATGAAAAGCACCTCACCTTTTTAAACAGACCAATAAAATCAGTTTGGCTTTATTTTGTAATACCCAACAATGAAATCACAAGAGGTTTGCAAATATCTTCCATAATTTGATGATTTGTGATGTTTTTGATGGTGGTGGGCCTGGGTTTGGATTGGCTTTATATGATGATGATGGGGGTCTGTGGAAAAGGGGTTGAAATGCTGCTTATGTGATAAGGTCTGTGTAAACACTGTTACCTTCAATGGAAGAATGGTCTTTGAAATGGGTTTTAAATTTTCTGTGTTTAAGTCAAGAAATATGTTTTTTAGTCAGAAACATGGATTGAATAGTTTTCACCTTACTCTGCATGGGTGTTCACTGTCTAAGGTTCCTGTGTTTAAATACTTGGGGTTAAGACTGGATGTGAGACTGACTTAGAGAGCATGTATAGAGTTTTTGGAGAATAATTGTAAGTAGGTCATTAACTTTTTGTGGTGTATGATTGGGGAGCTTCTAGAGGTGTGCTATTGACAATGTATTGTGCTTTAATGTTCCCTTGTCTGGATTAGGTTGTATGATTTATGAGGAGGCAGCTCATTCAGTTTTATATAGGTTGGATATCCTACAGGTCAGGACACTTTGAAACCTGTATGGAGCATTCTGGACCACACCATAAGGTGCATTGGGGGTTGAACTAGTTGAGATGCCTCGACTTACAGAGAGAAGAATTGAGCCTTGCATACTGGACTTCTGTAGTAGGGTTAGAGATGTCCTATTTGAAGTATTCAGTTTTAATGGATTGCTGGGATTATACAAGTTGGTTAATATTTTGGGCAGATAATTAGGGAATATGTGCAAAAGTATGGTCTTGGGATTTGCAGATAAGCCCATAAGTGGCCTGGCCAGGAGTTCCACCCTGGAAGCTTCCATATGTGGGAATAGATTTGCCATTTCTAAGGGATAGGCAGGGTCTTCTGGATGGCAATAGTGTGTCTGGTCCTCTACAGCAGGAGTGATTTTCCTTTTTGCCTATCTTTACAGATGGTTCTGAAGACCCGGTTAGACCCAATTGGTCTGTCTTGTGTTTCTGTGATATCACACTGGAGGAACATTGTATCATTTCTTAATGCATGCATTACTAAATGACAATAAAAGATGACTGTGTGTCCTCCTAATCTAATCTAATTGGGTGGGCTCCGGGTTATTTATACACTGGTTTAATGTTGAGGTCAGGAAAAGGCTGATAGATGGGTTGTCTGTCACAAGATGTGTGGTTGAAGATATTGCGGTTAGGACACATGGGTTTGCACTCCATATTGGCACTTGTTGGTAAACGTGGGAATGTGTGGTGTGACTTTTGGAAGGTACCAGAGACAATGGCAAATGTGATCATGGTGTGCTGCAGATATTCATAAGAATGTAGGAAGCTGTTTAGTTAATGATTGGGTAGATCTGGGGTGCCTAGGTTGCAGGATATTCTGGCACCTCAAGCAGGGATGATTAAGTCATGTTAACTTGGTTAACCTGGTTAACTTATCAATTAAAACAGGTTTGGGAGGCATGATTGATCCCTGTTATGGCTCCTGTCAAACTCTATTACAGTAGGTGGCAGTAATGTACCTTCCTGATAGATGCGAGTCGCCATTAGCACAAAAGAAGAAGGATCTTCCATTTTTTTAAAAAAAAAACTCAGTTTTATTACCTTGTTATTCACTCATAACAGCAACGTCCCAGATAATGACTGATTGCAATAGAGGGAGTCCATGGGCGAAATGTTTGGACATTATCTTCCAATTCTCCTTGGGTACAAGGACTGCGTTGGAAGATGGTGCTTGTTACACTTTTATTCAAAATGAGGCATGAGTTTAAATACAGTTCTGATGAAGGGTCCGAGATCTGAAGTATTAACTGTTTCTCTTTCTATGAACATTGCATGATGTCCTGAGTGTTTCCAGCATTTTCTGCATTTATTTCAGTATCTATAGACATCAATGCTGGGAAGCTTTGTGAAAGCAGTTATCAGTTGGAATATTCACAGTGGCCTGGAGAAATCTGGATGCTGACCTTCATTCGTTAATGCACATTGTACTTATTTAACCCAACTGAGTTTTTGATGAGGCAACAAAAAGTGTTGAAGCTAATAGTGCAAGAATAGACATTTTTAGAAGAAATTTGGTAAGTCCCACATAAATGATTAACTCATATATAAACACATGGATTCTCAGGATCAATGACAACATGATGCAAAATTAGCTTGGGGAATTTGCACGGATTTGTGATAGGTGGATGGAATTTGTATTGGAGAATAGTGGATAGCAGTGTTCACAGGGAAGTTTTAAATAAAATGCATTTAGACAAGTGCGTGGATAGGAATAGCATTGTAGGGTATAATCCTAACTTGGGCAAATTGCATCAGTGTTGATGCACATTAATGGTGGCATGAGCATGTTGTGTTGAAGGGCCCATTTCTGTGCTGTACAGCTGTCATTTTGATGAAAAATGGTCGGGCAACTTTTTTTTGCTGTTGGATGCATATCACTAATCCAAATATGGATGTACAAAGCAAAACTTCAAATTTGGTGAATGACACAAAGCTTGAGAAGACAATGGCAGACTTCACCAGGATGTAAAATGGGTGGAGAATAAGCAAACATGGAGGCTTAAATTTAATGGAAGAGTAGATACATTTTGGCAGAAACAACTAGAAAAGAGAATGTAGATTAAATATTTTTATTCTTAAAGTTCTGCAGCATAAAGACTTGCATCTCTTTGTACAGAATTATTTGTAAGTCAAAAGACGGACTGAGAAAGCCACACGTAGAAGTTAGAGACTGAATACAACATGAAAAACAAGAACATTATTTTTCAGACCTATAAAACAGTGATTAGACCAGAACAAAGGTATTGTGACCAGTTCTGGGTGACTGCCTTTTGGGAGATGGTGCAGTAGAGGTCTATGGGAGTAGTTCCAAGCTGAAGCATTTCAACAACTACAGTAAGCAAGAGAAGCTTCTGTATTTTCCTTCAAACCTTGCAGGCTGGAAGGGACTTCTGCTGATGTGTACACAATCATGCCAGGTTTGGATAGGCCAGAACAGAAACCATTCCCATGGTCAAGGTCAAAGATCAGAAGACAGAGATTTTTCCCTTCTTAGAAATGAATCCAAATGTGAAGAGAGGGAAATCTTGTCTATGCAGCTGTTGGCTATCATTTGGAATGTATTATCAGTGTGGTGAACACAGGAGGAGTTCCTGCCTATAAAAGTAAACTTTGTTAAATATTGGTAAGTAGAACACTTACAAGTCTATTGTGATGATAACAGGGAGGGAATGGGACTGACTACGCAATTCTTCAAAGTTGCTGGTGAACGCAGCAGGCCAGGCAGCATCTCTAGGAAGAGATACAGTTGACGTTTCAGGCTGAGACCCTTCGTCAGGACTGCTGCCTGAAACGTCGACTG
Organism: Mobula hypostoma; assembly: GCF_963921235.1. NCBI lineage: Eukaryota > Metazoa > Chordata > Chondrichthyes > Myliobatiformes > Myliobatidae > Mobula > Mobula hypostoma. Next base: position 142,262,785 of record NC_086100.1, read on the forward strand.
TACCTCTTCTTAGAGGTGCTGCCTGGCCTGCTGCGTTCACCAGCAACGTTGATGTGTGTTGCTTGAATTTCCAGCATCTGCAGAATTCCTGTTGTTTACGCAATTCTTCAGAGAGCTATCACAGACCAATGGTTTGGCTACTGGAAAGAAACAGTCAAGTTCGGCTATATGAAAGTTTGGTTAGGCTGCATTTGCAGTTTTATGTACAGCTCAATCACTGAATTACAAGAAGGATGTGGAAGACTTTTGGATAGGGTCCAGAAGAGGTTTACCAGGATGTTGCCTGGATTTTAAAAGTATCAGCTATAAGGAGCGATGGACAGATTTGGATTGTTTGCACATGATTGTCAGGGGCTGAGAGGAGATCTGATAGAAGTATATAAAAATACTAGAGGCATTCATAGGGTAAATAGTCAGCATTATTTTCCCAGGGTAGAAACATCAAGTACAAGAGGGCATAACTTTAAGATGAGAGGAGTCACCATCATTATGTGCCATGTCAATGACATGGGCAATGATGGTCTTCTATCTGCCTTAACTTGAGAAGTTCTAATAAGCTCTTCGAAACATTTGCCTTTCCATCCCTTGATGGAACTCATGAATGTCATGCATTGTTGGCCGTGAATTTTTCTTCCATCAGTTTTTCACATCACTGCAAGATGTTTGAGTTTCTCTTTCCTCAGTACACGTTCCAGAAATTCCAGCTGCCTTTTCATGATTGATGATATCAGCTCTCTTTTTTTTCCAGCTTTTTGCAACATTTCCTTATTTGCTACTTTATCCTTCCACGATATTTTTACCATTCTTCTCAGAAACCGCATTTCTGCAGCTTTGTCTTGCTTCATTTTGCTTTGACCTTGTCCAACATTTGCCTTCCATATGTGGGTGTGGCATGGATGCAGAGAGGGGATATGAGTCAAGTTGCTTTACATAGAATGGTAGGTGCCTGGGATGAGATGTCGGGGAAGGTGTGGAGGCTGTTAAAATAATAATGTTAAGAGACATTTAGTCAGGCAAACAGGCAGGGAATGGGAGGTTATAGATTATATTTAGGCAAAAGGGATTATTTTAGGTTGGTGTAATGATTAGCACAAACATCTTGGGCCAAAGGACCTGTTCCTAAATTGTACTGTTCATATTTTGCTTACATGCATGAAGAAGTGCATCCTAGAAACTGATTCTTGTGAAACTTTGACTCATGACTGTTCAAGGATCAGAGGTGATAGGATTGTCAGAAATCTGGTGGTGGAGAAGACCACACATTGGATGCACACAGCATCTCTGCATGAGTGCCAGAAAGAACAAATTGCCACAGACATTATCCACTCACACCATTGGGTACCTCTTGCCCCATCTATAGAAAAGGTTTCACTTCCTACATTGGCCTCATTATGCATCACAAAACCAACAAAATCGGATTAGCAGTAAGCCAGCTTACTGCTGTAAGAAGTCTTTGGTTCCAAAGATTTGAACATAAGTTATGGCTGATGTTTATATGCAATAAGTCGGAGTATTTGTGTTGCTGGAGGTGTTGCCTTCTGAGTCCCATCATTCTAATCATGGGTGCCCCCTAAGGCTGTGTGTTGAGCCCATTGCTGTATACTCTGCTCACCCATAACTGTATGGCCAAACATCTGAGCAATCACATTGTTAGGGTTGTCAATGATACAACTGTGATGGAGCTCATCACCAACAACAAGACAGCCTCCAGAGAGGAGGTAGAAGAGCTTTCGACTTGGTGCCTGGCAAATATCCTCCACATTAATGTCAACAAGACAAAAAGATGGTTATTGATTTCAGAAGAACTCGCACCACTCACACCCATTTACATTGGCGGCAATGCTATGGAAACTGCAAGCAGTTTTAAACTCCTGGGAGTGCACATCAAACACAACCTCTCCTGGTCCCAGAACACATCCTGCATGAAAGTTCATCAATTTTACTTTCTGAGGATGTTGAAGAGAGCTGGACTGTGCTCATGCACACTTGCATCACAATAGAGAGCAGCCTGAGAAGCTGTGTTGCTTAATGTGGAAACTGCACTGTGACACAGGAAGTTTGTACAATGGATAGTCAAAACTGCCCAGCACATCACCTGCACCAGCCTACTTGCCATCAAGGACAGATATACAGAAAGATGCCAGAAGAGAGAGTAACATCATGAAGGATCCCATCCACCCTGCTCATGGACTTTGTCCCAATCCCTTTAGGGATAAGGCCACATAGCATCCATGCCAAGGACTCAAACAGATACTTTCCCTAAGCGGTAAAACTGATCAACACCTTCACCCACTAGCTCCACCACTATTATTTCCTTTCAGTCACCTTATGTGCAGCCTAGCATCACTATGGACATATAAGTAATCTATTTATATAAGCTATCTTATGTATTTTTATTTGTTTTATTTATTATAATCTAATATAATTATTGTGTTCTCTTATTTACCCCTCGATCGTGATCCCACTAAGGAGCACCAGGCTATTGTCTCCCACACCATCACCGACTTCATCCGCTCAGGGGATCTCCCATCCACTGCTACCAACCTTATAGTTCCCACACCCCGCACTTCCCGTTTCTACCTCCTACCCCAGATCCACAAACCTGCCTGTCCTGGCTGACCTATTGTCTCAGCTTGCTCCTGCCCCACCGAACTCGTTTCTGCATACCTCGACACGGTTTTATCCCCCCTTGTTCAAACTCTTCCGACCTATGTTCGTGACACTTCTCACGCTCTTAAACTTTTCGATGATATTAAGTTCCCTGGCCCCCACCGCTTTACTTTCACCATGGATGTCCAGTCCCTATATACATCCATCCCCCATCAGAAAGGTCTCAAAGCTCTACGCTTCTTTTTGGATTCCAGACCTAATCAGTTCCCCTCTACCACCACTCTGCTCCATCTAGCGGAATTAGTCCTTACTCTTAATAATTTCTCCTTTGGCTCCTCCCACTTCCTCCAAACTAAAGGTGTAGCTATGGGCACCCGTATGGGTCCTAGCTATGCCTGCCTTTTTGTTGGGTTTGTGGAACAATCTATGTTCTGTGCCTATTCTGGTATCTGTCCGCCACTTTTCCTTCGCTACATCGACTGCATTGGCGCTGCTTCCTGCACGCATGCAGAACTCGTTGACTTTATTAACTTTGCCTCCAACTTTCACCGTGCCCTCAAGTTTACCTGGTCCATTTCCGACACCTCCCTCCCCTTTCTAGATCTTTCTGTCTCTGTCTCTGGAGACAGCTTATCCACTGATGTCTACTATAAGCCTACTGACTCTCACAGCTATCTGGACTATTCCTCTTCTCACCCTGTCTCTTGCAAAAACACCATCCCCTTCTCGCAATTCCTCCGTCTCCGCCGCATCTGCTCTCAGGATGAGGCTTTTCATTCTAGGACGAGGGAGATGTCTTCCTTTTTTAAAGAAAGGGGCTTCCCTTCCTCCACTATCAACCCTGCTTTTAAACGCATCTCCCCCATTTCACGTACATCTGCTCTCATTACATCCTCCCGCCACCCCACTAGGAATAGGGTTCCCCTGGTCCTCACCTACCACCCCACCAGCCACCGGGTGCAACATATTATTTTCTGTAACTTCCGCCACCTCCAACAGGATCCCACCACTAAGCACATCTTTCCCTCCCCCCCCCCCGCATTCCACAGGGATCGCTCCCTACGCAACTCCCTTGTCCATTCGTCCCCCCCATCCCTCCCCACTGATCTCACTCCTGGCACTTACCCGTGTAAGCGGAACAAGTGCTACACATGCCCTTATACTTCCTCCCTTACCACCATTCAGGGCCCCAAACAGTCCTTCCAGGTGAGGCAACACTTCACCTGTGAGTCGACTGGGGTGATATACTGCGTCCGGTGCTCCCGATGTGGCCTTTTATATATTGGTGAGACCCGACGCAGACTGGGAGACCGCTTTGCTGAACATCTATGCTCTGTCTGCCAGAGAAAGCAGGATCTTCCAATGGCCACACATTTTAATTCCACATCCCATTCCCATTCTGACATGTCTATCCACGGCCTCTTCTACTGTAAAGATGAAGCCACACTCAGGTTGGAGGAACAACACCTTATATTCCGTCTGAGTAGCCTCCAACCTGATGGCATGAACATCGACTTCTCTAACTTCCGCTAAGGCCCCACCTCCCCCTAGTACCCCATCTGTTACTTATTTCTATACACACATTCTTTCTCTCACTCTCCTTTTTCTCCCTCTGTCCCTCTGAATATACCCCTTGCCCATCCTCTGGGTCCCCCCCCCCCCCGTCTTTCTTCCCGGACCTTCTGTCCCATGATCCTCTCGTATCCCTTTTGCCTATCACCTGTCCAGCTCTTGGCTCTATCCCTCTCCCTCCTGTCTTCTCCTATCATTTTGGATCTCCCTCTCCCCCTTCCACTTTCAAATCTCTTACTCACTCTTCCTTCAGTTAGTCCTGACGAAGGATCTCAGCCTGAAACGTCGACTGCACCTCTTCCTATAGATGCTGCCTGGCCTGCTGCATTCCCCAGCGACTTTGTGTGTTGCTTGAATTTCCAGCATCTGCAGAATTCCTGTTGTTTATTGTGTTCTTTATCTGTTTGGTTTTTTTATTGCTGCATTGGATCTGGAGTAACTATTACTTCATTCTCATGTACAGGATATGACATTAAATAATCTTGAATAAGAAATTAAAGCTCTGCATGCCCTCAATATTAGAATCATAAATCTGTCAAGAAATTTGCTGTTTTCTGGCAGAGGTACAGTGCAAGACATAAAAATATGATAAGTAACAATAAATAAAGTATGCCAAAGCAGAAGAGTGAGTTAGTGTTCATGGACCATTCAGAAATTTGATTGCAGAGGGGAGGAAGCTGTTCTTAAACTGTTGGGCGTGGGTCTTCAGTCTTCTGAGGAACTATATTTTCAAGTTGTCCTTGATGGTGAAGAGGAGTGTACCTGTGATGGAACTGAGTGAGTCTACAGCCCTTGGCAGCCTTTCTCAATCCCTCACATTAGAGCATCCATACTAGACGGTGATACAACCAGTCAGAATGCTCTGCGCTGTATATCTTTAGAATTAATTTGTGTATTTATTTTTGCTTAGTGATACATCACGGAATAGACAATTCTGGCCCTTTGAACTGCACCAGCAAACTTCTGATTTTACCCTGGCCAAATCACAGGACAATTTACAATGACCAATCAACCTACTAACCAGTACATCCTTGGAGTGTGCGGGGAGACCAGAGAAAACCCCCACATTTCATGGGGAGGACAGGCATAGTCCTTGCAGAGGATGCAGGATTGAAATCCAAACTCCGATGCCCCCAGCTTTAATAGCGTCTTGCTAAACAAATCTCCTCAAACTCCTAATGAAGCATAGCCCTCAAACTTCAAGTTTCAAGGTTATTTATTATGTGAATACCTAAACATATGGTGAAATGTGTAATTGAATTAACAATCAACACACCCAAGGATGTGCTGGGGGCAGCCTGCAAGAGTCACCACACATTCTGGCACAAACATAACATACCCCCAATGTTTGACAGAACACAACAAAAGAGAATACAACAAGCAACAAAACAAAAACAGCAAAGTAAGCCCTGATCTTCCCTCCCTCCTACCCACCCATGCACACATACATTCCTCTTCCCCAGGGTATGTCATCTTTGGCTTCCAGCCTCCAGTGAATTGGACTCAGGCTTGCAGACACTGAGCTTCGACTTCCCCAATGGACCAACATAGATTTTCAGAATTGGGGCACCAGCCATTGGGCTGTGACTTCCAGAGTTTCGAGTGACCCTCAGGCCTCGATCCTTGGCATCAACCAAAACACCAAACACGAAATCTTGAACTCCGGTCTCACCAATTCGCATACCCAGGGTGTCATCAGATCTTGTCCTTCCTACCTGCATGGAACTCTGACTATGGAGCCTGCTGACAATTTGCTGCCCCAGGGAAGGGACGCCAGCCAGCCTTTCATCCAACCATGAATATCCCACAGCCCTGCTGTCGGCCTTGAATGCGGACCAGAGGCTTAGGCTCTGACCTGACCTCTAATTCCCTCACATCCCTGTACCTAAACCTTAACCTGAACCCGACCTCTCCTCTCCCAAAAAATGTCCCTACAAACTGAAAAACCAACTAAAAAAAACTACTAAATCTGAGCCAAGACTACGTGCACATGCCGCATGCATAATTTTCTTGACATGTATTTAAGTTTTGACTGGTGATCTGAACCATATTGTTCCAGAATCAATATTATCTAATAAATTGTTCTCTAAAGTTGTTTATGATAATTGCCCTGTGTAAAACACCATTTGAATTTGAACGTACTCCTGTGCCCAACTAGTACATTATGTAGTGGATGGGAGACATTGTCCAAGATGGCATGCAACTTGGACAGCATCCTCTTTTCAGACAGCACCGTGAGAGAGTCCAGTCCCATCCCCAGAACATCACTGGCCTTACGAATGAGTTTGTTGATTCTGTTGGTGTCTGCTACCCTCAGCCTGCTGCCCCAGCTCATAACAGCAAGCATGATACCACTGGCCACCACAGACTCGTAGGACATCCTCAGCATTGTCTGACAGATGTTAAAGGACCTCAGTCTCCTCAGGAAATAGAGATGGCTCTGACACTTCTTGTAGACAGCCTCCGATATAAGATAAGGGTCCCAAAGTTCCTCACATATGTATTTGTATTAGAATTTAGAAGAATGAAAGATGATCTAATCAAAATATAAAACCATTCCTTGGGGTCTTGGGTATGGCTGAGGAACTTGAACTGTGCCACTATCTCAAAATAAGTGGTAGGTCATTTAAAGCCAAGACAGGGGAAAACTTCTTCATTTAATCACAACTTTTTGGAATTCACAAATTCAGGAGAGTTGTGAACTCTTCGATATATTGTGGAAAGATGAAATTGAGGTTGAGGTCAGCTGTGGAGCAAGTAGCATGGGTATGAATACAACAGGTGCTGCCATTGGAATGTAGCTGGTACTATTTCTAGCACACAGCTCCTCATGGGTAACGTGCATAAAATGCTGGAGAAACTCAGGAGGTCGGGCAATATGTGTTTGATCCTGACTTCTGATGCTGTGTAAATGAAGCTTGCACATTTTCCTTGTGACCAAGCATGTTTCACCTATATGCTGTCTGATCCATCCAAAGATATGCAGGCTAGTAGCTTAGTTGGTTCTTTAAGTTACTCCAAGTGTGGTAGAAGTTTTGGAGTAGAGTTTTTGAATATGTGAAGATGAATAGGTTTGAGGAAAAATAAATGGGGAATGAGATTGGTGGGAAAAGCTGCAAGAGTTTGATGGGCTGAATGGCCATTTCTGTCAGAAGAAAATATATATTTGAAGAAAGGGATATTAGTGGAAGATGAAAGATTTTCATCCATTAAAAGTGGATGGACCTGTGGGGCTTAAAGTAATGTAGTAAAGACTTAGAAATAAGCAGTTCATTTGTACAACACTTAGATCATCAAGTTTAGCAATGATTTGTTAAGACCATAGGACCATAAAGACCTAAGAGCAGAATTAGGTCATTTGGCCCATCGAGACTGCTCCACCTTTACATCTTGCTGATTTATTGAACTTTGAAATTGTTTATGATGATTGCTGAGTGTAAAATTGGATTTGAATCTTAACAATATTGTCACAGTTTATTTAAGAGCTCATTTGCCCGGGAGTCTTTATAAATTATATATTTTATACATAAGCCCTCCAAAGATTGGTTTTGTGGCTTAATTAGATCAAATTCTATGCTTCTAAATTTGATATGTACAGTACATAGCAAGAGCAGAATTAAGACATTCAGTCCATCGAGTCTGCTCTGGCATTCCATGATGGCTGATGTATGATCTCTCTCAATCTCATTCTCCTGTCTTCTCCCTGTAAGCATTGAGACCTTTACTAATTAAGAACCTAGAAACCTACTTCAAATATACCCAGTGGCTTAGCCTCCACAGCCATTTGTAGCAAGAATTCCACAGATTCACCACACTCTGGCTAAAGAAATTTCTCCTCATCTCTGATCTAAAGGGCTGTACTTGTATTCTGAGGCTGAACCTTTTGGTCCTAGATTTCCCTTCTATAGAAAACATCTTCTCTACATTCACTACATCTAGGCCTTTCAAAATTCGATAGGTTTAAATGACATATCCCTTCATTCTTTTAAACTCCAGCAAATACAGGCCCAGAGACATCAAATGCTCCATTAATGCTTCCATTCCTGGGATCATTCTCCTCTTCTGGACCCTTTCCAATACCAGCACATCCTTCCTTAAGTACAAGGTCCAAAACAGCTCACAATACTCCAAGTGCTCTCTGACCAATGCCTTATAAAGCCTCATCATTAAGTCCTTGCTTTTATGTTCTAGTCCTCTAGAAATTCAAGATTGTTTAATGCCATTTCCTATACACAAGGGCAAAAAAGATCCAATACAGCACATAAAAAAACACAATAAATATAAATACATAAGATCACTTATATTTACATAGATTGATTGTATGTCCATAAAGTGATGCTGGGCTTTATGTAAGGTGACTGACAGGAAATAATAAAATAGTGGTGGAGAGTGGTGAGTTAGTGGGTGGAGGTGTTGATCAGACTTGCTGCTTGAGGAAAGTAACTTCTTTGAGACTGGTGGTCCAGCTGTGGTTGCAACGTAGCCTCCTCCCTGATGGGAGTCTGTCACACAGTCCATGAGCAGGGTTAGTGGGATCCTTCACTATGTTACTGGGTGTGAGTGCTGCGAGTTCACCAGAAGTCAATAACCATCTCCTTTGTCTTGTTGACATAAAGGAAGAGGTTATTTGCCCGGCACCAAGCCTCCAGCTCTCTCCCCTTCTCTCTGTAGGCTGTCTCATTGTATTTGGTGATGAGCCCCACTACTATCCTATTATCAGTGAACTTGCTCTGGTGTTTGGGCAGTCAGTCGTGTGTGAGCAGAGTGTACAGCAATGAGCTCAGCACACAGACCTGGGGAGCACCCCTTTTGAGGATGATCGGAGGAAGGACTGGTTGTGCATCTTGACCAACTGAGGTCTTTTCGTAAGGAAATGAAAAAGCTTGTACAATGTACAGTTGTGATGGTGTATTTAGACTGAAGATTAGGAGTTTGCTCACCACGGTCTGTAGGACAATAGTGTTGAATGCCAAACTGAAATCCAGAAGTGTCCTCGTTTCCTAGACGTGTCAGGGCCAAGTGCATGACAGATGCTATGGCATCTTTTGTTCTGTGGTTCTGTCAGTAAGGATATTGGTGAGTGCCCAATGTGGCAGGAATAGAGTTTTTGATATGCGCCATTATTAGCCATTCAGAGCACTTCATAGAGATTGGTGCCAGTGCCACTGGGTGGTAGTTATTTAGTTCTGAATGCATAGAGTTCTTGGAATGTTGGTGACTGATGTTGACAGCGGGGTGAATGAGTAAAGTGGTGAAGATGTCCATGAAGATATCAATGAGTGCACAGCCTGGGATGTTGTCTAGCCTGGCCACCCTGCATTGCATTTGCCTTACTTAACACTGACTCAACCCTTCTTTGCTCATTTTCCTAATATATCTAAGTCCCTGCTTCCTTAACACTACCTGCCACTCCACCTACCTTTGTATCATTTGCAAGATTGGTCACAAAGCTATCAATTCCATTATCCAAATCATTGACAAAATATGAAAAGAAGCAGTCCCAATGCCAGCCACTGCGGAACACTATTAGTCACCAGCAGTCAACTAGAAAAGAATCCCTTCAATCCCGCTCTTAGCCTCCTGCCAGTCAGCCAATCTTTGATCTTTGCTGGTTTCCTTCCTGTAATACCATGTCCGCTTGTTTAGCAGCCTCGTGTGTGGCACTTTGTCAAAAGCCTTTTGAAAATCCAAATAAACAACATCCGTTGTCTATCCTGTCAGTTATTTTCGCAAAGAATTCCAACAGATTTGTCAGGCAAGATTTCCCCTTAAGGAAACCATGTTGACTTTGGCATATTTTATCATCTGTCTCTCAAAACCCAATCCTTATTGATTGACTCTAACATCTTCCAAACTGTGAAGTAAAGCTTATTGCTTTATAATTTCCCATCTTTTTCCTCCCTCCCTTCTTATAGAGTGGAGTGACATTTTCAATTTTCCAGTTAACCTGGTCAGAAATTAGCTATGCAGTGGGATGGTCAAATTAGTGGTAGTCAATTTGTATTTTAGCTGCTGAGAGCACTGTAGGGTCTGGGAGAAGAAATCATTTGAGTGAAGGAAGACTAATTATAACAATTGGAGAGCGTTAAGTAAAGGTCACTCAATGAATTCAGACTAATGTTGTAGCATGCTAGCCATCTCATCATGCTATTGCATTCAAAGTTCAAAGTACATTTATTATCAAAGAATGCATAGTATATACAAAGTTGAGTTTCTTCTCCTTACAGGCAGCTACAAAGCAAACCCAACAGAACCTATTATAAAAATGAAGACCATCAAACACCCAATGTGCAGGAAAAAAAGCAAATTGTGCAAACAATAAGAGTAAGCAAATAACATTCAAAACTGGTAAGTTCATGAATGTGAGTCCATAGCCATGTAGCCAGTCATGGGCAATCCAGGAGCCCGTCAGCTGCAGGCCGCAGCCTAGTTGAGTGCAGAGATAAGTAATCCTCATGGAGCAGTGAGCTGAACGCCAGCCTGTCCCTCACCTCTGGCCCCAGTGAGTGGTTTTTGACCTGTGAAAGTAGAAATTTGTGCAACCCAGTGCAAAAGAATATTGATCATTTTAGGAGCACATTATATAAAAATATTCAACATCCTTGATGTACTGCAGAACTAAATACACATTCAACCGGGTCTTTCAGCTCATTGAGTCTATGCTAGCGCTAGCCAGCAAGCATCCACTTTTACATGAATCAGACCCTAATAGCCAACAGTTTATAGTATTAGTCAAAAAAAATTTACTCCCCAATTGCCATTTTATCTCGATTTTCATTTTGAACATATCTTTTAAGCTACTTCATTAATTTCTTGCTTGCTTCTCAGAATTGCTCGGCTTTCTTTTAACTTGTAGCATTTACACTTAACATCTGCTACTGTTGACTTACAGCTTGGGTTCAACTCTCATTTATATATGATGGTTTTTGGATGCTTGTAACTTGACCACTGAAAGTTACTCACAAAGAAACAGTCAAACTGATAATATGGATATTCATTTGTTTTCTTATAAGGTAAAGGAAAAATTAATTCTAAAAGTATCAAGCAAGAAATGAAGATTAAAGTGAAATTTCTCGAGTGCTGCTCTGAAATGTATAATGGCGGATAAACAGCTTTAGCTCAATCTGATATGAAATGAAAAAGAAAATTCAACCATATCAGAAGTAGTCTAGTGCTTTACTATTCTCCATTTTGTATGATAAACCAAAACAAGATCTACCTCATATTTTATTGATTCTGTTCACTCTGTCAATTGACAGGTATTATTGTGAAAGTTTGCTAAGTTGTTTTATATCCAATGGAGACTAAAAGAACCATAAAACTTTGAAAACTGAAGCTATATGAAATTTCTCCTGAATATTTTATGGTCATTTGCCAAAACTTGAGAATGAAAATCAATACCAGTACTTATCAACAAGCTTCAAATACTGAACCTCTGTAACTCCCTCTGCACAAGCTCCAAAACCTGGATCTCTGTACCTCCTTCTGGAACTGGATCCTTGACTTCCACATTGAGAGACCACAGTCAGTGTGGATCAGAAATAACTTCTCCTCACTGGCAATCAACACCAGCACATCTCAAGGATGCGTGGTTAACCCACTGCTCTACTCTTTCTACACCCATAACTGTGTCGTTAGGAACAGCTCAAATGCCATCTATGCATTTGCTGATGACCCAACTGTTGCTGGCTGAATCTCAGATGCTGATGATGAGGTGTACTGGACTGAGATAGATCAGCTGGTTGAGTGGTGTCATTAACCAACCTTGCACTCATCGTCAGTGATACCAAGAAATTGATCGTGGACTTCAAGTTCCCAGATGTCAAAATCTCAGAATATCTATCCCGGGCCCAACATATTGATGAAATCACGAAGACGGCACAGAAGCAGACATCCTTCATTAGGAGTCTGAGGCAATTTGATATATCAGCAAAGACGCTAGCAAATTTCTACAGGTGTACCATGGAGAACATTCTAACTGGTTGCCGGGAAGATGTGGAATCGATATGGGTAGAGCTGCGTAACACTAAGGGGCAGAAGACGCTGGTGGGAGTTGTGTACAGGCCACCTAACAGTAGTAGTGAGGTCGGAGATTGTATTAAACAGGAAATTAGAAATGTGTGCAATAAAGGAACAGCAGTTATAATGGGTGACTTCAATCTACATGTAGACTGGGTGAACCAAATTGGTAAAGGTGCTGAGGAAGAGGATTTCTTGGAATGTATGTGGGATGGTTTTTTGAACCAACATGTCAAGGAACCAACTAGAGAGCAGGCTATTCTGGACTGGGTTTTGAGCAATGAGGAAGGGTTAATTAGCGATCTTGTCGTGAGAGGCCCCTTGAGTAAGAGTGACCATAATATGGTGGAATTCTTCATTAATATGGAGAGTGACATAGTTAATTCAGAAACAAAGGTTCTGAACTTAAAGAGGGGTAACTTTGAAGGTATGAGACGTGAATTAGCTAAGATAGACTGGCAAATGACACTTAAAGGATTGACGGTGGATATGTAATGGCAAGCATTTAAAGGTTGCATGGATGAACTACAACAATTGTTCATCCCAGTTTGGCAAAAGAATAAATCAAGGAAGGTAGTGCACCCGTGGCTGACAAGAGAAATTAGGGATAGTATCAATTCCAAAGAAGTAGCATACAAATTAGCCAGAGAAAGAGGCTCACCTGAGGACTGGGAGAAATTCAGAGTTCAGCAGACGAGGACAAAGGGCTTAATTAGGAAGGGGAAAAAAGATTATGAGAGAAAACTGGCAGAGAACATAAAAACGGACTGTAAAAGCTTTTATAGATATGTAAAAAGGAAAAGACTGGTAAAGACAAATGTAGGTCCCCTGCAGACAGAAACAGGTGAATTGATTATGGGGAGCAAGGACATGGCAGACCAATTGAATAGTTACTTTGGTTCTGTCTTCACTAAGGAGGACATAAATAATCTTCCAGAAATAGTAAGGGACAAAGGGTCCAGTGAGATGGAGGAACTGAGTGAAATACATGTTAGTAAGGAAGTGGTGTTAGGTAAATTGAAGGGATTGAAGGCAGATAAATCCCCAGGGCCAGATGGTCTGCATCCTAGAGTGCTTAAGGAAGTAGCCCAAGAAATAGTGGATGCATTAGTGATAATTTTTCAAAACTCGTTAGATTCTGGACTAGTTCCTGAGGATTGGAGGGTGGCTAATGTAACCCCAATTTTTAAAAAAGGAGGGAGAGAGAAACCGGGGAATTATAGACCAGTTAGCCTAACGTCGGTGGTGGGGAAACTGCTGGAGTCAGTTATCAAGGATGTGATAACAGCACATTTGGAAAGCGGAGAAATGATCGGACAAAGTCAGCATGGATTTGTGAAAGGAAAATCATGTCTGACGAATCTCATAGAATTTTTTGAGGATACAACTAGTAGAGTGGATAGGGGAGAACCAGTGGATGTGGTATATTTGGATTTTCAAAAGGCTTTTGACAAGGTCCCACACAGGAGATTAGTGTGCAAACTTAAAGCACACGGTATTGGGGGTAAGGTATTGGTGTGGGTGGAGAATTGGTTAGCAGACAGGAAGCAAAGAGTGGGAATAAACGGGACCTTTTCAGAATGGCAGGCGGTGACTAGTGGGGTGCCGCAAGGCTCAGTGCTGGGACCCCAGTTGTTTGCAATATATATTAATGACTTGGATGAGGGAATTAAATGCAGCATCTCCAAGTTTGCCGATGACACGAAGCTGGGCGGCAGTGTTAGCAGTGAGGAGGATGCTAAGAGGATGCAGGGTGACTTGGATAGGTTGGGTGAGTGGGCAAACTCATGGCAGATGCAATTTAATGTGGATAAATGTGAAGTTATCCACTTTGGTGGCAAAAATAGGAAAACGGATCATTATCTGAATGGTGGCCGATTAGGAAAAGGGGAGGTGCAACGAGACCTGGGTGTCATTATACACCAGTCATTGAAAGTGGGCATGCAGGTACAGCAGGTGGTGAAAAAGGCGAATGGTATGCTGGCATTTATAGCGAGAGGATTCGAGTACAGGAGCAGGGAGGTACTACTGCAGTTGTACAAGGCCTTGGTGAGACCACACCTGGAGTATTGTGTGCAGTTTTGGTCCCCTAATCTGAGGAAAGACATCTTTGCCATAGAGGGAGTACAAAGAAGGTTCACCAGATTGATTCCTGGGATGGCAGGACTTTCATATGAAGAAAGACTGGATGAACTAGGCTTGTACTCGTTGGAATTTAGAAGATTGAGGGGGGATCTGATTGAAACGTATAAGATCCTAAAGGGATTGGACAGGCTAGATGCAGGAAGATTGTTCCCGATGTTGGGGAAGTCCAGAACGAGGGGTCACAGTTTAAGGATAGAGGGGAAGCCTTTTAGGACCGAGATTAGGAAAAACTTTTTCACACAGAGAGTGGTGAATCTGTGGAATTCTCTGCCACAGGAAACTGTTGAGGCCAGTTCATTGACTATGTTTAAGAGGGAGTTAGATATGGCCCTTGTGGCTACAGGGGTCAGGGGGTATGGAGGGAAGGCTGGGGCGGGGTTCTGAGTTGGATGATCAGCCATGATCATAATAAATGGCGGTGCAGGCTCAAAGGGCCGAATGGCCTACTCCTGCACCTATTTTCTATGTTTCTATGTTTCTATCACTGTCTGGTATGGAGCGGCCACTGCACAGGATCAGAAAAAATTGCAGACCCTTCAAAACTCGGCCAGTTCCATCATGGGCACTTAGCCTCTGCAGCCTCAAGGACATCGTCAAAAGATGATGTGTCAAAAAGATGGCATCCATCACTAAGGACCCCATCACCCAGGATGTGCTCTCTTCTTATTAGTGCCATCAGAGAGGAATTAGTATCAGTTTAATAATACTGGCATATTGTCATGAAACTTGTTAACTTTACAGCAGCAGTACAATGAAATACGTGATAAATATTGAAAGAAAAACTGAATTACAGTAAGTATATTTATGTATATAAAGCATGAATAGTAAGTTGTGCAAAGACAGAAATAAAAAAGTAGTGAGGCAGTGTTCATGGGTTCATTATCCATTTAGACATCGGATGGCAGAGGTGAAGAAATTGAGTGTGTGCTTTTAGGCTTCTCTACCTCCTTCCTGACAGTAGCAATGAAAAGAAGGCATGTCCTGGGTGGTGAGGGTCCTTAATGATCAATGCTGGCTTTCTGAGGCACCACTCCTTCACAATGTCTTGGATACTATGGAGGATAGTACCCATGATAAAGCTGACTAATTTTACATTACTGTAATTTCCTTTGATCCTGTGTAGTAGCAACACCGCCCCCCTCCCCCCATACCAGACAGTGATACAGCCAGTCAGAATACTCTTCTACATCTGTAGAAGTTTTCAATAACTTGGGTAACAAACCAAATCTCCTCAAACTCCTAATAAATTATAGCCATTGTTTTGCCTTCTTTATAGCTGCATCGATATGTTGGGACCAGGTTAGATCCTCAGAGACACTCAGGAACTTGAAATTTATCACTCTCTCCACTTTTGATCCCTTTCAGAATTGGTTTATGTTCCTTCATCTCACACTTTCTAATGTCCACAATCAGCTCTTTAGCCTTACCGATGTTGAGTGTGTGGTTGTGGCTGCAACACCACTCAACTACCTAGTATATCTTGCTCCTGTACGCCCTTTCATCTCCATCTGAGATTCTGCCAACAATGGTTGTATCTTCAACAAATTCGTAGCTGGTATTTGAGCTGTGCCTAGCCACACAGTCATGAGTATAGAGAGAGTAGAGCAGTGGGCTAAGTACACATCCCTGAAGAGTGCCAGTGTTGATTGTCAGCAAGGAGGAAATGTTATTACCCATCTGCATAGATTGTGTTCTTCTGGTTAGGAAGTTGAGGATCCAGTTACTGAGGGAGGTACTGAGGCCCAGGTTCTGTAGCTTTTTAATCAGGACTGTAGGAATGATGGTGTCGTGTCAGAGGCTGAGCTATAGTCAATGAACAGCATCCTGAAATGGATATTTGTATAATCCAGGTGATCTAAGGCCATGTGGAGAGCCATTGAGATCACATCTTCTGCAGACCAGTTGTGGTAATTGGCAAATTGCAGTGGGTCCAGGTCCTTGCTGAGGCAGGAGTTGATTCTATCCATGGAGGTACCAGGAGTCTCAAGGCACACATTTATGGTTTTAGAATCAGCTTCTACCCCTCCCATATCAGATCTCCAAATGGACAATGAACCAACCCATGAACACTACCTCACAATTTTTGCTCACTTTTGTACTTCTTATTGAATGTATATGTGTATATATAGTAATTTAGAGTATATTTTGTGTATTGTACTACAATGTTGCTGCAAAACAACATATTTCACAATATACATGTATGTTAGTGATATTAAATCTGATTCTAATATTAACACTCAGATGGGCATTTGTAATACAATTTTGACAATTTTTGTTTCTCTGCCGATCATAGGCATTAGAGCAAGAAATATCTGCCATTGAATCGCAAAAATGTAAATCAGAGCTTTGAAACTAGATGCATTTAGAAACACCAAAATTTACTCCCAGGCTGTGTATTTGAGAGTTAGTCTGCTGTTGAGTCAAATCTGTAATCCTTGCTGGAACAATTCAGCATGATTTGTATACAATAGCCCCAAGACCTTGATACTGAAGTAGAGACTTGGGGGCATGTATAAGAATGCTCGCTGTATTCTGAGTTGATCCGATCGGCTTCAGTGACTTCAGAATTTAATTAAACCATCAAGGTTTTGTTCATTATTGTGCAGTTTTATAGCCTTGAGTTCGCTCCAGTAGGTAGAACCAAAAGATGCTGATCCTTCAAAATGTATACAAGAAGAGAATTTCCATTCGGTGTTTTTCGTACTTCAATGCTTCTATCAATAAACACACACATTGCTGGAGGAATTCAGCAAGTCAGACAGCATCTATGGAAATGAATAAACTGTTGGTGCTTCAGGCCAAGACTCTTCATCAGGACTGCAATGCAAGCGGACAGAAGCTAAAATAAGAAGGTGAGGGAGGAGGAGGAGTACAACCTGAACAGTTGATGGGTAAGACCGGGTGAGGGAGAAGGTGGGTGGGTGGGGACGGAGCTTGGAAGAGCTAAAAGGCAGAAGGAGAAGGAATCTAATAGCTGCAGACAATGGACCATGGAGCAAAGGGAAGGAAGAATGGAACCAGAGTGATGTGATGGGCAGGTGAGAAGAATGGGAAATAGAAAAAGAAGGGGGAGGGGGGAAATAATTACCAGATATTAGAGGAATTGATGTTCATGCCATCAGGTTGGATGCTATCCAGGTGAAATATGAGGTGTAGTTCCTCCGGCTGAGTTTGGCCTCTTTGTGGCAGTAGATGAGACCTTGGATAGATATGTTGGTATGGGAATTCAAATTGAAATGTATGGCCACTGAGAGATCCTGACTTTTTGGCGGTTTTCTTCCTCTTCCTCTCCATCTTCCCAACTTCTTATTTGAGATTTTGCCTCCTTCCTTTCCTGTCCTCATGAAGGGTCTTGGCTCAAAATGTTGACTGTTCGTTTCCCTCAATAGATGCTGCCTAATTTGCTGAGTTCCTCCAGCATTTTGTGCGTGTGTGTGTTTGTGTTGCTCAAAATTTACAGCATCTGCAGAATCTCTTGCACTCAAATCAATTAAGTGGTTTTGAAGTGTCGCCCTTTTTCTCAAGTGGGCACACTCAGCACTGAATTTGAGCACAACAAAATTGAACTATCACATATTGTTAAACTGATTAATTAAACAAGTTCATTGACGTGGGTAGAAGGATAAATATTGGTCAGAACACCTGAAGTCAACCATTCTTTTTCCAATTATCCCCACAGAATTTTATAACATTCTAAGGCTCTATCTGAGATCTTAACTTATTGCATCCCAAACAATTTAACTTTCCATGGCAATACCAAAGCCGAACATAATCTAGGTTATGTGTTCCTGGATTAGGGCTTTAATATACAAAACTCTTGCACCTGTTGTTAGTTAATTCTAAATGTTTGCCAAATCCCCATTCTAAAACATATTCAGGTGGACTACGTGTGACACATGTTGCTAAGCTGTCTCTGCAGTTTGAAATTCTGTACACGTAATCGTCTTAACAAATATAAATCCTAAGTAAAATATCTTGGAATGGAGAATTCAGCAACAAATTGGACAAAATGAGGAAAAGAAAATACAGGAATAGAAAGAATGGATTAATAATAGAGGGACAGAAAAACTGTGTATGATGTTGTTGCAACTGAAATAACAGGACTTGGCTCTCAGTGTCCAAGTTATTTCTTAGCTAGCCTACAAGTGTCTATTCTCCTGCATTTTGTATGTGATACAAGTATCTATGTTCAATGAATGTGAATATGGAACCAAAAGGTGCAATCCCATATTCTTCATGAACAGCGCAACAACTCTGCCAAGATTTGTTTTAGTTATACTTACCCAAAGTTCATGTGGCATTTGCATTTAAGTAAGGATGATTGCTGTCGATTTTTGGTTGAATGCTGGGCTTCTAAGTTATTGAATGCAGTGAGTATAGTTTAATGTAAATGAAACTCTGCAGTTGGAAATCCTACTGTTTTAAAACTCTTATTTTTTATGTTGCACTCTAAATGGAGTTTGTGCTTTTGCCCTGTAGGTTTCACCTGTATGCTCTGGGATCCTCACAAGGATACTTCACTTCGCAGTTCACAATTCAAAAGTTCACACCATAAAGCAGTAAGAAGGCAACAATTAATATAGTCGATAATTTCAAGAAAGACTGTAGCATCATTGAATTCTTCAAAAAGTTTTAAACAGTAGCTATAGTGGTGCAAAGTACTGCTGTAGCAATACTTGTTAATATTATAAAATAAAATCTTAGTATGATCAAAGGGACAGAGTGCCCATTTGATTTTAAACAAATACCTCCTTTTCATGAGACATGCATAAATATATTGATTCGTCACAATTCTCCTGGATCTTCTCTACCACTGCTCATTGTACGATGTTAATTGATAGCAGAACTTTGTATGTTTATATCATCCAATGACCTTGGAAATTCATGGGCAATTGATTCCATCATATCATTTCCAGCCAGGATCTCCTGCCTTTGATATCTTCAAACTGTCTAGGCTTAACAAAGCTCTCCTGATTTGTATCACATCTGCAGACGTTGCACATTCCAATGCCTATCTCAGACGCTGACCTGCTTCCGGAGATTGACATGTACAGAAAGCCTATGGCTGCTCTGAGAGCCTGTAAGAATACCTTTGCCCAGGATGAGAACAGAAATACACATCACCACTCTTTTTATTGGATAAATTAATTCATTCATTTATGGTGCTTTATTTTGAGGTGGGGGTGGTGTTGGGAAAGATTCACACCATTTAACAAAATACTTTTTGGTACCTCAATGTCTGGTGCTATTGCACTAAAGTACATCTCTCTTCGGGCTTCAGATGTTCAGATCAGAAATTCATGTTTCTGTTCTGTTGTCTCTACCTGCTACGAGGCCCTGTGGGAGAATTACATCAAGTTAAATCACATGTATCTGGATCACAACTATATTTTCTAAAATTTTGGCCAGAGCTGTTGCAAAAATAAGCCAGATGAAATCTGAACTTGAATGGATTGTTTAAAGTGCAGAGAAGCAGTGATAGTGTATTATACTGCATTTCCTGGTCATAATCATTTTCAAGGAAGCGTAGCCTGAGACCAAAAACGGATCAACATCACAGTGATGAGAGAAGCTTGCAGGTTCCAAGGTGCCTGTAATTGTTTGGCGCCATCCCATAGGAAAATTAAAATAGCCTTTCCATTTTGCTTTGTATCACTGACATGCACCACCATGAATTTCATCCCTCCAGCTGCTCAAATGTTTTTCTGAAGTTTATGATCAATTCATGATGGATTTTTTGTGGGTGCATACACATGACAAAAACCTTATGAGGGTGGTTCTCTTACTTAACTCTTCTCCCTGGGGACCCTTCCTCCTTAGTGGTACAATGTCACCCCCAATTACCTGGCAGTTCATCAATTTTGGTCCACACACCAAAATCAATCCACACCTCTTCTCCCACCTCCCCAATCTGACATTTCATTGCTAAATAAGGCTCTTGACTCAGTTTTGATCAAGGTCCAGTCATGAGCCTTTCCTTGTCACATTTCCTCTCCAACATAACCTCAATGCAGAATTACTTAGTGTTGCTTGCATTGGTAGAATGTGTAAGGGCATTCAGTGATGTGTTAGGCCATGGGCCTCCTGCAATGCTGAATCTTACTATAGCCATCCTGCAGAATTATAGAAGGGTATTGGTCTGCTGGTTCACAAAATGAAGAAATTAAATGTGACTATCTGGGTAAACCCATTGTCTATGCCTGCTCCTGCCTTACTGAACCCATGATCTCATAGCTCAGTTCCATTCCACCCACCTTGGTTCAGCCCATTCTCACCTACGTTCACAACACCTCTTGTGCTCTTTATCTCCTCACTAACATTTGATTCCTTGGCTATGACTGCCTCATTTTCACCATAGATATTTAATCCCTTTACACTTCTATCCTCTGTCCAGAAGGCCCACTTCTTAATAAAAGAACTAGCCAGTTCCCCTCCAATACCACCCTTCTCCATTGGGTAGAATTGGTCATCACCCTCAATAATTTCTCCTTCAGCTCTTCTGACTTTCTCTGGACTCGAGGGGTAACCATGGGAACCTGCATGAGACTCAGCTATACCTGCCTTTTTGTTGGCTACAAAGAACAGTCCATGTTCCAAACCTCCCCAGTAATCCTCCCCAGCAGAAGCTTCTTTGATGACTGCATTGGTGCTGTTTCATGCATCCATGCTGAGCTAGTCAATTTCATGAACTTTGTCTCCATCTCCCACCCTGCCCTTAAATTCACTTGGTCCATTCTGATACCTCCTTCCCCTTTCTCAATCTCTTTGTCTCCATC
The DNA here is from genome assembly GCF_963921235.1 of Mobula hypostoma. Taxonomy (NCBI): domain Eukaryota; kingdom Metazoa; phylum Chordata; class Chondrichthyes; order Myliobatiformes; family Myliobatidae; genus Mobula; species Mobula hypostoma. The sequence continues at coordinate 142,283,907 of NC_086100.1, forward strand.
TCTGGAGATGAACTGTCAACTGATATATTTTATAAGCCTACCAATTCCCATGGCTATCTTAACTATAACTCTTCCCAACATGTCTCATGTAAAAATGCTATTCTCTTCTCTCAGTTCCTTTGTCTCTACAGTATTCGTTCGCAGGATGAGGCTTTCCTTAACAGGGTATCAGAGCTGTCCTCCTTCTTTAAGAATGGGTTTTCCTTTCATCCACTATTGATGCAGCCCTCACCCACATCTCTTCAGTTTCCCAAACATCAGTGTTCACCCCATCTTCCCGCTGCCTTAACAATGATAGAGGTCTTCTTGTTCTTACCTACCACCCCATGAGTTTCTGCATCAAGCACATTATTTTCCATAACTTCCACCATTTCCAAAATGATTGTACGTTTAAACACATCTTTACCTCCCCCCTCTCTCTGCTATTCTGAAGGGATTACTCCCTCCATGATTCCGTTGTCAATTCATCCGTCACCATTAATCTCCCTCCTGGAATCAGCCAAAGTGTTACACCTGCCCATTCACCTCCTCCCTCACTTCCGTTCAGGGCCCCAAACAGTCCTTCCACGTGAGGCAACACTTCACTCACAAATTTGCTGGGATTGTCTATTGTGTCTGATGTTCATGATGCAGCCTCCTCTTCATTGGTGAGACACGTCATAAGTTGGGGAATTGCTTCACTGAGGCCTTCATTCCATCTGCCAAATGCAGAACTTCCCAGTGATCAAAAATTTTAATTCCGATTCCCATTCTGACATGTTGGTTCATTGCTTCCTCTTGTGCCGTGATGAGGCCACCCTCAGGGTGGAAAAGCAATACCTTTTATTCTGTTTGGTAGCCTCCAGTCTGATGGCATGAATATCAATTTCTCTTTCTGGTAAAATATTTTTTCCCTCTCACTCCCCCTTCTTCTATTCCTCACTCTGGCCTCTTACCTCTTCTCACCTGTATTTCATCTCCTCCTGGTGCCATTCCTCCTTCCATTTTTCCTGTGGTCTATTTTCCTCTCCTATCAGATTCCTTCCTCTTGAGCCCTTCACCTTTCCTACCCACATGCCTTCACCTATCACCTTCCAGCTATGCTACTTCTCCTCCCCTACACTCTTATTCTGGTATCGTCCCCCTTCCTTTCCAGTTCTGAAGAAAGGTCCCAACCCAACACATTGACTGTGTGTTCACTTCCTTGGATGTTACTTGACCTGCTGAGTTCCTCTAGCACTTTGCGTGTATTGCTTCAGAAAGTAGTTTTTTTTGGTTTTATTTGCATGATTAGTTTCACCGGTAAGGCCCATGTCCAACAGCCATGAGAAAGTTGTGATAAACTCCTGATGAAGGTGGTATTGGAAAGAGAGTTTTTAAATCTAGATCCAACAATGCTAAAGAATTGGTGATGCTCAACTATGTTGTGATATTGTGTGTCTTTAAGGTAACGGTCATGGGATAGCATTACGATACACCTGGTCTTTGCCCCTCTTTGTGGTAACGTTTGTGGATTAGAGAATGAAGGCAATTAATAGATTGTCCTTTATTGTGGAAGGATTCAAATGAAAATGCTGTAATGATACAAAATTTTGGTGAGGTCATGGTCTTGATTGTGCTTTGTCCAAAGAGGAGCTACCACCCCTCTGCTCTCCACTATATAGTACATTGTCAATTTTCATGTACGTGTGCAACAGTATAGGAAGTCCTGGATGGAGTCAGACATCTGTGCACTTGACCTGTCCCCCTAATGCTGGATATAGCAGTAGATGGAAAGGGCAAGTGGAAGCACAGTACTTGTTGCTTCTTCCCCTTTTGCTTATTTAATACTAAAATTTTAAATTAATTTACCTTGGTTTGATCTGCTTTCAAATGTACTTGTTCTCCTTCAATTGAATCTATTTCAAATTTAGTTCAGAAACTTTTAGTAGCTGTAGACAAAAAAGACACTTGGGAGCACAAGGTGTCAAAAGTGCATCAGGGCAGTCCAGAGTGGAACATCTTATTCTGCTGCCTAGGGCCCAGTAACCCTTTACTGACCAATCCACTTGACTGGCTTGTCATAGCAATGGATCCTCAAATTTAATTAGACCTGTAGGCCTACAAAATGAGAATATGAAATACAGATCAGCTCTTTGTATAGAGTATTAAAATCAGTGTTGAAGTTCTTTCCACTAATTGAAGAATCTAGAATGGGTAACATAATCTCTGTATAAGTCAAATGATTTGGAGTTCAAATAAAAGGATTTTTTTTTCTCTCAAAGGGCTTTAAACTTTTGCAGTTCTCATATATATGCATGAATAAAATTGATATTGTGTACAGTTAGCATCCAAGGGATATAATAATTATGAAGGAAAGTGAACTAGATGCATACAGTTGTATTGAATGATCTCCAATTCTGTTTCTAGGCTCTTAAGACTACATTACACATGCAAATAGGGCTTGGCAGTAGCTGCTGACATTGTTGGCAAAATACACATCCCAAGAATGTGCTGGAACTTTATAAAAGCCCAAAAAAATATGTGCTGGAACTTCAGACTGTACATCAGCTGTTCTTAATTCATACAATAATTTATGTAACCTACAATTAGAAAATGTTACCAAAATCCTCATCATTTTGTACAAAAGTAAATATTCAAGTAAACTGAGCATTTGTTACATCTTTTGATTGGATCTCCCAGAGCAATGTTCAAATTCAAGTTCAAGTTTATTTCTTTCAACTGTATACATGCATACCACCAAACGGAAAAACATTCCTCTGGATGAAGGTGCACAACACAGTATGTATAACTTACACCCTGTACATAAAGTATTTTTTTTACCACAAATAAATGAATAAATTGTCAAAAATATTCCAGAAGATTGACATTTAGCATAAAGTGCATTTATGACACAAGTTTAAAAAATAAGCAGTATAACGCTACTCATACTACTTGTATGTTGAGACCTGGAGATCCATGTCAATGCTAAGGATACTGCATAAGGTGTGCTCCTGATACATATCTTGGATGTGTAGAAGGGAGACCCCAATGATCATCTTAGCAGTCCTCACAATCTTTTGCAGAGTCTTGCAGTCAGATGACTTGCAATTTCCCTGCCAAATGGTGATGCAGGTGGTCAGGACACTCTCAGTCGTGCCCCCGTTAAAATTGGTAAGAATTAGGGAGTGGGGTGGGAGGGACTCACTTGCTTCAGTCTCATCAGGAAGTGGAGATGCTGATGTTGATTTCTTGACTAAAGAGGTGGTGTTGAGAGACCAGGTGAGATTGTACAATTGTGCGCACTTCCGAAAACTTGGTGCTCCTAACTCTCTCCACGGAGGAGCAATTTATATGCAGTGAAGTGTAGTCAGCCTACATCTTATTAAAGTCCACAATCATCTCTTTAGCCTTGTCCATATTGAGATTCAAATCGTTGTGCTCACACCATTCTACAAGCCTATCCACCTCTGCTCTGCACACAACAACATTGTTGTTGATGAGGTCAACCTCCATTGTGTAATCATCAAACATGTTGATTGGTTTTGAGCTGGATCAAGTACAGTCATGCATCAGCAGCATGAACGGCAGTGGGCTGAGCATGCAAACCTGGAGGAAACCAGTGCTCAGTGTGATGGAGTAGTTGATACTGACAAGGACTGACTGTGGCCTCTCTGTCAAGGAGTCCAAGGTAAAATTGTTGAGACAGTTGTTGAGTCTGTCCTAAAGAGGACAGCTTACACACCAGCTTCTGACTGATGATCACATTAACCATCGAGCCGAATTTAATGAGCAGTATCCTCATAGTGGGTACGTGGCCAAGTGGTTAAGGCATTGGACTAGCGACCTGAAGGTCGTGAGTTCGAGCCCCAGCCAAGGGAACATGTTGTGTCCTTGAGCAAGGCACTTAATCACACAGTGCTCTGCGACGACACTGGTGCCAAGCTGTATGGGTTCTAATGCCCTTCCCCTGTACAATATTGGTGTCATGGAGAGGGGAGAATTGCAGCATGGGCAACTGCTGGTCTTCCATACAACCTTGCCTAGGCCTGCGCCCTGGGGAATGAAGACTTTCCAGGCGTAGAGCCGTGGTCTCGCAAGACTAATGGATGCCTTAACATAATCTGGAGGACAGAAGCATAAACAGCGTATGAGCATTCAGCATTTTCTAGCATAAGATGCAGCAGGGAGTCTGCAGAATGACTTAGCCATATTAGGAGATGAGACAAAGAAGTAGCAGATGAAATACAGTGTAGGGAATCACATAAGCACTTTGATGGAAGGAATAAAGATGAAGGCTATTTTCTAAGAGGAAATTTATAAATAAGTGGTGCAAAGGGACTTGGGAGTCCTTGTGCAAGATTTTCTGAAGTTTAACTTGCAGATTGAGTCAGTGGTAATGAAGGCAAAGCAATATTAACATTCTAGGATGTTATGCTTTGGTCAGACTGAACTTGGAGTATTGCGAGTAGGTTTGGGTTCCTTACTGAAGAAAGTGTGCTCATATTGGAAAGGGTTCAGAGGGCTACACAAGGAGGATTCTGGGAATGAAATATGAGGAACGCTTGATGGCTTTGGGACAGTTCTCACTGGACTTTAGAAGAATGAAGGAGGATGTCTTTGCTTTATTTATTTTAGAGCAATAACCTCCCCCCCACCACCCCCAGGACTACATATTGATCTGTGGTCTGCACATCTGCATTGTTTTCTCTCCCTCTCACTGGAGTTTGTGAATTCGCCAGTTAAAGCCATCTCCCGCATGTGTGCTCTTACTTAATATATATATGTAGTTCTGCACAGACACAACAAATTGGTGACGAGTGCAAACCTGAATGTTAGAGCATATCATGAACTGCACTGACAGTTATGGGACGAAACTACGGAATGAAACAGCGAGAGTTAAACAGCACAAGTACACTGAATGACCCATGAGTAACAGTGAAAGACACATTGAATTTAAAGTGAAAATAACATGGCGCTGGCTTCAGTTGGGGAAGTTCATGAATCTGATAGCGGTAATGAAAGCTGGGAGTCATATATCGAGAGGGTTGGACTGTATTGTAACTGGAACAACTTGGAAGAACGAAAGAAAGCTCCTACACTTCTTAGCTTAATGGGTGCAAGGATGTACAGTCTCTTGTGCAACATAATAACCCTGGAAAAGCTAGTAAGCAAGATGTTCAACAAAATTGTTATAATTTTACAAAATCACTTGAGCCCTAAATCGCTGGCAATAGCTAAGAGATTTTACAAAAGGACCCAATCAATAGATGAAAGCCTTTATGAATACATTGCAGAACTACACAAACTTTCCAGTGCTTTAACTTTGGAGATGGACTTTCTGATGCACTAAGGGACATGCTTGTCGGTGGTATGCATAGTCAAAGCACTCAAATGAGGCTACTGGCAGAAAGAGACCTAACCTTAGATCAGGCATTGACAATTGCAATATCATTGGAGAATGCAGCAAAGGATGCAGCAGAACTACAGAAAAGGAGGTTAGAATGTGAAATGCACAAAATGTTCCTGAATGGTGCTAAAAGCCAAAGATGTTATTGATGTGGCAAATCCTTCAATGATACAAATGACTGCTAGTTCAAAGAAAAAGTCTGCAGGAAGTGTCATGGACAAGGTCACATGGAGAGAATGTGCAAAGCAGACAAAACTACAACCAGGTGAACAATCTCAAACACAAAACTAAGCATATTCATAAAGTTATCGAATATGAAACAGAATCAGACAACATAGAGTCTAACCAAGGTGAATTGTCATGCCCTGATACAGGGTTAGGTTTGTCCATAACTTCAGAGGCTGATTGCAACAGGTTGTTTTCTAAGATACCATTAGAAAAGACCCCAGTGATGCTAAAGACTTACGCAAGTGAAAAAAGTGTCTTCTAAAGGCAAACTGAAAGTAAATGTGATGTTTGGAGTCCAAACTCAACAGTTAGAGCTTTATGTATTGAAAAGTCGAGAGCCTGCACTTTTTTTTTGATGTGAATGGTTAAGAAAATCCAACTAGACTGGCACTCAATCAAAGCTCTCAGTGTGACATCAACAGGTAACAGCAGCCCAAAAGGTAGCACTAACTAGAGTCTGGCAGAACTGCTTAATGCTAATGAGAAGGTGTTTGAGACAGGGATTGGTAAACTCATAGGTATGAAGGGCAGAATTGAACTGGATGAAACAGCAACAGACAAACTCCATAAAGTGTATGCAGTTCCTTACGCACTACGTCCGAAAGTGGATGCTGAACTGCAGAGCATGGGGGCATCTGGAATTCTCTCCAAAGCTGAATGGAGTGACTGGGCCACGCCATTGTCCTGGTGATCAAGGAAGGGAAGGCTGAAGGGGGAGGGATGGGTCTAAGAGCTGGAAAGTTGTTTGGCAAAAGGGATATGAGAGGATGATGGGATGGGAGGCCTAGGGAGAAAGAAAGGGGGAGGGGGGGGAAGCCATTTATATATGTGAGGATTTCAAGGTGAGCATCAGTCTGGTGATGTGTACTGTGCAGTATACCGTGCCATGAATAGAAGATATTTTTTGCAATTCTAGCAGGTGGGGAGATGTTTTCAAAGATTGACTTGTCAGAAGCCTATCTGGGAGACTGAGGAGTCAAGCAGGAAGTTCCTCACAATCAGCAGTCACAAGAGACTGTTCCAGTATAATCGTCTTGTTTTTGATGTCACAGCAGCTCCAGCAATTTGTCAAAGACCTGAACAATGTTACCTTGATGACATCATTATGACTGGCAAAAATGATGAGGAGCATTTCCAGAATACTAGTAAAGTCCTCAACAGTCTGAGTGAGTATGTTCTGCAAACAAAGAGAAGGAAATCACAGTTTTTCAAGAATGAAATCTCATATTGTGGATATATCATTGACAAGCATGGCTTACATACAGTACAAGAGAAGATTGAAGCAGTGCTACAGGCACTCAAACCATAAAATGTGTCACAATTCAGGTCATACTTGGGCCTCGTAAACTACTACCACTAGTTTCTCCCAAACATTGCTACAGTCCTCCATCCATTGAATGCACTGTTGCAGACAGGACCAAAGTGGATATGGTCAGAAAGATGTGAAAAAGCATTAAAGGAAACGGGGACTAATAATATCTGATGAACTGCTCACCCATTATAACCCACCCCTGTCCATCAGACTGACATGTGATGCATCCCCTTATGGCATTGGAGCTGTTTTGCCACATATTATGAAAGATGAATCTAAATGTCTGATTGTATTTGCTTCAAGATCACTGATGAGCGCAGAATGCAACTATGCACAGATCGACTGAGAGGCCTTTAATCTAGTACGGGGAATAAAGAATCGCCATCTCTACCTCTGTGGACATAGGTTTAAGCTAGTGACAGATCACCAGCCTGTTGGATCCACTTTCACTCTCAGGAAGGGAATTCCAGTGATGACTGCTACCTGGTTATAATGTTGGGCACTTTTCTTACGAGCCCACTCTTGTGATATACAGTTCAAGGGTACCAAACAACACAGCAACGCTGATGGCTTGTCATATCTTCAACTATTTGCAACTGAAGAAGAATAATCTTCATACTATGACCCAGTAGAAGTGTTCCACACTGCATCAACAGGTTAGTTGGCAGTAACAAATTCTGAAATACAAAGAGAAAGAAGGAATGACCGGACATTGTCAAAAGTCTACGAAATCACCATGCAAGGTTGGCTAGCTTATAGTAACCTTATATTTCCAGTTACTTCAGCGAGATGAGACCAGCTCTCAGTATGTCAAAGAATGCTGATGTGTGGATCTCGCATTGTGGTTCCCACTAAACTGCACACCAGAGTGTGAGAAAATCTGCATGAACGTCACCATGGGTACTACAGTCAAGATGAAGTGTCTTGCCCGGAGGTACGTGTGGTGGTCTAGAATAGATAAACTGATTGAAGACTTGGCCAAAAGTTGTTTGGGATGCCAAAGAGTTCAAAATGCACTCCCCACAGGCACCATTACACCCATAGGAATGACCGTCTTCACCATGACAAAGAGTACGTATTGTCTTTATGTGGCTATTCATGGACTTCATGCTTTTGATGATTGTAGATGCTCATTCGAAGTGGCTGGAGGTTACACCAATGAAGTCAACCACCTCAGCAAAGACTGTCTCTGCCCTGAGGATGATCTTCACAGGAAATGGCTTACTAGAACAAATTGTGAGTGACAATCGACCACAATGCACATCAGAAGGATTCTAGCTGTTCATGAAGGAAAATGGCATCAGACATTTCAAGTTAGCTTCTTACCACCCAGCAATGAACGTGTTGGCTGAAAGGTTTATCCAAACCTTCAAGAAGTCCATTAAAGTCATGGACAAGGAGCATATTCCTCTACAGCACAAGGTGGACATCTTCCTTTTTGTGTATCGCAACTCTGATGCAATGACAAATCAAACACCTGCAATTCTGTTCATGAGAAGGAATCTGAGATGTTGCACAGACCTCCTGAAACCAGATCTAGGGAGGGAAGTGCAGGATAAACAGTTCAGCCAGTTGTCAACTGAAGCAACAAGGAGTTTCAAGATTGGACAGGAAGTCCTAGCACATGATTAATGAGGAGACAAGTGGACACCTGGTAGGAGCACTACAAGAACTGGACTACTGATGTGCACAGGGTAAACACAAAATAATCTGCAGATGCTGGGGTCAAAGTAACACTCACAACACGCTGGAGGAACTCAGCAAGTCGGACAGCATCCGTGGAAACGATGAGTGGACATTTCAGGCTGGAACCCTTCGTCCAGCACGAAATGTTGACTCATCGTTTCCACAGATGCTGTCCGACCTGCTGAGTTCCTCCAGCGTGTTGTGAGTGTTGATGTGCACAGGGGATGTTGAAGATCAGATATGGAGATGTCATGTGGACCAGATACTGGATGTTCAACCAAAGAACACACCTGAGTCGATTGCATCCAAGAAGATGGACACATTACAGTCACTGGGCTTGCCTCTCGTTGATGATGCCATTGACAGCAACGTGACACTGGCAACTGAGAACATTGTCTTAGACAAGATTCCTACCAAGACTGATGCCACTCCATAGGTCCAGAGGTGCTATCCTGAAAGTAACAGAATGCCACCCAAAAGACTGAAGCTTTAGAACTATAAAGTTAGTTATTGATACAGGTTTCCCCCACTATCCGAAGGTACAGCGTTCCTATGAAATGGTTCGTAAGCTGGAATGTCGTAAAGTGAGTAAGCAATTACCATTTATTAATATGGGAAAAATTTTTGAGCATTCCCAGACCCAAAAAATAACCTAACAAAATCATGCCAAATAACACATAAAACCTAAAATAACAGTAACATATAGTAAAAGCAGGAATGATATGATAAATGCACAGCCTATATAAAGTAGAAATACTTTTCTGCAATCATTGCAGCCTGTCTAGTGCAGCGAAAGTCTCACGCAAGCGCTCTCAGCAGCTTTCTCGGCAGAAATACTCTCTCCAGTAACCTTTAAGCTATGAAGCTGCCAAATCATACCAAATAACACATAAAAATACACAGCCTATATAAAGTAGAAATAATGTATGTACAGTGTAGTATCACTTACTGGAATCGGGAAGACAGCAAGCACACTGATGATGGTGTGTTAGGCTGAGTCATCGGATGTTGGGGTGGTGGGACACAGGGGTGTCATCTCATCGTCGTCTGTTTCCATCAGGGCAGGCAGGTCACCTTCTTCTATGTCTGCCTGCCTCGATGTCGAAGGTCGAGTTTTGTCGTCTGCTGTGGCTGATGTGGAAGGCTTGAAAAACGACAGTATGTTTGACTCAAACAACAGGAATTCTGCAGATGCTGGAAATTCAAGCAACATACATCAAAGTTGCTGGTGAACGCAGCAGGCCAAGCAGCATCTATAGGAAGAGGCGCAGTCGACGTTTCAGGCCGAGACCCTTCGTCAGGACTAACTGAAGGAAGAGTGAGTAAGGGATTTGAAAGCTGGAGGGGGAGGGGAAGATGCAAAATGATAGGAGAAGACAGGAGGGGGAGGGATAGAGCCGAGAGCTGGACAGGTGATAGACAAAAGGGGATACGAGAGGATCATGGGACAGGAGGTCCGGGAAGAAAGACAAGGGGGGGGGGGTGACCCAGAGGATGGGCAAGGGGTATATTCAGAGGGACAGAGGGAGAAAAAGGAGAGTGAGAGAAAGAATGTGTGCATAAAAATGAGTAACAGATGGGGTACGAGGGGGAGGTGGGAATAGGGTTCCCCTGGTCCTCACCTACCACCCCACCAGCCTCCGGGTGCAACATATTATTTTCCGTAACTTCCGCCACCTCCAACAGGATCCCACCACTAAGCACATCTTTCCCTCCCACACCCCCCCCCCGCATTCGTCAGGGATCGCTCCCTACGCAACTCCCTTGTCCATTCGTCCCCCCCATCCCTCCCCACTGATCTCACTCCTGGCACTTACCCGTGTAAGCGGAACAAGTGCTACACATGCCCTTACACTTCCTCCCTTACCACCATTCAGGGCCCCAAACAGTCCTTCCAGGTGAGGCATCACTTCACCTGTGAGTCGACTGGGGTGATATACTGCGTCTGGTGCTCCCGATGTGGCCTTTTATATATTGGTGAGACCCGACGCAGACTGGGAGACCGCTTTGCTGAACATCTACGCTCTGTCCGCCAGAGAAAGCAGGATCTCCCAGTGGCCACACATTTTAATTCCATATCCCATTCCCATTCTGACATGTCTATCCACGGCCTCCTCTACTGTAAAGATGAAGCCACACTCAGGTTGGAGGAACAACACCTTATATTCCGTCTGGGTAGCCTCCAACCTGATGGCATGAACATTGACTTCTCTAACTTCCGCTAAGGCCCCACCTCCCCCTCGTACCCCATCTGTTACTCATTTTTATGCACACATTCTTTCTCTCACTCTCCTTTTTCTCCCTCTGTCCCTCTGAATATACCTCTTGCCCATCCTCTGGGTCACCCCCCCACCCCTTGTCTTTCTTCCCAGACCTCCTGTCCCATGATCCTCTCGTATCCCCTTTTGCCTATCACCTGTCCAGCTCTCGGCTCTATCCCTCCCCCTCCTGTCTTCTCCTATCATTTTGCATCTCCCCCTCCCCCTCCAGCTTTCAAATCCCTTACTCACTCTTCCTTCAGTTAGTCCTGACGAAGGGTCTCGGCCTGAAACGTCGACTGCGCCTCTTCCTATAGATGCTGCTTGGCCTGCTGCGTTCACCAGCAACTTTGAAGTATGTTTGACTGCTTAGCCTCGCGCATTTTTTCTGTCATACAGTTCTTTGTAGAAACTCAAAACATCCTGCACATCTGCCCTAAACCTACATACCCTTTCAAAATTAAAGTCATACTTTCTACAATCATTGCAGCGTTGTCAATCACAGCGAAAATCTCACGTAATTGCTTCACGTTCAGTTCCTGGACGACTGCACTTTCGGGCCATTCGCTATTGCGTTCAGTTTCGATTGTTATCCTTTCCTCTTGCAATTGCATCAGCTCTTCATCTGTCAGTTCTTGGTCATGGGATACCAAAACCTCTTCAACATCATCTTCATCAACTTCCACAAACATAGAACATAGAACATAGAACAGTACAGCACAGTACAGGCCCTTCGGCCCACAGTGTTGTGCCGACCCTCAAACCCTGCCTCCCATATAAGCCCCCACCTTAGGTTCCTCCATATACCTGTCTAGTAGTCTCCTAAACTTCACTAGTGTATCTGCCTCCACCACTGACTCAGGCAGTGCATTCCACGCACCGATCACTCTCTGAGTAAAAAACCTTCCTCTAATATCCCCCTTGAACTTCCCACCCCTTACCTTAAAGCCGTGTCCTCTTGTATTGAGCAGTGGTGCCCTGGAGAAGAGGCGCTGGCTATCCACTCTATCTATTCCTCTTATTATCTTGTACTCCTCTATCATGTCTCCGAGCCTCTTTAGCCAAACTCACTATCAGCCGAAGCACTCTCTCCGGTAAACGTTAAACTATGAAGCTGCCTTCGCCTCAGAAACCGATCAAACTACCCATGACTACCTTTAAATTCCACTTTCGCAACACTTCCATCACCATCGTCCAGTGCTTTCTGTTTCAGATTATTAAAAAGACTGACTGATTTCTCCTTAAGTATAAGAAAACTTAATGGAACACCAAGCTTTGTACACCCATCAATCCACTCAAGCAATAGACTTTCCATTTTATCCATTATTGGATGCCAACTAAGAGAGACACTTTGCTACGAGCAGAACCAACAGTAACATTGGTAGCTTTCAAGATTCTTTCTCACTGCGTATAAATAGTGCGAATGGTGGACGCAGGCAAGTCCAACGCGCGAACAATGTCCTTACTTCATTCACCACAATCGAAACACTTAATTATGTCTAGTTTTACGCTAAGTGAAACACCCTTACGAGCTCTTTTAGGCTTTTCTGATACCTTGGAACTCATCTTGCTATCAGATGCACAAAATAAATTGAGATAAAGCATATGTTTAAGCAATGGCGGCTAGAATGCAGTTCCAGGGGAGGAGCTTGGCTGCTCGGGCGCGCGCTGCCTTTTTTCGTAACAGCGAAAACACCTTCTGTTAGCGAAAATAGGTAACTAATGTAGGTCTTTTGTAACAGCGAGGTGTCGTAAAGCGAACGTTTGGAAAATGGAGGCCACCTGTATTATGAAAGCATGTATATTTGGAATGTGGGCTTATTAAAGGAAAATTCAATGTTTTGTACATATACAGTTTCATGTTGCATTAATCTAAAGGGGGAGGAAGTATAATGAATGGACCTTTTTTTTAGAGCAATGACCCCCCCCACCCCCACTTATGACAACATATTGATCTGTTGTCTGCGCATGTGCTGTTGTCTACACATGCACATTGTTTTCCCCCTCTCCCCCTCTCCCGTGAGCATGCTTTTATTTAATTAATATTCAGTTGTGCACAGACACAACAGATCTCATTGTAACCTATGAAGTATTGAATGGCCTTGATAGAGTGGACATGGAGAGGATATTTCCTACGGTGGGTGAGTCTGGGACCAGAGGACGCAGCCTCAGAACAGAAGCACATCCCTTTAGAACAGAGATAAGAAGGAATTCCTTTAGTGGCGAATCTGTAGAATTCATTGCCAAAGATGATTGTGGAGGCCAAGTCATTGGGTATATTTAAAGTGGAGGTTGATAATTTCTTGATTAGTAAGGGTGTTAACAGTTATGGGGAGAAGGGAAGAGAGTGGGGTTGAGAAGAATGATAAGTCAGTGATGATAGAATGACCTAGTAGATTCAATGGGCTGAATGGCCTAATTCTGCTCCTCTGTATTATGGCCTTCAATATAATTGTCTTAAAAGAGTGGAGTATAACTGATTATCTGACTAAGTGAGCAATTTATTATTCCACTGTAATTATTTATTATTATTATTTTTTTTCACACAGTAACACGTCCTCCCCAGCTTAGGCACACCCTACTGAAGTACAGCCCTTGCATCGGAATAAGCAGTTGGGATGGATTTGCTGGCTGCTGCAGGGTTGTGGGCATTTTCTGCCATATGGAACTTCCATTCAATGCTTCAAACTTGTAAACATTTCAGGCTACTGATAGTTCACAGAAACAGAACTCCATTGTAACCTGCGGTGGACCTGTACAGTATGCAGCTTGTGCATCTCACAACGCTACACAGAAGCATAGCTGAGGAAACTTGAGTACTAGCTAAGCCAATAAAAATTGATCACATGCTTGGTCAAAGCAGTGGGTTGAAAAGCTGATTAAACAGGAGAGGGAGCTGGAGAAGTTCAAAAAGGGAATTCTACAGTTAGGTCATAGGCAGCTACTACAGGTGAGTGAGAAAATGTGAATAGGCATGAGTCTAGGGTTGATGGATCAGAATAACAAATTTTAAAATTCATTGCTGAGAGAAAATTGACAATGGCAGATTTGCTATTCATGAAACACACAACCCAACATTGCTTTGAAATCTGAATCTTACTGGCAGTAGCAGATGGCTCTGGAAGCTGTCAATATTCAGCCATTTAGAAGGAAGTAAATCAGTCCTGGGTATAAGAGGACCCACAAGTCTGTGAATTCTTGAGTGATTAATGATTCTGCACTCATCACTGTGTTTTGTTGCCAGTCTCGATGTGGTATCCAGTAGTGGACCCCAGACTTGCTATGAATTTCTTTATTTTCTTATGCCAGAAAATCTCATTTATTTCAGTGCAGATTTCTTGTCTATGATATGGAGAAGGTAAGTAATTTTTTGAAATAATTTGACTTTAATGTTTTCCAAGTGTTACGTAACCGGCAACAATGAATATTAATCGAGACAGGTTATATAAAAACAACCAAACATTTATTAAACACGTATAAACGATAAGGGAAAAAAACAAAGGAAAACTTTAACTGGAAGTTAACAGATATGCAGCCGTTCACCAACTCCACTCGGCTCTGGTTCTTAAAGCGTTAAATGCGAAAACAGTTCTTAAAGCGATACAGTCAGATATAGTTCTTAAAGCGATAACTTTGAAAGTCCAACAGGTTTACACATTCAATTGGGAGAGACTTCTCTGGAGAAAGATTTCTTCACAGACGCACCTTTACTGCTGGTTCTGTCCACAGGATTCACGATGCCGAAAATAAACAGTTTAAATTGACTGACTTCAAATTCCTTTAGAGAGAGAGAGCACCTTTTTGCATGAACTCATTGTTCTTTCTGGCAAGAGTTATCTCGATGCAGGTTGCTACTCCAACGAAGACTCAATAAGGTCGATCCTTTATTAAACTGCCAAACAATGCCGACTCCTCTCGATCCTGCACTTCGATGAATTCTTCACTCTCCCTTCGAATGTTGGAATTGAGTAAATCAACACATCTAGCAAAAATTTCCAGTCCAATAATACAATATCTTGTAAGAGAACGTACCTTCTGTTTTAAAAATGGAACTGCGTCACAAAAACAAACGCAACAGAAACGGAGGCACAACACGTTCTACCTGGAAATCTACAAACTCAGAAATCCCACTGCATCTCCTGAGTTGACTCTTATATAGTCACGGGGCACATGTCATCACATGACCTCACATCGGCAGGAAAATCACATCAGGTGACCTCCAAAAGACCATTACATCATTCTCACAAAAAAAACAGATCTCTTTGAGCATGTAACACAAGTACTCCAAGTTTTAAATAAATAAACTTTTTTTCATTATGACTCACACACATCAAACACTGAAACATCAGTAACAGCAAGACTTGCAAGTTTAAAGTGAAATATATGACAGACTGCACCAGGAAACAAAAAGCACTCAGGTGCATGAAATAGCAACAAAGAGATTTATGAGGGTGTTACTATGACTTTGAGGACTAGTTTATAGAGAAAAGTTGAGCAGGTTTGGACATTATTCATTGTCGTTCAGGAGAATCTGGGGGATCTTATAGTGGCACATGAAATCTGAGTGGTACAGTCAAATCATGGTCAATACGCACAGTCTTTTCTTGAGGTTAGCGAATAAGAATAAGAGAATAAGAACAGTTTAACGTGAAAGAGGAGAGGTTTAATAGGAATCTGAGGGTCAGGTTTTAATGTAGAGATTGGTGTGTGTATGGAATGAGCTGCCAGAAGAAATGGAAAGCCTAGAAACTGCAGATGCTGGAATTTGGAGCAGCAAACAAAATGTACTGCAGTGCTGTGTGTTATGCCAGAGGAAATGTTAGAGGCAGGTATATCAACAGTATTGAAAAGACACTCGGACAGGTAGATAGATAGGAAAGGTTTAGAGATATGGGCCAAACTCAGGTAAATGGGGCCAGCTTACATGGGCATCTTGGTCAACATGCACTGATTGGGCTGAAGGGCTTGTTTCCATCTTATATGATTCTATGGAAGCTTTTGTTCTTCATTTAATTTTCACCTTCAGCACCTGAAACACACAAAAACGAAAGTGAAGACAGAAGTATAAAAACATCTTCAAATTCCCGAATTTTCTTACTAACTGTAGTTACTTTGACAATGTTACAAATTATTTGTCAAGTTTTGAAAAGCAAACATAAAGCAAAATCCATTTTCTGTCAATAATTGCTAAATGCATGCTCTTGTTGAAATATGCACTGCTTATGCCTTTAGTGTTTTCAAAGTGTGAAAGAAAGGCAAAGTCCTAAAATGTGTTGGAGAAACAGACTCTTTGCAAGACAAGCAGAGGGTAAATGTGAAGGAGAGTTAGGGCAAAATAGGAAATGAATTTAGACAATTTGCACATCTATAATGGAGAGCGGGCTGGGGAGCATTTCAGGGAGAATTAAGAATGGGGCTGGTGGAAGGATTTAAATAAAGACAAGGAATTTCATTTAAACACATTGAAAACTGGTGAACCAATACAAGTCAACAAGCACAGTGGTAAAAGGTTACCAAGATCTATTGCAAAATTAAAATGAAGCCTGTGAACCAAAATCCTGCAGAAAGTATTCATCAAAATATTTTGGGAAATGAAGATAATGGTGTTTATGAGTTTTTCAAAATCCTGAATCATTACAAAGCGTAGCAACTGTAATAACCTTCAGAAGCACTCTGTGCTGTAAAGTCATGAGAGATTGGAACAGGAAATGCAGCAACCAATGTACATAATGCAAAAATTACTAAACAATCCAGGCTTGAAGATTTTTTTCTCTCTGATTCACAGGAATTACTTTCTCTTCAATGGTGCTGTGAGTTTTTAAAAACTTCTATCAGAGGGAGTAGAAGGGGCCTTGAGTTTGTTCAATCCAAAATATAGCGCGTCCTACAGTACAGTACTCCCTCAGAGTGTCACTGGAACATTAGCCCCGATGAGTGGCTAAATGAGACAGTAACAAGAAAGGGGCACTTGGCACGATCACTGGAGAGCAGAGCACCATTGGTGACTTCAGGCCACCAAGTAGAAATCTACAACATTTCAGAATCCATCAATATCTTGGAGGTCTCGAACCATTGAAACAGAATAAAATAGATGACCGCAAAATAATGCGACAATAGTCAACATGCAATCAGAACCTGAACAACAGTACAAAAATATACATCTTCCTCTGATTCATAGAAGCATTGGAGATACATACAGACTGGTTTCAACTGGTGACAGTGACTCAAATAACCACACATTACAGCAGTGGTGTGCAGAAGAGCTTTCCTGAATGCACAACACATCAAACCATTGTATTGGATGGACTACAGCAGCAGATCACAAACATACACTCAGTGACTGTTTTTATAGGTACAGAAGGTACCTAATAACATGACCACTGAGTGTAGGTATAGGAGAATGCCTTTCAGCTATCTAAGCTTTCTCCCTATCTAATGTTTATTGTCCATCTTATATCCCATATTTCTGCTCCCTCATGTCTTTTGTGTCTAGAAATCTATCAACTTTGTTTATTCTGTGACTCAATAATGTATCTATAAAATGCATTGTGATTCTCTTTAATCCTCTTTGCCAAAGACATCTCATGCCTAGTTTTAACCAGCCTGGTTCTCTGTTAAGTTTTATGCATCTTCCTTTATATTCCTTAAGGGTCATGTCTGATCTCAACTTCCTAAATCTTGTATACCGTATGTTTCTTTGTTAAATATGTTTGAAAAATCTCTCATCGTCCAAACTTTTTGAACCCAAACATCCTTCTCTTTCTCCCTGACAAGAACATGTTGGCCCTGAATTCTGCCAGGCTGCTTTTAATGTGTATGTAACTTTATGAAAAGCCTTTGGAAAATCCAAATACACCACATCCAATGGTTTTCCCTTGTCTATTTAAGCAGTTTCTGTATATCCTAAAGAAACAATAACAGGTTTGTCAAACACAGATTGCTTTTAATTAATCCAGGCTGATTTGTCTAATCTGATTTTTATTTTCTGTATATCGTATCATATTATCCTTTATATTAACTCCAGCATTTTCCCTGTTAATAATGTAAGGCTAATTAGCCAATGGTTCATGGTTTCAGCTCTCTTTTTAAGTATGCCTGCAGAAAAAGGAAAAAAGGATATCACGGTTGGATGTGGTGAAGTGTATGTAATGTGATAAAACATTTTACTTTGAACTTTAATGTGGTTATATTTGTGTTACTCTCATCTGCAGGAAATGTGCCATGATACAATTTTGAGAATTGTCAAGAAGTACATCCACAATTTCTAGAGATTCTTTACTTGGTCTTGTTAGATGCAGGTTATCAAATCACGGGGACTTATTAGAACATAGAACATTACAAAATATTACAACCTCTTCATCCTGTGATGTTGTGCTGAACTATAGCCTACACTAAGTTCAATCTAAATCTTTCTTTTTATATAGCCCTTCACTTTTCCCTCATTCACGTGCCCTTCTAACAGTTTCTTCAATGCCCCTAATACATCTGTTTCTACCACCACCTCTGGCAGGGTATTCCATGTACCCACCACGCTTTGTATGAAAAAAATGACCACTCGCATCCTCCCCTCCTATACATTCCTCCTTAAAGTTATGTCCCTCATATTAGCCAATTTCACATTTGGAAACAATCTCTGACTAGCCACTCGATTTATGTATCTTATCATCTTGTATACCACTATCAAGTCACCTCATATCCTCATTTGCTCCAAAGAAAAAAGCCCTAGTTGCCCAACCTATCCTCATAGGACATGTTCTTTAATCTAGGCCTCTAGCTCTCCCCTGCACCCTCTCTAAAGCTCCACATCGTTCATCCAGTACAGTGCAAAAGTCTTAGGCTGATGTATAACAGTTCTTTTCAAATCTTTTTTATTATTATTATCCAAAATTAACAAGAGTACATCAAAGTAAGCAACACTTACAATGTCCCAAGAAAACAGTTGTTGAGGTGTTGCATTCTATCTCAACACAGAACAGAAATGTACATGGTGTACGGGGTAAGGTACTGTCAAAGATGGAAGACTGATTGGTCAACAGAGAGTAGGCATAAATGGCTTGTCTTCTAGTCAGCAAGTTGAAGTGGGTGATGTTCCACAAGGTTCAACGCTTTGATCTCATCTTTTTATGGTTTATATAATTGATGGATGCAAGCATCAATGCATTCTTGCTAAATACACTGATAACAAAAATAAGTAGAAAAGTTAAGAAGAGATAGTAAAGAGGCTACAAAGGCGCATCAGTAGGATAAATAAATGGGTGCAGCTAAGTTAAATGGAGTATAATGTGAGAAAATTTAAATTGCTAATTTTTGCAGGAAAGCATATTATAGAAAATGGTGAGAGACTGCAGACCTCTCAGAAGCCAAAGGATCTAGATGTCATAGAATCATAGGAAGACACTGAAATGGGCCCTTTCATTTTATCTTGTCTTTGCCCACCATGATGCCTATCTATGCTTATCCCTTTCACTCACATTAAGCATGTTTCACTCTGTACCTTTCCTATCCAAATTCATAAACATAAGAACATAGGAAATAGGAGCAGGAGTAGGTCATTGGCCCATCGAGCTGGCCCCGCTATTTAATAAGGTCATGGCTGATCCGTCTGTAAACTCAGCTCCATCTACCTGCCTTTTCTCCATAACCTTAATCCCCTTACTATGTAAAAACCTATCTAACTGTTTCTTAAGTATAGTCCGTGAAGAAGCCTCAGCTGCTTCCCTGGGCAGAGAATTCCAGGGATTCACCACCCTCTGGGAAAAAGTTTCTCCTCATCGCCATCCTAAATCTTCTCCCCTAAATCTTGAGGCAATGTCTACTAGTTCTAGTCTCACCTGCCAGTGGAAACAACGTTCCTACTTCTATCTTATCTATCCCTTTCAAAATTTTGTATGTTTCCCCTTAAACATTGTAATTGTACCCGCCTTCATCATTTCCACTGGTATCATGATCCAGATATTCACCCTGCACCTCCAACCTTATTTAACTTTCTCCTCACCCACCTTAATATTTGTCCTTTAGTTCCACAGCCCCTTGTTCTGGGAAAAAGACTCTATCTGTCCTATCTTAGCCTGTTGTAATTTAATAAGTCTTTATAAGGTTACCTATTAGTTTCATACATTTCTGTAACAATAACCATGCTTATCCAATCTCTCTTTATATAATTCCACTTCTCGATTCTGGGCACATCTGATAAATCTGTTCTGCATTCCCTCTATCACACACTCCTGTAGAGTGATGGCAAGAACTGTACACAAACGGAAGTATGATTTAATGTTTTATACAGCTACAACATGATGTCCAGGTTCTTACATTCAATGTCTTAGTTTAAGACCATAAGACAGAGGAGCAGAATTTAAGAAGGCAAACACTACCAAAGTCTTTTTTTCACACCCCATTCCACCTGGGTCACTATTTTTAGGATGCTATAGACTTGTATACCAAGGTCTCTCTGTACATCAATGCTCCTAAGTTCCCTGCTATCGACTCTATATATCCTACCAGAATTTGACCTACCAAAGTGCATTACATCATATTGGTCGGGATTAAATTTCATCTGACACTGGTCATCCTAACTATTCAGCTGATCAATTTCCTGCTTATATTTAGAAAACCTCTATTTACCACTCTGTCAATTTTTTTTTTAGACACAGACACACCTCCACTCTCTAGCTCTTATCACCAAGCCCAGTTTTGGTTTCAGATGCCTAACACACATTGTGTCTTTTATTCCTTCCCATTCTGAAGCAGCTTCCCATGTGGCACATGTCAAAAGCCTTACTGAAGTCTATGTAAACCGCTTTTTCTGTCATTCTAGCCAATGTCCTCATGCATGATTCTCAGAAGGCGAGGGGGAAATTCACTGAAGGTTATTTTTTAAATTTAATCGGAATCAGGTTTATTATCACTGGCATGTGACTTGAAATTTGTTAACTTAGCAGCAGCAATTCAATGCAATACATAATCTAGCAGAGAGAGAAAAATAATAATAATAAATAAAACATAATAATAAATAAAAAAGTAAATCAATTACATATTATTGAATAGATATTTTTTTAAAGCGCTTAAACAGAAATACCGTATTTTTTTTTAAATGTGAGGTAGTGCCCAAAGCTTCAATGTCCATTCAGGAATCAGATGGCAGAGGGGAAGAAGCTGTTCCTGAATCGCTGAGTGTGTGCCTTCAGGCTTTTGTATCTCCTACCTGATGGTAACAGTGAGAAAAGGGCATGCTCTGGGTGTTGGAGGTCCTTAATAATGGACACTGCCTTTCTGAGACACTGTTCCCTAAAGATGTCCTGGGTACTTTGTAGGTTAGTGCCCAAGATGGAGCTGACGAGATTTACAACCTTCTACAGCTTCTTTCAGTCCTGTGCAGTAGCCCCTCCATACCAGACAGTGATGCAGCCTGGCAGAATGCTCTCCACGGTACAACTATAGAAGTTTTTGAGTGTATTTGTTGACTTGCCAAATCTCTTCAAACTCCTAATAAAGTATAGCCACTGTCTTGCCTTCTTTATAACTACATTGATATGTTGGGACCAGGTTAGATCCTCAGAGATCTTGATACTGAGGAACTTGAAGCTGCTCACTCTCCCCACTTCTGATCCCTCTATGAAGGGGAATTGAATAGCAAAGTAGGGAGGTTTTGCTTCATTTATTATATATAGGGCATTGTGAGATTACATCTGGATGATTGTGCAGGCTCAAAATATATTCAGAGCAGTTATTCTTAGTTGTAATTCTTATGTGTACATGCAGACATTAAAGTATCACTCTTTATTTTCTTCAGCTCTTCTACAGCAGGAGTTATTGCTTTGGAAGCACAATCTTCCTCATCATTCTTTTAGCTATCTTACAATGAGATCACCAGATTTATGTGAACTTTTCCAAATCTTTCATCTACTATTACAAGATACTGGAGAGATTATCTTCATAATCTCTCCAATAACCCCATTGTTTGATCTTTATCTGTCTTGCTCGTGTCACCATACAAGTTTTATCATATAATCTGAACCTCCTGCCATTACAGCAAGTGGTGTGATGCATTGTTTTCAATGCCTTTCCTCATTTCTCTGATTTAATGAATCAGATCTGATGTGACTCAAGTTTGTGCATTAGCATTTTGGCATTATGCGAAAAAAGGAGGGAGAGAGAAAGTAGTGAAGCATTTAGTTTAACATTCATGGTAAACAAAATGCTGGATTTTTTGGGATCTAATGAAAGAACAACTTGAAAAGAATAAAAGAATAGAACAGAGTCAATATGTCTGAAAGGAAAATCGCGATCTATCAGAGCTGCTCGAGGCTATAATGAGAGAACTAATCATCTGGAGTTTTGGAGTGGGGACAAATATATTTTATTCAGATTAAATATATCGACTGATTTGTTATAATGATTGATGCTTGGACTCGGGCTACTCACAACATGTATCAACAATTTGGCTGTGGGGCATATTATCCAGTTTGACAATGGGATGTGAGCAGGAAGAAGAATGTAAAAGAACTTCAGGTGGATATGGACAAACTGGGTGAGTGGCAGGAACATCCATTTTGATGCATGGAACAGAAGAGGAGGCTAAGTTAAAACATGACAGATTGGTTAATGTTGCAAATCGAGTAGTCGAAAGCATACAAACAATGCGACAAGAGATTAAGAAGGGAAAATGCTGTTTAGGCCTTTATAGTGACAGGAGTTGAGTGCCCAGTTGTCTTATTATAATTATATAAGACCTTGGCAAGAAACACCTGGAATTAATGCATAATGCCTTCTTCTCCTTACCTATAACAGGATATATTTTTCATGGTGGGGACTGGGGTCATAAGAGATGGAAGGGGGCAATGAACATTCGCTAAACTAATTCCAGATTGAGTAGCACACACAAAATGCTGGTGAATACAACAGGCCAGGCAGAATTATTCTATAGGAAGAAGTACAGTCGACGTTTCGGGCCGAGACCCTTCGTCAGGACTAACTGAAAGAAGAGATAGTAAGAGGTTTGAAAGTGGGAGGGGGAGGGGGAGATCCAAATTGATAGGAGAAGACAGGAGGGGGAGGGATAAAGCTAAGAGCTGGAAAGTTGATTGGCAAAAGGGACACAGAGCTGGAGAAGGGGAGGATCATGGGACGGGAGGCCTAGGGAGAAAGAAAGGGGGAGGGAAGCCCAGAGGAAGATGGAGAGCAGGCAAGAAGTTATTGTGAGAGGGACAGAGAGAGAAAAAAGAGAGAAAGAAAAAAGGGGGGGAAATAATAAATAAATAAGAGATGGGGTAAGAAGGGGAGAAGGGGCATTAATGGAAGTTAGAGAAATCAATGTTTATGCCATCAAGTTGGAGGCTACCCAGACAGAATATAAGGTGTTGTTCCTCCCACCTGAGCATGGCTTCATCCTGACAGTAGAGGAGGCCATGGATTGACATTTCAGAATGGGAATGGGATGTGGAATTAAAATGTGTGGCCTTTTATTGGCTCTCCTTCATTATGTCCTGTTTAAGTTTAGAGAAAATAAGAAATCAGACATTTGATACATCCTTCAAATTTGAGAAAATCTGGTGACCTTTTGTCCAATATTTTCATTTAATTTGATTTATTACTCTTCCAATCTTTTTTTCGAAGTTTTAGATTTGATCAGAAAGTCTTTCTTTCTTTTTTTTGGTCATATCCTCAAAATGGACTGCCCAGTCCCTTTGTCCCTTTTTTTTTTACATAGTTTAGTGGGATTTTTTTCTCTTCATTTAAAACTCAATATTTTTTCTTTTCTCTTCATAAACTGATAAGAGGAGAATTGCTATTTTCATTTTTATTACATATTTTATACTAGTTTAACAATATCTATGATTTTGACAATGTTTATCTTAATCTTGGTTTATATTGTTACTGATATATATATATATTTGAGATAATTCTCCTCTTGATTGTATTTATGCTCCTTTTAAATCAATAAAAAAGATTAATAAAGAAAAATGTGTGGCCACTGGGAGATCCTGCTAGAGTAGTATCCAGATTGAGTAGGCAAGGTTTGTATTCTCCTGGATTTAAACATCCCATTTAAACAATGCAGGTAATGTCAGCCCCCCGCACACCACCACCCACCCCGCCCCCAGCTGAACAGTTTAGAATCAGGGATCACAGGCTCAGAGTAATGGGTAAAGCATTTGGAATTGAAATGAAGAGATCTTTCTTCCTGGGTGGGGCGGGGTGTGATTTATCCTTGGAATTTTTTGCTCCAGTGGGATGTGAAACGCAGTCCTTGAGAGATCAATAACAAAAAACATCAAGAGATGGGAATAATGTATGAAAAATGGATTGAGACAGAAAATCAGCCATGACTGTAAGAAATAGATATGCAGATTCAAAGGACAAAGTGGCCAACTCCTGCTTCTATTTCTTGTGTTTTGTGTATGTGTCCTTTTTTTTACAAAAATCTCTGCCTATGATTGTTTATGTCAAGACTTGCTACATTAATATTTCTGCCAGTTTATATACTGTTCTCTTCAGAGTCATAGAACACTACAACACAAAAACAGGCCCCTCAGCCCATCTAGTACATGCCTAACCATTAATCTACCTAGTCCCATTGATCTGCACTTAGACCATAGCTCTCCGTACCCCTCCCATCCATATACTGATCCAAGTTTCTCTTAAATGTTGAAATTTACCCCCTATCCTCAGTGCCCTACCACTCACCATGTAAGACCTACTCTAGTTGGTCCTTCCAAAGTGCAACAACTCACTTGTTTGCATTAAATTCAATCTACTATTTTTCAGCCCATTTCACCAGCTGGTCCAGACCTTGCTGCAGGCTTTGATAGTCTTCCTTGCTGTCCACTACACCACCAATTTTGGGGATGCTCTTAAATAGCAGACCTTTTATCACAAAAACAGTGTTCCTCATGGCAAAACATGTACTTAGCTGAAGTATGAACTTGTCCACAGCTTTTACTCAGTACTCATGTTTCCCCAGTGTTTTGGTTGACGTAATTGATGCCAATGTGCTGTCTGACAAAAGGCTCATCTGATATTGGACTGTGCCTGGAAAGGATCAAAATTCTGTGACCTCAGATTTTTTTTGTCTCGCACAAAGGCCTCAGTGTTGATTTTTGACCACCTGTAAACCATCTGCTTCCATAATCAGCACCGATAAGCATAAAGGTAGGTTAAATTCTTTGGAGCTTAATGCCTCGCTAATGGAATCCGCGCATTTCTGGTCCATCAACGCTGATTGTGGACAGGACATCATCCACAGTGCGGGTGAAGAGGGAGCTAACAGGTCACTCTGTACTGGGTTTAGTAATAGAAAATCACTCCAATGGCCAAACTAATCCAGTCTGTTTATGGGAATGGTTTGCAATACCAGAGTCGCAGCTGCTTTGCCAATTTTTTTTCCAAAAAAGCTATGTGCTTCATATTTTTAATCGAAAAATATAAGAAAAGAAAATAAGAATTGAGATACTCGGCACGTCAAGTGAAACGGAATTCATGTTTCAGGTCGATGATCTTTCATGAGAACTCGGCACGATTCTAAATGAACATTTGTATCAATTTGCTCCGTTAAAATTCGACACATATGTTTGTGTGAATTACGTGTTGAGACAGTCAGAGAGAATCAAACCGTAGCGATAATCCTTTCTATTGAAAAGTCATCGAGCCGTAACATTGACACTTGTTGCTCTCCCGCGGCTATTCCGAGTTGCTGAGCGATTTCTGTTCTATTCTGGCTATGTTAATAGACAAACTTTATATAATGCATGGCATTTACAGTAACATGCAGAGGTTGCGTGACCACAAGCTGTCCACAATGCTATTTTTATGTACAAGAGCACTCCTCGCATCCCACCACCCCTTGAGCGCTGCCGTCGTCGCACTCCATACCCTAGCCATAGCGACCCTCTCATCTCCCCAGCGGTTAGCTACACAGCCGACCCAGTCCTCCAGAGCTGTTCCAAAGTGCGTTTGTCTGCTCTCTAGATAAACCAAATACAATAGATTTTTTAAATTCGCATTTGTCTTTATTTTGCTGCATCTAGGAACAGCAGCTCGCTTCTTCACGCAGACTTGAAGCGCACGCTATCAAGAGAACGGACTCAGCACCCTGAGAGACCTTGAGATGCGGATACTTGGCAGAATTGAAATATGTGACTTATTTTTAATTAACATTTTAGCCTTGGGGGAGGGGTGGGGTTGCCGGTGATAAAGTTCTTTCCTATTGGATCTTTATAACGAGTACCAAAGGAGCTAAAAAGCTAGTAGTTCTTATTACGACCGCTGGATGGCGCAATTGATCTATTTCTGACAAATCTGCTTTGTCGCTGAAGCCCCCCTGTGCAACTCCTGTCTGAATGTTTCAATGCTCAGCTTAAATTTATATGCGTGCGTGTTTCTTCGATTTACATCTCGCTTAGGTTAGTCCCTACTACGTGATATGCAGACTTTAATGCTCTTTGCACAAAAATGTCGTTCCAATCATAAGTGTTCACATTAAACTTCGGAAAATAATCTAAATTTATTTTGAAGACAAGATTTTAAAGACGACTGAATCATGTCAAGCAAAATCAGGGTATCATTCCAAAGATTGCTTTACAGTCTTCGGAAGAAGCCTCTGTGTTTTTAATTGTAGGCACCGACCGTGCCTCTCAAATAAAGTCTCATTGTTGCCGGATTCTGTCCAGGTACAGCTCAGCGCCTACACGGTAGAATCTCATTCAGGGTCACGTTAGCATGCACCTGTTGGAATACAACAATATGTAAAATACACTATTGGTTTAAAATCTTGAGATTTTTAAAAGATCTTTAGGATCAGCTTTCAATATTGAGAGATGCCTTGCTTGTTGGGCAAGTGGTTACAGACGATAAAACAGAGCAACATCGCTTTCAGAGCGCTTCCATTGCTACGTCTCTATAAATAAGCAATTTTGACTGACAGAAGAGACAATTTGGGCTGCTGTCTATTGTTGCCTGGGCACAGCTGTGGGGTGCAAAGTGTGTCTCCTTGTTCCTTTCATTGATTGCATTTTTCACAGGAAATGCAGCCCAAGCGCAGCTAGTTCTTGACCCGATGGGGCTCACGAAGGACATAGGGGTTTAAAAAAAAGGATGATCTCTTCACCGGTTTAGGTAAATACACGCAAACATGTGTTAACTCTAAATCATGCCAGAGTTTGGAAACGTACGCAGTTAAAGCTGAACATATTATACCATTTGAATGGCCATAGAATATCAGAGATTTCTTCGGATTTCTACTCATGCAAATCTTCCAACTCAGCCAGCCCGCGCCGGCCACCAATCCCTCGTTTAATGCTCCTCCCATACGATCAGTTTATTCTCTCGGGATTCTCATCAGCTTCACCACAACCTCACCACCCCCCCCCCCCCCACCAACCCCGCGATTCCATTGCTCACTTACACGCAGGGGGAGATTGGCAGTGGGCAGTTAAATTGCCACCCCGCAAGACATTGGGATGTACACTCAGTCACACACACAAAACGTGCAGACACACCCGATAGTCTGGGCCGGAGGTCAGCGTCGAACCCATGTCACTGGTACGGTGAAGACGCGGTTCTAGTCGTTGCCCCCGTGTACCGCCACGAAGTCTTCTCATGTCCCAATCGACATGAATAATAGAAACAGTATAATGAAATTAATTGATTGATTCAGAATTTATCCATACCATGCCATATACCTGACGGTTCGCCATTATCAACTCTCATTGTACAGAAATGACAGAATATGCCACGTTAACCTCAAACCATTTAGAGGATAAAATAAACGAGATTATCTAACCATGAGGTTGTCTTAACTGGACTTTGCAGATGAAACCACGGACATAATTATCCCTTTTAGGTTATTATTCCTGTAAATAATGCAAATGGTGAATAGCAGTGAACTAAACAGTTTAAAAAAACAGAAGCAGGTAGAAATATTCTGTAGGTCATCTGTAGAGAGAGAGAATCTAATCTGTAAAGAGAGAAGCTCATTTTCGCTTTCCACATACTGCCTGTCTCACTGAGTACTTCCCGCATTGTTTTCAAAATTCCCACAGACCTTGTGGGAGACAAGTGTAGAAATTGCAGGGGCCCTGGCAGAGGTATTCAACACAGGGGTGAAGTGCTGGATAACTAGAGGATAACTGATCTTCTTCCATAGCTCAATAAAGGCTCTGAACATAAGTCAGAAAATTTTAAATTATTGGAAGTTATGTTACGGACCGAGATATGTAGGTTTTTGGATAGACATGGCCTGATTAAGGATAATCAAGATAGCTTTGTGTGTGGTAGACCATGTCTAACCAATCTTATAGAGTTTTTTTAAGGAGGTTACCAGGGAAATTGATGATAGCAAGGCAGAGTCTATTGTCTACATGGACTTCAACAAGGCCCTTGACAATGTTGCATATGGGAGGCTGGTCCAGAAGGGTTGGTCACTCAGCATTCGGGATGAGGTAGTAAATTAACGTCAACTTTGGCTTTGTGGGAGAAGCCAGTGTGGTAATAAATGGCTGCTTCTCTGACTGGAAGCTTGTGACTAGTGGAGTGCCGCAGGAATCAGTGCTGGGTCTGCTGTTGTTTATCATCTACATTAATGATTTGACTGTTAATATGGTAAACTGGTTCATCAGATTTGTGGATGACACCAAGACTGAGTGGACTGAGAGGACTGAGGCTTGCAGTAGATTTGGGCCATTTGGAGAAATGAACTGATAAATGGCAGATGGAATTTAATGCAGACAAGTGTGAGGTGTGGCATTTTGGGAGGAAAAACCAGGGTAAGACATTTGCAGTGAACAGTAGAACACTGAAGAGTGTGGTGGAACAGAGGGATGTGGGAACACAGATCCATAATCCCTTGAAAGTGGTATCACAGATAGATAGGGTCACTAAGAATGATATCGAAACATTAGCCTTCATAAATCAGAGGAGGAGTCGGGATGTTACGTTAAAGTTATCTGAGGTGTTGGTGAGGACAAATTTGGAGTATTATGTGCAGTTCTGGTCACCTATCAAAAGGTTGAAGGAACATCAAGAAAATTTACATGGATGTTGCCAGGACTTGAAGACCTGAGTTATAGGGAGCATAGGATTTGATAAAGTTATACAAGATGATTACGGGTACAGGTAGGGTAAAAGCAAGCAGGCTTTTTCTACTGACATTGTGTGAGAATAGAACTAGAGGTCATAGGCTAAGAGAGAAATGTGAAATATTTAACAAGAAACTCAAGGGGAACTTCTTCACTTAGGCAGTGGCGTGAGTGTGGAGCATGCTGCCAGTGGAGGTGGTGGATGGGGGTTAGGTTGCAACATTTAAGAGAAGTTTGGATAAGTACATGAATGGGAGGGGTATGGAGAGCTATGGTCCAGTTGCAGGTCATTTGGACTAGGCAGAATAATGGTTAAGTATTGACTAGATGGGCCAAAAGGCCTTTATCTGTGCTATGGAGCTTTATGTCTATGACTAATAACAACCATAAAGAAATGACAGGTGGTCATTTACTTGAAACATTAATTTTATTTTCTCTCTCCATTACTGCTCAGGCCTACCTCTTTTTATTTATTTCTAATACCTAAATTGATTTGTTTTCCCTTTTTTTAAAAAAAAGCTTATTTCTATGTAAAGATGACACTTGTATGTGCTGTTCAAATTGAGCCATGGACACAAAGTGATTTTCTTTTTATGCTTTTATGCTTTCTGTGTCTTACATACTGTATATAGAGGGACCTAAACACAATAGTGCAATTAAGTGATATCCTATAGGTATAGGATATCCTGCCAACTTAAGCCAGATTGCCATGGAAATTTGACCTTGGTCAGGTGAAAAGAATGCTCGACTCTGGAGTCTTGTTTCGGGACCTTTATTTTACTTGGTACCAGGAAGAGAGAGGGCTGGTGGAGACCAGCCCCAACTCTGCTCTCCTGTTATAACAACATCCTTTTACACAGTTCAGCACAGCAACAGTAGACTTATTATAAATAACTATAGAAATATTACCATTCACTAAAAAAACTTACAAAGAAAGGAGCAGTTACAAGTTAAGCTATCTTGCAAAACTCAGCACATTAGTTCTTGTTTCTAGGCTTGCAGCAGACTAGACTCATACCTTTTCTCACAAGAGTTAGCACGTAACGTTCTTCTATCTGCACACAATGCTTTTCCTTCACAGTGGTTAATCTGTGGAATTTGTTGCCATGAGCAGCTGTGGAGGCCAAGTCACTGGGTGCTTTTAAGACAGAGATAGATAAGTTCTTGATTAGCCAGGGCATCAAAGAGTATGGGGAGAAGGCAGGGGAGTGGGGATGACTGGAAGAATTGGATCAGCCCATGATTGAATGGTGGAGCATTCTCAATAGGCCGAATGGCCTACTTCTGCTCCTACGTCTTATGGCCTTGTAGGTTCAATACATGTCAGAGGTTACTTTTAGGCCACAGTCTAGATTTAGCTTTTCAGAATGTTTTGAAGGCTACGGGATCTCAGAACTGCTACACAGTTGTTGCTGGATTTGTTTACTGCAAGGTGACAACCAGCGAAGGTGCACATGTCAACGCCAGTACTTGGCCAGTGATTTAGTCCATGCAGATAGTATCCAACTTGGAATATGACATTTTAATATGAATATTTCTTATGCATAGTTCCCTGCCATTTAATGTGCTTTGGCCAGATTAACCAGTACATATCATCTAGTCTGTTTTCCAAATGAGGTCACCTTTATGTACACCAGGGAGATTCTAGTTAAATCAGCATTTGAAAAGGCAACATAATGCATTTTATACCCATTTAGTTGCAATATCCAAGGAGTGGCTACATTAGTGATGTGTGGACAATACAAGGAGAAATTAACTATCCCTTATTTTGTGTTTCACTTCGTGGCCTTGAAATTTGAGCCAGTCAAGTAGATCCAAAGACGTGCATTCACAGTAGTTGCAGCTAGTTTGTCCCACTTCTGCTGGGTCTCTCTCTACAGAAGGGTAGTTTGAATGTAATGCGCCAAAATGATGGAGGGTAGGGGAGGTGTAGCATATTCATGAGAATAATCTTAAAGAAAAAGTTTGTGTGCAAACATTCCGTACTAATGTAAACCTTCAAATGGTACTTTATGCACCCATTATCACATTCTAAACGGGAATAACATCTTATTTGCTTAGATAACTGAGGCATGAAAACATTGATGTGTCACAGAGCTACAACAGCATACATGGCAAGAATCACAAATTCTTAAAGGACACACACATGCATACAGTGCATGTACTCAGCTTATTGCTTCACAGACGCATTACTGTGCCATCAGTTTGAAATCAAACAACTTCCAGGAGCCAATTACACGACAGTCAGATGCAATGTTATAAGATAAAGATTTCACAGGAGATTTCGTTTAACAACACCGAGACATATTTAAAGATAAATGTGCGCACCAGCATGCTTAGTCCAAGAAAACTTGAATCTAAATGGGTAAACAACTCACAAATAGAGTGGAGAATCTACATACTTTCTGCAGCGAGAACGAACTGTCTCACTAAGAATCAGAATATATTATCACTGTCTTATAGGTAGTGTTCATGGAGGATTTAGAAATCTGACAGTGGAGGGAAAGAAGCTGTTCATGAATTGCCGAGTGTGGGACTCCAGTCTTCTGTACCTCCACTCTGATGGTAGTTATCAGGAGTCTGATTAGACTGACTTTTCAGCTGGGGGCTCCATGGTGGAATTACAGGCTCACTCATGTCTTCATTCCTAACATTATGGCACAAAGCTGGGAACAAGCTTAAAGTTAGATGTGTTTTTTTTCATTTGGTGTTCATGTCTTTGAATAATTTCTTGTGCTTAACAATTTTTAACATTCAAATCAGTACTTTGTTGCACACTCAGTGGCCGCTTTATTAGGTACACCTGCACACCTGCTCATTTTATGCAAATATATAATCATTAAATCATGTGGCCGTAACTCAATGCTAGTTAGCACGATGCTCTTACAGATTGGGGTGTTGAAGTTCGAAGTTCAATGCGATGTCACCTGTAAAGGGTCTGTACGTCCTCTCTGGCAAATGCGTGGGTTTGTTCTGGGTGCTTCGGTTTCTTCTCACAATCCGAAGGTATCCTGATTAGTAGGATAGTTGGTCATAGTAAATTGTCCCATGACTGGGCTAGAGTTGGGGTTAAATTTGGGGGGGGTAGCATGGTGGAAAATGCTGGAAGGGCCTATTTTGCACTATATCTCAACCAATCATTCAATAAGTAAATAAATATGCAGACATGATCAAGAGGTTCCTTTGTTGTTTAGACCCAACATCAGAATGGGGAAGAAATGTGATCAATGTGACTTTGACCATAGAATGACTGTTGGTGCCAGATGGGGTGGTTTCAGAGACTGTGGATCTCCTGGGACTTTCATGCATAACGGTCATAGAGTTTACAGAAAATTTGTGTGAGAAACAAAAAACAATCCAGTGAGTGGCAGTTCTGATGGCGAAAATGTCTTGTTAATGAACGAGATGTGAGGAGAATGGACAGGCTGCTTCAAGGTGACAATAACTGAAATAACCATGCGTTACAACAGTGGTGTGCAGAAGAACAGCTATGAGTGCACAACACATTGAACTTTGAAGTGGATGGACTGCAATAGCAGAAGACAACAAGCATACACTCAGTGGCCACTTTATTAGATACAGGAGGTACCTAATGAAGTCGCCACTGAATGTTTATATTTTTATCTAAAGCGTCTCTGATCATGATATAAAAGCTCTTTGAGAGCAGTGAGCTCTTATTCGGTCATTTGGGCTTCATGGGGCTAGGATAAACATCTAGTGCCTGAGGCCTGATTGCTACTAGCAACCATCCCCTAGTCATTGGATTGAGGTGGCGATAAGGCCTCTGGAATACAGAAGCCACAGAACCATGTAAAAGTGCAGCTGTAAAGATCATGTTCCTGTTAGAAAGGCCAATGGAGCCTGGAGAAAAAGGCAAAAAGGAACAAGCGGCAGGGAGACCAGGATGACAGCTCAAGCTAAAACAGCAATGAGAAAAGCCAACACAGAATTAACATCAGTGAGAAGTTAAAAATCATGGTACATATAAACTGCCTAGACTAAACACCTGTGCATTTTAATAAATATTCAATAAAGACATATATTTATCAGGGATGACACAGGAGATTCTAATTAAAAGCTTCAAAGAAAAGAAAAGTTGTAAGGCCTGGATTAAAAAGAGCTTAAATTTGGGGCAGACTTCAGATCTTTGGAAGGTTATTCCAAATATGTGGAGCATAGTAACTAAAAGCTGCTTCACCATGTTTCGTTTTGACCCACTCCAGATGACCAGAGAGCTCGGAAAGGTTCATGATGTAGCAAGAGATCAGGGATGTATTTTGGTCCCTACATTCAGTGCTTTTTAAATCAGTAGTAATATTTTAAATTCAGTCCTCTGATGGACAGAAAGCCAGTGTAGCGGTCTGACAACTGGAGTAATATGTTCTATTTTCTTGGTCTTAGTGAGGACGTTAGCAGCAGCATTTCGAATAAGCTGAAGCTATCTGAGGGATTTTTAGAGACCTGTGAAAACGCCATTACAGAAGACAAACCTACCAAAAATAAGTGCATGGACAAATTTTTCTTGATATTGCTGAGTCATAATCCCTTTAACGCTTGCTATATTTTTAAGATGGTGGTAGGCTGACGTTGTAATTGTCTTAATGCGGCAGTTAAAACAAAACACCCTAAGTATCAATTAGATCATTCTCTTTGTGGAAGTGACCAAAAACTCAAATGGTGTGTTACTTTTCCTTTTTCCTTCTGGTAATCTCTTGCCATAACAGGACTTGGAAGAAAGGATTTGCTTTAGAAGTCAGGTATCAGCCGTGCAACTGATACGGTTTGCCCAGTGTAACTAAATCCTCAGTGCTGGAGATGTCGGCTTGGGAGGGAATGCCAATATTGCTTCACTTATATGCAATTGCTAAACTGTGTAAAGGGACAGCAAATAACCCTGATAGAGCTTTGGCCAGACTGCTCCTTGAATGTTGCACTGAGCTCTAGTTACCTAGAAACAAGAATACTGTCGAGCTGATCCCTCATGTCACAACATCAAAGTTATGACAAAAGACTGCAAACTGACATTTGTAATAAAACTGCAGACATAAAGTAATGTGGTTGCACAATTCAGTGCAGAAGGGAGGCATCTAAAAGTTGAATTTATGAAGGTGCATAAATATATAGGGTACCTGAGAATTTAACTTGAATATTACTTTAAATTAAATGGTAAGAGTAGAATAAGGACACATAGTCTCAGATTAATATAAGGTAATTTTAGATGCATATCATAAAATTATTTTTCAGAATAAAAGTGATTATTGCATTGAATACATTTTCAGAGAGAGCAGTAGAAATTTTAAAAATCCTGTAATCACTTAAAGAGTTGAATAGTACAAATAGGGTGACTGTGGACATTAACACTTCTTGGTCAGAGGAATTAATATGGAGTGAATTACTCTTATGATGTATAATTAACTAGAAATCCTATGAAACCCAAGTCCTGCAGTGCAAGTTATTACATTCATATACAGTGCTATTGATACAAAAAATGCAGTTTAAGTTTAAAGTCAGTTCCTTTTATATAACTGATCTACATCAGTTATATTTATTGCTGACAAGGCAAAGTTCAGGAAAGGTCTTCAAATAGTGACTATAATATAAACTACAGTGATTAAAATGACAAAGTGCAATGGTTACTATGAATACTGTAAAAAAATGTTCCATACAGACATATCAACTTTATTGAAATGTAACCTTAATGACAATGATATGGAAACACCAATGCCCACGAACTGAAAAACCCACAAAAAGTAGTGGATATTGTCCAGTCCATTGCAGGAAAAGCTCTCCCCTTTGTTAAGCACACTTGCAACGAGCTCTGCCACAAGAAAACAGGGTCCGTCATCAAAGATGCCCATTATCCAAGCCCTGCCACTTCTCGCTGCTGCCATGGGGAGAAAGGTACAAAAGCCCCCAGATTCAACCATCAAGCTTCTAAACCAGTGTGGATAATTTCACTCACCTCAACAATGAACTGATTCCATAGCCAATGGATGCAATTGCAATAATTTTACAACTCATGTTCTCAATGTTATGTATTACTTATTTATTATTCTTTTGTATTTGCACAGGTGTCATATTTTGTTGTTTGTTCATCTTTGCTTGTGTGTTGTTTTTCATTGATTCTGTTGTATTGCTTTGCATCTGCGGTGAATGCCAGCAAGAAAATGAATCTCAGGGTAGTAGTTGGTGACATACACATACAGTAGTTTGATAATACATTTATCTTGAACTTTTGAGATTATGAATTTTGAAACATGAGGACTGTCATGTATTCAGTGCTTGATTCTAATTAGGGTATTGCAATAGCTGTAGTTTTCCCTTCTTGTCACATCCGGTAAGATGGCAGCGTGCTCAGCTGCAGTGACTTTTACAGGGCCAATTAAAGATGTTACATTGTTTTCCAAACTTGTCTTTTTATGATCGCAAGACCCTGCTAGACATTCCGAACTTAAAGCACTGCAGGTCTACCCCATTGTTAAAGTGGTATACTGCAAGTCCAATTCACAGATTTACTGGCGGGTGGCAGGGGCAGATGGCGGGGGAGTTGCGGTGCCTCATTGTAGTGAGGACTGGGCCTCGAGCCACGGTGTCACCTGTTTACAGCCACCCAGGAGAAAGGCATTGGAATCAGTGTAGGGGGAGGTGGAGGTGGTGCTGCCTCCAGTGTTCGCTCGACAGAAGACAAGCCATATTGTGTTTGATTGCAGGCTGCTGCAATGTTCATGGACTCAGGGTCTTGGACTATATTTTTTTGTGTGACTGTATTTTACTGATATCTTATATGTGCCTGGGTCCTATGTGAGCCTTGTGCTGAGTATAACTGTTGGTACTGTGTTTTGCACCTTGATCTGGAGAAAAACTGTTTTGTTTGGCTGTATTCATGGGTTTTCATGTATGGTTGAATGACAATTGAACTTGAACTTCTCTTATCAAATATTTCACATGTTAGGAAGCATGCTGGATACATGGCCAAAATATATTTTGTAATATCATCCATGAATAGATGAAGTAAATACAAGGATTTTTTTGAACAAAATTTCAAGATCATTTTGTTAATTTAAGAAGACACAAGAATTGCAATTTCAGAGATATGGCATATGGTATTTATCATTTAAACCTAATACTGGTTCAGACATCCCAGAACGTGTTGCTTTAAATTATCGCACTCAGCATCAACCAAACTGGGAGGCCTAAACATCAGTGAATAAAGGAGACAATGTCCTTAATCTGGTTATTAATGAGCAGATTCTATTAATGAGCACTGCGGGTTTAATGAGCTTCATGTAAGTGTCCTAACTTGTGATGCAGTTATACTGTACATCTTCATTTAAAATGAGTATGAAATGGAAAATATTAGGAGTCAGAAGGTTGGAGCTAAAGCACTAGACTGATGATCCGCATGCTCAGACTAGTGACAAATTACAAACAAAAAACATAATTCTACTGGCAGTAATAGTGACTGAGCTATAGATTGTTTAAGAAATATCTATAGTCTTATTAGTCGGTTAGTCTTATCAGGCCCAGCTAATATGTGACTCCATCTTCACAGCATTGTCTTGAAATCTTGATCTCACAATCTACTTCGTCATAGTCCTTGCAAGTTATCTGACTACCTGTACAGCACTTCCTCTGCTACTCTAACACTATGCAGTCCATTCTGTTATTGTTTTTCCTTTTGGATGCCTTGATCGATTTATGCCTAGAATGATCTGTCTGATCACATACAAAACAAAGCTTTTCACTATATTGCAGTACATGTTTGAAATCCAGGCACTCTGGTTTCCTCGTACATTTCAAAGATGTATGGGATAGTAGGTTAATTAGTCACAAGGGTGTAACTGGGCAGTGTGGGCTCATTGGGCCAGAAGGGCCTGTCACTGTGCTGTATCTCCAAATAAATGAAAATAATAAAATAAAATCTGACAATAATAAATTGATTATAAACTCTGCTTGATTCTTAATTGCATTCTGAAATGATGGAGCTTTTTCAGAACCACTATGAAAATAGTCTCATTCATCGAATGAACTGGTACTCCTGCATGCTGAATACCACTTGACAAAGGTACAAAGAATCATGACGGTACTGAACACACTCTGGATGAGTGACTTCAATGCCCATCTTGGAAGGCCCTGTGACGAAAGGAAACCAAAATAAGGGAATTATCAATGTGATCTTAACTTTGCACTTTGCACATCAAACTACCCATGATGTATCTGACAAGTTCAGGAAGGAATGCTTGTCCTAGTAGAGACAAAGCTATCTAAAGATCTTCATCAACTTGATGATCAATAGTTCCATTAAATATCAGAGAACGTATACAATATACAACCTGAAATTTTTGCTCCTTGCAGACATCCACAAAAACAGAAGGATACCCCAAAGAATGAGTAACAGTAAAAATGTTAGAACCCTAAAGCCCCTCCCACTCCACCTTCCCATGCACAAGCAGCATCAAGCATCAATCCTCCCCTACCCCACTCACTACAGCAGAAAGCTATAGCGCCCACCACCCACAAAGCATGCAATAGCAAAGCCCCTAAGACGGACTATGATCTGCAGTACAACAAAAACTAGTCATTCACCCAACAACTTGACATGCCACAGGCTCTCTCCACCCCCGCCCCCCCCCATAAGGGACAAAGAGATGTTGCACAGCAAGAGCGGAGACTAACAAAACAAAAAAAAATTGCTGATTATGATGTTAAAGTCATGTCGCTATTTTTTCTGAGTTCTCTGACCCCAGAATCAGCAGTAAACTTTTCCCCACCATCAATAGAAAGAGAAAGAGAGATAGGGATTTGCCAAGTACCGAGAATTCCAACAGCCGATCCACTTGCTGTTCACAATAATCCGTTTTCTTCTGCGACACTGGCCAGGAATTGACTCGTCAACAGGATCGCAAAGCCTCTTCATCCCAGCGGCATTCTCATTTTTTGGCTGCAGCCTTGGGATATCGATAAACTGCCGGTCAGTGAGCCCCGGGAGCGAGAACCATTGCCATAAAGATCTGCAGTTTGAGTGCAGCTGCAAGTCAAGGACACTAACAGAGCCCCATACACATTGAAAAGGGAAAAAAAGAGACATTAAAGGTTGAAATTAAACTGTTTCTGCAGGTGAGCTCGAAGAAGCTGCACTTGGGCGCCATTGTAAATATGATAAATTCATAAAGCTGCAGCTCAAAACTGGGTATCAACAAACCGTGACTGGCTGCAGAGTTTTATCCCATTATCATCTGCAACCTTCTGCTTGACATTTTTCTCAAACTGTCTTGTTTTTAACATCGAGCTAGAAACCAACCCAAATTTAATTAGAAACACTGACGACTCAGCTGAACTACCACTAGGAACTTACAAAAAAGTGCTAACTGGTTGACAGTACAACACAACATAACACAAGCAACTATTGTCAGCATTATGGCATTTCTTCAGCAAATGGTTCAGATCAAGGCTCTGCAGTTTAGTCACATGTAGGCATGAATGGCATTGGACAATAAAACAACTAGCATGGTGTAGAAGCTCCAGAAATAACTCCAACTCACTGATTGTGATATCCAACAAGTAAAGCAAAAGCCAGAACTGAAACACACAGGACTCCCCAAAGACACAAGGTAAATTTTTACGAGCAACACACACAAAATGTTGGAGGAACTCAGCAGGCCAGGCAGCATCTAGGATAAGAGTACAGTCGACGTTTCAGGCCAAAATCCTTCAGTGGGACTGCAGAAGAAAAGCTGAGGAGTAAACTTAAAAAGTGAGGGGAGGGGAGACAGAAACACAAGGTGATAGGTGAAACCTGAAGGGGGAGGGAATGAAGGAAAGAGCTGGGAAGTAAATTGGTAAAAGAGGCAGATGGGTATTGAAGAAAGAAATGGCAGGAGGAGCACCAGAGGGTGGTGATGGGCAGGCAAGGAGGTAAGGTGAGCGAGGGAAAAGGGTGAAGGAGGGTGGGGTTAGGGCATTACTGGAGGTTTGAGAAATCAATGTTTATGCCATCAGGTTGGAGGCTACCCAAATGGAATATAAGGTGTTGTTCCTCCAACCCAAGTGTGGCCTCATCATGACAGTGGAGGAGGCCATGAATAGACATATCAGAATGGGAATGGGAAATGGAATTAAAATGGAGGGTCACTGTGAGAGCTCACTTTTTGAGGCATATGGAGCATAGGTGCTTGGCGAAGCAGTCTGTCAATCTACGTCGGGTCTCACTGATATACAGGAGGCCACACCAGGGCCGCTGGACACAGTATATGGCCCCAACAAACTCACGGGTGAAATGTTGCCTCACCTGGAAAGACTATTTAGGACCTTGAGTGGTAGTGAGGGAGAAGGTGTAGTGCCATCTGTCGCACTTGCTCCACTTGCAAGGATAAGTGCCAGGAGGGAGATCAATGGGGAGGGATGAACGGACAAGGGAGTCGCGTAGGGAGCAATCCCTGTGGAAAGCAGAAAGTTGGGGAGAGGAAAAGGTGTACTTGGTGGTGGGATCCTGTTGGAGATGGCAGAAGTTTTGAAGAATTATGTGCTTGACACAAAGGCTGCTGGGATGATAGGAGAGGACAAGAGCAATTCTATCCCTGGTAGAGTGGTAGGAGGATGGGGTGACAGCAGACTGCATGAAATAGAACAGATGCGGTTGAGGGCAGCATTGATGGTGGAGGGAAGCCTGAGAGCAGATGTGGCGGAGGTGAAGGAATTGAGAGAAGGGGATAGCGTTTTTACAGGTAATAGCGTGGGAAGAGATATCGTCCGGGTAGTTGTGAAAGTCCGTGTTTATTTTATGTTTACTTTTGCTTTCTAATAATTGATGGACATTATTTTGGATGGTTTAGCAAGATCATTTAAAATAGCTTCAGAAAGTAGATTTGGCCTTGGTTTCTATTGCAGGTAAAGAACTGTATCTCTAACAGTGCATCATCCTCATCCCTATTGTGGAAGATTTGAGTAAGACCAAGTGCAAAAACACTCCAGTGGAAGGAGGTACAGAAGCCTGAAGCCCCACACCATCAGGTTCAAGAGCAGCTTTTTCAAACAGCTGCTACGTCCCTCCAACCACTTGGTTCTTGAATCAATCCCTATCACTACTGTTATGTACCCCTAGGGTTTTTATTTTCTGTGGACTGTCACTTTAAAATATCGGGAGAATGAGACTGACTTTTGGACACTGTTTGAGCTGCTCCAGAGAGAGAGAGGGACGAACACTGCCTTCCAGATGGTGTTTATATGAACTCTAAAGTGTGTTTACACTTATACAAGGACACTGCCTGCTTGTGAGTTCCTACAGAGAGAGAGAGAGGTGGAGGTATTTGATGGACAATCAACGGTATGGTTTCTCTGCAGCCTGTTTACTTTTTACAAGGACAGTTACAGACACAGAGAAACTTATGTTCAGAGTCAAGATGGATTCGGTCAACGGAAGACACCAGTGAGTCGGTTTCTGGTTCAAACTTCCAGTAGCCCAAAAGGGGTGAGTTGAAATCGATCCTGAGTATTGATAAATGTCTCTCACAAGTTTTCTGCAACTAGAACAAGTTTGTAGGAAGAGAAGAAAGAAGAGACAGGTTTGAAACAGAAGAAACCTAGTGACAAAGAGATCACTGTTTGGACTCTCTCTCTAAGAAGCCCGTGACGGTGAGTTTGTTTCCATTCGACTACGAAAGTGTGATTGTCACTTAGTTAATCCACAGGAGTGGGTTCTCTTGTGAGGGAAATCCTTTGTGAATACCACATGTGTTTTTACCCTTTGTCTGGGTGTGGTAGTTCACTGAAAAAAGGCAACCCTGTGGCAAGTTACTGTTGGAGTTATTTCATATGTCATGGAACTGGATAAGTGGCTATCACATTGTGTGTTTGGGGTAACCTTATGGAATCTACCAGTGTATCGACCCTTGCCTGGGTGGTGGTTCCCTTGAAGAGGGTCCCTTTTGTGATAAGCTACTGTCAATGATAATCCATACGTAGATTCTGTTGGAGTATCCTGTGGCCACCACTTTGAGATATCCCATAGCTGAATTCGGGTGTGGTACCACTTGTGTTGAAAGGATATTCGTTGAAGATCACTGTCGGTGATACTTTGTGTGTGGAGTGGAACAACTTCGGAGATAAAACCTACTGTGGAATATCGATGTAATTGCCTTCTCACAACATTCACCTTTGGATTACAAACATCTCGCATTAATTAACCTGTCCATCTGAACTGAACTTTTGTTACCTACCATTGTAAGACTGTATCAATTACCCCCTAAGCTTGAAGAAGTTTGGGTTATATATATTACACACCTGTATATGCAAAAGTTCTGCTAACCTGTTTGAGCTGTCTGGTTTTATATTACTGCTTTGCATAGTTACTAATAAAAATAGCATCAGTTAACAGCAAAACCAGACTCCAGGTGTGTTCCATTCCTGCTGGTTCTTTTAACCCATTACAGGGAACGTAACAAAATTTCTCTCTCTGGAGCAGCTCAAACGGTGTCCAAAAGTCAGTCTCATTTTCCCGACGTTTTAAAGTGACAGTCCACAGAAAATATGAACCCGAGGGGTACATAACACTACAATTTAGCAACACTCTGACCTCTTTGAACTAAAATGGATTTTTTAGTCATAGTCATACTTTATTGATCCCGAGGGAAATTGGTTTTCATTACAGTTGCACCATAAATAATTAAATAGTAATAAAACCACAAATAATTAAATAGTAATACGTAAATTATGCCAGGAAATAAGTCCAGGACCAGCCTATTAGCTCAGGGTGTCTGACCCTCCAAGGGAGGAGTTGTAAAGTTTGATGGCCACAGGCAGGAATGACTTCCTATGATGCTCAGTGTTGCATCACGGTGGAATGAGTCTCTGGCTGAATGTACTCCTGTGTCCAACCAGTACATTATGTAGTGGATGGGAGACATTGTCCAAGATAGCATGCAATTTGGACAGCATCTTTATGTTATATGTTATAATTGTAACATATTTGTAGCAATTATAACATTTTATGTTATAATTGTGTTCTTTCTTGTAAAATAGTTCACAACTTTTGCTTTTTTTTGCTTGTGAATGCTACTTACATGGTGCAATGTGCCCATGATGCTGCGCTTTTCATTCCACTTGCGCATGCGTACATATACTTCTGCATATGACATTAAACTTGGCTAATCGTGATTGTAGCTTAGCATGTTGAGACCAGCATATTCCAACACTCAAAGCCATAATCCCTATGATAAGGAATGATAATATAATGATATAGTATGGATCTTATGTCACTATACAAGGAATTATAGTATTACATATCTTCATTTATCCAAACAAAATGAACACAGTTTTGACCTGTTGACCACTTGTTTTGAGCTTCTTGATTGAGAAACTTACTACAATCTTCTTATAACTATTCTGACTGCATTCCTTTAAAA
Source organism: Mobula hypostoma (assembly GCF_963921235.1). Taxonomy (NCBI): domain Eukaryota; kingdom Metazoa; phylum Chordata; class Chondrichthyes; order Myliobatiformes; family Myliobatidae; genus Mobula; species Mobula hypostoma. Next base: position 142,326,230 of record NC_086100.1, read on the forward strand.
ACAGAATCAAACACTGGAGGTAAACCAACTCTAAATCCTAATAAATATTGCTCCTGTCTAACAATGAAAGTCCTTTTTTATGAAATTCTGTCTTGATTACTTAAGTATGAAAGAGAATGCAGACATGGATGGAAACATAAGAGTAACCTTACCAACCAGCCGGTTTCATTTCAATCAAATTTAGCTTTAGCTGGATCAATCAATACATTTCTATTTTGTTTTGTTCAGCCAGTTGAATTTTTTGCTACACATGGACCCTATCCTTCTTGACACTGTCTTCCCTTTATTATTCCAATGCAGCAGTTGTTTTGAGTACTGAGACTTTTCAGGGAGGCCAAGTAGAGGTGTGGAAGATGCAGTTTGATTTATAACCTGTCTACCGTTTTTCTGTTAGAGAGTTCATGGGAGAGAATTGCAGGCTGTGATTGCTTGTAAAGGTGTCAAAACACAGATTATGTCCTTACCAAAGTCGGGGTGGTTACAGGGTTTGGGAAACACTTTCAACATCAGAGCTTATGGAGAGTCTTTAAACATGTCCAATAGACACTCACAAGCTTTATTCTTTAGATTGCTCTCTTGTGCAGTTTTCATTCAACCAGTGCCTTCCCTTGTGAAACATTTGCTTTGTCACCATGACGCAGTCGATATAAATCAAATGCAATTAATAGATTTTATTTCTCTTTGACGGCTAGCTAGTGAGATCTTGAGTAATTGGATATGGCCTTGTAAATTTTATCCCAAGTCGGCCTGGTGTAGTCTTGACGGCCTTATCTACAGCTGAATTTCTATTGCAATTTTAAATAAATACAATAAAAACATGCATATTCCTAAGTAGTGACAGATTCTATCTCTATCAAGTCTCTAAGTAATGTCTGGGTGTTAATGCTCTATTGCGTTCATCGTCTGTCTTTTCTTTTCTATATATTTAAATTGGTGTTCGAGGACTGTCTAAAACAGTAGATCCAGATGGGAAACGTCTTACCTGAAGCAATGCATCTCGTTCGTTGCTTTTTTCACCTGCTTCAGTAATAAATTTAAAACTGAATTTATTTAGTGATCTTAAAAAAATCTGTGAACTGTCTCAGGTAAACACATGCAGAGTCAGTATATTTCCTGCCCTTGAAAGTATTATAGAAATAACATCTCTGACTCCACTGGTTCATGGAACTGACCAAGATATTTGGAGGAGAATCAAAGCAAGCAGAATCTAACTGTTCACTTGCTTGAAACACGTAGCATTGTTCACATGGAGCAATTATTTACTTTGAGAGGTTTCTAATTTTAAATCACTACGAGTGTATCTACTCGACTGCGTGCAAATGAACCTCAGTACACTGAACTGCAAAGATGTAACGCCTTTGAAATTCACTTTATATCCCCTTGTGTCAGTTTTGGGGGAAATTGGCTGCACTGAAAATAAGTTATTTGGCTTTCCCTTTAATGCTGTTCAGAGCCACAGAGTCATAGAAAAGTACAGCACAGAAACAGGTTCTTCAGCCTATCTGGACTGTGCCGAACCATTTAATCTGCCGACTCCCAATGACCTACACTGGCACTGTAGCCCTCCATATCACTCCCATCCTTGTACCTATCCAAACTTCTCTTAAACATTGAAATCAAGCTCACATGCACACCTGTGCATAGAAGTGGGAAGGATGAATAAATAAGTGTGGGTGTAAAAAGTCTCCTATGAAATGGTGCTCCTTCCCAGCTAATCACCTAACACACACCAAAATGGACTTTCACAGTGTAACACTTCGGTTATATGTAGCTTTATATTAAAAAAAACAGGTTATATTGTAAACCTGTAAATTTAGCCATTGGATGAAAGCATTTGTGGAACTGCAAGTGGTTAGATCAACCAAATGTGTTATTTCTGTTGAATGTTGAGAGCTGTTGGAAATAAAATAATATGGAGTAAGATCCATTGCCAGTCAGTTTAAAAGAGAAGACTTTCTGTTTCAGTTTCTGCTTGGTGAGACCACACCTGGAGTATTGTGTGCAGTCCCCTAATCTGAGGAAAGACATTCTTGCCATAGAGGGAGTACAAAGAAGGTTCACCAGATTGATTCCTGGGATGGCAGGACTTTCATATGACGAAAGACTGGATCGACTAGGCTTATACTCGCTGGAATTTAGAAGATTGAAGGGGGATCTTATTGAAACGTATAAAATTCTAAAGGGATTGGACAGGCTAGATGCAGGAAGGTTGTTCCTGATGTTGGGGAAGTCCAGAACGAGGGGTCACAGTTTAAGGATAAAGGGGAAGCCTTTTATGACCGCGATGAGGAAAAACTTCTTTACACAGAGAGTGGTGAATCTGTGGAATTCCCTGCCACAAGAAACAGTTGAGGCCACTTCATTGGCTATATTTAATAGGGAGTTATATATGGCCCTTGTGGCTAAAGGGATCAGGGGGTATGGAGAGAAGGCAGGTACAGAGTTCTGAGTTGGATGATCAGCCATGATCATATTAAATGGTGGTGCAGGCTCGAAGGGCCAAATGGCCTACTCCTGCACATATTTTCTATGTTTCTATGTTTCCCTCCAAAAACATAAGCACTGAAGAATGGTTTATTCCAGTCAATTCTAAGAACCCAAGCAACCTGGATGAGATACAGTGTAAAGAAGATAATCTGCCTAAATATCAATGGGGCCTGACAGAATCATCCAGCATCCAAGAAGGGAACTCCATTCTGATTGGGATGAAGGAGAACTGCCATGAAGGAGAACTCTTGCTCATGGTATGCAGTTTATTTCTTCAATAAAAAAGACTTAACAATGCGTGGACTCAACAAAGCCTAATACAGCTGTAGCAAAATTTACTTACTATAATACTTCACCCTTTTCTCAACAGAAAGCACCTTTCATTTGCTTAATTACTTATAGCTACCATTTATATTTTATTATTTCTCAATGATATATATTCATATCCATGCATATCAATATTCAATAGCTCCACTATATTTAATAATTCTGCTTTTGTATTCTTCCTTCTAAATGATGGAAGATAGGTGAGAACTTGGCTCCTAGATGAGCTCAATGGCTTTTATGCTTGCTTGGCTATCAAAACATGGAGGAACCTTCACAAACACCTACAGCCCTTGATGATACTGTGACTTCAGTCTCTGAGGCCAATGTGAGAACATCCTTCAGAAGGGTGAAACCATGGAAGGCATTCAGGCAAGATAGGTTTCCTGGTCGAGTATTAAAATCCTATGCTGATCAATTGGCTGGAGTGTTCACCAACATATTTAACCTCTTGTATCAGCAGTCTGAGGTACCCACCTGCAGGCTTCAATTATACTAAGAAGAACAAGGTAGCCTGACTCAATGACTATCATCCAGTAGCATCTATATCCACCGTGATTAAATGCTTTGAGTGTTTGGTGATGAAATATATTAACTTCTGCCTGAGAACTGAATTGGACCTGCTCCAATTTGCCTACTGCCACAACAGGTCCACAGCAGATGCTATTGCATTGGTTCTTCACTCTACTTTGGAACATCTAGACAGCAAAGATGCATACATCAGGATGTTCTTTATCAACTACAGATCAATATTTATCAGCCCCTCAAAACTAACCAATAAGCTTCAAGACCTTGGCCTCAATATCTCCTTGTGAAATTGGATCCTCGATTTTGTGAGACCCCAGTCTGTTTGGATTAGCAACATCTCCTCCAGCACAGGTGCACCACCAGGCTGTGTGCTTAGTCACCCCACCCCCTCACTACTCACTTTATACTTATGACTATGTGAGGCCAAGCACAGCTTCATTGCCATATTTAAGTTAGCTGATGATACCGCTGCCGTTGACTTAATTAAAGGTGGTGACAAATCAGCATATGGGAGTGAGATTGAAAATCTGACTGAGTGGTATCACAACAACAACCTCTCACTCAATGTCAGCAGACCAAGGTGCTGATTATTGGATTTCAGGAGGAGAAAACTGGAGGTTCATGTGCCAATCCTCATCGGGGGATCGGAGGTGGAGAAGGTCAGCAAATTTAAATTCCTTGGTGTTGTCATTTCAAAGGATTTGTCCTGGGCTTTGCACGTAAACACTGTAGCACCTCTACTTTCTGAGAAGTTTTCAAAAATTCGGCAAGTCATCTAAAACTTCAATAAACTTCTATACGTATGCGGTAGACAGTATATTGATTGGATGCATCACAGCCTGGAATGGAAATATCAATGCCCTTGAACGGAAAAGCCTACAGCAAGTAGCGGATACAGCCCAGTCTATCATGGGTCAATCCTCCCCACCACTGAGCACATCTACATTGAGCACTGTCACAGGAAAGGAGCATCCAAGATCAAGAACCACCCATCCCCCTACCCACAACCCAGTACATGCTCCCTTCTCACTGCTGTTATCAGGAAGAAAGTACAGGAGCCTCAAGACCCACACCACCAGGTTTAGGAACCTCTCAACTATCAGACTCTTGAACCAGAAGGGATAACTTCATTCAACTTCACTTACTCCATCACTGAAATGTTCTGACAATCTATAGACTCACTTTCAAGGACTCTTCATCTGATGTTCTTGATACTCATTACTTATTTATCTATTATTATTATTATTAATTATTTTTGTTTCTTTAGTATTTGCACATTTTGTTGTCTTTTGCATGTTAGTTGTTTGTCCTTCCAGTTGGGTACAGTCTCAGATTGACTCTATTATGTTTCTTGGATTTACTTTGTATGCCCGAATCTCAGGGTTGTACATGGTGACATATATGTACTTTAAAAATAAATTTACTTTGAACTTTGAAAATGGGTAACCACTTGCTCCTCCATTTGGTACTTAATTTTTCATTATTTTGTCGATTCATTTAACCTTTATATATTTCAAAGAGACCTTGAGCTCTTATATTTCCCTCTTATTTTTGTGCCATAAGAACACATAAATAGAAGCCATTTGAACCAAGTTAATAGAAATGTAAGTTGTTGGTGTTCAAGCAGAGATCTCAGTGGAATCCTACTCGTTATAATGTACAACCTTAAAATGCACCTCTTATTTTTCTTCTATGGTTTCTGATGAGTAACCTGTCCTCTACCTCTATTGGGTAGTGAATTAGTTAACTGGAGGAAGCAAGATTAACATTATCCTCAAACTATGGTGCTAGTCTTTCGTAGAGATGTTTTATATAACACCCTTTAAAACGCCTTTATGTCAATCTAAATATATTACATCCATTGACTCCCTTTGATCTGTCTTGATAGTTACATCTACAAAAAGAATGCTAATAATTTTTTCAAATATGATTTGCATTTCAGAGAACCATATTGACTCTGCTCAGTGTCAGGGAATGTGGAGCATTAGACTAATCATTTTTTTAATCTCTGCAGTAGAACTTGAACGGACCACTTTCTGAGTGGGCGTAGAAAATGTTACCACAGGGGGCAATGCTGGTTCTCTACATCATTTAGATACAGTGCCTTTACTAAATAGAGCAAAGATTTAAAAGGATAAACACTCATTCCATCTGTGCCCAAAAGATGACATATCCTGGTAAAATAGCAAAGCGTTATTTTATGAAATTTGATATTATCAAATGTGGATATCATAGTAAGAAAACAGAATACCAGAACTCTGTGAATCTATTAAAATCCATGAGGAAAGTTTGAAAAGGGAGTGTCACTTGTCTCATGGAAAAGGAATGCTGATGAACAATCAAATTGTAGTCTTTAAAATTATGTCAGCTTTTGATGTAGTGGACTTGTAGGAAAATACTTAAGTTGATGACAGGACCTTGTTGACACTAAAAACATAATACATGGGATTTATTTACCCATACCCATGAACCATTTGACTGTAAACATACAAAGTGTAGTTAAAATGAAGATTTTAAGCAAATGATGGTAAAAGGAAATGTGGGATACACTAATAAATTTGGTTGACATTGTTAGGTGGGGAAGGTGAGAAGAGTAGTGAACATTAATCTACAATTTTGCATAAACTGAGATGGCCTCACTGCTTCGCGTCTGTTTTGCTTTTGTAACATTCAACACAGAATATACAATATTCATGCATATCTGTTACATGTATAAGTCATGGAAATTGTAATAGCTTTGACATAAATGCTCCCTTGGCACTGTTGGCTCAGGGGCTCCAGTATCTACACACCCAAGTACAGTGATATATATCCAAGACAACATGGTCTATGACTTCTAGGGGGTATTTGTTGATGTTAGAATGTTCTCTGCGTAACATGTGACGATAATACACATAAAATTAAGATGTTTGCTGGCCTGGGTTAGCATCAGTGGCATCAGCAGTTGGTCTGCCACCTGTCCTCAGGGGGAAGGAGAGATAAGGAACAATGAAGCAGCGTCTGGAGATGTGTAATGAAGGGACGGGAGAGAGAGCTGTCTGGAGCGGCTCCCCCTTTGAACCCTGAACTGTTTGAAGTGATGGACAGGCGATACCCCAGCAGGGGGATAAAAGGGACAGGTTTCGCTAAGGCAACACACACAACACCCGAGGTAACGAGACCCTGGAAGCGGTGCGCCTCCCACGAGTCGGTGGGAAGTACCGGACCTTAAACGCACAGGGCGGAAAGGTACGATCAGCGGGAACCCGGTGTGTGTCCACCCTCACTTGGGTGCCAGGTTCACTGCAGAGGATCAACCGCATCTGGAGGAGGGGTCACAGTCGGTGACCTCAGGTGACATCACAAAGGACCCGCCCAGGAGCTGCTGCTTGTGAGCAATCTCGCCGGTCTGTGAGTGGAAGCTGTTTCTGAATGATCAGTCGTTCCCGTTCTCTCTCTCTCTCTCCCCCCCGCCCACGTTGTCCATCGCCATGGCAACGATTACTGCGAACTGAACTATTAAATCGAACTGGACTTTTGTGTCACTTTGAAATTGGTCATTTACCCCTAGACAATGATAGAGCTTGATTGATGCTGTTATCTTAATTCTGTGCACATGTGTGTTTATCATTGCTGAACTGTTGCATTTATTATCCTTTCGATTACTGTGTTGCTTGTTTCTTTAATAAAACTTTCTTAGTTCTAGTGATCCATTTCTGCTGGTTTGGCAACCCAGTTACGGGGTACGTAACATAAGTGGGGGCTCGTCCGGGATTTTGAACGCTAAATTTGGGACGGAGTAATTGATTGGGTTAAAATTGCCGAAAGAAAGAAAAGACAAACAGCAGAAATGGAGGCTGAGGAATTTATAAAGGTGCTGACCTTGGAGGCACTAGAGGATGCCAGGAAATCGGAATTGGTAGCTGTGGCCAAACGGTTGAATCTTGCTAAGGTGAAGTCGACAATGAGGAGAGAGGAGATACACAGAACTATTGTAGAGCACTATGTATCTAAGGGTGTGTTTCTCCAAGGTGAGCTGGTGGTGGTGTCTATTGAAAAACCTGCTGGAGACGCGGTACAGGTGCAGCTTGAAAAACTGAGACTCGTGCACGAGTTCCGTGTACAACAGTTGGAGCGAGAAGAGAAGGAGAGAGAGGTAGAAAGACAAGAGAGAGAGAGACAGTTGGAGAGAGAAGAGAGAGAGAGACGGTTGGAGAGAGAAGAGAAAGAGAGAGAGAGACAGTTGGAGAGAGAAGAGAAAGAGAGGGACAGACAGTTGGAGAGAGAGGAGAAACAGAGGGAAAGGGAATTCGAATTGGAGAAGTTAAGGTTAAGGGCAGAGCAGGGGCTCGTTCTGAACCAAGATGGAGGGTTCCAGGCGACCCAGGAGGTTAGGCTGGTTCCCCCATTTGACGATACCGACGTGGATCGGTACTTTCTCCACTTCGAAAAAGTGGCTATAAGTCAGGACTGGCCGAGGGATAAGTGGGTTGTTTTACTTCAGAGTGTACTGAAAGGGAAAGCCCAAGAAGCTTACTCCGCTTTGTCCGCAGAAGATGCCCAGAGGTATGAGGTGGTGAAAGAGGCCATCCTCAGGATTTATGAGTTGGTCCCGGAGGCATACCGGCAGAGGTTCCGGAATGCGAGGAAGCAGTGGGACCGCACGTATTTGGAGTTTGCCCGTGAGATGCAGACATATTGTGAGCATTGGTGCGCCTCAAAGGGGATAGAGGGGGATTATGACAGACTGCTACAGCTGATCCTGATTGAGCAGTTTAAAGGTTGTGTCCCTGAGGGTATGAGACCCTACCTCGATGAGAAGGAGGCAGCCACGTTAGCTGCAACTGCTAAGTTAGCGGATGAGTATGCGTTGACGCATAAAATGAAGTTTGCCCCGAGTAAAGGCTACCAGAAGGGTAGTCAGGACGGCGGGGAGAGTCCGCCGGAAAAGTCAGAAAGTAAACCGGGGACTAGTAAGTAGGATAAGGTAGACCGGGAGCAGTCTGGCAGGAAGTCTCCTGGGGTCGTTTGTTATAATTGTGGAAAAGCCGGACACTTTGCGTCCAGGTGCTTTGCCCCTAAGAAGGAGACGGGAAAAGGAAAAACAGCAATTTTGAATGGTTGTATCGAGCTGTTAAGCGAACCGCTAGGGAAGGTCAGGTCTGCCAAAGTTCAGGAGGGGCACGAGAGGTTTATCTTGGCTGGATTGGTGTCAGTGAAGGAGGGGTTAAAACCAGTTCCAGTGCGGATCTGGAGAGACACGGGAGCGTGTCAGTCACTAATACTGAAGAGTGTATTAGAGTTTAGCTCAGAGACCCAGACTGGGGAGGTAGAGGTCAAAGGTGTTGGGGAAGGGACAGAGTCAGTCCCTTTGCACCAGATACACTTACAAAGCAGCCTGGTCTCTGGACTAGTCACGATCGGGGTGAGGTCCGAATTACTGATGAAAGGCGTGGAAGTCTTGCTCGGTAATGACATCGCCGGGGGAATCGTGTTCCCAGTCGTGAGATTGACAGGTCAGCCTGCCAGCATTGAGGCCCCGCCCATGGACTCACAGGTTCATCACGGGACCGCGGTAGTGAATTTAGCTGAAACGTTTCTGACAACCTTGTATGAGAAGAGGGTAGAAAATGAAAAGAAAGAGTGTAGTGAGACAAGAGGCAGTGAGGGAGCTGGGACAGACTTAGCAGTAGCCAGGAAAGAATTTGTGCAGACGCAGGAGCGAGACATGGGGCTGATGGTTTTGGCAGAGACAGCTCTCTCTGACACAGCTTTAACAAGGGAACTAGTAGGCTATTGTGTGGAGGACGAAGTGCTAAGGAAAAAAGGGAAATCAAGTACAGTATCCGCAGATGAGGAGTGGGGGGTGGTGCAAAAGGGTTATGGGGATGAGGTTTCTAACATGGCCCACGAGGTACCCCCCGGTGGACATTTTGCGGTGCTGGAGGAAACAGTTGGTGGAATCATGAAAGAGGTTTACCGACTGCCCAGGAGGAAGGATGTTATTGATCATGACCGACGTGAACTGAGACGGTCACCGGCTTTTGATATGCTAACAAACCTAGTCGGTGTTAGCGTGGAAATCAATGAAGCTAGGGGTCCCCTGATAAGAGAAAAAAAACATTTTGAAAAGATTAGTATGGGATCGATCAGATGGGAGAAGGCTATTGTTTTGGCCAGGTCTACTGATAAGGTCTCTCCCTTAATCCCCGAACAAAGCGACTCTTTAGCAGAAGTAATTAAATGACTCGCACTCGTGGGTTTGATTGTCCCGAGGTGATGCAAAGAACTGGGACGTTGGGTGATGGCTGTTACAATAGGCCAGCCTAGTAAACAACAGTCATATATAATGAGTAATTCAGTGACTAAAGGGCTGACGAACACAGAGGTGTGTATTGGCAATTTAATATGGCTGTCTGAAGCCAGCTTGATAGTGAACCTTGAAGAAAATGAATTTGGCCACACGAGGGTCACTTACCTGGGAATTGTGGTGACACAGGGGCAGCTGGCAGCGATGCAAGCTACAGTCAGGTTATCGCTGACCTCCCAACCCTGGCAAACAAGAGGGCCCTCAGAAGGTTCTTGGAGATGGTGGGGTACTGTAGGAAGTTTTGCAATAACTCTGCGGTCACTACCCCTTCCCCTCCTACTAAGCCCTTGCGAGAGAAAACTAAGTCGGAATGGGACGACCCTTGTTATTGTGGTCCGGGACAAAACCAAGTGAGAGGTTACATTGATCGCAATTCATCAGTGTTTTTGGCCACTATGAAGTTTGCTGAGTTGGAGCCTGGTCTAAGAGATTATTAATAACACATATAAAAGGGACAGAAAATGTGATGACTGTCTGTCAAGGTGTTGACAACTTCAAACTCGCTGTGTTAGCCAAATAGCTGATAAAGATGTATATTTGTGTGTGTATCAAATAATGTATTCATGTTTGTAATTTTTACCTCCCGGTAAAAATCCTTAAAGAGGGGAAGTGTGACGAGAATACACATAAAATTAAGATGTTTGCTGGCCTGGTTTAGCATCAGTGGCATCAGCAGTTGGTCTGCCACCTGTCCTCAGGGGGAAGGAGAGATAAGGAACAATGAAGCAGCATCTGGAGATGTGTAATGAAGGGACAGGAGAGAGAGCTGTCTGGAGTGGCTCCCCCTTTGAACCCTGAACTGTTTGAAGTGATGGACAGGCGATACCCCAGCAGGGGGATAAAAGGGACAGGTTTTGCTAAGGCGACACACACGACACCCGAGGTAACGAGACCCTGGAAGCGGTGCGCCTTCCATGAGTCGGTGAGAAGTACCGGACCTTAAACGCACAGGGCGGAAAGGTACGATCAGCGGGAACCCGGTGTGTGTCCACCCTCGCTTGGGTGCCAGGTTCACTGCAGAGGATCAACCGCATCTGGAGGAGGGGTCACAGTCGGTGACCTCAGGTGACATCACAAAGGACCCGCCCAGGAGCTGCTGCTTGTGAACAATATCGCCGGTCTGTGAGTGGAAGCCGTTTCTGAATGATCAGTCGTTCCCGTTCTCTCTCTCTCTCTCCCCCCCCCCACGTTGTCCATCGCCATGGCAACTATTACTGCGAACTGAACTATTAAATCGAACTGGACTTTTGTGTCACTTTGAAATTGGTCATTTACCCCTAGACAACGATAGAGCTTGATTGATGCTGTTATCTGAATTCTGTGCACATGTGTGTTTATCATTGCTGAACTGTTGCATTTATTATCCTTTCGATTACTGTGTTGCTTGTTTCTTTAATAAAACTTTCTTAGTTCTAGTAATCCAGACTCCAACTGAGTGATCCATTTCTGCTGGTTTGGCAACCCAGTTACGGGGTACGTAACAAACACCAAATGAATTGTGTTCTAAATGAAAACTGGGGCTTGAAAGAATTACTTGTGCTTTCTTGCCAAGCATTGATACCTATATAATACATTTTCAAAACCGCACCAAAATAAATGGCTCTCATCAAGCTGGATGTAGACTAAATGTGTAAGGAGACAATTGGTTAAAATTCCCTCCGTTTGATCTCAGGAAAGACTTGCTTTCATGGTTCTTGGTCTGTCATCTTCTCATGCTATTTAACCATCTTGATCATATTACTGAGTCCATCAAACTATCATCTGCTGCCTGCGGTTATTGACTCCCTCATAGATTAAGAACAAGGTAATGAAGGCACAGTTCAGCTGCAAATTTATGCAGTAATGATATTTGGATGTAAAGTAGAGGTGGGTGGGTTAAAAATAACTAGGTATTAATCAATATGCAGAATAAACCATGTCCAGTAACTGGCTACTGCTGAGTGGTACTAAATTGCAAATACCAGCCAAACCTCTTGCCAAATGCACTAGTGGTAAAATGTGAACTGGATCATCATTCAATTCAAGGCCATGATTCAATCTTTCCCAGTAAGGAGCTCAAATTCTTTTAGTCAAACAGCAGTTCAGCACAATGTAAAAGGCAGCAAAAGTAAATCAATTAAGAGGGCAAGATTTACAACAGAATGCATGGAATCCCCTGTTGATTTGCAGGCCTGATTATACCATAAGGGTTACCAATTTACAGGCACTATATAAATCCAAAGCGTATTAATTTTAGTAATTTACATATTTGTACATCAGATAAAAATACAGGAACTGTGAGCTAAATATGTATCTTTGTCTTCTAAGGAGGTAGAGAGGTGAAATGTTTAGTACGCTGACAGTTCTGCTCCATGATAAAAGCTGTGCTCCTTCCTGGCAGCGTGAATAAACAGGGTTAGACAATTTACTGGGTATATTCTGACCTTGTGCTCCTTGGGTAATTAGTTTAAACGGCACATTACACTTGTGAATGATGAATGGCACACTTGTTTATTGTTATTCCTGTTGTAATCATTCTGGCACATCCCAGGTGCATTGCAAATGGCTGTTCTGCAGAGTGTATGCGAGTGTAGCAAATAATGCAGTTGGTTCACGTCCCAACTGCACTTAAAGGAAATCTCCCTGAAATCAGATCACCAGCTTTGTGTCACTGGAGTTAGACTGGGGCCAGGGTTTAGTGGGATCTGAGCAGCCATGCAGACGTCTACCATTATTGTTTCCCCTGCAGCTCCCACACTCATTTGGAAGGGAAAACTGCAAGAATACAGTGTGATCATTCAAGGACAGTAAAACTAGAATAATGCACCTAATAGTAAGAAATGGGTTGAATTCTTAAAAAATGGTAGTTGTTTAAAATAATGCCAACCCATTTCCCAGACAGTATGTAGGAATGCCGGCTCAGAGTTCCGGCGACCCGGGCTCAATCATGAACTCGGGTGGTGTCAATCTGGAGTTTGCTCATTCTCCCTGTCGATGTGCAGGTAGTTGACGACAATGTGGGAGGATTTTTAAAAAAGTGAGATTAATGTAAGACCAGTTTTATATGGATGTTTGATTGCTGGAACAAACCTGGTGGGTCAAAGAACCTGTTTCCCTACTGTATCTTAATTAGACTCAATTTTACCTCTCGCTTTTACTCTGTCATTGATATTTTTGCTTTTCTTTTTGTACTGCTTCAGATTACACTATCATTTTATAGCATTCTGTTGTTCTGTGCTTGTTAATGTATTCATTGTTGCATTTATTATTACCATGTACACAATTTACTCAGTGAGCTTCACTCCAGAGAGGAGTGGTGTAAATCTTGATTCCCTCTGTGGCCGGGTCCAACATTCACTGGCCTCTTCCAGTCTTTTTTTCCCAGTCACTATTGTACAGATGGTAATAAGAGAAGCATATAATACTATTTAATATAGTAATAGGCCTGTGTAAATAAAATGTACTTTTATTGTTGGCAATGTGCTGTTAGAGATTGCCTTGCAGGTAAATAACTTTTCAGGAAAGTCTTCAACAACCATGAAGTTCCGCACACCGCCTAGCTATCAACCCGCTCTTAATCTTCCATCCCCCTACTGAATAAAAGTACAATTCTTCATTAGCCTGGTAGGTAGGCTATCAGATCAAAACTTATCAACTTCATTATGCAGATAAGAACCAAAACAAGGATTAATATTGATGGGAAAGTGTATCATTACTGCTAAGTGTTATTCGGGTTTCCATTCGGGTTAGTATCAGAAAGCGTACTGCTGTGGACAGGACACCCACACCGGCCACCTGCTATCAAGGACATATTTCAAAAAGGTGCTGGAAAAGGGCGAATTACATCATGAGGGATCCCACCTGACTGCTCATGGACTGTTTGTCCCACTCCCATTAGGGACGAGGCAACATAGCATCCATGCCAGGACCACTGACTCAAGAACAGTTACTTTCCCCAAGTATTAAAGCTGATCAACACCTCCAGCCACTAATCTCCCCTCCATACCCTCGCAAACACTACTACTATATCATTTCCTGTCAGTCACCTTATTTACAAACACTCATGTGCTTAGTGTCACATTATAGACATGCAATCAATTTATGTATATAAGCTATCTTAAGTGTTTATATTTATTGGGTTTTTATTATTATTGTATTAACTATCTTATTGTGTTGTTTTTGTGCTACATCAAAGCTAGATAATTACTTTGTTCTCCGTTACACTTGAAATTACATTAAATGATCTTGAATTTGAAAGAGAATAAAATTCTGAAATGTTCAAGCAAACTTCTTGTTAGATTTTAGACCACCATTTGGCTCATCAAGTCAGGCTTACCTTTCCTTCAAGGCTGATTTATTATCCCTCTCAATCCTATTCTCCTGCCTTCTCTGTTTAACCTTTGACACCCTTACTTAAACTATTAAGATCCACTTTAAATATACCCACTTACTTGGCCTTCACAGCCAACTGTGGCAATGAATTCCACAGATTCGTTACACTATCGCTAAACAAATTCCAACTCATCTCTGTTCTCAGTGGACATCCCTCCATTCTGAGACTGCACCCTCTGGTCCAAGACTCCTCTACTATTGGAAACATCCTCTTCACAGCCACTCTATCTAGGACTTAAAATGTTCAATAGGTTTCAATAAGATTCCCACTCATTCTTCTAAACTCCAGCATGTACATACCCAGAGCCATCAAAATGCTTCTCATATGATAACTCTTTCATTCCTGGAATCACTCTCACCTCCTCTGGACTCTCTCCAATGCCAGCACATCCTTTCTTAGATAAAGGGCCAAAATCTGCTCACAATAACCTCAGCATTACATCCTTGCTCTTACATTCTAGTCCTCTCGAAAGGAATGCTAACATTGTATTTGTCTTCCTTCCCAACAAATAAACCTGCAAATTAACTTTTAGGGAATCCTGCAGGAGGAATCCCCCTTTGACCTCTGATATTTTAACTTTCTCTCCATTTAGAAAATAGTCTATGCCTTTATTCCTTCTACCAAAGTGCATAATCATAAACTTTGTTATGCTATATTCCATCTGACAGTTTGCCTATTCTCCCAATCTGGACAAGTTGTTCTGCAGAGTCCCTGCTTCCTCAACACTACCTGCCCCTCCACCTTTCCTTGTATCATCCACGAACTTGGTCCATCATCTGATATCCAAAGCATTGACATATATATTGTGAAAAGAAGCTGTCCCAACACCGACCCCTGTGTAACACCACTAGTCACCAGCAGCCATTCAGAAAAGGCTCCCTTTATTCCCACTTTTTGCCTCCTGCCAATCAGCCAATCTTCTATGCATGTTAGTATCCTTTCTGTAATACCATGAGTTCTTGTTAAGCATCCTCAACTGTGGTATCTTGTCTAAGGCCTTCTGAAAATCCAGGCAGACAACATCCTCCGACATTTCATTGTAAATCCTGCTTGTTATTTACTCAAAGAATTCCAATTGATATGTCAAAAAAGATTTTTCCTGAAGAAAGCTAAGCTGACTTTAGTCTTCTTCATTATGTGCTTCCGAGTATCCTAAAACCTCCTCCTTAATAATGGACTACAGCAACTTCCCAACCACTAAATTGGCCTAAAATTTCCTTTCTACTGTCTCCCTCCCATCTTTAGCAGTGGAGTGACATTTGCAGTTTTCTAATTCTCCAGCACTATTCCATAATATAGTGATTCTTGAAATACCATTACTAATACCTCCACAATTTGTTCACCTACCTCCTTCAGAGCTCTGTGTTGTAGTCCATCAGTTTCAGTTGACTTATCTACATTTAGACTTTTCACTTCCCAAGCACCTTCTCCTCAATAACAGTGACAATGCTCTCTTCTGCACCCGACACGCTTGAAATTCTACCATACTACTAATGCATTCCACAATGAATACTGACATAAGATACTCATTAAGTTTGTCTGCTATTTCTTTGTCCCCCATTATTACCTTTCCAGTGTCATTTTTCAGAGGTCCAATGTCCACTTTCATCTCTCTTTTACTCTTTAAATCTCTGAAAAAACTTTTGGTACCTATTTGATATTATTGGCTTTCTACTATATTTTATCTTTTCTCTCCTTATGTTTTTTTCAGTCACCTTCTGTTGATTTTTAAGAGCTTCCCAATCCTCTACCTTCTCACTAACCTTTGCTATATTATATGCCATTTATTTTGCTTTCATGCTGTCTTTGACTTCCATTATCAGCCACAAGTGCCCCATCCTCCCTTTAGAATATTTATCTTTGTGATATCTATCCTGCATCTTCTGAATTGCTCTCAGGAACTCCAGCCATTGCTGTTCTACCAGGATCATTGTTAGTGTCTCCTTCCAATCTATTTTGGCCAGCTCCTCTCTCGATGCTGTAATTCCCTTTACTCCAATCAAACACTGATACATCTGACTTTAACTTCTCCCTCTCTAACTGCAAGGTGAATTTTATTATATTACGATCACTGCATCCTAACGGCCCCCTTACCTTAAGCTCCCTAATCAAATCAGGTTCACTACATAACACCCAATCCAGAATTGCCACAAGATGTTCTAAAAGAACATCTTGTAGGAATAAACAAGTTTCCTCTTTTGGGATCCAGCACCATACTGACTTTTCCAATCTACCTGAATATTGAAATCTTCTATGATTATCACAACATTGCCCTTTTTAACATGTCTTTTCTATATCCCATTGTAATTTGTACCCCACATCCTGGCTACTGTTTGGAGGCCTGGTTATAACTCCCATTCATGATCTTTTTAATCTTGCAGTTTAAGAACTCTACCCACAAGGATTCTACATCTTCCTATCCTATGTCACCTCCTTCTTAGGACTTTTTTTCATTTTTTACCAATAGAATCACCCACCCCCTCTGCCTGCCTGCTTGCCTGTCTTTTCAATATAATGTGTATTATTAGATGTTACGCTCCCAATTGTGATCTTCTTTCAGCCACATTTCAATGATTCCCACATCACATCTGCCAATCTCTAACTGTGCCACTAGATTATATATCTTATTCCATATACAACATGCATTCAAACATAATACCTTCAGTCCTGTATTCATCACCTTTTTTGATTTTGCCCCTACATTACACTTCATTTCATCACACTGACTTCAATTTTCCCCTATCATCTGCCTGTCCTTCCTTGCAGTTCCGCTATACACTTGTATATTAACTACCCCATCCTCAGCCCTATCACTCGTTCCCATCCCCCTGCTAAGTTAGTTTTAGCCCTCCCCAACAGCTCAGGCAAACATGCCTGCAAGCTTATTGGTCCTCCTCGGGTTCAGGTGGAAGCCATCCTTTTTGTACAGGTCTTATCTTCCTGAGAAAAGATCCCAATGATCCAGAAATCTGAAACATTGCTGCCTGCGCCAATTCCTCAGCCATGTATTCATCTGCCAAATCATCATATTCTTACCCTCACTGACTAAAGTTAACAAGGACAATATGTTAGAAAAAAATTCTGCAACTTCAGGGGAAAGGGAAACCATTGATGTTTTAGGTGCCAATCCTTTGTCAGAACTGGTACGGAGAGCAAACATATTTTCAAACTCTGATGAAAGACGCTGGAGTGGGATTGTGAGTGCCCTCTAAACATTGTTTTAAATATTCTGCTTAATTCTGTATTGAATAGAATATCTCATGGATCTGATACTGAATTGGAGTTATACTTCACACTGAGCCAAATTAAGGTAGTTTATAATTCTTTACCAGACAGAAGTTCAAACTCCTTATGACTTGTAGCCAAATAGCAATCAAATCTTGGAGTTAATGGTTTAGTTCTTAAAAACTGGCACCACTGAAGTAACTACATTTTATTTAAATGCCCTTGCTCATAAAATAACATTGCATTGATTATCATTGTAAAAGGTCAAGTTATTTCAAACCGCTCAGTTAAATTCATTCCAGGTGTTCTCAGCATTGAGTCAAGTTATTGAACTACGTAGGCAACTTCAATCTGTAACCTCATTGGATGTAAATTTACCCATGAACAGAGGATTTCCCACTAACTTCATTAGATGATATGTATTGCCTTGTGAGAAATTCTGCTTAATAGAGCTTGATTGATTTCTTATGACAGGATGAAATGCCACTTTTGAAAAGTGATACTAACCATGCCTTACCACATATGGGATATGAGGACTTCAATTAAAAACAAACCAATAAATCAACAAAGTTTTCCTATATTCATGCATATCAGCATGAGACATTTAAAATAAATCCAGCGAATGACATTTTAATGTATATCATCCTTTGTAAATGCATGACTTGTAATGAAAGATTTTTTTTACATTTATTTAAGTCTGAACATTTTGAAGTGGAGTGATATCATCCTCTCTGGGATATTTAAAAATACTTAATATTGACAACATGCTACATATTTATTCAAGGCCATTGTTTTAAGTGTGTTTAAAAAAAATTAAAATTGCCTTTATGCCTGTGTAAAATGTTCCTCCAAATTTCTAATTATTCCATTTAAACACTGTCAGTCCAACAATAGCTCAGTTTTAAAATTCTCAACCAGGTTTTTTGAATCTCTGTGACACTTTGCCAGCTCTACTTAAAGGGCTTTCTAATCCTTTCCAAATTGTTACATCCCCAATGCCAAACTCATGCACATTGCCTTTTTACATTGGTCTTGCGCTGCCAACATTTCAGATACCTAGGCAATAGGCTTTAGTGTTCCTTCTCTAATCTTTCTCACTCCTCCTTTAGAAAGCTCATTGAAGTCAGACTTTAGTCACCTGTCACAATATCTCTTATTCTACACCTGATGTCATAGTTTGTTCACGTTTTTATGACTTCAAATACATCATAAATTTAACAATGTTATATACAGTACCGTGCAAGGGTGCCTAAGGAATTTGCACTGTACAGTAGTAATTTTATGTATTACATTGTAATGCTGCTGCAGAAAAAGAATCATGACATATGAGAGTGAAGATAAGCCGAATTCTGATATGGGTCTCTATTGTGGACTGAGAATGGGAAGGGGACAGGGAGTGGGGAATCAAGGTTGGGAAAAGGGGGAGGGAGAGGGGAGGGAGCGTGGAGCATCAGAGAGGCATTCTGTAATGCTCAATAAACAAATTGGAATCAAAGGGTCTTGCCTGATGTCTCAGGCTGGGTGTGTCTGTACCTGCACCCCCACATTCTGGCACCCCTTCTCTGCCCACACCCTTCCAGCGTCGCTCCATCACCACCATTCCTCCTGTCAGAATTATTCACAATTATATATAAGACTTTTTATACAGTATTGCAAAAGAGTTCTCAAACTTCCCGTAATTGTCTTTCTTCTTTACCATTCCCCATTCCTATTTCCCCCTCTCACCTTACCTGCCCATCACCTCCCTCTGGTGATCCTCCCCCTTTCCTTTCTTCCATGGCCTTCTGCCTTCTTCAGCCCTTCCTCTCTTTCACAAATCAACTTCAGAGCTCTTTACTTCACCCCTCCCTCTCTCCCAGTTTCAACTATCACCTACTTCTTCCTCCCCTCCCCCACCTTCTTACTCTGACTTCTCATCTTTTTTCTCCAGTCCAGATGAAGGGTCTCGGCCTGAAATGTCGTCTGTTTATCCTTCTTTATAGATGCTGCCTGGCCTGCTGAGTTCCTCCATGGCCCTTATTTGTCTATCCATAAAACATAAGAACAGAAATAAGCCATTCAGCCCATTGAGTATGCTCCACCATTCCATCATGGCTGATCCTGGATCCCACACAACCCAATACACCTGTCTTATGTCCATATCCTTTGATGCCCTGACCAATCAGGAAACGTCTTAAATATATGCACGGATTTGGCCTCCACCGTAGTTTGTGGCAGTGAATTCCACAGATTCACTACTCTCCGCCTTAAATAAATTTCCTCCTTGCTTCTGTTCTAAAAGGTCACCATCAATTTTGAGGCTGTGCCCTCTAGTTCTGGATAACCTCAGCATAAGAAACATCCTCTCCACGTTCACCCTATCTAGCCCTTTCAATGAGATCCCCCCATATTCTTCTGAATTGCAGTGAATACAGGCCCAAAGCTGCCAAACGCTCCTCATATGTTAACCCTGTATTCCCAGAACCATCCTCGTGAACCTCTCCTGGAATCTCACCAATGACAATATATCCTTTCTGAGAGATGGGGCCCAAAACTGTTGACAATAATTCAAGTGTGGCCTGACTAGAGTCTTATAAAGGCTCAGCATTATCTCCTTGCTTCTATATTCTATTCCCTTGAAATAAATGCCAACATTGCATTTGCCTTCTTTACCACAGACTCAATCTGTAAATTAAGGGAGTCTTGCACAAAGACTCCTAAGTCCCTCTGCACCTCTGATGTTTGAACCTTCTCTCCATTTAAATAATAGTACATTCCAATTTTCCTTTTACCATAATGTATTATCATACATTTCCCAACACTGTATTCCATCTGCCACTTTCTTGCCAATTCTTCCAAATTGTCTAAGTCCTGCTGCAATCACATTGCTTCCTCAGCAGTACCTACCCCTCCACCTATCTTCATATCATCCACAAACTTTGCCTCAAAGCCATCAATTCCATTATCCAAATCATTGATAAACAACGAGAAAAATAATGGTCCCAATACTGACCCCCTGAGGTAAACCACTTTTATTTCCTTTAATTCAAGTAGATTTTACTATTTTTTTTCAACTTTCATGAGAAGTTTGTGACAAACGACTTTCTTTAGTGACATGACTGCAACTTTAAATATACAAAAGAGACTAAAGCCTCCATATGTCGAAAGTAATGACAGAATAGGAGTAAGTGATATTTATCAGTAATATTCAGTAGTAGGAAGCTTATAATACTGTAGTTTGAATTGAATGGCTGAGATGATCATGGATCACACTCTGAAATCCAAACATTTAACAAGATCATGCATTTACATAGCTTATCTCCCACTCTTTTCAAAATAACCAAAATTTCTTTGCAGCTCTTGAATTGTTGGAAGCATAACTGTCAAATGTTCATAGTAAACTCCACAGTGATGTGATAATGAGCAGCTATTTTTTTTTCCCCAGTGGTGTTCGTGAGAGATTATAATAATCAATACGAACAGCAAGGACACTGGGCTTAGCTCTTATGCTCTGTTTTAGAGTGGTACTATGTCCACCTGAGAGATCAGATTGTGCTTGATTCAGACATTTCTTTGTGCTTTTCCTGAGGCCATTACTATGTACTGAAGACCTTTGATCAAACTGATCTACAAGTTTTGCTTCTTTGGTCATCCTATGAAGTAATACGTGAAATGGACCCTGGGATCTAGCATCTGGCTCTCTTAGGTGGCTGTCTGAATAGGCCACTGCTGTTTTTATTCTAAAATGTCTCTAAATATCGTTGATAATCAGAGACATTTCAGATAAGTTAAAACAGATGTTAATAAACAATTCCAACTAGATTAAATTTCAAAAAAAGTAAATTAACATTAAAAATAACCATTTATAAATTAAGTTGAAATATTAACAATAGACAAATTATTAAAAAGACCAACCACTTACAGGCACTCACTTTCAATATGGTACAGCACCTACATCTATATTGATGGGACTGAGGTTTATAAACCAGTTAGGGCTGATGCAAAACTAGAAGAACAAGATGCAAGGAGCATTAGGTCCCAAAAATTGGCATAAGTGAGCTCCAGCCTGTGGTCTGATGCACTGCCATCTTACCTCCAGCCTGGGTTCCATATTGCATTGCACGGTGCAAAGGCCAGGGATACACTGCAGCCAGTCAGAGTTTTCCATGGAACCTCCAGCATAATCTAACCCACCATTTTAATTTGAAAGATAACATTACCTCCAACAGTGTAACACTATCTCAATACTACACTGAAGTACAATCTAGATTCATGTGTCTTGGTGTCTAAATTGAGATTAGATTCACAGTCTTCTGATTTAGCTACCAAATAAGAACAACTGAGTATCAGTAAAGTCACCAATGTCACCTTGAAAGCTCAGCCAGATATTTGGCTATTGTTTTAATTAAAGTACTAAAGCAATAAGCATGTTCCATAAAATAGCATGAAAGGAATGATTGAGAAATAGAGTCTGAATGTCATTCAAGTGATACAGCATTGAACCAGGCTCTTGAACCCACTGAAACTGCACCAACCATTAACTACACATCTACACTAATTTCACATTAACCCCATTATTTATTCTCCTGAAATTCTCGTCAACTCTCCCCAGCAAAAGCACCTGAAGGAAACCCACACGTCAGAGGAAAAGTAGTCAAAATCCACATAGAAAACACTCTGTTGGCCAGAAGAAATGATGATCAGTAAACAGGAACGGATGTGACCATTTTGTGAGACTGTCCTTGCAGCTGCAATTTTGTGAACAGTTTGGTGGATTGATTCTTGTTCTGGGATAACTTAATTAGGGGAAATGATTGTGGCCATAAGGAATCTCAGTTAATGACATGCTAAACTTGAGATCATTCTCAGACATGTAGCTATTTATTATGGACAGTGGCAGGCTTGCAGGGGAGCAATCTGTAATCTTGTTAGACTCAGTGTCTGGGTGACCTGTTTAACTGGTTTGAACCAGTCAAGCTTGAAAAGAATAAAAGGCCCAAGGCTGAGGGCAAAGGACTTAGAGCAATATTGGTTGTAGCTCTGGATCAGACTCTATAACAAGATGACCCAAACACGAGGAAATCTGCAGATGCTGGAATTTCAAGCAAAACACACAAAAATGCTGGTGAATGCAGCAGGCCAGGCAGCATCTATAGGAAGAGGTACAGTCGATGTTTCAGGCCAAGACCCTTCATCAGTCTCGGCCTGAAATTTCGACTGTACCTCTTCCTATAGATGCTGCCTGGCCTGCTGCATTCACCCAGAAGATGACCCAGGTTGGTCTGGTTATTTTGAGTCAATGAGATTAAAGTGCAGCCCACTTGAATTTGTGAGGAATGAGTATAAAAAATTGAGACTTCAAATGCAAAGGAGAGGCAACTCTCCAGAGACAAACTATTGCAGATCTCTAAAGTAGATTACCCCATATTGGACATGCGGTGATTAGATTGGGAATGCCTGACCAGTGTAGACGGCTTTCTTGAGTAATACTCTTTCTCTTCATTGATTGTTTGAAGGGTCAGAGAATCCTAGTGGGTGTACACAGTTAGTTAGTTAGTTAGTTAGTTAGTTAGTTTAGGAACCTACATGCTTTTTAGTTGACACAATAAAGGTATTTGTCAGTAAATACAGATGCTCTCAGTGCCTAACTGATCATTATTACTAAGGGGTAATCCTTGTGGAAACTCAAAATGCCACGATTATGCTCAAATCTTTGATTTCATGAGGCAGCAACTCTCATTACTGTGCTTTCAAAATAAATCAACAAGCTTTTCATATGATGTTAAACATGGGTTTTAAATGTTTTTAGGCTCAATGAAGAAACATGATTCGGGAAATAAAGTAGTTTGTGAGTTTGGAGCAGAAAAAATATTTGAATATAAGTTGAATGATTCTTGAGGAGTGAAAACGCAAGGTCACCAAATACAAAATCCCTTTCCAAGTGTTTGTTATTCTGTGTTTGAACTTTAAATAGCCACTTTTCAGATTTGACATTGTTGTAGTCATCATAAATTTGATATGTAGAGGTACTTAGATGGATAGCAGCTTTGAAAATTTCTATTTAACTTCAGGAATGTTTCCCAGCAGGTAGTCCACTGATTCATTGTGGTTTCCATTGAAGTTAGTTACTTATGCTGACTCTTAGAATCCATTTATACTGTTGATTTCATGTTGATATGGAATAGTTTCACATATACATCAAAGGGCAAAACAATAGCAGTATTACTGCAGTATTAGTTCTTGAGCTGTATTTATTCATGTAATACTTTTTTGCAAAATAATGTAGAATCAATGGAATGGCTCGTGATAGCAACATCTGACAGTGTACCCTACAGTTTGTCATTAGCTTACAAATCTCTACACCACATGGTGGTGTGGTGAATAATGGATAGATGGGAATGCCATGGTGCCATAATTTAATCATGGAGTTTGAATCAACTGAATGCTTGATTAGATTGCTCCCTTGAAATTTCTGGTATGGTTAGTTATTTATAATGTACATGATGTTCATTTTGTGGGGTATTATTATCCTGTCTCAGTTTTGCTTTTCAGACTGTTATTGTCGATGCCGTCAGCAACTACTCTCTTGTTCCATGCTATCGATGCACAATAATGTTCACATTGAAGAATTCACGATTGCTGCATATGGCTCAATGTGTGCCTTTACAGGACTATTTGAAAACTCAGTGTGTACATATTCATGGAATGTGTTAGTTTATCACAGGCCTGGTCATTCGTTATGATTTGTACTTACAGTACCTCTGCTTGGTGACATTTTATTTCTCATACCACTAGACTTTGATTGAATAACACCATTCTAACTGCTACATTTATTCCAATTCTTCATCTTGGTATTGTGAAATCTATCTCTTTTTTCTTCTTATTGCCTAAAATTACTATTTATTCACATTCTTGACTTGATCTATTTGTTTCCTAACCTCTCTGAGTTTTGCCATGATCATTGCTACTCTCTTTATCCTAGAATAATAGAGTATTATACAGAATATAATACTGAATAATAAAGAATATTTATGTATAATCAAACATATAAATGGCCATTTCAGAATTATTTTACACATTCTATATTTAACCAATCTCCCCATAATAAAAGTCCTGTATATTTTACTCATCAAAGATGATCTTCAGAAAATTGAAAAAATAGAAAATTGCACATTAAATCACCAAGTGTGCAGTAAGTGCTTTTGTTAACCACAATTCTCTTCTTTGTGAACTTAACTTTGTTAAAATAGCAGGATTAGGGGTAGGGTTAATTGTCTGTACAGGCTAATGCCCATATAGAAATCTCTTAAAGATGGCCATATGTTCATAGTGTCAAGTCAATGGCCTTTTATCAATGAAAGATCACCGAATGATTGTCAACTCTGTTTCTTTCTCCACAAATGCTACTTGACTCATTGGGCTTTTACACTATTTTCCATCCATACGTTTAAAGTTGAGCTCTCCTGTGATAACCATTTCCTGGTAAGGGTCTTTTTACCAGCCACCAGCAGTATATTCATTAATCCAGAACTATTTTTAATCCAAATTTTAGTTCTTCAATTTACAATTTATAATGTATTACCAAATGTTTTGTGAAATGCTAGCAGGGAAACTAAAGGTTACTTCCAAGGAACTGTGCAAGCATATGTAAACTACACTTTCACATGAAAATCATTTCCAGTACAATCTCAAAATGCTTGCTATTTATTCCCTGATAAATGTGATGGACAGAAGTCCCCGATATTGGAATAATTTTGCAAGATGGGGAATTCCAACCTGCAAAAACTGTATTTGATCAAACCCCAAACCTGCATGCAAGTGCCAAAGAAAACACAAAACTATTCACAGTAAGTTCAACAAGAAGTGCCAAGTAGATGATCTACCTAGGCTACCCTCCTGAGATTACCATCATCAGATCCATGTCATAAAGCTTCCGTAGTCAGTCATCATCAGAGAAGTTTGTCTCTAGACAACTTGATCCACTCCACGTGATATCAAGAAATGATGAGGAACATCGTTGAAGGTTGAATTTGAAGGCAGAATACAGGATTAATGGCTGAATTCTTGGTAGTGTGGAGGGACAGGGGAATCCCTCAACATTTCTGTGCAAGTTGATAGGGTTGTTAAGAAGACATATGGTGGTTTAGCCTTCATTATTCAGGGGACTGATCTCAAGAGCCACAAGGTAATATTGCAGCTTTATAAAACCCTGGTTAAACTACACTTGGAATATTGTGATCAGTTCCCGTCACCTCATTATAAGAAGGATGTGGAAGCCTTAGAGAGGGTGCAGAGGAGATTTGCTAGGATGCTGCCAAGATGAGAGGGCATGTCTTAGGAAGATAGGCTGAGTGAGAATGAGGTGACCTGATAGATGTGTTCAAGATTCTAAGAGAAATAGATTGAGTGGATACCAGAGATTTTTCCCCAGGGCAGACACGGCAATAAAATGGAGTTATAATTTTGTGGAGATTGGAGGAAAGCACTTTACACAGAGAGTGGTAGGTATGTGGAATGCCCTGCCAGGGGTGGTGATAGAGGTAGATCCATTAGGGACATTTAAGAATTCTTAGATAGGCACATGAATGACAACAAAATAGAGGGTAATGTTGAAGGGAAGGGTTAGATTGACCTTAGAGTAGATTAAAAGGCTGGCACAACATCATGGGCTGAAGACCCTGTATGGTGCTGTAATGTTCTATGTAACACTGGAGGTACAAAGGCAATGGGACCAGACATTATTTCTGCTCCAGTATTGAAATCCTGCACTCCGGAATGAACAGCATATCCAACCAAGCTGTTCCAGGATAGTTACAAAGCTGGATTGTTTGTTTCAGTGTGGAAGTTCCCTATGGATGTTCTGTTCAGAAAAAAGCAGGACAAATGCACTTCAACTAATTACCACTTGGTCTATGTTCAATCATCAGCAATGTAATGGAAAGTGTCACCAACAGTGGTATCAAGGAGCTGTTACACAGTAAGAACTACTTTTTGATTCCAAGTTTAGGTGTTGCTGGGACCAGTTGGCTGCAGATATTATCATATCCTTGGTTTAAACTATGACCGAAGAGCTAAATTCAGGAAGTGAGATAGTCATAGTCAGAGTCATAGATTCATTGATCCCGAGGGAAATTGGTTTTTGTTACAGTTGCACCATAAAAGATTAAATAGTAATAAAACCATAAATAATTAAATAGTAATATGTAAATTATGCCAGGAAATAAGTCCAGGACCAGCCTATTGGCTCACGGTGTCTGACCCTCCAAGGGAGGATTTGTAAAGTTTGATGGCCACAGGCTGGAATGACTTCCTATGACACTCTGTGTTGCATCTCAGTGGAATGAGTCTCTGGCTGAATGTACTCCTGTGCCCAACCAGTCCATTATGTAGTGGATGGGAGACATTGTCCAAGATGGCATGCAACTTGGACAGCATCCTCTTTTCGGACAGCATCCTCTTTTCAGACACCACCATCAGAGAGTCCAGTTCCATCCCCACAACATCACTGGCCTTACAAACGAGTCTGTTGATTCTGCTGCTGTCTGCTGCCCTCAGCCTGCTGCCCCAGCACACAACAGCAAACATGATAGCACTGGCCACCACAGACTCGTAGGTCATCCTCAGCATCGTCTGACAGATGTTAAAGGACCTCAGTCTCCTCAGTGATTCCATTGATAGCAAGGCAGCATCTGGAATGAAACTGAAATTAATGGACATTAAAAGCAAACACAGTAGCTAGAAGATGTACCTGAAGATGGATGTTATTGTTGGAGGTAAATTATTCATTTCCCACAATTCCACTGTAGGAGTTTCCCTGAGCAGTGCCCTGGATCTAACCGTATTCATCTGCTTTGTAAGGTCAGAAGTAGGATTATTCACTAATGTTTGTACAAGTGTAATTCCATTCAAAGTTGTCAAAAAATTAACCATCCTATAACTAATGTTGGAAAATATAGATAATATTTAGGCATGCACTGTTAACTTGCCATTAACATTTGTGCCACAAAAGAAGCAGGTGATGACCATCTTCAACCAAAGTATTTCTAAACACCTACTCTTAAGATTCAGTGTGATTATATGACTAACTCCCTGATCATTAATATACCTGACAAGAAATTCAACAAATACCATGGCATAAAAGAGCAGAACAGAAGCGGGGTATCATGTGATGTGCGTCTCGCCTTCTTTGCAGCATCTACAAAGAACAAATCAGGACTGTGGTAGAATACTTTCCTTGGATGAGTGCAGCGTCAAGAACTCTCAAGTTCAACCATATTAGGAAAATGGACAGCTAGACTGAACAAGAGAGATGGGGAAAAATAGATAGAGAAAGATACGTAGAGTTGGTACTGTGATTCTTTATGTTATAAGACCATAAGACAATGAAGCAGAATTAGGCCATTCAACCCATCGAGTCTGCTCTACCATTAGATTATGGCTGATCCATTTCCCTCTCAAACACATTCTTTTGCCATTTCCCTGTAACCTTTCATAACCTGACTTATCAAAAATCTATCAATCTCCACCTGTGGCCATGAATTCCACAGATTAACAATACTGTGGCTAAATAAATTACTCCTTATCTCCATTCTAAATGGACATCACTGTATTCTGAGGTTGGGCCCTCTGGTCGTAGACTCCCCCACTATCAGAAATATCCTCCCCACATTCACTTTCTCTTGGTTTTTCAACAGTCGATGGGTTTCTATGAGATACCCCCACCCCCGCCATTCCTCTAAATTCCAGTGAATACAGGCCCAGAGCCATCAAACGCTGCTCATAAGGATGAGTCATTAGAATCATTACTACAATTGTTCTAATGGTCCCGTTCATACCCAGCTTTATATTCAATCAGCTGGGAGATCCAAACCCTGAAATGAACACTAGCCCTTTTAACTCTCTGTCCCCTATGCATTATCTTAATGCTGAAAACACCATCCGTCGGATGCGGATGTGCACAATAAAGGAACCCTTCAGTCCTAGCACCACCAGGATTTGTGCTGGGAAATGAAAACTAAAGAAAACGTCGAGTTTTCGAACAGAGTTCAAAATTCGAAGTTTTTTTTAATTAAACAAAGTATATGCTACCATATACTACCTTGAGGTTCATTTTCTTCCAGACATTTAAAAATACAACGGGATTCACGAAAATTTGACAATTCAGTGCTGCAGTAATTTGTGTCGCTATGACCATTTACCGATAGGAAAAGATAGTCCAAATTATACAGTGTTTGCGCTGCGCGTAGCGTCTTATATTAAACGCCTGCACGAATGAGGTGGTGCTATTATTGAAACCGCAGATAGGAGGCGTGTATACCCAGCAGATCGCGCCACATGCAGCTATTTCTTCGTCACCGAGGACATGCTGATTCCAGCACTATCTTTCCCAATAAACGATTTCAGCTCATTCTACAAAAGACAGTTGACAAGAACTCATTATGGGAGGGGTTTTGATGTACTCCGAGAATAAAGGTCAATTAGTATATATTCATTCAAAAAGAATGTCAGCTAAAGAGCTATTGCAGTCGCCTTTGTACACACTTACAGAAAAGGAAGATACATCCCGGGATCAAGATGTCCAGACTGTATTTCCGACTGTGAATGTAAAAGGAACCATGAAGCACGTATTGATTAGACGGACGCATTAATATTCGGATATACCATAATCTACTTTTTATTGATCAAACCATTCTTTTATAAACCGTCCCGGCTCCCTGCATCCCTTACGTGCAATTGAAATGAAATTAGCTTTTCGAATCCTTCCTTCCACCCCCTCGCAATCGCCACTGTTGGTCATGAGATTGAAAAGCCGCAAAAAGGGCTCTTTATCTTCTGCAAATATAACACAAATGCAAATTCTGTGAAAATCGCGAATTATGTTTTCCACTTAATTTTCGTTCCAGATATCCGTCGACGCTATTATTTACTGCGCGTCATGCGCTACCCGGGTACTCTCAGAGAGGAGCCACGCTCTCCCTTGCTGGTATTTACCCCTCGCGTTACCTCCAGAGATGGCTAATGACTATTCTGCTGACATCGGGATCGACTTGAAGCTTTTTATTCAGACTGCGGCGACACACACATCCCAACACCGCGCGCAATTTTGGAATACTTATTCGAATCCGCATTGCATTTCGAAGAATTTTTTGTTTATTGATACTTGCTCATACTTAAAAAAAATTGCCCTGTCAAATGGTGCGGGATATAAATTTGATACAAACCGGGGTGCGAGTGGTGAGATGGAAAATGTCTTAGGACTGTCCCACCTTTGATTTTTACCGAATGGATTTTCAATATCAGTGTTAAACCATCCCCTACATCAAACATGTACCGAATTATTAAATAGGCGACACGCTAGACAGGGTTGAAAAAATTGACCAAAATGGGACAATATTCACCACAGACCACTAGCAAATTCCCTTCTCCCACTCTCAAACGCTCGCATACATCCCCAATGAGTAAACAGCGAGCAACGCCCAGATCATTATATACAACCTCTGCTGTAATATCACGAACTCCCCGCTCGCACCAACACAATCAGTCAGCTCCACAGCGACCGCCTGTCAGCGACGCCCCCCACAACATGCGGCACGTGTCACAGAACCCTGACCAGGACGTGCCGCTCCGACTGGGGAGGTACCGCGGATCCAAGCAAAAAAAAAAGAACGCCAAATTGTGTAAATGGTTGGCATAGCGTTGTACTAAACATCGTCCCGCGACTATTGACTAGCTATTCCGTGCCAGCCGTGCGGGATTTGTTTTTGATAGAAAGCAAGGTCTAAACCTTCCGGACAAAGTAAGTTGGTGATTAAATAGATAGGTTTATGATTTGTTTTCATTACATATATAGTGCTGAACTGGGTGTGTACAGAAACTCTGTCCACTCTGCAATTAAAATAAAACAATGTTTTGGAAAACAATAAAATCAAGTGCGATTAGTCCAGAAGGGAGTAAATCCGGAGTAGCAGGACTATCCCTTTGGTGGTATGTGGGTTGTTGTGATCTGATTATTGTAGGCACCTGTGCGAGTGCATCCCACGAACTCTGAGCAAGTCCAAAGATTGGAACGTTATTTGCACGGGTTGGAGAATGAAACCGGCCCGCCCGCTCTGCCGCTGATTGGTTTAAAGAGGACTGACGCACGATAGCTAGGTGCCCCGCTGCCAGCCAGTCAGAGCGTTGCGCTGGCTGTCGGGAATGACCATTGGTTGGCGGGAAGTGGGCGCTACGCAAAAGCAGAGCGCTGAGCCCAGAGAGCTGCAATCTGTCAGTAGAGGGAACAGTACAGGATCCAGGGACCGCAGCCGCGGGGAGCGGGGAAAATCTAACAGCGGCAGGCAGCAAAGCAGAAAGGACCAAAAAAAAAGAGAGAAAGAGATATACAAATACTCAGTGAAGTTCGGACTAGGGAGCGGAACTCCAGAAAGTGTCTGATGATAAACTCCAGACTCAGTTGCCGTGTTTACACTGAGGATATGACCGGCCGCTGTGTCAAAGGGTTTGATGTTAAACCTATGCCCGCGGGATTCTCTTCTTCCAGGCCACTACTGAATAGTGGAAGATCAAACGACCATTTCACTCATTAGAAAGCAGAAGTTCAAGATTCGTATGCGATGAGTCTGCTTCACGTAACTGGCATTTGCGGAGAGATGTGATGGAAAAATCAAAGCAGGAGGGAGCGTGAAGTCAATAATTAGTAATATTTTTTTCTCTTTAAAAAAAGGAAATACCACCACCCAATCTAGAAGGGGCGTCGGTCGGTTTGGATTGTGGAGATGACCTTCCTATTCGTTTTGGTTTGCATTTTGATCGAGCGCGTTGCTTGTCAGATCCGCTACTCGGTTCCCGAGGAGCAGGAACATGGCACGTTCGTGGGGAATATTGCCGAGGATTTGGGATTGGACGTGACGAAGCTGGCCGCCCGCAGGTTTCAGACGGTGCCTAGTTCCAGATCTCCGCACCTGGAGGTGAACCTGGAAAACGGGGTACTGTTCGTCAACGAGAAGATCGACCGCGAGCAGATCTGTAAGCAGAGCCCTACTTGTCTGTTGCACCTTGAGGTTTTCCTGGAGAATCCGTTGGAACTTTTTCGCGTGGAGATCGAGGTCGTGGATATTAACGACAACCCGCCGAGTTTCCCCGAGGCAGACATTACGGTGGAGATTTCGGAGAGCGCCGGTGCCGGTACTCGGCTGCCGCTGGAGAGCGCGTTCGATCCGGACGTTGGCAGCAACTCACTCCGCACCTACGAGATCACCCCCAATAGTTACTTTTATCTCGACGTGCAGACGCAAGGAGACGGCAACAAGTTCGCCGAGCTGGTGCTAGAGAAAAACCTGGACCGGGAACAGCAAGCCCTCCATCGGTATGTGCTGACGGCAGTGGACGGGGGTTTGCCCCAGCGCACCGGCACCGCGCTGCTCAGCATCAGGGTGTTGGACTCGAACGACAACGTACCCGTCTTCGAGCAGTCGGTTTACACGGTGAGCTTACCGGAGAATGCGCCCGTCGGTACCCTGGTTATTCAGCTCAATGCTACCGACCGCGATGAAGGCAAAAACGGCGAGGTGGTGTACTCGTTCAGCAACCACGTCTCCCCCAGGGTGAAGGAGCTGTTCAGCATCGAGCCTCGGACGGGCTGGATCGAGGTGAAAGGGGTCATCGATTACGAGGAGAGCAACCTCTATCAGCTGTACGTTCAGGCGAAGGATCTGGGGCCCAACGCGGTGCCGGCTCACTGCAAAGTGCTGGTGAAAGTTACCGACGTGAACGACAACGCGCCCGAGATCAGTTTCAGCACCGTTTCTAACTCAGTAAACGAGAGCGCAATCCCGGGCACCGTGGTCGCTCTGCTGAGCGTCACCGACCGTGACTCGGGAGACAACGGGCAGCTCCAATGCGAGATCTTGGGACAGGTGCCTTTCAAGTTGAAGCCCTCCTTCAAGAATTACTACACCATCGTGACGGACGGGCCGCTGGACCGAGAAGTCACGGACTCTTACACTATCACCATCATGGCGAAGGACAGAGGCTCTCCTCCTCTGGCCTCCAGCAAGTCCATCAAGGTCCAAGTGGCGGACGAGAACGACAATGCTCCCCGTTTCTCTCAGTCTTCTTACGACGTGTATGTCACCGAGAATAACGTTCCCGGCGCTTACATCTACGCGGTGACAGCCGTGGATCCCGATGTGGGGCAGAACGCTTACATCTCTTACTCCATATTAGAGTGCGATATACAGGGTATGTCAGTTTTTACGTACGTTTCCATAAACTCCGAGAATGGCTATCTGTACGCCTTGCGCTCTTTCGATTACGAGCAGCTCAAAGAGTTTAGTTTCACGGTGCAGGCCAGAGACGCGGGGAACCCTCCGCTGAGCAGTAATACCACCATTAACATCATCATTGTGGACCAGAACGACAATGCGCCATCCATTGTATCACCCGTGTCCAGGAACGGCAGTGCCCGCGAGATGGTGCCTCGCTCAGCTGAACCGGGATACCTGGTAGCCAGGCTAGTGGCAGTGGACGCGGACGACGGCGACAATGCTCGACTCACCTATTATATTGCCAAGGGCAACGAGTTGGGTCTCTTCAGAATGGATTGGAGGAGTGGAGAGCTCAAGACGGCCAGGAGGCTGTCCACCACCAAAAAAGCCCCCAGTGCCCCGTACGAGCTGGTGATCGAAGTTAGGGATCATGGACAACCGCCACTGTCAGCCACCGCCACTATCCTGGTGATGGCAGTGGACAGCCCGGTGGATCGCCAAGGAGAACGGGGCAACCGAGCTGGCACGCCGAAGGAGAACTCTCTGGATCTGACCCTGATCTTGATTATCGCCCTTGGCTCCGTGTCTTTCGTCTTCCTCCTGGCCATGATCGTGCTGGCAATCCGGTGCCAGAAGGACAAAAAGGTGAACATCTACAGCTGCCTGGCCAGCGAGTGCTGCTCCTGCTGCAGGCAGGCGAGAAACAGAAAGAAGAAGCTGAGCAAATCGGACATCATGCTGGTGCAGACCACCAACCCTAACGCAGCTCAAGTGTCGGTGGAGGAAGGGGGCTTTGGACATCACAGTCAGAATTACTGTTACCAAGTTTGCCTGACCCCAGAATCGGCCAAAACTGATCTCATGTTCTTGAAACCATGCAGCCCAGTCAGGAGTACGGACGCTGAACACAACTCCTGCGGGGCCATTATTGCAGGGTACACTGACCAGCAGCCTGACATCATTTCCAATGGGAGTATATTATCAAATGAGGTAAGATATCAACTGCACCTCTTCGGATCTACATTGTCAATTGTTTCCTCTAATTTTGTCCATCTCACACATTCCCCTCTCCTCAACTGTCTTTACTCCCACACATTATAAATCCAGCCCTGCTGGCTGGCCTTTCTCAGCTCCTAGCGGTTTGGGGTTTATTTTCAGATGCGTTACTCTTAAGAGCAGGAACGGGCGTCATAATGTGAAATGTTGTAAATGCAGCCAAATGGCAGCACTTGACTACTGTCATTTCACTACGTAATCTGTGACTTCTGGCACAGATTAAAAAAAATGGAATGAGTGGTCTTTACGTGAATGATATATTTGTTACATCTACAGAAAGGGGGAATGAAAGTCTAGTTCTTTAGAGTGTTGAGTGTCTAGCTATTTGAGTACTGAAAGAGTTTGCTTATATCACTGTCCATTCTTGAGAGCGCTGGATACTAAGTCCTTTCAGATTTACTGTGCTAAATGAAGATAACGCACCTCAAAAAATCAAAGCATTAAAAAAAATCTAAAATACTGTTCTAAAGTTTTAAACAAAAAAATCTCGTGCTTGAATGTTTTTCAGTCCTGATTCTTCACCAATTGGAGCATAGAACTAATTTCAGCTCTTAAACTATATAGTCTTTACGAGGTCCAATGTAATTAAATTTTTGAATCATTGTGACACCTTTAACTAAAACTCTGGTCTGATTCCTTCCTAATGTGAGCCTATAAACTGATACAGGTTTCTGCTTGTTTGGTAGTGATTACTGACTTGATGTTTTTTACCTTCAGACCAAACACCAGCGAACCGAACTTAGTTTTCTTGTGGACAGACCCCGTCGAGTTAACAGGTAAGGAACGCACTAAACCAAAGCTTTCGCCAGATTTCACTATTATCAAGAAAGCATTCATTTATTGGTGGTTTCGATGAGATATTAATAAGGCGTCCTTCTTTGCTGTTATGTTTTTAGTTCTGCTTTCCAAGAAGCGGATATCGTGAGCTCGAAGGACAGTGGTCACGGTGACAGTGAACAGGGCGACAGTGACCACGATGCTACTAACCGAGCTCACAACTCTGGTAAGTGTGCTAAACTTTGAATTTCCAATTCGTTCGCCGCCCTTGCTGTCGTTGAGAGGATGGCGAAAAGTAGAAGTAATGCATGCTTTTGCATACTTAATAGAAAATATAATACTATATGGACGCCCTGGGTTTAGTGTTTTGTTTAAGTAGCAAGCTTTTTAAAAAAAAACATTTAAATATTTAAATCACGTTCCTTTTGTCGATGTTGGGTGTCTCTCTAATTCGCCGAACTGCTCAGAGGCGTGAATGAGCGGACGTGTCAGCAGAGAAAGCACATGTGCTTGGATTGCATTAAGAATACTGTGCAGTTAACTCGGGGGCTTGAATTTCACCTCATGGTGTGCGTTTCATGCAAATTATTGTTGAGTCATGGACTTTGAACGAATTGTGTGATGCACTATTGAGCTAGATGGAACAAGGGGCGTGACGTTATTTATTGCACATCGCATTGCGTTGAACCCTCTTCCTTTGTAATGTATCTTGTGTCCAAGCTGCCCTTGAAGAAAGTTTAATTTCCCCCTCTCCTTTCCGATCTTGGATTGGTTTCATCCGACCCGAGCACTAACTGTTCATTATGGAAAACACGTTTGGTACTAGCAGTCTCTCAATGGCTCCTTTATTTATCTTGTTGTTAATGAATGTGCGATCTTAGATTGGTCCTCCAGCAGTGGCATTGGTGTCCATCATTCTGCGCTTCTGGACGTGTTGGAATTTGGAGAACATTAATGATAGTAGCAGTGTCGGTGCATCTATGTGTATGCGAAACTGAGCTTCGTCAGATGTTCAACTCAGCTATTGCTGAGGGGTTTAAATCTTCTTTGCTCTACTTCACCCGCCCCCTCACCACCACCACCACCACCAACCGACTGAAAATTTGACAAACTCTGTGGATTGAATAGTTTTGGTTTTTAGTGGGAATACTCGTTTTGTACATTATTCTGTTCTTACAAAATGGAGGTTATTTAATACACCGATACCTCAGAAGATGGCAGTAATGCAAAGCTTTACAATCTCCAAACTCTTTTCAGTATGGAAATATCAATTTTACGGTTAGCATAACACTCAACGGCAAAATGTCATCTAGTCGGTAAAACCGGTAGCAAGAAAAAATTGAGGTATAATATTATGTATTATGGTGAGTGAATCGTATGCCAGTTATCGCCAACGACTGAATTTAAACCTAGTATTTTCTTAAGAATCGCAATACTTTGAAATACTGTAAGTGACTAGTGTTTCTGGAAATCGGATCAAATTTGTCTGTAACCGGATTAGGGGAATAGAGAGAATTGTTTTATTTTGGGAGGAGATAGTTGAGGACCACGATTCGAAATCTACTTGTTTCAATGGTTTACCTGTTTAACTGTTGAAACAACACGTTCAGAGTAAAGCTGAAGAATTCGAGCAGATATACAAATCACTCAGACGATGTAAATAGTACTCGGAAGTGTTACAGTCGGGTACTCCGGTACGATTTAGCTTGCTTGCTTGCAATGAGGGTAATTCTCCGATAACAAGTGCCAATATATTTCCCAGCAGCTTTTAGATAATTAAATATATCGGTACAAGGGTTTCCACCTCATGCAACGCGAATGCTTGGTGGTGGGGGGGGGGGTGGAATGCACACTTCTGCTGGTGTTATTGCAACTGTCTAATAGAAATACCATAATTTCATCTTGACTAATCTATGTACTGTTATCTTGAGAATACACAGAAACACGAGATAACAAACTCCTAAATTGTCAACTGATTTGATTCAATTTTGGTATCAAACTATCCACTGAAGGAGATTGGTTCGAGTTCTATGCAAACGGTCGCCGGGTAAACATATAAAAAAAGAAAAGTGTAAACGTATTTGTCAACGACTTGAGTTGTACTGAGGTAAACACGGAAAATATCGGAATCTTTTTTCCCAGCACTCCAAA
This sequence comes from Mobula hypostoma, assembly GCF_963921235.1. Taxonomy (NCBI): domain Eukaryota; kingdom Metazoa; phylum Chordata; class Chondrichthyes; order Myliobatiformes; family Myliobatidae; genus Mobula; species Mobula hypostoma. The sequence goes on from NC_086100.1 coordinate 142,362,744, forward strand.
TTGTTTTTTTTAATTTTATTTCGGTTTTCTGGTGTCTGCATTTTTGACAACTTTGAGGGCCAAGAAATTACTCATTTAAAACAATGATTCTAGAGTGTAGTATCTTTAAAAACCTTAGCCAAACCTTCGGCAAGGGAAAGTTTAGTGTGGATGGATGCAAGAACTGAGAAGACAAAGACGGTGCAGGTTCCAGCAGTACTTTTAACAGAAGTAGGCCATGTACAAAATGTCTGAAGTGGAAACTGATAAATCCCCAGATTCAACATTCAACCAGTGCTGTGAAGTGATAGTTTTGTTTGCCAAATCCCAGCTACCGGTTGAACTAGTTCTTTAGTATTTATATATCTATGCTTAGAAAACGCTTAAGGTCAAATAAGGGAAAGTATAATTGCAGGTACTGGGATTGGCACAGACTGTGGGTGGCAAAATTGAAAATGCCTATTCCCTATTCGTACTACCCCTAACTTGCCCCTTCATTTCTCTTAATTCCATTTTCTGTCTTCTGACCGACAAAGGATAGAATTGTTCTTGTTTAGTGCAGCCAATGGTACTCAGAGTGAGTGAAGTCACATTTGATGCGTTGAAAGCATTGACCCGCAGATCTAGATATATCCAGCAGATTGAAAGGCATTTAAAAAAGAGTAAGTTTCATGTTTTTCTTACCATTTTAGTGGCAAAGTACAAAAAAATGTTTCATTTGGGAAATCCTGGAGTAAATCAATCAGTCCATTCTAAAGAATGGTCATGTGCTTGTCCTTCAGGATGGGAAAGGGAGCTAAACGGGTAGAAATGTTTCATATATGTCATGAATAAAAGTCTTGGATTCAGAATCAGAATTACAATCAGGTTTACTATCATTGGCCTATGCCATGCAATACATAATAATTTAAAGCTATAAATTGCATAATAAATTAAAACTATAAATTGCAATAAACTTTATACATGAAAAATAAATTAAGTAGTGAAAAGTAAGAGCAAAAATAGCGAGGTAGTTTTCGTGGGTTCATTGCCCATTCAGAAATCAGAGGGGAAGAAGCTGCTCCTGAAATGTTGATTGTCTTTCATCTCCTATGCCACCTCCTTGATGTTAGCAAGGAGAAACGGGCATGTCCTGAGTGATGGACATCCTTAATCGTGTATGCCACCTTCTTGAGGCATCGAATTTTGAAGGTGTCCTCAATGCCGGGGAAGCTAGTGCCCATGTTGTAGCTGGCTGAGTTTACAATTTTTTGCAGCTTGTTATGATCCTGTGTAATGACCACTCCATACCAGATGGTAATGCAATAGTTAGAATGCTCTCCAATTTCTGGTAGAAATTTGTGAGAGTCTTTGATGATATGCCAAGTCTTCTTAAGCTCCTAATGAAATATAGCCACTGCTGTCTTCTTTGTAGTTACATCAATATGTTTGACCCAAGTTAGACCTTAAGAGATGTTGTCACCTAGGAACTTGAAAATGCTCACCCTCGGACTGCTGATCCCTCAATAACTTCCCCTTCCTGAACAGCACAATCAATTCCTTGGTCTTACTCAGGTTGCTGTTGGGGCATCACTCAATCAGCTGATTTATCTCACTCTTGTACACCTCATCACCACCTGAAATTCTACCAACAATAGTTGCCATCAGCAAATAAGTAGATTGTGTTTGAACTGTGCCTAGCCACACAGTCATGGGTGTAGAGAGAGTAGAGCAGTGGGCTAAGCACGCATCCTTGAGATGCACCAGAGTTGATTGTCAGTGAGGGGGAGATGTTATTTCCAATCCACATTGACTGTGGTCTCCTGGTGAGGAAGTCAAGGATCCAGTTGCCGAGGGAGGTACAGAGACCCAGGAATATTTGGAGCTTCACAAAATTAATTTGGAGATTAAGAGGAAGGATTATATATTTGTGTCATTAAAAAACTCTTACAAATAGTTTGGTATGGCAGTCCTTAAAATTTATATTCTAAATGAGTATGTATTCTTTTAATACATGGATCATAACAATGTTTGCATTGTATACAATATGTGGAAATACAATTGAGATATAGAATGGTACTCGTATTTCTTTTGTACATTCCCTGAATGAAATAGAAGGTGGTAGTGGGGGTGGGGGGTCGGGGAGGTGGGGGGGGGGGAAACATTAAGTGCAGTGAAAGAGAAACCTTGAATTCTGGATCCCTGGAAGGAAGGTTAGGTGCATTAAAGCTCTCCAGACTGAACAGTCATCTTTCCTTATGTTTTCCAGCATATTCAAAGGGTTCTTAAGATCCAGAGCACTGGATTCTTTCAAAACCATTCAGCTTTGATAATATGAACTAAACCCGTGATTATTAATGATAATACTAAATATATTAGTATCAAACTGGAGCTCCCATGTTAACTGTAAAATGGAGGTAAAATAAATGAGTGATATCACGGCTTGTTCTGGAGAATAAGAACAGTTTTAAAATTGTACATGAAGCACAGTCAACCAACCTGGAAATAAGATTTCACCTGCTAATCAATATATGGGGATGGAAAAGTATTGATTAAAATAACATTTCTAAAGGAGTGTGGGCATGAAAACATACACGGCCTATTGTACAGAGGTTGATTTTTTTAAAAAAATGAATAGTTTGCAGAACCAGGCAACTGAAGAGAATGCACTTCTTTCAAAGCTATTCAGAGACATAGCCACAAGTAGCTGAGCGGACTCCAAAATCCACCCTTCCCCCAATGCTCCCCCATCCACTGCCACAGAACAGAAAATGGTGTTTGTTTATTTTAGAAGTCAGTAGGCATTTGTCAGCTTTTACAAACTGCTGTGAAGAGGCCTGGATTGCGAAAAGGCTGTGCTTCAGCAACTGACTAGCAGTAGGCTTTTTGCAGGGTAAACATAAGTCAACTTGGAACAGTTTTACTAAATGTCATCATGCCTGAGCAATTCCATTTTAAATACCAGCCCAATGTCGATTTACTTTATTATTTGACTAGTTCTGAAACAAAATCAAATGAATGGAGCTTCTCTAGTCCCCGCCAAGACTGTACGTCACAGGTCTTTTCATTTCCCGTTAAAGGATTCGCGGCTGACGATCTGGTTTCCAGTTCACGTACGCAGTTTGCAACAGTCCACTGATCAGTAATTTGCTTTCAGGCTTCTGCATAGCAATTACTGATTTAGGGATGAGATCGAAGCATTACATTTGCATCACACGAGCTTCTTTAATTTAACATATATAAAAAGTCATTTTGAGATGAATCCATGATAGCAGCCGTTGCTTCCTTTCCTCGTCTCATCAGTTTAACTATCTATAGCCTCAAACTTGTAGCTCCCAGAGATTGTGAACTAGTGCTACGCTGGTAAAATGAGAGAAGTTGGGCCTCGTGGTGTTGCGGTCTGGTTTATCCCTATGGCTGCTTTGCAAATGGTGTGATAATTCTCTTATTTTGCATACCTGGTTTCTCACTTCAGAACTTCTCTGAGTGTCTTTATTGTCACTCATCCAGTTCCTCTCTCCATCAACAAATGCATTAGTGCTAGGCCATTTGGCAAGAAAGGCATTTGAAAGCATTGTTTGTCAATTTGGTATAACTTGGTTGCTTCATGGCCTTTCCTTTCATGTTTTCTGCCAATATAAATTAGATTGTCATCTCAACACAGATACACTCAGCGCCTAATGAAGTAATCTGAGTGTAAATTCCTGGTCTCCTGCTGTAGTCCATCCACTTCAACGTCTGACATGTGCTTTTAGAGTTGCTCTTTCGCACACTACTGTAGTAATGCATAGTTATTTGAGTTACTGACACCTTTCTGTCAGCTTGAACCAGTCTATCCATTCTCCTCAGACCTCTCACATTATCGAGACATTTTCACCCACAGAATTGCCACTCAAGGGATGCTCTTCTGTTTTTTGCACCATTACCTGTAAACTCTAGAGACTAGTGTGTGAAAATCCCAGGAGACTGGCAGTTTCTGAGATACTCAAGGCATCCTGTCTGGCACTGGCAATCATTCCACATTCATTGTCACTTAGATCACATTTCTTCCCATTTCTGATGTTTGGCCTGAACAACAACTGAAACCCTTGACCATGTCTGCATGCTTTTATGCATTGAATTGCCACCAGATGATTGGCTGTTTAGATATTTGCATTAACAAGCAGGTCTACAGGTATAACTAATAAACTGGCCACAGAATGTTTTTCAAATTAAAATGTGCCAAGTGAATGGACATGGGGTTGATGTACACATGTGACATACAGAAATGAAAAGGGACAATTGCTCTTTCAGCTTTTGCTTTATTTTTCAAGTGACGTAGACCACGGGTAGTAGTAAGTCATCGTCTACTTAACTGAACCAGCCTTATTCAGCAGGGACAGGTCAGAGGCTGGCTGATTGACTCACCTCATGGCACTCAAAAGACAGACACGTCAGGAGTGTTAGGAACGTTCTTCATTTACTCCATATCCTTCCTCTCCCCTGAAAAAAGTCACCACCATTCCAGGTAAACCAGATCATGTGATTGGCTCTCCTTCCACCACCATAAAGTTTCATGTCGGCAGTCACTTTACCTAACGACTGCAGTATGCACCATCTACAAAATAGTACTTGCTTATGTTACTTTGATAGAATCTCCTAAACCAATAAAGGTAGCAAGTACATTGGAAAATCACTTCAAGTTCAATCCAAGTCACACTCTCCTGATTTGCTAATACACTATATTGCCTTTCCTCCTTTGTTGCTAGGTCTATATCCAGGAGCTCCCTCGTTGACAGTATTATGAAAGCTCTTTTTTTAAAAAAAAGAGCTGGTAAATTAAAAGTAATAATAAGATATATCATTGTCACATGCACTGAAGTAATATAAAGACATGTCTTGCATACCCTCTACACTGATCAGTATATTCCAGCACCAGGACTCACACCACCAGGTTCAGCAACAGTTACTATCCCTCAACCATAAGGCTCTCGAACCAGCTTCACTCAACCTTAATTGTCCCATTACTGAAATATTCCCATAATCAATTAATTCACTTTCAAGACTCTTCATCTCATGTTCTTGATATTTATTTGTTGTTATTATTTATTTATTGTATTTGTACAGCTTGTTGGCTTTTGTACGCCCAAGGTGGTGTGGTCTTTCATTGATTCTGCTGTAGTTACAATTATATGGATTTACTGAGTATGCCTACAAAAAATTAATCTCAGGGTTGTATTTGGTGACATGTATGTACTTTGATAATAAATTTAATTTGACCTCTGAAATTTACAGCAGTGAATTGAGGTAGTGCAGGGTAAAAACAGTAACAAAGTACAGCATAACATTAAGAATACAAAAAAATTAAGTACATGTAGACAGTAAGTTTATTTATTGAAATACATCGTGGAGAAGTCCCCTCTCGCCCTTCAAGCAGGGCCCCAATTTGATCCTAGCCTAATCACAGAACAATTTATAATGCCAAATTAACCTACCAACCGGTACATCTTTGGACTGTGGGAGGAAACCAGAGCACCTGGAGAAAACTCACGCGGTCACGGGGAGAACGTGTAAACTTCTAACAGGCAGTGGCGGGAATTGAACTCATGTCACTGGTACTGTAAAGTGTTGTGCTAACCACTACACTACTGTGCCGGCCAATTACAAGAAAGGTATTTAAAACAAAGGAATTATAGTAGTTCAGAAGGGAGCTTGCTACCACTTTCTCAAGGTCAGTCAGGAAGAGCAATAAAGGTTGGCCTCGCCAGTGATACTCACATCCAGAAAAAAATGAATGAATGAATCATAATGTCATTGTCAATCATCCTCTATTTCAGACCCATTAGATTCCAACTGGATGTAAGAAAACTTGTGTATCTACATAGACAATTATCGGTCATTAGAGCATGCATTAACAATGCAGACATCAGTAGCATCTGCTTCTGTATCAAACAGAACTGAAGAGTGTGGCTAATTGATTTAATTTGTATAGAGAAACACGGTTTTTCAGGATTAATGCTTTAAGTATGTTCTTCTGGCAATAATTATAATAGATACTGATTATAATCTCTTGCCTGTTATTTTGTGTTAGGCAAGCAGTTAAATTTGAGTTTCTCTTAAAATGTAGATGTATATATGTGTTTAAGTATATTATTTTACGATGTACAGAGTACCTTAAGTGAAAACAAAAACATCCAATGATGTCAGATATTTGTCATGGATCCAAAGGGCCAGTAAGCCTCTAATAAATACTCTAATGAATTGTGATTTATTTTTCCATAAACTCTCCAGTCCCTATTTGCATCTCAAACACACTATGTTGAGTGAATTTAAGAGTTTATTTTTAAGTCTTTATTAAAGACATAATGGCTTAATTCTGTGGGGATCATCCGTCACAGAATGCAGTTCCAGCCTTACGAGATAGTTGTACCATTTTGCTCTCAAACATCGATTTTAATATGGTGGCAGGTATAAGTAGCACATAATAACTGAATTGTAGTTTGAAGATGTAATGGTAATTTTCAGGAAATGGATCTTATGAAAATATTCAACAATAAATCAGTTTAAGGATATTATTGCATGAAATTCTAGTCTGTGCCTTATTTGACATATCATATATTCTGGGCTTCTGGACTGGATTCTGCAAAAATAATTATCTCTAATGAACATGTATTATAAAGGACCAAGGTTTGAAAGAGTTGCTAACCATAATTCTCCATTAAGAATGCAATATTTTATAATTTGAACACTGTTCATAATTTCAATTTAAAGGTTTCATTTATTGATTTTAAAACGTTCTTTTTACGTTCCTGGGTTGCAAATTTGTTTTATTCATTAACGCAACCGTCCCTTAGTTTTTTGTTTCAGTGCACATCCTTAAATACAAAAAGGTCTCCACTGATATTAATAGCCGGGGGAGCTCAGTAACAAAGAAAACAAATAGCAGAGCCAACCTTGCTTTTTCTTTTATTAAGATTTCTTCACTTTGATTCTCTGTTTATTCTATTTCTTTTTCTCCCAACTTATTTCTTTAACTTTTTTCCTACAGGGGATTCTGGTTAATTGGGTCATCAGTTTATCAAGACAGTCACTTATTTGGGCCAACTCCTAAAGGAGGAAAACTAATTGAGAAAATAACAGGGAACATACACAAAATGCTGGAGGAACTCGGCAGGCCAGGCAGCATCTATAGAAAAGAATACAGTTGACGTTTCGGGTCAAGACCCTTCAGCAGGACTGGGGAGAGAAAAAGGGTAGATTTGAAAGGTGGGGGAGGGGTGGGAGAAACAAGGTGATAGGTGAAACCAGAAGGGGAGAAGTAAAAGAAGTTGAATCAACCTATCACCTTGTTTCTCCCTCCCTTACGCCCTCCTTTCAAATCCACTCCTTATCTTTTTTTCTCCATTCCTGCTGAAGGTTCTCAGCACGAAACATCAACTGTAATCTTCCATAGATGCTGCCTGACCTGCTGAATTCCTCCAGCATTTTGTGTGTGTTGCTTGGATTTCCAGCATCTGCAGATTTTAAAACTGCAAACACAAGGAAATCTGCAGACGCTGGAATTTCAAGCAACACACATAAAAGTTGCTGGTGAACGCAGCAGGCCAGGCAGCATCTCTAGGAAGAGGTACAGTCGAGGTTTCGGGCCGAGACCCTTCGTCAGGACTAACTGAAAGAAGAGCTAGTAAGAGATTTGAGAGGGGGAGGGGGAGATCCAAAATGATAGGAGAAGACAGGAGTGGGGGGGTGGGGGGGGGATGGAGCCAAGAGGTGGACACTTCATTGGCAAAAGGGTTATGAGAGGATCATAGGACGGGAGGGGAGAGAAAGAAAGGGGGAGGGGTGAAGCCCAGAGGATAGGCAAGGAGTATAGTGAGAGGGACAGAGGGAGAAAAAGGAGAGAGAGAAAAAGAATACATTTATATAATAATAAATAAATAACGGATGTGGTACGAAGGGGAGGTGGGGTATTAGCGGAAGTTAGAGAAGTCAGTGTTCATGCCATCAGGTTGGAGGCTACCCAGACAGAATATAAGGTGTTGTTCCTCCAACCTGAGGTGTTGTTCATCTTTACAGTAGAGGAGGCTGTGGATAGACATATCAAAATGGGAATGGAATTTGGAATTAAAATGTGTGGCCACTGGGAAATCAACTGTCTAGCTCTTGGCTCCATCCCTCCCCCTCCTGTCTTCTCCTATCATTTTGGATCTCCCCCTCCCCCTCCCACTTTCAAATCTCTTACTAGCTCTTCTTTCAGTTAGTCCTGATGAAAGGTCTCGGCCCGAAACATCGACTGTACCTCTTCCTAGAGATGCTGCCTGGCCTGCTGCGTTCACCAGCACCTTTTTATCTGCAGATTTTCTCTTGTTCAAGAAAGTAACAGGGATTTCCTTCATTTATTTAGGACACTATGTTACAATTGGCACAGAAGCCTGTTACTGAACAGGTTCTAACTAGCGTCAAATGTGTGCATGCACTTGCGTGGCTGTTAAACACTACATTGAATTTGGAACAAATATTTTGTAAATAGTGTCCGTTGCATGTGTTTATATTCAAAAAGCAGTGATATTTGTCACTGATAGTTGGTGAGAAGTAATAAGTGAGACCATGCAGAACTGTTTTGCTCACTGATTTCAAGCATTCAGGCTTTGAGGTGCTAGAAATGGCTGGGAGTGAAAGTGAAATGGTTTCACTACTTAAACAAGATAGGAACTATGAGGAATTTGAAGTTATCAACAATTATCTTGAATGGGTTAAAATGGAGATTTTCAGGATGCAGTCATCAAGAGGATTGTATGCAGGGAGTCAATTATCCACACGAGGTGTCTGTGCTAATTGTGTTCATTTACAGTCAATCAAAAGCACAGTGCAGGTGTACATTGAATTAATCCCTCTATTGATAACTAGTAGAAAAGAATACAGTTTTATAGTATTGTAGTAGTATTGATGGTCTTCTAACTTGTTCTGTTTTTCATTTAAGTATATAACTTGTTACTCAGTTAAACAGTAATTTGTATTTTTGTACCTATTTAACAATTTCAACGACACTTTGGCTAATTGGTTTTGATGTATACCAATTAACCAAATCCACTTTATATAGTAGACTCTCTGAGCAAATACACTTTTGAATACAGGCATGCTGTGTTTGTGGCACTGTAGAATTCTGTCTGCTTACTGAGACAAATTGTGTTACAGTACAATCTGATTTACTATTGCTCAAGTGATAAAATCACACCGGTCCATTCTATGTAGCCAAATAAGTGCTGTAATTTGGCCAATCACGCTGACGGAATGAAGTGATTCTGGATTTTCTTTGAATTTGCTTTGATTGTTGTGTTAACCACATCTAAACAATGCTTTTTAATTGTGTTTTAAATATCGGTAGTGTTTGCGGACTTTTGAGCATACTAGAAATGCAAAATCATATTAGTCTAGGTGACCAAATGGTAGAAATGTGAATAAGTTTATGCAATAATCCCAATACATTTATGGACAATGTTGCACAGATAAAAGAGCTACATGTATTGGTGAGGTTCCATGTTCTTAAAGCTGTAGTTTGATTTTGAGTATTGAATGTCTTGTGTTCAGATGAGATTGTGGAGTGAACTGTGACGTGAACCATGTATTCATTATTATTTGGAGCTGCATTCATTGGATATCTAACACTATCAGAGAATAAACATTAAAACATTTTCCAAGGTGGAACCTACTGCTTTCTTAATACTTTACCAGCTTTCAGATTGGAATTGTGTTCATATGTACCACAAATTTAGCAGTTTCCTTACCTTACAAGCAAGCAGCAGCATAGACTTGTGTTGAAGTATGTCTACAATTCGAAATAAAAAAAACTATTAAAGAGAATAATTTTACTCTGTATGTATGCACTGCCAGTTTGTAACAGGACTATCAGCACAATGTGATGTTATGATATCTCAAAACAAAATTAAAATTCCTCCAGTTTTGTCAACTTTGCTTTGTGTTTGTCCCTGTATAATTGTAGGCACTACCGATGAACTATTATTCATGACTTCCAGAATTTTTAATTCTTGGAAATTTTTCCTGAGTGTACACCAATCCAATCATTTCACTTGTAGATCTCTTAGAAAATCTGCTTTGTGATTAAATACTGTGTAAAACATGACTATATTCCATGAAATTTTGTACTTTACAAGCTATATAGTATCTCTTTTTGCCCTTTCCTTCCAGCATATACTGTAGTTATTTTCTCTGCTAATTTCCCTTCTGTGCCACAAATAGCTGACCTTTCAACCTCCATATTAAAAACAACTTATAAGTCACACAGTGTAAATTTTATCATTGAAAAGGGGCTTTCCAGTCACAGAACTCCTCGATCTCCACAGAGCTGCCTGCTGTCATCTTTTCACTTTACACCCGTAAGCCATATGGTGGTGAGGCTCAGTTTTCAAGGTTTCATTTCTCTATCCAGGCTTTTTCCTAATGCCATTGCCCTTGTTTTTGGTGACGTGTCTGTGATATCTGAAACATGCTTGTAAGAGGAGTAAGTGCTTCACCTGCTTCTGTAGGCATGGAGTTTATTTTTTATTGTGCTTGATAAATCTCTTCAGTAGAAGTCCCAGAGGAGAGGAGAGGCAGGTTGTAAATAGAGAGCTAGGCTTAATTACATGGCTCTAGGCACTTCAGTTGCATGCACACTGGTGGTTCAGTGACAGGATCATTTTAGCTACTATGAAATTATAATACATACATCGTTCATTTTCTACACTTACTAACTAATAATTTGACAGAAAAAATGGAGCAATGTTATGATCACCTAAGGTGTGATCACCTTTGTTTGAAGGCACACCTTTCTGTAGGCATTAGATTTTATTTGAAAATTTCTTTACTCAATAAAGAGTAAACTGATTTAGATTCAAAACTTTTGTTCATCCTTTGAAATAATTCTCAACGATGATTGCTGATGATGGAGGCCATCAGATTACTTTTAACAAGATATTTTTGTGTGTTAAAGTATTGCTTCTGTTTTGGCATTTGTCACAAATGGTTGAAGTGTTTCATAATCAGATGTGGTTTGGTAACTTTTATCAAACTCCATTTCTTAACCCAAAACTGCTGGAATCCTGTTTTAGTTCATCTGCTGTAAGGTATTCAAAATGGCAGGACACCTGCATAGATGGACATTTTATTTCTATCCTTATCTGCTGTCACTTTGTAAATGGACTGTCTATCATTGGTTGTGAACAAAGCATGATCCTAGTACTTGGAAAGTGCACAAAAATATCTTCTGCTGCCTTTGGAGTAAATTTCACACAGTGAATTAATTGCAATGGAATAGCATCAGCCTATTAGAATGTTCTGTCATTGCAACTGCATGTGTATCATTGAAATTTCCTTGCACTGTCAGACACACCAGTCACTCCTGTGAAGTCTATCAACTATGCAGACAGCACCCATCTTTTAAATCTAAATAGAAACAAATTAAAATACCCTTGAGTAGCCACAGCAACAATCATTGTTTGATATTTTCTACCTTGTTTTCTCTAAATGTCTGAAAGGTGAACGTTCTTCAAGATTAAACTACCAGTGAAAACGCCAGTCTTCTGTGGTTGTGCCTATGAAGATTAAACTTTAATGGGCATTGATTAGTGAATTCCACTGTGATTTTAACATATAGAGTAATCCCAATAATGAGGTGCCCCCAGTTATTTAAAATGTTCTTTCCATCTTTTTTCCTGTCTTTCTCCCATTGTAGGCCGTTCACCAAGATGCATCCTCCTCCAGATGGGGGAGAGCAGGACGGTCCAGGATGCAGACTTCTCCACGACTGCCGTCAATGCAGCTCTGTGAGCAGCTGGCAGGACATGCGATTTGAGCAGGGTGCGTTGGACAATGACACTTCTCCCTCTTTCCCCTCCCTCCACACACCCACCTAGAGAATGGAGTCCCTTACTTCCACATTGCTCTTCCTCTAGGGGTCTGGTCAAGAACTGAGGAAGCTCAACCAATTGAGGCAACTGGTAACAGGCAGTCCTGTGAATCCCAGGTTGGGAATGAAGCATGAAGCTGCTGGAGCTGCCTTGAATGCCCTTGGTATCCATAAAGGACAGCACCAGCCTATTTAAGCTGAAAGGTTTTTTACATTTCACAGTGGAGTCCTTTTTAAGATTATTTTTATCTGCCAAAGGAAAGAAAATTATAAATGGAGTGATTAACTTCAATATGAGATGTGGAAGAAACTCTCATATGACAATCACGTTGTTATCATATAAAGTAAAACATTGGTGACTGACAATTCAGTTTGTAAACACAGTATTATCAGTGAGGCAGTGGTATCATTGGCCAACAACTGAATATTTCTTCACCCTTTTTACTACTATGCTTGTCTTCTTCCTAATCTCTCACTGCTGCCGATGAATTGAACAATTTGCAGATGCTGAAGCGGCTCTGGCTACTTGTGGTATCTCAGCACATTGGCTGTACTATATGTGAATCTTGACTGTGAATACCTGGAGACTGTTTCTCCGTGGGAGAATAGCAGAGCAAAGCCTGATCATGCCCTCTCCCAAAGTCTCAAAAGCAGATCTTACGACTGTTACAGGATAGCAGTGAATGGAGGAATGCTATCTGATTCAGTTAACTATTGAAGCTTTGCTAATGCCAGTTGGAATGTTTGCTTTGTTGATCTGGTTGTGATCACCTCATTAAGCACTTTGCACTTACCAAGAGTCAAGGCTGGTATTTTCTTTGCTAGGAAAGCAGCATTACCAACATAGGAAGGAGGACATTAACCTATCTGAATGACTTTTATCTTCGAAATAAGCAAAGCTTGTACTTGGGAATGGAACAGTTTAATTTTGGGCCCTCTAATGTGTTATCCCAGATCAATTTCACCATAATTAGAAGCAAACTGAATACCTCTAATGGTCTTTATGGTGTACATTACCATTAACTTTGAAAAGCAATCAACTCTTACCAATGCACTGCTTTTGTATTCTCCACATTTCTCTGAATATGACTGACAAATCAGTGCGGCTTTCTTTTATAGGTTGCTATTCAATTAGGATTGTTAGAAGTTGCCTACAATAATTACGCTGGGTCCTTGTTGCCCGAGTAGCTTTTCTCTCTTTTTCTGGGTTGGATTGAACCCAGGTGTCTGGGGTGAAGTGCCTATATCTTATGGTCCATTTAAACATTGCTTCACCCAGTTCTACGTTTCAATAACAAACTGTAAGGGGGCATGGGGCAGGGGGAATTTGGGGGCGGGGTAGTTAACATAGTACTATGGTATTAGGTCATTTCATCACATGAAGAAATTTCATCATTTTAGAAGTTTTTGAGTGAGTTGTTTAAAGATTTTAAAAGGTCTATCACTTCAATCTCCCCATGATTTTGGGAGAAAAAACGTATATATAAAAAAATCAAGAAAAAAAATCACTTAATAATTAGCATTAGTCTTAGTGTTGGTACATTTCTAATTTGTGTTCAAACATCTTAATGAAATAACACTTTTTAGAATGGTATTATTATTTAGTATGGTATTTTGCTGCAGTGTTAAATTCTGTATTTACAGTATATGCCATTAGTTCCTTTAGGAATTACAGTTCTATAAAATGATTTTGAAGGGTGCTATAGATACTGAGTATCAGTTACTGTCAAACAATGAATGTACTGAAAATCAATGTCAGATTCCCTCTCAAACCCCTGAAAGAGTGTATTGCTTAGTATGTATAGACTTATAAAATGTTGCTTTCTTATGTCCATGAATTTGAAGCAATTAAAACTAAAGTCACAGCATATATTACCATTATATTTAATTAAAGCCTTCTCTGGAACAGTTATGAGCTATTATTGATATTTTCATGAATAGTAAGGGTAAGGTGATCCTTTTATTTGTTGCTACTTGTTATATGGTGAGTTTTTGCATTTTACACCACTGCGTAAGAAAGGAGTGTATGTTGTAATAGTTGGGTCAAGCCATTTTTGATAAGGGGCACTGCAACTTGAGAGAATGTTCCATGCCAGAGCCAAGCAGATGTCGCCCCCACAACCACCACCCTCCACCCACAATCTCACTTTTTTTTGGACTAACTCTTTGATAAAAGAGAAAAAGTTGTTCAGCTGAGGATTCACAATATAAATAGTAAAAATTTGGGTTAAAAATATATTGTGTTAAAGACTTTATGTCCATGCAGAATTCTTTTTAAGTTTCTGTATACACTATTTATATTGACAATGGTTCTTGGGACATAATATGTAAAATTACTAAGGATTAGAAGTTAAATATAACACAAACTGGTCATTTGAGCTAATAGGTCTATGAATGTGTTTAGGTCCACCCAAACCCTCTCATTTTATGACTCACCCATCAAGATTTATTTCTGTTCCTTCATCCTCAACTGTTTACTTTTATTTCCTTAAATATATTTATTATATCTTCTTTGTTACTCCTTCCAATGGTGATGCCTATGTTTTACTCAATACCCGAGTAAAAAAACAAAAAAAAATTTGTCTGCATTCTGTATTGGGTATATAAATTGGCCCCTAATTGTTCTGTTCTTGCTGGCAGCCAGAAACTTTCTTTCTAATTTGACTTTATAAAACCCCATATTACTAGTAAATTTCTGTGGAATCACCACTCAGTTTTTTGAGAAATCTGCAAAGCCTTATTTTTGAAAGAATTTTTGTAGTTTCAACCCTTCTCGGTGGAGGAGCTTGTGGGTCTAATTTAAGAGTGACAGGAATTAGGTCAGTTTTAACTGAATATATATATATTTTTTTCAAATGTACAATTGAAAACTAGGAGCGAAATGATGTCTCTCCACCCTGGTCCAATTATCAAACATGTCTAGATTGCTTCGAGAAAGTGCAAGTGTTCATGATTTTTTGTGCTTACAGTGAAAGTACTTTCATTCTAAAGTACCTAAAGGCTATATTAAATAGAATTAAATGTTATCACTGTAATATAACCAAAGGAAATGGTAAATGTAGAGTTAAATAGCTTGAGTACAAGTTACTATATAGACCAAGGCATCAAAGGAGGAAGTAACTGTAGGATTACATGTGAGGACTAAGGTAAAAGGTAATTGCAGGTATGCATACTTTAGTGTAAAAGTCTGTGATGTGATCTCAGTGGCTTGAGATTTAAGTGTGCAAAGGCCATATTTTTAAAATGTCTTTCCTTTCTTCCACTGAAATACTTTGTCAACGACTTTTCTTTGAAGCTTGGACGGATGACATTTCAGTGAGAAGGCTGAAGGCAGTAATTTCACTATAGGCCATATCCGCACGCTGCCAATAATGTGAATGTAGCTGGTTTGTTTACAACCAAATCAACACTCTTCATTTTATCCTTCACACGGTCCTTAGCAACAAAGAAATGCCACATACTGCATTAAATGCTCATTAACATATTCAGCAAGATCAATTATATTCTGCTTTGCATTGCCTGGTTTACCCACTTTCAAAGGATCAACACTTGCTGCCTGATAATGTTATAAGAGCACGTCTTCATATTTTCATTGAACTGCAGAATGTGTATGTAACGTCAAGAGAAGTAATCTATGCTATTGAAAGCAGTGATTAAGAAATTAAATACTAACTTGGTAAAATTGCAATTGCGCCACAACGACATGCAAGGTGCTAATATCAGAATCTGTATTACTGGTTACTATTGTTTGCCTCCCTGTGACAGGATCAAGTATTCAATCAGAGTTTATAGTCCGTTGGGCTTACAACACATTGCATGGACCTGATGAATGTAGTGGGAAAGAAGAAGAAATAAATATTTGATGGAATAAGGAAAAAAATTGATTTAAATAAAACTAAGTGCATAACCTTTCATGTACCCGTACATATACTTCTTCCCTTTACTACTGGTTGTTCTTTATATTGTGTGTTTAGTGGAAATCCACACCAATAATTGAGACCAATCTTGCACTGTTTCTATGTTTTTGTTGTCAAGTTAAAAGCTGTTAAGCTAATAAAGTTACTTTGTATTTTTAAAGCTTACTGTGCTGTGTTCTGAGAAATATATTTAAGGAAACTAGGGTCACTAACTTGCAGAAAATTTGAGTCTGAAGTAGAAGACCGAATGAATAATTGGAGAGGCACTTGTTAGCCATTATTTTGCAACCCTCATGATGGATCGTAAAAGTTATGCATCATGGGATACAGAATTTATTTGTAGAAACCTAATTTATTCCAAGTTTAATGGTTGTCTATGTAAGCAAGGTGGTCTGGACCATGGCATGAGTTTGGTTTCTGCAGCATGCTTCTATGCCCACATATGTTGAAGACTTCATGCATCCTATTTTAATGTGTTGTGTACAGCCTCAGGAGGAGCACATCAAAACCCAAGTCGTACAGAAGATCCCATTTGAGTGGCATGAATTAGCTGTTCTCAGATTGTGTGTTTGTAATAGTGCTTCTGGCCTGAAGAAAATACTTCTGTTTAAATAATACCACTTATTTTAAAATTATGATATTCTAAATTGCTTTATTGTACTTTTGAATAGTAGTGACATGTAATACATGTCAGCCATTTTTTTTGTATAGCATGCTCCTGCAAACATTGAAAAGTCAGCCAAGATTTCCAGTGAAGTATCTACACATAAGACAATAACACATAGGAGCAGAATTGGGTCATTTGGCCTATTGAGTCTTATCTGCCATTCCATCATGATTGATTATTATTCCCCTCAACCCCATTCTCCTGCCTTCTCCCCATAACCCTTGATACCTGGACTAATCAAGAAACTATCAGCCTCTGTTTTAAATATACTTAATGACCTGGCCTCCAAAGCCATTTGTGGAGATAAATTTCACAGACTTGCCACCCTCTGGCTAAAGAAATCCCTCCTCATCTTTGATCTAAACAGACATCCCTATATTCTGAGGCAACGCCCCCGGTCCTATACCCAACCATTGTAGGAAACATCCTCTCCACATCCACATCCACTCTATCTAGGCCTTTCAATATTTGACAGATTTCAATGAGATCCCCTTCTCCCATGTTAAACTCAAGTGAAAACAGGCCCAGAGCCATCAAACACTCCTCATATGTTAGCCCTTTCATTCCTAGATTCATTCTCGTGAACCTCCTTTGGACCCTCTCCAATGCCAACACTACTTTGCTTAGATAAGGGGCCCAAAATTGCTCACAGTATTCCAAGTGCAATATGACCAATGTCTTAAAGTCGCAGCATCACATCCTTGTTATATTCTAGTTCTCTTGAAATGAAGGCTAATATTGTATTTGCCTTCCTTACCGTCTACTCAACCTGCAAGTTAATCTTTAGGGAATCCGGCAAAAGGATTTCCAAGTCCCTTTGCACCTCTGATTCTTGAATTTTCTCCCCATTTAGAAAATAGTTTCTGATTGTATTCCTTCTAAGTACATGACCATACACTTCACTACACTGTATTCCATCTGCCAATTTGCCCATTTTCCCAATCTGCCCAAGTCCTTCTGCAGACTCCCTGCTTCTTCAACCCATCTTTCTATCATCTGCAGACTTGGTACAAGACCTTCAATTCCTTTTTCCAAATCATTGACATATAATGTGAAGAGAAGTTGTCCCAACACTGAACCCTGTGGAATACCACTAGTCATTGGCAGCCAACCAGAAAAAATACCTCTTTATTCTCACTCTTTGCCTCCTGCCTGTCAGCCAATCTCCTATCCATGGGTTCTTACCTTGTTGGGCAGTCTGAGTGGCACCTACCCAAAGGCCTTCTGAAAATCCAAGCAAACAATATTCACTGACTCTCCATTGCCTATCCTGCTTGATATTTACTCAAAGAATTCCAGTAGATTTGTCAGGAAAGGTTTCCTCTTAAGGAAACTATGCTGACTTTGGCCTATTTTATTCTGTGCCTCTAAGTACCCCAAAACCTCATCCTTACTAATGGACTTTGTAACTTAAGCAAACATAAGCCTCATTTTTGAATTGTATACATGTTTCTTTTCAGTAGAGAGTATGTACTTATGTAAGGTAAAGAGACTTCCTTATTTAGTAACTTATCACCATGTTATGGTAAGGAAGGTTGAATTTGACTGGGATTGAATTATTGAGCTAATTATTGGAGAACTGTCAGTAGCTGTCAAATAATACCTCTATGCAAATTTCCATCAACACATCAAAGTTGCTGGTGAATGCAGCAGGCCAGGCAGCATCTCTAGGAAGAGGTACAGTCAACCTTTCAGGCCGAGACCCTTCGTCAGGACTAACTGAAGGAAGAGTGAGTAAGAGATTTGTAAGTTGGAGGGGGAGAGCCAAAATGATAGGAGAAGACAGGAGGGGGAGGGATGGAGCCAAGAGCTGGACAGGTGATTGGCAAAAGGGATACGAGAGGATCATGGGACAGGAGGTCTGGGAAGAAAGACGAGGAGGGAGGGGGGGACCCAGAGGATGGGCAAGGGGTATATTCAGAGGGACAGAGGGAGAAAAAGGACAGTAAGAGAAAGAATGTGTGTATAAAAATAAATAACAGATGGGGTACGAGGGGGAGGTGGGGCATTAGCGGAAGTTAGAGAAGTCGATGTTCATGCCATCAGGTTGGAGGCTACCCAGACGGAATATAAGGTGGTGTTCCTCCAACCTGAGTGTGGCTTCATCTATACAATAGAGGAGGCCGTGGATAGACATGTCAGAATGGGAATGGGATGTGGAATTAAAATATGTGGCCACTGGAAAATCACCTGTCCAGCTCTTGGCTCCATCCCTCCCCTTCCTGTCTTCTCCTATCATTTTGGATCTTCCCCCTCCCCCTCCAACTTTCAAATCTCTTACTCACTCTTCCTTCAGTTAGTGCTGACGAAGGGTCTCGGCCTGAAACGTCAACTGTACCTCTTCCTAGAGATGCTGCCTGGCCTGCTGCATTCACCAGCAACTTTGATGTGTGTTGCTTGAATTTCCAGCATCTGCAGAATTCCTGTTGTATGCAAATTTCCATGTTCAAGTCCAAGTTTAATTGTAATTCAATCATACATGAATACCCATGGATACAACCAAACAAAACACCATACCTCTGAGGCCAATGTAATAAACACAGTACCAAAAAGACATACACAGCACAAGGCACATACAGCTAATATAAGATGGCCATAAACATACAGTCACACAGGAAAAAATAATATAGCCAAACTCTGAGTCCATGGGTGTTGTCAGCAAGAACAAGCCCGCAGAGGAACATAATCCAGTTTGTCTTCCACTGGAGCAACTTCCCAACCCAGCATCACCTCTGCTGGGCAGCTGCAACAGGTGACACCACAGCATGAGGCCTAGTCCATGCTATAACTGAGGCCATGCAGCTACCCCATTGCTCGTCTTGCCATTAAACCAGTGAACTAGACTTGCAGTATTCTACATTACCAATGTCCAACAGCGTCTTGCGATCACAAGAAAAATGTCCAAGACTTTCTATCATTCGCTGTTAGACTGCACACTAACTCCAACACATTTCTATAGCAGGCAGCAACAGGGTCCACACAGAGTCCAGCTCCTCTGCTTACAAGCAACTCACTGATGGGGTAAACCTGCAGTACTTGAAGTGCTTAATATTCAGCAGTGTCTTGTGATTATATAAAAAAAGATGTTTAAAAAAGACTAATATTTTTGGTTGACCCCATAAAGGCCATCTTGTCTAAGCACTCCACCATTTTACTGGAAGTCCATTCATGTAAGAAGGATAAAATTGCAGAAGATGTGGGGGATACTCTAATATGATGATGTTTTACTATACACTGGAAAATTAATCAGTTTAATGCAGATTCATTTTTCGTGCATCACTCAAGTAAATGTATTTGCTAATCGTTAAAGAGACAGTTTAAAGCCACTTTTCTGCAGTCATTTCTGGATAGTAACTATAAACAGAAACTCTGACTCTTTGCAATGCAAGGGTGTTAAGGCCACCTGCAGTGACCTGTATGAGTTTGAATAAATTAATTAGCAATAAGGGCAGGGATATATCAGTTTTCACAGCACCACTGCAATCATTCTTTACCAATTGACCACGAAGTTCTTTTGAAATGTATCTTTTCTTCACACCTTTGAAACATCGATGCATGCTTTCACATGTATAACATGTGAATGTTACTAAGGCCACCCAAATTATCATAGAATTTGTTCATTATAAGAAACAGTTCAAACTACCTGAAGGTGTAATAAAAATATTTTGCATTCACAACAGTTATGACCTTATAGTTGGATATGTGGAGTAATTTACCTAATTCAAATAGTTAGATTTGATGCCACCAACTGTGATCAAAAAAAGAGCTTAAGTATAACCTGAACAATTTGTATTTTCAATAGGAAAATAAATATGCAAATCTTAATCATAGAATGCAACAGAAGGAAGCTATTTGTTTCTTAGAGGTGTTAAGAGCAATCTAGCCAGTCCCATTCCCCAACAACCCTGTAAAATAAATTCTTGGTTTAAAAATATGAGCAAGTAAGCTCAGTGTTTTGGAGAGAGAAATCACTGCACAGTTCTTCAAAGTAATTGCCACAGGGTTCTTCCCTATCATTGAATTTAATTTTCTCTTGGAATAAACAACCTGAATTTTGCCAGTGTCTTTGAACTTATTATCACTTTCTTCCTTAAGCAAATAATGATATTGATATCTACCAGGTTGCTCTTAGGTTTTGGTCTTCTTTGACACGTAACATAAAATAATTTTGACCTAGTCACTTTACATTGCATTTATGCTCAAATGATCTTGCAGCCCCTTCAATGTTGTAGTAAAGGCTTTCCAAGTTCAAAGCAATGCAAAATTCCAGCTCAACAAATCACTGTAATGGGTTACTACTTCCTAAATTCCTAGTGCACTTAAATAAATTCAAAGATAGCAATTTGGATAAACTCAGTTTTCTTAGTAAGCAATTCAATGCAATACACTTGGCTTGCATTTTAATTCTTGTAGGTGTGAAACTTTGAAGTGGACAATGAATAAAAAGAAACACATATAAAATGCAGGAGGAACTCAGCAGGCCAGGCAGCATCTGTGAATAAGAGTAAACAGTTGATGTTTCGGGCAGAGATGTTGACTGTACTCTTTTCCACAGATGCTGCCTAGTCTGCTGAGTTCCTCTAGCATTTTATGTGTGTTACTTGGATTTCCAGCATCTGCAGATTTTCACTTGCTGGTGAATGAATAAAAAGAAATTTGTGTGTAAATGTAGTTATAAGTAATCAACCTGAATTATAAAGCAATCAATGCATACTAGTGTACAAATATACAATTATAACTTAACCACAGGTCTATTCGTATTCGTCTGTGCACAGCACAGGAATCGATATAGTACTGTGAACAATACTGGAGGTTTAGAGGCCACAGGGAGTGATATTCATCTTTGGCAAAACCCAAAATTAGCAGAAAATGAATCGTTTGGTCATTACATTCTAAGCCAAAAGAAAAGGAAATTTGACAGGATGCATAATGGACAACAGGTCTGCAAGGCAATTGCACTGAATTTGAATTTCAGCTCCATTAAGTCTAAACAAGATTGACAATTGATGTAGCTCCATGGCAACAGTGTTTTAAATATGTAATTAAAATGTTGCTTAAGAAAAAATATCATATTGGCGCTCTGCAATTAAAGTAGTTCTGGAATATTTTATTGAAGTGACGCTAGTCTACACATTTACAGTGGAATTTTTTTTGCTATTAATATCAGTCATCATAGTGCAAATAAGTATACAAATTTAAAAGAAATATATTAAAGCTAGGTGTTATATACAAGTGTAATTGAAATTGGAAGAGGGCAATTTTGTATCCAAAGAGACTTTGGAATCTTTATGGTATAGTTTCTTTTCCACTGCCTATGAAAGGTATTCACCCCCCTTGGAAGTTTTCATGTTTTATTGTTTTACAACATTGAATCACAATGGATTTAATTTGGCTGTTTTGACACTGATTAAAAGAAAAATACTCTTTTACGTCAAAGTGAAAACAGATCTCTACAAAGTGATCTAGATTAATTACAAAATATTTGATTGCATAAGCATTCACCCCTCTTTTAATGTGACACACCAAATCATCACTGGTGCAGCCAAATGGTTTTAGAATTCACATAATTGACTGCATGCAGTCAAGGTGTTTTAATTGATTTTAGTAAAAAAAATACGCTTGTATCTGGAAGGTCCAGCTGCAGAGGAGTTGGTATCCTGGCAAAAAACTGGATTATGAAGACAAAAGATCACGCCAAGCAACTCCATGAAAAGATTATTTGAAAAGCACAAGTTAGGAGTTGAATGCAAGAAAATTTCCAAGTCACTGAATATCCCTTAGAGTACAGTTTAAGTCAATCATCAAGAAATGGAAAGAATGTGACACAGCTGTAAATCTGCCAAGAGCAGGTCATCCTCAAAATCTGAATGGCCAAGCAAGAAGGGGACTAGTGAGAGAGGCCATCACTATGACAGCTCTAGAGGAGTTAAAAGCTTCAGTGGCTGAGATGGGAGAGACTGCACACATTTAAAAAAAACTGTTGCCCAGGTGCTTCACCAGTCACAGCTTTATAGGAGAGTGGTAAAAAGAAAACCACTGTTGGGGGGGAGAAAAAACCTCAAATGAAGTCTCAGCTAGAATTTGCCAGAAGGCATGTGGGAGACTCTGAAATCAGCTGGAGGAAAGTTCTATGGTCTAATGAATCCAAAATTGAGCTTTTTGGCCATCAGACTAAATGCTATGTTTGGCATAAACCAAACACCACACATCATCAAAAGCACATCATCCCTACCGTGAAGTGTGGTGGCTGAATCATGCTCTGGGGATACTTCAGTGCAAAAGGCCTTGAAAGGTTTGTGAAGGTAGAGATTAAAATGGATGCAGCAAAATACAGGGAAATCCTGGAGGAAAACCTGATGCAGCCTGCAAGAGAGCAGCGACTTGGGAGAAGATTTGTTTTCAGGCAAGCCAATGACCCCAAGCATAAAGCCAGAGCTACACAGGAATGGCTTAAAAACAAAGTTAATGTCCTGGAGTGGCCAAGTCACAGTCCAGACCTTAATCCAATTAAGAATTTGTGGCTGGACTTCAAAAGGTTTGTTTACTCATGATCTCCATGCAATCCAACAGAGCTTGAGCAGTTTTGTAAAGAAGAATGATGAAAAATTGCAGTTTCCAGATGTACAAAGCTGATAGAGACTTATTCATGCACTCAAGGCTGTAATTGTTGCCGAAGTTGCATCTACTAAATATTGACTTGAAGGGGGTGAATACTTATGCAATCAATTATTTTGTGTTTTATATTTGAAAATAATTTGGATCACCTTGTAGAGATTTGTTTTCACTTTGACACGAAAGAGTCTTTTTCTGTTGATCAGTGTCAAAAAAGTCAAATTAAATCCATTGTAATTCAATGTTGTAAAACAATAAAACATGAAAACTTCCAAGGGGGGTTGAATACTTTTTATAGGCACTATAGTTTGTCTTCGAACAGATAAGCTAATGAAGCAATTTCAGTAGTGCTGAATGTCACCACATTAGTGTTGTATAACTTAAATCTGTATGCAGACATTCTATAATTAGAAGTGTTTCTGTTTGTGCGTTACAAGTGTCGCCTGCAATATCTGCAATTGTCACATTAATATCCATTTTTGTTAATACATGAGAAATGTAGCAAAACACATGCTGCAACAGTATTGCCAGTGAGCAGCACATATGCACGGCCTTTCTTATCAGTTTATGTCCGCAAGCTGAATGTTCATACCGTTTAAAATGCACGTTTAAGGGTTATGAACACTCACAATAGGAAAAGCTTAGCACTGTTGTTGAGTGGAAGAATTCGTTAGAATTTTAAAATGCCCTTGGCCCTTCACTTCTGAGTGGAGTGCTGCATTTGGGAGACTTTTGTTCTTTGTAGCATGGGGAGGAAGATTAGCTGGAGGGAAAAATCACTGTGGAGTCTTCCCCTTCATTGTTTATGTCAGTACATTAAATTGAAGACAAG
Source organism: Mobula hypostoma (assembly GCF_963921235.1). NCBI lineage: Eukaryota > Metazoa > Chordata > Chondrichthyes > Myliobatiformes > Myliobatidae > Mobula > Mobula hypostoma. Next base: position 142,386,614 of record NC_086100.1, read on the forward strand.
TTGTGGAGATTTTCCCCCGGCTCTGGAGGAGTGAATTGAGGTGGGTGCAAGTATGTAGAGATTCCAGTGAAATATTGGTAGGCATCCTAAGACCTGTCATAAACTCAAACGATACATTAATGTTTTCCCCAACCTGGAAGGTAATGTTCCCAATATCATAACATAATGCATTTTATTCTGATTTATCTTTATAGGAGCTGACCTCTTTTCTAATTGCACAGAAGAGTGTAAAGCATTGGGACACTCAGACCGCTGCTGGATGCCCAGTTTTGTGCCCACAGATAGTCGCCAAGGTCCGGATTATCGCAGTAATTTACATGTCCCAGGAATGGACTCTGTGCCTGACACTGAGGTCTATGAAGCTCCAGAGCAGCCTGGTGAGAAATCTTTCTCTACATTTGGAAAAGAAAAAACACATCCCTCAATTTCGGAAAAGAAAGAATATGAAGCACTTTTGCCCAACACACGTGCGCCTTATAAGCCACCCTATTTAAGTGAGTATTCAGTAAAAACATTGCCTACATCAATTTACCTTGTTAGGTGAAGAAAATTCATCAGGAAATTAAATTCGGCTTAATGTAGCTCCAATGAATTTGGAAAATAACATCTTGGAATTCAAATATTCTCTTCCTTCAAATCTTTTACTTTTTTAAAAACCAGAAATAGATTAATAGTTTTAATTGGGTGTAATAGTGCTGTTGATCAAGCCTGAAACATGTAAAACTTAAAAGTCACCTAAATTTAAATTGGATTGGTCCTGAAGAAGGATCCTGGCCTGAGATGTCGACTGCTTGTTCTTTTCCATAGATGCTGCCTGACCTGCTGAGTTCCTCCAGTACTTTATGTGTGTTGCTGTGATTCTCCAGCATCTTCAGAATTTCTTGTGTTTAAATTTACATTAGTTCAGATCAGATCAAAATGTTAAGAGTATTAAAAGTGCACACTGTGGTGTCGAAACATTTAAGTTAATTCTAACTATATTTAAAATTACCATATTGTTGCAGAGGGCATTGGGCATTTTGTGAATTAGTTGTGACTTGCCATTAGAACTGTGCTATCTGAATTCAGAAGTCTGAGAATGCTTCCTTGCTGTTTTGTGTTTTAGATTTATATAGAACCTCTCTCAGGAGTTGTGCTGCAATTTTAGTGGTTACTTCACAAATTGTTTTTGTTTGTGTTGATTAGAACAGCTTGCTACATTGTATTCAACTGCTATATAAAGTAGCCATTTTAGGATTGAAAAGATCCATTCTGAATTCAACATGCAAGTTCACAAGATTCATCATGAATTTTACAAGTGTATGAATACCAATTTTATTTGCTGGAAGTGTTGTAATTTAATACAGAATTTGCATAGCTGTGATGAAAACTGACCAGTGCTTTACAGCTCTGAAATCAAGTTAAGTGCTGAATTAGATGTGCATTTTTAAACTATCTACTGCAGATGTTTATTATGAACTGATGGTCCTCCTGAGTTTTGAAAATCGTGCTTTAGGAATGAGTTTGCTTTTAAAGACAGAAGGTAGCTAATCTTTTTATTTGAGGAGTATTCAAGATTTAGTTTCTGGTCTGTACAGATATTATCAATCTTAATTGAGCAGCTAGTCTGTTGCCATATATAGTATTATGCCCCTAAAGAAAATAGTTCTGGATTTCACTCCAATTCACTTTCCGGCATTTCCTGGCATGTGTGTTTGCAGATAGCTGAGACAAAGAATTGTGCATGGTTGCTAAGCTTCATGGCCTAAAGCCAGATGATTTTATCTGTCAGGGCTCAGTCAGGTAGAATGTCTACTTAGGCAAGATACCATAGAGAGCGAAATGGCTGTGATCCCATTCTCAGAAGGGAATCAATACTACCAAGGGGGAGCATGAGGTATGGTTCTAAAGAAATAGATCTAAAAACCTGTTTAGTCAATCAGTAATGAATTATTTTTATAAAAGTCTAGAAAGTTTTTGATATTAAGCAACTTTCCTGTAAATTCGGCGAAGCTGAAGTGGTGTAGAAGTACTTCATGTCAGTGGTCTCATGATTACACTAGACAGTACACCAAAATTTAAATGAAAATGAGCTAAATAAAAATGCAGATAATCTCACACTACAAGTGCACTTTTCATCTTCATTGCTCATAGCTTTGTGTGCCATGAGCATTTAAGGAATGAAGAGGGAAAAAAAAATCAAACAACAATTTCTATTGTTGTTATGGCAGGTATGAATAGTCAGAGCTGTGCAATTTTCATCAGAGGCATTACACACAATCAATGCACTGTGATCTTTTGATAAGGATTCCATTGTCATGTTGTAGTGTATGGTCAATAAATTACACACTTCCTGTAGATTTCTGTCAATTTTGCAACTACCAAAGGCCCTATTTATATACTGTTCTTTGGTGCTGGGAAGCTAGGGCATATGAACATTTTGTTTAATGTAGTTCAATATGTGAAATTTGTAGTTTGCTTTTTGCATTGCGGAGTGCAGAAACATGGTGACTTCCTTATGGATTCAGTGCTTATTTCACTAATGAGCTTTGTATTCCTGTTGCAATTGTGTATTCTATAATGTTGCAAAGGTTTTCTTTGAAGTTAATTACATTAAAATAACTTAAATATTATTAAATGCTTTTGCAATTTATATTTATTATAACAGTTTAAAAATGAGTACTTAAATTACTATGAGACTTATTTGAATTAAATAGCTTATCCTTTCTTGTTTGGTGTTTTTGAATTTGGTAGCAATTTCTTTAATCTATTTACCTATATTTGGTAAAGAATGCTTAATGTTAGGGGTAATATTTTAGCATGGATAGGGGAATTCCTAACTAATATAAGATGTTTAGTTTAATCATTAAGTAGTGGTAGGTAGAGATCAGTGCTGGGGCTTCAAATATTTATAATCAATGTGACTGACTTAGATCAGGGGATCAAGTGCTCGTGTGTCCTATTTGTCGATAATCCAAAATAGATACATCAGCAAATAGTAAAGAGAAGATGGAGCCTACGAAGTGAAAAATGGGTTAAATGAGTGGGCAAGAACTTGACAGATGGGATATAATGTGAGTAAAACTATAAAGTGTTGCTGTAAACAGGAATCTGGGGTTCCTGGTACATTAAAACACTGAGTGTGCAATATACACAGAATGCTGGAGGAACTCAGCAGGCCAGGCAGTATCTATGGAACAGAGTACAGTCGACATTTTGGGCCAAAACCCTTCTAAGTGTGCAGTTGCATCAAGTTATTAAGAAGGCCAATAGGATATTTGTCTTGATTGTAGTACATATGGACTATATACATCTGCAGCCCCTTTGTTAGATATACCTGAACAGCAGTTGTTAATGCAAATATCTAATCAGCCAATTACATAGCAGCAACTCAATGCATAAAAGCATGCAGACATGGTCAAGAGTTTCAGATGTTGTTCAGACCAAACATCAGACCGGCGAAGAAATGTGATTTAAGTGAGTTTGACAATGGAATGATTATTGGTGGCTGATGGGGTGGTTTATGTATCTCAGGCTGTAGATCTCCTGGGACTTCCTTGCACAACAGTCTCTGAAGTCTACAAAGAACTGTAAAAAAAAAATCCTGTGAGTGACAGTTCTGTGGGCGAAAATGTCTTGATAATGAGAGAGGATCTGAAGAAAATGTAACATTTGAAACAGAAGTTTTAAAATGGAAGTTTTTAGAGAGGGTCAGCAGTACTCTAAGTACAAATCATTTACATAGTGTGATGCAATGTGGGAATGGTTTCACTGTGAAATCGGGCTGTTAGTGTTTTTTTTCTTTTGGATCAGAGTTGAAATCCAGGTTAGACTGACTACATTCAGGTTCTCCTCTGTTTTGCTATCTATGAAGTTTCCATATAATTTTGTATTGTGCTGACCAGTGTGAAATTGTGTTTAACTTCCCAGCAGTTTAGCAAATAATTTTAATGGCTGTTATGAAATTAAAATTCATCAACAGTTTCTGGGTTGTCATGGTTGGTAGTGGCTAGCACAACGCTACTCCAGCTCGGGTTATCAGATTTCGGAGTTTAATCCTGGTGTCCTCTGTAAGGAATTGTACATCCTCCCCGTGAATGCACAAATTTCCTCCAGGTGCTCTGGCTTCCTCCTACAGTCAAAAGACATAATCGATTATTGGTCATTGTAAATTGTCCTGTGATTAGGCTACGGTCAAATTGGGGGCTGCTGGTGCAGTGGTTCGAAATGCTTGGAAGGGCCTATTCAGTGCTTTATCTGTAAATAAATTAAAATCTGTCACATTGGCTAATAATCTTCTGAGATTGAAGTTGGGACTGATTTAGATGAATGGGGTAGAGTCAGTTTGGATATGTCCAATATAGATTTCAGGGAGCTAGAATGGAAACTGTTCTACTTCCCCATATTAAAATCATGTATTTTGATAAAGACACCAAGCAAATCAGACAAAATGTGTTAATAAGGGTAATAAATAGCTGTAGAGAAGTAAAGGTTATAAATAATTAAAATCAATGAGGAAATATGTCCAAATAAACATCTGGAGAACCGGAAATGAGCACAATCTGAAGACATGGAAAAATGAAAACCTGTGGTGTGGCTGAACATTGACCTTGATATGCATTGGAATGGAGACCAGAGTTTAGATTGGTTATGTGCAAACTTGGAAGGATAGAATCAGGTTAAATTAAGTTCACTGTCATCTGCAAAAATATGGTAAGGTACAAACACAGTGGAAAAACCTGCTTGTAGCAGAATCACAAGCAAGTGGGTTCAGACAGTACACAGAACATATATTATACAATACAGTGCAAAATAAGATATTAGTGCAAATAAAACCAGAGATGGTCCATGGTGGTTGAAGGTGTGGTCAATAGTGTTCCATTGCTGAATTAGGATGATGAGTCTGCTAACTGTAGTATGTATGCAAGTTTTGTATTTGTCACAGGTAACACTTGAGTGTGAAGCACAGGGAAGAAGCACTGGTCTTTTATTCTGTCCCTTGCATTGATCAATTACCTGCTGAATGGCGTCAAAAGTGACAAGCTATTTGTTGTTGGCGCAATCATTCACAAGATCATTAAATCATTGTCTGAAAGCAAGAACAGATTGAGCAATTGTTGGTAGATAGTGGGGGAAAAATGTGAACAACAGCAGACAGATAGTTTCCTGGTTTCAGTGCCCGGAATCTAGAATCAAAAAGACTGTTTTAAAAAAAATGACCTCTGTAAGATACCAATTGTTGTTTTTCATTTATGAGCATCTAATCCTATACAATGGAAAATTATGCCTGAATGATAATGGAGCTGATGAAAATGCTGAGCTGGTTGCAGAATTAGAATTACTGAACAATCTTGATACTGCTTACTGTTGGTTTCTTACTAGTGAGTACTGGTCTAATTGTTATTCTGAGGTACTACTAGAATATTAAAGTCATCACTGTCAGTATGTAAAACATTTGTTCTTATTCTTACATCACTGTGAAGGCATTAAATCTCAGTGAATAGGAGATCAGCTACCAATGAATCCATTGCTTACGAAAATGTTAACACTTAAATGTTACAGGAGATGTATGGGCTGTCAGTCATATTTGTGGTAACAGAAGTCACTTGTGCTGAAGCCGAAGATACAAATTGATGTCATAAAGACAGCAGTTACATCTTAGCATTCTCAACCAATCCAAATGATTTTCCCTGCAACTTGTAGTAATATTTTGTATATTAGATTTTGTTTCTTTTCATGGATAACTGGCCCAATGTTTTTGCCTTGAAATATCTTTTGCATGAAAGTAAATTTAAGCATTATTATCTACATTAAGGTGATCAGATTATAAAATAGATCGTTGGAATTCTTTGGAATGTCTCTTGGTCCTTAATCTCAAAATTTCTATGGCCTTTTTACCTTTCAGAACAATGCAATTCAATTTTGCAAAGTATCTACCCATTGTCTTGAACTGCACTCTATTGTTGTTGAAGTCAATATCCAGAATTTGCTGAGATTATTTTACACAGTACTGAATATTGGTTAAAAAAGGAAGATAGTTATTTGGTAATTGAAAAGACAATACACAATACTGTGCAAAAGTCATAGACATGCTAGGCTGTCTCCAAGACTTATGCATAATACTGTACTGTTATTTATGCCAATTTTATGACTGCAATGCATTGTTACTGCAAAACAACAAATTAATGCCATATTAGACTGTGATATAAACCTTCTGATTCTGAATTGGTCCCTATAGGCTAATCAGTGTGCATGCCATATTGATCATGTGGTAAGCTGATGTAGAGCCAATACTTGCCAAGACTGTGCAGAGCAGACACATTGTGACATCAATCAGTCATGTGATTGATCATGTGACATCAAGAAAATTTTATTATGCATGTACTCTGTTAGGATAAGTATAATTGGAATTTGTTTATTATTATCATATGTACTGAGATACAGTGAAAGGCTTGCATTTCAAACTGTTCATCAGATCAAATCAGTATACAGTGCAAAGAGGTAAAAAAAATGTAAATCAATAGTACAATGCAGATTGAAGTGTAACAGCTACAGAGAAAATGCAGTGCAGGTAAAAAAGATCCAGGATCATAACAAGGTAGATTACAAGGTCAAGAATTTATTTAATTATAGTAGGTAACCATTCAATAGTCTTATAACAGCAGTGTAGAATCTGTCCTTCAGCCTGGTGGTATGGGCATTCAAGCTTTATCTTCTGTCTGATAGATGAGGGTGGGTGGAGAATGCTTGAGTCACTTGGATGCTTTATTGATGCAGTGAGAAATGTAGAGACCATGGTTTCTGAGATGTACTGAGCTATGTCCACAACTCTGCAGCATTTTTTTTTGTGTACACATGTAGAGCAGTTGCTTCACCAAGCTTTTATGCATTTAGAAAGGATGCTTTTCCATAGTGCATTGATAAGAATTGGTAAGAATTGATCGGGATATTTTCAAGTTTCTCTAGTGCTGAGTTTTCTTGGCTATGATATGTTTGTGATTTGACCAGGTCAGGCTATTGATGATGTTCACTACTCGAACTTGAATCTCTCAACTCTCTCAGCCTCAATCCCATTAATGTTGAAACAAAGACTTTAAGCACTATCAGATATAAATTGCTACATATACTCTCAATAAAGGGAGATTATAGTGTAACTATTCAATCTTCAAAGTGTTTATTTTCCATGGTGAGTTTAGCTGCCAGAGCCCACTATTTGAGCGGTGGGTGCCCCCTCCCTACTAAGGAGAAGATACTTCCAGCTAATAAAGTTTTTAAAGCACAGTTCATTTAATTTCAGTGATTCATGTTTAAATCCACACAACACTGCTAAAACACATCTAAAACTCAGAGGATTTCTAATATGTATATCCTGTACAAAGATGAATTATTACAAGAATATATTTATTAGGTCTCTAATAAGGTTGGTTGCCTTGGGATGCCAGAAATAGGCCTATATAATCAATTTGCACACATGCATTGGCACATTAGAATTGTTTGTCATATAGGAGGTGGTCTTGTGACTGCTCCTTTATTATTAGTCAGACATTCTTTACTATTTGCAACAAATTGCTTACAATCACTCAACATGTAAGGCCACCATTATATCATTGCTAATTTTGCATGAGTAGCTGGTCTACCACCATAATTGTGCCCGAATCCTTGGTGGACTTTCTGAATCAGTGCTTCCCACTTGTGGGAAGGTGGTATTTGCTTATCTTTCTTAGGGTGACATACCCAAATCATACTTTCACCATTAATTTTATATTTGCACCATGTTGAAAACCCAATTGAATTGGGTTTAGTAGTATCCAGGAGAATGCTTAATATCACATAAGACCATAAGACATGAGAGCAGAATTAGGCCATTCAGCTCATCGAGTTTGCTCTGCCATTCCATCATGGCTGCTCCCAGATCTCACTCAACCCCATACACCTGCTTTCTTGCCATACCTTTTGATGCCCTGACTGAACAGGAAACTATCAACTTCCGCCTTAAAAATACACATGGATTTGACCTCCACCACAGTCAGTGGCAGAGCATTCCACAGATTTACTACTCTCTGGTTTAAAAAAAATTCCTTCTACCTCTCTTCTAAAGGGTCGTCCCTCAATTTTCAGGCTATGCCCTCTAGTTCTGGATACCTCTACCAAAGGAAACATCCTCTCCACATCCACTCCATCTAGTCCTTTCAACACTCAATAGGTTTCAGTGAGATTCCACCGCCCCCCCCCCATATTCTTGTAAATAGCAGTGAGTACACCAAGTGCTCCTCATACATTAACCCACTTCATTCCCAAAATCATCTTTGTGAACCTCCTCTGGACTATCTCCAATGACAGCACATCCTTTCTGAAATAAGTAGCCCAAAACTGTTGATAATACTCCAAATGCAGCCTGAACATCATCCTGGTTATATTTAAAGTTTTTACGACAAGAAGTTTGGCCTTCCTTACCATAGTAAGTTCCAAATCCGACGGCTTGTTTTACTTGTTCATTTCCTAGTTTATTACCATGGTGGTGTGAGGGGCCTGAAGTATGTCTCGGGATGTGTAACACTTGTACTAATGGTCAAATCAATAACAATTCATAAATATTCTTCCACATGGATAAAGGTGGAAGCAGTTTACCTCTGTGTGTTCTCCATCTGGCAGTTGACCAGAATGAAAGATACCTTTCTACTGCATTCCTAAAATAAAGAGTCAGTACTTTTCAACACTGGTTCTGTCTTTTCTTTTTTTAGACATAGTTCGAGGGCTTTAGCCGCTGAAAATTGAGCTGTATGATTTCTTAAAAGAAGCACTTAACTCGTCTGGTTCAAATTCAGTTTCTGATTTTTAAAAAAATCCTTTTATAATCGAGAGCAAGGATTACAATTGAGTAGATGTATTTTTTTTGGATTTTCAGTGCTGATCCATCACAGTACCATATTTGAGAATAGTTCTCTAAAGGATGTTGTGCTCTATTAAGTCATAAAGAAGCTGGTTCCACATATTTCATGAAAGGTAAAGATTATAAGTCGCAACTCTTCAGAATGTATTCTCACTTTAAGGTTTTATCTTATAAAAGTATTTGCCATTCCCCATATCTAGTTATGATAGCTCTCCTTTCATTTTTTTTGTAATTTGCTTTCAATTTTTAAAGCCTCAAACTCTGTTTGTATAATAATTGATTTGCTCCTTGCGGTGGTCTTGCTGCAATAAGCGTGTGGAATACCATAGTAAGACATCATTCTAAGGCAGTAAATTTGTGTTCTGTTGGGATGAAATTAAATCAGGCATAGTGTATGAGGCTTGTGTTTCTTCTCCCTTATTACAGCAGATGGCTACAATGGTTTTTGGGGAAACACAAATTTGCAGAACAAGAGATTTTGTTAGGTCCCTTATCAGAAGTTCTATTGCTTGTTGAACTGCATTCATCAATTTCTGTTGTGACTCTTAATCTTCTGGGATAAAAACAAAAGGCTTTACATTTCTCCGGTTTACATCTGTCGTGTAATGTTTTTGACAATTGAGCATAGTCAGGTATGAAAGCTCCAGCATAATTTAGTAGGTCTAGGGTTGATTGTAAGGATTTGTGGTCCTTGAATATCCCACTTGAACAATCCTTTGACTAAATTCAGGGTAAAGCCAAATCCCTGACAGGTAATTGTCATATCTAGGAAATTTACTTTTGTACGACAGAGCTGAGACTTTTAATGTTACTTTCGAAGTGGTTGTGACCAGATGTATGCAAGATTTATATATCTTCATGAGTCAATCTTTGTAGCAACCCTAATGACTGCTGCTGTATCAAATTTTGCCAGCAATACGAGCTTTGCCATATAGAAAGGGTTGTATCCAATTTGTCAGATAGAGCATTTTGGATAGATTTGTTTAAAATTCTCCTGTGCAGTTTTTATTACATTAATGTTAGCCTTTCCCTTCACGACATTTTGTTTTCCCTGAGCTGCAGGTTGGGTGTGTTCATTTGGGATGGGCCCTGTCCCTTTGTACATTTAGGGGGCGAAGGATGCAGCGGGCCTCGTGGCGTGTGCTCAGTTTCATACTCTTCTCCATAATATTGATGGAGCCTCTTGAATGTTACCTCTGTGCTGGAAGGAGTATCTTGGTCTAAAACTAGGTGAGGTGCCATAGCACTTGCTAAGAGCTTTCTGATATGGACCACTGCTAAATAATTCTTTCCAAAATAATATTTTTTGATATAATTTGACCACGTTGGGTGCCAACTGTGATGGTATTGTGTTTGCTGACCACGAAGTTTGAAGCTTGAAGGCAGACCCTATTTGGATATAAATAGCCATGAGTACTCTCACTGAAAGGAGATTATACTGTAACTACCCAGTGTTCAAAGACTAGTTTACTTCCGTGTTTATTCACCATGTTGGGTTTAGCTACCAATACCCACTGTTTGAGCAGTTGATCCCCTCTCCCTGCCAAGGAGGAGATACTTCCAGCTAACAAAGTAGATTAAATGACAATTCATTTACTTAGAGTGATGCACGTTTAAATTTTCACGTTCCTATAATGCATTTAAAACCCATAGGACTGCTATCTTAAATATTTCCCAATTGCAAAGTATTTCTCAAACATTAAGGATTTCTGAAACACAGGTGTACAATTCTTATAAACTATAAAGACATAATAGAGATGCAGATAAACAAGTTGTCTTCCACTGAAACTGGAGAAATTGATTCTCATTCTTCCCTTGTTTCTTTCATAAACACTTGATGGTATTTACCCTATTCCTAATAAGCTTTAGCTGCTCTCTAAATGTATATCCTTTCCAGCCACTTGAGTGACTTCACAAGTCTCAGATATCCTCATATTTCCACAGATACCTTTTACCACAAATGGTCTAAAAACATTTTTGAAGATAGAGATCTTAGCTAGCTACCATTAATACTGTAAAACTAACTTCTGAGTAAATAAAACTCTTCCAACTGTAGACACATCAGTTATTAATATGCTAAATTATATTATCCATCTGTTCTGCAAATTTCCTTGAACTAAGCAACTTAAGAGTCAGCTTGTCTATTTGAAACAACCCAAATTAAACAACCCATTTTCTTTACTCTTGAGCAATAATAAAGCAGGTGCAGTGACTCTTTACAGACAGTATCTTTAAAATACAGAAACTATTTGCAGCATTTTTCTATAAAGAGTTTTTTTTAACTTCAAGCTGCTTTTCCATTTACATTTTAAGAACTGAAGACTGACTTCTATTTACGACCAGAAGTTAAACAAAGTTGAAAGTTTACTTACAACTGTTTGTGACCTTTCAAATTGTAGCTGCTATTTGGAATGCAATTTTAGCAAACATGAGAGCGAAGTGAATATCTATCACTCAAACAGAAACAGTAGAGTAAGGATAAGTTACAGAACTTTGATTGGCACATCATTAAATTCATCTGGGTTCTTCAGTGAATAATTTTCTATGTAACATCCAAGGAAAAGTACATGAGATTTTTGCTGCACTTGCTAAACACATTTGCTACCCTTATGTTGATGGGTTTCTATCACAAGGACCCTTTCGTATGATTAATGATAGTAGTATTTTTGTTGCCTACTTGAAGTTTAAGTTGGAATGTTACTGTCCCAATATGTTGATTTCTTGTGTTCGTAGTCAGACTGACTTTGTGATCTAACAGTAGGAAGGAAACTAAATACAATTAAACTGGTGATGAGATTGGTAGCAACAGCACCATTTGGGTATGTAGAGAATTGTAATAATTATGACTGAAAATACGAAGTGCATGGGGCACCTTGAGCAAATCTACATATTCTTTAAGGCAAATGTCATCAAGGAAGTTAAGAATGAAAATACTGAACAATTCAAGTAGAAAACTATAAGAAAATGAAAAAGACATCATTTTAATTGGCTGTGGTATACGTCATGCTGCCCATTTTTGTAATGCCGTATCATGGTCAAACAACAATTTGCTGAGATAGTGGGTATTTTATTCCAGTGCCTTCAGGAATGAGCTGCTGGATGTACTGGTTGAGACAGGCATGTTAGCAATATTTTAAAAGCTATCCAAATAAGTACATGTATAAGAGAGGTTAAGGGGGCTAGGAACCAAAATGCAGGCAGATGAGACTTGCTTTCTGAGCAACTCAGCAGAACGGACAAGTTGGGCCAGAGGGCCTGTTTTGTTGTGGCATGACTCTGTGACTTGATGTTCGAAAGTCTTATCTTTGCTGTGCCCACCTAATGGCCAGACGGAGGATAATTAAATTTGTGACGTGTAATTGTTTGAAAAAGTGCCAAAGTAGATTAGTTGAAAAGTAAACTTCATTTACATGGTTTTTGACAAGATCCTGCATGATGAGCATCATGGGTTCCAGAGAGCGCTAGCCAATTGGACACCAAGTTGGCTTGGTGGAAGGAGTCAGAAAGTGGCAGTCCAGCCTTGGTTTTCAGATTGGAGTTCGGAAGCCATTGGTGTGCTGCATGGATTGCTGCTGGGCCGTCTGTATTCATGATTTGAGAACGTAGGTGGTACAATTTGCAAGTTTGTGGATGACACTAAAATTATTGGTGTGATGGACAATGATTACAACAGGAACTGAGAAATTGGACAAATGAATGGCAAATGGAACTCAATTCAGGCAAATGTGAAGTAATGTATTCTCGGAAGTTAAATCAGGGCAGGACATGCATAACATATGGTAGTGTCATGGGGAGAATTTATAGAACAGACATAGGGGGTACAAGCACATAATGTTCTGAAAGTAGCAACACAAGTGGTGAAGAAGATGTATGGTGTGCTTGCCTTACTCAGACAGGGCATTTGGTAGAAGAGATAGGATGTCATGTTAGAGCTGTATAAGAAATTGGTGAGACAGCATTTGGAATATTGTGTGCAGTTCTGGCTGCCATATTAAAAGAAGGATGTGATTGAACTAAAGGGGGTAAAGAAAAGTTTAACAAGGATGTTACCATACCTGGAGTTACAAGAAGAAACTGATAGTCAGGGACTTTTCAATGGAGTGAAGGAAGCGGAGAGGTTTCCTTACAGTGGTTTATAACATCCTGGATAAGATAAATAGTCACAATCTTTTTTTTCCCCAGGATAATGGAGTCTATAACTGTAGGGCATGATTAATACATTTGATAAGAGCTCTCATGGTAGGTTGATTCAGAAGATTAAAATACCTGGATCCAGGGTGAAATGCAAGTTTGGATATTGAACTGGCTTGTCCTCTGAAAGCAGACAGAGAACGCTGTTAATCTGGCTAGAGGTTCATGACCAGTGGCATTCTACAAGGATTTGTACGGAGACCTCTGTGATATATATCAATGATTTGGATGAAAATGTAGATGGGTGAATTAGCAAATTTGTGGATGATAGCAAGATTGCTGGAGCTGTGGACAGTGTATAGGACTACCACTGATTATAGCGAGATAGAGATCAGTTACAGAAGTGGGCAGAGAAACGGCAAATGGGGTTTAATCTCTGTGAGGATATAGCACTGCATTTTGGGAGGTCAAATGAAAGGAGAAAATATATGGTTAATGGTATCCCTCTTATATTTGAAGTACAGTGTCCATGTCTATTGTTCATTGAAAGTAACTGTGAAGGTGGATAAGGTGGTTAATAAAGTGTATGGTATGCTTGCCTTCATTGTTATGGACGTTCAGTATAAGAATAAGGAATAAATGATTTCAGTTATCTAAAACATTAATTAGGTGGTAATTGTTGTATTTATCTGCAGTCTTGGTCACCCCATTATAGGCAGAATGTGGATATGGTGGAAAGGATGTAGAAGTGGTTTACTAGGATGCTGCCTGGATTAGTGGTTAAGAGAGAGAAGAAAGGATAGGGCAAACTTGGGTTGTCCTTACTGGAGCTTTATGATTCAGGGGAGAACCAATAGTTCTTTTAAATTTTAAATTATATGTGGCGTCCATACGGTAGACAGCTGGTAGGACCAAAGAACAAGAGAATATATTAGGGAAAGTCAATAAGTATATCCATTCAATATGGAATAAGCCAGGAAAGGTTTTAAAGAGAACATTTGGCCATTTTGGAGAAGGGGAACAGAACTCGATGCACATTGGGGCTGGATATAGCAAAGCCATAGTACGATTCTCCAAAGTTGCGATAATGCCATTACATCTATGAGATTAGTGCTCAATTTGTATATTTCATATACATAGGGGATAGCCTGAAGGTATATATACTAGCTGCAAATCCAATTGAGAATATGTTAAAAGAAAGATGGTCAGCTTGAGTATTTCAGTAGATGTACTGTATATTGATTTCCTCAAGTATGGTAAAATGAATTCCTCATTATGGTGTACCTTCACTTGAAGTGACTCGAGGTGCCAACTTTGGCTCTCTGTAGCATCATAGACTAAAATGTTGAGTATCATGGGTTTTTTTGTTCTAGACAATGGCATGTACTTCCACTTGATCAATTGGATATAGCTTGACAGTATCTGCATATTCTGATGACTCATGTCATCCAACTTCCAAAGAGGAAGCCAAACGCTCTGTTGTGAAGTTTATGAAAAGTAAGTCGATAGTTGTTCCTGTAAGTTTATCAGAAGGTATTTCTGGTTCCATTTAGGGTAACACTTCATTTGAGAACAGGACCGTGACTATTAGAAATGCTGTTGGAATATTCATTATGTAACCTAGCATGGAAGAAAGACCAGAGGACTGCTAGGGGATGGTTTGCAGTATGCAGATAGGACGAAGTATAAGGAGGGCAATCAAGTGAGTGCGCCTGGATCTCTGGGCAGGTAGAACACATGTGATGACACAGTGGACCCATAGCTGAAGTACCAGAGGCTAGGAATTATGAGTGAATGGCAGTTGCAGAAAGATCTATGTTCTCTTTACTGTTGCCAGAGAAGACAGAACTGGTAATGGGCAGAAATACCAATGTCGCACAATTCTGCAGATGTCATCATTGTGGAACAGAAGGAAGTACTCTGATGAAGAGTTAATGGAATGTTACGTAGAGTCTGAGAAACGCTATGTCAGCATCCAGAGCAGATGTTAACATGCCAGGTACTCCACGTGACACCACAAGCCATTTTTTTTTACAGAAGGAATTTCCTGACTAAAGTTGCCATATGGATCAGCTACAACCCTAATCACTGAGCAAATAAGACTTGGTTTGGCTGTATTTTTCAAAATTAGTTTTGACTTGATCTTTTATGGGTGGGCTTCTTCTCAGTGTACCTGGATGTATCTGCAGTATCTTGCAACCTACTGTGCACCACTAGTCCATGACATATCATTTTCCAAGTGAGCTAGATATATGCAGGCAGCAACTAAAAGGCTGTATAATTCTTCATAGTGCAAAATGGCCTTAAGTGCATTCACTCTGTTATGGTTGCCACAGGTTAATTCAGGCATATGTTGTAATCTAAAGTGATTCCGCTCCTTCAGTATCTTAGCTCAAGTGTAGACGTACAGAGCGTGGTGTACATCTTTGCATTGGTCAAGATGCCTGTGTTCTGTAGCATTCCACTGTGCCATCTACGTCATAGCTACTATGACAAAGCAAACATTGGCAAATGTGATAAAGGTGATTGGTGATTAAGCACTGTAACACAGCACATTAGCATTGTACATACAGTGAAAATAGTGGTGGCTCATAAAATGTGACAGAACAGATTTGTGTTCCCTGGAGACATCATATGTTCTTTGAGGCAAAGTTTCAGTAATTCCATTCAGAGGATATGTGTATTTTATAAATTCCATGACACTATCGGAACACAGATGGCAGTAGCCTGAGGTAATATGGCAGGATGTTAATCTTTCACAACTAATACTCTGTTTCCTGGACAGAATTCCGGTTTTCACTGCAACATCCTGACATTGGGTCACTTCTGGTTATGCTGCAAGGAGCAATGACATCATTTTGCAGTACGTTGCTTTTGATGAGATGAGTGTGCTATTAAGTTGTACATCAACGAGATTAGCAGGAAGATGTTTCCTGCTTGCCATTGCTGCCTGCCACACCATTTCCAGTGTGAAAAAGATTGTCAACAATCTGTGTGAAGGTGCTATAAAAGGATGTACTCAACACTTTATTTGTTTACATTGCACACCAGTTTTATGGACTGCATGCCAATAAACGGGATGTTTCATTGAATATCTAAATTCAGTGGCCACCTTATTAGGTATCATCTGTACCTAACAAAGTAGCCACCATGTATACATTAACATGAGGAATTCTGCAGATGCTGGAAATTCAAGCAACATACATCAAAGTTGCTGGTGAACGCAGCAGGCCAGGCAGCATCGCTACGAAGAGGTGCAGTCGACGTTTCAGGCCGAGACCCTTCGTCAGGACTAACTGAAGGAAGAGCTAGTAAGAGATTTGAAAGTGGGAGGGGGTGGGGGAGATCCAAAATGATAGGAGAAGACAGGAGGGGGAGGGATGGAGCCAAGAGCTGAACAGGTGATAGGCAAAAGGGGTATGAGAGGATCATGGGACAGGAGGCCCAGGGAGAAGGAAAAGGGGGAGGGGGGGAAAATGTGGCCACACATTTTAATTCCACATCCCATTCCCATTCTGATATGTCTATCCATGGCCTCCTCTACTGTAAAGATGAAGCCACACTCAGGTTGGAGGAACAACACCTTATATTCTGTCTGGGTAGCCTCCAACCTGATGGCATGAACATCGACTTCTCTAACTTCCGCTAATGCCCCACTTCCCCCTCGTACCCCATCCATTATTTATTTATATACACACATCCTTTCTCTCTCTCTCTCTCTCTCTCTCCCTTTTCTCCCTCTCTCCCTCTGACTATACCCCTTGCCCATCCTTTGGGTTTCCCCCCCCTCCCGGTTTTCCTTCTCCCTGGGCCTCCTGTCCCATGATCCTCTCATATCCCTTTTGCCAATCACCTGTCCAGCTCTTGGCTCCATCCCTCCCCCTCCTGTCTTCTCCTATGATTTTGGATATTCCCCCTCCCCCTCCCACTTTCCAATCTCTTACTATCTCTTCCTTCAGTTAGTCCTGACGAAGGGTCTTGGCCTGAAACGTAGACTGTACCTCTTCCTAGAGATGCTGCCTGGCCTGCTGCGTTCACCAGCAACTTTGATGTGTGTACCATGTATACATTCATGGTCTTCTGCTGCAGTAGCCCATCCACTTCAAGGTTTGACCTGTTGTGCATTCAGAGATGCTGTCCTGCACACCACTGTTGTAATGCCTGGTTATTTGAATTACTGTCAGTTTGAACCAATCTGGTCACTCTTCTGACTTCTCATTAACTGCTCCTCACTGGATTTTTTTTTTTTTGTTTTTCACACCATTCTCCCTAAACTCTAGAGAACGTTATGCATTAAAATCACAGGAGAGCTGCAGAGGCCCTGACTATAATTTTTCAATCCTTTCTGGATAGAGGAATGGTGCCAGAGGTTCAGAGGATTACTGATATATTGTTCTTTTAAGGGAGAAGGGATAAACCAAGTAATTACATGCCTGTTAAATTAACTTCAGAGCTGGTCAAATTATTGGAATTCGTTCTGAAGGTATAAACCTTTGTTTGGAAAGGCACAAATTAATCAGGGGCAGCATAGATTTGTTAAGGGAAAGTCATGCCTGATTAACATTGAAATTTTTTTTTTTGAGGAGTTAATGAGCAGGGTCGATTAGAACAGTGCATTTGTTGCAGTCTGCATAGATTTTAGCAAGGTTTTTAACTAAGTATTACATGGCAGGCTGGTCAGAAATTAAAAGGGGGAGCAGCAAATTTGATCCAAAATTAACTCACCAGCAATAAGCATGGAGTAGTAGATGGTGAGTGCTTTTGACTGGAAGGCTGTTACTAATCGAGTTCCACAGACCTCAATGCATGGGCTTTAGCTTTCTATAATATAAATAAATGATTTGGACCCAAATATGAGTACAAATGGTTTGGTGATACAACAATAATTGGCCATGTGGTTGACAGCTTATGACGTCAGATAGATATCCTGACTATAAGAACCTGTTAGTGAATGATTGAGGAGTGTGGCATTAACTAACATCTGATTACAGTGGATGTGACCAATGAAAATTCATTCATTGCCCTTGACTACACTTGTCAGATCGCTGAGCTTCTGGCGATATTCCAACCAGATATTTGGTTCTTGATTTCTGATGTTGACATTCATAGGCATCTTTCCCTGTAATCTAATGAAATGTTGTTTGACATTTCATTATGTCACTGATTCGTATACTGCAGAAATGGGTCCTTGTGCCCACCCACTCCATGGCTGCCTTTTTGCCCATCTATACTAATCCCAATTGCCACAATGTATCCCTATTCTTCTATGTCTACGCAGGTGCGTGTCTAAATATATCTTAATCATTGTAATCATATCTGATTTCTCTACCAGCTCCAGCAGCACATTCCAGATATCAACTACTCTCTGTGTAAAACAAATCTTGCATTCTGATTTCCTTTAAAATTCAACACAGTTTTCCATAAGAGAACTTTTTAAGAGAAACTACCAGCTTTTAGGGTGAACTACTGCTTAGCACTCACTACATTTTGCTTTATGGCTATCAGTGCAAGCTTACTGCAAGCAGGCCATTGAAATAAATACAGTGAGCCCCAATCTTTATGTCTTGCTTGTAGCACCTTGAACTGAACATCATTTTCATTCACTTTCTTGAATATACCAACACTGAATCCTTTCACAAACAAGGGAAAATCTGCAGATGCTGGAAATCCAGACTACACACACAAAATACTGGAGGAACTCAGCAGGCCAGGCAGCGTCTAGGAAAAGAGTACAATCGGAGTTTCGGTCCGAAACCTTTTGGCAGGACAGGAGAGAAAAAGCAGAGGAGTAGTTTTAAAAGGTTGGGGGAGGGGAGAGAGAAACACAAGGTGGTAGGTGAAACTTGAAGCAGGAGGAGATGAAGTAAAGAGCTGGGGAGAAAATTGGTAAAAGCAATAGAATGCATTGGAAGAAAGAGAGGGGGGCATCAGAGGGAGGCGATGGGCAGGCAAGGAGATAAGATGAGGGGGAAAGGGGAATGGTGAAGGGAGGGAGGGGTGGGGCATTACCGGAAGTTTGAGAAATCGACGTTCATGCCATCAGGTTGGAGGCTACCCAAACGGAATATAAGGTGTTTTTCCTCTAACCTAAGTGTGGCCACATCACGACAGTGGAGGAGGCCATGGATAGACATACCAGTATGGGAATTGGAAGTGGAATTAAAATGTGTGGCCACTGGGAGATCCTGCTTTTTCAGGCTGATAGAGCATAGGTGCTCAGCAAAGCGGTCTCCCAATCTACATCAGGTCTCACTGATATACAGGAGGCTACGCTGGGAGTACCGGATGCAGTATATGACCCCAACAGACTCACAGGTAAAGTGTCGCTTCACCTGGAAGGACTGTTTGGTGCCCTGAAGGGTAGTGAGGGAGGAGGTGTAGGGGCAGGTGTAGCACTTGTTCCACTTGCAAGGATAAGTGCCAGCAGGGAGATTAATGGGGAGGGACGAATGACCAGGGAGTTTCAGAGGGAACCATCCCTGCAGAAAGCAGAAAATAGGGGGTGGGGAGTGAAAGACTGAATCCTTGCTGTCTTTTAATGTAGAGAATTTCAAAGATACCATGCCTCTGGGTAAAGAAGTTTCTTACCTGAACGTTCACCCCCTATTCTCTTGCCCCTGGTTCTGGGCTTCTTAACCAGGGGAAATATTAACTCCACATTTGTTCCTTCAATCTTGTTCAGAATTTTGTATATTTCATTTAGGTTAGCTCTTGTTCTTCTAAACTTGAATATAGTCCAGATTTGTCTAATTTTTGTGTGATATATCGGTCATCCCAAGATTCAATCTGGTGAACATTTGCACTCTTATCATGAATACATTCTTCCTGTGGGAGGAAGACCAGACCTGTACTCAATATTTCAGATACATTCTCACCAGGCTTCTCTATAATTGGAACAAAATATCTCCACTTCTGCACTAAATAGTTTGTAATACAAGCTAACACAATATTTGCCTTTGCAATTGCAATGGATTAACTTTCAATGACTTCTATATTAGAACATAGAGTCTCTCTAACCGCCAATGTCTCTCAGCGTGCCAGACAACTGCTTATCAGAATCCATGTGCCTGTTTTTGGGGTTTCCAATTTAGCTGCCTGGGCATTATGGAGATGCAAAAATGACATAAATGACTCAAAGCTAATGCTGATTTGTGAAGGAAGCTAATTAACGGTGCCCCTGTCTCCAGCGATTAGCATACAAAATTGAATGAAGCAATACTTCATCAGTATAGACCTTTCATCAATTGTCATCCAGAGCACTGTCCTTATTTTTAGTAATCACAATTAATGAAGGATATGTTGGTATTAGAAAATGAAAATACAGATATACCTTAATGTGAAATAATCAAATTTGAGCACATAGTATGTGAACTTTTTTTCCTATTCTCCTGAGTTTAAGAAGGGTCAGGGGTGATCTAATTGTGGTGTTTAAAATGATAGAAGATTTCAGAGGGTACATTAAAAATATTGTTTCATCTCTTGGGGAACCCTAAACTAACAAGCCTATTCTTAAAATAGATTAGCCTGTCAATGAATAGTGTCATGAACTGCATTTTCACATTAAGTGTTGGGGAATCTGGAATACAGAACAGTAAAAGGATATGAACACTGGGTCAACTGAAGTTTTCCTGTCTGAGATTGATACATTTTTGCTCATTGAGCAGCTCAAATGGTCATATAACAAAGGCAATTAAATTGGAGTTGAGGCACTAATTTCCCACAATTCAGATGAATGACAGAAGAAACAGGGAGGTGATGATTCTTTCCTTCCTCCAATGCTTTAATTAACCTCTGATCTTGCAAAGAAAGGGACATGATTGTAAGGGATGCTGCATTCATTGTAAGTTTAATGACTAGTTGTATAACCAACGTTAAAATATAAGGCTTTATTTATTTTTTTCTAAGAATGGTTGGAAATGAAAGATCAGTGGTAATAATGGGTAAAAACAAATATGTTTCAACAATCCCATACTAATTGATTCCTTCGCTTCTCATCCTCTCACCCTACAACGTGGCCGAAGTTTGTCATCACAATAAAACTGCAAGGTGCATTGAAGTTAGCTGTAAGAGTAGGTCATTGTACCCGGCTCCACCTTTTACTGAAATTGTGATTGATTTCATTGTGATTTCAATTCCGTTTTCCTCTTTTCCTCCAACAACCTTTCACCGGGTTCAGGAAGAATCAATTTATTTCTATCATAACAATCTTCAAAGACTCTTCCTACACTGTCCTGTGAAAAAGTGAGCTTCAAAGAATCACTACCCTGGGGGGGGGGGGGGGGGAAGCAACTGTTTCATCTCTTCAGTGGTTGATATCTTTCAGCGACCTGATCCTAGATTCTTTTATAAAAGGAACTATGTCCTCCACACTCTGTCCAATCTTTCTCAAAGGCAACCCACCCAGCCTAGATATTAGCCAAGTAAACCTTCTCTGAACTGTAACGCCTTCCATAAGTAAGAAGGCCAATCCTACGCTTAGTACTCCGGATGTGGTCTCACCAATGCACAGTACCTGTATAACTGAAGCATAACATTCCGATTTTTGCATTCAATTTCCCTTACAATAACAAAATACCATTTTGTTAGCTTTCCTAATTACTTGTACCATCTGCATACTAGCCATTTGTGAATCATGCACTGAGACATCCAGATCTCTCTGCATCTTAGAGCTTTGCAGTTTGTCACCAATGCTTCATTTGTATTTTCCTGAAAAATGGACAATTTCACATTTTCTCTTCCCATACTCCATTTGCAAGTTTTCTCCATTCACTTGCCAGTTTCCCTTTGTGTCCCCTGTACATAATGTTACAAATTACTTTTTTAGCTCTCTGTGTCCTCAGCAAATCTGTAACTATACCTTCAATGCCTTCATCCATTTATAGAAATTCCGAACAGTTGATGTCCCAATATCAATCACTGTGACATACAGGTTGTTATCTTGCCAACTATGAGAGCTACTTGTGCCTAATGTTTGTTAGCTAGGTAATCTTTTATTGATGTGTTACTTCCTACACCATAAACTTTCATTTTCCATAATAATCTTCACCTCAACTTAGTAAAGGTCTTCTGAAAATCCAAGAAGAGGATATCAACCAATTCTTGATCCGTAGCATCTTTCTTCAAAGAATCCCAATAAAATGGTCAAATATGATATCCTTTTCACAAAACCATGTTGAGGAGTGACCTAATTAAAACCTATTGAATAATCAAAGGCCTTGATAGAGTGGATGTGGAGAGGATATTTCCTATTATGGGAAAGTCTAAGACCGGAGGACACAGCCTCAATATAGACGGGCGCCCTTTTAGCTCAGAGATGAGGATGAATTTCTTTAGCCTGAGAGTGAAAAATCTGTGGGATTCTTTGCAACAGTCAGCTGTGGAGGCCAAGTCTTTATGTATATTTAAGGCAGAGGTTGAGAAATCCTTGATTGGTCAGGGCAAGAAAGGATACGGGATACAGGAGATTGCAGCTGAGAGGAAGAATGGATCAGCCAAGATGAAATGGCACAGCAAACTTGATGGGCCAAATGGCCTAATTCTGCTCCTGTATCTTTAGGTCTTATGGTCTTGACTATGCTTGAATACTGATTACTTTGAAATTTTCAAAGAGACCTGCTCTAAAGTCTTTGTAATAGCATCTAATATTTTTGTTATGTCAGACATTGGGGTAACAGCCTTATAGTTCCATGTTCTACCTGTAAAAGGAAATTCAAACAATTTGAATTTTTCCACTTGTTTACATTTCCTTTTTGAATTAAGATTGTCCCTCAGCTTCAAATTGTGAGCATGGGCCTCGGGAAGCTAGATTAAATCAAATCGATTATTTTCTGAGAGAATTGTTACAAAGTAATACTTTCACTTCAAAAATTTGGTCTAACCCTCAAGAATTAAATAACAGTGGCACAAACCTACTTTAGTAACTTGCTTCATACATCAAAGTTGCTGGTGAACACAGCAGGCCAGGCAGCATCTATAGGAAGAGGCGCAGTCGACGTTTCAGGCCGAGACCCTTCGTCAGGACTAACAGTAACTTGCTTCCTTTTTATGCTGTTCCTTAAATAATAGGCTAAAACTATTTACCTTTTTGCAGTTCTGAAGAACACCAGTGGCAGCATTCCTTAAAGGCCTAGTTCATCTCTGACCTTGTATCTGTGCAATACAAGATTAAAGGGTAGTGGCTGACTACCCTTGCCCTTCTACTTTTCCACTAAATCAGTGGTGAGTCAAGAGATGGGGCACTGATATCTTGAGCTGAGATGTCTAATGTATTTAACATCCAGTCCCAAAGCTATATACCAAGTATTACACAAGCAAGTCTTATTCACTCGACTGGAGTCACTGAGGTTCACTGAAAATATTTTTGATTTTTTTCTTTTTTTTTCTTTTAATTTAAATACACTTTTGCACTTAGTTTTTATCAGTTTCATTTTTAAGTGTTAATATTTTTATTATAAACCTATTTCCAGCTTCTTTAAATATCAGTGAACAGCAGAGAAATGTAAAAACTATTGAAACGCCTTTAAAAGCACCAAGGTCTCAAAAGGCTATCACAGTGTTCTGGGGGAAAGATCTCTGGTCTCATTACCTGAGGCTTGTTCTCTGTTGTAGAATGCTACAGTTTGTGAGATGGTTAGAGATTAACCATGGGATCCTAAAAAAATAAGCTTGGCTGAGTGTAGATCACATGTGAGTTTGCAAAGTGGGCAGGTAGTAGTAGAGCTACTAGGACTTGATGTTTCAATCCCTATGGTAAGTTGGCACTCTCGATGTTGGCAGTGGGTTTGGAGTGGTGACAAGGAAGGAGGGTAGGTACGTCATCGGGGTCATCAGGTGGGCACCCTCCTTCTTTGACGTTTCATTGATAAGCCCACGACGTCTCGAACAGTGTGGCCCTCTGCAGCACAATGTTCTTTTGAACTGCAATTATTGTTGTTGCTGACATCAAAGAAGGGGAGATTGTAGTTCTGATTTATGATGTAAATTGAAATTGGTAGAGGAATGTAACAACAGTTGGTTGAATTGACTTCACCAATTTCAAAATGTAAAAATGTCTCCCAAAACATGTAAGAAACATAAGGAACATGAAATATGCATTCACAACCTAATCTTGTCAGTCCACAGAACAAGTAGGATTTGCACAGATTGAAATTTGGACACCTACTCAGTCTCCTGAGGAAGGCAATCAAGGTCTGACATTTCTCCCAGTTCTAAATGATAAATCAAATCAAACACCAAGATATTAATCCATACTAACAACTTGTGCTGTTCTACTGAGTAATTGCTTTGTTTTTCACACATGACTCAGCCACTGCACAATTATGTTCCACAAAGCACTTAATCACCTGTTTTCATACATATCCCAAAAATGTTTGATTCTATTGTTAACCAGATACTGGTTGCCTTTTTTCAAAGGGTTATTAAATTATATATTTATGGATTTTTGACACGTTTCTATTCCAGATATCTATTTCTCATAAATATCTTCAGATATCATGCATTAATTGAGTGTTGTTAACATCCCGTCCATATTCTCTAAAAGCATAATTATAGTCAAAGTAACCTACCAAAATGTATTCAACTTTTAGTTCCAATAACATTGTTTCCTTTGTCTTTAATCCAGTGAAACCAACTTGACCTTTGAGTCTTTCTTCACTTGTCCTTGCTATTCATTAGTTCTTCACTGTGTCAGTGTACTTTTCAAAGTTATGTTGTCCAGATAGTATAGATCATGGTTTTAAATGCTCAAATGAACTTGCACTTAAATGTCTTCCAGATGTGCCTAGTCCTTATAGGCAACAATACTCTGATTTGATATTCCAGTGATATATAATATGATGGTATAGGTTGCGTACCCCTTATCCAAAATGCCTGGGGCTGAAAATGTTTTGGATTTCATAATGTTTTTCAGATTTTTGGAATAGATAATGAGATACCTGGGAATCACCATTATTTCTGACTCTGAATTGATGTCTTTATCTTACACTTATTCATCGCAAAATGTACATAACAATAAAAATTATTAATG
Organism: Mobula hypostoma; assembly: GCF_963921235.1. Taxonomy (NCBI): domain Eukaryota; kingdom Metazoa; phylum Chordata; class Chondrichthyes; order Myliobatiformes; family Myliobatidae; genus Mobula; species Mobula hypostoma. Next base: position 142,411,639 of record NC_086100.1, read on the forward strand.
CCTTTAATAGAATGAAATTATAACGTGTGTAGAACAAGAAAAGCAATGCAGCAGTTTAGGGGGAATACCTAAATCTACTGTTGAACAACAGCAGGCTTTCAGCTTCCACCTGTGATGCTATGCTTTGATTAAAAGGTTAGAGCACACAATTTGTATTTTACTTTTTTCGGTTTTATTTAAGGTATAAAAACAATCAGCATTGTAAACTTGTTCTGGTGTTAGATTTTCATCAGTGACAATCTTGGCAAACTCATCAATGAATTTCTTACAGCTACCTGCACTGTACTGCTTCCCACACTGTTACCTGTAAAATTGCCATCCTGTTCTCTCAGTTCCTCCGTCTCTGCCACATCTGCTCTCAGGGTGAGGCGTTTCATTCCAGAACAAAGGAGATGTCCTCCCTTTTCAAGCAAATGGGGTTCCCTTCCTCCACCATCAACGCTGCCCTCAACCACATCTCTTCCATTTCGCAGACATCTGCCCTGACCCCAACCTCCCACCACCCCACCAGGGATAGGGTTCCTTTTGTCATCACCTACAACCCCACCAGCCTCCACGTCCAGCACATAATTCTCCGTAACTTCCGCCATCTCCACTGGGACCCCACCACCAAGCTCATCTTTCTCTCCCCCCCCCCCCTTACTGCTTTCCACAGAGATCACCCTACGTGACTCCCTTGTTCATTCGTTCCTCCCCACTGATCTCCATCCTGGCACTTATCCACTTATCCTTGTAAGTGGAACAAGTGCTACACCTCCTCCTTCACTACTATTCAGGGCCATAAACAGTCCTTCCTGGTGAGGCAACACTTCACCTGTGAGGCTGTTGGGGTCATCTACTGTGCTCGGTGTTCCCGATGTGGCCTCCTGTATATCGGTGAGACCCGATGTAGATTGGGAGACTATTTCGCCAAGTGCCTGTGCTCTGTCCACCAGAAAAAGTGGGATCTCCCAATGGCCACTCATTTTAATTCTACTACCCTTTCCTATTCCAACATGTCAGTCTTTGGACTCCCCCTAACTGTCATGATGAGGCCACACTCAGGTTGGGGGAGCAACACCTTATATTCCATTTGGGAAGCCTCCAACCTGATGGCATGAACATCGATTTCTTGAACTTCCAGTAATGTCCTCTCCTTCTGCATTCTCCATTTCCATTTCACTCTCACCTTATCTCCCTACCTGCACATCACCTCCCTCTTCTGGTCCTCTCCCCTTTCCTTTCTTCCACGGCCTTCTGTTTTCTCCCATTAGATTCCCCCTTCTCCAGCCCTGTATCTCTTTCACCAATCAACTTCCCAGCTCTTCTTTTCACCCTACTCCTACTCCACCGCCCCCCCCCGGTTTCACCTATCACCTTGTGTTAATTCCTCCCCCTCCCCCTGCCTTCTAACTCTTGACTCCTCATCTTTTTCTCAGTCTTGATGAAGGATTTCAGCACAAAACATTAACTATACTCTTTTCCACAGATGCTGCCTGGCCTGATGAGTTCCTTCAGCATTTTACGTGTTGCATGGATTCCCAGCACCTGCAGATTTTCTGTTGCCAATGAATTTCTCTGCTGCTTCATGATCAGTGGACACTTTAATAATTTAATGCTGTGCCTTTTCTTAAATTTCTAGAACCAGCCTGCTGAATATTCACAATTAACTTCAATCTCCAGTTCATCATGATAGATCTTTACGTTTTATGATCAGCATACTGTTAATTGGCTTATGTTGACTCAGACGCTGACTAGTCCACTCTTTCAATACACGATTGAGATTTTAATTTTTCACTTCATGCAGTGTTTTTAAATTTTTCGTTAACTTCTGTTTATTACTTGTGTGATGTCACTTCTCAGAACAGTCTGTTGTGTGAAGAAATCTACATACTGCCTGGGAACCTTCCGAGCACCTTTTGCATTTTCTATTTGCAACATGATATCAGCAATCAAAAAAAAAATTCAGATTTTGGAGCTTTTTGGATTTTTGGGTAAAACTCAACCTGTATTGGGTTTGCTAACCACCAAGTTCTAAATTCAAAGGAAGACCTTAAGTTATTTTGGATATAAGTAGCCATGCATACTCTCACTAAAGGGATGTTATACTATAACTACACAATCTTCAAAGACTAGTTTACTTCCATGTTTACTCTCCATGGCAAACTTGGCTGCCAGTACCCACTAGTCAAGTGGTCTCCCCACCACGGAGAAGATACTTGCAGCTAACAAAGTAGTTTAAAACAGATTTCATTTATTTTCAGTGACACGTTTAAATCCAAACAGAACACTTAAAGCACAGTTAAAACTCAAAGGATTTCTATCTAAAACGTTTCCTAATTACAAACTATTTCTAATCATTGACCTACAAATCATCGACTTTGCATGTATACGATATTTGCTCAGATATCCTTTACTGCAAACTGTCTAAAAACACTTTGGAAATGTACACTGTACTTCTCTTCAATACATATAAACCTTCCAACTTAAACACATCAGTTATTGATATGCTAGATGATATTATCGATCTGTTCTGCAGGCTTCCTTGAACTAAACAATTTAACAGTCAGCTTGCTTGATGGAAGCAAAAAAATTAAACAACTCATTGTCTTATACTGCATCTCTTGAGCATTGAAGCAGGTGCAATGACTAGTGTCTGTTTTCACATGGACAGAGATTCTACAACGCTTTTTCAGTACCAGTGACCTGCGTTCAATTCCCACCACTACCTGTAAGGAGTTTGTACATTCTCCCTGTGGCCATGTTGGTTTCCTCCAGTGCTCTGGCTTCCTTTCTGTCCAAAAATATACTGGTTGGTAAGTTAACTGGTCGTTGTAAATTTTCCAATGATTAGGCTAGGGTTAATCCAAGGGATTGCTAGGCAACACAGCTTGAGGGGCCAGAAAGGCCTACTCCATGCTAATTTCAATAAATAAATAATACAGAGCTTGTTTGCGAAGCTCTTCTATAGACAGTGCTTGTTTTAATTTAAAGCTGATTACTGTTTTCCACTTACACTTTAAGGACTGAAGACTGACTTTTATTTATGACCAGAAGTTAAGCAAAGCAATATAATTATAAGTTCACTTACGATTATTTCAAATCTTACAAGTAGCAGCTGCTATTCAGAAAGCAAGCTTAGCAAACATGCAAAAGAATGCAAATACCTATCACAGCAACAATTTGCAATTTTGATGCATCAATTTAATTTATTAATATTTATTTGTTACTTTACATGCTTCTTGATTGACTTGTGTCTCTGAATATTATCAGATGTACATTTAAAATACAATTACTGCATTCATGAATGGACTAAGTGGGTACAGTGGAGCTAAAAAAATTGCTGGTCCTTAGATGTCACGCTAAGTTAAAAATAAAGGAGGATGTTTGAGATCCCAGTTCAGTGCCTGTGCATAAATGTGTCTAATTTGTGCGAAAATCAGGCTTCATTTGAATAGCTATTTCTGTAGCGATGACCTGTGGCTTGCATTGGTGAACAAAATCGACGAAGTGAATCCAAACACTTTCTGTACATTGATCTGATGACACTGACTGTATGTGGTTTCTTCTGAGGGTCACATTATGAATCATGGTGTAAGTCACTGATTTTTATTCCCTATTTTTCCATGGAAATTGGATCATATAATGCCCAAAAATGATAACATAGAGGCTGGAAAGTTGTTTCCATTGGTAGGTGAGACTAGAACTAGGAGACATATTCTCAAGATTCGGGGGAGTAGATTTAGGACGGAGATGAGAAGGAACTGCTTTTTCCAGAGAGTGTTGAATCTGTGGAATTCAATGAAGCAGTGAAGGTTACCTCAGTAAGTATATTTAAGACATTGTTGGATAGATTTTTGCAAAGTAGGGGAATTAAGGGTTATGGAGAAAAGGCAGGTAGCTGGAGATGAGTCCATGGTCAGATCAGCCAAGATCTTATTGAATGGTGGAGCAGGCTCAACGGGCCAGATGGCCTACTCCTGTTCCTATTTCTTATGTTCTTATGTTCTAACTCTAACTTTGAGGAAAGATTTGTTCTGGTGGCTCAGGGTTCCAAAATCTTAATAGATGGACATAAGATAAAATCTACTGTTTGGAACTGAAAGTGGGGGGAAATATACTTTCATGTAGGGTTTTGAGGTTCCCAATTATATTCCAATGTTAATATTTTAAATAGGGCTTGTGTAAAAATGTACAACTACATATAGAAGAATTGTGGAACCTTTGAATTGTTATGGCACCGGAAGAGGCCATTTGGTTTATAGAGTCTTTGCCTACGCATGATAGACTAATCCCATTAGTCCAACTGTACTGCTTAGAAAGTTTAAGATATGCTTAAGGCAATGGGACATGCAAGTGCTCCTGTTTTGATATTTTAAATTACCTGAAAGTTTCTGGATCGATTTGACTATTTATATCCAGGGACTCCTATGATTTGCTGAAGCCATGACATTTTCTCAGGAGGTTTTGAGATTTTCTTGAGTTTTGTCTGTCCAACTGCTACGATGGAGTTCAGAGCAGTGCCCTAATGTCAGGAACGTGGCATTGGGAATGCAGATGATGTGCCCTGCACAATGGAGCTACTGAGTGTGATCAGAGACTTAATGATAAGGTTTGTTGCCCAGTAGTTGATGCTAACACTGAGCAGTTTGTTTGGTTTTCTAGTAGATTAGGATAATGCTCATGATACTTCACTAGTGTTTTGAGTATGCACCGTATCTCTGGCCAAATAGAGGATGGTAGGCCATGAGATTGGTTTGGAATCTGGACTCTGGACAGTCATTTTCAAAGTCAGCTGCAGACTGTGATGGATTTTATAACTGATGTCTTATATATCTGAGAGGAGCCTGCTGAAATGTAGGATGAATTTTGTGTTGCCTAGGATCTGTTTTGAGGATTGGTTGCTGTTCTGATGATGATTACTGGATAGGTAAATAACTTCTTGGAAGTTTAGTGTAAAAGGGTATTTTATTATACATTTCAGTGACTGAAGCAAAGAAAATTTGATATTTGTTTACTGAATACACAGAAATATCGGCCTCTAGAAGTGGTTAAAGCAATGGGATATGAAAGTTTTTGCTTTTTCTAAGCTTTCAGTTTATGCTGTAGACTAATCACACCCCACAAGGGAGCTTGTTGAAGATGAGATGAAATATTTCAATGTGGAAGATTAAGAAAAGAGATAGTGTATTAAGAAAAGTGTAAACACAATGACAGCTTTGATGGCCAACGCTGGGAACGAGTCAGAGATAGATTCACTTGTGTTTTATTATGGAGCAAACAGAATATGGTGAGAAGGGCAAAATTAAATTTGGTACAGGCAAATTTGAGAAGGGTCCTGTATATGTTTTTACATTGCTGGAGTTTGAGGTTTTTTTTAAATAAAAAAGGTGGTTACATAATGTGTTTGGTATTGCTCCTTGGTCACTATTTGGATTTGATCACAATGCAATATGAGAAGCTCTTTGGTCCTTGTTTGATTGCAATTCTTGCAATGAGATTGTCTTCGTCAGATATCAGTGAGGCTTCTCTGTAATGGCCACAATCAGCCATCTCATTTCATGAGGAACTCAGTGGGCCAGGGAGCATCTGTGGAAAAGAGTAAGTAGGCGTTGTTTCGGGCCAAGACCCTTCAGCAGGACCTGATGAAGTCCTGATGAAGGATCTCTGCCTGAAATGTTGACTGATGTTTTCCATAGATGTCTCGCTTGGTGGGTTCCTCCAGCATTTTCTGTGTTTTATCCTGGTTTTCCAGCATCTGCAGATTTTCTCTTGTTTGTGATTTCCTTTCATGAAGATAGTTATGATTCTGGTACCTCTGCTCTTCCCAGATGAGGGAGCTGTAGTTAAAAATCCAAGCCACCTTACTTCCTACCATGCTCTGAGCGTACTTGCCAAACAAAATTAATGAGAATTTTTCAAAAACAATAATAATGCTATCTAGACTTTTTTTTTAAAACGACTGAAGTAAGGGCTTGTGAGCTAAGTGGTTTGACTGTTTCTGCCCAGAAAGAAAAGTTGCTGTACTGAAATGGACATTTCAAATAAAATTAAACTGCAACCCTGCAAAAAATCTTATGGACTGCTAGGCCACAGTAATCTCCGTCCCCCTTTAACATTGCTGATACATGAGCACCTCAAAGCACAGGAGTAATACTATCAAAAACTGTTTCTGGAGTATTTTCCAAATCCACACCACTGACAGGACAAGGAAGCCAGTGTCAGCCCCTTCTCTCAAGCCAACATCCCTGGCACTGGGGCCCAATTACACTCAGCCGGTTTTGATGGTTGTCCATGCTTTTCCATTACCAAATTCAGAATTCCAAACCAGACACTTTCTGTGGCACTCCATCATGGCACATGCATACATTACCTCCTATACTGCCCGCTTACTTTCTTGTCAAGCAACTATTACCTCAACTTACCTGCACTGTCTTCATCAGCCACCTATGAACTAGAGCACAACCAAATCAACCGCCACCCCCAAATTATCAGTGTGACTTTTTGGTGGATCACCTGTGCACGATTGAAGGCAGCTAACTTCCTTCATCTATGTTAAGAGCCTAACCTAAGGAACATAACCGTTGTTACTTACTGAAAATCCACATAATTTGTATCTGACTGTTTGCCATTGTCCACTGGAATTTAGAAACGTGATTCATTGCCTTCCTAAGTCCAAACTACCAGCTACTTATGGCTAATGTTGTTACTCTCCATGAATGTTGATACTTTCCATTATCAGTTTCAAGTGGATTCTGGCCATAATTCCTGAATTAAAAGGACTGTTAAGTGTGTTCACATACTACACCACCTGTGTCCTCATCTGTCTAAAAAAACATGCCTGGAATAGTTTTTTTCTGGAACTTTCCCAGTATCCATGGTAGTGAGATATTTTCCAGGTCTTCAGAATTAGTAGAAAATTAATGTACTGTTTTCCTTCAAGTTTGTGTGGGAAATTTTAAAATAAAGTAGATATACTGTAGCCATTTGAAAATTGGAAAAGCTTGTACCTAGCAGAACTAGTTAAATCACTGTTCCAAGCATAAGGCCACACTAGAGCAAATTTAAAATTAATATGCTCAGCAAGAACAAAAAGAATAGAACAGAAAAGGTCAGAGCAGCAAAGACAATATGCTGGAGAACAAGTCAGATACTCTTTTGATACTATAATAGCGCAGGAACAGAGAAAAAGGAGAAAGTAATTTCAAGGCAAAAGACACAGTTCATGAAAGAAATAAAATATAATTATAATGATTTTCTAGAAGCTTTTGAATCTACTGTATTTGTCAGAGGTTATTAGTAAAATAATAAGATATTATAACAAAATCTCAAACTTAAGAGCAGCTTTTTTTAACAATTTCTCTCAACTCCAACAATGTAATGTAATCCTGAATTTCTGTACGGAGTATGCACAATATCCCTTGAAAATGTGGGTTTTCCTGGGTGGTCCAGTTTCTCAGCAACCCCCACCTCCAATCAGCACATCCCAAAGATGTGCTTATTGTTGGTTCCATTGATAACTGAAAATTACCCCAAGAGGAAGTGCCCAGCAGCAGAATTGGAGATGTTAATGGGTTAGGGGATAGAATGGGTCAGGGGATAGAATGGGTCATTGGGAAATAAATGGGAATGCGATTAACGTGAATGCTCTGCGAGCCAGCATTGACTTGATGAACAGAATGGCCTCCTTGTAGACCATAAGGAAATCTAAGAGAATAGATAGAATTGAGCACATACAAAGTTCCACATCTGCTTGATCCTGAAGTAGTTTCCAGATGGATCAAAGGGGACTACATTTATTTACATAACAAAAGTTTAAAAAATTGGAAGGATGTTTAAAATTTCTTAGTAAAATATTGCATGTTTTGTATTATTATGAAAAGCTCAAGTCTTCAATATGTTCAAATACTTGAGGTCAGTGGAGTAGACAACTGATTTCTTCACAACGCCCTTGAAATTTATGATTTATCTTTTTGATAACTAGCACATCACTGATTAAGGATCAACTTTATTTGTCATATGCATTTACATGTATTAGGATTTTGCTGTGATGCATTGGCGTTACATGCAACAAAAACAACAACATCCAACAATTATGCAGAATTAAAAATTACATAAAAATAAAGTTAGAAGTGCAAATATGGAATAAATGTGCATAAATACAAAAATACCAGCATGTATTTACAATGTAAACAGCATTATAAAACATGGTTTAAGATGTTTAGGGAAGTACAGTGAGACTGAGCTAATACAGGGAATGATGGGTCTAACTAGTATGGCTGATTAGAACAACCACCTGCATGGAGAGAACTTTTAAGATGGAGTGAAGTTTTTGTTTTAATAGCTCTTTCAAAATGGAGCTTTTGGAAAAGGAAGTTTGCAGGATGGGTAGTATTGGCCATGATTTCTTTTGCCTGCTTCTTTTGATTTGGACACACACAAATCCTGCAGTGATAGTAGACTGTATTCTATGACTTTTATGCTGCCCTGACAGTTTGTTGTATTTTCATATATTGTCAGAAGATGCTGCACAAAACCAGACAGTAATGGCTGATGTAAGGATGCTGTCTAAGATGGCAGTGTAGAATTGAACCCGTATGTTCTTAGGAAGACGTAATTTTACCAATTGCTGTAAGAAATATATTCTCTGCCAAGCATTTTTGTTAATGAAGGAGATATAGTTCGCCCAGATGAGGTCCTGCAAAATAATGATGCACAGGAACATGAATATTGAAACTGTGCTAACTGTAGGGTTGTTGATGATGAGTGAATGGAGCGAAGACACATTTCTCCTTAAGTTGATATGGATGTCCGTGGTTCTGAGGGCATTCAGCTCCAAGTTATGTGATTATACCAGGTTACTGGCTTGTTTACTTTCTGGTGGTGGTTAGATATGTCGCTTCTGATGATTATTCCTATGACAGTGGTGTCATCTGCAAATTTTATCAGTTTTAATGATGTATCACTAGAGATGCAGACACTGGTATAGAGAGAAAATAGGAGAGGGGGGAGAATACACCTCTATGGTGCACCCAGTGCTGACTGAGCAGGAAGTGGAAATGTGTTGCCTCATGTCACATACTGCCTCCTGTCAGAGAGGAATTCTATTCTGTCCCCCGTCAAGAATGACTTAGAGCTCTCTGCTTCTTTCTCAATGACAGAACCAACCAGTTCCCTTCCAGCACCACTGTCAGAACTGGTCCTCGCCCTCAACATTTTTTTACTTCTGCTCCTCTCTTTCTCCAGACTACAGTGGTAGCCATGAGCCCCAGCTATGCCTGCCTTTTCATGGCTACATAGAACAATCCATGTTCCAGGCCTTTCCCCAGTAATGCTCTCCAACTCTTCCTCTGCTACATGACAATTGCATTGATGCTGCTTTATGCACCCATGCTGATCTCATTAATTTCATCAACTTTGCCTCTATCTTTCACCTGCCCTTAAATTCACTTGGTCCATTTCTGACACTGCCACCTCCCCGCCCCCCCCACCACCCCTTTCTCGGTCTTACTGTCTCCATTTCAGGAGACTAACTGTTGACTGAGATTTATAAATCTACCAATTCCCATGGTTATCTAGACTATATTTTTTCCCACCCTGTCTCCCGTAAAGATACCATTCCCTTTTCTCATTTCCTTTGTCTCAGCCACATCTGTTCCCTGGATGCCACTGTCCTTTCCAGGACACCAGAGAAGTCATCCTTCTTCAGAAAAACCGGGTTTCCCTTTCTCTGCCATTGATGCTGCCTTCACCCAAATCTCCTCCATTCCCTGAACATCCATGGCCACCCCACTGCCTTAACAGTGATAGAGTTCCTTTTGTCCTTGTCTACCACCCCAACCAACACATCATTTCCACAACTTCCACCATCATTAAAGGGATCAAAGGAACCAAATATATCTTTATCTCTTCTTTATCTTTCCACAGGGATTGCTCCCCCTGCTTCCCTTGTCCACTTATCCCTCCCCACTAATCTCCCTCTGGCATTTATCCCTGCAAGTGGCCAGTATATCTGCCCATTCACCTCCTCCCTCACTTCAATTCAGGGTCCCAAATAGTCCATCCGGGTGAAGTGATTATTCACCTGCAGATCTGCAGCAGTTGTTTATTGTGTCCAGTGGTCCTATGCGGTCTCCTACTTCTGTGAAACATACCATAAATTGTGGGAGCACTTCATCAATCATCTCCGCTCCACCCACCAAAAGTGGAACTTCCCTGTGGCCAAACATTTTGATTTCCCATTCCCATTCAAACATGTCAATCTAAGGCATCCTCTTGTGCCACCAATAGGCCATCCTCACGGTGAAGGACACCACCTTGTATTCCGTGTGGGTAGCCTCCAACTTGATGAACCTGATGACATGAATATCAATTTCTTGTACCAGTAACAAAAATTTCCCACCCCTCCCTTCTATTTTCTACTCTGGTCTCTTACCTCTTCTTGCTGCTCCTTCTCTTTCTCCTGTGATCCACTCTCCTCTCCTATCAGATTCCTTCCTCTCCAGCCTTTTGCCGTTCCTATCCACCTGTCTTCACCTATCACCTTCTAGCTGTCCTCCTTCCCCTCCCCCCCTTTTTATTCTGTCGTCTTCCCTTTTTCTTTCCTAAAGAAGGGTCTCAGCCTGAAACGTTGGCTGTTTATTCATTTCCAGAGATGCTGCCTGACCTGCTGAGTTCCTCCAGTATTTTTTTTGTGTGATACTTAGTATGTCCAGCATCTGCAGAATTTCTCATGTCAGAGAGGAAGTTTGTAATCCACCTGAAATGTTGGGGAACATTTAATGCACTGGGAGAAGCCATATAGTGCCTTCTTTTAAGAAGAAATGTCATGCAAGTCAATTGGACATCCCCTATCCTAGTCTACATAATTTAAAAAAACAAATGAAATAAATAATCAGGCACCAGTTAAAGTGAACTCATTTAAAATAACCAAATGTATGCCGGACAATTGTGGTGCCTGATAGGTAGAGCCTATACCTAACCACCCAAATGGTTTGAGGTAACAATATACTTGCACTGATGGGGAAATTGATTGTGCACATAGGTTTCCACATCATTTTATTTGAAGTGCTATTTAAATTAATGTCGTTTCAATCAGGTTCAATGTCTACATAGATTATGGCAGGAGTATAGATCAGTAACAAGATAAGGGAACAAAATTTAGGATAATTGTAATTGGCATTTGGCTGAGCTGAGTGGTGATTTGGATTGGAAAGTCCTAGAGTCCGTACTAGAATTCCTTATGTTCCCGTTATACACAAATAACCTGGGTTATCTTGTCCAAGCAATATAGTTACATTAGCAAGTAACATTAGTAAAGAAGAACTGTGTGGTTAGAAGAAACTAGTCAAGCAATTATTGTATAATTATTATTCTTGTCTTTTTTAAGTCCAGTTTTGCAACAAGGAGTTTAAAACAATGGCACACACTTTTGGAAATTTGGACTTAGCAGGTGCTGCTTTGAATTTTCCAATTGTTACATGTTCAGCTGTTTAATGATTGGAAAATCAGGTGCAAGGGATGCCTGAATTCCCAGTGTGCACCATCAACAACCAACTTTCTGTGCTGACGATACATTATTCTAAAATTAGAAGCCACGCTAATCAATAGCAAAGGAACCAGCACAAGCAAATAAAGTATAGTGGGAAGATGGCATTAAGGTTAACTAGAAAGAAGCCTTGGCTTTACTGTCTTCAGAGTTCCAACTGCATGAGGTAGAATAGACGTGACCAAATCAGCAACTTTCCTGCTGAGGTGTGCATTGCATTCTAAAATGTTATGTGTAAAATAATTCTTGATAGTGTGACTCAGTAGGAACAGCTAGATGTTGAGAATATGCAGAAGAAATATAAGGTGTTAGATAGATGAGCTATAAAAATAATTAGATTAGCTGGGCTAATTTACTATCAAGTATATAAGAAGGGACCTTCAGAGCTTGCATGACAGAGAATATAAACTTTAACCAATATCTTCTGATGTATCATTGCACAACTCCAAGTTATGAGGTCAATTGTTATCCAAACATTATTTAAAGGAGAGTTAGTTTAAGTATTTTGAAAGGAATATAATAAAATAATAACAGGAAATTTAGGGAAATAGTTAGAAAATCGGGGCAGAACAGGAATGGGTGGATTGGGCTGGACAGCCTTTCCCTACTCAAAATAAAAAGCATAAAGTTTGTGTTGTCAATGAATGGCAACACCACTAGAGTAGGGTACATGACCAAGCTTGTAGAACATAAATAAATCTTGCAGTATATAAGAATATACAGATGACTAAGATGTCATCGGAAAATGGCTTATTTGATATTTTCCTATCTCCTGGTGATTTGAAACTTATTTTGTGATCTTAGTTTGCAAACAATTCCGTCTTAAGGTTGCACAATTTTGTATGTTGTTTCCCCCCTCTACTTTTTAGTGCTATGTAATTCAGCTTTTCTCTATTTATCTGCCATTGCACTCTTTATCAGTACTTGCTCTTTCCATTCTCTTTTCCAGTGCCCAGCATCTACTTTCCCATTACTATTTCCCACTGCCAAGCTAAATTAAGTTGGTGCAATCAGCAACAAAATCAGATTGATTGCATCCTGAGTGACTGATCTCAAAGCATTTTGGTACTCCATCTCACTCATTTAAAAGAGGCATCAGCTGCAGAAAAAACGTAATTCAAACTGTTTTCCACTGGTATGACAGAAACCATGCAATGATGGAACCATTCAGAAAGCTTTCATCACTTTTGCATGTGTTCATAACAGAACAAAAATTGCACCTCCTCTATCTCCTAAAAAGTAGAAAGACCTCTTAGAAGACAAAAGATTTGCATAGCCTATATATTCTTATGATTTTTTTTTAAGATGTTCCATCGTACAATGTCAATGCAGCTGATGACCTGCAGATCTAGGTATGCAGAGCACAGTACAATTGGAAAATATGACAATAATATTTGGCTAAAACATGTGACGTGTTTTTGAAGTTGGAAAATTGAAAAAGGTTTGACTGTGGGAAAGTGTCAGTATTTTCAGGACCTCTGGGGCCTAGAAGCATCTGCATTAGGGTTTGTCATGACAGCAGCAGCATGGAAGGAAGAGGCAGAACTGGATATTGGCTACAGAGGAGACCGACGAGAATGTTGCATGAATTTGGAGCAGTTCACTGATGGGGAGAGATCAGATGAGTTAGATTTGCTTACGCTGAAGTTGAGAAAGTTACTGTACACAAACCTATAAGTGGGAGGTAGATAAGGTAGATAGTAAGAGTCTTCTTTCTATTGTGGGGTGTCCAAGATAAGAACCTACTGATATAAGGTGAGGGACAGGGGGTTCAGAAGGCACCTGAGGATTTTTTCAGTGGTAAGTACCTGGAATGTGGTGCCTGGGAAGATGGAGGTGTCAGGTGCTCTCACAACATTTAATAAACATCAAAACAATACTTAATTTGTTAAGGCATAGAATGCCATAGATCATATGCAGGTGAATGTGATTAGTATAGATGTTGGGCAGATGGTCATGTTTTACCTTTTATGATTCCATGATTGATCAAAAGGCGCATGAGTGCCTCAAGATGGGTCAGATATGAGTTTTTGGTGAATGCAAGCTACTTGGGAGTGGGGAATAACGAACAGTCAGTTTGAATGGTTGGACCTTGATGGCTAAGGATTATGGCATAGAGGGAAGATAAAGTTTTAGAATCAGAATGGGGAATATGTCAGACCCTAGCTTCAGGGGCAGAGTTCTGTTCTGAAGTCGAGAATATAATCTCAAGTTATGGAATGGTGGCTGTTGGGAGTCCAGGGCTGATTGAGGGTTGATCAATTACTAGAAGTTTCATGATTGTGAGTCTTGAAGGTGGAAGCCAATTGTTCATGGAGTTGGAAGAGGTGATCAGAAGTCTGGGTTGATCAAGAGTCAGTCTTCCATGATTAAGTTAAGCAGGTCACTGGGGGTGAAGAGTAAATCTGAATACAAAGAACTGCAGGCAGATTTGTATAATGCTCGTTCTGTGCAGCTTAATTAAACCATCGTTGTTCCATGAGTGATCTCTGACTCAGAAGAACATGATCCCATTTCCTTGCAATTTTTTAATGTTGTTCTCTAAATGACAAGCCTGAAGTTTCCTCAGACTAGTTCAGGAGTGGAAAAACAACCTGAGACACTCAGGTGAACTTGCAGCACAGCAAAAAAGGCGGCAAAAACATTGCTGCTGCATCCAGGTTGTAGTTCTCATCCAGAAAATAACACCCAATGTGTACACAGCAGACTCACACAAACAGTAACAAACTCATTTCATGACAGCAGGAGCTGAGAAATACACACACATAATTTTTTTTTAGTGCTAACTTTCTGAAAGTTTATTGCTAAAGTGTTAAATTAGTAAACTGACTTGTTAGTCGAGTACAAACTGAGGTACAGTGAGAGCTTTTGTTTGGCATCCAATCTATGCCAATCATTACACCATATCAGTACATTGAGACAAACCAAGGGATAAACAGAAACAGCATGCTGAATGAAGCGTTTCAGTTGTAGGGGAAGTCCAGTGCAGGTGTAAGGTAATGACAAGGGAGATTGTGAGGTCAAATGTCTATTGCATCGCACAAGGGTTCTATTATAAGGGGACTTATAACAATGGGATAGAAACTGTCCTTGAATCTGGCACTACATGCTTTTCAGGTTATGCTAATTTCTGGGTTGAATTATAATACTCTGGAAATTCAACCTGCTATTTCTGATTGTGATTCTTCCTTGTAGGCATGACATTTGTCTGCATTTTAAGAGCTTTGCTTGAGAAATTAGGTCACATTGTCTTTGTTCAGCCATCCCAGAATAATGCTTTCGTAGTGATCTTTAAAGATGTTCCCTTGTGCAGGAACTGGACTCATGACTTTTGTATCTTGCCTGCACTCGTTGGCCTATCTTCCCAAAGTCAGCTGATGACACCACACCATCTAATCAAACTTCCAGCTGCCCTCCTCTGCCTGACGTCCTCCCAGCATTTACCTGCTCCCTCCTTTCCTCAAGGAAATCTCCATTTGCTTTTCCCTTCAACTCATTTATTACCTCCAGCCACAATCCCCAGGCTCTGATGTCCAAACAAAATTTGCACTACCCATCTCACCAAGGTTGTGGTCTCTGATTAGATCTCACTATTGGCTTTAACCAGACTTTGATCACTGTCTCCCAATCTGCACTCCACTTAAAGTGCCTGGACCCTTGTGTTTAACATGCTTGGAAGTGTGCAATGTACAAATAAGCCTTGAGCCAAAGTCAATACAGAATTTTACTTGGGTGGGTGTACTGCTGAAACACTGATGTACAGCTGGATAAGAGCTGAGGCTGCTGGTCCAGTTCCATAACTATTATACTTTACGTCTTCACTTCATCACTAATTTTAATCAAAATACTTGAAAGACTTAATTAGCACCCATGTATTTCGTACTCTGATTTTATTTTCTTTGATCTCAACAGTAGGTCACTGTAATGCAGGTAAGTGGGAATAATATCAAAGAAAAATTGTTGGATAGGTGAGAGAGAAAAATGTTGGAATGATTCAAGTAAGTAAGGAAGTGGACCAATCACAAATGAGAAAATCTGCAGATACTGGAAATCCTTCATCAGTATCTCAACGCGAAACGTCGACTGTTTACTCTTTTCCATAGATGCTACCTGGCCTGCTGAGTTCCACCGGCATATTGTGTGTGTTAATAAGGAAGGGGAGATGGGATTGAGGGAGCTCCTTTGCTGGGAGACAGCATAAATCTGGTTGGCCAAATGGCCTTCTGTGTTATAAAAAGTAAGGAAATGGGATGTAGCATACAGACGAATGGGAAGTAAATTTAACGATATAAAAAAGGTAGCTGATTAATTTAGATTTCAGTTTGCCTTCAATTATTCTTATTTCTATTTCATTTTTCAGTTTATTCTTCCCAGCTCAAACCATTCCTTACTTGAAAACTGATATTTTCCTCATTTTCTGGTTTTCATCCTTCTTTCCACCTTTACTGTCCTATCTTTTCCTACCATCTTAATGCAACAACAGCCTGCATTTCTAAGGCACATACTAAAGGCTTGAGATAGTCATTGCTATTCTGGTTTGAATTAATGAAAAGACTATTTGTTTGTCAATTGCTTCAGTTTTGATCTTGACTATCCAGTGAGGTAGTCAATCTCAGTTGAGGGATAGTAGATTTTCTCTTAACAGTGCAATTTACAGATTGGGAGCTGAAAATCATCATGGGAGTCCTACTTCTAATGATTTTCAGTTCATTACTTTTGGAAGCACATATGTTATGCAAAGAAGAATTGAGTCTGACTATGAAAGCCCAGTATATGTGCATTTAAACTCAAACATAAATACTGACAAAGCAATTGCTGCAGTGAAGGATGCCTGATAAAAAGGACTTGAGAGAAAAATTACTCCTGAGCTTACATCAAATGCAATGGTTCAGTCAGACACAAAAATATTGGTGGGGGTGGGGGAAGGCTGTTTAAATTGCAAAGCAAGTTTCCATCCAGGTAAATTTGTTCAATTTCAAAAGGTAAAGAAAAGAAAGAAAAATTGGTAGGCCCCATTATTTCACCTAATGAGACCAATTAGAAATCTGTAAAATAGGTGTAAATAAGTAATGATTTGGAGATTGAAATTCTTTTAACTGAGAATGAATGAAAATAGTTTGTCACATGCCAGCTCTGTACAAAAGAGTGACAATGGTTTAATGCATTGGGTTCCATTGTGACTTGCTTCAGCAGCATTTACTACAAATATGTGTATCTATTTGCAGGTGTATGGCAAGCATAAATACACTAAATAATAAAATATTCCGCATATATCGATCATGTTCTGACTCTCCATCTATTTATGTGCCTGGCAGTTTTGTAGTTAGGCCAGCATGTTTTTTCCTGTTGCTGCTTTGAAGCAAATCTAAGTGTAATAAGATCAAAATAGCATGGTATGTGATACTTTATTATGTACTTTAAAGAGGATTTTCTTTTCTCAGCATTGTTCAAAATGGAATCCTAATATACTTAAATTATTTGTGACATTTCTGAGATATAATCTGATTGAAAGAATCCAAAAAATGCTATTCAGTTTGTTTCTACCTAGTTTCACTGCTTGAGTATATGTGTGGGAAAGAGGCATGGTTGGAAGTGAGTGTTGGATTCATCAGTCACAGAATGGTCACTTGTTTAGGTTTCTGCTGATCAATTCCACACATCTTTGTGCTTTATTGATATTGTTAGACAGAGAAAGGATAACAATATAGCCTGCTGACACAGAACTATATGTCAACAAAGATTCCCTCATTCCAAGTCTGACAAGTTCCAAATTTACTAACCTGGGATAAGATTTCTATAGAGATGCTTTCCTGCAAGGAAATAGGACAATATGACAAACATTTGTCTTCCTATACTGATTAGTTCAGGAGAATTGCAAGCTATGGGCAAGGGACAGATTGGAGTTTGTTTTAACTGAAGAAATTTTAGGAAGGGTGGAGATGCGAAACAATAACAAAGAAATGTATTGATATAGATCATCTTGTAAGTGTTTAACTAAGGATAAGACTTTGAAATATTTTAATGTTGGGAAGGATCATAATCACAGTGAGATATCGGCCTCTTAAAAACAGAAAAGGTGGAATGGTGAACTGGCAATGATTGGGTAAAAATGGAGCACAAATTTGACCACAGCATGCTTGGGTAACACGGAGGCGAATGTTAAGAAATCGGAAGTGAGATTTTTTTTCTTGGTTAACTCTCCATAGTCTATGCAGTTTGGCAATAGCATCCGTAAAGGACATATGGAACATTTGGCAGGAAAGAACACACACAAAAGAGTTCTAATGCAGATAGATCTAGAAGAGGATTGAAGTGGGATGGTTGACAAAGGTTTTATCCTGAAGATTACTGGAGGAAGTGAAGAGAAAGTAATATGGCAGAAATAAAGTACATACTTACACAGTACTAATAAAAGAGTGGCATTCATTTTGGCAAATACAGAATTGATATATTGGCATTTGTCAACACCATGGCTAACTTCTTGCTTCTGTCTGTTTCTTTCCACAGCACGGAAGAGAATTTGCTAATCCCTTCTGTTGTTGCAGCATGATTTTGCACAAGCCAACGATTAAAATAAATCAACTTTCCAGTCCATCATCCTGGCCATCAAGATGTGCATAATATAATCGGTTCCTATAATAATGGAGACAATCTTGCTAATAACAGAATCAAAGCTCTCAGCAGGTCTGAGATTGATGTGATTTGGAGACTTGTGGAAATGACTGGTCTGGTCACTACCATGACCTCCGTGTGCCTGTTTACAGCACTCAATAACTCTTACTGAGCTCCCAGCTCTTTCTTTAATCTCTGACCACACAGATCGGCACCAAAAGAAGCCAATTGTACAGAATCAAACAAATGTGCATTACAGATGCAATATCACTGTTTTAGATGTGACTGTATTTTCTATTTTTTTGTGATGGAGTGTTCCCAGATTGCGCCAACTTTTCAAGACTGTGACTGTGTTCTTTGCGCCCACTATTAGGTCTTTCCAGTGACAAGCCACAGACCTACAGTAATCAGAGCTCCTCAGTTCAATTACATTCTGTAGTTTATACACAGTGTTACTTGCAAATGTGTTTAATGTACTCTTTTGAAACTTCTAAATAAAATGAAATGTACTCCTTTATTTTTCCTTACTGGAAGTGATGGTATTAATAAGGAGATGATTTAGCAATCGGGTTTATCAGTAATTCCAAGTGTCTATTTGTCTATAGCTTCTTTAATTCCCAATAATGATTAAAAACACCCACAAAGAGAAATCAAAAACTGATTCATGTTAACTCTTGAAGTCAAAAGCTAATTAAAATACTGAACTGCTTTTTTGCTCCCTCCTACCAGACAAAATATTTTGAGTTACTTGCTGGGTTTTCTTCGTCAGGAGGAATTGATCTGGATCCCAAGAAGGGCAAGTGATTTTGCTGGTTCAAGACAGAAAGGATTGTTTTCCTTTATCTTGTACATGTAATCTAAAGCTCTCATGATGTCTTTTTCACTGTTATACAGATTAAGAGGGGGCCTTTAGGAATGAAGTTACTCCATCAAATGTACTTATGTAAATGATGCTTTGAGTCATTCTTGATATGATTAGAATAAAACCAACAGTAAACGGGAGTGCATTTGAACGCCAGAACATAACTGATGTGTTCCCTTGGACATCCGAAATCCACAGAGCCCCAGAGTCCATAGTGCAGTTTAATCACCACATTGGTACCCTATGTGTATAATCATGCCTTTGAGTGGACTATCTACTGTTAGCCAGCTCTTTTATATTATACAAGATGATTGCCTTTTGATTTTTGGTCAGATAAACTATTTAAGCCCCAACCCTTATTTTAAGCTACTGAATTAACTTTTTTTTAAACAAAAAAGAAAACAGGTTGAGGTGAAAATTGGGGGGGATAAAAGACATTTTTTAAAAAAATAAAATATTATGAAGAAATGGATGTTGTATTTTTCTCACATTGTTGAAACAGTTTATTGTCAATAAAAAAAAGCTGTAATACATTATTTAATCCACACTGTAGTAGTTTATACGTGCTTAAAATAGCAAAACTTTACAACATGAAATAAGTATAATTCAACACAGCAATCATCTGGGTTAATTCAACTAGCAGTACAGAATAATGATGCAATTGTTTACATGGATTTAAAGTGCTATTCATTAAAAGTTCAATGAATGCCTATTTTGTCTCTGTAATAATGTCAGTCTGATGCTGGAATAATTTGGTTAATTACAATGTGGCACTGGAATGCACGGTGCCTTTGCTCCTTAGTAGTGTGCAAGTGTGCATTGATAACTGCAAACATGCGATTCTTCCTCTGTGGGCCATAGTTCATACCATAAGAGTTAATGTTCCAGGAAATGACAAGAAAGGGGAAAAAAAACACAACGATTTTGCTCGTAGTTTAAATCTTCCTTTCAAGAGCCCACAGATTTTTGGTTGTGGATATTTGCACTCTCACTTCCAGATCATACACAGGAGGGCAGCACACCTAAAAAAATAACACTATGCTAATGAAGGGATGAGAGAAAGTAAGGATTTCAGCTCCTTGAATTTAAGTACTAGAGACTGACTCAGTTCAAATTATGTGACCTTGAAGTGATCATTAATGAATATCTGATGTTACCATGTTATGATAATCATATGATCTTGGAGTGATTACTAATGATTGTCGGAGTTGGAATAACTGCTGTCATAACTAAAAAGTGTTTTGGTGGCTTTGTTCTGTGGTCTTTTTTGTTAAGGATCGTGAGATGTTACATTTGTTGATTGGATAATCAGTGAGCGGCAGTTTTAAGTACTTAGAAAATAGGAATAGTTTCGTCAAGGCTGCATATTTTGTTATGCATTTCCTAGTAGTATAATTACAATGAAAGATGTAAAATAGATTGTGGATTAAATTAAATTGAGGTAACCTTGTTAAAGATTACATTTATTTAGATTAACTGTTACAGATTTTTTGACATAGCAGATGATTGGTAAAAGTGTTCATTTTCCCACACTTCTTTCTCATTTTCTCTCAGATAAATTTAACTTAACACCAATATGTCTATTAAGTGTTTGCATTTATGTTTCTATTTAGATTTCCCCTATAAGGAGAATATTTATTTCAGTTTAGGAATTTTGTTTCATGTGACAGTGTCTGAAGTTGGACCACAACATTAATTTAAATCAGATGCAATACTGTTCCTTTACCTCATTGCTACCTGTTGTCCAAACATCCACACACAATTTCCATTCAGTATTTCTGCCTGATTCCTGTTCTCCATTTGGTTCTCACAATATATGGTAGTAACCTGTACACGAAGCCAATGTCTAAACCAATTTACTTTCTCCTCCTGAATGCCAAGCAACTGAACGTTCTTGACTAAACTCACATGCAGGACCTTGTCAAATACGTTGCTAAAGTCCATGTAGACAACATCCACTGCCTTGCCTTCAACAATTCTTTCCTGGTAACTTCCTTGGAAAAAGTCCGTAAAATTGGCTAGACATGACCTACCACACACAAGGCCATATTGACTACCCCAAATCAGTTCTTGTCTATCCAAATTTTTGTATATTCAGTCCTTTAGAATACTTTCCAATAACTTTCCCAAAATTGATATCAGGCTTGCTGGCCAATAATTTACAGGCTTATTCTTAGATTCTTTCTTAAACAATGGAACAAGACTAGCTATCTTCCAATCCTCTTGCACCTCATTCATTGCTAAGGATGTTTTAAATGTATCTGTTAGGGCTCTTGAAACTTCCAGAATAGCCTCCCACAGGGTCTGAGGGAACACCTTGTCAGGCTCTAGGAATTTATCCACCCTAATTTTCTTCAAGACAACAAACACCTCCTCTGTAGTCTGTATAGGGCCCATGATCTCGCAGCTGTATTATCTCACATCTATCCCCTTTGTGTCCGTCCCCCAAGTAAATACAGATGCAAAAATCCATTTAAGATGTCCCGTTCTCTTTCAGCTTCACGCACAATGACAACTCAGATCTTCCAGAGGACCAATTTTGTCCCTTTTGCTCTTAATATACCTGTAGAAGTGCTTAGGATTCTCATTCACCTTCTTTGCTAGAGCCAACCCCATGTCTTTAAACCCTTCTGATTTCCTTCTTAAGTATTATCTTGCCTTTCTTATGTTCCTCAAGTGCCTCATTTGTTCTTGCCTGTCTATAGCTTCTGTGCATCTCCTTTTGTCTTAAATAGGGCCTCAATATCTCTCTAAGCAAGGATCCCTAAACCTGTTATCTTTGCCTTGTATTTTGACAGGAACATACAATATCTACTCTTAAAATTTCACTTTTGAAGGCCTCCCACTTACCAACTACACCTTTGTCAGAAAGCAACCTGTCTCAGTCCACACTTGCCAGATCCTTTCTGATACAGCATTTTACTTAAACTATTTTTATTTGAGGCATTAATATTGGTCAGTTGTGTGTATATAATATATGGCTAGAATCTCCATTCATTTGATCAGTCCTAGTTCACCTGACATTCGCCAATCAATGGAAGCTTCGGAATAAAGTTAATAAAATGAAATGTGGAATGAAATACAGTTTCCACAGTTTTCTCTGCCAGTATGTAAAACACTGCAGCAATATGGATTTTCCAGAGATCTGTAGTAGTTATTATAAAGTATTTAAACCCATATTTTGCCTAAAAAGAAATAATGGTGAGCAATGGACAGTGTGACAAATGTACAATTGTTAGTTGCAAGGTAAGAGTCTTAAAATCAAGAAGGATGGCATGGAGTCCAAATCATTCTTACTCAAATTATCCTGGAACTTGCTGCAAGAGGGAATAAAACAAAAGTTATGATTTGCAACAAATTGGAGTCCAATTAGCACTGCCAGTGGCTTCACACCACCTTTAATTTGTTCTTTTTCATGATATGTTTGCACATTAATTTGCCTCAGATGACTAACACCTGTGCTGCTACATTAAAGGAAATGTTTAATTTCATCATTACATCTGCCTTCACTGAGCGAAACTCCCATTGGTCCATGTTATTTCAGCCTCATGATAAACTCCTCTTGTCGGAAAGTGTAGGATGGAGGTGGCAGTGCTGTACAACATGGTGGAGTTTCCAGTCTATGAACGCCCAGCACTTGCAGTTGAGTAGCTCCTGGATGTCTTGTTCATTTTCATCAAAACAGTTCAAGTGGACAAACCAAGACACTCCTCACTGCTACAGAGTTGTCGATTCCTGATCTTTGCAATATTTATAAACAAGCAGAGAAAATTTGGAAACTGCATTTCATTGGATTTTTTTTAGTATTTCTCAAAATATTTCACTAGAAATACTATAATGGAAATTCTAAACTTTTATATTTAAATGACTCAATTTAATCCTTCAGCTAGACACATTGATTTTAATTATTGCGAATTTAAGAAATATTTAATTCTTGAAAACTGTATCAGGAGCTAAAAACCAATACAGCACTCTTGATCTACTGGGCAGCAATGATCCTCATGGTTCTGGACATTTCTGAAATGTGGATTGTCTTTATGATCTACCTTGAAGCATTGAAGAGGTACCAGAAGTCCACCAAATCCACAAAAGAAGATAAGGACACCAACATTAGTATCTTCTCCCAGACCCACATCTCCAGTACTGGATCCCAAAGATAATAGATTTTCTTGGCAGGCCATACTCAATAGACTTTAATAGGCAGGTTATGTGGCTTGTCTATATTACAATAGACTGAGTTTTGCCACATCAAGACATTGTTGACAGGACGTAACAAAATAACTTGAAGATTTCTTCAAGCTTCCTCCGGGAAAGTATGGCATTCCTTCTGACTTGTAGGATTGAATAGTCAATTAGTGCTCAAAGTAGAGAAGAAGCATTCAGAATAATGTTGAGAACGTTGAATCCAGTTGTTAGGGGCATACTGAAGATCACCATAAATAGCAGAAGAAATGCATTGCTTTGCAGACTGTCTGTCCTGTCAAGCTTCTCCTCTAGCAGAGAGCACTGCTCCAATATTGGTTTCAAGAGCCACTTGGAACCCATATAGATCGAATGAAAGTAAATTAATTTCAAGCCCTAAGGAATGCCCAAAGAGAAGAAAACATGAACTGCCCATTAAGCTTATGAGTGTTATGGAGTTCAGTAAAACTTATACCACACAAAAATTGTTAATGATGACATGTCAAATAAAACCTATTGTCTAGAAAGTAAACACTAAAGTGGAAGAAAATATATTCTTCCAGATTATGAATTATTTTGGAAATTTTCATAAATGCAAAATTAAGATGTTTCTGACTTTGGTTTTCCAGCTTTATTGAAAAACTCTAGTCTTTGTTTTCTATTTACCTGCCTTCACATGATTTGACATCAAATTCACTCACTGTGTCCATTTTGAACATTTAATCTTACATTGATTAATGGACGCAATGTTTGTTCCAAATACCCAGATACCTTTTGTCCTTGAAGCCCTTTTGAGCTTACTATTCCAGCAGTTAAGTTGACAAAATTTATTAAAACCCAAATATGCCTTACCAAAAATGTCCTAACAAAAAGATATGCCTTACTCCAGCAAAATCTAGCCCATCATATTTTTTTGCCATCTATTTGCTTTTTTTTATGCTTTGTTCACTTGAATTGGTATGGTAGTGCATGTTAAGCCCCTTTCTTAGTAATTGAAATAGTATTACATTGTATTGAAAACTGTATTACCAAGTGTGGTATAGAGCAACCAACTTGAGAGTGAGGTCACTTCAATTAATTTGGGAATTGAACCATAAGCATCATAGTGATGCACAAAGGTATTTTAGTTGGGCACAGCAATTTATTTCCTCCCTTGGTATCCTACAAAATATGAACATAGTCTTTCAACATATATTAAATATTGAATTCTGTTTGTGCATGCTTTGGTGATTGCTTGAAGAACTGAAGCCGACAATCTTGAATGGGCAGCTTTGAATGTGCTTATTTTCAGATATTGAAGGAATCAAGGGATATGTAGTTAGCACAGGAAACTGGTATTGAGGTGAGATTAGCAAGGGACATGCTGAAATGCAGAGTAAAACAGAAGGCCAAATGCCGAATGTTTTTTTAAAAATTAAGTTCACTTAGTTATTAGTTCCAATCTACTTCTAGACTTGGGCATTCATCAATCCACAGTAGTGGACCAGATCTCCAAGGTGGCCCACTTCATTGCCCTCCCCAAACTTCCATCAGCCACTGAAATGGCAGATCTGGTTCTCCATGTGTAGTTTGGCTCCACAATTTCCCTCAGGACATTATGACAGACCAGGGCCCACAATTTTCTCCCACTTTTGGAGAGCCTTCTGCTCTCTTCCACACTCCAGTGAGGTTGTCTTCTGGCTATCATCAGCAGATCAGCGGTCAGTCAGAAAGAGCCAAACAATGAGTGGAGAAATTTCTGCATTGCTTCACCACCTCTAACTCTTCCATGTGGAAGAAGTATCAGCTCTGGGCCAAACTGTCCCGCAATCTACACCCATCCTATGCTATGGATATGTCACCCTTTGAAATGCTTTGTGACTACTAGTTCCCAATGTTTCCTGCGGAGGAGCTGATAGTGGAGGTCCTGTCTGCTGGGGTCCTTGTTTACCATTGCTAGTATGATTGGAAGAAGGCGTGGGGAGCCATTCTAGTTGCCTACGACACCTACTTCTACTAGTCCAACTGCCGGTGGCACCGCATCAGACTACTATGGCCTGGGGACCATGTCTAGCTGTCCAACTGAAATCTGCTCCTGCACACCGACTCGCACAAGCACTCATCCTGGCTCATTCTTCCCTTCAAGATTACCCAGTACGTTAATCTTGTCACCATCTGCAGCTAGCACACCTACATTCCAAGTATCCTGCCTGAAGCCTGTTGTCCATGGACCACTTCACCCACCTGAGTCTGCACTTCCGAAACCTTAGGATAGTGAAAGGTGGTCCAGTGTTCATAGTTCACCAGCTGATGGCTTCATATCACCATAGATGGGGTGTAGAGTACCTAGTTGATTGGTAGTGGTACAGCCTTGATGACAAGTCTTGGGTGCTGTCCAGTTTCATCTTAGATCTATTGCTGATCAAGAAGTTCTTCTGGATGCATCTGGATCATCCTGGTCCATCAAGGGGCTGGCAGCAGAAGGGGGGTTCCTATCAGGTCTGCACAGGCAGGCTCCTCCCAGAGACAGCCAGGTTAACAGGAATCACTTGCTACTCATTTCTGACTCATCACCTACAACTTTTTAAACCTAGCTCCCATTCAGTCCTTGTTCACCCATTGAACCAGCCAGCTTCAACCCGTTGCTGCTAGTCACCAGTTACTTTGTTGCCCGTTCTATCTCATTTTCTGACCCTTCATGGCTTGTTATTTTCACAGCCTATAATTAAAGTTATAGTTCATCACTGAATTGTTTCCTCTGCTCTGCCTTTGGGTCAAGTCTGCTGTATATTTCCTGACATATATTTTGCTTACTACCTCTACAGTTTTTCACGAGTTGGTTTGACGCCTGCAAGGATCTAGAACATTACTGGCAGAATACAAACATGGTTTTCTGTGACATTATCTTTTAAACTGGAATTTAATTCTCATCTATGTGTGTACAAAGTAATAATTTAATTTGGATTTGCTTCCAGCAAGATCAATAGCAGTTTAACCTTTTATGATGTGCATAAGTCTTACTTATCAGCAATATTATTTATCACAGCATAGGATTTCTGCTCCAAAGTCATGTGCATTTTTTTTCTACTTAAAAAACCTAATGGGAATATTTTTGAAAAGTCTTGTTTGTTTATGCTTTTGGCTTTTCTTTCATTTATCAATCTAGGCACTTTGCTCATAAATCTCAATGTATTTTCTGTTCACAGATTGATATGTTTCACATGTGCAGAGATTTCTCATGTTAGAATTTGTAGATTAATTTTTCCTGGTAATCTGACTTCAGAGCAACAGTGCTCCAAATCAAGACTCAAAAATAGCTTTTTAAGTTATTGCAGAGTTTAGGCAAGACTGTGAGCTGAGATGGATTTTTTATTATTGCTTGAAGCTATTGTTTTGTCTTTTTGTTGTTGTTATGACATTATTCTGTACGAAAAAGATACTGCAATTTTTCATTGAAATAGAATGTTAATTTTCCTCTTGTCGAAAAGAGACAGTTTATTTTTTCCTAATAAACAAAAGTTCACTGGTAACCGTTTGGATTTGCCACTGGTATTCCACAGCAATATGGAAACACAGTAAGAACTTATTGTTACCCTTCCCTTTTTAGTCAATGCTTTACTTTCTGCAATCATTTCCAGCAGCTGGAATCAAGCTTAATTTAGGCTCTTTTTCACTTCATACTGATAACCTATTATTTTTGGTCTCAGCAGCATTTTTGCTAATAACAATTTCTCAACGTGTGTCCCCTTATTTGAGGAATTTGAAAGGATCCGATGAATGAAAACCAAAGGGTTGGGCGGAAGTGCATGTATTGGATGTCTGCAATAAAAATAAAAAATGCTGCAAAAACACAGTGAGTCAGACAGCATTTGCAGAAAGTGAAATGGAATTAATGTTTCAGCTCCAGGACCAATCATCAGAACTGAGAAAGAGAGAAACAAGTTTGTTGAGGGGCTGTTTGCTTCTTAGTTCTGATGATGAGACCTAGACCCAGCTATTAACTGGTTTCTCTTTCCACAGATGATGTTGGAGCTCTTATTTTGTGTTTTTGTTATTTTATATTTTCCATTATTTTAATTTTTTTCATATTAATGACTTTTGAGTATTCTTCATGCCCAATCACCAGTATCAATATATTTGAAATAGTAAAGTTGAAAATACCTTGTGTTGGAAGCCTCTTAACGGCAGCTCATAAAAGAATTCTCTCTACTCAGCCATGACTAATACTGCATATATATTTAACAGAGTTCTTTTAACATCTTTATACTCTAATGATCTCTGATTCCGAGAATGTTCTCATAAAGACAATTTGATGTTTGCTCCCATCTCAGTAGTGTCTAACTGGAGAGTGGGATATTTTGACAGCTTCCTTTTGGAACAAGAAGTAGTTCAGTCACAATATTTCAAAGACACAAAACTATTGTTCTGAGAGCTCCCATGTATTTTTCTACTGTTTCCACATTTTCAAAGCCAAAAAAAAATCGTTCGCTGTAAAATGAAATTCAGCAATAAATAAAGGAAAATGCCAGAAATACTCAGCAGGACAGATAGCATTTGTGAAGAAAGGAAAAAAAGTTAGATTTAGGTCGTTGACCTTTCATCAGATGTGGAGTATGTTAGTTCCAAATAAGTCTAAAAATTGCAGAGAAGTTAGAAGATACAAAAAAAAACAAAATAGGAAGATGCAAATAGGAAGAAATTAATGAATTTGTAGTGCCAGAATAGGAAAAAGCTGAGTTCCCTGATTTCATCAAGTTGTTGAGTCTTGAAGGTTGTAATGAGGCTAGTCAGAAAAAAATGCTGTCACTCAAGCTGATATTGGGCTTTACTACAACAGTATTGAAGGCCAAACTCAGAGAGGTCAATGTAGGATATGGACAGATAACTAAAACGACAGACGTCTGGAAACTCAGGATCATCCTTGTGGATTGAATGTAGTTGTTCTGCAAAGTGGTTACCCTATCTGTACGTACTATGTGGAGGATATCAATAACTAATACCAAATGATCCTTTTTTTCTGATACTTCAGATTTCATTTCTCTACTCCTATTTACACTTCTTCCAGAAATACCTTTTCACTTTAGAGAAGCAAGTTTTTAAATTGTGTATTAAGCCATAATAAGCACTTCGCAAGCAATACAATGATAATCCTAAGTGCATTTATGGACATTCTGATTTATCCTAATAAATATTTGGAAGTATTATATATATATTAAAGTTTATTCATGAAATTCCAAACTCTACCTTAACCTTAAATATATTTTCATATTTTCTTTTACAAGGATCAAAATATTAAACATTTTTCTTTTATTTTCTGAAGCTGCTCTTTGTGAAGTTCTTAAAGTGATTAGTTGCTCAGCCAACTTGACATTATTGTTGGTGGATCCCTTTGTACTGATTCTGAGAGCAACTGACACCAGAAAAGTAGATCATGTGACATAGATTGGTAGCACATGGTTGGCAAGTTTCTTCAAGCTTAATGCATCACCATCATTTTATTTTTTGCAGCAAATTGAGGTTTAAATTTCAAAGTTCAAAGTACATTTATAATCAAAGTATGTATACATTATGCAACCCTGAGATTCACCTTCCTATACACAAGAACGCAAAAAAACTGTAAAACACCCAATGTGCAGAAAGCTAAAAAAAAACAAATCATGCCAACAATAAAAGTCTACAAAAAACATTCAAAACAAAAGTGAGTCCATAGGCACAAAGCATGGAGCAGCTGGAGCAGCCACAGCCTCAGGCTCAGTTCAGTGCAGAGCGGAGTAAACAGTGCAGAGCAGTGAGCAGAATCTGCCCGACTGAGTACAACTTATTGATGGAAATTTAAAAAATTAAATTCCCTAGCACCTTATTCTGTACTTTCCACCACTCATCCCAAATTTCTTTCTCCATCACTGACCTATTTCATGTTGCAATCCAACTCAATTCTTATCTTTTTTCTCAAGAATTATCCAAATATTTAAGCATATAGATTTTGCGAGGAATTTGGAAGTTTTGACATGTGTCAGATACCACTGATACAATTTCCTGGAAGTATCTCTCTCGTACCTGTTATCCCTTTACATCTGTGTTCAGAACGTGCAGAACATATTGACCATGGGGCTGATATGACCTATTGGCCAAGTGAGTCGTTGCACATGGACAAAGTCATGATCTTCAATGGATTCAGACTTCCAGAAGTTGAACAAACTACAATTTTGAAGGGTGTGAGAAATCCTACTATGTCCCCACACTACAATAAATAATCAGGATGCAAGCTCTATTTACACGTCTTTCTATTCTGTTGCCACCCTTGGGGAAACTCTGAGTAATTCTATAGATTTCATGCAAATGTTGTTGCTGTTGTTTAGAAACCAGCTGTGAAAGGCAGATGATGGTGATGTCATGTTTTCACATGGACATCACCTGTTGTTTGGAGAGTGATACAAATCAAAAGTAAACTCTTGTACTAATTTGGGAAATGTGGGTCCTGATAAAGGGTCTCGGCCAGAAACGTCGAGTATACTCTTTTCCATAGATGCTGCCTGGCCTGCTGGGTTCCTCCAGAATTTTGTGTGTCTTCCTTGGATTTCCAGCATCTGCAGATTTTCTCTTGTTTGTATTAATTTGGGATCATATTTACTCTCTACCCACAACAGGCTCATGATGATATAATAACTGTGGTTGTAGAATGAGACTTACAACTGGAGCATGTGGTTTTTAGAATATATATATTTTTTAAATTCTCCATTGAATATTTTACATATGCATAAAGATATCCAGTCAGGCATGATACAGTGTAAAACTGGATGAAGATTTATCTTGAAGAATCTTTACCTATTTTGGATCAGACATAAAGTTTTAGTAAGGATAGCATCTCAGAGTTCAGCGGGATGATCTAGGAATAACACAGGTTGTATAATGTGCTGCATGGTGGAAATACAGGTATCCCAGCTTCAGTAATCCAGGTTCAATCCTGACCTCCAGTGGTGTCTCCGTGTGATTTGCACCTTCATTCTTGTGACCACTCAGAGTTTTCCGGCATATGTGATGGTTAGTAGTTTAATTGGCTTCTGTAAATTCCTGCTTGTGTAGGTGACTGGTGGGAGAAATGGCTTGGAGAGTTTGGTGATTCAGTGTTAATAGAATGTGAGAGAGAATAGATTACGAAGTAACAGGTCAGATAGTAACATTAATGGGACTGCGCTAAGGGCTAGGAACCAGAGGGGTGAATAGCTTTGATGACATTAGCAAATATTGATATGAAAATAATGGATTTAAAAAATCCCATCCACACTTACATACAATCTACAACACTTTCACTTGAAGCATGTTTGTCACAACTTTTACACCAAATTTAGCCCATAATTATTTTGATTGTCCACAAGATTTGTCACCTTGCCATGATATATCTAAAGTCATTTGCCATGGCCTTTGGAACAAAATGCTTGAATAGCTCTAATTTGATCTGCAATATTATTCAAGGTACAAAGAGAAACATGTATTTACCCTTGTTACGTGGTCGGCAGCAATGAATATAGAATTGAGTCAGATTTTATAAACAAACATAAACATTTATTAAACTCTGCTCAACCATAGTGAAAAGTAAACAAATGACTAACTTGACCGGAAGTTAACTGCTATATGGCAATTTAACAAACAGCTGAACTCTGAAACAGTTTTTAAAGTGGTAAATTCGAACACAGTCTTAAAGTGGTAAACATGAAAGTCCATATGATTTATACAGTCAGTCAGGAGAGACTTCCCTGAAAACTGATTTCTTCGAAGATGTGACCTTACTGCTGATCCCAGCCGAGAGGTGCCTTGTCCAAAGGATTCACGATGAAGGAAATAAAATGGCTTAAAGGAACGGACCTTTTTGCTGGAGGGTGAACATTGCACAAACCTTCCTGATCTTGCAGGGGTTATCTCAGATGCAGGTCACTATATTTCTGAACGAAGATTCAATAAGGTCAATGCTTTATAAAACCACTGAACTACACCATCTTTACTCAGTCCTTCGGATTCCGGTACCTTGGAAAGGTCTTCACTCTCCAATACTAGACTGCAAAGGTAAATCAAAGGTGCAACAGACAAAAACTGGCAGCGATTGGTGAAACTGCCGGCAACAACCTTTGCACCTAAAAAGAAAGTAAAGGTTCACTTTAAAATGAAACTGCATCATGCGACGAATAAACAGCAAAATTAACTAATGAACTAACTGCATGACTACAGGGGTTTCCCCTTATATACCTGTTGGAACATTCCATCACGTGACCTCACACCAGCGGGAAAATTACATCATATGACCTCACACTGGCGGGAAGATTACATTACCCCACCATCACAAGACAATTACATCATGCTCACAAGATACTCAATTACATCATGGCCATAAGACAGTCACAAGTTACGCACGAGGTATGTAACCTTCATTGCTAAGCTTGACCACTGATGATACTGACACTCACTCCTGAGAAATTCACTTTAACTGATTTGAATGGAACCAATTGTGTGGAAGTGAGTACAATCATCAGTGATACTTTGACTTGAATGGAACTGTGGTTTGGAGGATGAGTACAACTCACAGCTGCTACTCTATTGTAATTTAAAGCAAGCAACTGGGACCACATTTCCAACTCATTATCTTCCCATTACTAATTACTGGTGAGACTTGCTAAGAGAAAATTGATCTGCAGCTAGACTGCTGCAGTTCCAAAGTGCAGTAGTACATTTCAAAACAACTTTATTGGCAGGAAATCACTTGGGGGAATTTTGGGCTGATAAGCAATGTACATGCAAAAATGACAACAAAAGTTTATTGTTCAGTTTTCAATTCTCTTAATATTGTTTGCTGCTGGTCTGTGTAGTAAGTGGTGGAAAATGAAGCTTTAAAAATCTGGTAATCTCCCTTCAAACTTGGCCACTAACAATCAAACATTGCAATAAAAAATTATATAATTTAGAAGCTTTGCCAAGCTAGGGCTGTTCCTGGGATGAGAGTACTTTTCTAGCACAAACTGCTAAAGAAGTTGATCTGTATAATTCAGAGTTTAGAAGAATGAGGAGAAATTTTAATGAGGCATGTAAGATCCTGAAGGGGGCATGCCAGGGTAGATGTTAAAATATTTCCACTGGTGCTAGAGGCTTGATCAAAGGGACAGGGACATGTCTGCAAGATGAGGGAACTGTCACTGCCTTGTAATTTCTACTTGCAGAGGGTATCAAATTTCTGGAATTCTCTATCCTGGAGCATTGTGGAGGTGAGCTCATTGCAGGTATTTAAAGAGGAAGTAGAAAAAATTTTGAAAGATCAGAAAATTCAGAGCTCTAGGGAATTGTGTGTGTGTGTGTGTGTGTGTGTGTGTGTATGTGTGTATACCCTTAACTCCTGATAGAGTCGTCGGGATGCCGTCATGACAAGCTTTTTTTTTGGTATGTTCATCTTATGGCATGTCTCGGGCATCTGAAATCTGGCGGAGCCCATCCCTCTCCAGGTTTTTTTTAAACAAGGTCATGTTGTTAGCTTGACACTCAACCCAGGCATGGATGGAGAGCGTGCAAGGGAGCCGGCTGGATTCAAACTCAGGACCTCTCGCCCCAAAGTCCAGTGCTGATGCCACTACACCACCAGCTGGCACAGGGGATTGGGAAGAGGAAATAAAGCCTCGGGGCAGAACGGCCATGATCATAATGAATGCTGAGCAGGTCACCCACTGCTCTGGTGTTAAGACATTCTGAGCAGATATCTTTGAAGAGGTTTTCTTCTTCCTCAGCAGAACCTTTCTCTCTACTCTCATGGATAGAGCCCTTGACTGTATTTCATGTATTCCTAATATCTCTGCTCTGACACTTTCTTTTCTCGGATAGAGCAAGAGCAGAATTCCCCTGGTCTTTACTTTCCATACCATTAGGTTTAGCAATTAATAGATCATCTTTCAGAATTTCCATGATCTCCAATAAGATCCCATATGTTTCCATTCCCTCTACTTTCTGCACCTCAAAGGGATCATTTCTTCTCATTTCCTTGTACTGTACATTCATCTTCACCATCTTCTGTAATTTTCCCTTGCAACTGTATGCAGTGAATCACTTGTCCTCTTCCCTTTCCAGCCTTCAGGAACTGTTACAATAATTTACCCCTTAGTAATAATTTTTAGGGAGGCACAGAGAGAATCTGTAATTACCAACAAGCATACCTTTATTCTCTTAATGGAAGAAAATGTGAATTTTCACAACCAAATACCTGTGTGCACACCTACTAAGTTTTCCTGACCCTCCATGAACAGTCAAAGAATAGAAAGGTAATACCAGTAAAAAGGAGTCTCTGCTGGTCGTGTTCCTCAGAGTCCCATTCTGAATCTCCACATAATGTGTCTGTGGGACACTCCACATCCACAATGGTGGGGCTCTGGAGAATAATCACTGCTAGCACACCCAAAGCATCTGTTTTGTTATATTCATTCCTTACCAATTCACAAGATCACAAGACAAAGGAGCAGAAGTAGGCCATTCAGCCCATCAAGTCTGCTCCACCACTCCACCAAGAGCTAAACTATTTAGCTAAACCATCTAGTTCCAATTTCTGGCTTTTCCCCCATATCCCTTGATACCCTGACTAATTAGATACCTATCGATCTCCTCCCTAAACACCCTCAATGAACGGGCCTCCGCAGCTGTATGCGGCAACGAATTCCATAAATCCACGACCCTCTGGCTAAAAAAATTTCTCCTAATCTCTGTCTTAAATGGGTACCCTCTAATTCTAAGACTGTGGCCTCTTGTCCTGGACTCACCCACCAAGGGAAACAGCCTTTCCACATGTACTCTGTACAAACCTTTCAACATTCGAAATGTTTCTATGAGATCCCCTCTCATTCTTCTATACTCTAATGAATACAGTCCAAGAGCCGACAAACACTCCTCATATGGTAGCCCCTGCATTCCAAGAATCATCCTCATAAATCTTCTCTGAACTCTCTCCAACATAACAACATCCCTTCTAAGATAGGGGGCTCAAAACTGCACACAGTATTCTAAATGAGGTCTCACTAGCGCCCAAGAGAGCCTCATCAACACCTTCTTACTCTTATACACTCTCCCTCTTGAAATGAATGCCAACATAGTATTTGCTTTCCTTACCGCTGATCCAACTTGGTGGTTAATCTTTAGGGTATCCTGCACGAGGACCCCCAAGTCCCTTTGCACTTTCGACTTTTGAATTTTCTCCCCATCTAAATAATAATCTGCCTGATTATTTCTTCTTCTAAAATGTACAACCGTACATTTGTCAACATTGTATCTCATCTGCCATTTCTTTTCCCACTCTCCTAAACTGACCAAGTCTCTCTGCAACCTTTCTGTTTCTTCAACACTTCCTGCTCCTCCACCTATCTTGGTGTCGTCCACAAACTTAGCCACAAAACCATTTAATCCATAATCTAAATCATCGATATACATTGTAAAAAGAAACGGCCCCAACACCGACCCCTGCGGAACACCACTAGTAACCGGCAACCAATCAGAATAGGATTGCTTTATTCCCTCCCTTTGCTTTCTGCCTGTGAGCCAATGCTTCACCCATTTCAATATTTTTCCTGTAATTATATGGGCTCTCATCTTATTAAGCAGCCTCTTATGTGGCACCTTATCGAAGGCCCTTTGAAAATCCAAATACACAACATCCACAGCCTCTCCCTTATCAATGTTATTTGAGATTACCTCAAAAAATTCCAATAGGTTGGTGAGGCAGGATCTTCCCTTCATGAAACCATGCTGGCTTGGGCCTATCTTGTCATGCACCGTGAGGTATTTCATAATCTTGTCCTTGAGGATCAACTCTAATAACTTTCCAACTACCGATCTCAGACTAATAGGTCTGTAATTTTCTTTTTTGCTGCCTCCCTCCTTTCTTAAACTGCGGAACTACATTTGCGACCTTCCAGTCCTCCAGAACCATGCCAGAGTCTATTGACTCCTGGAAGATCATATCCAATGCCTCCACAATCTCCAAAGCCACCTCCTTCAGAACCCATGGGTGCACCTCATCCGTTCCGGGAGACTTATCTATTCTTAGTCCATTTAGCTTCCCAAGCACTTTCTCTCTAGTAATCTTGACTGTACCTAATTCAAATGTTGCACTTCGGTGTTATTGGCTAAGGTTCATCTGACTGACCTTTAATACCTTCTTATTGGCTCTGATCTAAGCCAGCATTTATTTATTACCCTACTTCCACAAGTAACAACTCGTAATTTATGGCTCTTTGTTCTCTTCAGTAACCAGCTTAAATCACACAGAACAGGCACAAACACCAACATTCACAAGCCTGCATAATGTATCCAACCAAAGAACACCTCACAAATAACTTCTTATTTGGAAATTACCTCTAGTCCAGTAGATTTCCTGCAGCATCATTGTGTCTATTTTAAAACATTAATCAAGCCCAGCAATTTTAGTTCACAAAATGGAGGCACCAGATCTGTTTCACAAAATGGCAGCCTCCAACTCCTTCAAGCACATGGCAAGAACAAAGGCAACTGGTTTGTCTACTTCCACTGTCCTTGATTTATTCAAGTTCACTGATTTGTAGACTGTACTATCTGATTACAGAACCCAGGCCATCTTTCCAGTTAGAGCAGCAATTCTTATGCACTTCTTCTAGAGTACCGCATATGGTGTTCATATTGTGGTCTCCTCTACATTGGATAAGCCAAAACCAGATCAGATTATCGCTTTCAAGAGTGCCTCCATTCAGTCCACAGAAATAGCTCAAGACTGTCACTTCAATTCACTCTTCTACTCCCACTCTGCCTTCTCTGCCTGTATCTTCCTACATTGTTACAACAAGGGCCAATGCAAACTTGATCAACAACACTCATCTTCCATCTGGACATGTTGCAGCCTTTAGGATTCGGTTTTAAATTCCACAACAGCCTGTATCAGAAATGGCCATTTCTGTCTGTTATCATCTGTTCTCAAATTCCTTTCAAGAATAATCTACCCACATACAATTAACAATAAAGAAATTTATTCTGATTTTCACTGCTGCATAACTACCACATTATGTTACTTAGCTGCTTGCAAGAAAAAATTGCGAACCCTTTGCAGTTACCTGTTTTTCTGCTCATAAAATATCTTCATCTAAGTCACAATTATAGACAAATACAATCTGCCTAAAATAATAACACACAAACAATTGTACTTCTTCTTATCCATACTGAGTACACAATTTAAATAATCACAGTCTAGGTTCAAAAAAGCATGTGAAGCTCTGAAGTAATGCCTTCTACGGGAGCCATTTGGAGCCAGGTGTTCCATTCACCTGGCTCCAAATGATATGAAATTGGAGGTGTGGGTTGTCAGGTGCCCTGCCTTATAAAAAAGATTTACAAAACCAGGTTACTGACAGAGCCTGCTCTTCTCAAAAAAGATCTGTTTATATGCACCATGCCTCAACCAAAACAACTTTCAGGAAAAGGCATTTCTAAAAACCTGAGTGTTCATCAGTAAGAGACATTGTCTACAAAAGGAGGAAACTCAGTACTGCTGCTATCCTCCCAAGGAGAGGGCATGCTGCAAAGATCACACCAAGAGCACCATGTGCAATGCTGAAGGAGGTGGAAAAGAACCCAAGGGCAACAGTGAAAGTCCTGTAGCAATCTCTAGAACTTGCTAAAGCCTCTGTTCATGTGTTCACTATAAGAAAAATACTGAACAAGAATGGTGTTCATAGAAGGACCCCACGGAAGAACGTTTGCTCTCCAAAAAAAAAACATTGCTGCATGTCTCAAGTTTGTAAAAGACCATCTGGATGTTCAGATGAGACAAAAGTTGAAATATTTGGCAGAAATGTACACCACTATGCTTGGAGGAAAAATGGCACTGCACATCAACACCAAAACCTCATCCCAACTGTGAAGCATGGTGAAAGGAGCATCATCCTTTAGCACTGCTTTGCTGCCTCAGGGTCTGGACAGCTTGCAATCATTGAGGGAACAATGAATTCAAAAGTGTATCAAGATGTGTTACTGGATAATATCAGGGTAGCATTCTGCCACCTGAAGCTTAAAAGAAGTTGGATGGTGCAACAAGACAATGATCCAAAAAACAAGTCAACAGCAGAATTGTTTTAAAATAAGAAAACATATGTTTTGCAATGGCCAGGTCAGTGTCCAGACCTTATCCCAATTGAGGTACTGGGCATGACCTGAAGAGGACTGTTCATGCAAGGTATCCCAGAAATATTGATGAACTGTAAGGGTTTTGTATGGAGGAATAGTCTAAAATTCCTTCTCACCATTGTGCAAGTCTGACCAGCAGCTACAGGAAAGTTTGGTGGAAGTTATTGCTGCTAAAAGAGGTTCTACCAGTCATTAAATACAAGAGTTCACATACTTTTTCTGGCCTGGACTATAAATGATTAAACAATGTGTTCAATAAAGTCACGAAAAGTACAATTGTTTGTGTGTTATTAATTTAGTCAGATTGTGTTTATCTATTATTGTGACTGAAAATCAGACCATATTTTATGAATAATTAATGCAGAAAACCTGGTAATTAGGGAGCTGGTGGTAGACCTGAGGAGAGCTAAGGTACCGGTGACCCCTGTTTCCATCCAGGGGGTCAGTGTGGACATGGTGGAGGATTACAAATACCTGGGGATATGAATTGACAATAAACTGGACTGGTCAAAGAACACTGAGGCTGTCTACAAGAAGGGTCAGAACCGTCTCTATTTCTTGAGGAGACTGAGGTCCTCTAACATCTGCCAGATGATGCTGAGGATGTTCTACGAGTCTATGGTGGCCAGTGCGATCATGTTTGCGTTGTGTGCTGGGGCAGCAGACTGAGGGTAGCAGACACCAACAGAATCAACAAACTCATTCGTAAGGCCAGTGATGTTGTGGGGATGGAACTGGACTCTCTGACGATGGTGTCTGAAAAGAGGATGCTGTCCAAGTTGCATGCCATCTTGGACAATGTCTCCCATCCAATACATAATGTACTGGTTGGGCACAGGAGTACATTCAGCCAGAGACTCATTCCACCGAGATGCAAAACAAAGCGTCATAGGAGGTCATTCCTGCCTGTGGCCATCAAACTTTACAACTCCTCTCTTGGAGGGTCAGACACCCTGAGCCAATAGGCTGGTCCTGGACTTATTTCCTGGCATAATTTACATATTACTATTTATGGTTTTATTACTATTTAATTATTTATGGTGCAACTATAATGAAAACCAATTTCCCCGGGGATCAATAAAGTATGACTATGACTAATCACAAAGAAACATAGAAACATAGAAAATAGGTGCAGGAGTAGGCCATTCGGCCCTTCGAGCCTGCACCGCCATTTATTATGATCATGGCTGATCATCCAACTCAGAACCCCGCCCCAGCCTTCCCTCCATACCCCCTGACCCCTGTAGCCACAAGGGCCATATCTAACTCCCTCTTAAACATAGCCAATGAACTGGCCTCAACAGTTTGCTGTGGCAGAGAATTCCACAGATTCACCACTCTCTGTGTGAAGAAGTTTTTCCTAATCTCGGTCCTAAAAGGCTTCCCCTCTATCCTCAAACTGTGACCCCTCGTTCTGGACCTCCCCAACATCGGGAACAATCTTCCTGCATCTAGCCTGTCCAATCCCTTTAGGATCTTATACGTTTCAATCAGATCCCCCCTCAATCTTCTAAATTCCAACGAGTACAAGCCCAGTTCATCCAGTCTTTCTTCATATGAAAGACCTGCCATCCCAGGAATCAATCTGGTGAACCTTCTTTGTACTCCCTCTATGGCAAAGATGTCTTTCCTCAGATTAGGGGACCAAAACTGCACACAATACTTCAGGTGTGGTCTCACCAAGGCCTTGTACAACTGCAGTAGTACCTCCCTGCTCCTGTACTCGAATCCTCTCACTATAAATGCCAGCATACCATTCGCCTTTTTCACCGCCTGCTGTACCTGCATGCCCACTTTCAATGACTGGTGTATAATGACACCCAGGTCTCGTTGCACCTCCCCTTTTCCTAATCGGCCACCATTCAGATAATAATCTGTCTTCCTATTTTTGCCACCAAAGTGTATAACTTCACATTTATCCACATTAAATTGCATCTGCCATGAGTTTGCCCACTCACCCAACCTATCCAAGTCAGCCTGCATCCTCTTAGCATCCTCCTCACTGCTAACGCTGCCACCCAGCTTTGTGTCATCCGCAAACTTGGAGATGCTGCATTTAATTCCCTCATCCAAGTCATTAATATATATTGTAAACAACTGGGGTCCCAGCACTGAGCCTTGCGGTACCCCACTAGTTACCGCCTGCCATTCTGAAAAGGTCCCGTTTATTCCCACTCTTTGCTTCCTGTCTGCTAACCAATTCTCCACCCACACCAATACCTTACCCCCAATAGCATGTGCTTTAAGTTTGCACACTAATCTCCTGTGTGGGACCTTGTCAAAAGCCTTTTGAAAATCCAAATATACCACATCCACTGGTTCTCCCCTATCCACTCTACTAGTTACATCCTCAAAAAATTCTATGAGATTCGTCAGACATGATTTTCCTTTCACAAATCCATGCTGACTTTGTCCGATCATTTCACCACTTTCCAAATGTGCTGTTATCACATCCTTGATAACTGACTCCAGCAGTTTCCCCACCACCGACGTTAGGCTAACCGGCCTATAATTCCCCGGTTTCTCTCTCCCTCCTTTTTTAAAAAGTGGGGTTACATTAGCCACCCTCCAATCCTCAGGAACTAGTCCAGAATCTAACGAGTTTTGAAAAATTATCACTAATGCATCCACTATTTCTTGGGCTACTTCCTTAAGCACTCTAGGATGCAGACCATCTGGCCCTGGGGATTTATCTGCCTTCAATCCCTTCAATTTACCTAACACCACTTCCCTACTAACATGTATTTCACTCAGTTCCTCCATCTCACTGGACCCTCTGTCCCCTACTATTTCTGGCAGATTATTTATGTCCTCCTTAGTGAAGACAGAACCAAAATAATTATTCAATTGGTCTGCCATGTCCTTGCTCCCCATAATCAATTCACCTGTTTCTGTCTGTAGGGGACCTACATTTGTCTTTACCAGTCTTTTCCTTTTTACATATCTATAAAAACTTTTACAGTCAGTTTTTATGTTCCCTGCCAGTTTTCTCTCATAATCTTTTTTCCCCTTCCTAATTAAGCCCTTTGTCCTCCTCTGCTGAACTCTGAATTTCTCCCAGTCCTCAGGTGAGCCACTTTCTCTGGCTAATTTGTATGCTTCTTCTTTGGAATTGATACTATCCCTAATTTCTCTTGTCAGCCACGGGTGCACTACCTTCCTTGATTTATTCTTTTGCCAAACTGGAATGAACAATTGTTGTAGTTCATCCATGCAACCTTTAAATGCTTGCCATTGCATATCCACCGTCAATCCTTTAAGTGTCATTTGCCAGTCTATCTTAGCTAATTCACGTCTCATACCTTCAAAGTTACCCCTCTTTAAGTTCAGAACCTTTGTTTCTGAATTAACTATGTCACTCTCCATCTTAATGAAGAATTCCACCATATTATGGTCACTCTTACCCAAGGGGCCTCTCACGACAAGATCGCTAATTAACCCTTCCTCATTGCTCAAAACCCAGTCCAGAATAGCCTGCTCTCTAGTTGGTTCCTCGACATGTTGGTTCAAAAAACCATCCCGCATACATTCCAAGAAATCCTCTTCCTCAGCACCTTTACCAATTTGGTTCACCCAGTCTACATGTAGATTGAAGTCACCCATTATAACTGCTGTTCCTTTATTGCACACATTTCTAATTTCCTGTTTAATACCATCTCCGACCTCACTACTACTGTTAGGTGGCCTGTACACAACTCCCACCAGCGTCTTCTGCCCCTTAGTGTTACGTAGCTCTACCCATATCGATTCCACATCTTCCTGGCTTATGTCCTTCCTTTCTATTGCGTTAATCTCTATTTTAACCAGCAACGCCACCCCACCTCCCCTTCCTTCGTGTCTATCCCTCCTGAGTATTGAATATCCCTGAACGTTGAGCTCCCATCCCTGGTCACCCTGGAGCCATGTCTCTGTGATCCCAACTATATCATAATCATTAATAACAATCTGCACTTTCAATTCATCCACCTTATTACGAATGCTCCTTGCATTGACACATAAAGCCTTCAGGCGCTCTTTTACAACTCTCTTACCCCTTGTACAATTATGTTGAAAAGTGGCCCTTTTTAATGCTTGCCCTGGATTTGTCGGCCTGCCACTTTTACTTTTTTCCTTTGTACTTTTTGCTTCTACGCTCACTTTACACCCCTCTGTCTCTCTGCACTGGTTCCCATCCCTCTGTTGTGAACTAACCTCCTCATGCCTAGCCTCTTTAATTTGATTCCCACCCCCCAACCATTCCAGTTTAAAGTCACCTCAGTAGCCCCCACTAATCTCCCTGCCAGGATATTGGTCCCCCTAGGATTCAAGTGTAACCCGTCCTTTTTGTACAGGTCACGCCTGCGCCAAAAGAGGTCCCAATGATCCAAAAACTTGAATCCCTGCCCCCTGCTCCAATCCCTCAGCCATGCATTTATCCTCCACCTCATCGCATTCCTACTCTCACTGTCGCGTGGCACAGGCAGTAATCCCGAGATTACTACCTTTGCGGTCCTTTTTCTCAACTCCCTTCCTAGCTCCCTATATTCTCCTTTCAGGACCTCATCCCTTTTCCTACCTATGTCATTGGTACCTATATGTACCACGACCTCTGGCTCCTCACCTCCCACTTCAGGATATCTTGGACACAATCAGAAATATCCCGGACCCTGGCACCAGGGAGGCAAACTACCATCCGGGTCTCTGGACTGCGTCCACAGAATCGCCTATCTGACCCCCTTACTATCGAGTCCCCTACCACAACTGCCCTCCTCTTCCTTGCCCTACCCTTCTGAGCTACAGGGCCAGACTCTGTGCCGGAGGCACGGCCACTGTCACTTCCCCCGGGTAAGCTGTCCCCCCCAACAGTACTCAAACAGGAGTACCTGTTGTTAAGGGGCACAGCCACCGGGGTACTCCCCATCACCTGACTTTTCCCCTTCCCCCTCCTAACCGTGACCCACTTGTCTGCCTCCCGTGGCCTCGGCGTGACCACCTGCCTTCCACTCCTCTCTATCACCTCCTCACTCTCCCTGACCAGACGAAGGTCATCGAGCTGCAGCTCCAGTTCCGTAACGCGGTCCCTTAGGAGCTGCAACTCGATGCACTTGGCGCAGATGTAGACGTCCGGGAGGCTTGGAGACTCCAGGGCCTCCCACATCCGACACCGAGAACAGCAAACTGCCCTCACAGTCATAGTGCCCCTCTCCTCAAATAGCAACAGAAAATGAATGTCAAACCTTCCTCGCCTCACCCGCTTCTGCCTAAGCCCGTTGAGCCAAAGCCCTTAAGTCTTCACTCTGCACCCGGCTCACTCCGCAGCCCGCAAACTACGCTGCCCGCTCTATGAGACTTTGTTCCTTTTAAATCTGCTGCACTGCACTGCCCGACGTCACACGCCTGCGCAGTCCCGCCTCTCAGAAAGCCGGTTCACAAACTTTTCATTGCAATTCTAGTCTCCTTCTATCAGAGAGATTATTTCTTTTACTTATTCCTCTCACCCTACCTGCTATCTAAAAATAATTTGATCTCTTTCTTTCTCAATTCTGATGAAGGATCCTGGACCAGGTATTTCAACAGTTTTAATTTCCACCAGCTGCTTAACCTGCTGAATAATTTCAGCATTTTCACTTCGTACTTCAACTTTCCTTTTTAACCAATAAAATGCATTTCTTTTAAAATGTTTTCCTTTATCAGTTCCACTTTCCTTATGAGAAGCAAGAGCTCCATTTGGCTTTGCTTCTATTACAGCTCAGTACTGCACCACGTGATGTTGTAGCTTCATGGTTCTGGTAGTACTGGTTTCAGTCCTGTCCATATGGAGATTTCATGTTTCTCTGTGACTGAATTACACCTTCCAGGTTCTCAAACTTACTTCCTCATCCCAAGAACAAGTTGGAGTCACCGGAGCACAGAGCTGTCTAGTTGTACAGAATGGAAACATATTCTTTGGTTGAATGACAACCACCCATTTGTATTAATCCAGTCTTAATCTCCCATTTCATTTATGCCACATTCTCATCAACTCCACAAACCCCAGTTTTTTACCACTCACCTACATATTACAATCAATTCTCATAAACCTACTGAGCCTGTTTGTGATATTAGAACCCAGAGGAAACCATCATGGTCACGGAAAGCATAAAAGTCCACACACTCAGCTATCCAGTTGGTAAGTTAATTAGTTATTGCTTATTGCTCTCAGTAAAAGTTGATTGTAGGAGGGAATTGATGGGCATATGATCGAGAATATGTTACAGAGAAAATAAGTGGGAAAATAGGATTGATGTGACTCAAGCATAGATTTAGTGGGTATAAAAAAATATGAGAAATACTTCACACCAATTTTAACAATTCAGTCATATATTATTGTCAATAAGC
This sequence comes from Mobula hypostoma, assembly GCF_963921235.1. Classification (NCBI taxonomy): domain Eukaryota; kingdom Metazoa; phylum Chordata; class Chondrichthyes; order Myliobatiformes; family Myliobatidae; genus Mobula; species Mobula hypostoma. The sequence continues at coordinate 142,455,327 of NC_086100.1, forward strand.
TGCAGTGGAAGACATTCTCTAATCCAGTTGAAAGTAGCTCAGCATCTCAAGATCTCACAGTTCAATCAACATGTCAAATGGTTTGATTTGCCTTATTCAATTCCTTTTAAGTCATTGTATTTGGCAGATAAACCACTGTTCTCACTGCAACAGGCAGAATTATTCCCCTCATACAAAGAAAACTAAGCAAAACAAAGGCAAAATTTCCTCCCTGATGCAAAATTACAAGGTTATTTTATAAATGTGGTTGAGAGGAAAGTGACCTGCGCTGATCTTTGGAAAGCCGAACCACACCGCATCCAATTTCTCATCCAGGTAGTGTACGATGTGCTTCCAAGCCCATCAAACCTGCACACATGGGGCAAGGCAGAGTCATCTGCATGCCCACTGTACTCCAGGAGAGGAACCCTGGAGCACATCCCCAGCGGCTGCGCAAGGGTAGTTGGTGAGGGACGGTACAGATGGAGGCATGATCAGGCCCTGAAGACCATCGCTGAAGCTGTCAGTGCAGGAGTTGAGTGGGCAAAGCGGTCTCGACCCTCCAAGCAGACCATTGCCTTTGTCAGAGCTGGGGAGCAGCCAATACCAGCCAAAAGAACATCTGCAGGCATTCTGACCTCTGCAAGGGACTGGCAGCTGTTGGTGGACCTCGATCGGCAGCTGAAGTTCACCAACCATATCGCAGCCACCACCCTGCGACCAGACATTGTGCTAGTGTCTGAGTCGACTAAGCAAGTGGTGCTGCTGGAGCTGACAGTCCCATGGGAAGATAGTTTGGAAGAGGCCTTTGAAAGGAAGCTCTCCAAGTACGCAGGACTGGTCAGCAACTGTCAGCAGGCTGGATGGAGAGTGAGGTGTCTCCCAGTGGAGGTTGGTTGTAAGGGATTCGTAGCCCATTCTTCAGTTAGAGCCTTCAGCATTTTTGGCATTGAGGGAGCGAGGAAGAGGAGAGCCATCCGCAGTACCACCGATGCAGCAGAGAGGGCCTCAAGATGGCTGTAGCTCAAAAGAGGGGAGCCATGGAGTCATAAGTAGCTAGCCATCTGGACACAAGCTGGGGTCTGATGAGCCCCGGCTGGGTCACCCGGAGGAGGTTGTATGATGTTGAAAGACCCGAAACACCCGATGATTCCAGGAACATCACTGAAGATGTGTCCAGAAGCATCAGTAGATGTATGTACACAGCTGTATCATACTCTTGTTTGCTCATTTATTGGAAATGTTTAATTAAATTCTTTTTTAAAATAGCAATGGGACGAATTTCACATGATAGCATTAAATTCATAGGATTGCTCACAGTCATTTTAAATATTATGCTTTTGGTGCAGGTGAGCAGTAAAGCGACACTTAAATAAACCTCTGCTTACTGTACGCCTTTTTCCATTGTGTTTTATTCTAGGCCAATTAGTGATGTGTCCAGAAGGAGCCATAATATGCAAATAGCCATTTTTTTTCAATGCAGTAGGACCTAGCACACACACAAAACAAAACACAAAAGAGAGAAAACAGTAGGTAAGCTTGCTGTTTGTTTTCAGTAAATATAAATCACTAGATAAGGCTAAATTCTAATTGGTTCATTATGTAAGTTTTATACATACACAAAGATGGCAGGGAAACTTGGTGACGGTTAATGTCTGTTTTAAAAGTGTAGATCAGCTGTCTGAATTTTTTGTAACATTGACTGTGCATGAGATTCCATACAATTTTTTAATACACTATTGAAATTCCTTTAATTTTCAATCCAACTTTCTGTTGCTTCAATTAAATGGTAAGATGACACATTCTTATCAAACCAGTCCTTATTCTTCAAGAGTCTCATCACACATTCCAGTCATTCTGGAGTGCTAGGCAGACCATTTTCTGTGGCATGTTGCAGCTCCTGTAGTCTGGGAATTGACAGGTTGTCTGTGAGACACTGTCTGAGAGAACTTAACTCGGTGGAATCTTCAGTATCAACATTGATCTTCTCAATATCAATCCCATTGATACTGATGTCTTTTTGTTAATGTTGATAGAGATAGACTGAATTGGGTAATGATCAGTTCAGCAATTATTGGTGCCTACAATAGAACATGTGGTGCAAACAATTTTCCGGTCCCTGATGAAGATCAGAATCAGGTTTATTATCGCTGATTTTATGTTGTAAAATTTGTTGCTTTGCAGCAGTACAGTGCAAATATAAAAATTGTTATAATTTACTAAAAGAAATAAGTAGTGCAAAAGAGGGGTAACTTTGAAGGTATGAGACATGAATTAGCTAAGCTAGACTGGCAAATGACACTTCAAGGATTGACGGTGGATATGCAATGGCAGGCATTTAAAGGTTGCATGGATGAACTACAACAATTGTTCATCCCAGTTTGGCAAAAGAATAAATCAAGGAAGGTAGTGCACCCGTGGCTGACAAGAGAAATTAGGGATAGTATCAATTCCAAAGAAGTAGCATACAAATTAGCCAGAGAAAGTGGCTCACCTGAGGACTGGGAGAAATTCAGAGTTCAGCAGAGGAGGACAAAGGGCTTAATTAGGAAGGGGAAAAAAGATTATGAGAGAAAACTGGCAGAGAACATAAAAACGGACTGTAAAAGCTTTTATAGATATGTAAAAAGGAAAAGACTGATAAAGACAAATGTAGGTCCCCTGCAAACAGAAACAGGTGAATTGATTATGGGGAGCAAGGACATGGCAGACCAATTGAATAATTACTTTGGTTCTGTCTTCACTAAGGAGGACATAAATAATCTTCCAGAAATAGTAAGGGACAGAGGGTCCAGTGAGATGGAGGAACTGAGCGAAATACATGTTAGTAGGGAAGTGGTGTTAGGTAAATTGAAGGGATTGAAGGCAGATAAATCCCCAGGGCCAGATGGTCTGCATCCCAGAGTGCTTAAGGAAGTGGCCCAAGAAATAGTGGATGCATTAGTGATAATTTTTCAAAACTCGTTAGATTCTGGACTAGTTCCTGAGGATTGGAGGGTGGCTAATGTAACCCCACTTTTTAAAAAAGGAGGGAGAGAGAAACCGGGGAATTATAGGCCGGTTAGCCTAACGTCGGTGGTGGGGAAACTGCTGGAGTCAGTTATCAAGGATGTGATAACAGCACATTTGGAAAGCGGTGAAATGATCGGACAAAGTCAGCATGGATTTGTGAAAGGAAAATCATGTCTGACGAATCTCATAGAATTTTTTGAGGATGTAACTAGTAGAGTGGATAGGGGAGAACCAGTGGATGTGGTATATTTGGATTTTCAAAAGGCTTTTGACAAGGTCCCACATAGGAGATTAGTGTGCAAACTTAAAGCACACGGTATTGGGGGTAAGGTATTGGTGTGGGTGGAGAATTGGTTAGCAGACAGGAAGCAAAGAGTGGGAATAAACGGGACCTTTTCAGAATGGCAGGCGGTGACTAGTGGGGTACCGCAAGGCTCAGTGCTGGGACCCCAGTTGTTTACAATATATATTAATGACTTGGATGAGGGAATTAAATGCAGCATCTCCAAGTTTGCGGATGACACGAAGCTGGGTGGCAGTGTTAGCAGTGAGGAGGATGCTAAGAGGATGCAGGGTGACTTGGATAGGTTGGGTGAGTGGGCAAACTCATGGCAGATGCAATTTAATGTGGATAAATGTGAAGTTATCCACTTTGGTGGCAAAAATAGGAAAACAGATTATTATCTGAATGGTGGCCGATTAGGAAAAGGGGAGGTGCAACGAGACCTGGGTGTCATTATACACCAGTCATTGAAAGTGGGCATGCAGGTACAGCAGGCGGTGAAAAAGGCGAACGGTGTGCTGGCATTTATAGCGAGAGGATTCGAGTACAGGAGCAGGGAGGTACTACTGCAGTTGTACAAGGCCTTGGTGAGACCACACCTGGAGTATTGTGTGCAGTTTTGGTCCCCTAATCTGAGGAAAGACATCTTTGCCATAGAGGGAGTACAAAGAAGGTTCACCAGATTGATTCCTGGGATGGCAGGTCTTTCATATGAAGAAAGACTGGATGAACTGGGCTTGTACTCGTTGGAATTTAGAAGATTGAGGGGGGATCTGATTGAAACGTATAAGATCCTAAAGGGATTGGACAGGCTAGATGCAGGAAGATTGTTCCCGATGTTGGGGAGGTCTAGAACGAGGGGTCACAGTTTGAGGATAGAGGGGAAGCCTTTTAGGACCGAGGTTAGGAAAAACTTCTTCACACAGAGAGTGGTGAATCTGTGGAATTCTCTGCCACAGCAAACTGTTGAGGCCAGTTCATTAGCTATGTTTAAAAGGAAGTTAGATATGGCCCTTGTGGCTACAGGGGTCAGGGGGTATGGAGGGAAGGCTGGGTTCTGAGTTGGATGATCAGCCATGATCATAATAAATGGCGGTGCAGGCTCGAAGGGCCGAATGGCCTACTCCTGCACCTATTTTCTATGTTTCTATGTAAAAGAGGAATATTGAGGTAGTATTCAGAAAATAGCTGGCAGAGGGTAAAACTTGTTCCTAAAACATTGATTGTGGTTCTTCAGGTTCCTGTATTTCTGTTCTGATGGTAGAAGCGAGAAGAGGGCATGCTCTGGATGGTAAGGGTTGTTAATGATGTATGCCAACTTCTTAAGACACTGCTCTTGAAGATATTCTTTATGGTGAAGCAGGTTGTGCCCATTATGGAGCAGGCTGAGTTATAACCCCACTGTAGCCTCTTGAGATCCTGTGCATTAGAGCCTCCAGAACTGGTTGAGGCTACCAATCAGAATGTTCTTCACTGCGCATTGGTAGAAATTTGATAGTCATTGATGATTTACATGTCTCCTCAAACTCCTTCTTTATGATTGCATCAATGATGTAGGCCCAAGATAGAAACTCCAAGATATTGACACCTAGGAACTTGAACCTGTTCAGCCATTTCATTACGATGAGACTTGGTATGTGTTCTCCTGCCTTCCCCTTCCTGAATTCAACAGTTATTTGCTTGATCTTGCTGATGTTGAGAGTGAGGTTGTTGTTGCAACATCACTCAACCAGCTGAAGCTACCTCACTCCAGTACACTGCCTTTTTGCATCTGAGATTCTGCAACAACAGTGGTGTTTTTGACAAATTTACAGATGATGTTTGAGCTGTTTTTAGACACACAGTCAGGGATGAATGGGTTAATGTATAAGGAGTGATTGATCATTGAAACCCATACAGTGGATGTGGAGAGGATGTTTTGTATAGTGGGTGAGTCTTGGACCAAAGGACACAGCCTCAGAATAGAAGGATGTCCCCTTGGAATAGAGATTGGGAGGAATTTCTTTAGCCAGAGGATTGTGAATCTGTGGAACCAATTGCCACAGACGGCTGTGAAGCCTAGTCATTGGTTAATAAAACAAGGCTGATAAGTTCTTGATTAGTAAGGGAGTTAAATACTACATTAAAACATTGTTGTAGGGAAGCAGCATCCATCATCAGGGACTGAACACTGCCTAGACCATGCTCTCTTCTTGCTGCTGCCATCAGAAGGAAGATACAGGAGCCACAGAACTCATAACATCAAGTTCAAGAATAGTTATTACCCCTTAAATATCAGGCTCTTAAACCAAAGGGGATAACTTCAATCAACCTCACTTGCCCAATCATTGAAATGTTTCCACAACCTATGAACTCTCTTTCAGGGACTCGTTATCTCATGTTCTTGATATTTATTTATTTATTTGTTTGTTTGTTTGATGGTTGGTTTGTTTGTTTACTTCTTTCTGTTTTTATTTACACAGTTTGTTATCTTTTACATACTGGTTGAATGCCTATGCTGGTGTGGTCTTTCATTGATCCTACTATGGTTAACCTATTATGGATTGATTGAGCATGGCTGCAACAATCTCAGAGTTGTATATGGTGACATAAATGTACCTTGATACTAAATTTATTTGAAATTCAGAATCAGCCATGATGCAATGGTGGAGCAGACTCGAAGGGCCAGATGGCCCAATTCCACTCACGTGTCACATGGTCTGTCAAGGTTTCTCAACTGGGGTTCCGCGAGAGATCGTGATTAAAATAAAAACATTGTTTTTTGAACTTCACACTAGTGCTTGCAGTGGTGAGCATTAACTGAGCAGCCCCGTTAGCAATCTTGTTAGAAGTCCCTCAGCCCAGTATGGCAGTGCACAGTAGGACAGTGTTTATTTTGTTGAATCCACTCTCAGTTTTTGATACGAGACTGGGGAGGCTGTTTATAATTGGGGAGTGCTGCATTGCACAGAGGGGAGGACAGAAGGCTGATGAGGAGCATGAAGTGCGTTTTTCGAGCATTGAATGGGCTTACCCAACTTGTGCTGTGATGTCAGACTGTCCCTCCTGACTTACCTTCCCCAACTCCACCTCACTCGCCGCCAACTTATAGAAGCAAACACAAACAAAAGAAAATTGAGGGGAGTTTTCATTCTAAAGAAGGAATTTTACAGCTATGTCTGACAGTTCAATATGGAGATTTTTGAAGAGGAGGAATCTAGGCCTAAGCCTACAGACAAGTCTAATAAAACTACAATCTTCTGTCATTTCACAAAACACAAAAAAGTTTGTCTTTACAACAGACATCCCACCCTGCAAAAACTTATTTCAGGGAGGTAGCACTCCTGCCCCCCCCAAATGCCATATTCCCCCCCCCGCCCCCCCCCCGTCGAACTCCAAGGGTGTATGTAATACTTTGTTTAGTGATATTGTCTAATCTGTAAATCAGGTTGGGTATATACAGCAAATGTGACATTAAAGTCTGTACTTATATTATCATGTTTATTCTATTACAACTTTAAGCAAGACTAAAGGGAGTTTGGCCTCATCACATAGGACATCAATAGCGTAGCTCCCTGGCAGCTAGCCAGCTAGTTTAAATCAGGGATCTCCAAAATTTTTTGCTTTAATATTGACAATATTCTTGCAGACCAGCTGACCCAGGGGGGTGGGGTTGTTAAATGCGACCGGAATATAGTTGATAAGTCACTATAAGTCACTTGTAAGTGGCCAATACACTCGATTTTGTTTCTAAAGAGGTTTATCTAACGAATTTAATATTAAACACACAACACATATTTTCCTCGCATGAATGTAGTGATAAGTCAATTATAACAGTTGTCCCAAACCTCCGGGCCGCGAAGAATGCAGCTGTACAGCGGTGGCCAGAACGAACCCTGCACATATTTAAGAAAAAAGCCGAAATAATGTGAAAAGAAAAAGATTGGTTAAGACAAATGTAGGTCCCCTACAGACAGAAACAGGTGAATTGATTATGGGGAGCAAGGACATGGCAGACCAATTGAATAACTACTTTGGTTCTGTCTTCACTAAGGAGGACATAAATAATCTTCCGGAAATAGTAGGGGACAGAGGGTTCAGTGAGCTGGAGGAACTGAGGGAAATACATGTTGGTAGGGAAGTATTGTTAGGTAAATTGAAGGGATTAAAGGCGGATAAATCCCCAGGGCCAGATGGTCTGCATCACAGAGTGCTTAAGAAAGTAGCCCAAGAAATAGTGGATGCATTAGTGATAATTTTTCAAAACTCTTTAGATTCTGGACTAGTTCCTGAGGATTGGAGGGTGGCTAATGTAACCCCACTTTTTTAAAAAAAGGAGGGAGAGAGAAACCGGGGAATTATAGACTGGTTAGCCTAACATCGGTGGTGGGGAAAATGCTAGAGTCAGTTATCAAAGATGTGATAACAGCACATTTGGAAAGTGGTGAAATCATCGGACAAATTCAGCATGGATTTGTGAAAGGAAAATCATGTCTGACGAATCTCATAGAATTTTTTGGGGGTAAGGTATTGATGTGGATAGAGAATTGGTTGGCAGACAGGAAGCAAAGAGTGGGAATAAACAGGACCTTTTCAGAATGGAAGGCAGTGACTAGTGGGGTACCGCAAGGCTCAGTGCTGGGACCCCAGTTGTTTACAATATATATTAATGACTTAGATGAGCTAATTAAATGCATCTCCAAATTTGCGGATGACACGAAGCTGGGTGGCAGTGTAAGCTGTGAGGAGGATGCTAAGAGGATGCAAGGTGACTTGGATAGGTTGGGTGAGTGGACAAATTCATGGCAGATGCAATTTAATGTGGATAAATGTGAGGTTATGCACTTTGGTGGCAAAAACAGGAAAACAGATTATTATCTGAATGGTGGCCGATTAGGAAAAGGGGAGGTGCAACGAGACCTGGGTGTCATTATACACCAGTCATTGAAAGTAGGTATGCAGGTACAGCAGGCGGTGAAAAAGGCGAATGGTATGCTGGCACTCATAGCAAGAGGACTTGAGCACAGGAGCAGGGAGGTACTACTGCAGTTGTACAAGGCCTTGGTGAGACCACACTTGGAGTATTGTGTGCAGTTTTGGTCCCCTAATCTGAGGAAAGACATCCTTGCCATAGAGGGAGTACAAAGAAGGTTCACCAGATTGATTCCTAGGATGGCAGGACTTTCATATGATGAAAGACTGGATTGACTAGGCTTATACTCGTTGGAATTTAGAAGATTGTGGGGGGATCTTATTGAAACATATAAAATCCTAAAGGGATTGGACAGGCTAGATGCAGGAAGATTGTTCCCGATGTTGGGGAAGTCCAGAACGAGGAGTCACAGTTTGAAGATAAAGGGGAAGCCTTTTAGGACCGAGATGAGGAAAAACTTCTTCACACAGAGAGTGGTGAATCTGTGGAATTCTCTGCCACAAGCAACAGTTGAGGCCAGTTCATTGGCCATATTTAAGAGGGAGTTAGATATGGCCCTTGTGGCTAAAGGGATCAGGGGGTATGGAGGGAAGGCTGGTACAGGGTTCTGAGTTGGATGATCAGCCATGATCAGACTGAATGGTGGTGCAGACTCGAAGGGCCGAATGGCCTACTCCTGCACCTATTTTCTATGTTTCTATGTTTCTATAAACAAGCCTCTGATCTGGGCCGACATTTACGTGCTGGGCAGCACCTAATTAATTAGCTTGTTTATTTTGGCGTTTTTCTTAAAGGTGTGCTGGGTGTGTTCTGGCTACCGCTGTATTCTTCGCGGCCTGGAGGCTGGGGACCACTGAATTATAAGTCACTTATAAGTCAATAGCATCATAACATTTTAAGTAACGTTTGGATATTAAACACACAGCGCATATTTTCCTCGTATAAACATATAAAATCATTGCAACACACCAATCCTGTATTGCTGAATCAATAGGAGCCCTGAGCTTGTTTTCCTGCACGGTCCTATCGAGAGGTGATGGGAGACAGCGGTACTCGAAGGGGGTTCCTTATGTCCAGTCTATTCCGTAATTTAGTTTTCGTTGTATTCATTGCAGAAAACTCCACTTCGCAGAAATATGTTGAAAATGGAAGCAACGTTTTCAGTGCTTTCGTGGCATTCTCAGGATATTCAGCCTTGACTTTGATCCAGAATGCCGGCAGAGATGTTACGTCAAACATACTTTTCAGCCCGTCGTCATTTGTAAGCTGGAGGAGTTGATCTTTTTCCCGTGCTGACATGGATGATTCACCGGGGACATTCACAAATGGGTCACGGACCCATTTCTTTGCATGTCTTGGGTCACTGATGACCTCGCATGCGTTAGAATTCAACAGTGCGTGATAGGGAATGAGGAAAGGTGCAGCTGACTCATATTGTTTCATATCGCCAAATCATATTGTTTCCTTGTGGCCCGGTGGTTGGGAACCACTCTTAGCATGAAGAGAGACCAATCAGGGTGCTTGCTCTCCCTCTCCCGCTCAAAAAAATCTATTTCCGGGATATTGTATATCATTTCCGGGTGTCAGGGAGCCACTATCGATAAGCGGGAGACTCCCGCAACTTCCGGGAGAGGTGGGATGTCTGTTACAATTAAAGCTACATATCAATGGGTTTTACATGGACTGGTGATCCCACTTGTCCTATTCCATTGTGCCTGGTCTGTGGCAAACAACTTACAAATGTGGCAAACAACTTACAAATGTAGCAACGGCAACAGCCACATTGAAAAGACACTTAACTACAAATCACAACCATATGATGATTATTTTAAAGAGCCACTGAAATCTCAAGACAAACAGATTAAAACTTGTTAATAAAGTCACAGTCAGTAAAAGGGTTTAGCAAACCACGTTATTTAGTAGCAGAACTTATTACCCAGAAAAGGAAAAGTCACACAGATAATGAGAACCTAATAATGCCAGCATGTAAAATTATAGTCGGTAAAATGTTAGGACAAGATGCAATATGAGAAATTGAAAAGGTTTCACTCTCTAACATTATGATAAGTTGATGTATTATGACATATCACATGATGCTGAAGAGGTTTGTGTGATAAACTGAAAAATAAACAACAGTTTACCTATCCAGGTTATGAGTCAATAGATTTCATGAGTCAACAATAAGTGTCATGTTGTAGCATCTGTAGGATTTGTAAATGATGGTGAAATTCAAGAAAAGTTTTTCTGTTGCAAAGAGCTGCCCGAAGCAAGAAAAGGCCAAGATATATTTAATGTTTTGTCTTCATGTATGGAAACAAAAGGTCTGTCTTGGAGGAACTGTGTTGGCATCTGTACTGATGGTGCCTCATCAATGGTTGGCTCCATGAGAGCCAAGACATTTCTCTTGTCAAAAAAGAAAATCCTGACATTTGAGCTGGAAGGTGAATTGCAGAAGTACTTCCAAGAAAATAGCAGGCCAGATTTTGCTGAGCACTTTGAAGATGAAGAATGGCTGCAGAAACTAGCCTGCTTAGCAGCCATTTTTCTTTTTTTTTGTAATTTATTTTTCATTGAATTTTATCATCAAACGTTTCCATAAGATGTATTTCAGATACTGTACATATATATCAAATAATCATATTTGTCTCATATAAACTGGTTGAACATGTCTCACAAGGCCCTGGAGAAAATGTTTTGACTTCTAGTGACAAGATTTTTGGATTTAAAAGAAAATTGAGTTTTTGGAAAAATCATGTTGCAAAAGGAAATCTTAAAATGTTTCCACTGCTGCTTGGGCTTGAAAGTGAGGAAGGATATTAAAAAGTCTTGAGTCTTATTGAAAACCACTCAGAAGAACTGCAAAACAAAATTGAACAGTATTTTCTTCCCTTTCAACACAAGTATATGACTGGGCGAGGGATCCTTTCTCTGAATCTTCTGCTAGCCTGACAAATCGACTTTGAGAGAAGAGGGAGAACTTGGCTTGGAGTGAATAGATAAAACTTCGAAGCTGCAGTCTGATCATGCACTCAAGATGGGATTCACTGACCTGTCCCTGGACAAGTTCTGGATTTCTGTGAAAGAAGAGTATCCTGCCATTCACAGGAAAGCAATGAACATTTTGATGCAGTTTCCAACTTCTTACATGTGTGAGCAAACTTCTTGTTTAACAAGCATCAAGACCAAGGATAGAAATCATCTCATTTCAGTTGAAGGTGATATTCATGTGTGCTTATCTCACTTTCGACCCACAATTGAGTATTTGTGCAGCAAAAAGCAAGTACAGGTTATACATGCCAAGCCTGTATTTGAGCCTGACCATGTCACTTAGGAAGAAAATATTTTTTCAATGTCTTGTATAAAAATGTGTCTTAGGCTATATTTTCATTCATATTGCTTTGGTTTATGGGTTTGTCAATAAATTTTCCTGTTATAAATAGAATTAGTTAAAATCAATTTACAACTTTTATTTAAATTAAATCTACCAAGCCTACCTTGAGAAAAATTAAATCCCATTTTGGTTTCAGCCAGTCATTCAACAGAAATTTATTATATTTGCCTTTTGAGTTTTTAAAATTTATGAAAGGGAAAGAAAGATTAAATTCAAGAAATGTAAGCTAAGCTTAACTATCTGTTTTTTTTCAAGAAAGGTTGTCTGAAAATTCATTCTCTACTCAAAAGAGCATTGACAATTATTTTTGGATTATTACAAACTTACTGATCATTCTAACATACCGTGAGCTGTAGATATAATTTTTACAGAGGGTTTACCTGAGACTTGAAAATTATTTCAAGGGTTCCTCCAAGGTAAAAAGATTGGTCAAAATCAAGGATCCAGTTGCAGAAGGAAGCATAGAAGCCCAGGTTTTGGACTGAGGGATTAGACATGTGTCTCCAGCTGCAGGCAACATCTGGCTGTCTTCCTCCCCTGCTGGTGTTGGTTTTTTCTTTGTTGAAAAGAAGGATGGCTCCTTACGTCCATGAATTGATTACCAGGGACTGAATGAAATCACTGTTAAGAATCGTTACCCTCTTCTGCTCATGACCTCGGCATTTGAACTACTGCAAGGAGCCTCAGTTTTCACCAGTCTTGATCTCTGTAACGCCTACCATCTTGTCTGCATCCACGAAGGGGATGAGGGGAAGACAACCTTCAACACCACCTCAGACCTTTATGAGTATCTGGTCATGCCAATCAGTCTCACCAATGCCCCCCACCGTCTTCCAAGCCCTGGTAAATGGCGTTCTCAGGGACATGCTGAAATGATTTGTTTTTGTGTATCTCAATGACATTTTGATCTTTTCTAAGTCTCTTGCTGAATACACAGATCACATCCGCAGAGTTCTCCAGCCCCTTCTGCAGAACCAGCTCTTTGTGAAGGTTGAGAAATGTGAGTTTAATCGCAATACCTCTCCTTCCTGGGGTATGTAATTTCAGGTGGTTCCATTCAGATGGACCAACAGAAGGTCAAGGCAGTGGTTGAATGGCCCCAATCTTCGACTCATTGGGAGTTGCAACGCTTCTTGGTCTTTGCTAACTTCTATCACTGCTTCATCAGAAATTACAGTACACTGGCTGCACCACTCACTGCTCTTACCTCATTGGTGGTCAGATTCTCCTGGTCCCCTGCTGCTGAAAAAGCATTCTCTGACCTGAAGGAATGTTTCACCTTTGTCCCCATCCTGATTCAACCCAACACCGACCGACAGTTCATTGTGGAGGTGGATGCGCTTGACATTGGTGTGGGAGCTGTTCTCTCTCAGCGCTCGGCCAAGGATGAGAAGGTACACCCATGTGCCTTCTTCTCTCACCACCTCACACCCATGGAGCAGAATTACGATGTTGAAAACAAGGAGCTGCTGGCTGTGAAGCTAGCTTTGGAGGAATGGAAGCATAGGCTAGAGGGAGTCAAGGTGCCATTCTGAGTCTGGACTAATCACAAGAATCTGAAATATATCTGTATGCCCAAGCATCTCAACTCTCGTCAAGCTCGTTGGTCCCTGTTTTTCTCAAGATTAAATTTTACTCTGTCCTTCCGCCCCAGTTCCAAGAATGGAAATTCTGATGCCCTCTCCTGAAGATTTCCTTCCTCTGAGACCCCTGAGGTACCCGATGTCATCCTCCCTGCTCACTGTCTCGTGGGTGCAGCGCAATGGGACATTAAAGCCATGGTGCAAGCTGCTCAACAGAATGAAGCAGCACCTAGTCATTGCCCCACTAACTGTGTTTATGTTCCCAGCTCTGTCCTCTCACAGGTATTATAGTGGGGCCATTCTTCCCGGTTATCTTGTCACCCTGGAACTAAGAGTACTCAGGCCTTCATCAGTCAGTGGCTCTGGTGGCCCTCCATGGGAGATGACATCTGCAACTTTGTCTCAGCCTGCTCAGTCTGTGCTCAAGGCAAGAACTCTAACCCGTCACCTGCTGGTCTGTTACAACCACTGTCTATCCCCAAGAGACCCTAGTCCTACATTGCCCTGGATTTTGTCACCGGTCTTCCCCCACCACCATTCTCACAGTAGTTGATTGTTTCTCCAAGTCTGTATAATTCATTCCTTTACCTAAACCCTCCTCTGCCAAAGAAGCAGCCAAATTACTCGTACTGCATGTTTTTAAATTACATGGTTTACCTGTAGATATTGTGTCAGACAGGGGCTCTCCATTCATGTCCAACTTCTGGAGGGCATTCTGTAATCTTCTGGGTGCCTCTGTGAGTCTGTCTTCAGGATTCCACCCATAGACCAATGGCTGGACCGAGCGGGCCAACCAACAGCTAGAGACAGTATTGTGGTGTCTGGTCTCCCAGAACCCCTCTGTGTGGAATCAGCAGCTACCCTGGGCCGAGTACACCATAAACTCTCATCTGCCCTCATCCACCAGTCTGTCCTTCCTTGAGTACTGCCTTGGCTACCAACCTCCACTGTTTCCTGCCCAGAAGGAGGAGGTTGGCATACCATCTGCTGAGGCATTCATCCGCTGTTGTCAGCGGACGTGGAGGCACACTCGCTCTCCCTTCTCTGTGCCTCTGCTATGATCAAGCATCAAGCTGACTGCCATTGCTCCAAGGCCCCACATTACTGCCAGGGACTGCGTATGTGGCTTTTAACTCGAGACCTGCCCCTCAAGGTGGATTCCCACAAGCTCACCCCTCGCTTCATCAGCTCCTTTCCCATTGCTAAAGTTATCAGCCCTACTGCCGTCCACCTCAAGCTCCCCTCCACTCTCCGCCGCATTCATCCCACTTTCCATGTATCCCACATCAAGCCTTTCATGAGCCACCCTGTGTCCTGTCCCCAAACGCCACCCCCCCCATGGCTCATCGATTGGTTGGAGGCCTTCATGGTGTGTCGACTGCTGGATGTTCATCACTGGGGACGTGGCCTCCAGTACCTTGTGGACTGGGAGGGCTACAGTTCTGAAGAGAGGTGCTGGACCCCTCTCTCATCAGGGACTTTCATCACCAACACCCAGCACTGCCAGCCATGACGCCAGGAGGCATCCATAGGGGCAGGAGGCATACTGTAAGTACCTCCAGTTGAACTCTGTCTTTTTGTGTGTTTTCCCCCTCACTGTCAGTCTGTGGTTTTGTACTGCTATGTGCTCCTGTCCCCACTCCTGCTCTACTCCAGCCCCTGTATTACTGAGTCCTCTGTCTCTCATCTGTTTCTCATGATTACCTGTATTGCTGCCACCTGTGTCTCATTGTGCTCCACCTATCATCTGCCTCTCTGTTTATTGCTCAGTGTATTCCAATCCTGTGTTTTCACCTGTTTGTTGCCAGATTGTGCTAGTGAAATTTCTTGAGCATTTATATCTCTACTCTGTCTGTCTCCTGATTCTGGTTTTTGGATTTCTCTGAATGTTTTGATCTCTGCCTGAACTTTGATGCTGACTTTGTTTATACCCCAGGATTTGTTAATTAATTAATATCACTGTGTGCACAGTACTGGGTCTGTGATTGGATCCCTGACACCAGCATACAGGTGCATCATAGTGCAATGTAAACTCCTGCTTTACTCATTTTATACTTATAATTGGATGGTCAAGACAGCTTTAATTTGGTATTTAAGTTTCCTGGTGGCATCAATGCTGTAGGCTGAATTGAAGGTGGTGATGAATTAGCACATATGAGGGGGACTGAAAATCTGATGGAGTGGTGCCACAACAACCACCTCAAAGTGCTGAATATTGACAAAAGAAGGAAGAAGCTGGATAGCTGTAAGATATCCCCTATGAGGGGAAGAGAAGTGCAGAGGGTAAGTAGCTTTAAATTCCTTGGCATTACCACTTTAAAGGATCTGTCCTGGGTCCAGTGTGTAGGTGTCATCACAAAAAAAGTGTAGTAGAGCTTTTATGTTATTAGATGTTTTCATAGTTTGAATGTGTCAGCAAAATATTAAAAAACTCCTATAGATGCAGATTGGAGACTGTCCTAACTGGTTTTATCATTGGCTATTATGGAAACAGTAATGCCAGAAAAAGAGAAGGCTAAAGAAATTGGTGGATACAGCCTGGTTCATCATAAGCAAAGCCCTTCCCCCATTAAGTATATTGATATGGAGCATTACCACAAGAAAGCAATATTCATCATCAAAGACATATAACATATACTTTTACAGTAAATTTATTTTGAACCTAAGCCTATATAAACCTCCTTTACTATTGATTTGTTTCTCCCCCCCCCCACACACAACATACAGTTGTTTTAAATCTATATGCCTATCTGATTGTCCCATTCTATGAGACTTTTAAGATGTTTGACTATCATCCCAAGCAGTGCATTGCAGGTTGCTCCCATTTTTTTTTAAAGACATACCTCTGATATCTTCCTCCATTCATCTTAAACAGCTGTCTCCTGGAGTTGGCCATTACCATCCACTCTTTATTTATGCCTCTCATAGCCTTATAAACCTCTATCAATTTGCCTCATCCTTCATTCTAAATACAAATGTCTTAACTTGCTCAAACTTTGCTCAGATGATATGTCCTTTATTCCAGGCAGTCTCATCTGAACCCCCTCTAAACTTTTAACATCTTTCTTGCATTGAGGTGACCAGAACTGAACACAACACTCTAAGTGTAGTCAAACTGGAGTTGTATTGCAACTCAATATTACCTTGCTGCTATTGAACTCAGATCCCTGACCTAAAGAAAGCCAGTACACTCTATGGCTCCCTCACAACCCTGAAGGACATCTAAATGAGTTTAGCTAGTAAATGTGTAGCCCGAGACAAAAGACTCCAAGCCAATCTCTGATTAGTTATTCTGATAGGAATAAAGATGTCACACTTACCACTGAGCTCAATAATGAAAACTAAGCTAAATATACAATCCCTACTATCTATAGATTTTCTAGAACAGGGACTGTGTGATAACTTCATATCACATAAGATATTGATCAGCTGTGAAGTCAAGTGGCTATTTAAAAATCTACTTCCTTGGAGGTTCCTTGGGATTAAGGAATTTTTTCTTCCATTTTGGTTTGTGAGTTCATGATTAATTTTAGAATCAGTCCCCTCCACTGATGGTCGGAAGGTTGCTGAAGATGGCATGTGCTAGGCAGTTTTGGAGGTAGTGCCCTCCTTCACCTGTTTATTCGGGCTCTATGCTCACAAACTATGGTCTCAAAGTCATTCTGAAACCAATAGTGAAGAAGTGCCTACAAATGTGCTGACACTTAGCTGTTATTGTCACATCAACTCAAAATGGCACCAATATGTTCATGCAGCACTGAATCAAGGTAAAGCAGCAAGGACAAAACTTCAGAGGTGAAAGGTTACCTGTCTAAAGAACAAATACTATCAGAAACTGAACCCAAAGGCTTGCTTTCTATTTGTTTAATAAAATAATTTCTTTGAGAAATCCATTACAGGTACTGTTAAACTACAACACTAACCATTTTATCTTATGAAATGCATTAAAGACAATAACAGATGGCACTTTCTGTTTTGTGGTCATAGGTAATGGCTAAATCTCATTTGGTATGATCAAAAGTTGTTAAACTGTGGAATAACCCTGTGAGTTATTTATAAAGTAAGCTTGGTTACTATTACAAATGAGTTAATGCTATGTACACTGTAATTGTATCAGATTTAGCATCATGAATTTCTGTGGGAAAACTAATTCACTTCAGTACTGAAACAATATCTCAGTCCTGGATTTTAACATGTTAGCTAATGAAGATGTAGGATAACTTAAGTAAATTTGGAAAAAAATATAAAACTAAAAAGGCCCAGCCACTAAATGATCATTTATTTTTAGATTATTTTATTTAGAAAGGTTTAATAGATAAAAGCAGCCCAGAAGTATTCTTTACCAATGTGTATTTAATATAATGAAAGCCAAAATTGCCCACAAAAGCCATCTTGTGTCTGGTCAAGATAATGCCTGCCCTTTAAGATTTTTTAAAAATGTTCTTGGGGAGAGTTATGGATCAGTTCAGGGATTACAGACTGGGATGTGGGGAGTTAGAGGTCATATTAGAGTTTTGGGACAAAGATGTGGAGGAGTTAAAGGTCAGGTCTCTGCTCTGCACTCCACCTTCTAAGTATAGCGACATGCACAGGTGGTGAAGGACAAATAGAGAACAGCCCTCCATTCCAGGTTTGAAGTCCTGCAATGTGTACTGTACATGGAGACAAAAAACATCCAGAGTCCAGACCTCCTCTCCTCACTTGAAGGCCAGCAACATGGATGGGTGACAAAGGACATCCATGGATTTTGGGCTGTCCTAGATGGGTGGATACTAGAAACAGATGTCCATGCAAGCAGGAGGCATAGAAGGCACGAGGGATGATCAGTCAGCAAGCCTGGAGTTAAAGCCTGTTGTTCAGTGTCCCGCCATCAATTAGACTGGGGATCAATCCCCAAAGGTCAATTGGAAGGCTGGAAGTCGAAGCCCAATGGCCAAAACCCGGAACCTGAAGGCCTGCCCTGGAGATAGAGGACTGTCCATGTGTTTGGGTGGGTGGAAGGAAGCAGCTTGTTTAGCTGCTATAGTTGTTTTTTTGTGTTGTGTGTTCTTCCGTGCATTTTGGGTGTGCTATCTTGGCAAAGGGCATATGTGGCAACACTTGCCCTCAGCACATCTTTAGGTGTGTTGGTGGTAAATACAAATGGTGTATTTTACTGTATGTTTCCATATACATGTGATAAGTAAGTTCGAATCTGAAAAACAATCTATAGAAAAATGGGATTGGATAGTGCTTTACAAAAATGGTACTGCTCATATTAACATGTTAACATGTTTTTGTAAACAATGGGTTATGCTTGTCATTATAATGCTGTTCTATTCATTTGAATGGGTTTATAAACATGAAGAGAAGTATATTTTTAAAATTCAATTTTGCATTATTCACTTTATTTGGGATAATTTTATTGTTTTGCATAAATTGAAGATGTTTTCACTGAAATTATGTATTCATTTTTAAATTTTCCAGCAATTTTAGTTTTTGTAATTATTTGTATGTACTTCAATTAACTCTATAAATCTCTGATTACTGTAACCTTTTTGAGACAGTGGAAAAGACCTTCTTAAGTAATAAATAGAAAAAAGCTATCAGGTTGGACCAGAGGCAGCTTTCACTGCCTGAGGTGCTCCACATTACAGAATGGCTGCAGCATTGAAACTCCGAAGGCAAAACAACCCCTGGCATTGTAAAAGATGCACGTGACAGTGGGGAACTTGCAGAAGGAAGACACAGAGCAGCCCAATACAACTTCAAAACAAAATATATTGACATTTTAAATCAATAATGGTTTATTAAATGTTTTTTCAGTGAGATTTTTTCTGTAAAATCAATTAGGATGAAACATCAAAACAGTTTTAATTTCCAAAAGTTGAAGTATCACTTTCCTAGATCCATTTATTCTTCAACAGATAGGCCAAATATTAATCAGTCTGAGTCTACAGAGATCTTAAAATGAATCATATTTCCCAACTGGTGGCCTTGTGTAGAGATATTTTAGACTTGGGCCAATGTATGTGTGATATGAAAGTGACTGCATAGCTTCCAGTGAACAGTGGAAACTGAAAAATCTGCAATGAACTTTGCAGATTTTTTGTATTATCTTCTGCTGACACTGCTATAATAGATGAAAGCTTCTGTTCCTACTTACATTCTTGTATTTCATAGGGCAGGCACAATTCAATGCTTCCCTAAGATTGCCGCTGCTTTTCTTTGGAATACAGTTATGTGTGGATCCTAGAACAATGAAGCAGTTCAGAGGAGATTGCTGGCAAGGAGAAATACATTTCCAAGAGGATTGGCTTCTATCAACTATCCATCAGGTGATTAGAGTACTGAAAAGTTGACTTTGCCTGGTATTGTCTTAAAAATTAGTCCCTTACTAAAGAGTTGCCCTAACTTTCTCAGCTACTCCTGGCTCAGGCAGTGGAATTCCAACCAACCTGGAAGTTAACAAGGAACGGATGCCTCAAGCCTCCAATACAACAATGCTCTGTAAGCTCCCAGGAAAGACTGGCAGTGACTTGGAAACACAGAATGATGAACACATTTCTTTTTGTCAGTGATCCTACATGACGTTTGGAGTATGGATCAATATATAAAAGAAAACTGCATCTCAAATTGCTTGGCTTGGGGGAGTTATTGGATTTCCCTTGTCCTCTCTGCATGGGCTATAACCCCTTGGAGTGCATAGTCTATACATAGACCAGGCCTAATTTAATGTTTAGTTTAATAGTTCTGTAGGGGGAAGGGGAATTACTTCACCATTTTACAGTCATGAAACAAGGCCAAAAAATGTAAACCTGAGGCAGGTGATTTTTCTTGGCATAAGTTAGGTGCAAAAGAGCCTCTAGGATGGAATCTTCATTTGCTACACTGGTTTAGCCCATGTTTTACACAAGTGAGTCACAAAGACCCTGATTGACAATTAAATCAGCTGCTAGCATCACTAGAGAGGCAGTGTGCGACTTTACTTGCCAGACCTACAATTAATAACACTTTTTAACAGTCACTAGTTGATTGGGAGTGTAAATGATTTGTTGATGAGTATTGCAAGTGTTTCTTAAAGCCAGATATAGTTTATATTGTCACCATGCAGCTAGAGATAGACTATAAACATTGCATTTGAAGGGAACTTTTTAGGCACATTAGGGAACTTTCTGGGATATTTTTCAAAACTTTGGTGACATTCCATTGATATTTTTTTCTCAGAAATTATGCAAGGGCCTCTCTGACAAATTTTAGGGGAGTCACTGGTCAAAAATCAAGGTGCCAGGTAATGGGGATTGTGTTAGATAACCCCTTTGGTATGAAGCTTCAAAGATAAACAGCGACAAGGAGGAAAGAACAAAAGGGATGAACAGGAGAGAGAATACTGATACTCCATGCTCCACAATGTGACGATCACAGGAAACTAGTAATCACCACCAATTGTGATAAATATTCAAACATGGAGAACAAGAGAAGGAGGAAAATGGGGAAAGAAGTCTGAGGAGAATGAGAAAGATGAGGAGGACAAAAGAGCCTGTGACGGCTGAAGGGAAAATGACCAACATCTGCGAGGATGCTCATTGCTGCCTATTTAAAGATGACCTTTGAAAGAACTTCTCCATCATTACCATTTGGTGCACCATCTCCACTCTCTCCTTTCACCCCTCTCCACAGAGAAGGTGATAAAAATGATCAGGTCACCAACTCAACCACTGCCTAGTTAACAGAATCAGGCTTTATTTGGAAGGAAAAGAACGATAAACTTATAAAACAACTGGTAGCACTTAACACATATTTAATCATATCCTATAGAAGGACCTTTCAGTGACTATCGTATAGGTGCTAATGCTTAATCTAGCATGGTTGCAATCTGAATAGCAGAGGCTTGTGAGGATTGCACAGTTGCAGAGCCAAAGCAGCTGTTTAGGAGAATAATTTCTCACAGTTAGCTCAAAGCTGAGTGATAGAATCTGGTATTCTTCAAGGCCATGTGAGGAGAACAAAATGCAGTTAGTGTAATTGAGTGCTTGGTGAAGCATGGATTTGATGGACCAAGTGGCTGTTTCCATGCTGTATGACTGTATAAGATGACTGTTAACATTCTGAAGAATAGAGTTTAAAAGTCCTCCAGAGATACTTCAAGAGACTGAATAGTGAAAGCTTCACAAATGCTGTTCAAATTCTACTTGGGCTTAAACAGTCTTTGCTGCTTGATTGACAGATAATTGGAAGGGAAGGGGGAGTTGCAGGGAGAGAGCAAAGATTTTGCCTGCCAGAGTTCCATCAGAGATTCACTGCTCCATAACTTCACAGTGCCCCAAATGACTACCTTGTGGTATTTGTTCAGCCAGCTTGCTGAGCTGCTGCAGGGTAAATCTAAGAGTAGCTGAGACACTGCAAATTCCTTTCAACCTAAGAGCCCAGAGCTACCACAGAAGTTGCCGATATTGCAACAGTTCAGTATTTTGTTGAAAATGTGGGTGAGAATAGACAGATCTCATTCCAAGTTTACAATGATCGCAATAGATGCAGTGACCTTAGTTGTCAGGTGGCACGATGTCAAGTTCTGTGGAACATTGGATGCATTTGCTTCACCTCTCCATGTTGGAGGTGGATTTCAAACTTGGTGTCAAGGTATCAAGAAGTGACATTAATCATCCTGGTCTTAACCCACAAGATATCAAAGAATTCAAACAGTTTTTTTTGTTTAAACTAAATAGTCCATCTTCTGAAGCTTGGCCACTTGAAATGGGCAATAGACTCTGCACTGTATGAATAAAATGGGTGTTTTCTCCAGCATTTCTTCCCTCAGACCATCCTTCATTCCGCTGCATGTGGGTTCTGTAATATGTCCTTTACACATGTCGCTATTGATCATCAGTGCCTGGTGCATCATATGCTGATGCTTTTAATTCAGGCCTCTGATCTAGCCAAAGTGTTGGGATTTGGAGCTGGAGTCTGCTGTTTTGTTGAATTTATCTTGTCTTTCACCACCACCTCCTCCTCTTTCACTTCTACCTTTGAAGACTGTCAGGGGAACTTCTTGTTCTCCATTTCCCCTTGGTAGTAGTTGGGAAGATAAATGGTGCAAAGTCACTCTTGTTCTCTGGAGCCTGAAAGACTGAAGCAAAAATTTTGGGATTCATCTGGCCTGGTCTCTATAAGAGGATATATGCAAACACACATGAAACTTTAAGTGAGGCTTGCTTAGGGAAAATGAGTAGTTATTGTTCTGTAGAAGTTGCTTAATATCATCAAAAACTTCCCCCTGATCTGGTCTTGGGCCTTGGCAGATGCCATTTCACACTCAATTACAACCACCATTGTATTCTTAGGAGAAATTATTGTCATTCTCCTCCTATGGTCAGGCCTTATTAATGATGATTATGTGTTCCCTTCACTGGAAAACTATTTTGAATGAGTATTTGCGGGTTATGTTTGTGTGTGTGTACATGATATCTCACATGACTAATTTATTATGAGATGTGTTAGTTGCATGAGAAATACAACGTAGAACGTGTGAATGCCCCAGTGCAGAGTTAGATGTTAGGTCCATTAGTCAGAGGCTGGAACTCTGCTGGTGGAACAGCTATCGAACAATACATTTGTGAAATACATGCTTTATTTCTTTCAAAATGTTAAACTTCATTAAGTCCTTGAGCAAGGGTTGACTCACTTTCAAGGACGCTTCAGCTCATGTTCTTGATAGTTATTGCCTATTTATTATTTTCTTTCCTTTTTGTATTTGCACAGTTTGTTGTCTTTTGCACATCATTTGAACCAAATTGTTGCGGTCTTTCATTGATATTATTATGGTTATTATTCTAAAATGGATTTATTGAGTTTAAGAAAATGAATCTCAGCGTTTTACATGGTGACATTTAAGTACTTTGGGGAAAAAAAATTGCTTTGAACTACAAACTTTGATCTCTTAACTCCCAAATATTCATCAACTGAATTAGATAGCTCTGAGGTCAACAGAACATCAGTCCCTCTAAGGACCTCCTCTGCTAACTTCTAGAGCCACTCATGTGCACCCTTACCTTCAGGGGTTGATTCATTACTTGTTGTGTGTCAGCCCACTCAATTAGTGCCCTTCTGGAGAAGTGGAGGCATATTTGAATATAACAGTCCAGGAAAATCACTTCCAATCACTACTTTGATCTTCGAGTTAGCATATTCACATGTTTAAATAATGCCAATCATCAATTAGGCATAAATTAGTCTTAAATCAGACTTTTAAAGAGGCAAAGCTAATCAGCACAGTACTTATTACCTGATTTCACCCCTCCCCCAAAATAATCTACTGAGTCTTTTTCAAGTGGATGCTTGCTACAGTCATGTTTTATTTTTAACATGTATTTGAGGTCATGGTTATACTTGTGGAATTGCTGTTTGCTTTAGTGCAATTTTAGAAACATCATTCAAACTAAATTCCTCTCAGCAAAATCCTGGGAATTTAAATATTGACAAGTCATCTATTGGCTTAGGGTTTGAACTGGTTGTCATTCTTTGAGGCAGCATGATTCTGTCATCTTCAGGACCAATAAAATTGCAAAGTTACAAAGCAAACCAGTTACTTTTATTTTTGTAGGAATAAAATGAGGATAATTGGTAACTAATATAATCATCTTAAACTCATATTTCAATAATTACTTTAATATTACAGTGAAGTCCAGTTATAAATATAATTTTTGCTCTTTTTATTTAATCTGGCTAAGAAATCCTTTGAGCATGTCTATTCAGATAATATATTCATTAACCTTAGATATAAATTTACATAGTGCTAATCTGAATTGCTAAAGCAACAGAATTCATCTTTTTATCACATAAGCAGGCAGATTTTCATTTAACTGTTTTATAAATTATATGCAAGACATGCTTAGCCATTTAGTTCACACTTAGGATTTAATGCAATGCAGAACAGCAAGGAACTTAAGGCACATCATCATTTGCACCTACAGCCCTCATGCTTTAATATTGGGACAGAGATGCACCAGATAGCAATAAAAGTCTCTTTTGCTTGGAAACATACAGTATAAATGTGTATATTGCAGTTTGAGTGTTGTCAGTTACAGGCATGAATGGCAGGTTATGCCTCCCATTCCTCAACATTTACCTTTCCCGACTGATTCAAAAATATGCATCTCTGAACATAAAACATTATAGTACAGTGCAGAGCCATTGGCACACGATGTTGTGCTGACCCTTTAACCTACTCCAAGGTCAATCTAACCCTTCTCTCCCCCATACCCTTCCATTTTTTCTTTCATCCATATGTCAATCTAAGAGTCTCTTGTATGCCTCTAATGTATACACCTCTACCCCTAGCAGGGAGTTCCACACACCCAGCACTCTGTAAGTAACCTGCTTCTGACATTAAAGCATTAATTGTCTTTCCTTCCTCACCCACCATCTGCCTGTATACATATTGAGCTATGGTATCGCAATAATAGAAAATACTGATCCAGAGGAAATAAAGCATCCAAACAAGCAATGTGTTAACCTGATTGTCAAGAAACTTCACCAAGAATTAATGAACCACTCTGATGAAAACAGCATGAACACCTAGCTTTTATAAACAGGTAATCAGCTGGAGCGCTGTAGTAGATTGCTTTGTTTACTGTGTACTGTGCTTCATTCCTTGCTATTTGTTTAAATGCTGAAGATGAAACATATATTACAGTAGTCTCCACCTGTCTAGGGATCATGGAATTAAATATCAGTGAGACAATCCATTAATGTGAATCAATGCTATTTCTAGAATGCATTGAAATATAATGGATAAGTAGTCAGACATAACTGGAAGTCCCAAATCTCAGGTATGGGGGTGGCTACCAAACCAGCAGATTTCCATAAGAGGTCAGTCAGAGGACATACAATTCCAAAGATTTGAAATGCCTTGTATTTTTCTCACTTTCTTGTATTTCTTTTTTGTTTGCAATGTAAGCACCTCTCAGATTATTGGGTTCAATTGGCTTTCAACTTGAGAGCATCTAACAGCTGTTTTTTTTTGCCAGACAGAGTTGCATTTGAACTCCTCTTAACTGCAGAGTAAAGATAGTGATGCAGGGAGATTGGAAACATCCCATGCCATTATTTTTTCAACTGGACAGCTTGAGATGTGTTGATGCAAGTGCATTAACAGGTCAACCCTTTGAAGTAAGGTACAGAATATCCAGCCAACATGAGGTGAAGATATAGCTATGGTAATTGACTTCCTTTGCTTTTTCTCTTTACATCCATATAGAAAGTGAATATTTCCAAGAAACTATAGACAAACATTTCAAAGCCACTGATTCCTAAGGTTGATTGGCTATAGTATTTTCTTTTTTTTGCACATATTTATTGGCACTAGCTTGAAGGGTACTTTTAAGAATTCTTCCAACTTTTTGCGTCAAGAAAAGATCAAATTTGGGTCTACATCCACCAATTAATTTACTTCAGTTGGCTTAATTCACTGTCAATATACTGTACATTGTACTGATCAATCACAATTCAGCTCCAGTGATTTGCGATCCTCCACATAATGATTAGCAATGTAGCAGAAGTAAGAGGAGGGGGGATGGGGGGGGAGACAGGGGAATGACAGCAGAAAAACAGAAGTCAGAAGAGGAGGAAATGAAAAGGAGCGAGAAGCCAGGTGTTTATTTTTAACCTGGGCTGGTTATTGTCAATCCATCTCAATAAACAGAATTTCTCCTTTACCAATGGTCCACAACTTGCCTTCCCTCTGTTGCTGACCAGCATGCCTTTTTCTTGGTCACAACACCAAAACAAAACACAAGACAAAATATATTCATGAGAAAACCTGCAGATGCTGGAAATCCAAAGAAGAACAAACGAGTTGCTGGAGGAACCCAGCAGGTCAGGCAGCATCTATGGAAATTAATAGAGAGTTGATGTTTTGGGCCGAGACCAATCTTCAGTCCTGAAGGAGGGTCTCTTCCCAAACTGTCGACTGTTTATTCATTTCCATAGATGCTGCCTGACCTGCTGAGTTCCTCCCGCATTTTGTGTGTATACAGTACAAAATAAATACATAATTTCAAACTTTTAAGTAAATACTATCAATGAGTCAAGCTTGTGCATTGTGTGAATGTCTGCCTTCCATGTGCCCTGGTTTGTCTTCCTGCTTTGCTGAAGTGCAGCCCCTGTGATGGTATTGTAGCTGATGGACAACCTGCAGTGAAGATGCCTGTGAAGGATGAGTTGCAGCTGCTTCGACTGAGTAGGCACAGCTTAAACACGAGCAGCAGTAGTCTGGGCTTTTTGACTGACAAGCGCGAGCAGGAACATAGACAATTTTAGGAAAACAAATCCTGCTGATGTGAGAGCAGCAGCTACTTACACCATGACAGATTGTTGAATGGCTGTGGCAAGCTGCTGGCCCTTATGAACAGTGATATTCACAGCCATGGCAACAGCAAGACCATGTTTTCATTGCACGATCTAGACTTTGGATGGCTTCTGCGGTTACTTTAATAGTATCTGAGACACAGGCCAATAATGCTGCATGGTGATTAAGTTCATAGTGCTCCTGGAGATGGCCAACACTGTTTGCCATCACAATTTTTCTGCAAGTTAGTGCTCTTCACTCTGAAACTCTCTTCAGGGCAACCCCATTACTTTTCATACATTTTACTGTGCTATATGCATTAGCTGTGTCCTGTAAGCTACACATATTGAAGTGGAAGGATAATCAGCTTTAAGTTCCGGCTATCAACATTTCAGAGGATCTATCTTGGGCACAGCATATTGATGCAATCAAGGGGGAGGTGTGCTAGTGGCTATACTTCATTAGGACTTTTGAGGAGATTTGGCACATCACAAGATTCTAGCAAATTTCTACGGATGCATTGTGGCGAGCTGGTTGTATTACTGCCTGGTATGGAGTCTCCATGACACTAGAATGAAAGAGGCTGTGGAGGATTGTAGACTCAGCTAGCTCCATCATGGGCACAAGCCTCCCCACCATTGAGGACATCTTCAAAAGACGGTGCCTCATTTAGGACCCTCACCATTTGATACACACTCATCATTTTAGGAACAGCTTCATTTCATCCATCATG
The DNA here is from genome assembly GCF_963921235.1 of Mobula hypostoma. Lineage (NCBI taxonomy): Eukaryota > Metazoa > Chordata > Chondrichthyes > Myliobatiformes > Myliobatidae > Mobula > Mobula hypostoma. The sequence continues at coordinate 142,482,544 of NC_086100.1, forward strand.
AGGTTTCTGAACAGTCCGTGAAACTACGAACACTATTCCTCATTTGCCCTATTTATTATATTGTTTCATATTGTAATTTGTATCTTTTGTACTGTACTGCTGCCACAAAACACCAAATTTCATGGCATATGTCAGTGATAATAAACTTGATTCTAATTCTAATCCCTGTCGTGTTGATGGCAATATCTTGGTTACCTCTCCATAGAGGTTAAATTGATATATCTGTATTTAGCCCCCTACTGTCTTTGTGTTGCTGCTTCCATTTATGTGCCACCATATCTTGTAAGAGAGAATGAAAAAGTGAGTTAATGAATGTCACACCTGGGCTTGGGTGATATGTCTGTCACAGTTAAATAGTGTTTCAGCAAACTGTGGGATATAGTTGTGAGGCTTACAGAATTTCTAAATGTTTGAGAGTGTGAGGACACATTTAACTGTTTCTTACATGTTACTTGGACTAAGGAGCATTTTTGCATCGGTGAAGTTAATGATGGATTTGGAGGAAATGCTTTGGAAATGTATTCACAGGCAATGCGAAGTTGAACTTTTGCAGCACTGCATTTGAAGCCGCCTTGACCAGATGTCTATGTGAAAGGTTGAGCCTCCTGTAGGAAATGGCATACTAGATGAATAAATCAGAGACTTGTACTTAAGCCCAAATGTATTAAAATTCAATTAATTAATTGAAATCAGAGATAATTCTTTTCCCTCCTGCCATCTGGCAAAAGGCACCGAAGTATTCGGGCTCTCACGACCAGACTATATAACAGTTTCTTCCCCCAAGTTATCAGACACCTCAATACCCAGAGCCTGGACTGACACCAACCTACTGCCCTCTACTGTGCCTATTGTCTTGTTTATTATTTATTGTAATACCTGCACTGTTTTGTGCACTTTATGCAGTCCTGGGTAGGTCTGTAGTCTAGTGTAGTTTTGTGTTGTTTTTTATGTAGTTCAGTGTAGTTTTTGTATTGTTCATGTAGCACCATGGTCCTGAAAAACATTCTCATTTTTACTGTGTACTGTACCAGCAGCTATGGTTGAAATGACAAAAAGAAAGTAACTTGACTTGACTTAAATACCAGCACCACTAATGATGAAAATGAAACTAAAGAATTGTTGTAAAACAGGACATGTGATTCACTAATGTCCTTTTGTATTATGCCAAAGTAGCTGATCTTTAATTGTCTTCAGAAATGAGAACCAGCCATAGTTCAAAGGTAATTAGAGATAGGTGATGAATGCTAGATTTGCCAGAAACATCCGCATTTTTGGAACTTAATAGACAGAACCATGACCATATGTGGCTAAGCATAGCTCAAATGCTATCTTTAAATTTGCTGATGATACAACCATTGTTGACAGAAACTCAAATGGAAATGAGAGGGCGTTCAGGAGCGTGAAATACCAGCTAGTTGAGTGGCGTCACAGCAACAACCTTGTACCAATGAGATGAATATGGACTTCAGAAAGGGTAAGACGAGGGTACACAAACCAATACTCATTGAGGGATCAGAAGTGGAGACAGTGATCAGTTTCAAGTTCCTGGATGTTAATGTCTCTGAGGATCTAACCTGGTGCCAACATATCAATACAGCTATAAAGAAGGAATGATTGTGGCTATATTTCATCAAGATTTTGAGCAGATTTGGTTTGTCACCTAAAACACTTGAAAATTTCTGCAAATGTACTGTGGAAAACATTCTGACAGGCTGCATCACCATCTGGTATGGGAAGGGGGCTACTGCACAGGACTGAAAGAAGCTACAGGAAGTTGTAAAATTAGTCAACTGCGTTAGGTATACTAGCATCCACTGTATCCAAAATATCTTCAAGGAATGGTGCCTGAGAAAGATGGTGTTCCATTAAGGACCCTCACATAGAAACATCGAAAATAGGTGCAGGAGTAGGCCATTCGGCCCTTCAAGCCTGCACCGCCATTCAGTATGATCATGCCTGATCACCCAACTCATAACCCTGTACCAGCCTTCCCTCCATACCCCCTGATCCCTTTAGCCACAAGGGCCATATCTAACTCCCTCTTAAATATAGCCAATGAACTGGCCTCAACTGTTTCCTGTGGCAGAGAATTCCACAGATTCACCACTCTGTGTGAAGAAGTTTTTCTTCATCGCTGTCGTAAAAGGCTTCCCCTTCATCCTCAAACTGTGACCCCTCATTCTGGACTTCCCCAACATCAGGAACAATCCTCCTGCATCTAGCCTGTCCAATCCCTTTAGGATTTTGTACGTTTCAATCAGATCCCCCCCTCAACCTTCTAAATTCCAATGAGTATAAGCCTAGTTCATCCAGTCTTTCATCATATGAAAGTCCTGCCATCCCAGGAATCAATCTGGTGAACCTTCTTTGTACTCCCTCCCAGGATATGCCCTCTTCTCATTGTCACCTTCAGGAAGGAGGTACAGAAGCCTGAAGGCATAGATTTGGTTATTTGGGAACAACTTCTTCCCCTTTTCATCCGATCTCTAAATGGACATTGAACCCATAAACACTACCTCACTTTTTTATTACTTATTTTTGCTCAACTATTCTTAATTTAGCCCTTTAATACACATAAATATATATTGACAGTAATTATTTTTTCTATATTTATCACATATTGCATTGTACCTATGTCCCTAAGTTAACAAATTTCATGACATATGCCAGTGATATTAAACCTGATTCTGACTCTGACCTTTTTCTTGTGCTTCCTAACCTGCATTCAAGATCCAAGCAACCTGCTCTCTCCCACATTGTTAGTTCATATTGAAAAACTAGAATCACCTCCCAAATGACTTCTAACAAGTTAAAGGATAATCAAAAAATACAGCGGGATTTACACTGTGGCCACTTTATTAGGTACACCTGTATACCTGCTTGTTAATGCAAATATCTAATTAGCCAATCGTGGCAGCAACTCAATGCAGACATGATCAGAGGTTCACTTGTTGTTCAGACCAAACGTCAGAATGGGGAAGAAATGTGATCCAAGCAACTATGATGATGGAATGATTCTCGGTCCAGACTGGGGGAGGGGGTGGGGGAAATAAGGGGTTGGTTATCTCAGAAACTGTTGATCTGGGATTTTAACACACAACTATCTCTGGAGTTTACAGAGAGAGAAACTAAGTTTTAAAAAAACATCCTGTGAGTGGTAGTTCTGTGGATGAAAATGCCTTGTTATTGAGAGAGGAATTTTAGAAAAAGGAACATTTGAACCAGAAGGTTTAAAATGAAACTTTACAGAGGGCCAGCAGCATTCTAAATACAAATCATGTACATTGCATGATATTAATGTACAATGTGGGAATGGTTTCATTGTGAAATCGACTTGTTATTTCTTTTACTTTTGAATCTGAGTTGAATTCCAGGTTAGATTGACAACATTTTCTTTCGCTACTTATAAAGGTTCCACATAATTGTGAATTGTCGAATAATTGTTGGTACCAGACAAGATTGTTTGAGTATTTCAGAAATTGCTGATCTCTTGGGATTTTTATGTACAACTCGATCTGTAAAGACACTGCCACATGAATGGCTGATTAGATACTTGCATTAACAAGCAGTTATGCAGGTGTACAAGTGAACTTAACAAAGCAGCCACCGACTGTATATCTTTAACAGTGGTGAGTCAGTGCCCACAATGGAGCTGGCTGAGTTTACAACCCTCTGCAGTTTTTTTTTCAATCCTGTGATTAGCACCCCCATACAAGACAGTGACACGGCCTGTTACAATGCTGTCCATGGTACATCTGTAGAAATTTGCTACAATCTTTGGTGACATATCAAACCTCTTCAAATTCCTACTGAAATACTTTGTAAAAGACAGTAAGTCATAGGAACAGAGTTAGGTCATTTGGCACATTGGTTATGCTCTGCCATTTGATAATGACTGATTTATACCCTCTCAACCCCATTCTCCTGTCTTCACCTGTAACCTTTGACACCCTTATTTATCAAGAACCTATCGACCTCCATTTTAAATATACCTAACGTCTTGGCCTCCAGAACTACCTGTGGTAATGAATTCCATAGATTCACCACCCTCTGCTTAAAGAAATTACTTCTCATCTCTGTTCTAAAGGAACATCCCTCGATTTTGAGGCCGTGCTCTCTGATCCTAGATTTCCCCACTACAGAAAACATCCTGTCCCTATCTTTGCTAAGTATTTTAATAGTTGATAAATTTCAGTGAGACTCCCCCCTCCCAATTCTTCTAAACTCTTGTGAGTACAGACCGAGAGCCATCAAATGCTCCTCGTATATTAACCCATTCATTCTCAGAACTGTTTTTGTGAACTCCTCTGGTCTCTCTCAAATGCCAATGCTTTTATTTTAGATAAGAGGCCCAAAACTATTCACAATTCTCCAAATGCAATCTGACCAATATCCTTCCTGCTTCCTCAATACTACCTGCCTCTTCACCTATATTTGTATTGTCTGCAAAACAGGCCACAAGTATACCTATTCTGATATCTAAATCATTAACGTACTGTATAATGTGAAAAGCAGTCCCAATTCTGACCCCTGTGGAATACCACTTGTCACTGGCTCATGTGTGGCAACTTGTAAAAGGCCTTCTGAGAATTCAAGTAAACAGCATCCATTGACTCTCCTTTGTCTGTCCAGCCAGTTATTTCTTCAAGAAATTACAACAGATTAGTCAGTCATGATTTCCCCTGAAGGAAACTATGCTGATTTTGACCTACTTTATCATGTGCCTCCAAGTACCCTGAAACCTCTTTGTCCAACATCCAAATCATTGACATAAAATATGAACAGAAGCAGTCCCAACCCCACCTCCTGTGGAATACCAGTCACCAGCAGCCAACCAGAAAAAGGTCCCCTTTATTCTCTCTTTGTCTCCTGCCAGTCAGCCAATCTTCTATCGATGTTATTATATTTTCTCTAACCCCATCAGCTGTTATCTTGTTTTGCAGCTTCAAGTGCGGCACCTTGTCAATGGACTCTGAAAATCCAAGTAAAGCAATAAGGTCTGACTGGGTCAGGGTCAGGAGTTGAGTATTGAATCAGGGACAGATCTTGGTTAGCAATAAGGGTTAGTGTTATAAATTGAGGTATGAGTCAGGATTTTGTGTTTGGGACAAGTTAGTTTCACAGATCAGCTATGGGTCAGGAACAGTATTTAGAATTATGGATTAGGGTTTAATTAACAAGTTATGGCTCTTAACAGGACAGGGTTAGTTCTTTGGGACTGAGGTGATGGTTGAGGCTTGGGTGAGGAATTGGGTTTAGTGTTTTAGTGTCAGAGATTTGTCTATTACAACTTGAAATCTGGGTCAGAAGGAATGGGTGCTGGATCTATCCTTTGGCTTATAACTTGTGCTATCAGATTGCCCAATTTCCAGTCTCATTATTTGCAACTACACAGTGTATTAGAAGCAGTTCTTGAGAATGGTGATGTGTTCTTAAGGTTTATAAACTCTTGTTGGATGGCAGAGGAGTGAAAAGAGAATGATTGGGCCAGGAGGACTCATAAATTATGTTGACCACTTTCTTGAGGCATTGGAAGTGTAGACACAGACAGTGGAAGGGAGGGTGGTTTGCATGAAGGATCAGGCTGTGTTCATAATTCTCTGCAGTGCCCTGGGGTCTGGTGTGGAGTAATTGATTTACCAAACTGTGATGCATCCATATGGGATGGATTCTATAGTGCATCTGTGAATCATCAGGGATTCATTGAATTTCTTTAGCCTTTGGAGAAATTAGAGATGACAGTGAACTTTCTATGCAGCAGCATCTATGTGGCTGGACCAGCAGAAAGTGTTGGTAGTGTGGATTTAGTATTTCAGTAGTTTTGTAAATATATTGTTTGAGTCAGGATTCTTGTTCTTTAAATATTTCACTATCGGTAGTTGTGAGGGAGCAGGGCAGTGGCATTAGTTTGGGGATTGAGACAGGGTTGTTGGTAGTGAGCTGGGCAATTCTATTAGTTGTGGACTGACACAGTGCTGCAGTTAGTGTAGGCCAGTGGGACTGGTTTGAGGACTAACACGGGGCTATAAAATCCAGTCAGGCCGCGGGTTTAGTTTGCTATTGACAGAGTGGGAATTTTGTGGGACTTTGTGATTAGTTTGTGGACTAGCACAGGTGTTTGTAACAGAATGGGGAAATGATATTAGTTTAGGGACAAGTGCAGGCTGTGGGTGTGGGAGAGGTCAGTGGGATTAGTCTAGGGACTGTCGTAGGGCTCGGAGTTAGTGTAGCAGTGGGATCAGTCTGCGGATTGATAGAGGGATATGAAGACACTGCAGGTGGCATTTGTTTGGGGACTGACAGAAGACTGCTGGGAAGTGACGTTTGTTTGTGATCTGAAGTAGAGCTGTAGGGAGAGAAGACAGGGAAATGGGATTGTTTGGGGACTGACATAGGGCTCTGAGGAGAGAGTGGGGGGTTCAAAGGTTCATTTTACTGTCAAAGTATGCATGTACAATACAACTCTGATATTCATCCTCTCCCCCACCACCCTTTTGCACAAAAAAGGCTAACAGATCCTCCACATGAAAAATGGCAGGTGGAACACCAGACCACAAACCCCAAACCCCTCCCTCACACAAAAAACAACAGACTGCCCACACAAAGAATGGTTGCCAGAACACCAAATCTCAAACCCCCAACCACCTCCCTCCCAGAAAAGCCAACAGATCGCCCACCTGACAAATGGCAGTCAGAGCATCAAAGCCCCAAATCCCCAAACCCCTCCCTCGCAAAACAAACAGCAACAACATCAAACTGCTATAACTCCCCCTGCAAAAAAGAAGTAACAACAGCACCAAACCCCCAATCCCCTCTCCCACATGCAAAAACTCACAGATCGTCCACACAGAAAAATCAACATGAGAACATCAGACCCCAAATCCTCAACACCTCCTTCACACAAAAACCAACACATCACCTACCCGGAACCCCAACCCGCTAATCAGGAACAGGAAAGCAAACACAAAAAACTGAAGGAGAGCAATATAATCACATAAGTCTCATAATTTCGGAAACATCCTCCTGCCAGAGAGTGGCCACTTGAACTGAGTCCTTCCGGAAACAGCAGCCGGCGTGCCACTGACCTCTGGCATTCTGCACGCTGCTGACCTGGTTACCAACCACTGTCGACCCATAGCCTCCATGGAGAGTGACCACATATGTCCTCCACATTCACTTTGATGCTTCAATCTTTCTTGACGCCTTGAAATGGAGTCGAACATGGCCCCGTGCCTCATCTCTAGTCTTCTGCATGAGTCAACCTGTGCCTTGTCCTCGCTGGGGACAGCAGAGCGCCAGATCACTCCAAACTGCATGTCACAGGCTCCAACTGTCTTTGAAACATGAGAGAGACAAATAGAATAAGCAGTATGTATAGAAAAAGTGAAATAATTGAGGTGATCTGCTATCTGGAGGATATCACCCAAGGAATCGTCATTCACTGGTGCCATCTTCAGTGGGGGATTTGTTGGGATTGGTCTGGGAACTGACACTGGGTTTTACAGAGAGAACAGTCCTGTGAAATTTGATTGGGCTGGAGGGACAGTGTGGGATGCTTTGTAGGCTTTGAGAATGACATAAGGCTATTTGGAGAGAGTGGGCCTGTGGGATTAAATTGAGGCCTGATACAGGGTTTTGAAGAGAGAGCAGACTGGTTGGATAACTTTGTGGGCTGACAGAGAGATGGAGGGAGAGCGATTGATACATGTCTGAAATTGACACATGGGAGAGAGCAGGTTTGTAGGATTTGGTCATGGACTGACACAGGGATGTTGGTTACAGTGAGGCAGGGAGATTAGTTTGAGGACTTTCAGAGTTACCATAGTTCCTTGGTCTGATTTTAGACTGAGTTTGGAGTTCTGAGTGAGTGAGTTACAAATTCTGATTTCTGAGTAAGTGGGAAGACAGGATAATGGGGTTGAGAGGAATAATATATCAGCCATGATGGAATGGTGGATCACACCTGATAGGCCAAATGGCCTAATTCTGCACCTATGTCTTATGGGCTGAGTTAAATTCTCATCTCTTTCTAAACTTAACTTTTTTTTTTATTCTGGAGACTTTTGTGACCTCTCCTTCCATTTTACTTTATCTTCATTTTTCCAAACCGTTGGAACTTTTGAACCTACTACTTGTGTACAGACACAATTCAACCCATCCAAGTGATTGCAATTTTTCCCTATCAACTGCCTATGAGAAGCAACATAGCATCAGGGTGTCACTTTTATGTCCACAGAATCTCCTCTGTTAATTTAATCATTAAATCCTGTCACTACTGCACTCCTCTTCTCCTCCTTCCCTTCTGAGCCACAAAGCCAGAGTCCTAGTTGTTGTGGCTTTCCCCTTGTAGGCCTCTTCACCCAACATTATCCAGAGTGATATACTTATTACTAAGGGGAACAGCCATAGAGACGCTCTGCACTGTCTACCTCAGTCACCCAGCTACCTGCCTCCTGCATCTTAGCTCAGTCTATGGCCTCCTCTACTGCCGCAATGAGGCCATACTCAGATTGGAGAAGCCACACCCTACACATGGTCTAGGCCTGATGGCACAAACATTGATTTCTTGAACTTCCAGTAATTTCCCCCCTCTCCATCACTATTCCCCATTCTTATTTCCCTCACTCACCTTATCTCCTTACCAGCCCATCACCTCCCTCTGGTCCTCCTCCTGCTTCCCTCTCCAGCCCTATATCTCTTTCACCAATCAACGTCACAGCTCTTTACTTCAGTTCTCCCCTTCTCCCAGTTTCACCTATCACCTACTACCTTGTACTTATTCTTCCCCTCCCCTTTTTGCTCCAACTTCTCATCTTTTTTGCTTCCCTGTCCTGATGAGGGGCCCCAGCCCAAAGCATTGACTGCTTACACTTTTCCATAGCTGCTGCCTGGCCTGCTGACTTCCTCCAGCATGTTGTGTGTGTTTCCAGCAACCAAGAGGTGGCTACCTCCCCGTAGCTCCTATCTATCCTGTCTACTACCTCTTCATTCTCCTGTATGAGCTGAAGGTCATCCAGTTCCCTAACATGGTTTCTCAGAGCTGCACTACAATGGAAAAAAAAGCTCACCTTGCACAGCATTCATGCAGCTGGATCTGCATGAATTTTATTTCATTTTGCCTTGCTATGTGTGACAGTAGTAAACCAACTTGCCAATGAATTTATACACCTGCAGAAGGTCACCCCCTGGTAATTTCTAAATGAATCATTTGGAAGTGAATCAGCACTTGAAGTACACAGTCATTGGCAATCTCAATGGAAACAAGGGGTATGTGGGAGGAATGAGTGGAGTGTGGAGAGGCTGCTTTCCTATGGGGGCCGGGAACCCTCCATGTGGCCCAATCCCACTCCTGCACTACAAGTGACCTCAAACCATTTCCATCCATGAACGCACTGAGGTAGCTAGTGATGAATGCATCTTGATCTGAGTGTGCCATAACTTGGAGATACCATGATTATTATGGGCAATACTTAGTGATCCAAAGTAGGAAGTCGAAAATGGGTTTGGTGGAAGCTGTAGCAAAACATTTATTCCTCTGGGATCCCATAATTTGCCTCTCTTCACTGCCACCATCTATTGCTAAGCAGGGTACATTGTGTGGTGTCATTGAAACGATTCCTGATGTTCATGCTAAGAACATACCCAGCGATGCCCAAACAAAATTTCTCAGTGCTATTTGACCAGGAAATGATTGCTCCTGTAGTCAACTACAGGCAAACAGCTTTTCTACGTAAATTACATATGAGTTCTGCATGAATGGCCCAAATTTCTTGGCATGTATTGTATTTTTCTAGCATGCCAGGACTTATTTCTTTCACTGGTATACCTTCTTTTATTCCCTACCAAATTGGAAGAGTAAATTTTTATCAGTCCTCTTTATGATAGAATCTCTGTTGTAAGAGCTCTAAACTAAACCTCCCAAGGACATGGAAAGGGTGGTTTGCTGAGGATCACAGATTCAAGAGAGTTTGCATGTATGTGGTCTATGAGCTATTTGTTGAACCTTTAAAAAATAGCATATGTACTAGATCAAAGAGTTTTAATAATGAAACATAATAATTCCCAGATTCTGCTCCAAGCAACTATTCCTATTTTGATCTGTCAGAGTTAACAATACATGAGGCTGATTGTTTAGTGTGCACCAACAGAGTAGACTTTAGGTAAATATAAATTAAATGCAAATCTCATTTTCTGATTGATGAACAGTACTCTTATTCAGACATGATCAGTGAATAGCATCTAGTCTCATGGTCCTCATCTCTAAACAGATTTATAAAATATAATTGCTAATAATGCATATCTTTTTTCCTGATCAATTATTAAACACCAAACATGATTTTGAACTGTACTCTATTTCCATTTGGCTTAATTCCTTTATTTTAAGCCAGCTCATGGAATAGAACTCAAGAATTTTGTGCAAGTGTTCTGGAGGAAGCAAAAGGTACTCAAAAGTAATTGTGGATTAAAATTGTTTCTGCAGAAGAAGAAAGAAAATTATTAGTCTTTCTTGTTCATCGCCAAGAGACTTGATCCAACTGTTTGTTAATCTGGAAGTCTGAATTAAAATGTAGGCTGCTTTTACATTTGAGCACAGGTCTTTTATGTTTGGATTAATTTCCTTTATCACTTTAAATTTACCAAAAGGAAAAGAAGAAATAAGAAATTATATGGGATTTATTTGACGACAGTCCTGTGTGCCAATCCTGAAATGCAAACCAGCACAATAAATTAAGTTGGCAATTGGGACATTGCATGTTTATTTTTCATATGCTGTGTAGTATCACAAAGACACTGGACTTAAATTGAGATGCTAATCTGATATCCCACCCATTATTAATTCTATACATTAGGAAGGTCCAAATACAGCCAGCAGAGATGCCAGATATGTACCTAAAATATAGTTGCCAACTAACTCATTAGAATGTAATGTTTATCTTATACATTTCACATAATTCTAATTAGCCAGACTAACATAGAAAAAGGATAGCTAAAATAATTAGTTATTGGAAGCGTTAAAATTAAACTAATTTTGTGATCACAGAATGAAAAGGATTATGGTCCAACAAAATTCAGGAAGCTCAATACCATCCAGGATAAACCAATGCCTTTGATAGGGTTCCATCTACTAGTATCCTCATTAACTCCCAGTGCAGTTTCATTAATCTGTGTACAAACCCACAAAGTGTACTGTGGTTACTCATGTCAATTAATCTGGCATTACTTCCCAGGTCCACAGACATTACCATCATAAAGGACAGGACAGCAGATGTGCAATGGGACAATATTACCTGGCAAATTGCCCTCTAATTTAAACCTCATTCTGATGTGAAAGTTTACTGCTCTTCATTCATCATCACTAATCAAAATAGTAGATCTTCTGGTCAACAGAACTATGACAGTACCTTCACCAAAAGGATGATGACAGGCCAAGGAGATGGCTCAGTTCCACCATCTAAAGGACAATTAATGAAGAGCAATAAATTTACCTCTGCCAGGAATACTCAGAACTTGTAAATTGTCACATGACCGGCAACAATGAATATAGAATTGAGTCAGGTTTTATAAAAACAAACAAACAACAAAGGGTCTTGGCCCGAAACGTCGACTGTACCTCTTTCTAGAGGTGCTGCCTGGCCTGCTGCATTCACTAGCAACTTTTATGTGTGTTCCAAACATTTATTAAACTTAGCTCAAAAATAGTGAAATGTATTTAAACCACTAGCTTAACCGGAAGGTAACTGCTATACGGCAACGCTGAAACAGTTCTTAAAAGGGTAAATGTGAGAACAATGGTAAATTCGAACACAGTTCTGAGAATAGTTAATTCGAAAGTCCAAGAGATTTATACAGTCAATTAGGAGAGACTTTTCTGAAGTAAAGAATTCCCCGAAGATGTAACATTACTGCTGATCCCAGCCGGAACTTGCCTTGTCCACTGGATTCACAACGATGGAAATAAAACGGTTTAAAGGAACTGACCTTTTCCTCTGGTGAATAGACACTGCACTATCCTTCCTACTTTAGCAGGGGATATCTCAGTTGCAGGTCACTTTTTCTCAAACAAAGATTCAATAAAGGTCGATCCTCTCCGAAACTGCCAAACAATATCAGCTTTACTCGGCTCGGTGAATTCCTGTACTTTGTTAAGGTCTTCACTCTCTAATACTCTTAAAATAGACAGTAGAACTCCACTTTGAAACAAAACTGCGTCATAAGCCGAATACGCAGCCAAACAGAATATCTAACACAAAACTAAACTGAAAACTAACTGTATCACGTCTGGAGTCTCTTTTATATACCTGTTGAGAACAGGTCATCACGTGACCTCACTGGCAGGAAAATTACGTCACGTGACCTCTACAAGACATTATCCTCACAAGACAGTCACAAGATATCCATGAAGTATGTAACAAAATGAATAGAATGAAAATGAAAGCTGATTTAGAAATTATTTTGCATGATGTAGTATCTTCGGGTATTTTGCTAAAAAAACTTTATTGATTTTCTACTTTATATTCATTTTGCAAAGGTTGCCAAATCCATCTACCAAAAGTTGCTTTTCTACAAGGAACTTCTGGAAAATTGAAGAATTGCTAAAAGCTGTTCCTCTAAAACATGCACCACTAACGAAGAAAACTGGTGCATATTTCCATGGCTTATGAATTCTGAGATTACTATGATCTGTTTGCAAACTTGATGCACAACCTGCGACTGAATCATGAGTCCTAACCAAGCACCCCAGCAGTTATACATGTTCCTGATATTGTGCTCAGCAGATTGTCACCGAACTCAGTATATCCCACTGTTCTTTGATCATTTGTTCCAAACTTAATTGGATCTGCAATTGTCAATTCCACAGGCCTCCATTAGTATGGTATTAAGTTGCACAAGGCCCATGCACAAAATATGCATTGATATTTGTCGTAATGTGCCTTCCCAATGGATAATTTTATGTTGGTCTCTTTTTTTGGAATAAAATGTTGCTAAGGTGAGGAAAACTGCCCTGCTTAGTGATAATACCCCAACATCTTTTTCTAAGTAGATTAGTTAGAACATGTGGTACTTCTCTAAGTGGACTACTACCCTCTTTTCTTCTCATTTACTTAAACAGATGGTATTTGGATACCCTGGTATCGGTACATGAAAACTAACACGGTTACACAGTGATCCTGCTGCTTCACAGCTACAACGACTCAGATTTATTTCTGATCTTTGGTTCTATCTACAGATTTCTGTGACCATGTGGACTTCTTCCAGGTGCTCTAGTTTCTTCTCAAAACTTAAAACAAGCAAATGGTAGAATAATTTGCCACTTTATGATGCAGCTAGTGGGTAAATGTGTGGCAGAATCTGGGAAGAGGGGAGGGTAAACTGATGGGAGCATGGAGGGAATAAAGTTGACTTGGAATGATTCACAGGCAACAAAACTATAAAGTGAACCTCCATTAGGCCTCACCACTTGCATGAGGATCAGTCAAATAACTCGCACTTTCACTGTATGGTACTGTTCAGTGCAGGAGATAAATTTCTATAAAGAGTAATTCAATGTGGGCTTAATCTCTGCCAGGTGGCAAGAGCGACCTTCATTATTGTCCATTTTAACTTCTTACATGCAAAGCATTGGGGCAATTCACTGTCAAATGTATGGATCAAATAAAAAAAAGGAACAACTGAATGTCCTCTAATTCCAAACTTATCCGTAAGATTTATTAATACACTGACATTGAGTGGAAGTGATAAACATTCTAAATTGTCGTATATTATTTGTTAAGATCTGGAATCAGACACAAAATCAGGACTAAAATTTCACATTCCAAGTTTACCTCTAGTTTATGTGGTTTTGAAAATTAACTACAGATTCAATCTGATGAACATCTGGGCTCACTTCAAATTGTAATTACTCATTACTGTCCTCCATCAGATAATTTTTCCTTGATCGTACTTTAAAAAAAATCTTTAATTTTTGTTGCTAATGTAACTGTTTTCCTGCTGTAATTGGGACTAGTTTGATCTCTGATAATGAATACAATTAGTCCTTCAAAACAGTTTCATCTTTTCATCTAAAATAAGCTTGTAAGTGACTCTTGTGGAAAAAAGAATCAAATGACTACAACTAGTGTATTCTTCAGTGAGTGAGAACAAAGCATATGTTTTAGACCTGAGGAAAGTGAACCCCTATTTTTTTGTACCAATATATCTGACTTGGTAAGATTCATTGTTAACACTGAGGTCTTGTACTACTGTAGAGACACTCTCAGTATCAGTGGAGCTGTGAAGAAATGATTGAAACCGTTGAAAGGAACAGCAGATTCACTCATAATAATTTAAGCCCAGCAGACAATATTGGCACATTGTTTACTGTTCAGCACTGGCAGACCCCACCTTGACGATACTACATTCCTGCAAAAATTGCAGATGCTTTATAGGTAATTAGATACCAAAAATAAATGTAAAATACATAATGTTTTATTTCTAAACTAAGCTCTAATATAAATGATTTTTATTAAATTGTCAATATGAGCATAACAGCAATGACAATGAGTTTGACTATATGGTCCATGCTGATACATAATGGGAAACTAATTGTTAGACTGTGGAAAAGCATAATAGAATTCACAGCTGTTATACAAGCTGCCAGGGTTAACCAGATGTAGTTAAAGTTTGCACTGAATTCATTTTATAAACTATGAAAGGATAGTTAACTATTTCTTCCTCTCTCTTCTCCACATCCTATCCTAAATTCCCCAGCCAGTATTCCAGCACAAGATAAACCGGCAGCTTCAGCTTATATTTAATGTTAAGAATGTTAAGAAATAAATGCTCAGAAATTCTAGTGCACCAGCTGACAATAACTTTGTTTTTCTCTGTTTCACTCTATCAACATTCAATCGAACATTTTAATTTACTAAACTGCGTTACTTATTGCTTCTTTCTCAAGTCCAAACTCACTAGGTGACCATAACCCCAAACATGCATGATAGCCAGGAATTAGGGAATTAAAGGGTGAAGATTTGAGATTTAGTTCCGCTGTGGACGGTCCTAAGTCTGGCTGTGAAAGGAGGAGGAGGGCTGAGTTTAGGGCTAGCAACCCCATCCCGGAAAAGCCCAGAACACAGAATCACGAGCAGAAGCTCCAAAGACCTCTCAGAGTGGAAGGATCTTTGCTTAGAAGAAATATAAAGCCATGTTGTGAAAGCGGCCTTTGGCCCATGACAGAGGACTCCAGCAAACTGCCGTCGATGGCATATGCCCCAGGAGGGGTGATGAGTTGAAGAAAAAGAAGAAGGTCGTTTAGGAATTAACAACAGTTTTATGTATAGAATGGGTACTGGGGGAAGAAGTGGGAGAATTAAGGAATACTTTGACATTGGTGGGAACATGGGTCACACTGAAAGTGATGTGGCAGATATGGGGAGGTGGAAGGTGAGATGAAAGGGAGGCTAGGCTGTGAGAGAATAGTGGAGTCTTTGGGATTTCTAGAAATGGCAGGGCAATGTAGGGCAGGTGTTCAATTTAAGTTCAGTTGTCTAAGCCTGGTGCTGTGTTCATAAGATTGTATTGTCCCAGGTATGCCCAAAAACATGTACTCCAGGTCAACCCCCACCCAGCTTCAGTCAAGTCCACCATAATCTTAGTAAATGTCAGAGTACAGTACACTTGAGTGGCCAAATGGCCTATTCCTATGCCTATTCTAAAATTCATACATTCAAAACACTCAGAAAGAAATGCTGTTCTGGAACAATGTCATTCCTTGCATCCAATGCAGTGATTATTCTAGGGCTGCAAGGAAGACACAAAATAAGAAATGCCCAGACCAGTGATCAGGTAGCATAAGCCAAAATGGAAATGGTCGCTATTGTGTTGCATGCTTGGAAAACTAAATAGATTTTCAATTGTACTATGCTAACAGAACATCTTTTTCCAGGCAGAAGCTTTCTTAAAAAAAAACAAGATATAATTTGTTATTTACATTTGTGTATGCAGTCCTCCTGTTTCTACATTGTCTTACTCTTTGAAAAATTTGTGTGCTTCCTGTACAAGAAACAGTAAATCCCCATTTTCTGTACAATCTTGTATAATCACTTTATACTTCTCTAAACAAGCTTCAGTTCAGAATACTGGCTGTAGGGGTGCTATAACACCACATGAATTTAATGGACCTGTTGTAATCACACTGATTCAGTACAATTCACATCAGCAGTAAATGATTTTCAATTCTTTTGGAATTAAAGATACCTATATAAACATGACTATGGAAAGAGCTGCTCAAAGATGTTGAAGGATGCTTTATTTAGATGAGTTTCCCCTGAATGATGCTGTTTTATGTTTAAACTCAGTGCTTTCAAATAGTTCACTGCATTGCTTTTTCCTATAGGCCTTCACAAATTTCTGCGAAAATGTAAATCTGTGATTTATACTGGTATTCAAGAGTTCAGTATCTTCTAACTACTGTCAAGTATTTGTGGGCACGTGGCCAAGTGGTTAAGGCATTGGCATCGTGAGTTCGAGCCCCAGCCGAGGGAACGTGTTGTGTCCTTGAGCAAGGCACTTAATCACACATTGCTCTGCGACGACACTGGTGCCAAGCTGTATGGGTCCTAATGCCCTTCCCTTGGACAACATTGGTGTTGTGGAGAGGGGAGACTTGCAGCATGGGCAACTGCTGGTCTTTCACACAACCTTGCCCAGGCCTGCGCCCTGGAGAGTGAAGACTTTCCAGATGCAGATCCATGGTCTCACAAGACTAACGGATGCCTCTTTGTCAAGTATTTGATCACAAAAATAGAAAACACAATGTTCTGATTGGCTTAGGGATGTCTTGGAACTTGTCTTTAAATTACCTGATCTGAAAATGCCTAAAATATAGAAGGATAGAACTTTTAAGGCAATTGAACACCAGGAAATAAAACTGCACATGCAATATTCAGTTGATTTTCTACCAAATTACAGCTGTTCTGCAGAAACCCCTTTATAATTCCAAAGAATTCAAGCTGCGAACCTACCGATACCCAACCCATTTCACTCATTGCACAGATTGTTTTATTGCTGTGACCATGATTTTTGCAATGGAATATCCGGGTCTACATATTTAAACCTTCCTTTTCATAAACCCTGTTGACTCTACTGCATCATTTTATGAGTTTCTGAATATTCATTGTAATAGTCTAGCAATATCCCAATTAGTGAAGACAGACCAATGTACCATTAAGTTCTAATTTTCTTTTTCCCTCAGCAGTGCTGTTTGACTTGATATGCTATGCCCCAAGGAGGACACTTATAATCTAGTGAATTCTGAAAATCATAAACCAATGCATTCCCTATCATTGTAGCCATCTGCAGTCATCTCTTTTAAAACTTGAAGGTCTAGGCCATTTGCTCTAGGGAATATATCAACTCT
Organism: Mobula hypostoma; assembly: GCF_963921235.1. Classification (NCBI taxonomy): domain Eukaryota; kingdom Metazoa; phylum Chordata; class Chondrichthyes; order Myliobatiformes; family Myliobatidae; genus Mobula; species Mobula hypostoma. The sequence continues at coordinate 142,499,942 of NC_086100.1, forward strand.
TAATCCCCTTGATTTCTTCAGTATTCTTTCTCTACTAATGTTAATTACATTAAATTTCTTACTCTCATTATAGCCTTTGTTCTTCACAATTCCCAGAATACTTTTTGCATCTGCCACTGTGATGAAAGCAAAAAAAGTACTTGTTAAAGGAACCACGTTTTCTTTGGCAAACATTTATCTGCTTCAAGTGCTTTAGCTGGTTACTTTTACTTTTTCTATACTCCTCTTGGTAAACTTCTTGCTCATCCTTTACTTGTCAACACAGCTATCCCAATCTGTAAGCTTTTAGGCTTTGCTAAGAATATTGCGAGCTATTAATTTAAGTGTTTACCTTTAACTTTGCTTTTTCAGAGACTGAATGCAATTCATCAAGGGAATAAGCATTTGTTGAAAATTTTGAGTGATTTATTTTAATGGTTGCCATTGCTTTCTCCCGATGGAAAGTTTAATTTGCATTTGCTATTCACCTCAGCTAGCTTGTTCATCACCAACTTGAAACATCACATACGATGGTTACTCTTATGAACATATTACACTATAAAATAACCATTAATATCTTAAAACACCTTATCCTAGCATGTGGATCTAAAAAAACATGCTTGTTATGTGCAAGTCGTTCATTAAGAGGAGTTTTATTCAACATAACATTTGCACTCAGGAGTTCATGCAAATAATGATGCTGGTTGCAACTGTGCATACCAGAGAATTAATTTGATTACATCTATGCATAATTCACCTTAACACAGGTATCAATACAGAGTACATGGTGTTTAACTGCGACGAAGGTACTCTCAAGACCGTAAAGAATGATACCATGAAGAAAGTCTTTGAATTCAAGTACCTCAGGTCAAGAATGATGAGTTCGGAGAAGGACATAAAGATACGGAAGGCGCTGGCGTGGAGGGCTATGAACGACATGAAGGAAATCTGGAAGTCGAACCTGACCAGAGGGCTTAAAAAGAGGATCTTTCTTTCTTTCTTTTTCAATCTTTTTATTAATTTCAACATCATACACATTACAAAAAGTAAGTACAGAGTGATTGGGATTGTATTAATTAATAATTATTATTTTATACAGGTATACAGTCAAGTAACACATAGTAAACCTCTCAAAATCTCACAAATTAGCAATAGAATATATAAAAAGTATACATAACAATACAAAAATATCATTAAAAAACTGAAAATGAAAAAAAAATCTCCTTAGAAAAAAAAACTAATCTACCCAAACTAAAAGAAAACTAAGGTAAAGAAAAAGAAAGGGCTATTCTGATACCTCAGATAGAACCTATAGTGTCGCTACTTCCACTCCTCTCCCCATATATTGAAATCACAAAATAGATTTGGAAAGGGTCAAATTACATCATGTGGAAATATTGAATAAATGGTGTGAAAGTCTCAACAAATTTAATAGATGGGTCATAAATGACACTTATAATTTTTTCTAGATTTAAACAAGACATAGTTTGAGAAAACTAATGAAATGTAGTAGGAAAAAAAAGAGGATCTTCATAGCAGTCATAGATTCCATTCTCACGTACAGATGCAAGATGTGGACACTCACCAAGACCATGCGGAAGTCTCTAGATGGTTGCTATACACAAATGCTCTGGATGGCTCTTAACGTGAGTTGGCAACAGCACATGACAAACGTCGAGCTCTACGACGACCTACTGATGCTCACCACTAAAATCGAGGCGAGAAGACTGCAACTAGCAGGGCACTGTCTATGTCACCCCGAGCTACCTGCCAGCCCAGTCATCATATGGGAACCCAAGCATGGGAGGATGAACCCTGGGTGTCCTCCTAAGACAGCGGCGCGGCTAATGTAGATGAACTGAACACACTGATGAGGGAGAGGGAAAAGTGGAGAGTCCGCTATCGTGCCTGACACCGGCCCCCTAGACCTGAGTCGATGTAGTAGTAGAAGTAGTAGCAGCAGGTATCAGTTGTTCCCCTTATTATGCCACAGGTCATGCAGTGCATGTCCTATCCATGGACAACAGAAACTGAATCTTTGTATGTGCCATATGACATCTCTTCTTCCCTCAGAAAGAACTAGGGACACATCATGCAGAGAGCATCAATAAGTTGCGAGTGAACATCATTATCTTGTGTGGAGCATTTGGTAGCATCACTCTTCAGCACCCTTCACACAGCAGCTGCTATGTCATTGCTAGGAAGGCAGAATTGTGCAGTTCATACGAGCTACTGCTTCACAACTCTAATGATCCAGCTTCAATCCTGCTCTCCACTGTACAGAGTTTATTCATTCTTCCAAGTGCCACAATTATTTCCTCTAGATGCTCCAGTTCTTTCCCCCCACATCCCAAAGACATCAATGTTATTTGGTTACTTGAGCATTGCATATAGTATGTAGGGTAGTTGGTGTAGTTGATGGGAATGTGTGGAATTAAACCAAGCAGAATTAGTGCGAATTTTGTGTAAATCTTTGCTTGATAGTCAGTGGAGACTTGGAGGACTAAAGAGTCTTCTTCTGTCCTATATGAATTTCAGACTGCATAACATTTTTGATGGATCATCTCTGGGTTGCACATTGTGATTACAGGTCATTTGTTTAATCTGCACTCACATTGGCTTGGGGTCACTTGTGGCAAGGGAGTCAATCAGATCAGGCAATTGCATGGTGAGTATCAATACATAAAGGATAATTCGTGAATTATCCACCTGCCCATATTTCACTTTGCATCCAAAGCAGACTTTTCTAATGCACTAACATGTAGCAACCATAGGGAGATTTCTTTAAGAACCTACTCACTTCCAGCAGTCAGTGGGGCTATAACAGAGAAGATACAAGCTATGGATGTAGCTTTTGATAGGAATTGCATTAATCCTGCTTTAGGGTATGAATAGTGTGCTAAATATCATAGCATTAACTTCAAGGAATTTTAAACCCATAATACAAGGAAACTTAGTGGGTATTAGCAATAAAGGAAGGGAATGCAAAGTATAACAAGACAGGATAAAGCCCAATTCCCAGGCTCAGTTCTTAGTTGGTATTTTAAATGTTCCTCCAGAAAACTGTCTCAAAAGTAATCCATCAATTTGACTTTCATGATACTGTACTTTTGCCAGCTTGGTTTACTCAGTAAAATTCCCTGGATAATTAGGTGTTCTACAAAGTTCTTCATAGTTATTTTTTATCACTCTATGATTTCATTATGGTGGTCAAAAATTACCTGCATGGGTTATGTCTTAGCATCACCTTCTGCATTCTGATTCTCTGAGATAATGATATTTTTTTTTCCAACACATTCTTTAATCTTCTTCACTGACACTTTCAATTTACTTCAGTTATGTATGTAAGTCACCCTGTATGGATCTTACCTATAGGATATCCATGAGCCCTCACTGGTGAATCATAGCAGAACTAGATGCCAAGTTAGGTAGAGTGTCAACACTATCTCCATCCCCAGGTCTCAGCTCCACACTCATCCAACACCTGGTCCATTTATTCACACTTCACTAAACACAACAAACACACGTTGCTCTCTTCTTCATCAATCTTTTACAGACGTCCTTAAAGTTCTTCATTCACATCCACTTTAATGTTACTTGTTTCTTATTTTTTTTAGATTATGAAGACACGTAGTCCTCTTTTATTGTCATAGTCATACTTTATTGATCCCGGGGGAAATTGGTTTTCATTACAGTTGCATCATAAATAATAAATAGTAATAAAACCATAAAGTTAAATACTAATATGTAAATTATCCCAGGAAATAAGTCCAGAACCAGCCTATTGGCTCAGGGTGTCTGATCCTCCAAGGGAGGAGTTGTAAAGTTTGATGGCCACAGGCAGGAATGACTTCCTATGATGCTCTGTGCTGCACCTCGGTGGAATGAGTCTCCGGCTGAATGTACTCCTGTGTCCAACCAGTCCATTATGTAGTGGGTGGGAGACATTGTCCAAGATGGTATGCAACTTGGATAGCATCCTCTTTTCAGACACCACCATCAGAGAGTCCAGTTCCATCCCCACAACACTACTGGCCTTACGAATGAGTTTGTTGATTCTGTTGGTGTCTGCTACCCTCAGCCTGCTGCCCCAGCACACAACAGCATACATGATGGCACTGGCCACCATAGACTCGTAGAACATCCTCAGCATTGTCCGACAGATGTTAAAGGACCTCAGTCTCCTCAGGAAATAGAGACGGCTCTGACCCTTCTTGTAGACAGCCTCAATGTTCTTTGACCAGTCCAGTTTATTGTCAGTTTATTGCACTTGCAGAGAAGTCCAGAGAAGCCCTCTCAGAAGAAGTAAAAATTGCCAATCAGAACATTGTGCGATTGCAGGCTGAGCTGACTACAACAAAAAGAAGTTATGAAGATCAATTGAGTATGATGAGTGATCACCTCTGCAGCATAAATGAGACTTTATCAAAACAAAAGGAAGAAATTGACTCTCTTCGAATGGGCAGCAAGGGTAATGCTAAGAAAAACAGAAATCGATAATGTCTGAAGCATCATTCAGCTGAAGATTTATACACAAAAGATGCAACTATTGTTTTCCAAAGGGAAGTTTGATGCCAAATGAAGAATTATAATGATTTCATTCCGGGAGTAAAGGTGTGTAATGATAGTGGAATTGTAGAGCTGAGAAAGCAAAATATTCAATCCACAGGATTTTTTAATATACCATTCCCTAAAATTTTAGGAACATATTCTGGCACTTAAAACCTATCCAAAAATGTACCTGTGAAAAACTGACAAAACCACATAATTATACATATAGTTACAAACAGTGCAACAATACCATAACTTGATGAAGAAGTCCATGAGTACAGTAAAGTTCAAAGTTTCTCAAATGTCCCACATCTCACGCAGATGGGAGAAGGAAGAAAAACTCTCCCTGCCATGCCAACTACAATTGGACTCTGAGTCATCCGAAAACTTCGAGCTCTGATCAGCTTCCGACACCGAGTACTGAGCGCCATCTCTGTCCGAACGATTCGACCTCCTTCTCGGTCGCCAAAAGCAGGCAAGGCCGGGGATTTTGAGGCCTACCCTCCGAAAGATTCCCGACCACACAGTAACGACAGCAGCGAACGGGCATTTCAGAAATTTCTCCAGATGTTCCTCTGTGCTTTCATGTCCATTCTCCATCAAGTCAGAATTGTCCACGGCCCCTATTTAACAGATACGATATCATTTTTTATCGGAGGGCTGCGCACACGCAGGCACGCCACCATCTTCTCCTCCCGCCTCAGTGGCTAATGAAGAAACATAGATGAAAACCAATCTTTTTAATTAGTTTTCCTTTTCCACTATGAAACTTGTTCCTTGCTTTTGTTGATTGATTCCTTGATGTTGACTATTATTACATATTTCAGAAATAGTATGCATTTTATGTCCCAAAGGATCTTCACTCAATAATTTTGTTTAGTAGGTGATCATTTCAATCTTTCAGTGTTAAAGTGATCTTAGATTTACTGTGAGGTCATCAATGCTTCTTTGGTAACTTTGTCTTTAGAATGACATTCAGAACTCAACCACACCTTTATTTATTCTGACAGAAAGTAACATCACTGAAACAACACAATTGCACCAATTTATGTCTCTCTGCCAGAACTGCAGTTCTGGAAGCCATGCCTTATATTTGTTTCAGAGAATCATGTATTTCTTATACTAAGCAAGAAACTAAATGCAAATCTAAATGCGATAATAAATACAGAATAAGTGTTAGTTATTTCACAGAAGACTAGTATATTTTAAATTGCAAAATGGCCTTCAGATTGCAATGACCTTATGCTGTTGTGTTTATAATTTGAAGGTTATTACTTCAAAGTTGGCCAGGTATCAATCAGTTGCAAAATTCAGCCATGAAAGCATGAGAATTAATGCAAGATAAAAGAAAGTGAAATACTTAAATATTCTGCAAAGCTTGTCATCTCATAGCAAAAGGCTCAATTATTTTCCACTATGCTCTTATATTCTCCACCAGCATTTCCAGGCATCTAGTTTAGCCATTACTAAGTGGTTATCATTGAATCCAACCATAATTATAGTAGCCAGGTATTTTGTACTTTAATTTGTACTATGTATTTTAGCCAAGTATTTTGTACTACGTGGTAGGTTGACAATACTTGAACATAATGTAAAATGTAATGAAACTTGGAAGTCAAGGCCCTTCACTTCATGTATTTATAAGAGCACAGTTCACTTCTATTTTTTTATTTTTAAGTATAGCAATATTGCACAGAGGAGACCTTTCTGGCCCTTCAAGCTATGCCTCCCAGCAACCCCAGACAAACCTGTGAATTCCACAGGGAGAACATACAGAGATTCCTTACAACCGTACCAAAATTCAACTCTGAAACACTGTAATAGTGTCATGTCCCATGATGCCCAAGATGCTACTGATGACTTTTAACAGCTTAAAAAACCAATGACAAACTTTCAATAATGTTCACAAATGAATGTGTTCATTAGCATCTTCTGAGGATCATTTTCTTTTGGGCCAATCGATTGTACATCTAAATGATAAGCTTAGCATTTTTTTCTTGGATGTTATCAATGTATTCTAACTTTTGTTAGATTTGGCAAAACATTAAGTTAGTTAATAAAATGAGCTTTAAATGAAGGCTGTCAATAGGGTCTCAGCCTTAAGCGTTGATTGTACGTCTTCCTATAGATGTTGCCTGGCCTGCTGCATTCACCAGCAATTTTTATGTGTGTTGCTTGAAATTCCAGCATCAGCAGATTTCCTCATGTTTGCGCTGTCAATACCTGCTTGGGTGCATTTAAAATCTGCCCTACTTCAAAGAAGAGTGGTAACAGGTTCACACAGTGTCTGCACCAAGGTTTATCTGGATACTATTTCAAAGTAGTTTATTGATCTTTGTACATACATTCAGAAGTCATTTCCTAGTCTGCAGTTTAGGAAGTTAGTGCTGTGAATGAAGAGAATTCAAATCTTTAATTTATTTAAGCAGGTTAAAGTCCTGTTAAACTCCAGGCACAGAGTCCCATGTAAACATGGTTATTCTTAACTGATAATCTCAACAATGGCAATTTTCAATTGAAATTTTGAGGGAAAGATATATCTTCAGAATCACAGAATTAAAAATTGGAATGAACACGGAAAGGAAGCAAAAGCATAAAACATATGCCTGCGGGAGGACAAATCTCAGAGTGTTCTCTGTATACATTGAAAATAAATATACTTTGAATCTTTGAAATGTTGAAGACTCTCAGCAAAGAGTGAGTTTTCCCAGTGGCCAACCATTTTAATTCCTATCCCTATTCTGTTTCCAACATGTCAGTCTACTGCCTCCTTTTTTGCCACAATGAGAACTCTCAGGATGAAAGAGCAAGACATCATATTCTGTCTAGGTAGCCTCCAACCTGATGGCATGAACATCCATTTCTCCTTCCAGTAATTTTTCCCCTCTTCTTCTATTCCCCACTCTGGGCTTTTACCTTTTCTCCTCAATTAGGAACTAATAAACAGTTTTATAGTACTGTAGTAGTATTGATAGTGTTCCAATATGTTCTGTATTTCATTTAAATAGATAATTTGTAATTCAGTTAAACGGTAGTTTGACAATATTATACCTTTTTGACTATTTCCATGGAACTTCGGCTAATTGGACAGCTGCTTAATTAGGCCAAAATGTACAGGTCCTGATGTGCCCCAATTAACCGGAATCCACTGTACTGGTCTGACCACTTGCTGTAAAGAATTTGTGTGAAATTAGTTTAGCCATTTCAATCCAATTCTTGCTGGACGTAGGTCCAAAGCACAACACTAGGTTAGCTCTAACAGATAAATTAATGACTGCAAAGTATCATTTGCTTACAAATATGTATATGTAACACTTGTGCATAACGGGCTGACATTTTGGAACTAGATCGTAGTGACCTTTTACTTGCTTCTAACCCAAGATCTAACATAACTGCTAACAACAGGAAGTATTTTTAGAAATCTGTAATGATGGTAGAAATCTTCAACTGTTAAAAACAAGAGAAAATCTGCAGAGGCTGAAAATCCAAGCAACACACACAAAATGCTGGAGGAACTCAGCAGGCCAGGCAGCACCTATAGAAAAAAAGTACAGTCAATGTTTTGGGCCGAAACCTTTCAGCAGGGCTGTTATTAGCTTTTCAGCAATAAGCAAGCACAAATTCCTTCACAACTTTTCTTTCAATTCATTTCTCCAACATTCCACAAAATAAAAATGGATATGCTCATGGCCCCAGATACCCCTGTCTATTTCGTTAGCTATGAGGAACAGCAACTTTTCCCAAACCGATTCCTGACCAACTTTTCCTATGCTGCAGTGATGTCTGCATTGGTGTTCCTTCCCCTTCCCTCCAGTGGAACTCAAACTTTATGGTCATTGTCACCACTTTACACCCTGCCCTCAAATTCATCTGGACAACTTCAGACACTTCAATTCCTTTTCTGGATCTCTCCATTTCCATGTCTTGGGACAAACACCCATAGACTCCCATAGCTTACTTGACTACACTTTCTCTCACCCTGCCTCTTAAAAAGATATCATCTCCTTCTCCAAGTTTCTCTGTCTCCACCACATCTTCTCTTGAGACAAGGCTTTCTCTAACAGTCTTCTGGAATGTCCTCCTTCTGGAATTGAGTCTTCCTCTGCTCTAACTGATGGAACCCTTACATATATTTCCTTCCTTACCCACATACCTGATGCTTCTTCCCACCAATTCCCCCAAACCTAGACAGAACACAGAAATAATACCCTTGATCTTCACCATTCCCATCATTAACATCTACATTCAGCAACATCATCCTTCACCATTTCTGCAGTTCCAACATGATCCCACCTTCAGTCACAGCTTCCTCCTCTCACACTTTTTGCTTTCATAGAGTTGCAACTGCCTTTTTTCCCCCGATCTGTTTTCACTTATTACCTACAAGCCTCTGTTATAACACTCCTCCCTGACTTGGCTCCATCTGCCCATCCACCCACTGCCTATTGCCTTTCACCCCTCCCTCTCACTTCCATATACCAATTATCTTATACACTCAGTCCACATGCAGGATCGCAACCTGAAATTTCAATCACCTCTTCACCTCCACAGATTCTGTTTGACCTGATGAACTTTCCTAGCAGATTGTTGTCCCCGGCCCCCCCCCTCGATATTCCAGCATTTGATATTTCTTGGGCCTCCACAATTTTTGTATAATTTTATTCTCATGTTTATAAAGAGGAAGCCAGACACAAAAGTGCAATGTTTAACATTGATTTTTGTCTTTATTCATGTTCTCCCTTGTACACGATGCTCCATATCTAACATTCTGCTTCACTTTTACACACCTTTCAATCTCATTCCATAAATGTGATAGTCCAATGTGGGTGCAAGACTGCCATTAACTCTCTACCTTCAGCTGTCTTCTGGGTAGGTGTTGGTGAAGCTGATTTTTTGAACGGCGGCAGTTTTGTTTCTAGTGTGTTGACACTTCTGACTGGTTTAATCTGCTACCTCTGAAAGCTTCTACTATTGACCCTGCTGATGGAAGTCTGGGTGAAGATTTTCCTTCCATATACTAAGAATCTTCATCATTTTCTGATTACTGTAGGTATTTCTAAAAATTTTGCATTTTGGTTTTATTGTTTATCAAATTCAAATCCACTAATTGCGATGTCCTCTGAATTATTACTTCAGTCTTTTTGGCTTACTAACTTAATCAATCTCGTTACGAAGCTCACTAACACAGCCACTACAACACCATGCAGTTTTGCAAACAGTACGAACAAGAATTCACTGTAATACATTTTGGATTTTTCCCCCCGTGCAATCTTAAGTAATTTCACGCAACTAGTTAATTTTATCCTTTGTAAAGGAAGCCGGGTATTGTATTCACATTCAAGTAGTTTGGGAACCTATGGTTGTCATATGCAAGTCAATGTCTTCAACTAAAAGATACTTTTAATACATCAAAATCAATGATTGCCTGGAAATATCTTTCCCATCTTTACTGGAAAGGTTAATGGAGAAAAATGAATAGATGCAATCAGAAAATTCACCCCATTCCTACGAAATGATTCAATTGTTTTTTTATACTTTGGGGGATTTGGTGTATAATGCTATCTCCCCTTTTCATCATTGAGGCACTTACAATATGTCCATTACTGTATACGTAAACCTTGGAATAGCACAGAAAGTCTAATGAGCCTTTTGAAAAGTCCAACAACAGCAAAGACAAACATGAGACAAGTCTATGACTAACCTCACAAAAATGTAATTAAAATGAAGTTACAGTAACAAACACTAAAGCAATCCCAACTGCATTCACTCTCCAAAAGCCCACATTAGCTCAGGGCATTGAAGAAAGAATGACCAAAACTATATAGTATGGAATATTATTTTAATTACATGGACTTGATAGCATTATCACATACAGAATTATCTCATTTGGTCACCTCATTTCAATATCCAGTGGTCCCTAGTGATGATTATTTTTTGTCCTTCTACAGCATCTTGAACCAAAGTAATCCTGCTTTGTACTTTCTAACATCTAATGGAAACCCCAATAACCTGTCTTGCAGTTACACTGTAGCCAGCCATATGAATTGATATTTCCTTTTAATTTTGCTGCTTCTTTAATCAGAAGATAATTGTGCAGATACAAATGAATTAAAAAACTCAAACTTTTGAAAATATAAATACACAAAAAGCTAAGTAGCTATTCTTCACAATTTGCTGTAACCTTTTAACACTTATTTTCTTTTTAGCATCCAGTACAATAATACTATGCTAATAAATATCACTCTTCATATTAATGCCTCTCTGGCCTTCAACTACAATATATATTTTTTTTAAATTAGTAAATATCACTCCCTGAATTCAGCATTTGACTGCAGTGCATAATTTAAAAAAAAACCAATCCTTCCATTATCTATCCCTGCCCATAACTAAACCAACTGACGAGTAAATAACTCACTTTGCGAGGATTAGCTAGAGGCTTAAGTACTGCTTGTAAATAAATAAATTAATTAATTAATCAACCACTATTTGATTTCAGTGCCTGATTAAATTATATTTAATCAATAACCTCTGATCAGTTTTATCCTTCTTGGTTGATTGTACAACCTGTCTAGATAAACTGCCCAATACTTCTAATCCATTGAATTAATCTCAAATCTAGCCAATTTGGTATTTTTCTTCACCTTAAAATTGAAACAAAATTCCATTGTCAACATTGCACTTTTATCACCCACGATTCATGCTAACCTCCCTGATATTATCACTTTTATCATCAGGAATCCTCTAATTACTTATCAATCAACTCCTAGCTTCTCTATACAATATTTCTTAATTTTTGACACTACTGATCATATTTTAGTGCTATATATTCACATCACATATTTCTATCCTTGTTAGAATCCTAGACTTTTACTCAGCTAGATTGCCATTTCTTCACCTTGGGTTTTTATCTGAAAGACCAATAGAAGCCAAATAATTGAAGGCTGATGCATGCACAATGAGCCTGAATAATTACGATTTTCATTCTTTATCAGTAGGACTTCATTGGTAACTGTCATTGCAAATTGGGAGTTTAACAGACTGTACTTACTGATTGTCAACACTGTACCTTTGATGGCCAGGAGTGGATGCTAGGATACACAATAATGGGAGAACAAACCTTTTAAAGGAAGCTTTATGACAATGCTGTAATAAAAGGAATTATATATTTGAATCTTATACTGTTACACATCTTATATTGTTGATGTTAACACCTCCAATTTTTATCCCATCTAGGTCTTCTATTTCTTTAAGAATCATTTCACTATAGATATTAAATAATTCCGGTGAGGCAACACATCCTGTCTAACTCCTTTTTGAATTTTAGAAACATAGAAAACCTACAGTACAATACAGGCCCTTCAGCCCACAAAGTTGTGCCAAACATGTCCCTACTTTACAAATTACTAGGCTTACACATAGCTCTCTATTTTTCTAAGCTCAATGTACCTATCCAAATGTCTCTTTAAAGACTCTATCGTATCCCCCACCACCACCATTGCCGGCAGCCCATTTCACGCACTCACCACTCTCTGAGTAAAAAAACTTACCCCTGACATCTCCCCTGCACCTTAAACCTGTGTCCTCTTGTGGCAACTATTTCAGCCCTGGGAAAAAGCCTCTAACTATCCACACGATCAATGCCTCTCATCATTTTATACATGACTATCAGGTCCACCTCTCATCCTCCATCGCTCCAAGGAGAAAAGGCCGAGTTCACTCAACCTATTCTCATAAGGCATGCTCCCCAATCCAGGCAACATCCTTGTAAATCTCCTCTGCACCCTTTCTATGGCTTCCACATCCTTCCTGTAGTGAGGCGACCAGAACTGAGCACAGTACTCCAAGTGGGTCTGACCAGCGTCCTATATAGCTGCAACAGTACCTCTTCGCTCCTAAATTCAATTCCATGATTGATGAAGGCCAATACACCGTATGCCTTCTTAACCACAGAGTCAACCTGCGCAGCTGCTTTGAGTGTCCTATGGACTCGGACCCCAAGATCCCTCTGATCCTCCACACTGTCAAGTGTCTTACCATTAATACTATATTCTGCCATCATATTTGACCTACCAAAATGAACCATTTCACACTTTAGTTCAACTGCTTATATTATCAATTTTTACTGCCGCCGTTCAATTCCAATATAAATTTTGAAGCAGTTGTTGGTCCCTTCAGTCAATGTTTAGTTTAGCGAGAATTTGAAATAATTTTTCATGTTGCACTTTGTCGAATGCTTTAACTTAAAAGCAACAGAAATGTGGTTTCTTAGAAGAATGCTGAAAACATCATATAGAGATAGGGTAACTAACAAGACAGTACTCCAACGTGCCCCTACAAAAAAATCTTTAATGAGAACATTAAATGAGACGAAACTTAAATTCCTGGGCCATGTCATCAGAAAGGGAGAAATAGAATGCCTTACATTACAAGTCCGTATGCCTGGGAAATGCGGAAGAGGAAGGCAAAGAAGAAAATATATGGACACTGTGAAAGAACTAACAGATCTAAGTGTGCGAGGTATCATTGACGCTGCGAGGGATCGTTCGGTTTGGAGAGCCACGATTGCCCAAGCATGTAACACACAAGGCACATGAAGAAGAAGAATACTTGAATCATTTATTTAATCCACCATTGACACTGACTAAGGGATACAGGCATCCAGCTGAACATCTCTTTAGGTAAGTTTTCAAAGTTCAAAATTCAAAGAACATATACTGTATGTCACCATATAAAACCCAGAGATTCATTTTTGTGAAGGCATACTCCAGAAATCCAAGAACCAATGAAAGACCACGCCCAAAAGGACAGGCATAAAACCAATGTGCAAAAGACAACAAACAGCACAAATAAGAAATAAAAAATAAACTATAATTAAAATTATTCTATAAACTATAGATTACAATAAGAAATACATCATTCTTAATACCACCATTCCAAATAAACTGATTCCCAAGCTCCAGAACCTGGGCCTTAGCACTCAGATCTGCAGCTGGATCTTCAACTTCCTCACAGACAGGACCCAGGCTGTAAAAAAATAGGGGACAAGCTCTCCTCTACAATCACTCTGAGCACCGGTGCCCCACAAGGCTGTGTACTCAGCCCCCTGCTGTACTCACTGTACACACATAATTGTGTAGCCAAGTTTCCATCAAACTCAATATACAAGTTTGATGATGACACAACAATTGCCGGCTGTATCTCAGGTAATGATGAGTTTGAGTACAGAGAGGAAATTAAGAAACTGGTGGCATGGTGCGAAGACAATACCCTATCCCTCAACATCAGCAAGACGAAGGAATTGGTTGTTGACTTCAGAAGGAGTAGCGGACAGCACGACCCAATTTACATCATTGGCGCACAAGTGGAACAGGTCAAAAGCTTTAAGTTCCTTGCGGTCAATTTCACAAATGACCTGACTTGGTCCAACCAAGCAAAGTTCACTGCCAAGAAGGCCCACCAGCGCCTTTACTTCCCCGAGAAAACTAAAGAAATTTGGCCTGTCCCCTAAAACTCTCACTAATTTTTATAGATGCACCAGAGAAAGCATTCTTCTAGGGTGCATCACAACCTGGTATGGAAGTTATCCTGTCCAAGACTGAAAGAAGCTGCAGAAGATCGTGAACACGGCGCAGCACATCACACAAACCAATCTTCCGTCCGTGGACTCACTTTACACCGCATGCTGTCGGAGCAGTGCTGCCAGGATAATCAAGGACACGACCCACCCAGCCAACACACTTTTTGTTCCTCTTCCCCTCCGGGAGAAAGTTCAGGAGCTTGAAGACTCGTATGGCCAGATTTGGGAACAGCTTCTTTCCAACTGTGATAAGACTGCTGAACGGATCCTGACCAGGATCTGGGCCGTACCCACCAAATATCCAGACCTGCCTCTCGGTTTTTTTTTGCACTACTTTACTTTCCATTTTTCTATTTTCTATTTATGATTTATAATTTAATTTTTTAATATTTACTAATTTTAACTATTTTTAATATTTAATATTTGTAATCCAGAGAGTGTGAAGCGCAGAATCAAATATTGCTGTGATGATTGTACATTCTAGTACCAATTGTTTGGCGACAATAAAGTATAAAGTATCAAAAAATTAAATTAGGTAGTGCAAAAAAAGAGGTAGTGTTCATGGGTTCATTGTCCATTCAGAAATTTGATGGCAGAGGGAAAAATGCTGTTCCTGAAACAGAGTGTGTGTCTTCAGGCTCTTTTACCTTCTCAATGGTAGCAGTGAGAAAAGGGCATGGCCCGGGTAATGGCCGTCCTTAATGACGGATGCCTTTTGAAGGCCTCCTTGATGCTGTGAAGGCTGGTGCCCATGATGGAGCTGGTTGGGTTTACAATATTCTGCAGCTTTTTCTGATCCTGCAGTGGCCCCTAGCCAGATGGTGATGCAATCAGTGAAATTCTTTCCACTGTAAATCTGTAGCTATTTGCGAATTTCTTCGATGACATACCAAATCTCCTGAAACTTCTAATGAAGTACAGCTGCTGTTATGTCTTCTTTGTAACGGCATCAATATGTTGTCACCCAGGAACTTGAAACTGTTCATCTTTTTCACTGCTGATCCCTCGATGAGGACTGGTGCATATTCCCTCAACTTCCCCTTTCTGAAGGCCACAATTAATTCCTTGGTCTAACTGATGCTGAGTGCAAGGTTGTCATTGTGATGCCACTCAACTAGCTGATCTATCTCATTCTTCTTCACCTCCCCATCAAGATTTGAAATTTTACCAGCAATAGTTGTGACATCAGCAAATTTACAGATGATGTTTGAGCTGTGCCTAGCCACACAGGTGTGGATGTTGACAGAGTACATCAGTGGGCTAAGCATGCATCCCTGAGGTGCGCCAATGTTGAATGTCAGTGATGAGAAGATATCAATTCCGATCTGCACAGATTGTGGTCTCCCAGCGAGGAAGTCAAGGATGCAGATGCAGAGGGAAATACAGAGGCCCAGGTTTGGATCTTGCTGATTAGAACTGCAGGTATGTTTGTGTTGAATACCTTGCTGTAATTAATATACAGCAGCTTGACATAGGCATTGCTATTATCCAGAGATTGTACCTGCTTTAGACCTATTGTGGCAGTGGGCAAATTGCAGCAAATTGCAGTCCTTGCTTAGAAAGTAATTGATTCTGGCCTTGACCAACCTGTCAAAGTACTTCACCACAGTCCATGTAAGTGCAACTGGGTCATGGTCACTTAAGCATTTTCTCGGACCCCTGTATGAATGTTGCCCTTTTGAAGCAGATGGGAACATCCATCTGCAGCAGTGAGAGATTGAAGATGTCCTTGAACACTCCCATCACATAGTTGGCATGGGTTTTCGATGACCTTCCAAGTACACCATTAGTGCCTGATATCTTACAAAGATTCACCTTCTTGAAAGATGTTCTGACATCGTCTCTGAGGCAGAGATCACAGGGTCACCAGATGCTGGAGGGATTTGCACAGTTATCTCCCTTTCAGAACATGTATAAAATGCATTGAGTTCATCTGGTAATGAAGCATTACAGCCATTCATGGTGTTAGGAAACAAACACCACCAGAGTTGACGTGCATTTGATTCTATCTCGAACTTTAATCACAATTGTTTTTACACCATTAAAATTAGCCTTCTGTGGACCCTACACAGACTCCTTGTATGGTTCTGGATCACTTGTCTTGAATGTCATAGATCTAGCACTCAGCAGACTAGAAATTTTCTGGTTCATCAATAGCTTTTGGTTTGGGCATGTCCAGTATGTTCTCGAAGGTGCACTCTCATCCGCAAAGCTTGATAAA
The DNA here is from genome assembly GCF_963921235.1 of Mobula hypostoma. NCBI lineage: Eukaryota > Metazoa > Chordata > Chondrichthyes > Myliobatiformes > Myliobatidae > Mobula > Mobula hypostoma. The sequence goes on from NC_086100.1 coordinate 142,516,270, forward strand.
GTTGGTGACAAATGTGGCGTATTCATTCAGATTCAAATATGAATCCCTGAATATTGTCCAGTCCACTGACTCAAAGCAGTTCTGTAAGCACTATTCTGTCTCCCTTGACTATATCTTCTTGGTCCTCACCACTGGTGCTACAGTCTTTAGACTCTGCCTATAAGCCAGGAGATCCATTTTTCTAAAGTGTGTTTGTGGGATGGTACAGTAAGCATTCTTGATGGTGGTATAATGGCAGTCAAGAATGCCAGCTCCTCTGGTTTCACAGGTGACACGTTGGTGGTAGTTGTTCTGAGACTTCTTCAAGCTGGCCTGATTAAAGTCCCCTGGATTGATAGGGAAGGCTTCCAGGTGAGTTGTTTTGTGACTGCCGATTATCGTGCTCAGCTCCTCCAGAACTTACCTGACATTGGCCGGAGTTGGAAAACAATGATGGTGGAAAACTCCCATAGCAGATAAAATTGACAATATTTGACTGCAAGATGTTCCAGGTTGGGTGAGCAGGACTGGGACAGAACCACCACACCTATGTACCATGATGAGTTAATCATAAAACATACTGTATGTTCTCAACCTTTACAAGACTGAGCTGTCCTGTCTTTGCAGAGAATGGTGAAGCCATTGGGCTGCAGTGCTGTGTTCATTTTCATGTGCTTGAGCCATGTTTCCATAAAGAAAAGTCCACAGCAATCTTTGATGTCCCTCTGGTACTGCAATCTTGCTCCGAGGTCCTTAATTTTAACTTGGGGATTTGGACCATTTTAGAATTTAGAAAATGATGATCAAAAAATTGACGGGGAAATATGTGATTAAGTTGTAAAAACAGACTGTTGCAGAAAAGGGCAAATGTGGCTTCTTTATTAGAAGAAATAATTCATAATTTGTAATAAGGAAATGGCAGAAGATTTAAATACTTTAGTTATAGAAGAGTCAAGAAAAAAATCCCACAGTTTGATTGGGCAATCGAAAATTGAAAAGCTCAAACAAATAAGAAGAGGGGTAGCTTAAGCACAGCAGCCAGTGAGTGAGTGGCCAATGAAGGAGTGGAGCTTTGAGGCTTTGGCGAGCAGAGGCTGAGGATGAGCTTGTTCCCAGTGAGGCAAGGCTGGGTAAGTTTCTTTAATTATTAATGGCGGCAGTAGATAGGGCAGTCCAGTGCTCCAACTGTAAGCTGTGGGAGTTCAGGGACAACACAATTGTTTCTGATGACTACACCTGCAAAAGGTGCATCCAGCTGCAGCTCCTGCTAAACCGAGTTAGGGAACTGGAGCTGGAGCTGGATGAGCTTTGGATCATTCGGGAGGCAGAGGCAGTAATAGATTGGAGTTTCAGGGAGACAGTCACCCCTAAAGGTCAGGAGGCAGGTAGCTGGGTGACTGTCAGGAGAGGGAAGGGGAATAGACAGAAAGAGCAGAGCACCCCTGTGGCCGCTTCCATCAACAATAAGTATACTGTTTTGGATACTGTTGGTGGCGACGATCTACCAGGGACAAGTTGTAGTGGTCGTGTCTCTGGCACCGAGACTGGATCCTCAGCTCAGAAAGGAGGGAGAGAAAAGAGTAGAGCAGTAGTGATATGGGTTTCAATAGTTTGGGGGACAGATAAGAGGTTCTATTGGAGAGATCGAGAATCCCGGATGGTCTGTTGCCTCCCTGGCGCCAGGGTCCGCGCTATCTCAGATTTTCCTCGGTATTCTGAGGAGAGAGGGTGAGCAGCCAGATGTCATGGTCCACGTGGGGACCAAAGACATAGATAGGAGTAGGGATGAGGTCCTGAAGAAGGAATATAGGGAGTTAGGAAAGAAGTTAAAAAGCAGAACCTCAAGGGTGATAATCTCAGGACTGCTGCCTGTGCCACAAGACAGAGGGTAGGAACAGGAAGTTATGGCAGATGAATGCATGGCTGAAGAGTTGGTGCAGGGGGCAGGGGTTCAGATTTCTGGATCCTTGGGATCTCTTCTGGGGAAGGTCTGACCTGTACAAAAAGGACGGGCAGCACCTAAACTGGAAAGGGACCAATATGCTGGTGGGCAGGTTTGCTAGAGCTGTTGGGGAGGTTTTAAACTAGTTTGGCAGGGGGTTGTGAAACAGAATGTGAGTGCAGAGATTAGGGTAGAAGGACAAGGGCATGATGCTATGTGTTCTGAGTTGGTGAGGAGGGATAGGCAGGGGACAAAACATAACTGTAGCCAGTTAGAGGGGTTGAAATGTGTCTATTTCAAACGCTAGGAGTATTAGGAATAAAGGGGATGAACTTAGAGCATGGATCAGTACGTGGAACTATGATGTTGTGGCCGTTACTGAAACTTGGCTGGAGAAAGGGCAGGATTGGCTGATGCAGGTACCGGGGTTGAGGTGTTTTAAAAGGAATAGGATGGGAGGTAGAAAAGGTGGGGGGGGGGGAGTAGCATTACTGGTTAGGGATAGTATCACGGCTATAGAAAGGGAGGACGCTGCAGAGGGAGTGTCCACTGAGTCGTTGTGGGTGGAAGTCAGAAATAGGAAGGGATCAATCACTGTGCTGGGAGTAGTCTATAAGCTCCCAAATAGCCCTCGGGACACCGAGGAGCAGATAAGCAGGCAGATTTTAGAATGATGCAGGAAATACAAGGTTGTAGTTATGGGTGATTTCAACTTCCCTCATATTGACTGGCACCTCCTGACAGCAAAGGGGATAGATGGGGCTGAATTTGTCAGGTGTGTTCAAGAAGGATTCCTGACACAGTATGTGGACCGGCTGACGAGAGGAGAGGCCATACTGGATCTAGTTCTGGGTAATGAACCTGGTCAGGTGGCAGACCTCCTGGTGGGGGAGTATTTTGGTGAGAGTGACCACAACTCCCTTAGCTTCAGCATAGCTATGGAGAAGGATAAAAACAGACAAAAAGGGAAAGTGCTTAACAGGGGAAGGGCTAACTATGAAGGGATGAGGCAGGAACTAGCGAGAGTAAATTGGAAACAGATGTTCAAGGATGAAAGCATAGAAATAATGTGGAGGAAGTTTAGGGGCCACTTGTGCTGGGTTCAGGATAGGTTTGTCCCACTGAGACAAGGATAAAATGGTAGGAAAAGGGAACCGTGGCTGAAGAAACATGTGAGGCAACTCGTCAAGAGGAAGGAGGAAGCATATGTTAGATATAAGAAGCAAGAAGCAGGAAGGGTTCATGAGAAATTTAGGGTAGCCAGGAAGGAGCTTCAGCAAGGACTAAGAAGAGCTCGAAGGGAGCATGAGAAGGCCTTGGCATGTTTGATTAAGGAGAACCCCAAGGCGTTCTATGCGTATGTGATGAACAGAAGGACGACAAGAATGAAGGTGGGGCCGTTAAAGGATAAAGAAGGCAACATGTGCCGGGAGGCGGAGGAGGTTGGGAAGGTCCTAAATGAATACTTTGCTTCATTATTCACAAGTGAAAAGGACCTGGATCAGGGCGAGATCAAAATAGAACAGGCCTGTGTGCTGGACAATGTGGAGATTAAGGAAGAAGTAGTGTTGGATCTTCTTAAAAACATCAAGATTGATGTCCCCAGGGCCGGATGTGATATACCCCAGGTTGCTGTGGGAAGTGAGAGAAGAGATCGCTGGAGCAGTAGCTATGATCTTTGAATCCTCTTTGGCTGCAGGGAAGGTGCCGGAGGATTGGAGAATGGCAAATGTAGTTCCCTTGTTTAAAAAAGGTAATAGGGAGAATCCTGGGAACTATAGACCAGTGAGTCTTACGTTGGTGGTCTGCAAACTATTGGAAAGGATTCTTAAGGGTAGGATCATTGAGAAATGATTTATTGGCAGAAAGTAACACACAAAGATATAAAGCAGAACAAATAAAATACCAGAAGAGCTTAGCAGGTCAGGCAGCATCAGTAGAGTAAAATGGAGAGTTAATGGTTCAGGTCCAGACCCTTCAGCTGGACTAAAGAATAGAGGGGAGATAGACAATATAAAGAGGGAAGGGGCAGAGTTGAATGAGCACTAGAAGAAACATGTGAATACAACCGAAAAGAGGTGGCATGGGGGAGGGAAGAATGAGAATAGGGATAGAAGTTGTGAGAATGTGGTGGAAGAGCCAAACAACAAATCACAGATGGAGAGCAGTCAGAGAGGATCTCAAAACTCCAGTGGAAGAGAGGAGGAAATCATTTTAAAGCAGGCATACCTTAATGAGATTTCACATTGGAGACACAAAAGACTGGTAAGTGGAATTTGGAGCATCAAACAAAATGCTGAAGAAACTCGGCTTTCCTAATTAGAAGAATTAATTTGTGTCAACAGTAAATCTTCCAGGGCTGCTGGTCAATTTAGTTGCAGTGCAAAGTCCATTTCCTGCCGGGGGAATGGCTAGGTGCGCTCGTACCTGAAAACTAATGGCTTGACAATTGATGGCCGCAATGCTCGGGTGCCGGGTTTCCGCAAGATGCGGTACCATGCTTCGAATTCTCCAATTTATCCACGGGCTAACACCTTGTTACACTCCAGTAAGCCAATCATCATCAAACTAAGATCACAAGCTCACATTAGAGGAAGTACGTTAATTTATTTTTAATTTACTTTAGTTCCCCATCAGAGGATTGCTAGAGGGTATCCATTAACGCTGTCTATTTATTCTTTTTTTATATATCCTAACGAATGCATATGCACGGGATAGCACCGTTTCACATCCAAAGACCTAAATTCTCATTAAAATGTATCTATTTATGCCCTCACAAATTACTTCTCATTAGAATTTGCTTCAGATGGCTTGTTTTGTACCGAGAGCCGTTCTAAAATTCGCTGTATCCAAAGTGGAAAGGTCTTTGCAGTCACTAGACAAAGTGTTGAAATAAACACAGAGGTTGATCGAAGGGCCTTGCGGGTAGTGATGACACAATACATAATCTTGAGGTGAAGAAATCGAGGTTATCTCCAGGGGTAAATATAAATTATTTCGGGACGGGATGGGGGTAAGGGTATTGGAGAGAGAGCTAGAGTCTACCATAGTGAAGAGCCACGTGAATATGGTCATTTTTTTCCCTTTCGCCTCCTTTCTACAAGGCGAGATATTAAGTTATAAAAAAAACTCATGCGATCTCATGGCAGAATATTTTTTCCTTTAGCCCCTCCCCAAGTTCTATCCAACAACACTGGCGCCCAAAACGGTGAATTAACTTCATGATAGCAACGCCAAAAGTATAATAATACTGGCATGAAGGGAAACGGTGCGCCATTTAGTATTTTTTGAATCGAGTTGCAAAAAAAAATGGAAATGTTGAAATCTAAACCAAAACTGAAAACGTTAGCGACACCCGGTAGATCAGGCAGCTTTTCTGGAGATGCTGACATAAGAGATTGTAGATGCCTGAATCTGGAGCAAGAGAACTTACTGGATGAATTTAGCAGGCCAGGCCGCATCTGTGGAGGGAAATGTTTTGTGCGGAGAGCCGACCTTTTGATAGCCTACGGCATTTCCTGTTCTTGTTGAATAAATCAAACGTTATACATGCTCTGCACGTCAGGGAAAAATGACTCTTTCAAACTCAAACTCACACATGAAGACACACGCAACGAGAAAACAAACTCAGAGAATGGGCGTAATTTATAGTCCTAAACAGGTGCATGATTGTTTCAAAGGTCCTTCGTTTGTTTGCTTGAAATACATCAGTCTGGCCTGAAAGGTGGAAAACTGCTGGTCTTGATCCATCCGACTTTCTCACTCCGAGAGAGCGGCAGGCGGGGCGAACGGCTCATGGGAATGGACTGAATATCAGGATCACAGACTCCAAGCTGCCTGGGAGCTACTTGACAGCCGCCATGCACCGTTACCCAGGGGGAGAGCTGACAGCTCTCTTGACAGATATGTCAGCGTCTGCTGGGGCGTTCTCTTAACACAAGAGACGGGCAACCAAACGAATGGCTTTGACACAACTCATCACGCCTGCTACAAGGTGGCCGCTTCTTTCAACTCTCTCTCTTACACACACACACACACACACACGCACAAACTCTTGTAAGGATTAAAACGTCAGCAAGTCGGAACATCTACCCACTGTAAAAGGAACACCTGCGGCAAAATCGTCTGCATTTATTTGTTTAGCAGTCCCATGCCAAACAAACTGCATCACGAAACGGTTGTTGAAAGGCAAATACTATGAAAGGCAGATATTTTAAAACAAATGTTTATAATTTTAAGCTCCTTTCATTACTTGTCCGAAATGACTGAACGTAGACAGATTGGTTTATTCCAATTAAAGTATCCTTTACTCATACATCTGTATTTAAATACCATAAATACGCAAGTATGTTTTAATAAAATATTCTAAAGATATCTATTCCTCAAACACTGCGGAGGTTTCAATGATCTCAGTACTCCACAACACACGTTTCTCCCCTTTCACTCAGTGGTTCCTGGAACTGACTGGCAGCGAAACGAGATAATCCGACCTGGATGCTGATGTTTCATCTGCGCGACCGAATGAGTTCCTTCATGTCACAGCTGCAATGCTAATCCCACTGGGTGGGGAAAAATTCTGACATGCTCCTCAGGAAAACACGGATTTCTTACATCACCGGTCCTCACATCACTAATAATCTTTAGGTCCAGCAGTTCTCTCCAATACTAACAGCAAGATCGCCAAGGAAAAAGGTCATCCTCAAAAATTAGTCAATTTAGAGTACTTAATATTCCTTACACCACAGAAGGGTATATTATATAAATATGGCATTATTATTATGTGACTGTAGTGCTTTTCACAAACTGAACCCGACCTTTTAACATGCCAAATTACCAGAAAAATGTTGTTTTCTACATTCGTTTGACACCTGCTTGTTGCTGTCTTATTACTCAAAAGGTCCCTGCATGCATTACAGTGCATTGAAAAAGTCAGGCAGCATCTCGAGGAAGAGGTACAGTCGACGTTTCCGGCTGAGACCCTTGGTCAGGACGAAGGAAGGAAACGTCGACTGTACCTCTTCCTAGAGATGCTGCCTGGCCTGCTGCGTTCACCAGCAACTTTGATGTGTGTTGCTTGAATTTCCAGCATCTGCAGAATTCCTGGTGTTTGCCTTGAAAAAGTGTTCAGGCCTAATCCTTTGTTCACGTAAATGAGCTTTACAATCAAAGATTTTGATCAATAGATCTGAGAATTTTTATTTGTGAATCACATGCTTTTTTCACAGTAGAGCCAAGATCAGGGAAAATTGGAAAGCATGACAAACTAAAAATTTCACAAACTGCCAAGTCAGCTGTTCAAATGTATTCATCCCCCTTTGCTCACTACTTAGTTGAACCACTTCTTGCAGCTATTACAGCCAGTAGTCTTTTTGATAACTCTCTGTTAGCTTTGCACAAGGTGATGGAGCAGGATTTGCTGTTCCTCCTTGCAATATTGCTCAAGCTGTGACAGGATAATTGAGCAGCAAAAGTGGACAGCAATCTTGAGGTCTTGTCAGAGATGTTCGATTGCGTCAAGGTCAGGACTCTGACTGGGTTACTCAAGGACATCAATTTTCTTCATTTGAAGCCACTCCATGGTTGTTCTGGCAGTGTGCTTTGGGTTATTGTCCTGCTGAAAGATGAACTTCCTCCCCAGTTTAAGTTGCCACATGTATCACTTAGTATTGAGAACAAAAAGTTCTGCTTCAGTCTCATCCGACCACAATACCTTCTTCCACATCTTTACAGTATCTCCCAGTTGATACATTGCAGTCTTTACGGGCAAGGATATGCTTTTTTTTACATGTGGCTTAAATTTAATACTGCATATTAGCCAGGTAACACCATTCCTACTGTAAAGTATGGTGGATGTTGCATTATGTTATGGGGATGCTTTTCAGCACCAGGGACTGGAAATCAGAACAGGATTGATGGAAGATGAATCCTGCTAAATACAGAGAGATCCTGGATAAAAAAAAAACCTGGTAGCCTCTGCCAGAAATCTTAAACTAGGGAGATAGATTATATTTCAGCAGGACAATGACCCAAAGCACACTTCCAGAGTAATCATGGAGTGGCTTCAAATGAAGAGAATTGATGTCTTTGAGTGACCCAGTCAGAGTCCTGATGTTAATCAAATCGAACGTCTCTGGCAAGATCTCAAAACTGCTGTCCACCGCCACTCCCCAACTAACCCATCACAGCTTGAGCAATTTTGCAAGGAGGAATGGGAAAATCTTGTTTCATCACATTGTACAAAGCTAATAGAGACCTATCCAAAAAGACAATTGGCTGTAATAGCTGCGAGAGGTGGTTCAACTAAGTACTGAGCAAAGGGAAATCAATACTCTTGAACTGCTAACATTGCAGTTTTTGAGTTTTCAGTTTGTCTGATGTTAAAAAAGGAGCATGTGATTCACAAGTAAAAATTCTCAGTTAAATTGATCAAAATCCCTAGTTGTAATACTCATTTATGTCAACAAAGGGTTGGGGGCTGAAATCTTTTTCGAGGCACTATATCCATCTTGACAATAAATATGTCAAACAAGGGTCCTCATGAACCTATTACTTTCAGAAACATAGAAAACCTACAGCACAATACAGGTCCTTTGGCCCACAAAGTTGTGCCGAGCATGTCCCTACCTTAGAAATTACTAGGCTTACCTATAGCCCTCTATTTTTCTAAGCTCCACGTACCTATCCAAAAGTCTCTTAAAAGACCTTATCGTATCCGCCTCCACCACCATTGCCGGCAGCCTATTCCACGCACTCACCACTCTCTGTGTAAAAAAACTTACCCTTGACATCTCCTCTGTACCTACTCCCTGCTCCTTGGCACCTTGAACCTGTGTCCTCTTGTGGCAACCATTTCAGCCCTGGGAAAAAGCTTCTGACTATCCACACAATCAATACCTCTCATCATCTTATCTCTCTCTCTCTCTGACTATCCATCCCATAGGATGATGATGGTTCCTTTCAGTCAGTTAGTGGGGTGGTACCCCACTCCTCAGAAAGGAACAGTGTGTGCATGAGTGGATTTTAGGTGTGTCACAAGTGCGGAGCAAGGGTGGACCCAAATGCAGGACACAAACACGTTTTGTAGGGTTAACTAGATAGAGTTTATTGATAATTACAAGGAAAGCCATTACACAAGGATAGAACAGAGAGAAATCAAGGAGACAGCAAAGCAGAAGCGGGAATAAGTGTAATGGACTAGGACCAGGACTAGGTGTAGCAAGAAAGCAAGGGAAGTGGGGAAGAAATGACGTTGGACAAGACACAGGCTCTGGACGAGGCTGGGATACAGGGCCTGGACTAGGACTAGACCATGAAAGCGGAACCTGGACGAGGAACTAGGAACTTGAAACCTGGACAAGGACTCCGAGCCCGAGACTGGACAGGGACCCAGAACCTGGGTCTTGACTCGGGCTCGGACTCTGGACACAGGCGAGAACAAGATGTGGCAAGGCAACAGGGCTGGACAAGGAACTCCTGCACAGAACGAGAACACAAGGCTTTAACTTGGACTTGGAACTGGAACCTGGAACTCAGGACCCAGACATAGACTTGATACTTGAACCTCGAAGCATGGACTTGAGAGACAGGAACATGGAACACAGAGCCGGGACCCCTCCTTGGGAACAGGACTTAAGGCTAGGACTCATACAAAGAACACAGAGCTGGGACTCCTCCTTGGGAACAGGACGTAGGGCCAGGACTCATACACAGAACAGAGAGCCGGGACCCCTCCTTGGGAACAGGGCGTAGGGCCGGGACTCATACACAAATGCTGAACACAATGAGATGGTTCCCAACACAACGGTAGATAGTTCTTTATCTGGACACAAGTTTGCTCCAAGCAGCGGTGAGCTCTTGACTCACCCCAGCAGGTTAACTTTGACAGACCCGCTCTGGCAAGGGAAGGCGGCTTGCTGGCATTTGCTTCGGGGAGGAGACTTAGCTTGCTCCGGCAAGAAACTTGGTTGGCTCCGGTAGGATGACTTTGGCTCGCACTAGCTTCGGTGACTTCGTTAACGCTCCACAATGCTCTTGCGCCGAATGGCTGAAAGCCGGAGACTTATAAGCTGCTGGTCCTCTCGACATCCCCTCCCGGATCCAGCGGCATGGTGGTGGGGTCCAAGACGGCTGGGGGATGTTCTGTTGCAGTGAGTGGCCAGACCAAGCTTCAATGCAACGGATTCCCTTTCCGCGCTTCACAGCACGTGTTTCATCTTATACACCTCTATCAGGTCACCTCTCATCCTCTGTCGCCCCAAGGAAAAAAGGCCAATTTCACTTGACCTGTTTTCATAAGGCATGCTCCCCAATCCAGGCAACATCCTTGTAAATCTCCTCTGCACCCTTTCTATGGTTTCCACATCCTTCTTATAGTGAGGCGACCAGAACTCAGCACAGTACTCCAAGTGGGGTCTGACCAGGGTCCTATGTAGCTGCAGCCCTACCTCTCGTTTTTTTTTCTTTAGATATGAGCTATAGGCTAGTAGTCACAGCTATAGCTCCTATAAAAGAAAAAGAAATAAGATCGTGCCAGATTTGCTCATCTGTGATATTGCTGCATACTACTTTACAGAAGTACATGATACAAGATTATACAATATATTCATCTATAGATTTCTTAATAACTTGCAGATATAAGGAGATATACAATACTAGAAATGCTTAGCAACACTCACAAAATGCTGGTGGAACACAGCTGGCCAGGCAGCATCTATAGGAAGAGGTACAGTCAACGTTTTGGGCTGAGATCCTTCGTCTGACAAATTTTGCAAATTTGACGAATTTGACGAAGGGTCTCAGCCCAAAACATCGATTGTACCTCTTCCTATAGATGCTGCCTGGCCTGCTGCGTTCCACCAGCATTTTGTGTGTGTTGCTTGAATTTCCAGCATCTGCAGATTTCCTCATGATTGCGATTAGAAATGGTTATCTTATTTGCTTGTATTTCCCTGTTGCAAGGCAAAACTACCTTATGATACATATCAAATGCACAATACCTCTTTGTCTTTACCTATAGTACCATTGCCTCCCTGGTGGACACAATTACAAATCCTTTGGGATGTTGTTCAAGAAGCAACAGGTTGGTAGGTGTGAACAAATAACATGTCTCTTGAGGATCCATAGTGATGAAAGCTGGAGTGTGCTTGCTCACCACTGCAATCAGACAATATAGTAGAAGTGTTACATAAACATTAACAGCACAAGCAAAATGAATACCTATTAAGGGAGAAAAAATGATAATAAGGGTTAAAATATTATTTAAAGAAAAATAAATGTTAAATGGTGGAAGTATTCAGCAGGCTAGGCAGGGTAAGTTGGGAAAGGAAAACAGAGTTAACAAGCAAAACTTTTTTTTACCTCTGGCTGCAGTTTGGCAGTTCCGGTGGAAGCTGCTGGCAGATAGACCGGCAAAAGTAAGTTTTGGGTAGAGGTGGACCTGCAGTCTTACTGACCTATGGCAGCATGTTAGTCACAATGATCACAAAGTCCAACAGTGGAGCCCACTCCAGCTTGTATTCCCCAGCATCATGCTGCGGAATCGACTCTTCTTATGCCAGGTCCGAGGGCTTAGCTACCACTTAATATCCCACTCATCTCTATGTGGAGATTTGTGACAACTATGATTATATGATATATATTGTTACATACCTTATGACTGTCTTATGAGGATGATGTAATGGTTTTGTGGAGGTCACATGATGTAATTTTCCCGCCAGTGAGGTCACATGATGACCTGTTCTCAACAGGTATATAAAGGAGACCCCTGGTGTGACGCAGTTAGTTTCCAGTTTAGTTTTGTGTTTGTTACTCCGTATTACTGCGTATTCATCTTATGACGCAGTTTTGTTTTAAGGTGGAGTTCTACTTTCTATTGTAAGTGGTATTGGAGAGTGAAGACAGAAATTCGCAGAGTTGAGTAAAGCTGATATCGTTTGGCAGTTTTGGAGAGGATCGACCTTCATTGAATCTTTGTTCAAGAGACAGTGACCTGCATGAGATAACCTCTGCTAAAGTAGGAAAGGTTGTGTAGTGTCTATTCTCCAGAGGAAAAGGTCAGTTCCTTTAAACCGTTTTATTTCCGTCGCCGTGAATCCTGTGGACAAGGCAGGTTCTGGCTGGGATCAGAAGTAACGTCACGTCTTCGATGAATTCTTTATTTCAGGAAAGTCTCTCCTTATTGACTGTGTAAATCTATTGGACTTCCGAATTTACCATTTTAAGAACTGTGTTCGAATTTACCACTTTAAGAACTGTTTTCGCATTTACCCTTTTAACAACTGTTCCAGAGTTGCCATATAGCAGTTAACTTCTGGTTAAGTTAGTCGTTTAAATACATTTCGCTATTTTTGAGCAGAGTTGAATAAATGTTTGTTTGTTTTTATAAAACCTGACTCAATTCTATATTCATTGTTGCCGTTCACGTGACAATATGTACAGTATCTGAAATACATATTATGGAAATGTTTGTTTGATGATGAACTTCAATAAAAAATAAATTACAAAAAAAGCATTGGGTAAGCAATATTCTTTTAAAATTAAACTTGTTTGTTTTAAATTTATAAGCTTTAAATGTTTACATTTTATATTTTTTATTTTTAAGTCATTTTTATCCTCTTTAAGTTGTTTTCATCAAATTTAATAGTTTCCAAATACAATATCTATTAGTAATAAGGAGGTTAAAAACTGTTGAAATCAATTATAAATCCTGATACACATCAAACTTTCACTGCCAGCATTGCTACCTGTCAAAGCCAATTAGAGGTTGCTAGTGAGTTCCGCCATTCATTGCTTCTGACCTAGCTGTACACGAAGCCTTTGTTTTGCCTTTGGCCCAGTTGCTGATAAGACCTCACCCCCTAAATCCAGCAGACAAAGAGGATGGCTCTCTCTATCCATCCCAGATGTATATCAGGGCACATGGATTATAGGGATGAAACTAGGTCATCACCAGGATGATCTGGTCCCCTGTTGCAAATCAACTTCTCTAACTTCCGCTAGGCCCCACCTTCCCCTCGTACCGCATCTGTTACTTATTTTTATGCACACATTCTTCCTCTCACTCTCCTTTTTCTCCCTCTGTCCCTCTGAATATACCTCTTGCCCAACCTCTGGGTCCCCCCCCGCTCCTTGTCTTTCTTCCCGGACCTCCTGTCCCATGATCCTCTCGTATCCCCTTTTGCCTATCACCTGTCCAGCTCTTGGCTCTATCCCTCCCCCTCCTGTCTTAGAAATTAGAGAAATTAGGGATAGTATCAATTCCAAAGAAGAAGCATACAAATTAGCCAGAGAAAGTGGCTCACCTGAGGACTGGGAGAAATTCAGAGTTCAGCAGAGGAGGACAAAGGACTTAATTAGGAAGGGGAAAAAAGATTATGAGAGAAAACTGGCAGGGAACATAAAAACGGACTGTAAAAGCTTTTATAGATATGTAAAAAGGAAAAGACTGGTAAAGACAAATGTAGGTCCCCTGCAGACAGAAACAGGTGAATTGATTATGGGGAGCAAGGACATGGCAGACCAATTGAATAATTACTTTGGTTCTGTCTTCACTAAGGAGGACATAAATAATCTTCCAGAAATAGTAGGGGACAGAGGGTCCAGTGAGATGGAGGAACTGAGCGAAATACATGTTAGTAGGGAAGTGGTGTTAGGTAAATTGAAGGGATTGAAGGCAGATAAATCCCCAGGGCCAGATGGTCTGCATCCTAGAATGCTTAAGGAAGTAGCCCAAGAAATAACGGATGCATTAGTGATAATTTTTCAAAACTCGTTAGATTCCGGACTAGTTCCTGAGGATTGGAGGGTGGCTAATGTAACTCCACTTTTTAAAAAAGGAGGGAGAGAGAAACCGGGGAATTATAGACCGGTTAGCCTAACGTTGGTGGTGGGGAAACTGCTGGAGTCAGTTATCAAGGATGTGATAACAGCACATTTGGAAAGCGGTGAGATGATCGGACAAAGTCAGCATGGATTTGTGAAAGGAAAATCATGTCTGACGAATCTCATAGAATTTTTTGAGGATGTAACTAGTAGAGTGGGTAGGGGAGAACCAGTGGATGTGGTATATTTGGATTTTCAAAAGGCTTTTGACAAGGTCCCACACAGGAGATTAGTGTGCAAACTTAAAGCACACGGTATTGGGGGTAAGGTATTGGTGTGGGTGGAGAATTGGTTAGCAGACAGGAAGCAAAGAGTGGGAATAAACGGGACCTTTTCAGAATGGCAGGCGGTGACTAGTGGGGTACCGCAAGGCTCAGTGCTGGGACCCCAGTTGTTTACAATATATATTAATGACTTGGATGAGGGAATTAAATGCAGCATCTCCAAGTTTGCGGATGACAGGAAGCTGGGTGGCAGTGTTAGCTGTGAGGAGGATGCTAAGAGGATGCAGGGTGACTTGGATAGGTTGGGTGAGTGGGCAAATTCATGGCAGATGCAATTTAATGTGGATAAATGTGAGGTTATCCACTTTGGTGGCAAAAATAGGAAAACAGATTATTATCTGAATGGTGGCTGATTAGGAAAAGGGGAGGTGCAACGAGACCTGGGTGTCCTTATACACCAGTCATTGAAAGTGGGCATGCAGGTACAGCAGGCGGTGAAAAAGGCGAATGGTATGCTGGCATTTATAGCGAGTGGATTTGAGTACAGGAGCAGGGAGGTACTACTGCAGTTGTACAAGGCCTTGGTGAGACCACACCTGGAGTATTGTGTGCAGTTTTGGTCCCCTAATCTGAGGAAAGACATCCTTGCCATAGAGGGAGTACAAAGAAGGTTCACCAGATTGATTCCTGGGATGGCAGGACTTTCATATGAAGAAAGACTGGATGAACTGGGCTTGTACTCGTTGGAATTTAGAAGATTGAGGGGGGATCTGATTGAAACGTATAAGATCCTAAAGGGATTGGACAGGCTAGATGCAGGAAGATTGTTCCCGATGTTGGGGAAGTCCAGGACGAGGGGCCACAGTTTGAAGATAGAGGGGAAGCCTTTTAGGACCGAGATTAGGAAAAACTTCTTCACACAGAGAGTGGTGAATCTGTGGAATTCTCTGCCACAGGAAGCAGTTGAGGCCAGTTCATTGGCTATATTTAAGAGGGAGTTAGATATAGCCCTTGTGGCTACGGGGATCAGGGGGTATGGAGGGAAGGCTGGGGCGGGGTTCTGAGTTGGATGATCAGCCATGAGCATAATAAATGGCGGTGCAGGCTCGAAGGGCCGAATGGCCTACTCCTGCACCTATTTTCTATGTTTCTATGTCTTCTCCTATCATTTTGGATCTCCCCCTCCCCCTCCAACTTTCAAATCCCTTACTCACTCTTCCTTCTGTTAGTCCTGACAAAGGGTCTCGGCCTGAAACGTCGACTGCACCTCTTTCTAGAGATGCTGCCTGGCCTGCTGCGTTCACCAGCAACTTTTATGTGTGTTGCTTGAATTTCCAGCATCTGCAGAATTCCTGTTGTTTATATTTTAGATCTCATTATTTGTCTGGTCTTGGCTAAAATAGACCTGCTTCTTCAAAGCTGGATTTATGAATAAGCAGCTAGTTCTTTAGGGCCATAAAAGAATAAAAAATCCTTCACTAATGTAGCCTTTCATGATATAAGTACCTTTGTACATTCTAAAGCACTTTATGCTGAAATATTTGGAACTGTAGTAGCAATGAATTGTTCTTGAAGTGCAGCTTTGGTTGTATGGCCACAATATGCATAGTCCATTTACACATAATAAGGTTCCACAGACAGCAATCAAATACATGATCAAACATCTGCTTTTGGTGTTGGCTGAGGAGCATATGTTGGACAGAACACCAGAGGAACTGCTTCACCTTTATCAATGCATAAGGCTCTGCTCACATAAATAATGTCACTTCGGAATGACTACCCTTCAGTTAGGTTTACATTAGATGGTAAAGCGTTGGCAATGTGGATTGTATGTCGAAGCTCTAACAAGATTCAAGATTGTCTAATGTCACTTCCAGTACACAAGTGTAAAGGAGAACAAAGTTATTGCCATTCTGGATTCAATGCAGCACAAAAAGTACAATAAGATAGAGAACATCATAAAAACAATAAATATAAATACATATGGTTGCTTATATGCATACAGTAGATTGGTGATCTGTTCATAAAGTGATGATAGGCACAGGAGTGTCTATACATAAGGTGACTCTTACAATAAATGATATAGAGAGAGGTGGTGGGGGTGTGCTGCTGTGGGTTAGTGGGTGAAGGTGTTGATCAGACTTTGTGTTCGGGAAGTCTGCTGGTCCTGCGTGGAAGCTACATACTCTCCTCTCTCATGGGAGTGGGACAAACAGTCCATCAGCAGGGTGTTACTAGCACTTTTCTAAGACCTTTCTGCATACATGTCCTTGATGGTGAGTAAGCTGGTGCCAGTGATGCACTGGGCAGTTCTGACCACCGTTCCTGTCAGGCGCAGTGCAGTTTCCGTGTGATGCAGTCATGCAGCACATTAGCATGCTCTCTACTGCGCATCTGTGGATTTGAATTAAAACATAATTATTTTGCAGAAGTGCAACAGATGATACTGATGCCCAGCGAAGAATCTGGAAAACATAGCAATGACAAACACCAAGCAACTAACCTCAATCTGTGTATACTTGTAAATAAGTTGGTGACTGCTGTTCCTCTCTAGAATCATATGTACTTCAAACAGCCTCTCTTAGCTGCAGTTCAAAGTTAAAGTAAAACTTATTATCATAGTACATACATGTCACCACATACAACTCTGAGATTTTTTTTTCCTGCGCATATTCAGCAAATTTATAGAACAGTAACTGAAACAGCAAGAGCATAGAAGACAACAAACTGTGCAAATGCAAATATAAATGAATGGCAATAAATAACGAGAGCATGAAATAACAAGATAAAGAGTCCTTCAAGTGAGATCATCGGTTGTGGGAACATCTCAATAGACGAGTATAGTTATCCTCTTTTGTTCAAAACCCTGATGGTTGAAGGGTAGTAATTGGTCTTCAACCTGGTGGTGCTAGTCCTGAGGCACTTGTACCTTCTACCTGATGGCAGCAACGAGGAAAGTGCATGGCCTGGGTGATGAAGGATCTTTGATGATGGCTGCTGCTTTCCTAACAGTGTTTCATGTAGATGGCCTCAGTGGTTGGGAGGGTTTTACTTGTGATGTGCTGGGCCGAATCCACTACGTTTTGCAGGATTTTCCTCTCAAAGGCATTAGTGTTTCCACACCAGGCCATAATGCAGTCAGCCAATACACTTTCCTCTACACATCAATCGATGTTTGTCAAGGTTTTTGATCACATGCTGAATCTTCGCAGACTCCTAAGGAAGTAGAAGCACTGCTGTGCTTCCTTTGCAATAATATTTATATGATGGGTCCGGGAAAGGCCTTCTGAGATAGTGACACCCAGGAATTTAAAGCTACTGACCCTCTCCACCTTCAATGCTGACTGGCCCATGGATCTCTGGTTTCCCTCTCCTTAAGTCTACAATCAGTTCCTTGGTCTTATTGACATTGAGTGAGAGGTTGTTGTTATGACAACCAAGTTCTTAGTGTCAGACCCACAAAGGTAAAAACTATACAAAACAGGATTCATGCATGCACAGTCCAGTTCAAAGTTAGAAATAAAATTGTTAAATTGGTTTATTATTGTCACATGTACCATAGAGTGAAAAACTTGACTTACGTATTGTTCACACAGATCAAATCACTACATTACATTCAGCAGTACAAGCAAAAACAATGACTGAGTTCAGAATGATATATTAGTTACAGTGCAGTGCAGGTAGAAAATAAGGTGAAAGGTATTAACGAGGTAGATTGTGGGGTTAAGCATTCATTTTATCATAGCAAGGAACCATTCAACAGCATTGTAACAGCAGGATAGAGAGCACAAGTTTGTAGATGACACCACTGTATTGGGCCACATCTCAAATAATGATGATGGAGTTCAGGAAGGAGATAGAAAGCTTAGTGGCACAGTGTCGTGGCAACAACCTTTTCCTTAATTTCAACCAAACAAAAGAGTTAGTGATTTTCTTCAGAAAGGGGAAGGTGCACGTACTCCTTTCTATATTGATGGTGCTGAGGTAAAGAGAGTTGAAAGCTTCAAGTTCCTAGTTATGAACATCACAATAGCCTGTGCTGGTCCAAGCATTTTGACGTCATGGCTAAGAAAGCTCACCTACATCTCTACTTCCTCAAGAGTCTAAAAAAATTCAGCATGTCCTAATCGACTCCTACCAATTTCTACTGATGCACCATAGAAAGCATTCTGTCTGGATGAATAACAGCTTGGTGTGCCAAATGCTCTGCATGTGACTGCAAGAAGCTGTAGAGATTTGTGGACACAGATCAGCACATCACAGGAACCAGCTTTCCCTCCTTGGACTCTCTCTATACTTCTCATTGCCTCGGTAAAATAGCTAAGGAAATCAAAGATCCCTCCTATCTTGGACAATCTCTCTTCTCTCCCCTCCCATTTGGCAGAAGGCACAAAAGCCTGAAAGCACATACCACCAGGCTCAAGGACAGCATTTATCCCACTGTTATTATACACCTGAATGGACCTCTTGAATGGTAACATAGATTTTTGGCCTCACAAACTACCTCATTATGATCTTGCACTTTATTATTTACCTGCACTGTACTTTTTTGATAGTGTTTACACTTTATTCTACAGCAATATTATTTGAGAATCAGGTTTACTATAACCGGCATGTGACGTGAAATTTGTTAACTTAGCAGCAGCAGTTCAATGCAATACATAATCTAGCAGAGAGAGAGAAAAAAAACATAATAAATAAACAAGTAAATCAATTACATATATTCAATAGATTATTAAAAATGTGCAAAAACAGAAATACTGTGTATTAAAAAGTGAGGTAGTGTCCAAAGCTTCAAAGTCCATTTAGGAATCAGATGGCAAAAGGGAAGAAGCTGTTCCTGAATCACTTTGTGTGTGCATTTAGGCTTCTGTATTTCCTATCTGATAGTAACAGTGAGAAAAGTGCATGCCCTGGGCGCTGGAGGTCTTTAATAATGGACGCTACCTTTCTGAGTTTTACCTTATTCTGGATTAATGTGCACTGTAATGTAGTGATTTGTGTAAGCAGTATACAAGACAAGCTTTTCACTTATCTTGGTACTTGTGACAATAATAAACCAATACCAAAACCAATATTTTTCTCTGGCCTGAGGAAACAGTTCTCAACATGCACCATACCAATGATTTCACCCTCTCACAGTCTTGCATATCTCAGTCCCATTGAGTAAACGCTAAAACAACCTCAAATGTATTGGTGCCAAATTCTCTTATACTTTGGATATTGTTACCAGGATATTGCCTTGGTAAGTTTTAATACTTCAAAGGTACTATTCAACAGCAAGCTGTTTTGTGCAAGGTCCAATTTTCTTGATCATTCTAATACTGCATAGTGTGTGCAACAGTTTGTGAAATATTCCAGGGTACCATACAAATGAAAGTTATGCTTAATTTTTGGTTAATATTTAGTCCTCAACCAATATTGATTACATTAGGTCTTGTAACTGCAAAACACAGAATCAGGAATAGTGTGTGTACTCCAGTTTAGTTTTTACTTTAGTGAGGTGATCACTAATGATGTGGTGACATAATAATGTATGCCATTCACATACTTTTACATATAACCCATAATGAATTATGTAAACAACAAAGAATGCTTAATCAAAAAATATACTTACAACATTATTCGAATATTACTGAAATATTAAATACTGAATAGATTAGACAGACGCTTTGGACACTGATATCACTTTCATCTGTGGGGCATCTTGTTTGATCACAATTCAGACATGTCATCATTATGAGTTGTGAGTCATACTTCAGAGATCTGGTTCAGTACTGACCACAGTAATATCTGCATGGATTGTGCACTTTCTCCCTTTGAGTATTGTGCTGTTGTTTCCTTCAACAACCCAAAGACTTGGTAGTTGATTGGTTAATTATTTTCTGTAAATTATCCTTATTTGAGATGGGTAGTAAGGTATCATCTTTGGCTCTAATGGGCATGTGGGAGAGAGTAGGTTACTAAGAAGAAATGGGGGTATGCTATTGATGGAATTATTCTGCAAACTGTCAAAGACGATGGGTTGAATGGTCTTTTATAATACAAAAATAAAGAAAAAAATAATTGGCTGTGAAGAGCTTGGGGTACCATGCAAATTGTTTTATAGTTTTTTAAAACATTTATCTGAAATCTGGGATCAAATTATACTATAAAAGTCTTTTCTTGATTCCTATCACAATATACTTTTGTATTTATAGTATAGATTTTATGTTGGAATTTTGATGCTCTCTGTCTGTTTATTTCATGTTGTTCCATGACCTCTATGCATGGTAACAGGATTCCAGGATTATTACAGCAAGTTATCAAGAACAAGTCCATTCACGGTCCAAGATTATGTACAAGATAAATTTCTCCTCATCTCCGTTTTAAGTATCTATTATCTTATCTGGAAATTATGAGAATATTCCTCCACTCTGAGGAAGCAAATTCTCAAAATTCACTACAGTATATCTTTCCTTATCAAAATGTTTGTTTATCTCTCCGAGATCACCCTGATTTTTCTAAATACTGGTGAAAACCCCGTTCCAAACATCTCAAGTTTCAGTGTATAATTTTATTTTATGTTTAGTACTATTGCAGTAGCATATTCTTACATCGAGCGCAAAAAAAAATGAGATTAGTAATGTGAAATTAACCTATTGCAAACTAAAATATTAATGTGTTTTACATTACTTTTAAAGTAAGTCTAGGTTTACAAGCAAAGAACTATACCATTTTATTAGATTATATCTGAATATTATCTGCTATATAATTTTTAATGAACATCATGCAAGTGGAATATCATGGTCTATTTTGTTAACTGCCTTTCATTTGTCTCTTAAACTTACAAAGAAGTATGTCATTTTTTAAAATCAGTAAATGCACTTTAATCTTATGTGACATGATGCTGCCTCTTGATTTCTCAAGCATGGTCTTGTCAGGAAGTTTTCTGCACTGCCAGACTTATCAACTCCCAACAGTTTCACGTTAGGCTTGCAATTACTGTGCAAGATCTACACTTGGGGAACCTAATGGCAATAACATGAAATAAAAATGCTTTTTGGTCCTTTGGTTCCTTCTACATTTCCAGCCCACGTAGCAAGTTTAGGATTGAGGTGTTATTTCCATGTGTGCGCAGTGGCATTTAATAACATGAGAGCCAAAGACAGAAAAGTAATAACACAGCATATGCAATATAATGACAGATTATAGCTTCTCAATACTTTAGTTGCATTGATATTCTATTAAGAGCTCAACTAATTGGCATAAATTGCTGCCTTACTGCAGAGTGGACTTTGAAATGAAACACTTCCCATTTTATAAAGAATAAGATTTCAAAACTTCTGATATGAGTGTTAAATAGGTCTGATCCTTTGGGTATACTAAAAAGCTGATACAAACAGAGATATAATAAGAAGCTGTCAAATAGAATTTACATACGAGTAGACCATGTGTCATAGTGTGGGAAATCTGGGACATTTGTTCAAATATTTCACATCCCATAGATCTTCAACATGTAATCTGTTTATGCCACTATAGGTATATCCAATGGTAATAAATCATGTACAAATATTAATTTTAAAAGCCACCTTGCCTTGAGGCTGTCTCTTTGGATTCTATTTCGGGTGGGCAAACTCACTGTACCAGATCATGGAGTGATATCTCTCTACATGAATCCAAGGAGTATAAATGACTTCCAAGAACCCCAAAAGAAAATAGTTCCAAAGGATAGGGAGAGGCGAGTTTGTTTTGCCATGCTCTACAGTACACACTGAAAATCTTTTGTGCCTTCAATACCCTCCCCCTTATTTTGTTTTTCTAAATTCACTGCTGAAAAGCTGCAAACTTGTATACTTTAAATTCTTTCTGTGTTGTGTGAAAGAACAGATAATATTTCTAAGAAGGATGATATAGACTAAGAAAAAGAGGATAGAGTTTAAAATGTAAAAGAAAGCAGTAGATGTCAAAAGGTAAAAGAAAAGAATCTCAAGGAGAATGAGAATTAATTACAGTACATAGTGTGAAAGAGCTTACATTTTCAAGACTTTGAGATACCAAAATTTTGGAAGGATTTTCATAAGAGCACTTACCAAGATAAAATTGAAACTTAGCACACAAGCAGATAATAGAATAGATGGCAAAAGCTTGGTCAAAGAACCAGGTTTTAAATAGCATCTTCAAGGAAGAAAGAGGAATCAAGCAGTAAACTTTTTGCCTGAACCACTGAGGTTATAAGTATCAGTAAAACAATGAAGAAAATGAAAACCTGCAAGAATTAATTTGATGGAAAGCATGGATTTCACAGCAAGGCAGGACTAGAGAATGTTACAAAGATGGATTGAGGGTGAGATAATTAAGAATATAATAAATAGAAGCAGAAGGGGGTCATTCAATCCCCTTTGCCTGCTTCACCATTGAATAACATTTTTGCACAGACCCCATATCCCCTGATTCCTTTAATATCCATAGATCTATTGATGGTTTCTTGAATACACTCAGTGACTGAGAACCTATAGCCCTCTTGGGTAAAAAAAACTATAAAGATTTACTGACTTGTGGTGAACATATTTCTTCTCATTACAGTCCTGAATGCTTGACCTGTTATTATCAGACTGTGACTTCTTATACTTGATTGCCCAACTAGACATTTCTGCATCTATCCTGTCAAGCTTCATAACAACTTGATATGGCTCAATGAGATCATCTTTCATTTTCTAAATTCTGCAGTGTATAGCCTAGTCTGGATAAGCTTTCCTTGTGGAACACTCTTGCCATTGTAGGAATCAATCTGGTGAACTTTTATACCAGTCTCTGTATCACAATTATATCCTTCCATAGACAGGGAAACCAAATTGGTACACCATTTCCAGGCACAATCTCAGCAGGACTCTATGTAATCCCAAGCAGACACATTCACTTTTGTCAGCCAATCCCCAGCAATAAATGCCACCAGTACATGATATTGCTTCCTAAATGCTTGCAGTACATTTGCTTTCAATACTGTATAAGGGCACCCATATACCTCAGAATACCAACATGTTTCAAACTTCTGATACTTAAAAGTTTTCTCTATGAAATTGGATGGCCTCACACTTTTCCATGTTGTATTCCATCTGTCATTCCTTTGCCTGTATCTATCAGCCACCCCTCTGAAGTATCACTGTAACCGTTTCACAACCCAAACTGCCACTCAGCTTTAGATAATCAGAAAACTTCAATATACCTCACTTGATCATATCATCCAGATCATTGATAGTGACTGTGAACGTTGGGAGTCCTTCAGTATTCCTGCAGAGTCCACTGGTTACCAGCTCCAAACTGCAAAAATAATCCACTCAGTCATAGTCTCAGTTTTTTGCCAATCAACTAATACTTGGTCCATGGTAATATATTCTCCCAATCCCATGTGCTCTAATTTTGTTTAAGAACTTCTTTTGTTGTGGGTTATTGAGTACCTCCCAAAAGTCTTAATTTATCACATTAGCTGGTTCTACCATATTGATTTTGCAAAAATCCCAAAATTTTCTAACAGATTTACCACACAGCTTTTTACATTAATCCTTCAGTAATTTGCAACTACATTATCCTTCATAATTCATGAAGTGCTTGTTTACCATTTTCTTAATAATATATTTTAGACTTTTCCCAGTTACTTATATCAAGCTAACTGGTTTGTAGTTCCTTGCCTTTTCTCTCCCATCTTTCTTAAATAATTGTGTTTCATTTGTTACCATCCCTTCTCCAAGAATCATTTTAGGATCTACACAATTTCCGAAGATAATCTGCATCCATTGGGTTTCAGAGACTTATCAAATTTCAGTCCTATTATTTTGTACAACACTAATTTTTACTGATGTTAATTTCTTTGTTCTCCTAATTGGCTTTGCACTTGCTGTTCTCCACTATTCCTAGAGGTTTTCTGACTCCCTTTCCATAAAGGTAAACTCTTCATACCTTGAATTCTTATTCTCACTAATCCCTTTCCATAACAATCCAGGGCACATTTCATGTCCTCCATTAGATTGAAAACTACCAATTCCAATTGACAACTGACCATCTCATCTTCACCATGAACATTCAGTATTATATAATTCTATCTCCCCATAAGGAACATTTTAGAACCCTCTGTTTCTTTCCAAAACAAAGATCCATCTGGTTGCCCTCCACCGATAATCTTGTCCATTGGACAGAACTCGTTCTTGCCTTTTGCATTCAATTGAAGGTGATGTTTTATTGGCTTCATGGAACAGTGGTTGTTCCCAACCTATTCTGAAATGTTTCCTCATTTCCTCCTCCACCACATCAATAATTTCATTGGTGCTACCTCCTGCACTACTATGGTACTTATCAGGTTAATGGCGCATAATGGCAACTCCTTTGCTTGCATCTTCAGAAACAGCTCTATTTCCATTTTTAATATCTGTATTTTTCCCTTTCAAGGTTCTTTTGAAGACCCTGACCTGGAGTTACATGCTGACTACGGATCTTTGTGGGAATAGGACCCAATCTCGGGGTTTCACGAGTGGCCGTTGTTTGCATGCCAAAGGCTTGACCTAAGAGCTCTGCAAACCTTCAGAGAACCAAGTTTTCATGGCTCTGGAGATGGGGGGATTGGAGGTTGGTGTCTGAGCAGAAGACTGGTGTGTCATGGGAAATGGAAGGTCTAAGGCTGTGTGCCCGGAGAACTGAGATCTTTGGGCACAGAACTCGGAATAAGTGATGCAATGAACTTTTATCATCATAAACCAGTGACTTGTTTCTTATGTCTCCCCTCTCACTGTGAAATGGAGATATCGCTTTCTCCCTTATTAGTGAGAGCGAGAACAAGTGGTATGTCGAACGTTGGGTGAACAAGTAGTCTTCGGAGTACTGCAAGTCTGTGTCTTTGCTGTTGCCTTGCTCACGCTTGAGTGCTCAGTGGCGGGTGCTGATGCTTTTTTTTGCTAGTGGGGGAGGGGAGATTGTTGCGTGATTCCACTTACATGGGGAGGGAGGGGAGCTCAGGGGGGGGACTTTGGGGTTCTAACATTTAACTGTTGTTCATTCTTTGGGGGCACTCCTCTGAATTTGTGGATGATTGCAAAGAAAAAGCAATTCAGGATGTATATTGTATACATTTCTCTGACATTAAATGTAGCTTTGGAACATTGATGCTACACCTTGCCCTCAAATTCACTTCAACTATTTCTGAAACTGCTCTCTCATTTCTGGATCTGTCTGTCCCTCTTTTGAGAGACAATCTAACATTGATATCTACTATAAAAATGCATTGACTTCCACAGTTATCCTTACTATATCTCTCCCTGCCTTCTTTTTAAGGACACCGTCCATTTCATTTATCTTCTCTGTCTCCACTGTATCTGTTCTCAAGATGAGTCTTTCTATTGCAGAACTTTTGAAATGTCCTCCATTTTCAGGAAATGTTGCTTCACCTTACTGTGGTTGATGGAGTTCTCACTCATATTCTTCCCATTCCTTGTATGTCTGTTCTCAAATCCCTCTCCCCAGAGAATACTGAGAGAGTACACCCAGTCTTTACCATTCAACCAACTAGCATCTGCATCCAGTGTATCAGCCTTCATCATTTCTGAGATCCGCAATGGAAAATCACCACCAGTTACATCTTTCCCTCTCCACCTCTTTCTGCTTACCACAGGAACTGCTCTTTCTGTGACTCTCTAGGACACGCATCCCTCCCCATCCATCTATCCCCATCAGTGCTGAATCCATTGTTGTTTGTTATCTATATCAATGATCTGAGTGAAAATGTGGCAAACTGGATCAGCAAGTTGGTGGATAACACCAATAGTGGAAGCATAGTGGGCAGCAAGAAAGGCTATCATAGCCTGCAGTGGGATTTAAACTAACTGGAAAAATAAGCTGAAAAATGACAGATGGAATTTAATGTAGACAAGTATGAGGCATTGCAGTCTGGAAGGACCAACAAGGGTAGGACTTACACAGTCAATAGTAGGACACTGAGGAGTGTGGTAGAACAGAGAGATCTGAGAATACAGATCCATAATTCCTTGACAGTGGCATTAGAGGTACATAGGGTCATAAAGAAAGCTTTTGGCAAATTGACTTTCATAAATTAAAGTACTGAGTAAAGGAGTTGGATGATCTGATGAATTTGTTCAAGATTTGAAGTATTGTGTTCAGTTCTGGTCACCTACAGGAAAGAGTGCAGAGAGTAAGAGTACAGAATAAATTTACAAGGATGTTCACAGGACTTGAGGACCTGAATTATAAGGAAAAGTTGAATAGGTTAGGACTCTATTCCCTGGAGCATAGGGGAATAAGGTGAGGGGTACAGAGAGGGTAAATGCAAGCAGGTTTTTTCTACTGAGGTTGGGTGAGACTAGAACTACAGGTCATAAGTTAAGGGTGAAAGGTGAAATATGTAAAGTTAACCTGAGTGGTACCTCTTCACTCAGAGGATGGTGAGAGAGTGGAATGAATTGTCAGAAGAAGTGGTGGATGTGGGTTTGATTTCAACATTTGAGTAAAATATGGATAAGTACATGGACAGAAGGGTAGAGAAGGCAATGGCTGAAGAGCTGGTCAGTGGCACTAAACAGAATAACAGTTCAGCATTGCAGGCCCTGTTTCTCTACTGTAGTGCTCTGTGATTCTATGTCTGTATGACTCTATCCTCTAGTACTTCCCCTACAATCACAGGAGATGCAACAATTGTCTCCACACCATCGCCTTTACTATGCTCCAGGGACATACACAGCTCTTCCAAATGAAGTGGAGGTTCAGGTGCATCTCCTTCACCTTGCCTTTTGCATTTGCTTCTCTCAATGAGGCTCAGTTATATCATAAGACAAACATGGGCTCGGCAGCCATTATGTTCATCTTGAGCTTCCAGTAGCATGTCACATCAACACCCTTCCCATTCCCACACTAAACCTCTTTCTCCTTAGAGGAAGACTACATTCCAATAATTTGAAGTTTTTTTCAATTTCAGACTAACTATGCCCTTTGCTCCTTTTCCACTCCTACTGGCCAACCTAGGCAGGTCTGATGGGCCAAATAGCCTAATTCTGCTCCTCAGTCTTATAGTGGTAGGTTCTCTCTCCATTCATTCACCTTTCCCATTCCCATCTGCTCATTTTCTTCTCCCTTGGTCGATTCACTTACTCATCTCCTCCCAGCATCTGACCCTACCCTATCCATTCTCCCCCATCTGGCTCCATTTGCCTTCTTTTTTCATTACTTATTTCCCCCTATTACCCATCTGTCCCTGTCTCAATACGCCCCATTCCCCCTCTCTCTTCTGATTTCATCTACCACCTTACCTGTCTCCACCTATCAACCTCTAGTCCTTGTCTCACCCCTCCTCTTACCTCCTTAAATTGGTACTTTCCCTTTACACCCCAGTCTGATTCAGGGTCACAGCCTAAAACATTAACCTTTCTTTTGCCATTAACCTGCTAGGTTCTTCCAGCAGTTTGCTCTTTGCTCTTTAATGGCTATTCAGCCAAATTTAACTGTATGGATTTGGGCCAATAATTTATTTTACTTGTTGAGAGCATTGCATGAAATTAGATAAAATGCTCTCAAATTTTGCAATGTTAAGCAATATAAAATCAGGTAGAAGATACAAAATGGGTTAAAAGTGGAATAAAGGGGAGTTGAGAACAGCTTTCAGTGTGCGTGCCTGTGTGTGATGACAACTTCATTGTTCACTTCTGAAATCAATCCATTTGTATTTCAAATGTTGAATAGACTTATTTAATATTAGACAGCAGGCATTGTCTAAGCTCTATATACTGTATGCATGTGTAAGTATTTCTTTGCAAACTGATTGTTGATATTTGATACAACTTTTGGCAGATTATTTTACAACTACTGCAAGTAGTGTGAGTTACTGCCTTCAATCCTGTTTGGTTGATTGTTGCACCTTTATTAATTGCTGTTGAAAGCAGCCATCCAACATGACCCATTGAGATTAGAGCATGGACATATTATTGAGATATATATTATATTTTATGGAAAAAATTACCAGGAATATGTCAGCTCCCAGAGGTATTATTCTGGTTTTACTTGTTCCTTACATTTTAATGAGCATGCACTACACTGAGCACAGATTGAAAGTAATCCTGGGGAGCCTGTTACATCTCATCTTAAGTGGATTCAACAGCCCTGTGAGTTATACAATGCTCCCTGTTTACTGGCAAGCTGCATGTATACTTAAAGCAAATGCATTGTGTAAATTCAGTTTAAAAAGTATAATGGCACATCAGCCTCCTGAATCAATTCCTCCGTCAATCACATCATAGCTCATCCTATATCTTGATTCTATTCTGAATGCTACTGTCCAACAGATGTTCATCAATCTTGTTCTAATAAATTAACCACAACATATACATTAGTTGGCAACCCTTTCTCCTTTCAAGTACTGGAGGTGGCGTTGAATTAAGCTTGTAAGCACCACCCCGAACTTTGTAAGCTCCAGTGAATTTTAATTAACACAAAATCTAACAACAAAACCCAGCATTTAAATCATCAATTGAAAGTATCATTTGCCGACCAACCCATATCAGCCCATGACTGTACTGTGTGTGTGTGTGTGTGTAATCTGCAATCTCCTGTGTATATCAACTCACATATTTCGGGGAAAGATGCCATATCATTTTACACATCTCCCTTCCCAGAAGTCAGAATGCTTGCACGCAGAATGACACCGAATCACATCAATGTGACAAGAGGGGCGAAATGCGGAAACATTCGAGGTAGGGGTTTACGTAGCCTGACCTTTACATTGGGGTCGGATTACTATTTCCCGATTTTCACGGACTGCTCCGAATGTAAGAACGAATGAATGGGTTTATTTAAAAAAAAATCAATACCATCAAATGATTAGACCAGTGCCCTTAAACTTAACTACAGCCTTATGAGACTGGACAAGAATATATAGGACGCCTGCTGTGATAGCCAGCTTTATCATTTTCTAGGCACGCTGAATCGATCGCTAAAATTAATCCAGAGCAAGGTTCCGTTCATCGTGTTAATGCTTTCATTTCTCCATGATTCAGAAGATGTCATGAGATTGATGAACTTACTTGAAATATTACAGATATTTACGGCGCCAAAACCAAGCAGATTCTGAGTGAAAAAACGTCCTAAAATACCTACAACTTAAAGCCAGGTCTCATCATATTTTGAGTAATGTTATTATGCACGGGTCACTGTCCGGATTCGTAATCGGTGTTTTGCCCTTTGGCCCTTTAACCCTGCATTACATCTGGCAAGTATCAACCTGTTGGGTAATGATGGATGTAAGTGTTGCTAAGTGAGCGGCGCCAGTTGCAGCTTGTATAAATCGTTGTAAATCTGGACTGTTAACTCTCTTTGGAGTAACGAGTTTAAGCGATTACAGACCGTGAATTATTGAATGTTTTGTCTTTGGTAAATTCGCCCTCATATGCGTTTTAACATTCAATAATTCACTCCAGGCAGGACATTTTTTTTCTGCAAGTCTGTATAACGTCAATTGGTGTCTGATTGGTCGGTGACCAATAATATTGAACTTTCTTTTAAATACTCGTTCTGGCGGGTAGCAGCTGTGATGGTGGCCGCAAGTGAGTGCTTTAGATAGTTTGGGCCAATTGTTGAAACTGCCGTCCCTCCATTTTTTTCTCCTCTGTTCTCCTCTTCTCATGATAGCGTACGGTACAGGGGTCACTTGCAGACTCGTACCTTTTTCGGTAGTCGTTCGGTATGTGTGTAATTTTTTTCAACCATAGTGTGTATTACAGCTCATGTTGCACCTTTCTAGTGCAAGGCAGGCTGTTTCATGCTACGGCATGAAGTGGGCAATCTTCCCTCTCTAACATTGTGGAGGAATCGGGAAAGATGGACTGAAAAATATTTCCACTTGTGAGGTCCATTCCTTGCTTTACAGACCACAGCATCATTTGCACAACATTAAAATGATGTTGTTATTCTTGTGGAACACTGATTTGCAGCAGCATAGTCTGGATGCATAATAGCGGCAAATGTAAAGAAATGGAGCTAAAATAAAGTGAAATCTGGCGTGGTTAAGAATCATAAACAAACATTATTAATGCCATTGCTTTAAAAATCTTGAATTTCAGTTTAAAGAAAGGACATTTATAATTAAGGATTAACCTCAAGATGAGAAACATCTTCGACTGTATAAGAAGATCATTTTGTGCACAATATAAGTAAGATTAAGTACTGCTGTTTAGAAAATGATCAGGTTTAATGGACAACAATCTTTTGTTTTATTCAAGCAGATCACCTTAACAGCTAAAATGAAAAAATATGCAGAATTTCACAGGAAAAATTTATAAATGGAGATGTTTACAGATTCACTGCAGAGAGGTATTTTAATACCTGTGATTTACTTGGGATGAGCTATTTCATTCCCGGACCTTATTCCCACACCATCAACAATTTTGTACAGACAATTCTCTATAGTTAGTTTCAAGCAGACAGTTATTTTAATCTCTTCATCTACACAAAGCAACAGGGTTCAAAGCAAATATATTCCATTTACTGAACAGTCTTTTACTGCTCAGGGGAGATAATGGTGGTCTTATCATCATAGACTGATACAGCTTTTGGTTTCTGGCTAAAATGCATACAAAATTATAATTGTCAACTATAAACCCAAGGGTTAATAATAGTAGCAATTGTTAGAGTTCTAAAACGAACAGAAAATTTCCATTGAATTGGAAATAAATTGCAGTCATGACAAGAGGAGGTATTTGAATATTTCAAATGTAACTATTCAATGAAACCTTAAAGAAGGATTTCTACACATACTGTTAATGGTTATTTCCCTTTTATATGTATATTACTGGTATATTTTTGTCTTTATGAACAAAGGAGAAATTATTTTCACTTTAGAGATGCAAGTTGTCCTTTTTGTGAAACAGTAGGTAAATATGCAACATACGTAAATGTGCATGTGATAACGTGTACCTCAGAGGTCTCCAACAGCTAGTTGTATTTATAAAACACCTTCAACAGAACAAATCGACCTAATACAAAGAACATTATTAACCAAAATTGTAACTGAAGAATGGAAGCAGATACTAGGAATACAAAATTAGTAACATAAGCAGCATCTTTAAGAAGCAAATAAGAGGAGAGGTTGATGAAAAGTCTCAGAAATCAGGACGTGCAATAGCAGACATGGAAAACAGCAGATATTTCTCAGCAATGTAGAACTGGAGAAAATTAAATCAGAACAAAGTTAAAAATATGTATATTTTATTTCACCAATCTTATTGTATTTAATTGCATAATATTCTTTCATTAAGTGTTATGTGATTAAACATTGATCTTTTTCTCCGGTGAAGCACCTTAATGACAATTTTCATGTTGCTTTACATAATTCTAAAAAATTGACTGGAGTCTTTTGTTATGACTCAGTCTAGTGTTCCTGATGTGATTTCTGACCTCATTCCTCCAACAGCGCTCTCCTTGCTGCATTTCAATTAAGCTAAGTTAAAACACCCTGCTCTGGGCCTAGAGTCATAGATTCATACAACACAGAAACTGGTCCTTTAGCTCATCATGTCCATTCCACTCGTATCCATTTACACTTATTCCATGTATCCACCTGTAGTGTAGCCCTCTATGCTACTGAAATTTGTATAGGGGCCAAGGACTGAAATGAATTTACTGAGCATTGAGCACAGCATGTTGGCTGCACTAGAACTCATAAGCCTATATTTTCATATTTACTTTGCTTTTTCTGTTGTGTTATTGGAGGTTGTACCTACTTTCTGTTGTAGATTTGACTCTGGTAGTAGTCTTTCTTGTATATGCAAACCTCACTTCAGAGGTCTGAGTATGTAATTTAAGCTGGTATGTAAACATGTTAATGACAATGCATTGTACCAATTTTAATATGACACATTAAATGAAAGTCCTTTCTGCCCCTTTTGGAATGAATAACATAACCCTGACAACATATGATATAATAAACACAAGATATTAAGAGGATACGATGTGAGAGAATAGGACCAATCAAGTGTGACAGTGGAAAAGTGGGTATGGGACTGGAGGAGATAGTGAAGATACTTAATGAGTACTTTGCTTCAGTATTTACTTCGGAAAAAGTAGGGATGACTTATAGTGGACTGAAAAGCTTGAGCATATAGACACTAAGGAAGAGGATGTGCTGGATCTTTTGGAAAGCATCAAGTTGGAAAAGTCATCGGGACCGGATGGGATGTACCCCAGGCTACCGTGGGAAGCGAGGGAGGAGATTGCTGAGCAATAACCTTTGCATTATCAATGAGGACGAAAAAGGTTCCGGAGGATTGGAGGGTTGTGGATGTTGTTCCCTTATTCAAGAAAGGCAGTAGGGATCGCCCAGGAAATTATAGGCCAGTGAGTCTTACTTCAGTGGTTGGTAAGTTGATGGAGAAGATCCTGAGAGGCAGGATTTATGAACATTTGGAGAGGCATAATATGATTAGGAATAGTCAGCATAGCTTTGTCAAAGGCAGGTCGTGCCTTACGAGCTTCATTGAATTTTTGGAGGATGTGACTAAAAACATTGATGAAGGTAGAGCAGTAGATGTAGTGTATATGGATTTCAGAAAGGCATTTGAATAGTTACCCCATGCAAGGCTTATTGAGAAAGTAAGGAGGCATGGGCTCCGAGCAGACCTTGCTTTGTGGATCCAGAATTGGCTTTCCCACAGAAGGCGAAGTGTGGTTGTAAATGGGTCATATTCTGCATGGAGGTCGGTCACCAGTGGTGTGCCTCAGGGATCTGTTCTGGGACCCCTTTTCTTCATGATTTTTATAAATGACCTAGATGAAGAAGTGGAAGGATGGGTTAGTAAATTTGCTGATGACACAAAGGTTGGGGATGTTGAGGATAGTGTGGAGGGCTGTCAGAGGTAACAGCAAGACATTGATAGGATGCAAAACTGGGCTGAGAAGTGGCAGATGGAGTTCAACCCAGATAAGTATGAGGTGGTTCATTTTGGTAGGTCAAATATGATGGCAGAATATAGTATTAATGGTAAGACTCTTGGCAGTGTGGAAGATCAGAGACATCTTGTGGTCCGAGTCCATAGGACACTCAAAGCTGCTGCGCAGGTTGACTCTGTGGTTAAGAAGGCATACAGTGCTTGGCCTTCATCAACCGTGGCACTGAGTTTAAGAGCCAAGAGGTGCTGGTCAGACCCCACTTGGAGTACTGTGCTCAGTTCTGGTCACCTCACTACAGGAAGGATGTGGAAACCATAGAAAGGGTGCAGAGGAGATTTACAAGGATGTTGCCTGGATTGGAGAGCTTGCCCTGTGAGAATAGGTTGAGTGAACTTGGCCTTTTCTCCTCGCAGCAACGGAGGATGATAGGTGACCTGATAGAGGTTGACAAATTGATGAGAGGCATTGATCATGTGGATAGTCAGAGGCTTTTTCCCAGGGCTGAAATAGCTAACACGAGAGGACACAGTTTTAAGTTCCTTCGAAGTAGGTACAGAGCAGATAGCAGGGATTTTTTTTTTTACACAGAGGATGGTGAGTGCGTGGAATGGGCTGCCAGTGACGGTGGTGGAGGCAGACACGATAGGGTCTTTTATGAGACTTCTGGATAGGTACATGGAGCTTAGGAAAATAGAGGGCTATTGGTAACCTTAGGTAATTTCTAAAGTAAGTACATGTTCGGCACAGCATTGTGGGCCAAAAGGCCTGTATTGTGCAGTAGGCTTTCTATGTTTCTAAATTCTGTAGATGCTGGAAATCCAAAGCAACACACACAAAATTCTGGAGGAACTCAGCAGGTCAGGCAGCATCTTAAGAAAGGAGTGTTTCACTGGGCTCAGTGCATTAGCGGCAGACCAATCAATTCAAGATTCATTAGCAAGAGCAAATAAAAGTAAAGCAGGGCCAAAGCAGAGTGGCCATTTTGTGAATGGACCACTGCAGGAGTGGAAACTTGAGGCTTTGGCAAAGAGGCACAGATAAGGACCAAGTAAGGTCTTTGTAGTGGTTGAATAAGAAGTCACTAAATTACAGCTAATTAAATAAAGTGGGGATGATGCAGGATCACGCAAGGTGCTGTGGCAGCATGATGTGGAAGCTGCTGGACCCCACTATGGTTCCTGGTGACCATGTCTGCAGCAAGTGTTGGCTGCTCGAAGAACTCGATGACCTGGAATCTGAGCTTCAAACACCCCGGCACATCAGGGAGGGGGAGAGTTACCTGGATTCTCTGTTTTAGGAGGTAGTAACACCTATTAGATTAGCTGCCTCAAATTCGGTCTGTGGTCAGGGACAAAAGGGTGTGACTGCGAGGGAG
This sequence comes from Mobula hypostoma, assembly GCF_963921235.1. Taxonomy (NCBI): domain Eukaryota; kingdom Metazoa; phylum Chordata; class Chondrichthyes; order Myliobatiformes; family Myliobatidae; genus Mobula; species Mobula hypostoma. Next base: position 142,550,582 of record NC_086100.1, read on the forward strand.
GTGGGCAGTGGGATCCAAGAGACAGTGCTGGAGGAGCCTCAGCCCTTGAGCTTGTCCATCAGTTCTGAGAGTTTTGCTCCCTGTGTGGGTGACAGTGGGGGCTGTAGGAAGGATGAGCAACCTAAATGTGGCACCGTAGTTCCGGGGCCATTTGGGGGGCGGGGAGAGATGATGAGAAATGTGGTGGTAATTGGGGATAATATAGTCAGGAGAATAGACAGTATTCTCTGTCGTGAGTATAGAGCATCCTAAAGGCTGTGTTGCCCGCCTGGTGCAAGGGTTTGGGACATCTTATCTGACCTGCAGAGGAACTTGCAGTGGGAGGGGAAAGATCCAGTTATTGTGGTCCATGTGGGTGCCAATAACATAGGTAGAATGAGGAAAGACGTTCTGCTGAAATAATTTGAGCAGCTAAGCACTAAACTAAAAAGCAGAACCAAAAAGGTAGTATTCTCCGGATTACTACCTGAGCCACATGCAAATTGGCATAGGGTCAAGAAGATCAGATAGTTAAAAGCGTGGCTCAAAGGTTGGTTTTGGAGAAGTGGGTTTGAATTCATGGGAAATTGGGACCAGTATTGGGGAAGGAGGGAGCTGTACCAATGGGATGGGCTCCACCCGAACCCTGATGGGACCTGGATCCTGAAACTAAGGGGGTGGATAGGGTTTTAAGCTAAATAGTAATGGGGTGTGTTCACCAGACTGGAGAAGTAGAGATGAAGTAAAAAAGTGTGGAGAAAGATATAGAAAAAGCAAAGGATAAAAAGAGAAAAGTAAGAGTGGAGTGAAGAAAAGTCATGTGCAAAGGAGTAAAAGATTACAAGATTTTAAAAGCACAATGAATGTAAGGGATTACTTGAATGCCCGTTGTATTCGAAAGAAGATCAGTGAACTTGTGACTCAAATCAGTACAAAGAGGTGTGATTTAGTGGCTATTACAGAGACATGGTTGCAGGGTGGAGAGCAATGGGAATTAAATATCCAAGGATATCAGGTAATATGGAAGTATAGGCAGGAAGGTGAGTGAAGTGGGATAGTGCTCTTATGATGAGATCACGGTGATAGTGAGAGACGAAATAAGAATCCATTGGGGTAGAGATTTGGAATAGTAAAGGGGGAAAATATCACTGGTGGGAGTTGGCTATCGGCCACTGAATAATAACATTACAGTGGCACAAGCAATAAACAGAGAAATATCTGAGACATGTAAGAATACAACAGCAGTTATCATGGGGACTTTAACTTGCACAGAGATTGGGTGAATCAAGTTGGTTGAGGCTGTCTTGAGGAGGACTTCCAAGAATGCATCCAGGATCGCTTTCTTGAATAGCATGTTACTGAACCTGTAAGGGAATGTGCTATCTGAGATCTGGTCCTGTGTAATTAAATAGGTAAAATCAGTGATCTTGTAGTTAGGGATCCTCTTGGAAAGAGTGATGCCAGTATGATTGAATTTCTCATACAAATGGAGGGTGCAAAAGTTCAATCTAAAACCAGTGTTTATGCCTAAACAATGGAGACTACAATGGATTGAGGGAGGATTTAGCTAGTGTAGACTGGGAGCACAGGCTATATGGTGGGAGAATTGAGGAACGGTGAAAGACTTTCAAAGAGATTTTCACGGTGTCAAAAAAAGTATATTCCAGTTAAAAGCAGGGATAATAAAGGTGGAGAGAGCCAGCCTGGGATAACTAAGACAATAAAAGAAGGCTCAAACTAAAAGCTCATGAATACAAAGTCACCAAGAGTAGTGGGAAACTGGAAGATTGGAAAAACTTTACAAAGCAACAAAGTACCACTAAGCGAGCAATAAAGAAAGAAAAGCTAGATTATGAACATAAACTGGCACAAAATATAAAAACAGATAGTAAAACTTTCTTTAATTATATAAAGCAGAAAAGGGTGGCTAAAGTGAATGTAGGTCCCTTGGAAGGCTAGAAGGGGGAATTGATATTGGGTAATCAGGAAATGGCCCAGGCTTTGCATGACTCTTTTGTGTTGGTCTTTACAGTGGAGGACACATCTAACATGCCGAAGAGAGATGTTATGCATGTGATGGGAGGTGAGGACCTCGATAACAATAGCTATCACTAAAGAGGTAGTGCTGAGCAAACTTGTTGGCCTGAGGATGGACAAGTCCCCTGGTCCTGATGGAATGCACTCCAGGGTACTGAAAGAAATGGCAGAAGTTATAGTAGATACTTTGGTGATGGTTTTCCAAAACTCTCTGGACTCTGGACAGGTTCCAGCAGATTGAAAGACAGCAAATGTCATGCCACTGTTCAAAAAGGATGTAGGCAAAAGGCAGATAACTGAAGGCCAGTTTGTTTAACATCTGTAGTTGGGAAATGCTGGAAGCTATCATTAAAGGAGAAATAGTAAGGCATCTGGAAAAAAATAAATCCATCAGGCAGACATGGCATGGATCCAGCAAAGACAGGTCCTGTTTGACAAATTTACTGGAGTTCGTTGGGGATATAATGAGTGCAGTGGATAGAGGGGAACGGATAGATGTTATTTACTTGGATTTCCAGAAAGCGTTCGATAGGGTGCCACATAAAAGATAAGGATGCATAGAGTTAGGGTGATGTATTAGCATGGATAGAGGATTGGTTAACTAATAGAAAGCAGAGAGTTGAGACACATGGGTGTTACTCAGGTTGGTAATCAGTAGTGAGCAGAGTACCGCAGGGGTTGGGGCTGGGCCCACAAATAGTCACGATATACATTAATGATCTGTAAGAGGGGACCAAGTGTAGTGTGTCTAAGTTTGCTGATGATACTAAATTGAGTGGAAAAGCAAATTGTGCAGAAGATGTGGAGAGTCTGCAAAGAGGTATAGATAGGTTAAGTGAGTGGGCAAGGGTCTAGCAGATGGAGTACAATGTTGGTATATGCGAGGTCCTCCACATTGGAAGGAAAATTGAAGGACCAGATTACTATTATTTAAATGGGAAAAAAATTGCAGCTTGCTGTGCAGCGGGACTTGGGAGTGCCTGTGCATGAATCACAAAAGGTTGGTTTGGAGGTGCAGCAGCTATCAAGAAGGCAAGTGGAATGTTGGCTTTCATTGTTAGAGGGACTGAATTTAAGAACAGGGAGGTTATGCTACAACAGTACAGGGTACTGGTAAGGCCGCATCAGGAGTATGGTATGCAATTCTGGTCTCCTTACTTGAGGATGGATATAGTGGCTTTGGAGGCGGTACAGAGGAGGTTCACCAGGTTGATTCCAGAGATGAGGGGTTAGACTATGAGGTGAGATTGAGTCACCTGGGACTGTACTTGCTGGAATTCAGAAGAATGAGAGGAGATCTTATAGAAACATATAAAGAGATAGATAAAATAAGAGGCAGGAGAGTTGTTTCCACTGGTAGTTGAGATGGAACTAGGGGACATAGCCTCAAGATTTGGGGGCAGTAGATTTAGGACAGAAATGAGGAGGAACTTCTTTTCCCGGAGAGTTGTGAGTCTGTGGAATTCTCTGCCCAATGAAGCAGTGGAGGCTACCTCAGTAAATTTATTTAAGACAAGGTTGGATAGATTTTTGCATAGTAGGAGAATTAAGGCTTACAGGGAAAAGGCAGGTAGTTGGAGATTGGTCCATGGCCAGATCAGCAATGATCTTATTGAATGGTGGAGCAGGCTCAACAGGCCAGATGGCCTACTGCTGCTCCTATTTCTTATGTTCTTATGTTCTTATCCACAGAGAACAAAGCAGTTCTGAATTGTCTTATTTCTCACCAACTATCAGTAACAAAAATTGCTGCTTTTTGAGCGCAAATGTATTCCACTGACTCTATTTAAAAACTGTTCGCCCAAAGCACAGAAGCGTATGTGACTAACACTAGTTAGAAGCTGTGTTTGGCAATGTTCTCCTGCCCCAATTAAATGGCATAGTGTGACAATAAAGGAAGAGAGCCTGGCTATTTTCTCAAATAAGCACCTGCCCCGATTAACCAATTGTCCAATTAACTGGAACCTACTGTGTACAGTATATATATGCATACACATATATACAGTGCCTATAAAATAGTACTCACCCCCCCCCAGAAGTTTTCAAGTTTTATTGTTTTACAACTTTGAATCACAGTGGATTTAATTTAGCTTCTTTTTGACACTGATCAACAGAAAAGACTCCTTCATGTCAAAATGAAAGCAAATTTCTACAAATTGGTCCACATTTATTACAATTATTAAACACAAAATAATTGATTCCATAATTATTCACCCCCTTCATATCAGTATTTAGTAGATGCACCTTTGGCAGCAATTTCAGCCTTGAGTCTGTGTGGATAGGTCTCTATCAGCTTTGCACATCTGTACACTGCAATTTTTCCCCATTCTTCTTTACAAAACTGCTCAAGCTCTGTCAGATTGCATGGGGATCATGAGTAAACAGCCATTTTCAACTCCATCCACAAATTCTCAATTGGATTGAGGTCTGGACTCTGACATGGCCTCTCTAGGACATTAATTTTGTTGTTTTTAGACCATTCCTGTGTAGCTTTGGCTTTATGCTCGGGGTCATTGTCTTGCCAGGAAGCATACCTTCTCCCAAATCGCAGTTCTCTTGCAGACGGCATCAGGTTTTCCTCCAGGATTTCCCTGTATTTTGCTACATTCATTTTACCCTCTACCTTCACAAGCTTTCCAGGGCCCACTGCAGTGAAGCAACCCCACAACTTGATGCTGGCATCACCATGCTTCACAGTAGAGATGGTGTGTTTTTGATAATGCGCAGTGTTCGGCTCATGGCAAATATAGCATTTCATCTAATGGCCAAAAAGCTGTATTTTGGTTTAATCAGACCGTAGGACCTTCTTCTAGCTGACTTCAGAGTCTTCCGCATGCCTTCTGGCAAACTTTAGCTGAGAATTCATGTGAGCTTTTTTTCAACAATGGCTTTCTCTTTGCCACTTTCCTTTAAAGCTGCAACTGGTGAAGCACACGGCTAACAGTTGTATGTGCAGTCTCTCCTATCTCAGCACTGAAGCTTGTAACTCCTCCAGAATTGTCATAGGTCTGTTGGTGGCTTCCCTCACTAGTTCCCTTCTTGCACAGTTACTTAGTTTTTGAGGACAGGCTGCTCTAGACAGATTTTCAGCTGTGCTAAATTTTTTTCGTTTCTTGACGGTTGACTTAACTGTATTCCAAGGGATGTTCAGTGACTAGGAAATTTTCTTGTATCTATGTTCTGACTTGTGCTTTTCAACAGCCCTTTTGTGGAGTTGCTTGGAGTGATCTTTTGTCTTCATGATGTAGTTTTTGCCAGGATTCTGACTCACCAGTAGTCGGACCTTCCAGATACAAGTGTATTTTTACTACAATCAATTGAAACACCATACTGCAAAAGGTGATCTACATATAACTAATTGTGTGACTTCTAAAGTCAATTGACTGCACCAGTGATTATTTGGTGTCATATTAAACGGGGTGAATATTTACACAATCAATTATTTTGTGTTCTGTATTTGTTATTAATTTAGATCATTTTGTAGAGATCTGTTTTCACTTTGACACATAAGAGTCTTTTTCTGTTGATCAATGTCAAAGAAAGTTAAATTAAATCCACTGTGATTCAGTGTTGTAAAACAACAAAATGTGAAAATTTCCAAGGCGGAGAGGGGGTGGGGTGATGAATACTTTTTATAGGCACTGTATAGCCACTGTATATCACTGAAAAAAAATACCTGATGATTAGCACAATGGTTATTAAATATTGCCCTCTGTGAAAGGTTGCTGCTATACCTGCTACGATGCCATTGTGACTACACTTCAAAATCAGTTCATTGGTTGTTGCCTGCTTTAGTATGCTCATAAATGTGAGTAGCTCAGTTACACATTTCAGATTCTTTTATTCACTAGGGTTTGCATTGTTTTGTCAATGCAAACCACTTGCTGCAGGGTAGAGGTGGTTTATCAGTCAACAGAGAGTGGTGCACAAAAGATAGCTAATGATTTTGCCTTGACAATCAATAGCTACTTTCATAAATGTTCAGCTGGAAAGAGTTTTCACTGAAAAATGAAATGGTAACATGGACTTTGCATGCAGAGCTCGACAGAGTAGCCATTTACTTTATTAATTAGGAGTTATTTTAAGATTGCCATTTTTCTTTAAGTGAAAAAGCCATTGGCAAGAGATGAAGGACACAATAACTTGCAAAGCAGTCACGTCACAATGATTCTAACCATGTAAGTTAAGTAGAATATTACACGTCCTCCCCAGGTTACAACAGGGTTACGTTCCTGAGAAAAGTTTGTAACCTGAACATTTTTCAAGTTGGAAATGTGGTTTTCCAACCATATATTTTAATAACTAAAGGCATGTGTTGTTAATCCATGGTGCTTAATTCGAACATTCGAATATTGTGGTGAGTCAAATTCCCACAAAGCAGAAAATTCTTCTTGCCCATCTCCCAAATATGTGTTCATATGTACTGGTTCTGCATAAATTGGGTGTTTGTTATCTGGGGTGGACCTGTATTGTGTTGCATATAACATGCCCTGCTGTGTCAATGCAAAATCTGAGTTACCTGTGCCAGGTTTATACACTAATACTGCAGGTATAATTTGAAGCTGAAATGCCAATCATATATGTGGGGCAGGTCTCCACCAAGGATGCATATATCACTTCAGTACTAACAAAGATTCACCTTACCTGGGGTACAAAGGTATTTCAACACAGTAGGAAGACTTATTTGACCCTATTTATTTTTTATATTTGGCATATTATAGTCAAAGATATATGAGAAAGAATTCAAACCCTTGCTTTGGAGGAACTGCAGAAACAGATCCATGGGAGTGAATTGAAACAAGCTTATACTCTCTGGTATTTGGTTTGAGATCCATATTGAAACCAGAATAAATGCAATAACAAAGTACTAGAATACCAATCACAAACAAGATGCTGGAAATCCAAGCAACACGCGCAAAATGCTGCAGGAACTCAAAAGATCAGGCAGCATCTATGGAAAAAAAGTACACTTGATGTTTTAGTCCGAGGCCCATGTTGAATTCATGAATATAAACTGCACATTGCTTAAAATCTTCGGAGGGAAAAAAATCTTGAAAATTTCTGGATGTTTAATAGGGACACTATACTGTTTTGTATATACACATTATTCAAACTGATACCAATGATCATTGTGAGTGGTTTTGGTCATTAGGCTTATTGCTATTCATTCAAGTTAAAGGAACTGGATAGAACTAATCAGATTAAAATGTTTTACTTGACAAATTGGACTCTTTCAGGTTTCTAATGAAAATAATTCATTGAAGGTTCTTTATTTGGTTCTATGGTTTTCTCTGAGCTAGTGCATCTGATACATTTAGGGTACGGAGATGGGTGAATGTCTTTTTACAAATATTTTTGTGAACACTTGCCACGGTTTTGAATATTATAGCAGTAAGGAAAAGTGGGTCAAAAGAGAAAAGAATTTAACTAGGATTATGCAGACTCCATTACTTATTTGTGAGACCTGTGAAATGTGAGAGCTGTTTTTTATTGTCTGGTGCTAATTCACTAATGGATTTAGGTAAATATTGGAAAAACTACACCTCTGACTCCTGGCATAAATTCTATACCACAGATGTAGCTTGTGTCTACCCCTCACCCTTAAAGAGCAGAAATAGACAGTTACACGTAGGTAACCTCCATTCGCTTGTGACAGTATAATTACTGAATTCTACTGGAACCTGTCAGACTGGAGTAGAAATGTCAAAGCACACAAAGCAATATATAGTCATTCAATTTTCTTTTTAATAGTGTATTGCATTTACAAACAACATGCAAACTCTCGCATGCTATCCCTTTAATGCAATATTCCCTTTGACTTTGGACATGCTTTAACTTTAGTTCTTTTGATTTTGAATGGTGAACACATATACATTTTATGCAGTCCCCTCAACCCTCCCTGTTATGTTTTGTAACTCAAAAATATAAAATAATTGAAAGAAAAACACAGGAGCCAGTGTAACATGTACATTTAATTTTACTTTCGTGAGGCACTCAAATATGATGTGATGGCATGATAACGCATGCCATTCACATTCTTTTACATATAACTGATAATGAATTATGTAAACAAACAAATAATGCTTAATCATACAATATACAATATTATTCAAATATTATTGAAATATTAAATACACAACACTCCTCCCTCATCTTGGTTACACCATTATGGCAAGCATTTAAAGGTTGCATGGATGAACTACAACAATTGTTCATCCCAGTTTGGCAAAAGAATAAATCAAGGAAGGTAGTGCACCCGTGGCTGACAAGAGAAATTAGGGATAGTATCAATTCCAAAGAAGTAGCATACAAATTAGCCAGAGAAAGTGGCTCACCTGAGGACTGGGAGAAATTCAGAGTTCAGCAGAGGACAAAGGGCTTAATTAGGAAGGGGAAAAAAGATTATGAGAGAAAACTGGCAGAGAACATAAAAACGGACTGTAAAAGCTTTTATAGATATGTAAAAAGGAAAAGACTGATAAAGACAAATGTAGGTCCCCTGCAGACAGAAACAGGTGAATTGATTATGGGGAGCAAGGACATGGCAGACCAATTGAATAATTACTTTGGTTCTGTCTTCACTAAGGAGGACATAAATAATCTTCCAGAAATAGTAAGGGACAGAGGGTCCAGTGAGATGGAGGAACTGAGTGAAATACATGTTAGTAGGGAAGTGGTGTTAGGTAAATTGAAGGGATTGAAGGCAGATAAATCCCCAGGGCCAGATGGTCTGCATCCCAGAGTGCTTAAGGAAGTAGCCCAAGAAATAGTGGATGCATTAGTGATAATTTTTCAAAACTCGTTAGATTCTGGACTAGTTCCTGAGGATTGGAGGGTGGCTAATGTAACCCCACTTTTTAAAAAAGGAGGGAGAGAGAAACCGGGGAATTATAGGCCGGTTAGCCTAACGTCGGTGGTGGGGAAACTGCTGGAGTCAGTTATCAAGGATGTGATAACAGCACATTTGGAAAGCGGTGAAATGATCGGACAAAGTCAGCATGGATTTGTGAAAGGAAAATCATGTCTGACGAATCTCATAGAATTTTTTGAGGATGTAACTAGTAGAGTGGATAGGGGAGAACCAGTGGATGTGGTATATTTGGATTTTCAAAAGGCTTTTGACAAGGTCCCACACAGGAGATTAGTGTGCAAACTTAAAGCACATGGTATTGGGGGTAAGGTATTGGTGTGGGTGGAGAATTGGTTAGCAGACAGGAAGCAAAGAGTGGGAATAAACGGGACCTTTTCAGAATGGCAGGCGGTGACTAGTGGGGTACCGCAAGGCTCAGTGCTGGGACCCCAGTTGTTTACAATATATATTAATAACTTGGATGAGGGAATTAAATGCAGCATCTCCAAGCTTGCGGATGACACGAAGCTGGGTGGCAATGTTAGCAGTGAGGAGGATGCTAAGAGGATGCAGGGTGACTTGGATAGGTTGGGTGAGTGGGCAAACTCATGGCAGATGCAAGTTAATGTGGATAAATGTGAAGTTATCCACTTTGGTGGCAAAAATAGGAAAACAGGTTATTATCTGAATGGTGGCCGATTAGGAAAAGGGGAGGTGCAACGAGACCTGGGTGTCATTATACACCAGTCATTGAAAGTGGGCATGCAGGTACAGCAGGCGGTGAAAAAGGCGAATGGTATGCTGGCATTTATAGCGAGAGGATTCGAGTACAGGAGCAGGGAGGTACTACTGCAGTTGTACAAGGCCTTGGTGAGACCACACCTGGAGTATTGTGTGCAGTTTTGGTCCCCTAATCTGAGGAAAGACATCTTTGCCATAGAGGGAGTACAAAGAAGGTTCACCAGATTGATTCCTGGGATGGCAGGTCTTTCATATGAAGAAAGACTGGATGAACTGGGCTTGTACTCGTTGGAACTTAGAAGATTGAGGGGGGATCTGATTGAAACGTATAAGATCCTAAAGGGATTGGACAGGCTAGATGCGGGAAGATTGTTCCCGATGTTGGGGAGGTCCAGAACGAGGGGTCACAGTTTGAGGATAGAGGGGAAGCCTTTTAGGACCATGATTAGGAAAAACTTCTTCACACAGAGAGTGGTGAATCTGTGGAATTCTCTGCCACAGCAAACTGTTGAGGCCAGTTCATTGGCTATGTTTAAGAGGGAGTTAGATATGGCCTTTGTGGCTACAGGGGTCAGGGGGTATGGAGGGAAGGCTGGGGTGGGGTTCTGAGTTGGATGATCAGCCATGATCATAATAAATGGCGGTGCAGGCTCGAAGGGCCGAATGGCCTACTCCTGCACCTATTTTCTATGTTTCTATGTTTCTATTATCATCTTTGTGTCAATCCACAGATTGGTTGATTTAGTAATTTAGTAGGTTGATCCATGGTCATCATAAAAAATGGCTTCTTGTTTGAAGTTTCAACATTATCATATCAAATTATCTTGATTGGGAAAAACTTTGAGTTATTAGCCTTCTGAAAGGTTGGTAAACAGATTTAATTGATTAAAAAATTTATAGTGTTTGGGCATTTTCCAAACTTTGAGATGTATTGTCACTTGGTGAAAGTAACTATTTTTTGGACTAGACTGCAGAGGCTGGGAACCGTAGCACCAGGGCAGCAGGTTGAGGGCAAGATAGATGGTATGGTAAATAAGACTGAAAAAGAGGAAAACAAGGTGCTGGCTGATAAACATGGTGGGACTGATGGCCTGGAATGTGTTTATTTCAATGTAATAGGGGCAAGGAAGACAAACTTAGAGCTCAGATCAGTATATGAGATTGTTGCAAATCCAGAGACCTGAATACATAAGGGACAGGACTAGCAGCTCAACATTCTTTGCTTTCATTGTTTTGGATGTGATAGAGAAGGAATAACACAGGTGGAGGGGTTGCACTACTGATAAGGTAGAATGTTACAGCAGAACTCAGAGAGGACACACTGGAGGGCTCATCCATAGAGGCAATTTCAGTGGGACTCCAAAAATAAGAAAGGTGCAATTCCAATGATGGGATTATAGTACACAGACCTCCCAATAGCTACTGACAGGGGAAGGAATAGATACGTCAATAGACTATGGAAAAGTACAGAAACGACAGAGTTGTCATAGTTGGACACGACATTTTTGGAATAGTGACCACAACTCATTAATTTCTAATATAGTTATGAGTAAGAATATAATTGGATCTTGTGGGAAGGTAATAAATTGGAGGAGGGAAAATCACAATATTTTAAGGCAGGAGCTAAAAGCATTGACTGGGAGTATCTGCTGTTGGAGGAGTCACCTTCTGACATATGGGAGTTGTTTAAAGGCCAGGTGATCAAAGTTCAGGATTGGCATGGCCTGATAGGAGTAAGGGCAAGGATGGTAAGGGAAGTTTGTATGGTCTGAGAGGTCCTAAATTTAGACAGTAAGAAACAGAAAACAACATAAAGTTTAGGAAGCTAATATCAGGAAGCCCTTGTAGAATATAAAGACGCTAGAAAATTGATCAAGAAGGTAATTAGAAAGCCCAGAAGGGACCATGAACTGTCCACAATGATCAGGATTAATGAGAACCCCCAAGGCCTTTTATATTAAGAAAACGAAGATAACTAAGGATAGGTCCACTCATGAATAAAAGAAGGAATTTGTGCTTGGTGTCAGAGCAAGCGGCTGTGGTATTTTGAGTACATTTATATCAGCATTAACTGAGGAGAAGGATTTGGGTTAGTGCCGGCAGAGTGGGGCATGCTAATATGTTGGGACATTTTGAGATTAAGAAACAAGTAGTGCTTGGCCTTATGAAAAGCAGTAAGATGGAGAAGGTCCTTGGGCCTGATGACAAAGGTTCTTGCTAAAGGTAGGGAAGTGGGCATTATCTACATGGACTTCAGTAAGGCATTTGAAAGCATTCCTCATGGTAGGTTGAATTAGAAGACAATATACAAGTGAATTGCACGTTTAGATTCAGAACTGGCTTGTCCATAGAAGATAGACAATAGAAGTGGAAGGCTGCTATTCTTGCAGGAAGTCTATGACTAGTGATCTTCTGCGTGGATCAGTGCTGGGACCTCTGTTGTTTGTGATATACTGTGGTTTGTGGTTATTTGGACCATCGGTTAATTGGGCAGCCACTTATTTGGGATAACTCTTAAAGAACAAAATCTACTTGAGAAAACAGCCAAATTCCCTTCATTTATTTGTGACACAATGCCAACATAATTTGGACAGGAGACTGTTGCCAAGCAGTTTCTAATTAGCATCAGTCACATGCACTTGTGTGGCCATTAGACACTACACAGTACTTAGAGCGAGCAGTTTTTAAATAATGTCAATTGGGTGTATTTGTTTTCAAAACGCAGTGATAGTTGGCAAGAATTAAGGAGTAAGACAATCAAGATTTTTGTTCATTGCAGTTTCAAGGATTCAGACTCAAAGATGCCAGAAATGGCTGGGAGTGACAAATAAAATGATTTCACTACTTCCACAAGTTAAGAACTGCAAAGAATTTGAAGAATGCAATCATCGAAAGCATTGTATGAAGGCAGTTCATAATATGCACTAGGTGTCTGCACTGATTTTGCTCATTTACAGTTAATCAAAAGAACACGGCAGCATACACTGGAAGATTTCCTCTGTCAGTAACTATAGAGGTATTGGTAGTGCTCTAATTTGTTCTGTATTTCATTTAAATTCGTAAATTATTACTCAGATTATCTCAGGTAGTCTGTCTTTTTATATCTTTTTAACTATTTAATGAAACTTTGGCTAATTGAGGCAGCCACTTTATTGTACTAGTCCCGATGTGTCCCAATCACCAGTTTCCACTGTATATGCAAGTGTATACGGGTGGATTAGCTAGTTTTCAGATGCCACCAAGGAGGATGTGTTGGATCCTGATGTCTATATCCAATATTCTTTCGAAGTCAGAAAAGAGGCACAAAACCTGTTGCTTCACAATCATTTTTTAAGCATTGATAGAACAAAGGAGCATTGAGTAGCTATTGTAATACCCATTGATAACGAAAATTGCATTCAAAATTATAGATAAAAATTAACCAATCAGAAAGCTATTATTCAAATAATGCAGCATCGAGAAGCTTCTAGAATCATACCAGTATTATACCACCATGGGAAACACTGAACTTACATAGACATGCTATTACTACTAGGAAGCAAACCAGGCAGTTACAATGCAAACAGATACTATAATTAATTGTTAAACTGCAAATAAAATATCAATTAAACCCCCAATCTAAAAATTAAACAATCAGATCCAACAATGAGAGGTAACTTGACTGAGGTATATAAGATTATAGAAGGCACAGATAGAGTGGAGAGCCAGTGTCTTTTTTCAAGGGGTACGATGGGGTGTATGGGGTGTCTACGGAGGGGTCCACCTTTAGTCCCCACCTGGCGCTCAGCTCTCACCTGTGGCTCCAAGTAACTGTAGCACGTGCAGCGGCCACACCCCGGTAAACCGTCTCATCAGACGGGCCAAACCAGGTGAGGGTAGCCGATGGGTGTTCGACCCTCGGTGATGTAGGGGATTTCCCTATCCCAGTGTGTGAAGTCTGGCCCTGGCAGATGGAGCAGAGGAGACCGATTAATGGTCCAACGATCAAGAAGGCAGGGCAGCAGGCGTTGGTGGAGCGCTATGAGCACGACAAGCACTTAGATGTCCTGGTCAGCCACTGCAAGAGGTAGTGATCTCTTTAAACTCACCCAGCAGTAGGCAAAGGCAAACCACCGCTGTAACCTGCCGAGTACATGATTTCCCAATATGTCAGAGCGGCATGGAGGGAAATTGTCCGCCAACTGGAATTTCCAGATGCGACCTAAAGCAACAATGGCATATACCACAGACGACATTCTTTTAAGATGAGTGGAGGCATATTTAGTGGAAATGGCAGAGTAGATTTTGTTTTACAGAGGGTGGTAACTGCCTGGAATACATTGTTATGGGTTGTGCTAGAGGCTGATACATATTTAAGGAACTCCTTGGCACACCGATGAAAGAAAGATGGAGGGTTATGGGCTGTGCAGGAGCAAATGGTCAGATTGATCATGGAGTAGGTTTAAAGGTCGTCACAAAGTCTGTGCTGTTCTGTGTCTTGTGAAAGTGGCTACACAAACAGATAAATTGATAATGAAGGTCCATGGCATGCTTGTGTAAATTGGTAAGGGAATATAAGAGTATTGAAATCATGTAGCATGCTGCACTCTTGGTAATCTTTCTGTGCCTTTGGAACCAGATCCAAGTTTCTGATCCCAAGTTATTACAATCACTAAATTCACATCCTATTGTTCTACTTGCCACTCAGACATTTTTTGTTTAAATTCAGTTATGGCTTGACTCATTGTAACTCGGCAAACATCTCCAGCATTTCAACCAACTTATAAACTTGTATTATTCCCACTCTAGTGCAAGAATGCGGAAGGAAAGTTATGGTTCAGTTCTACAGAAATGTAGAAGCCTATAAAACTTCTATAAGATGCAGTACCTAGAGATATTTCACTTTGTACAAAGTACAAAATGCAATTTGAGAGATATGGAGTAACCTGAACTCTGTGAGGAAGGGAATCAGATTTAAAATGCAATCTCCTGCAATGTGAACTAAACAAAAGCCAATTTATAGTGTCTTTAATCTTACATTCTCTCTTTCTTGCAGGATAGCTCTTTCTTCTAGTATGGAAAATATTATTTATGTTGCAATTCTAAAGTGACAAGGAACTACTCTTATATCTTGAGTCATCATTATCACTTCGCATGATGGCTTTATTTAGAACAGCTTAAGATAAAAGTTTGATTAAATTCAGAGAAACCCAATTCTTTTATCTCTTATATTTTGTGTATTGATAATGTTGATTGAAGCAATTAAACTATTCGCACTTAACTTGCTTCCCATTCAAATATAGACTTCCACGTGTTACTTATTTTTGGTTTGTTTACATAAAGAAGACGTAGAGCCTTCAGGTGATTAGAAATCAGTCAAAATAAAGGAGAAAGGAAAGAAAGAACATGAAGAGCTGGGTCCTAATGAAGGGTCTCACCCTGAAATGTTAACTCTTTATTTCTTTCCTTAGATGCAGGCTGACCTGCTGAAATCCTCTAGCATTTTGTGTGTATTACTATAAGAAGCTGAGGATCTGTAATGGCGAAAAAGATTGGACGAAAGCAAGATGCTGAAGAATCTGCCTAAGCTGCTCTTTTTTTCATGAGAAACAGAAATCATGAAATAAGTTCAAAGACAAGTAAGGATCTGCCTTTAACTCCACCAGCATTTAGTATCTTTCAGTATTCACCTTTGTAATGTCCCTTATATCTTTAAAACAGTCATGAAATGTAATCTTATGTTTTCGTAGTTCAGTGAGAATAATTTTAGAATTTCATTTCTTCTCAGGACCATTTTCCATCTTTATTTAATCTATGCCATATAGATAACTTCAGTATCCTTTATTTTAATAGTTAACTAAGAGCACATGGTGACCTAATAATTTCTTCATATAATTTTACAGTTTCTTCCCTACCATTTCATGATGTATTTATAGAAAGGTGGTTACAGGAAGTTTTCCATGGCCCAAGCAAACCACTGATTGGAAAATGACATATTTAAAAAAGACTACTTTTCTGAAGAAAGTCAAAAGCAATCATTCCCTACACAATGCGCATTTCAAGCTCTGTCAACTTTATGCTAGACTATGTGAGTGAGTAGAATATTTATCTAAAATAAGTCAGGTCTGGTTAAGTATAGGAATCTGACTTCTCTATCAGTTGCACAAGGCTGATGGCAATGTTTATTCTGCTGGAGGAACTTAACTGGTTGATAGTATCTGTGAGGAGGTGGGTAAAGGAATTGTCAACCTTTTGGGTTGAAACCTTGCATGATTGCAATTTTCACTCCACTCATCTATGCCAGATGGTGAGTAAGATTATTGGCTTAGTATTAGTGATTGGATACAACAGAGTTTGGAACACATCCCAACGAAAATCTGTGGCAATCTGTCTAACCTATGGGACTCCTTGCAGTACCTACTATTGCATTCCTTCTCTGCTGGATCAACGTTTAGTTGTTCTAGAAGGCTGTACTTCAGCCTATTTCAAGAGTCCTGGTAAATCCAGGTAAATTGGCAAAAGACTGAAAAGGTTTTTCAACAAAAGATCAAAGCTTTCATGTTTATCAAATAATTGGGGATAGTTAGTGAGAGAGCTCATTCACTGACGCTTCCCATTCATTCAGAATTCTGAGCCACCAGCCACCGCTTACTGCCTTGGGAACCCTTTCCATTTGCAATGGAAGAATGGTCAAAGTGACGAAGTATGAGAAGCCTTGCAGAACCATGAACCCGATCTCATTAGATGTCCCAGAAAATCTGGCAGTTTGCATAAAGTACCAGGAGCTCCAGGTAAAATTTAGGGAGTTCCCAGGTGTTCCACTGAGCCAGTGTTGCCTCCATTTCAGGTGCAGCAAAGAGCATTTGTGTGTCTGTAATCAAAAAGTGACACATACTTATCTCCTAGCAGCGCTGTTGTCATTTATCTCTGGAGTAGGGAAAGGATCTTAGGAGGAGAGAACATTTTGCTTCTTGTTTCAACAACATTTCTGAATGGAATTAGAATTGATGGATTATTTCAATTACTCAAGTAGAAATATGCTTTATTTTAACTGAATGCTGATCCAGCTTTCTTATTAGATATAGTCTCTACATTCAAAGGCAGGAGTGACACTAAAATATGATATCTTTAACATTTATTAATGTAGGTCTAGGAGAATTAGATATAACTTGAAAACTTAATTTTGTCCTTTCTTTATGTTTATGAGAGATTATGAAATAAAGAACTACACTCAGTAGCCACTTTATTAGATACCTCTTGTACCTAATAAAGTGGCCACTGAGTATATATTTGTCATCTTCTGCTGCTGTAGCCCATCCACTTTAAAGTATGATGTGTTGTGCATTCAGGGATGCTTTTCTGCACACCACTGTTGTAACATGCGGTTATTTGAGTTATACGCACTCAGTGGTTACTTTACTAGATACACTTGTACACCAGGTCATTAATATGAATATCTAATCAAGCAATCATGAGTCATCCATTCAATGCATAAAAGCAAGCAGACATGGTCAAGAGATCCAGTTATAGCTCAGATCGTACACGTCAAACCTTCTGGTTTAAGATGGCACTGGTGACACCCAGCAACTACTTATCGGCAGGAAAAAACAGAAGAAAGTAAACTACTAAATACCTTATTAATAACACTATTAGTAGTGATCAATGCTAACAATGGAGAAGCAAGCAGAAGTGAGGCCAGGCGAGTGGAGGTTGAGACACAGGTGAGATATGGGCTAGGCAACTTGAGGCGGAGGTGGGGTCAAAGGAAATGAAAAGCTTCCCCTAGAGTGAGGAAAGTCACAACATCTGATCAATTTAAGTGCCAGGCTGAACTGGAAAGGTCAGGTATGGGTTGAATTGTGGCGTGGGGTCCAGATCCCAGAGCAGTTCAAAAGTGATGGACGAGCAGATGTTTAGACGATTTAAGCACTGGGCCAGATTGAAAAGGTCAGGTGTCAGGAGCAGAGGTGAGGCGAGGGCCGGTTCTGCCTGGTTCTACTCAGTTGTTCTTGCTTCTCCACAACATTTACTCTGCTCTGTGCTAAATTGAGGCTGTGGCCTGCTCTGACTGAAGTGGTGTCTGGCTGCGTGTCTTTTGTAAAACTTCAGTTCTGAAGCTGTTTACTTAGTTTTATTTTTTGCACCTTTTTTTTCTGTGCATTGGATTTTTGATGGTCTTTTGTAAATTAGATCTTTTGGGGTTACGTTGTTTTGTGGCTGCCTGTAAGGAGACAAATCTCAAGGTTGTATAATGTATACATACTTTGATAATAAAGGTACTTTTAACTTTGATCTTTGAATTTTGAGATGAAATATCAGAATGAGGAGGAAATATGATCTATGTGGCTTTTACAATGGAATGACGGTTGGTGCCAGACATGGTGATTTGAGTATCTCAGAAACTGCTGATCTCTTGGGATTTTCATGCTCAAAGGGCTCTAGAGTCGAAAGAGAATGGTGTGAAAAGCATGCAGTGAGCAATGTTGTGTGGGAGAAAACGCTTTGTTAATGATAGATCAAAGGAGAATGGCCAAACTGGTTCAAGCTGACAGGAAGGTGACAGTAATTCAAATAAACACGCACTACAACAGTGGTATGCAGCAGAACATCTCTGAATGCACAACACGTTGAACCTTGAAGTGGATGGACTACAGCAGCAGAAGACCATGAACGTACACTCAATGGTGGTACCAAATATATATACGCCGAATGTAAATATATTCATTGTGATGCTCTCTTTTGTTCATTACATAAATACTCAGTTAAGCATAATCATGTTAAAATAATTGGTTTGCTATTAATTGACACAGAAAGCCTGTAAATATTTAGTACAAACAGGGGAATCAAGTGCAAGTATTTATTAAACATTCTAGGATAAGATTCTCACTGGATTAGAATCATAAAACTGAGCGATTATAAACCAGTGGTAGAAGGCTGAATCATATGTAAATATGATCTAAAATGACAAATTGCTTATTTTCTGTATTGTAATAAACATAGATTGAAAAAGACATACTAATGAGGAAAGTACTACTTCTTTGAACATATTTTGAAGAACTATCTTAATCAATTGGGAATATCTGAAATATTTAGTAGATGAGCGTTTAACCATGATTTGAGTGCATAATCTTTTGGGAATGCTGTACTGGTGAAGGATCTAGCGACCTTTAAACAAGATGTTAAATTGTGGCCTTGTCTGTTCTCGAGGAAGTTGTAAAAGATACAATGGGACAGGTTCACAAAGGAAAAAGAATTTAGGGGTTAAGAGGTACATTGGGGAATGGGGTATTAGTCAGCATGAGGACTTTTGGGAAATGATTGGCAATAATTAAGCGGAGTAGGAAGAGTAGATTTCATGACAGATCCTACATCAGTGTATCCATATTTCTTATGGCTAACAAAATGAGACTTACATTAAATTTAATAAAGTGTATGACAGGAACAATTTGATGAAACATAATGGAATTTTATTTTAATTTACATTAATAGACTTCATATTAATAACAATAATAGAGCAATTTACATAGAGATCTTGAAATGCCCAGCACTATTTTGAAGAGGTGTCATGCTTTACTTTTACCTCAATTAAGTGTTGTTACAGATACAAAGCTCTGTTCATCCAAATGCTAATTGACAGTGTGCAAACATGCAAACTTCAGGAAAATATCTTTGTACAAATAGTGGAAGGATAACATCCTGATCCTGTTCTTGAAAACAAGCCATTGAACTGTTGATAGACAGTACCCTTTTCCATTCTTTTAGTGCCACTCTTTAGTTTGCCTGTCCATACGAGGAGGTTCAGCCTGCTGGTAGGAGATCATGTCCTGATATTTCTTGATATTTTGAAAGTTATGACCTGAGAGCTTGGGGAGATGGTGGAGCTATAAAGATCCTGGAATTATTGCCTTGTGAAATTATTCTATTTGGCCCATCAATTCTGATCCTCCATTCAATCATGGCTGATATTTTTCAACCCCATTTTTCTGCCTTCTCCCCATAACCCTTACCCCCTTTAACCGCATTAGCAATCAAGAACCTATCAAATACTGCCAGGCAGTCGTCCAAGAGGAGTAAACCCATGATGATTTTGATGTCGGTCAACATAAGGCAACATTACTGAGTTCAGAAATGGATAGTACTGTATTCCAGTCATACCTGGTGGAGTTACAAAATCCACACAAGTAATATCTGTGCTATTGCAAAAAACACAGGGACTGGAATTCAATAACATTTCTGACGTTTAGAACCATGTCAAATCATCTCTTTGAAATGGGGGAGTTATATTTTTAAGGTGTATAGTAAATTGATTATGTAAAATAATTATTCCTTTTAGGTTATCTTCTATCATCCCTTTAAGGCTGTGTTTTCTGGATTGCAACAATATTTGTAGGATGTTCCTGAGACAGCCTACAAAGAGTTGTTATATAAGCTGAATAAACTTTGAGTTCCTCATGTACATTCTGCCCTGAAAACTGCTGAAATCTATTGAGTATGCTTTACATCTGTGGATGTGAAAATATGTGCACAAAATTGTAATTGACCAGGAAGGGAAGACTATTGGCAAAATGTTTAATAATGCCAGTTGCTTGATTAACCATAGTGACAGATATTCTAGTGAAAGCTTAAAGTTACACATTCAACATCAGATGTTATATCTTTATATGGAGTGAAGGTGCTTCTCATATGAGCGATAGAAAGGTCATATCTCAATGCTGGTGGTTTGTAAATAAAGATATCAGTCATTAGTATTTTTTCAGAAATGAAAGAAAATTACTGCATGTGATGCTTTTAGAGATATTATGCAACTGGTAGTGAGTGCGTAGTGTCATTCCCCAATTTTGATGATCAAGCAGTGTACTATTAACAAAGATTAGACTCAAAGACCATGTTGTGATTGTCTGTAGCTTGAAGTTCTTTCTGAGTCTGAGCTTCCAATTTTCCAATTCAAAATGTGTATCTTCACCTGATCTTGTAGGTTTACTGACATCCCAGGATTGCAAGGAATTTGATGTGATAGAGAAACAGGATAAATGAATAGAGGACTTGACTTTTAGTCTTCTTTAGACATATCTCTTTAATGAGCAACAAATGGTTGGCTAGATATTTAGTGAGAAACAGTCAGCAAAGGAAGAACAAGTTAGCTGTATTTTCTTCACTGAGGGCACATAAGTCAGATGTTTGTAATATTTCAGGTTGTTACTGAACAGTGTAACTAACTTACTTAAGGATTTTCCACTTCTGGAAGAAATACTAAAATAATTGGAATAAATTTTGCGATACTCATGGATAAGCAGATTTTTATTCTTCAAACATAAAGTTTCAACTTTTATCAGCTTATAATCAATTGTTACCTTTTTTCCTCTAGCTTGTTCTGAACCGCAGATGCATTATTTGAAAATTATAGAAATCATAAGATTATTTGTGATATTTTGGCCACACCAAATATTTTTATGATTTGCACTGTTTCTTTGTCTCTGTGAATTCAGTTAATTGAGTAAATCTAAGAATAATTCCAAAACTAAAAGAAATCAGTGGAACTTTTTCTGTTCTGTATCAACAAAAGATGATTCCATTAGTGCTTTCATTATCTTCTATACAAACAGAAAATACAGAAAATGTTCATCAAGTCAGGTAGCATCTGTTAAAAGAGACACTCCCTCCTGGCACTTATCTCGGTAAGTGGAACAAGTGCTACAGCTGCCCTTACACTTCCTCCCTCACCACCATTCAGGGTCCCAGACAGTCCTTCCAGGTGAGGTGACACTTCACCTGTGAGTCGGCTGGGGTAATATACTGCGTCCGGTGCTCGCGATGCGGCCTTCTATATATTGGCGAGACCAGACGCAGGCTGGGAGACCGTTTCACTGAACACCTATGCTCTGTCCGCCAGAGAAAGCAGGATCTCCCAGTGGCCACACATTTTAATTCCACGTCCCATTCGCATTTTGATATGTCTATCCACGGTCTCCTCTACTGTCAAGATGAAGCCACACTCAGGTTAGAGGAACAAAACCTTATATTCCGTCCGGGTAGCCTCCAACCTGATGGCATGAACATTGACTTCTCTAACTTCCGTTAATGCCTCTCCTCCCCTTCTTACCCCCATCCCCTATCTATCTATCTATCTATCTATTTATTTATTTATTTATTTATTTATTTATCCCTCCATCCATCCTTTTTTTCTCTCTCTGTCCCTCTCACAATAACTCCTTGTCTGCTGTCCACCTTCCCCTGGTGCTCCCCTCCCCCTTTCTTTCTCCCTAGGCCTCCCGTCCCATGATCCTCTCCCTTTTCCTGCCTTGTATCTCTTTTGCCAATCAACTTTCCAGCTCTTAGCTTCATCCCTCCCCCTCCTGTCTTTTCCTATTAGTTCAGATCTCCCCATCCTCCTTCCACTTTCAAATCTCTTACTATCTCTTCTTTCAGTTAGTTCTGACGAGGGGTCTGGACCCAAAACGTCGACTGTACTTCTCCCTATAGATACTGCCTGGCCTGCTGCGTTACACCAGCATTGTGTGTGTGTTGCTTGAATTTCCAGCATCTGCAGATTTTCTCATGTTTACAAAACTAAAGTTCAAGATTGAAGACATTTTAACAAAGCTACTATCCACATTTTTAAAAAAATTACTTTACCCTTAATTGTCCTGCTTTGTTTTGCAGAACATAGGTTGGAGCATCAGGCATTCATGCTGTCTTGTTTATTTGTGAATGTGTTTTACATAGCTAATGTATAGAAGATGATTAGTGTTGACTTGTGATTATAACATAGTAAAATCATAACATTAGTTTTCAAGGGTTCAATTTTCAGCTGTTTGTTGGTGAGTGCATGCATTCTTATAATTGCACAACAGACATCATTCAAGTTAGTCTTATAGAAAGTAGAATTAATATCTGAGATACACATAATTAATTATGGATATGCTGTGTCAAGTGTTTTGATTCAGACTCAAATTCCAGTCACATATATTTTGATTTATGTGCTTACTTCCATGTCATTAGAATGGTTGTAGTTTTGGGTTGACAAATGGGCTGCCATTTCACATTGCTGAGCAAGACATATACTGTGTTAATTATGTCATGAAAAAAAAGTTGGTTTCTTTGAGCGTAGCAATTAAGTACTTGTGTTCAAGTGCAACTCCCTTAGCTCACCTTCACTGTTGTATTTTTAACAGATTTTCACAACTCCCTATTATTTTTCATTTTTTGTTAAAATTGCCCTACCTGCCTTTTTGTTGATTGCAGTAACTTGGGAAATCCTGTAATGTTCTGAAAATGAACTTGATGGAATCAATAGAGCCTATAATATGGCATCAGAGATGCATATCATAAAACCAACAGGGCCCTATTAAACCGTACAGAGCCATGAGGTGAAATTTAAAAATGGCTTTTCCTAATTTTTCAGAAGTACAAATTTAATAATGTAGTGTAGTCTTATTATACAAAAATATATAATTATGTGAATTAAGCCTTACAAATAATGCAGCAAGGGGGGAATAAATGCAAAAAATATAATTTTTTGAATTAAAATATAAATATTCCAGCAAAGAAAGAATTTAATGCAAAAAATTGTATTATCCAATAACTTGAATTAAGAAAATCGCATTACCTGGATTAGACTTTGTGTCACATTTATCTGTATTATTGTACAATTCAAATGTATGACCACTGTGTCTGTTTAGAACTCATAAGTATCTCATAACTATTTTCATTTTTCAAGAATGCTGAATCTAAGTTTTGGATAAAAACATAAATCAAAGCACATATTAACCTCATTACTGATCAGCTCTGGAGGTCTGTGATCGGATATTTCCCACAGTGCATAACAAACACAAGAAGAACAAAGGTCAAACTTCCTGGTTGCAGCAGTCTCCTTCAGCTGATGAAACATGAGCCCAGTTACAGTTCAAAACAAAGCGAGACATCAGTAAGATGAAATCTTCTAAAGCCAAGTGAGTCCAAGACAAAAAGCTTTGACATCTTTGGGTCACTGAAACATGTCAATGGTTTCACCAGTGAAGAGTAGTTTTGAGTTGTAGATTTGGCTGGTAACGCACCCACCTGGAAATAATAATACGATCGTTTGTGGTCGATTCTTTTGAATAAGTACTGTACATACTGAGTACAATGGATATTTGAATAAGATTTTCTTCCTTTAACAACAATGAGTATCTTTAAGTAAATGTGGACATTAATTTTTTTCATTTGCCAAATTTAAATGTCTTAAAGATAGCTAGATTTGCCTCCTTCCTCCTTATAATTATTAAATGCATATGTTTAAAGAGCCTGATTAAAAAAGGTTACATTTAAATTCTTGCACAAGCTTCAACAGAACTTAAATTAATACGAATGCTGGAATGTATTGCCCTTTGATTATGAGAAATATTTCACCAGTAGATTGTTTTGGAGCTTACAATCACCATTTGAACCCCGTCATGGTAGGGGTAGTCATGGCAATCTTCAAGTGTGACCCTTGATAGCAAGCAGTAAAATAAAAATGGTGTGCAGCAGAGATATATACGCAAAAAGGTGAAAGAACATTATATTTATTGGATCGCACGTACATGAAAAAGCTTGCATGCTTCTCAGCCCATCCAAAACAAGAATCTACAATGGAACAAGCTGTGAACAAGAGATGCAAATGTTCTTTGAAGATCTTTCCCTGTATATCTAATCTTCAGAATTTTTTTTGCAAAATTCCATGGACTATTGCCAGCTGATGAAAGCTGACAGATGCATTAAGAGAAGCAGACAGTGTGGACATGGACAACAGATACAGGGAAGTGAGGAAGGAGAACTAGTGGTGGCTCTAAAAGGGATTAGCAAGTAAAAGGTCGTTTAGTGGTCAGGGAGGTGATGGTGGTCCCTGCTATTTGTAGTACTTCAATGTTAGAAGACACAAATAAAATGTTTGTTGGTGGTCTGAATGCGTAGAGTGTTGTATAAAGACAGAGGCTTGACTCAGGATTTTGGCAATCTCAAGGTTGTTAATGTTAACTCTTTAATCACTGGTGGAACGTTGAAGTCAATATTTGCTTTACATTTCTCAGTAACTATTGCGTCACTGGAGATATTGTAAACAAGTAAGAAACATACCTTGCTTTGAGAAAATGAAATGTTTCGTACGTGTTTTATAAACACAGATTTATAATACTATTAGCACCTCTTTATCAAATTGACAGTGATTAAATCTTAGCTTTTGCTGATATTTTGATCGGTCCCATGTATTAACTACATGTTTGGAAATACTCGTTTGTTTTATACCAGGAAAATGGTCAATTTAATTATGCTGTGCAATTTTTTGATAAATATTATTATATTATGATATGAAAGATAATAATGAATCTATCATGAAACATTTCTAGAGCTGCTGCAAAATTAACTAAATCATGGATTGATTGCCTGCAAAGCTCAGGTACTGTCCGACGTCATTGGAAGTGAAATGTAACGATAAAACTCAGCTCGATTATGGCTGTCCCGAGCAAGATAGATCTGTGTGAAGATAGCTTGTAAACGAATGGAACCTGAGCTCAGACAGGCTATTAGAATCCCATACTTAGCATTGAAATAAGTGATGAAAATACATCTTTTCAGCGATATTTCCAATTAAATATTACTTTGCTTTCTTTTTAACTCGTTACTGGTAGCTCTAATTGCTCGTTAACCTCACGTGGTCTGTACACACCAGCTGTGTGGTGAAAAAGGCACAATAGCATCTCTTTCACCTCAGACAGTTGAGGGAGTTTGGTATGAGCCTCCAAATCCTAAGAACTTTCTACTGGGGCACCACTGAGCGCATCCTGACAGGCTGCATCACTGC
The DNA here is from genome assembly GCF_963921235.1 of Mobula hypostoma. Classification (NCBI taxonomy): domain Eukaryota; kingdom Metazoa; phylum Chordata; class Chondrichthyes; order Myliobatiformes; family Myliobatidae; genus Mobula; species Mobula hypostoma. Next base: position 142,575,985 of record NC_086100.1, read on the forward strand.
CTGGTGTGGGAACTGTACCCTTCTTAATCACAGGACTCTGCAGAGAGTGGTGCGGACAGCCCAGCACATCTGCAGTTGTGAACTTCCCATGATTCAGAACATTTACAAGGACAGGTGTGTAAAAAGGGCCCATAGGATCATTGGGGGCCCAAGCCATCCCAACCACAATCTATTCCAGCCGCTACCATCCAGGAAGCCGTTTCCTCAGCATAAAAGCCATGACCAACAGGCTCCGGGACAGCTTCTTCCACCAGGCCATCAGACTGATGAACTCACACTGATTTGAGTGTACACTATATCACATTGACTGTTCTGTTTATTATAAATAATTATACATTACTATGATTGCATGTTGCACATTTAGATGGAGACGTAGCGTCAAGATTTTTACTCCTCATGTATGTGAAGGATGTAAGAAATAAAGTCAATTCAATTCAATTCAAATGATAAATTGTTCATTAATCCATTTGAAGATGAAATGGTTTCAGAAGACTTGTTTTGTATCAGCAGTAATTTACCTAAATATTTATACACATTGAACATTTCGAGATATTTATCAATTATTTAAAATACCTAAATGTAGGTTAATCTACTTCTATTTAATTTTATTTTTCACTTGAATGCAGATCCATTGAAGTAAAATTCAATACTATATTACTAAGAAATTTAAAATATTTTAATTATCATTGACTCTGGAATTTCAGTCTTTTTTTTATTTACATGTCATTTGAATGAGTGTGTGGTTTGTTGTTATTCACATCCTTTGTGCTTATATTGCTATTTCTGTTTAGTTCTGACTTTCAAGAACTGTAGCTTTAATGGTATCGAAATCTCATTGCGAAATATAACTAGAGGTTGTTGAAATATCTAAAATCTTTTTATGTATTCAATGGACCAGATATAGTATTAAAAGTAATATAAGACATATACTTATGCCAGTAATAGAAATGTTTCTCTTTGGAGACTGAAGCATGGAGAAGTTTCAAATGTGTAATAATTTTTTATTAGAGTGATTTTGGATATATATTGTTTGTGTTACTACTAGGCATTGATGTACTGCAAGTGGAGAGCTTCAGACTACAGGGTAATTCCTCCCACTCATAACAAAAAGGTTCCAATTGAAAATCATAGAATGATTTCCAATGGATATTCCCTCACATTCACTAAATTAGATTAGATTAGATTATGAGGACACACAGTCCACTTTTATTGTCATTTAGTAGTGCATGCATTAAGAAATGATACAATGTTTTTCCAGAATGATATCACAGAAACACATGACAAACCGACTTAAAAACTAACAAAAAACACATAATTATAACATATAGTTACAACAGTGCAAAGCAATACCATAATTTGATAAAGAACAGACCATGGGCACGGTAAAAGTCTCAGAGTCTCTCGAAAGACCCATCTCACGCAGACGGTGAACCTTTAGCGCCGCAAACTTGCCGATGCAGCATACTGGAAGCATCCGACCACAGTCTGACTCTGAGTCCGTCTGAAAACTCCAAGCCTCCGACCACCTCCCGACACCGAGCACCGAGCACCATCTCTGCTGAGTGCTTTGACCTCGGCCCCGGCATCAGGCAATAGGCAAAGCCAAGGATTTGGGGCCTTCCCTCCAGAGATTCTCGATCGCACAGTAGCAGCAGCAGCGAAGTGGGCATTTCAGAAGTTACTCCAGTTGTTCCTCCGTGCTTCTCATGGCTGTCTCCATCAAATCCGGATTGTGCACAGCCCCCCTAGTTAACACATACGATATTCATTCAGAACGGCCGCGCGCGCTGTGTCGCGCCTCCATCTTCTCCTCCCACCAAATGAATTTAAAAAAAAGGACAGAGAAAGTTGAATGGGTAGTAATAAGACATATGACATCCTGGAAACTCTTAACCCTACAATGAATATATAGGCAACATAATCTTGATTTCAATGAGCAGCAAGGCTGTTCATCAAAAGAGTGAATTTCACCAGTCAAGCCAGTGTAGTCATCTCTACATAAGGATCTGCAAACAAGTACCTCTCCTAGGGCAATGCTACCAGTAGCCGTGAAATTCATGTCCATCTGCAGCTTTTATGCCACTGGTTCATTTAAAATACCTTTGGCATTTTGTGCAGGTTGATCAAGAATGCATTCAAACATTATCAGAAAGTGAATTAATTAATTGAGCTTGTCATCAAAGTAAATTAGCAATGTCTTTGGATTGTAACACAGAATGTTGCAATCTGCATATCCCCACCATTTTAAGCTCCTATTGCTAACCAACTTTATCAATTAAAAACAATGCCACATTGATTCTATGCAAATATAAATATAATTCTTTATGGTAAACTAGATTAGCTGCCATGATTCCTTTAGCCTCAATAATTCTAATGTCTCTGAGAACCTGAAGGCAGAAAGTTACATGATTAGATAATATATGATAACATTTTTCCTTTTGCATTCTCTCACTGCTCCATCTGCCTCCCTCATTGAGTTCCATGCTCCAACTTTCTTTCCTATCAATTTCCATTATCTGCAGACCTTTTTAGCCTCTATCACCTCCCATGTTCTGTTGTGATTTCCATTCTTCTCTCCTCCAAATACCTGTCATCCTATCTTATCTAGTTCCCATAGCTATCTTGACCATACCTCTTCCCCTAGCCCCACCATCTCCTGTAAAAATGTCATTTTTTTTAGTTTTTCTGTCTCTGCGACATCTGTATCTGGGATGAGGCCTTTCTTTTTAGGACATTTGTGATATCCCCCTTCTTCAATGAATGGTGTTTTCTTTCCTCACTGGTATCTCTTCCATTTCCCAGACATCCATGCTCATCCATCTTCCTAATGCTTTAACAGGGATAGAGTTCTTCTTGTCCTTACCTACCACCCCATGAGCATCTGCATCCAACACATCTTTTTCTGCAATTTCCACTGACTTCATTGGGACCCTACCACTAAATACATCTTTATCTACCTACTGAAATAAATGGCAGAAAATATTGTAGAGGCTTTCGTGATGATTTACCAAAATTCTCTAGACTCTGGACAGGTTCCGGCAGATTGGAAAACAGCAAATATTACACGACTGTTCAAAAAAGGATGTAGGGAAATGGCAGGTAATTATAGGCCAGTTAGTTTAACATCTGTAGTTAGGAACATGTTAGAAGCTATAATAAAGGAAGAAATAGAAAGGCATCCGGAAAGAAATGGATCCATCTGGCAGACACGGCATGGATTCAGCAAAGGCAGGCCCTGTGTGACAAACTTACTGGAGTTCTTTGGGGATATAACAAGCAGAGTGGATAGAGAGAAACAGATAGATGTTATTTACTTGGATTTCCAGGAGGCATTCAATAAGGTGTCACATAAAAGACTTGTCCACAAGATAAGGATACATAGAATTGGCGGTGATATATTAGCATGGATAGAGAATTGGTTAACTAATAGAAAGCAGAGAGTTGGGATACATTGGGTATTACTCTGGTTGACAATCAGTGGTGAGTGATGTGCTGTAGGGGTCAGTGCTGGGCCCACAACTGTTCATGATGGACATTAATGATCTGGAAGAGAGAACCAAGTGTAGTGTATCTAAGTTTGCTGATGATAATAAATTGAGTGGAAAAGCAAATTGTACAAAAGATACGGAGAGTCTGCAGAGAGATGTAGATAGGTTAAGTGAGTGGGCAAGGGTCTGGCAGATGGAATACAATGTTGGTAAATGTGAGTTCATCCACTTTGGAAGGAAAAATGAAAGAGCAGATTATTATTTAAATAGTAAAAAAAATTGCAGCGTGCTTCTGTGCAGAGGGACAAGAGTGCTTGTGCATAAATTACAAAAGGTTGGTTTGCAGGTGCAGCGGGCTATCAGGAAGGCAAATGGAATGTTGGCCTCATTGTTAGAGGGATTGAGTTTATGAACAGGGAGATTATGCTGCAACTATACAGGGTGAGGCCACACCTCGAGCACTCCGTGCAGTTCTGGTCTCCTTACTTGAAGAAGGATAAACTGGCTTTGGCGGCAGTGCTCACCAGGTTGATTCCAAAGATGAGCGGGATAGACTATGAGGAGAGATTGAATCGTGTAGGAATGTACTTGCTGGAATTCAGCAGAATGAGAAGAGATCTTATAGAAATGTATAAAATTATGAAAGGGATAGATAAGATAGAAGCAGGAATGTTGTTTTCACTGGTAAGTGAGACTAGAACTAGGGGATATAGCCTCAAGTTTCGGGGGAATAGATTTAGGATGGAGATGAGGAGGAACTGCTTTTCCCAGACAGTGGTGAATCTGTGGAATTCTCTGCCCAATGAAGCAAAGGAGGCTACCTCAGTAAATATATTTAAGAAAAGGTTTGATAGGTTTTTGCATAGTAGGGTTATGGGGAAAAGGCAGGTAGATGGAGATGTGTCCATGGCCAGATCAGCCATGATTGAATTGAATGGAGAAACAAGCTTGACGGGCCAGATGGCCTACTCCTGCTCCTATTTCTTATGTTCTTAAAAACAATTCTTCTTCTTCTTCTTCTGCTTCTTAAGCACTTCACTCCTACTGGGGCACAGGCCATCAACAGCAGCTCACCAGAATCATTTGTCCTGGGCCATTCTTTCAAGTTGTCCCCAGTTGTAGCCCATCTTTGTCAATCCTTCCTCTCCCAGGGATGAGCACTTTGGAACTTCATCTGGTGTTTCTGTAGCTCTAGGTTTCTGATTGTGTGGGGTTGCGAGCCCCATCCTGAATCCACCTCCTTTCACAGCTAGATTTGGGACCATCCATGGTGGAGTTATTTAAAAAATATAATCGTAATTATTTGCAAAATTTTAGAAAATTAGTTGCAAATATTTGCAGTTTGATAGCAGCACTTGAAAGTAATGGAATACCAATGTGTTATGTTAGTTCTCACATGTTAAAATATGTTGTTAATGCTGAAAATGTGTCAACTGCAATAGTGTCTCTGAAAGTGTGTAATGCCTGTAAACTTGCTCCTGATCTTTGGAGTTACAATCCAACAGAGCTGGAGGTGGTTTGCTCAATAAATTCCAGGCAAAACCATTTCCCCCATTTTATCTGGGGGGGGATGACTTCTGAAGAATTTCTCTCATTCTTTTGCTAATTTTATTATGCTTAAAAAAGCAGTTAATCCAGCATCACAGCTTTCTGTAAACAAAGTTCCAAGTGCTATCCACTTATTCAGCCAAAATAAAGCTTCTACTCGTGGTTAGCTGTGGTGTTCTCAAGTTATGGGCTAATGTAATGAACAAATCATTCTTCTGAGACATTAGCCAATAGCCTGTCTGCACTTACAGTGGGTGCAAATGATCTCATAACAGAGTTAGCAGAAAAACAACAGAGTTATTCATGGTTATCCAGATGATGTTTTCCTTAAGCAATATTATTAAACTGTATTGGTCTAGAAATTGAACTGTGGGGTTAATAATTCACCAAAGGGTCATTGTACAACATGACAACATGATCCATATCAGATGAGGGCCCTCCACAATAAAGTTCAGCAGAACCTGAGGTACAAGACATGACCAGATGCCCATGGACATATTTTTCTTCTTGTGATGTGAAACTTGGGAATGAAAATACAGGTGCATGGAGTCAGGTGGATGAGAGTACTATTGCCTGGGTACAAAATGAGGCTTGAGAGTACTCCTCAGAGATTAAACTCTTGGCTGGTTGAGTGAGGGTGGGAGGGAGCGAGAGAGTATGAGGCAGTTGGGTTAAGGTTAGAGTGGATGGAGTATGGAAGCCTGGCTAGTGTGGATGCAGGTGTCTGTAGGTCATTACCAAGGCCTAAGATATGTGTCCAGTGATTGCAGATCAGGGTTGGGATTTGAATGCTGGTGATCAAATCACTGAATTGTTTGGGTGGCTGGAGATCAATGAAAATCTAAGGATACAATTGTAAAAAAGGGGACAGGTTCTCATTAAATATTTTATTTTAAAACAGTTTATCCAAACATTTTTCACAAGAAATAGTGATATCCTAGGCATGACAGATGTCTGGCTTCCTAGTTTGCATCTATATCCCTTTGTTGACTCTACCCTGAAAATGCATTTTGAGACACTAGAAAAAGTATCATCAATTCTGTCAGCAACACACACACAAAATGCTGGTGAACGCAGCAGGTCAGGCAGCCTCTATAGAAAGAGGTACAGTTGGCGTTTCAGGCCAGGACTCTTCGTCAGGAGTAACTGAAAGAAGAGATAGTAAGAGATTTGAAAGTGGGAGGGGGAGATCTGAAATAATAGGAGAAGACAGGAGGGGAGGGGTGGATCTAAAAGCTGGAGAAGGGAGCTTGGACTCAGTGGTGGGTTTGTTAGAGGACACTGAAAGTGGTACATTAGCTCTTCCAGTGAATGAGGAGAATTTAATGGAGACAGTATTGATCCTTACGAACGCTCTGCTCTCCACTCCCTCCGCACTAATCCTAACCTTACTATAAAACCCGCCGATAAGGCGGGGTGCTGTTGTAGTCTGGCGTACTGACCTTGACCTTGCCGAGGCACAGCGTCAAGTTGCGTATACCTCCTCTTATTTACCCCTCGACCACGACCCCACTAAGGAGCACCAGGCCATTGTCTACCACACCATCACCAACTTTATCAGCTCAGGGGATCTCCCATCCACTGCTACCAACCTTATAGTTCCCACAGCCCGCACTTCCTGTTTCTACCTCCTACCCAAGATCCACAAACCTGCCTGCCCAGGTAGACCCATTGTCTCAGCTTGCTCCTGTCTGACTGAACTTATTTCTGCATACCTCGACACTGTTTTATCCCCCCTTGTTCAATCCCTTCCCACCTATGTTCGTGACACTTCTCACGCTCTGAATCTTTTCCATGATTTTAAGTTCCCTAGCCCCCACCATTTTATTTTCACCATGGATATTCAGTCCCTATATACCTCCATCCCCCACCACGAAGCTCTCAAAGCTCTCCACTTCTTTTTGGAATCCAGACCTAACCAGTTCCCCTCTACCACCACTCTCCTCCGTCTAGCGGAATTAGCCCTTACTCTTAACAATTTCTCCTTTGGCTCCTCCCACTTCCTCCAAACTAAAGGTGTAGCCTTGGGAACCCATATGCCTGCCTTTTCGTTGGCTTTGTGGAACAATCTATGTTCCAAGCCTATACTGGTATCTGTCCCTCTCTTTTCCTTCACCACATCGACGACTGCATTGGTGCTGCTTCCTGCACACATGCTGAGCTCGTTGACTTCATTAACTTTGCCTCCAACTTTCACCTTGCCCTCAAGTTTACCTGGTCCATTTCCGACACCTCCCTCCCCTTTCTTGATCTTTCTGTCTCTAGCTCTGGAGACAGCTTATCTACTGATGTCTACTATAAGCCTACGGACTCCCACAGCTACCTGGACTATTCCTCTTCCCACCCTGCCTCTTGTAAAAATGCCATCCCCTTCTCGCAATTCCTCCGTCTCCGCTGCATCTGCTCTCAGGATGAGGCTTTTCATTCCAGGATGAAGGAGATGTCTTCCTTTTGTAATGAAAGAGGCTTCCCTTTCTCCACTATCAACTCTGCTCTCAAACGCATCTCTCCCATTTCATGCACATCTGCTCTCACCCCACCTTCCTGCCACCCCACTAGGAATAGGGTTCCCCTTGTCCAAACCTACCACCCCACCAGCCTCTGGGTCCAACATATAATTCTCCGTAATTTCCACCACCTCCAATGGGATCCCACCACTAAGCACATCTTTCCCTCCCCCCCCCGTCTGCTTTCCGCAGTGATCGCTCCCTATGTAACTCCCTTGTCCATTCGTACTCCCCATCCCTTCCCACCGATCTCTCTCCCGGCACTTATCCTTGCAAGTGGAACAAGTGATACACATGCCCTTACACTTCCTCCCTCACCACCATTCAGGGCCCCAGACAGTCCTTCCAGGTGAGGCAACACTTCACCTGTGTCGGTTGGGGAGATATACTGCGTCCGGTGCTCGCGGTGTGGCCTTTTATATATTGGCGAGACCCGACGCAGGCTGGGAGACCGTCTCGCTGAACACCTACGCTCTGTCCACCAGAGAAAGCAAGATCTCCCAGTGGCTACACATTTTAATTCCACGTCCATTCCCATTCTGATATGTCTATCCACAGCCTCCTCTACTGTAAAGATGAAGCCACACTCAGGTTGGAGGAACGACACCTTATATTCCGTCTGGGTAGCCTCCAACCTGATGGCATGAACATTGTCTTCTCTAACTTCCGTTAATGCCCCTCCTCCCCTTCACACCCCATCCCTTACTTATTTATTTTATATATATATTTTTTAATTTTTTCTCCCTTTTTTCTCTCTCTCTTTTTTCTCCCTCTGTCCCTCTCACTATAACTCCTTGCCTGCTCTCCACCCTCCAGCCTCCCTTCCCCCCTTCTCTTTCTTCCCAGGCTTCCTGTCCCATGTAGTTTCTACATTAATAACCTTAAAATCCAGAAAATAGGACTGCCTAAGCAGATAGAATTCTGAAATTTATATAATTTCTCTAAAGTGCCTAAATTGGTTCATCCAGATCACACATTCCAACGGTGATTATATTTTGATAGTTAATTGAATTTAATTTGCTTTGGTGTGTAAGGTATTGGTCAGACCACATTTGGTGTATTATGAGCACTTTTGGTTTTGAAAGGCGACATAAATATACAGTAATTGTATTTACATATAAGAAATAATGTTTTAAAATTATATACATTTTAAATTAAACTTATTTTCATAAAAACAAATAATATATTTGAACGTTAATGGATAGCTGCTTAATAATATTGACTAATTAAATTATATTTATTGAAGTTTATTGCTAGCCATTACATTTCAATTGTATTGTTCATGTTTTTAATCACATTTGTTAATTACTTTTGAAAGTACTTCACAAAAAATTCATCTCAATACTCCAAAAATACACAGTACAGTTTTTACATCTTCCTTTAAGTAGATGAAAATGGGTAGGAATATATTCTTCTAATGCTAAAAGAATGAGGGAACCATTTGACATAATCTATTTTCATATAATTTGTTCAAAATATTTTCAATTTTTAGTTTACAACCAAAATTAGTGCATACTTTTCATTCCAATTGGCTTTTGAAAATATGCATTGTTCTTGTTTGTACAAATGCAAGGAGGTGAAGTCTAGTTAATTAGCTTATATATGAGATATGAGTTTGCAATTATAGTGTTTTAATGTGATCATGATGTGATTACAATCAATCACACAATAGTTTAGGAGCGGCAGGAGTATTTTTATGGAAAGGAACTATAATTTGATTGTCCTTTGTGCTTCAAAGATTTGTGTTTTATTAGAACCGTGAAAGATATAACCAGTCATTTTAATAAGTATTTGTTCTATTTATTTCAATTATAGAATGGGTTCGAATGCATTTGATAAGCTTAATTTTGAAATTACAAATGTGTCAAAATTCATTGGTCATAAATTTCAATTTGATTCTAGGTTTATTTTTGGTGTGATTTGCCTGAGCTTGAGTGGTAAAATGTCATTTCATTCATAGAAATATAGCTGTGTGAGGTTCAGTTTCTTGTACAATACAATTGTCAGTGTGACTATATGATAATTGAAATGACCTAATTTAGATTATATTAACAGTCTGATAAGACGATAAGACCATAAAACCATAAGACATAGGAACAGAATTAGGCCACTCAGCCCATCGTGTCTGCTCTGCCGTACCATCATGACTGATTTATTATCCCTCTCAACCCCATTTTCCAGCCTTCTCCTTGTAACCATTGACACACTGACTAACCAAGAACCTACCAACCTCTGCTTTAAATATACTTAATGACTTGGCCCCCACAGCTGTCTGTTGCAATGAATTCCGTAGATTCACCAGCCTCTGGTTAAAGAAATTCCAACTCATCCCTATATTCTGAGGGTGTGCCCCCAAGTCCTAGACTCCCCCACTATAGGAAACATCCTCTCCACATCTATTCTGAATAAACCTTTCAATATGCAATATGTTTCACTGAGATCACCCCGCCATTCTTCTATACTTCAGTGAGATCAGGCCCAGAACCATCAAATGCTCCTCATATATTAACACTTTCATTCCTGGAATCATTCTTGGGAATCTTGTCCGGACCTTCGCCAATGTTGCACATCTTTTCTGAGATAAGGGGCTCAAATGATATAAAACCTCAGCATCACAACCTTGTTCTAGTCTTCTCAAAACGAATGCTAACATTGTAGTCATCTTCCTTACCACCGAATCAACCTGCAAGTTAACCTTTAGGTAATCCTGTACAAGGACCTCCAAGTACATTTGCACCTCTGAATTTTGAATTTTCTTCCTGTTTAGAAAATAGTCTATGCCTTTATTCCTTCTACCAAAGTGCATGACTGCACACTTCCCTACACTATATTCCATCTGCCACTTCTTGCCAATTCTCCCAATCTGTCCTTCTGCAGACTCCCTGCTTCCTCAATACTACCTGCCCCTCCAGCTATCTTTGCATCATCTGCAAACTTGGCCAGAAAGTAATCAATTCTGTTATCTAAATGATTAACATACTCTACAGTATGAAAAGAAGCAGGTCCCAATACCAACCCCTACGGAATGCAACTTGGCACCAGTAGCCAACCACAATAGTCCCCCTTTATTCTGACTCTTTGCCTCTTGCCAATCAGCCAATCTTCCATCCACGCTAGTATCTTTCCTGTAATACCATGTGCTCTTATCTTGTTAAGCAGCCTCATATGTGGCTCCTTGTTAAAGACATTCTGAAAATCCAAGTAAACCAGATCCACTGACTCTCCTTTGTCAATCCTGTCTGTTATTTCCTCAAAGAATTCCAACAGATTTGTCAAGCAGCATTTCTGCTACATTACGCCTACATTATCATGCGCCTTCTAGTACCCCGAAACCTCGTCCTTAATAATGGACTCCAGCATTTTCCCAACCGATGAAGCCAGGCTAACTGGGCCTATTATTTCTGCTCTTCTGCCTCCCTCCCTTTGGTGGAACGACATTTGCAAGTTTACAGTCCTCCAGAAACATTCCAGAATCTAGTGATGCTTTAAAATCTTTATTAATGCCTCCACAGTCTCTTAGACCATAAGACCATATGACATAGGAGCAGAATTGGGCCATTCAGCCCATCAAGTCTGCTCCATGATTGGTTGATCCCAGATCTCATTCAACCCCATACACCTGCCCTCTTACCATATCCCTTGATGCCCTGACTAATTAGGAAACTATTAACTTCTACTTTAAATATACCCAGGGACTTGGCCTCCATCACAGTCTGTGGCAGAGCATTCCACAGATTCCCCAGTCTTTGACCAAAAAAAATCCTCCTAACTTCTGTTCTAAAAGATTGCCTCTCAGTTGTGAGGCTGTGCCATCTGGTTCTGGATACCCCCACCATAGGAAACATCCTTTCCACATCCACCTTTCAAAATTCGGTAGGTTTCAATGAGATCCCCACACATACTTCTAAATTCCAGTGAGTACGGTCCCAAAGCTACCATATGCTGCTCATGTTAACTCTTTCATTCCCAGAATCATCCTCGTGAACCTCCTCTGGATTCTCTCCAATGACAATACATCCTCTCTGAGATAAGGGGCCCAAAACTGTTGACAATACTCCAAGAATGGCCTGGCTGGTGTCTTATAAAGGTTCAGCACTATCTCCTTGTTTTTATATTATATCCTCTTGAAATAATTGCCAACATTGTATTTGCCTTCTTTACAACAGATTCAACCAGTGTAATAACCTTCTGGGAGTCTTGCACAAGGACTCCTAAGTTCCTTTCTACCTCTGATGTTTGAATTTTCTCCCCATTTAGATAATAGTCTGCACTATTGTTCCTTTCACCAAAATGTATTATCTTACGTTTCCCAGCACTGTATTCCATCTGCCACTTTTTTGCCCATTCATCCAATTTGGTGAGGTCCTGCTGCAATCACATTGCTTCCTCAGCTCTACTTACCCCTCCACATATCTTCGTATCATCCACAAACTTTGCCACAAAATCATTAATTCCACCATCTAGATCACTGACAAGCAATGTGAAAAGTAGCAGTCCCAAAATTGAACCCTAAGCAACATCACTAGTCACAGGCAGCCAACCAGAAAAGGCCCCCTTTATTCCCACTCACTGCCTCCTGCCAATCAGCCATACCTCTACCCATGCCAGTATATTTCCTAGAACACCATGGGATTTTATCTTGTTCAGCATCCTCATGTGAGACACCTTATCAAATGCCTTCTGAAAATCTAAGTAAATGCCATCCACTGCCTTTCCTTTGTCCACCCTGCTTGTTACTTCCTTGAAAAATTCTAACAGAGTTGTCAGGCAATATTTCCCTTTAGAGAAACCATAATGACTTTGACTTATTTTATCATCAGTCTCCAAGTACCCCAAAACGTTCTCCTTGATAATGGAATCCAACACTTTTCCAACCACTGGGGTTAGGCTAACTGGCCTATAATTCTCTCTCTTTTGTCTTCCTCAGTTCTTGAAGAGTGGAGTGATAATTGTAGCTTTCCATTCCTCTGGGACCATGCCAAAATCAAGTGATTACTGAAAGATCATGACCAATACATCCGTTATCTCTTCAGCCACCTCTTTCGGGACTTTAGGATGTAGTCCATCTGGTTCAGGTGACTTATCCACCTTAAAACCTTTGAGTTTGCCTAGCACTTTTTCCTTTGTAATAGCAATGGCTCTCACTCCTGCTCCCTAACACACACAAAACCTCTGGCATACAGCTAGTGTCTTGCATGGTAAACACTGAAGCAAAGTCCTTATTAAGTTCATCTGCCATTTCATTGTCCCCCCAATACTACCTCAGTAGCATCATTTTCCAGTAGTCCAATATCAAACCTCACCTCCCTTTTATTCATTATATAACTGAAAACACTTTTAGTATCCTGCTTTATATTATCGGCTCGTTGGCCCTCATATTTCATCTTTTCCCTTCTTATAGTTTTTTAGTTGCCCTTTGTTGGATTTTAAAAGCTTCCCAATCATCCAACTTCCCACTTACTTTTGCTATCTTATATGTGTTTTCCTTGGCTTTTATGCAGTCCTTAATTTCCCATGTCCACCACAGTTGCCTAACACTACCATTCGAGAACTTCTTTTTCTGTGGGACATATCTATCCTGCGTCTTGTAAGCTATTGCAAGGAACTTCAATGATCGTTGCTCTGCAGTCATCCCCATCCATAACCCACTCCAATCCACCTGGGTAAGCTCCTCTCTTGTGCCTCTGTAATTCCCTTTATTCCATTGTGATACTGATACATGTAACTTACGCTTCTCCCTCTCAAATTACGTTATGAATTCAATCATATTATGGTCACTGCCTTCTAAGGGTTCCTTTACGTTAAGCTCCCTCATAAGATTTGGCTTATTATAGAGCACTCAATCTAAGATGACTTTTGCCCGAGTAGGCTTGATCACAAGATGCTCTTAAAAGCCGCTCTTAAAAGCTATCTTTGAGGCATTCAAGAAATTCCCTCTCTTGCGATCTGACACCAACCTGATTTTCCCAATCTTCCTGCATATTGAAGTTCCTCTTTACAATTGTGACATTACCCTGATTACATGCCTTTTCCAGCTCCCTTTGCAATCTCAACCCCTCCCCCCCATCTTGGCTACTATTTGGATGCCTATATATGATTCCCATAATGTATTTTTATCCTCGCAATTTCTTAACTCCACCCTCAAAGATTCGACATTCTCTGACCCTTTGTCACCTCTTTCTAAAGATGTAATTCTATCTCTTACCAATATAGCTTCACCACTGCCTATGCCTTCCTGCCTGTCCTTTGATGTTAAATTCCCATCTATGACCTTTCCGCCACCACTCAGTGATGCCCACAACATCATACTGGCCAATCTTTTATTGTGCCATTAGTTTGTCCACCTTATTCTGAATGCTACTTGCATTTCAATACCTCATCTTCCGTCCTGCATTCTTCACCCTTTTGAAATTTGCCTCTCTGGTACAGCTTAATACTTTGCTGTGTCTGCAGTTGTACACCATCATTGGCTTGTCCTCCCTTACATTCATATTATCTATTACATTGTCTACTGGTAAACCTGCTGGCTCATCCTGGGCTCTATCAAACTGGTTTCCATCCCCCTGCCATATTAGTTTAAACTACTCCCAAAAGCTCCAGCAAACCTGCCTGCAATGATATTGGTCCCCCTCAGATTAAGATGCAACCTTCCCTTTTGTACAGGTCGCACCTGCCCCAGAAAAGGTCCCAATGATCCAGAAACCTGAATCTGTGCCTGCTGCTCCAATTCTTCAACCACGCATTTCTCCGCCACTTCATTCTTTTCTTATCTTCACTGGGGTGTGTGGCACAGGCAGCAATCCCGAGATTACTACACTTGAGTTCTTGCTTCTCAGCTTCCTTCCTAACTCCCTGTATTCCATTTTCAGGACCTCCTCCCTTTTTCTACCAATTTCTTTGGTACCAATATGTACCAGAACCTGGCTGCTCACCTTCCCTCTTTAGGATATTGTGGATGCATTCAGATACATCGTTGACTCTGGCACCTGGGAGGCAATCCGTGTTTCCTTTCACATCGCCTATCTGTCTTCCTAACTATAGAGTCCCCTATTACTGCTGCCAACCTCTTCAATTTCCTGAACTTCTGAGCCACAGGGCCAGACTCAGAGTCAGAGGGATGGCCACTGTTGCTTTCCCCAGGTAGTTCTTCAGCTGCCTCTTTCAAAACCCTGAGGTGTAGACCATCTGGTCCAGGTGACTTAACTACCTTCAGACTTCAGCTTCCCAAGCATCTTCTCCTTAGTAATAGCAACTACACTCTAACCAGCCATTATTGTTCTGTTGTCATCTCTGCTTGCGTCCCCTTGCAATCAACTTTGGCCAGCTCCCCGCTCATGTTGCAGAATGAAAATGAGAATCAGATTTAATATCACTGAATATGTCATGGAATTTGTCATTATGCAGCTGCGGTACATTGCAGTACATAATTCCCTTGTGTACAATCTGTAATTCCCTTTACTCCAGTGTAAGATTGATACATTTGACTTTATCTTCTCCCTCTCAAACTGAAGGGTGAATTACCACATTTTATGATCACTACCTCCCAAGGATTCATTACCTTACCTCATTACGCAACACCCAATCCAGAATTGCCTTTCACCTGGTGGTCTCAACCACAAGCTGCTCTAAAAAGCCATCTCTTAATCCTGTAGGCAATCTACAAATTCCCTGTCTTGGGATCCATCAGCAACCTGATTTTCCCAAACTATGAATTGATTTTCCCAATCAATTGCGAAGAAAGCACAGTATGTCTCTACTTTCTTAGGAGTCTGTGGAGATTCAGCATGACATCTAAAACGTTGGCAAATTTCCATAGATGTGTAGTGGAGAGTATATTGACTGACTGCATTACAGCCTTGTATGGAAACACCAATGCCTATGGAAAATCCTTCAAAAGGTAGTGGATATGGCCCGGTCCATCATAGTAAATCCCTCAAACCACTGAGCACATCTGTGTAAGACACTGTTGTAAGATCGCAGCATCCATCATCAAAGGTCCCCACCACCGTGGATGTATTCTCTTCTCGCTGCTGCCATCGGGTAGAAGGTGCAACAGCCTCTGGACTCACACCACCAGATTCAAAAACAGTTACTTCTCCTCAACTATCAGGCTCTTGAATAAAACTACACTCACTTGGCCCATCATTGAAATGTTCACACAGCTAATGATCTCACTTTATGGAATCTTTATCTCATTATCTCATGTTTTTGTTATTCGTTGCTATTTATTCATATTTGCAAAGTTTGTTGTCTTCTGCACTCTGGTTGATCTTTCATTGATCTTCTTATAGTTTCTATTCTATTTATTTTCTAAGTATGCCCACAAGAAAATGAATCTCAGCGTTGCATATGGTGACATATGTGCAATAAAATTTACTTTGAGCTTTTAACTTAGAGTTTTACCTGCATGTTGCTAATCCTTGTTACTATTGTATCATTGCATTTTTCTATTTCCCATTAAAATTTATTAATCACATCCTGGCTACTGTTCAAGGGCCTATATTTAACTCCGATCAGGGTCTTTTTACCCTTGCAGTTTCTTAACTCTACTTACAAGAATTCTACATCCTCTAATCCTATATTATGTTACCTCTTTCTCAGGATTTGATTTCATTATTGCTAACAGAGCAACTCCTCCCCCCTCTGCCTACCTTCCTGTACTTTCGTTACAAGGTGCTCCCAACTGTGATCTTCTTTCAGCCATGTCTCAGTGATATCCATAACATTATACCTGCCAATCTATAAATGCATGACAAGATCATCTACCTTTTTCCATATACTGTGTGCTTTCAAACATAACATTTTCAGTCCTGTATTTATCAACCTTTTTGATTTTGTCCACATGTTACACTTCCATCACCTGCCTCTGATTGCCATTTTGTCCTATCATGTCTCTGGCTATCCTCACAGTCTCATTACAAACTGCATTGACTTGTATACCAACTGCCCCATCCTCAGCTCTAGCTCTCCCCCTGCCAGCTTAGTAACCCTTCCCAACAGCTCTAGCAAACCTGCCCACAAGGATATTGGTCTCCCTCAGGTCCAGGTGTAACCCACACTTTTTGTATAGGATGTACCTTCCCCAGAAGAGATCCCAATCATCCAAAAATCTGAAATTGTGCCCTTTGCACCACTTTCTCAGCCACTCATTGATCAATACCATCATCCTATTTCTGCCCTGGCTGGCATGTGGCACTACCTTAGAGGTCCTGTTCTTCAGCCTTTTCTCTACCCTCCGATACTCACAGTGCAAGTGCTCTTCCTCCTTTCTACTAAAGTCGTTGGTGCCAATGTGCACCACAGCCTCTGGCTATTCACCTTCCCTCTTAAGAATCTTCTACAGATGCTCTGAGATATCCTGTACCCTAGAATCTGAGAGGCATCACAGCATCTGGGCTTCTCTTCTGTGGGCACAGCATTTTCTTCAATCCCCCTAACTATCGAGTCTCTTATCACTACCAAAAAAATAGAATAAAGTTGCAAGAAGCACAAGTCATAACATTCTGAAATCATTGTTTAAACCATTTTGTTCTTAAAATCCCATGGTGGAAGCCTTGCTCTTCCTTGAGGACTCCCTTAGTTGGATTTTTTTGGTGTGTAGAAATGCTGATAACCTTAGGAGAGGCATGTACTTCAATACATGTTACCAAATAATTATTTTAAGCTACAGACTTCTTCTTGAATATATGTCCTATGGTTTGCATACAGTAAGTATTTTTAAGTCCCCTAATCTATATAAGCATTTCTTCACAAGTCCACTTGAGTTTTCATACCTAAAGAGGGTGCTGAAAAGAGTTATGTACTGTTAGATTTAAGCATGAATAGCCTAATGCTACTGATAATTGCATACATATGATTGATATGATCACAGACACACCTGTACAAAACACTTGTATCTCTAATTACAATCATGTCATGTTAATTAGCATTGGTACCATTTTCCCTAAAATACTATAGATTGTGCAATAATTCCTTTTAAAGATTACTATTGTACGACACAATTTTGTAGGTACATCCTTTGAATCAATTTTATCTGATGCAAGTTGCCGAGTTTACATCTGACACTTTTGAATGATTATATGAGATAGGCCATAGTGGTCAGCAGGAAGCTGCCCTAATATGATTATTTCCAAGAATTTCTTGTGTAAATGGATTGATTCACAGTGCGTTGTTTAGGTAGTGTTGTTTAATCCACTGCCACGTCTCTTTCAACAATTCTGAACTTAAAGGAATTCTACCCTTCTCCTGAATGAGATTTCAATTTCTGATAGAGTTGACCTGAAATGCTGCACGAAAGACTTGGACCTTGTCCCTATTTCTGAAGCATTTCAGCTAACTAACTCCACTGCGGTAAATTAATCCT
Organism: Mobula hypostoma; assembly: GCF_963921235.1. NCBI lineage: Eukaryota > Metazoa > Chordata > Chondrichthyes > Myliobatiformes > Myliobatidae > Mobula > Mobula hypostoma. The sequence continues at coordinate 142,593,891 of NC_086100.1, forward strand.
TTATCAAGATCCCACTGGGATCTTCTTGAAACAAGAGCTAACTATGACTTTGTTGTTTCAGTGTTTAAGGTGAGCTCCCATTAAGCCAAAAACTCAAGTTACGATTATTATTTTGTATCAGTTCTCACTCAAACTAGGAGGCTAGAAGCTTTTAGCCTCATTTTAGTAATATTCATTAGCTACTTGCATCTGACCGAGTCATAAAGGCTGACTTGCCAGAAGTGGTTATTAGAAACAAACTTACAGGGGGAAGGAGGAGAATCAGAGGAGGGCTGCTAGCTATGGATGAAAGAAGCACTAGTATAGCCTTCTTGACTCTACCTTTATAATAATCTGAAGCATATATTTAGTCACTTAATATTGACTTCCTGGCTGGTTTTAGTAGCCACTGAAGTACCTGAGAAGAGTAAATCAGTATTTGGATGTTCAGCACAGCTCGATTTTAGAAATTGCAAGTTGCTGTCACAGATTCCACTGAAATATGTAGAAAATCTAATGTTTGCTCACATTATCTAGCCAGAATGCTTCAATATCATCTATCAACATAACATTGGACATATCCTTGATGTCGACACAGGAGACTGCGGATGCTGCAGTCTGAAACAACAAACAATCTGCTGTCAGAACTCAGCGGGTTGAGCAGCATCTGTGAGAGGTCCTTGATGTGTATGTTAAGTCTGTCCAAAATGACATATTTTATCCCATTTTCTGCCTAATAAATTGGAATCACAGAAACCATTTCATCGCCATTTTATTGACTCCACTTTTTGCCTAGTAAATTAGAACCACAATGAAGATTTCCCTTGGTTCTGCCATTTTGCCTACATTTGATTTGTTAATATACTGCATTAAAAATATTCGTTTCTTTGTTACACAATTTTATGTTCATTATGTGCTAATAATAGCTTAATTGTTTTCATTCGAGTTTTGAGAAATTGTATACTTGAATGATAATTCATACATATTTGTAATTCTGATCATACAATAGTATGCATTAGTAAGAATGAACTTCAAAAAATTACAGCTGGATAGGAATACCATGAGTTACTATTGATTGTTTTGTCTTGTTATATATGCTTTGGAAATCCTTGGACTGTCTGAGACAAAGGCGGGATCCTGGCGGTTGAAGTGAATTGGATGAACCAGCCCATTACAGCACATGCTTGGCATAGTGAAATCCATATTTTCTGTCATATTACAACTTACATACAGCTTTAACATATAGAAATATCCCTTTTATTCCTTTTGAGTTACAGTATTGTAAAATATCACAAATTATTTTTCTTCATGTGTCCCAACTTGTACGCTCTATTATCAGACAATTATATGCCTCAAGAAAGCTATGTTAAGTGTTCCAATCCTAAGAGGTTATTATTATATTTTAAATGAGTGTCTGAGAATATCATAAAAATAAGTGGTTTACATATAACACTTTTATATTAATGCATTATGATTTTTATTTCTTATAGATATACTGTATATTTACCTTGATGATTGTTTGACAAATATTGTTATCGGGTATTTGTGGCTCGGAAATTTTTTTTCTGTAAATAGAGCTACTAATTATATAGTGCAGTAATAGCATTCTAAAATAATGACGAGTCAGATTTAGGAAGCATATGTCAGGTAATTCAATTTGAAAGCTGGTTCCACTGCATAATATATTCTGTCAATGTATAAATATTCAGTAAGATTATGGATAAATTTTTGCTTTTTACTTTTAGAGTGTGATTGAGAAGAATGAATTATTTACCAGTTACAGGACATGCCTCATATTCAATCTAATAATTTTTTTGGAAAGCAAAATGGGTGAGTTCTACAATTAGCAGATCATCTATTTATCTGAAAACTGTGTGTGAGGTGAATGCAAAAAACTGCACTAAACTTATTTTTTTAAACCATATCTGTAATTTTTGTATAACCCCCCCCCCTCAATTTTCCAAATACAGTGGATTCCTGTTAATTGGGCCACTGGTTCATCTCGACTGCCACTTATTTGGGACAACTCTTAAAGAACTATTGAGAAAATAGCTGGGATTCCATTGGTTTATTTGGGACACTATATCACTTAATTAGGACAGGAGACTGTTGCTGAACATTTCTAACTAGTGTCAGATATGTGCTCTTGTTTGGCCATTAGACACTACACAATGCTCAGAGTGAACATTTTTAAAATAATGTCAGTAACGTGCACTTGTGTTCAAAAAGCAGTGATTTTTGTCACTGATAGTTGGTGAGAAATAAGCAGTAGACAATTCAGAACTAGTTTGCTTACTGCTGTGTCAAGCATTCCAGCTTGGAAATGCCAGAAATGGTTAGGAGTGAAAATGGAACAATTTCACTACTTCAACAAGTTGGGAAATATGTAGAATTTGAAGGTATCAACAATTATCTTGAATGTTGCAATGAAAATTAAGATTTGGAAGATGAAATTGTCGATAGCGTTGTAGGAAGCCAGTCCATTATCTGCATTAAATATCTGCACTGAGTTTGTTCATTTACAGTCAATCAAAAGAAGACGTACACTAGATGAATTCCTCTGTCAATAGTGATTAGTAACTAATACACAGTTTTATAGTACTCCAGTAGAATTGATAGTGTTCTAATTTGTTCTATATTTTATTTAAATACATAGTTTGTTACTCATTTAAATGGTAGTTTGTCTTTTTTTTATAACTTCTTATCTACTTCCATAAAACTTATGCTTCTTGGGACAGCCACTTAATTGGGCCAAAATGTACTGGTCCCGATGTGTTCCAATTAACTGGAATCCATTGTGCAGTTGATGTTTGTAGGTAACCTATCTGGCCAGAAGGATCTATCCCTGGACTCACCATTCATTTCAGGGGTGCTTCTAAGTTGTTGTATTAAGAAGCTACATATTAATCTGGCCTGCTCAGCTTTATGGAAGCCAAAGTTAGCACATCTCATGTTGTTTCATTCACTTAAATGGGGCTGTTTGACTTCCACGGAAAAAAAAATAATTTTCTTACCTCACTGTCTATTTATATTTTAGGTAAATGATTGAATGTATTTTAATAGCCTTTAAGTAGATATATTATCAAACATCTTTTGAAATAATTGTTTAAAAATATTTTCATTTTTATCATTATACACTTTCAGAGTCCAGGAACAATTGGCCAGCACAAGTAATTATAGTTTATTACAGTCATGTGTGGTGAAGCCGCAGGTTGTGTAGACTGAGATAAACTCAGCACTCATGCTATCTCCACTTCCCAGAAAAGCCTCAGCAGTAAGGGTTTTGAGTCATTGGGAGCAATGTGACTGCAGATCATTAGAGTGGTTATGGAGATATACTGCAGATGGGCTTGTCACAAGTAGTTGGTCAGGTTCAGTTCAATTCAGAACATTATTTGTAAAGTAGAATTTCCTGAAAGCAATACTCACTTTAAGAAATACTATCAGAACTGGAATATGCTCACATTATTTCAACATTAAGCCAAGAAGGCATTAAACAAAGGAATAAATCAAAATGTTCAGTACTGATTTAGAAGTCATGAGAATATTGCAAAAAAGTGCCGTGCTGGTGCAGTGGGATGCCCTTCAGCTACTATACTGAGATATATTCTTGGAGCAATATAAAAAGACTGTTATTTAACTATTTTAATTCTGTATAAAATCACATTAAACATACAGTCAGGTCACTCTCCCTAACAATCCATGCTGGAGGTTATACTCCATTTGAATGCTGACTTTTCCTTACCCAAGTTTTCTTATCCATTCATTCTATGCTCTGTCTAAATCTATCTGTAATATTTGCCACAACTCTGCACTATGAACGCAAATTCTCATCATTCTCTCATAAAGAACAAATCTCTGATTTCCCTGCTCGATGATCTGGTGGCTGCAAATTGTGTTCTTAGCATGGAAACAAAATGTTTGCCACTATTCTGTCAAAATGTTCATAATTTTAAATACTTTTAAAGACTTTTGTTCAGTCACTCTCAGCTTTCTATTTTTCAATTTTTATTATCATTGATCATTTATTTTGATATTTCTTTCTCTGTACTTTATTTTATGCTATTCTAGTGTTCCTTTAGTTTTCATGGCTAGTTTACTGAGAAAATTACTTAAAAACATAAACTTGATATTTGCTTGATCTGATCTATGGAATATTATAACAAAGTTGCAGTTTAAGCATTCATTGTTTCAAAGCTAAATATTTTGAATCAACCTAGGCCCTTTTCTAATACCATTTTTGTCCCCCTGTGCAGAAGTAGATATCCACAGGTTTCTCTACATGAGCTGACACTTGATCTGCATGTGAGATTTTTGAAATAACATTGCCATAGGACAACTGAGAAACAAGTCCTTCTATGACAAGAACATGTTTACTAAAAAAAAATACAGTTTAACTACCTTGTATTCCTGATCTATTAAAAAAGCACTTTAGGACATACACTTAGGTTAAAATAAAAAGGTTTATTGTGTGATAAATTTATACTAAGTTAAAATGAGTACACTGTTCAAATGAGTAAGAATTTTTACTGTATGAAGACAGGCGTTCCTAACAAAAGATGACAAGGATTAGTTGGAGTGTTAGTTTCTCTTTAAACATTGTGCTTGTGGGATACTGCATGTGGCACAACTGCAGAAGCTGAACTCAAGAAATAGGGTGAGTATGCTACATTTAGTCTCACATTCTGACAGCTTCTACCAACAAATTATCAATCAAGAATCAGAAGGAAAGTACAGTGACAGAGAGGGCTTCCATATGGTGTTGATTGGAAATAGCACCCCACATCTGTTTTGACCAAAGGATGCTGAGTATGACACATTGTGCATCTGGCTAGCTTCTTAAAAGACAAAGCTTACTTTGTTGATTCTGCTTTCAGGAATAATGATAGCATCTTGTCTGGTTGTGGCATATCAACATAGCACAGGCCTAAAATGGCTAGTCAATCAAATGGGAATTGATAAGGGATTGTGCAGCAGTCTCCCTTCTTCATTAAAATTAAAAGCAGACTATTTGTTGATCTTTCTTTCAAAAGCCAGCAGAAAACTTAGATAGGAGAGAAATACAGAAACTATCTTGAAATGGTAAAATTAGACATACATTCTTTTTTGCATCAGTATGAAGAGTCACAAAGATATGAAACAGCATTGTTCTTAGGGTTTTCAATATACACTGTATGAAAATGAAGCATTCACCCATGACCAATGAAATTGTATATGCTAGATGGGAAGAGGAGTTCGCACTAAACAGTCCAAATATTTTGACACATAAAGAACTTTAAAATTGTATTCAAACCTGTACTAATTTTCCAGTTTCTGCATCAGCCTTCTCCTGATACAGTTTGGGTGGTGAATCCCAGCATTTGAAGTGAGATTTCCCAGGTACATCACAGGTTGGACCCTCACAATCAGCATAGAAATTGAAGTTTTATCTTCCCTGCAACACACATCAAAGTTGCTGGTGAATGCAGCAGGCCAGGCAGCATCTCTAGGAAGAGGTACAGTCGAGGTTTCAGGCCAAGACCCTTCGTCAGGACCCTTCGTCCTGACGAAGGGTCTCGGCCTGAAACGTCGACTGTACCTCTTCCTAGAGATGCTGCCTGGCCTGCTGCGTTCACCAGCAACTTTGATGTGTGTTGCTTGAATTTCCAGCATCTGCAAAATTCCTCGTGTTTGCATTTTATCCTCCCTACCTGGATTGGATTTGAAGGATAGATTTTTGGAGTAATGTATAACTTTCAAACTCACTACAGCAGTTCATACTCAAGTATCTCTGTTTCCTGCAATGCACTTTCTAAGTACCTATAGCAGGTCAGTTGAACTTATAAGACTTCTTCACAATCTTTTTCACTGAATTTCTCGATAAGATTGTTGAAAAAAGGAAAAAAAAGAAGATTTTACATGATACCCTTCATAAATCACAATTACCAAAGAGGTTTCCAACCAGTGAAGTTTTACTGAAATGTAGTCACGTTTGTAAGGTAGAAAACAATTTAACCCATTTGCAGTATATAGGTTCCAAATATAGTGATGTTAAAATGACCAGAAAATCTGCTTTTAGGATTTTGATTAAGGGTATGTACTGACCAGGTGTCAGGAAGAACTTTCTCTGCACATAGTGAAAAGAGAATGTTTATGAATCTCAAGGCATACATACTTTGACAATAAATTTATCAATAAATTTACTTTGAACTTTGAAACTTGACTATTTGAGAAAGCAAATGGATCCTTGCTTTAATATACATCTGAAACATAGGTTGTTCCTCAATATTGAATTGATAATTTACCTATATTTTATAAATACACAACTGGAATCAGAAATTCATCAGGCCTTTTGTAATTCTGGCAGGAGAAATGCCACTGATGAAAGGCCTGTTCATAATAGAGAGTAAATTTTTGCAAATTATTCAGAATTTTATTTAAATTCATCTGTGCAAATTCCCAGAAAACTTATTCTAATGTAATAAATGAAACTATACATATTATGGAGTCACAGAAAAACCCTTTAGCCTATCTGGTCCATGCCCAACTACTCACCTAGTCACATCGACCTGCACCACAGCCCTCCATATCCCGCCCATCCATGTGCTTACCCAATTTTCCCATAAATGATGAAATCGAACTGACATCCAACACTTCTGCCGGCATCTTGTTCCACACTCTCACCACCTGAGCGAAAAAGATCCCCCTCTTGTTTCCCTTAAATATTTCACTTTTTACTCTTAACCTATGACTTATAGTTCCAGTCTCAGCCAAGCTCAGTGGAAAAAGCCTGCTTGCATTTACCCTAACTATACCCTATCCCTCATAGTTTTGTATTGCTCTATCAAATTTACCCTCATTCTCCTACATTACAGAGAGAAGTCCCAGCATGTTCACCTTTCCCTATGACTCAGGTTCTCATTTCCCAGCAACATCCTTGTAAATTTTCCCCATACTCTTTCAATCTTATTGATATCTTTCCTGTAGGTAGGTAACCAGAACTGCACACGTTACTTCAAATTAGTCTTCACCAATACCGTAAAGAACGTCAACATAGCATCCCAATTCCTGTGCTGTACCCTTCATGAAAACCAATGCGCCAAAAGCCCTCTTAACAACATTGTTCATATATTGCTTTCAAGCAGTTAATACTAGGTGGGCACAAGCTTCCAAAGTTCTTTTCATAAAGCCTGCTCAACATCAGATGGTTTGAACAGCACGTTAAACCTAAGTACATTAACCTAACTCGCTGTTGTGGTCTGCATCCTGGCTGACTTGATAAGCAAGCAAAATAACCCCTCTGGTCAAGTACAGTGAAACACGAAGAAGGTGATATACCAGAAAACACAGATATTTCTCAACAATCTCAAATAACTTGCTGTGCACCATAGACTCTCATAAATCTTGAAATTCAAATAACCTTCATTAAGCTGTTAACAACTTAAAAGTGGGTCACGCATGTCAAGCCAGGCGGCATTGGCTGAAATAAAGCAATGTTTTGGTAGGAGCATTTTTTTTTGCAACGGCAGCACAAAGAAACTCTTCAGTATCTGTGATCTGGCAAAATAAAATTTAAGGAAGGAACTTCCCAGAGCTGTGAACTAAACAGGGTGATGTTGCTCCTCAACACAACAGAACATAAAATACTTATGAGCTGTTTAAAAAAAACTTATCTCTCTCCACACTTTAATACCTCACAGGAAAAATACCAGCTATAGTGTGTCCTTGTCAGGGATCTAAAGGACACTAATCTTCCAAATTTAGTTGAAATATCCCAGCTACTCAGCCCTGACAGCAGTCATCTGCCACTAATAAATCCTTGAATCAGAACATTATTTCCTCTGTTGAAAAAGAACCTGGGATGAGAATGAACTTGTAAATCCAACAAATAGAAAATAAATCAGCTCTCAAGCCACTAGCGGGATATCAGAATTAGGTACTTCTGTTTTATTTCGTATTCGCCACAAATTGCACCTAATCTCAAATCACTGTTGCGATAGACACGTAGATATTGAATGTAAACTATGTCTTTCATACAAGAATTGCCTGTGGCTGACAATTCCATAACCATGCTAATGTTGGAATCAAAATAGTTAACATACACCAGTTTCATTAGACAATGATGCTTTTTAAAAATACAGTGAATTCTGGGACACATCGGACTATTACACTTTGGCCCAATTAAACTGCTGCCCCAATTAGCTGAAGTTTCATGGAAATAGTGAAAAATATATAAAGGAGACAAATTATCATTTAACTAAGTTAAGTATTTAAATCGTTACTGAAGAAATTGGAAC